>NC_058093.1:67660714-68970357 GCF_020171115.1 Neogale vison | reverse complement strand
AATATCCACTGATGTGTGTTATTGAAATATAATTTTTCTCTCTATAATTTTATATTTATAATTTTTATAACATACTTTTTCTATTTTTCCATCATTTCTACCAGAGATAGCCTAATTTATTAAACTAATTTGTTTGCAAAATAAGTCACTTTCTAAAAATCTTAGCCTGATTATTTATATATAAGTCCATCAAGAATAGTGGTTGACCATGTAGGCTCTTTTAAATCTGCGTTGCTGGAACTTTTCATAAGGAATCTCCAGAATGAACTGTTAATAGGCTCTGGGGTCCAAAAGCCAAGCCATCTACTTGCCATTAGATTTCACCTAAAACACCTATAGATATGGTTGAATTCCTCTCCTCTCCAGGTCCCCAAAATATCTTGAAATGTGTGTACCTCCTGGGGAGTGACCTCCTTTACTCACATGGGAAGGCTGTAGGAATTCTCTAAGTAAGGTATCAGGTTAATATTTGCAATGTGCTTTATTACTTGCCTAAAGTCAACATTAGTTCCTTAAGGCTATCTGGTCAAATCTGAGCCTATGCTTGTGTCTCTCAAATGTGACATTCAAGTCAAAACCGTGGTAATATATGCAACATTTCCAGTTGTGACCTGTTACGGGGTGAATAGATTCTTATTGAACTTATGAAAATAAGTACATTGCCATGAAACTATAAGAATACTGAGAATTCCTGAAATCTGGAGGGATCAGATAGGGAGGAAAAAATAAATGTTTCAGTTCTGCTTACACAAATATTATTTATCAAATTGCTATAAGTCAGTTAGCTTAAGAGAAAAAGTTTCCTTAAAAAGTTTCCTTTAGGAAAACTAAGACATTTTTTAAAAAATCAACAGTTGAGGGGTGCCTGGGTGGCTCAGTTGGTTAAGCATCTGTCTCTTGATTTCAGCTTGGGTCTTGATCTCAGGGTCCTGGATCAAGCTCCGTGTTGGGCTCCCTGCTCGATGGGGAGTCTGCTTGAGATTCTCTCTCTTTCCCATTGCTCCTCCCCGCAAAAAAGAATAAATAAATCTTTTTTAAAAATCAGTTGTTTTGGGGCGCCTGGGTAGCTAGTGGTTTAAAGCCTCTATCTTCAGCTCAGGTCATGATCCCAGGGTCCTGGGATCAAGTCCTGCATCAGGCTCTCTGCTCAGCAGGGAGCCTGCTTCCTCTTCTCTCTCTGCCTGTCTCTCTGCCTACTTGTGATCTCTGTCTGTCAAATAAATAAATAAAATCTTTTAAAAAAAATTTAAAAACTAAAAATAAAAAAATCAATTGTTTCGAACTAAAAGTCATGAAAATTATAATCATCTCCCTCGGTTCATTCAGTCACATGTTATTCTTGCTTGAATCCAGTTTTTTCACTAGTTCTAGACATTCTTATCCAGTTCTGTTTTATTTTTTTAAGGTTATCAGAAACATGTACTCAAAGTTCTTTCTGTGTGTCTCACTGAAGATGAAGCACTTTTGCAAAAGCAAGAGAGTAAAATATTGTAACTGACAAAAGACTTAAAAATGGCAATGATAAATATCTGATTTAAGTTCATTACAATTTAGTTAAGGAAATTTGGTTATTTTTGTGACACATGACACTTCTAGATTAAATCAGGGTATATAAGATTTCTAGGTGTTTTATACAATTTTAGAACACTTTAATAACTAATATCTACACACATGTAATATAAGAGGGTTTAATAATTTATTTGACAGTGATTCCCATGTAATTTAGCATACCAAATAAGTCTAATTAGCTTAATGTCTCTCTTTTATAAGGAGTAACAAAACCTCTGGTATGTTTCAGGGGCCCTCTGGAACATCTCAGTTAGATTATGGTCAGTAGACTTCATTTTGTAATTTGATTTTGGGAAATTTGTCAAAAACATCAAAAGTTTTGATCATTTGATTAGGATCACAGATTATTATGAAACAATTATACATTTAACTGAACTGACATCAACATCTCAAAGGCAAATGCAGAATGTTAGTAGTTGTGAGCAAAATCTAGCTCTTTTCAAATTAAGACTTAGTTTCTTAAGTAATCAAAGACCTGATATACATAGGAAATTATTTTGGCATAATACAAATTTTTGTTTTCTAGGCAGATAACTTTAAAGGTTAACAAAAGCCCTTTTGTTTTTGTTTGCAATTTCTTATTGAAAGCAGACCCACAGTTCCAGAAAACTTTGTCCTTTTTTTTTTTTTAAGGTTTTATTTATTCATTTGACAGACAGAGATCACAAGTAGGCAAAGAGGCAGGCAGAGAGAGAGGGAAGCAGGCTCCCTGCTGAGCAGAGAGTCCAATGCGGGGCTCGATCCCAGGACCCTGAGATCAGGACCTGAGCCGAAGACAGAGGCTTAACCCACTGAGCCACCTAGGTGCCCCGAAAATGTTGTCCTTTTAAAAAGAAAATAAAGTTTTGATTTTGGACCAGCATAAGTTGGTATTAAAATTCATTTACTTAATTTATTCTAAACTTAGCCATACTGAGCACACCTAAAATTTCTTTTCAAAGATTCATTTTCTGGGGACACCTGGGTGGCTCAGTCAGTTAAGTATCTGCCTTCAGCTCAGGTCATGATCCCAATGTCCTGGGATCAAGTCCCACATTGAACTCCTTGCTCAGTGAGAAGCCTGCTTCTCCCTTTGCCTGCTCTGCCCACTGCTTTCTTTCCTTATATTCTCTCTCTCACTCTGACAAATAAATTAATGTTAAAAAAGATTCCTTTTCCATAAATCTTTTATAACTTTCTTTTTTACATTAAGATTCTGTCCTGAGTTTTCCCTCTTTAACCAGTCTCACTTAGGACATAATTATTTTCTTTCAACAAAAATATATTCCCATTCCTCATATTTTTTCTTACCAGAAACACACATCTTACTTTATATGTAGGGGAGCATATTTTGCTATCCCAAGATATGCCTCTTTGGCATATTGATTATTTTAGGTTGATTATTTTTTAAGAAACTGCAGACACAGGAGAAACTCTGAGAATGAAGAAGTTGCCCTTTTGTAAGAGACCTTTACATGTGTAATGATATCTCTGTTTGTAAGACTGTCTCCCTCAGCACCAAGAAGAGAGGGATGATTCTAAATCTCTAGAAACTCTTATCATTGGAGACGATAAGCATTTAATACTCTTACCCATTTGTCCTTTTCCTGGTTGCTTTTCACAGCCAGCTACCCACTTCCTCCACCACTGTCTTTAGTTGAAGATGGTATTAAGGTGATGGCTTATTCCATTTCAGAGACTTACTCAGTTTTCCTGAGTCTCTCCTGTGTATACATGTTACTAAATTTTATTTGATTTTCTTCTGTTTCCTGTCAAGTTCATTCTTCTATCAACTAGGAGAACCTTGAAGGGCAGAATAAAAATTTTTTCCTCCCCAACACTTGCCTATAGATTTGTTTTTCATATTATTTCTAGTAGTTTTCATTACATTTATTAGAATTCTTAACTATAAGAAACTGTGACTGAACCAATATCAATTTGTTCCTTGGTGAGTTACTTACTATTTCCAGTAGTTTTCACTACATTTATTAGAATTCTTAACTATGAGAAACTGTGACTGAACCAGTATCAATTTGTTCCTTGGTGAGTTACAGATAGAGACTACAGCAGTTGGAGTTGTCACAGAAGGTCACAGGGAATAACTTCCAAAGCTATGACTCCCCCAGCAAGTGTGAATGGGTTCCTTTATTTTTTTAAAAAAAGGTTTATTTGTTTATTTTAGAGGGCTGGGAAGGCCCAGAGGGAACAGGGGAGAGAGAATCTCAAGCAGACTCCCCACTGAGCACAGAGCCCAACATGGGGCTTCATCTCACAACCCTGAGATCATGACCTGAGACTAAGTCAAGACCTAGACACTTAACCAACTGATCTACCCAGGCACCCCTGGGTTCCCTTTATTTAGGGTTAGGATGATAATTTAGAAAGGGGAGCCTTGTCATCATATGTAGAGGTGGGCATAAGTTCCTACCTGTATCTTAAGGAAAGGGGCCTATGCATGCATTTTATGTTATGTTAATGAGGTTCATGCTTCTCAGCTAGAGATTTTAGCATTATAATGAGGTAAAGGTAACTCCTGGTCACTCTGTGGTCCATCTGTGCAGCTGTGAGTCAGGACTTGCACTCAAACACATCCAGGTGGTTTGGGCTGGCCAGAGCTCTTCATCAGGTCAGTAATTATTGCTTGAGGGGTAGTTTCAGTTTCCAACACGGGATGCTGTGCCCATTGGTTCTTTTGCCTAAGTTAAAAGATAAGCTGGAAAGAAGAACTTAAGGAAAACTTGGGACAAAGATCAGTGAATATGTGCAGGTGGGCAGTAAAAGTCAGGTCCTGGGATCTTGCTGGTGACAAACCCTTAATTTTTAGTGGAATCTAAGTAGTAAGCAATTGTGAACTGTTATACCAGTATTCTTTAGATTGGCAAATTTATGAATTCATTTCATAATTTCTAGAAGCGTGTGTCTTCATTGTATAATCTTTCAATTAAGCACAAAGCATGTTTACAAACACACTCTAATTTATCTATACTTTCTTCGTAATAAGACAAATAGATAAACCTGTGTTCTTAATGTTCATTAATTTATTTGGAAATGATCTAGATAGTCAATGAATTTAACTTGACTCATCATTTAATTTTACACAACTTTAATGTTTCAGGTTACCCAAAAGATTTTGGAAGCTATTTAAAAGCTTACTGTAAATGTTCTTACTCTATTTACTTGTTCTTAATTGTTTAGATTACCCACAGAACTTCATGATGCATCAAAGTGTCAACTGTTACGCTGTTTTTTTTTTTTTCTGACAAATTTTGCAACAGAGATAAGAAACTTATTCAACTTTCAGTAATCACAGGCACAACAAACGTTTTGTATTCAATGCTGATAACTCTAAAAAGATGTCTATTTGAATTAAATCAACTTTTTATTAGTTTTAATACCAGATATTTCCCCAGATCATGTGAACTTGCAAAACATTTGGGTTACTTTCTGTCTTTCTGAAAGTACTAGAATACACAGTCCTTACAAGCACTTGCCTTCGAAACAACTAAATAGAGCTCTTTTACAAATTCATTTTAGCAATACCATTTGGAGGTAGAGAAAAATATCTCACATTTGCACCATATATATATGGACAAACATATAAACACAGGAAATCTAATAGGTTTGTTTTACAAATATTTGTGGAGAAGACAGTATAGACCCAATTAAATACTTAATCTTTCTCCGTCTCTTTCTTGTTTCCTTTACTCCTCATGAAAAATTTCTCCCTGACAAAAAATGGCTCTTAGATCCTAGAGAAGAGGGGGATAGGAAAATTCTTATTACAAAGGCATGGAGAAAGTATCATATTTTTTTTCAAGGTGGAGATTTGGGGCATTATGCCTATTATCAGAGATGCTAGAGCCCTTATAGCAGCTTGTTTTTTTGTTTGTTTGTTTGTTTGTTTTTAAATAAACTAACCTTCAGCATGGGGTTTGAACGCATAACCCCAAGATGAAGAGTTACATGCTCTGGGGTGCCTGGGTGGCTCAGTCAGTTACATGTGGGACTCGATTTTGGCTCAGGTCACAATCTCAGGGTCCTGAGATTAAGCCCCCATTGGGCTCTGTGATGGGCATGGAGCCTGTTTAAAATTCTCTCCCACCTCCCACGAGCACACAGGTGCATGCATGCACTCTCTTAAAAAAAAAAAAAAAAAAAATCACATGGTCATATGCTGTACTGACTATGCCCGCCAGGTGTCCCAATAGTTTGTATTTTAAAAAGCCTCTCCACACCTTTTTGTCATTAGTCTCAGGTGATGCAAGCTATGTTTTCAAAAACATAAAATTTATAAGGGACAGAGAAAGAATATAAAAAAAATTCTTTTTCCTAAGAGTTCCAGGGTAATTGCTTTTTAAAATTAACCTTTTTAAAGTACAGGACAATTTTGTTACAATATCCTGATCTTTGATAATATCTGTAAGCATTTTGAGAGGAATAGGCAAGGTTTGGGGATTGGTAAAGATAGTTGAATTTCAACTTGTTTCTACAGTTGTATTTCTGGTTTTGTAGAGATTGGCACAACAAAGATAGTTGGCTTTTTTTGTTTGTTTTTTAAGATTTTATTTATTTATTTGACAGACAGAGATCACAGGTAGGCAGAGAAGCAGGCAGAGAGAGAGGAAGGGAAGCAGGCTCCCTGCTGAGCAGAGAGCCCAATGCCTGGAGATAGTTGTTTTTAATTCCTCCCCCACACACTCCCCTGTAGCCTGAATATCAAGGGTTTGACCTGTCTTTTAAACTAAACTTGCTTCAGGAAGATTTTTCTATTTTTTTAAGGAAAACTCTTTTTAACTAAAATGGGAATGAAAAGATTTATGGCTTTGTAAAGTTTGTATAAAGCATTTATAAAGCTTTTTTCCAAAGTACACAGTTCAGGTTGGTGTCTGTTAGCCCCTGAATTTTGGCCTCGTGGAGATCATTTGTAGAATAGTCAAGTCATCTGTTTCCTCAGGGTGAGGGGGGTGGGAGGTACAGGGGTTGTGAATGGCCACTAATCTGATTCCTCTCTAAATTTGATAGGATCTTCTGAAAGGCTAGATAAAAGGGCTTTTAATTGAAAAGATCTGTTGTTCAGGGAACCTGAATTCTTTGGGGGGGGGTGTGGAGGGGGGGAGTCTAGGATACACCTAAAATGGATGCTGCATAGGAATACCTGAAGCTAGCAGAGCCTGATTACAGAGCCCTAGATCCAGGAGCAAAGTGAGCCTTACTGCCAGTCTTGGAGGCTTTCACTTCTTGGCTTTCAGCATTTACATGAGTAATCTGTATACTTTGGATGTAGGGATTAGACCAGAGGGCTCTCTGTAAATCCTGTAGGGAAAAGGAAAGTTAAAACAGTCAAATGTGGCTGGATTATAAGAAGGGGAATTTACATTTGTTGTGTTAACCTTAAAAATAAAACTTAATTATTTTACCTGCAAAATGAGTTTATTCAAGAATAACAGAGAGTTGCAATTCAGGACAAGCAAGTATGGCAGGATTATAGGCAAGTCCAACAAAGATGAGTGATATTTTATGGAAAGCGGGGAGAATGTTGGGAGGAGTTGTTTTGAATGAAAGTCCATTGGAGAAAAGCAAGAGTTCAAGAATAATGATGGTTTCTCATTGGCTGAGTTGCCAGACTCATCTGTTTCTTACAGGTTTCAGTATATGTCTTTCTCTGTTGGAATCTGTCATGGATGATTCTTTCTTGTTGGTGATTCTTCTGCTGGAGTCTGTAACTGACAGATCTTCCTAAGATTGCCTTTGAGTGGTACTGCTCCCCCTTCTTACCTCCCCTTCTAGCATCCCAAGTCCATTTTAGTGATTTCCCTTATTAATTTTCTCATTTCCTCATTTTGATCAAGATCTTTCTCTGAAAGCATTACTGATCAAAAGTCAGGTTTTCTGTATTTAGTGGTTTTGTCCTTCTGTGCCAGGAAAGACCTTTCCCTGTGCCAGAGGGAAAGGGCAGAGCAGTTGGAAAGAAGGCCATATTTGAGTAACAGAGAGGGTTAGGAGGGAGAAGAACCCTTAGGCATTTATCATCAGTAGTTCATGATGTGGGAAACAAAAGCAGAAGAAAAATTGCTCACTACTACCTAGAGCCCACTGACAAGTCCTTCAAATAGGCAGAGTGACATTCCTCTAGGAACTCAGCTGCCTCAATGTTAATACTTTGCTAAGGGCAAAAGGCAATCTTAGCCTGACCCCCAGGATCCTATAAGTTGTACTTCAACATATAAAAATTCCTTTGGAAACTTCCTTTATCTCTACCCTCCAAGATACATGTTGGCAGTCATCCCGCAAGTGTATTACCCACCCTGATACATCTGAAGGGTCTCATGATTCAGGTTTTATTAAACCATAATAAGTGACCATTTCCCAACAATAGCTAGCCCCCTCAAGGTCCCGGAAACCTTGCTTCCAAAATTCCTTAGAGACTTATCCTATTCCCGAAACCCCTCCCAACTTGAAAGTGTATAATGGGCCACTCCTCATGACCCCAGTGCTGCTCTTTCTGCCCATGGGTCCTGTCCCCATACTTTAATAAAACCACCTTTTCGCACCAAAGACATCTCAAGAATTCTTTCTTGGCCATCGAGTTCAAACCCTAACATCTTTCCTACATCAGTTCACATTTATCAGGGTTGAGGTCCTAAGCATTGGAGATCATCTCCTTATTAGGTACATCATTTTTACAAAAGTTTCACAAGCAACAAAATACAAAATGTAATTATACGTAACATAACAACTCCAAATGGTATGGTAGCTCTACAACTGGACCCTAGATCTGAGAGTAGCCATTTGAAACATTTATTGGCACTTATTCAGACTTAGGGAAGAAAGGTTCTTTCTATAAGGGCAAATCCAGAGTCAAGTATGCCTTCTGCAAGTCTCTGCCTGAAGTGGCCATGAGAGCAGAATAATGAAAACTGCAGGAACACACTGAAAGAATTCACCGAGTACATTTGGGAAAATACCGTGCAGGTGTATACATGAAGCAGTAGCTAATGAACTTTTTGCAAAAATAGCAAAACACCAAGGACGTATTATCATAGTCTTGTTATCACAAGAGAACTGTTTGGGACCAAATATGTTATCAATAATATAGTCCCCAAAATTATAAATCCAGAAACTATGAATTTGGGTAAGAATCCAGAGACAGTTAATAGTCTAGATGAAAAAAGACTTTTGTGAATCCTGAACCTTCTAATCCTTCAGAAAAAGCAAGTATTGGTTTGTCATGAGATCATGACCAGCCTATTTCCAAAAGGTCGGTAAACCACAGTCAAAAGAAGAGGTTTCCACCTTTTGCAAGGCTTGGGAAATGCAGACAAGGGCTTTGTGTTTCCACAAAAGAGATAGTAAAAGCAATCAATGAGAAAAAGGTATATAGGCCTATCCAGACTTCTTGGGAAAGCTGTCTCATCAGAAGTCCTCTACTTCAATTTTGGAAAATTTTTACTGTCAGGTCACCAGATGGTGTGCAGGTCTGGTTAGGGTTTGGTACTTTGTTTAAACATGTCGCATGAATCTAAGAGTCTATGCCTTGGAACTTGGCAGCACAAAGTTTGGTTATCGGTACCTAATAAGGACCGTTCTTTGAGGCCGAAGAGTCTTTCCAATAGACAAAAGGTGTCTTCCAGTAGACAAAATCTCTAGCAAGGTGTGATGCTTAAGGTCTTGTCTCCCAGGAGAGTACTGTGAAAAGACTGGTCTATCAAAGCATGATTATTTTAATAGTAACGGTTAGGCCTTTACAATATTGAAGTATATCTCCTTTACCAGTTGTGGTTAAAGGAGGCCAAGTACATTGGACATCTGTGACTATCTCAAGGGATGAGAGCAGGTGGGACAAGCGAGATGGGCACTTCTGTGACCTTATTGATATTTCTCCACCAACATTGGTTCACAAATGCTATCATTTTGTCAGTAGACCAATGACATTAATGCACATATAATAGTAAGTAGTAAGAATTTACTGGTGGGGTCAGATTGTTATTTGGTCCAAACCAGAGTTCTCCTTTTATTGAACCAACTGTTACTAGATTTTCAATATTGTTTTTCCTTCTTTGGGAATAATTGTTGGATATCTCTTATCAATTTTTCCAGATTATCATTTGGGTGAATATCCCTTTGGACCACTATAGAGGTTTGGTTATTGGTTTCCTTGACAGCAGTATTTTTGGTGGAAATATCAGGTGATTTACTTTGGCCTCGAGGTAATAGAGTCTGAAATGCCCAGGGACTTTAATAATAGCCAGAGCAGCCAGTGAAAGTATAGCATTTAATAAATTTTGAACATAGGAGCCATTTTTAATTTTATTGCCATTGGAGGTAAGGATACCTCATTATTTCCACAATATTCCAAAGTCATGAGCTACCTCAAAGGCATACTTATTATCAGTGTAAATGTTTACAGTTTCTCCCTAGGCTAAAGTACAAGGATGGTTAAAGGGGATTGATCCCATGATTAATTCTTAGTGACCTTAACTAAGAGGACAGTGGCAGGAATGGCTCTGAGACAAGGGGTTATCCTCATGCCACAGGGTCAAGCTGTTGGCTATAATTACTCTGTGGGCAGTAATGGTCCGTGTTTTGGGGTGAGTACTCCAAGAGCATTTCCTTCCTTCTCAGAAGAAAAAGGGAAGTTGATAATTAGGAAGTCCAAGGGCAGGGGGCTTTATTAGGCGCTTTTTTTTTTTTTTTTTTTTTTCTCAAAAGTTACGTGTCCCTGATCTTTCTAAATAATGGCACCAGGTTTGTCATCTTTTAGTAAAGCATACAGAGATTGAGCCATAAGAGAGAAATTTGGAATCCATTTTCAACATTAGCTGGTCAGTCCAGGAAAACCTTATAACTGGTACTTAGTTTAGGTTTGGGGGAGTTCAGGATGCCTTGAAATCTACCTAGATCCAGATGTGGTCCTTATTCCTAGATGAGGTACCCTAAGTATCAAACCTGAGTTTGAGCAAACTGCAGTTTTCTTCAGAGACTTTACATTCCTTTAGAGTCAGAAATTTTAACAGGTAGATTTGGTTTTCCTGTGAAGAAGTTTGAAAGGGGGACCAGAGAAGCAAATCATCTATATATTGTAACAGAGTAGAGCCTGCAGAAAACTTTCTATCATCCAAATCAGCTTTTTAAAAAAAATCTTTTTAAGTAAACTCTACCCCTAACTTGGGTCTCGAGCAACCCCAAGATCAAGAGTCCTGTGCTCTACCGACTGAGCCAGCCAGGCACCCCTCATCCAATTCTGCTTTTCACGTTTGTGACAGGTGCATTTCCATTCTTCCCATGTGAAAGCAAAAAGTATTTTTCTCTCCTGTCAACTGGAATACTAAAAATGCACTGCATACGTCAATTATATTGAAAATAGCTCTCAGTGGGAATAGACGTCTATAGTATATGGGGTCAGGAACAACAGCATCCTGAGGGATAATAGTGCTATCTATTGCTCAGAGGTCCTGAACAAAGCTTCATCCTCGGCCACCAGGTTTTCTCACAGGTAAAATAGGGGTATTACAGGGACTAGGAGTACAGGAGACATTGAGGTGCTTGGCCTTGTCTTCTGTTATGGGCTCGATGCTTTGAAGGGCTTCTTTATTTACAGGTATTGGTTAATTTTGTGGAGATGGTTTGCAGGATCTATTTGGACCTTGATGGGAGGGGCTCTCTGGATTGTGTCACTGTCAGCTAAACATCTTGCCTGTGAAGGAGATGGTATCTGGTCCAGTGGGAATAATCAGTGTCCCAGCTCTTGTGTTGTCCAGAGACCGAACAAATAAAAGATGTCAGAGGGTCATTTAAGTCCTGATCGGCTGTTTTGATTACTACTGGCCAGTTCTAGAATCATTCCCCCCTATTGGCAGAAAGAAATTCCAGCATGATACTTTCCAAAGAAATCTTGGGGCAATACATGAATAGGGATAGAAGAACTAAGGAGAAAAGCGTGTGTGTTTCTTGAAGGCCTTAGAAGGGAGTAGGTTCAGAGTCAGGGATCCATTGAGGTTTATTAGAGACCCTGCTATTGGAACTGTTTTTGGTGCCCCGAGGCAGGGGTGGTGTGCTGAGAGTATACTGCCTAGGTCAGCATGCACAGAGGGCTGTTGATGCCCAGTCTGCAGAGTGGTTTCTCCAGGCCTACTATGAGGGAGAATTGGGAAGAGCCTCTGTAGTTCCTTAGAGCCCTATCATTGGGAATTAGGAGGACACTTGGAGAGAATGACAAGGTGGCAGAAAGTGCCTGGAATGCTTAAGTTTGTAACAGTCTCTTTTCCAATGCCCTGGGTCTCTACAATAATATAAGAAATTGGGTGGGTGGGAGGGGGAGGGATTAGGTTTAGGGGCCCTCATCTGCTAGAGTTGAAAACCAAGAATTTTAGTGAACTTCCCCCCCAAGATATTTATTTATTTATTTATTTGACAAACAGATCACAAGTAGGCAGAGAGAGAGAGGAGGAAGCAAGCTCCCCGCTGAGCAGAGAGCCTGATGCAGGGCTCAATCCCAGGACCCTGGGATCATGTCCTGAGCCGAAGGCAGAGGCTTTAACCCACTGAGCCACCTAGGTGCCCCTAGTGATTTTTCTTTCACATGACTCATCTAGGATGTGAGTGAGCTGGTTTGCCATATTAACACATTTTGAGCGGACAGTTTCTCATTCCATCCTCGTCTTCTTAACTGAAAACGAAAGATCCCAGTTCAGCCTATTAATAAATGTAGATTTTAAATGCTACCCAAAGAGTACTGCTTTGGCCTTCAGTCCAACCCCTTTTCAGAACCAGACCGAGTGCTCTACTTTAGATTCAGTATCTAAAGGAAGACCAGAATTTTCTTAAAAGACAATTTGGAGTTGATTGGAAGAGTCATGAACTGGTTCATCAGGCTTTTGCACGCAAGCCTGAATTTTGTTCCAATCAGCAGGCTTAGGAAAAGCCACTCTCATTGCTTGATGGGGGTTCCCAGTGTTCTAGCATCCTGCCAGAAGTTAGGGGTTTGTAACTCTAAGTCCCATTCAGGAGGTTCCTATTGGACTGGTTTCATCCAGCGTTTGGCCTACCCTCACTAAGCATGGAGACTAATTGACGTAAGTCTGAGAAACCAGGTTGGTAAGTTTGAATTTAACGATGTTCAATTCTTCAGCAAACTTAGAGGGGGGCATCAATCACCTTAGAAAACTTCTTAACTGTGGCTCCCAATTCAGCTTAGTTCAGGGACTATAAGAAGCCTGCAGTTTATTTAGTACCTCAAAAGACCTAGCTTTAAAGGAGCAGGTTTTAAAAGGTTCGGGGTGGGGGGGTCGGTTCAGAGGAAAAGGGAAGATCAGCAGAAAGAAAATGGTGCTGGAGGCAGGGCCTGAGCACGAGGTAGTAGCCACACGTCTGCAGAGAAGATGAGGGAGGTTTAATGTCGGGGACCGCCTCCAGCCGGGAAAGTCCCCGCCATTACAAGATGGCGCTTGGCTCACTGCCAGCAAAATATGCTGCAAGTAAACAACGAACTTTCTGGTGAAGCTTGCCTAAAGGAGGACATGGTCATTGGCTGTTTCAAATTTAATCAGCATAGTAACAGGACTCTCATTGGCTCTCCCCATTGCTTGGCCCCTTATTGGTCACCTTGTTCACTGATTGGTCATGTAAACGTATATAAGTGTGTAGACTTGCGGAAATAAAGAGAGAGAAGATACATCTGAACCGGGGCTTCTTGTCGTCCTTGCGGGTCGAGGGCGACAGTTTAAAAAAATAAATAAATAAATAAAAATAAAAGAGGCCTCGGAAGCCATTTAACTTCTTCTTGTAGAAATAGTATTTTGCAGGAGAATCCTGAAAACATTTGGAAGCCTAAGGTACCAATTAAAATATGCATCCCATTTTGTTTTGTGTTTTTAGGAGCTGTGGCTTTCTAACTTTGAAAAAACAAGTTTGGGGAGATTGAAGGTTCCCCACAATGGCCATTGAAGCTCAAAAATACTTTTGGTTAAATCCATCCATTTAGTTAGAAATGGATGTGAGGAGGGATCCTGGTCTTTAAACATGCAATCAGGGTCACCCTAAACACATTTTGATGGCTGGGATCCCATTTCTTAGAGGTTTTTCTCTAGGGTAAGAAGAAAAATTCCTAGACAATACAATTTCAACAGTCACAGCCTCATTACAAAAGGAATTGGACCAAAGACCAGTACAGTTCCAGTAGGATTGGTCCAGTTCCAAAAAGGAGTCAGAGCAAAGGCCAGCAGAGTTCCTGTAGGAGCAGTCTGGTTCCAGAAAAGAATTGGACCGAAAGCTAGCACAGTTGCAACAGGAACAGTTTGGTTCCAAATAGGAGTTGGACCAAAGGCTAGCACATTTTTCACAAGGAACGGTCCAGTTCCAGAAAGGAATTGGATCAAAAGCTAGCTTAATTCCAACAGGCACATTTCCAACAGGAATAGTCTGATTCCTAAAAGGAGTCAGATTAAAAGGCCATCGTAATTCCGACAGGCACAGTTCCAACAAGAACAGTCCAGTCCCAAAAGAGGAACCAGACCAAACACTGGCACAGTTCCAAGGGGTACAGTCTGGTTCTGAAAAGGGATTAGACTGAAGGCCCAAGGAGTACTCTCAGAAAGAACAAAGTCTGAAAACAGGTCCCATATAAAGCCTGGAGAGCTCAAACATGGAGACTGGAGCCTGAAATCTAGAAGAAAATTACCCCCAAACCCCACGGCCAGTGACAAAGCAGTGGACCCAGTTGGCTCTGTGGGTATCCGCACCTATTAGCTTATCAGCCTTAAAGTGTCAGACACTTTTTAAAGTGTCGGGGGATCTTCTCTGGATCGCACTTCTCATCACCAAGTAATGTTAACCTTGAAAAGAAAACTGTCAGTTATTTTACCAGCAAAACGGGTTTAGTCAGAAATAAGAATTGCATTTCAGAACAAAAAAGCTATGGCAAAACCATAAGCAAGTCTAAGAAGCAAAGGAAAGGAATGCTGTTTTTATGGGGAAGAGGAAGGAGGTTGGGAGGGGTTGTTCTGAATGAAAGTCTCTCAGAGAAGAGTGAGAGTTAAGAGAGATAACAGATTCTCATTGGCTGAATTGCTGAAGTGGTCAATTTCTCATGGGAAATGTGATATATTCTGCCCATTTTTTGGACTTGATTATTTGGTTTTGGGGCGTTGAGTGTGAGGAGTTCTTTATAGATCTTGGATACCAGCCCTTTGTCTGTGGTGTCATTTTGCAAATATCTTCTCCCATTCCTTAGGTTGCCTCTTTGTTTTGTTAAGTGTTTCCTTTGCTGTGCAGAAGATTTTGATCTTCTTTTTATCGCTTTTGTTTCCCTTGCCTTTGGAGACCTGTCTTGAAAGAAGCTTCTGTGGTTGATGTCTAAGAGATTACTGCCTGTTTTCTCTAGGATTTTGGTGGATTCCTGTCTCACTTTGAGGTCTTTAATCATTTTGAGTTTATCTTTGTGTATGGTGTAAGAGAATAGTCAAGTTTCATTCTTCTATACATAGCTGTCCAATTCTCCAAGCACCATTTATTGAAGCAACTGTCTTTTCTCCATTGCATATTTTTTCCTGCTTTGTTGAAGATTATTTGACCTTAGAGTTGAGGGTCTATTTCTGGGCTCTCTATTCTGTTCCATTGATCTAGGTGTCTGTTTTTGTGCCAGTACCATACTGTTGGTGATTACAGCCTTGTGAGATAGCTTGAAATCAGGCAATGTGATGCCCCCAGCTTTGTTTTTCTTTTTCTTTTTCAACATTTCTGTTGTGCCCAAGTTTTGTGTCCAAGAGACCACCAAGGAGCCAAAACCAATGGAATCACACCAGGGTTTATTCAGCAAGCTCGAGCTTGGGTCCAAGTATACCCAGCACAACAGAGCAGGGACTTGGACCCCCAATCTGGTTATAGCATGGTATTTATGTGTTGTTTTGGGGGATTTCCAATAAGGGGCGTGGACTCTGTCTCCAGGTTCAGTTCCTGATAGCGTATTGGGCATATCAGTCCTATAGTTGAGCCTGGCCACACACAGGTGGCCAATGAGATTGCAACACACAGAGAAAGCTGCACAGTCGTGCTAGGTCACACACGGGTGGCCAGTTGAACTACAATTCACCCCATAGTAGCTATTTGAAGTAGCCTATCACCTTGGTCAGAATTGGCTCCCAAAAGCTGCCCAAAAGGTGGGGCCTACACTCCTTGGTAGCTAGGGAGACAATATGCATACTCCACTGATTGGATGTCTCCACCTGACCTGACCCATCCCTGCATTCGGGCTGTTACCTCCCCCTGAGACTGGTTTCCCGGACTTGCTTTTAAGTAATTTCAGGGTGGGAGGGTCAGTTTAAGTTTTACTGCATTAACAACAAAATGGCTGTTCAACCGAGGTGGGGCCTCTCTGGCTAAATAGGCCCTTACAATTTCCTTGGCAATTTGGTGTCTCTTCTGGTTCTATACAAATTTTAGCATTGTTTGTTCCAGCATTTTGAAAAATGCCAGTGGTATTTTGATTGGGATGGCATTGAAAGTATAGATTGCTCTGGGCAGCATAGACATTTTAACAATGTTTATTCCAATCCATGGGCATGGAATGGTTTTCCATCTTTTTGTGTCTTCTTCAATTTCTTTCATGAGTGTTCTGTAGTTCCTCAAGTACAGATCCTTTACCTCTTAAGTTAGGCTTATTCCAAGGTATCTTACAGTTTTTAGTACTACTGTAAATGGAATCGATTCTCTAATTTCTCTTCCTACGGTTACATTGCTAGTAGTGTATAAGGAAATAACTGATTTCTGTGCATTGATTTTTGTGTCCTGCCTCATCACTGAATTGCTGTATGAGTTCTAGAGATTTGTTTAAATTTTTGTTTAATCCCCTACATTTGGACCCGCAGCCTATCCAGTTGTCCACCAGAAGCACACAGGTACAAGCATCCTTAGAGCTTATGCCAAGCTCTCAGGACATTTAAGATGAAAGGAGATCTCATCTGATTTTTCTTCTGTTTACATCAACAGCTTTAGCTAAGCCATGGATCTTTGGAGCCAAAATAATATTAGTAGGGATGTGCCACGGAGTTGGGGCTTGTTTGGTGTTTTACAGTGTGTCTTGTTGCATGGAAGTTTACTCGAGGTTGACACATGACCTAGTATCAATCTAACCCATCCTGTGACCAATATATCCTAACACAGGAGTCTTTGAGTTAGAATGCCCTGCATTCTAACAGCTTCTAATTGTGTGACCCATGCCCAACTATTTTGTGGCTTTGGTTTCCAAGATACCCTTAGCAACAGCCTTCCCTTCATGTTTCCATTAACCTACAACAAGGTTTATCTAAACAGATGCCAGCCCAGCAAGAACCATGAACTCACCAGTCTGTGAGTTTAACTGGAATAGCAAACTTAATGTAGGGACTATGCTTGCATTCTTACCGTATTTTTTTTTTCCTCTTTATGACAAACAACACAACAGATAGATAAAAACAAGACCATCTCTGGGAGGAAATGGATTAATAAAACCAACAGTACTCTACCAAACTTAGTAAGAGTTGCTAAACCCAAGGAACTAGTTCTACAAGTATTTTTTCCTGCTAATCTAAATTTAGGGAAAAAAAAGGACTGTCACCACTTTTATTCTTTTGAACTCTGTAGACAGAAATTCTGGGAGGCTGACATGGTAAGAAAACTTACTTTCTGCTGGCTGTATGTCACATGCCCAAGGATCTCAGCTGTAGCAATACTAGGGCAAGCAGTTGTCCAGAAAGTTAAAGTGTCCTGCTGACTGTGCCCACTGTTGGGGAGGAAGAAATGCTGTTCTGCCCTGCAAGGTTCTTCTAACTGAACTAGGCAGTAAATTGATGTGAAACAGATTAACTGAAAATTAACTGTAATTTTGTATGTACAGAGGATCCACATAGATGTGAGAGTCTGAAGTCAGGTACAATAAGTTATATATGTCATTGTGAACTAAGGAGAAGGGTAAGGGTCTGGGACTTCAAAGGGAAGGAATGCAGTTCACAGGAGGATGAAAAGTTAATGTTTACTAAACAGTTGTTTTCTGGACCATTCAGAAACAACCATAGAGAGAGCTTTGATCAGATAGGCCTTCTGATTCCTTCCTATATACCGTCTTAGTTCATATTATAATGTAGTTATCTATGATTGCAGCTCTCTTCTTGGAGCAGATCCTCCATCTAAATTTAGGCAGTTGTTGGGGGGGTCATAGGGTCAGAGTTTCTTCATGAGTCTTTTGGGCTTTGATGGTTATCAGCTAGGCATAAGCTGCGTGCCAAAGTAGTCCATTTTTGGGAGGCCTGATACTGGCTCCTACAGAGACAACTCACTCTTTGTAATGAAAATGATCATTGGAGTTATTGAGATCACCAGGAGAGTGTATAAAGCCAGAAACAGCCCTTTAAAGCAATAGCATTTAAGGGGTGACCAATTGTAGGAGCCAAAGGAAGAGTGCTCTCAAAAATGAGGGGGCATTCAATGCTGTTAGATATTCCCCAGCAGTTAGGTAAGATGAGAACTGAGAAGTGTGCTTTAGACTTAATCAAAATGTTGTTGATGGCTTTGGAATGAATGGTTTCATGAGAACAGTAATGGGGAAGCAAAAGATAACTATAAATAAAGTCATTGAGAAGGATCATGGAGTTGAATGTGTTTCTTTGTGTATTTTACAGAGGGAAAGTTTTGAGTATGTCTAAATGCTGGAGGTGAGGGACCAATGAAGCAAGCTGTGGATAAAGAAGAAGGAGAGGTTAAGTACCTAATAGGGTCCTCAAGGATTGAAGGGTTGCCTCCAATGGGAGGAGGAGCGTGTCTGATGGGGATGCATTAACAGTGTGTTTGAGAAATCTGTGGAACTGATGTGGGCAGTTTTGGAATCAAGACATCTCCACTTGCTAATTATGTAACCTTGGCTAAGCTGCTCACTGTCTCCAGTGATTATGGCTATTTCTCTTACTGAGCACTCCCTGTGATACAGGCACTAACCAGTGAAATAGGGTTGGCTTGGGTTGACTTGGGTGGTGGTGGTGGTGGTGGTGGTGGTGGTTTTACATAGGAGAATACCAAGGCTGCATAGCTTAGTGGAGAGAACATGTTTGTTAAAGTAAGTTAGACCAAGGCTGAAATCTATGCAAGAAATTGAGAAAACCCTTATATGATAATTGACATTTTTGTGTGTGTGTGAGCAGGAGACAGAGTGCAGCTCAAGCTAAGGGGAAAGGTGGGGAAGCCCACTGGATAAACCATGTAAGGAAAGGAAATTCAAAATAACCAAATATTTTTCTACTTTTTTTTTTTTTAATGATTGATTGGTTGACTTGAGAGAAGAGAAGAGGAGAGAAAGCACACACAAGCAGGGGAGAAGGGGCAGAGGGAGAGGGAGAAACAGACTCCCTGCTAAGTGGGGAGCCCATATGGGGCTCAATCCCAGGATGCTGGAATCATGACCTGAGCTGAAGGCAGACACTTAACCGACTGAGCTACCCAGGTGCCCCATTTATCTACTTTAAATAATCCTTTCAGTGATGCCATAGAGTTGACAGATTGATCACACATTGATCATCTGTACCCATGTCCTGCAGACTGGAAATATGTTTTCTTACATTGTGTTTATACTTACAAATTTCTTACTGAAAACTTTTTTCATTTTTGCTAGAATTTGTTACTGGGATTTAATGAATATATTCAGTCCATGAAATACAACATTCTGACCTTTAAGGAGTGATGATTCTCTGTACTCTTCTCTCTTTGTATTCCTCTCATTTCCTGATGTTTCTTTTTTAAGTCAGGTAATGCACATGCACATTTCCACTCTCTCTTAGAGGAGATTTAGAACACAGAGGAATTTAGATCAACCTTGATATGAGTTGATTGGACATAAATCTTAGAGGATCAAGTTGGTCTTCAAAGCAGTAAAAGTATTCTGAATCCAGCCATTAGCTAGAAAAAGGCAGCCACATCTCTTTACCTATTTTCTGTTTCAGTTTCCTAGACCTTTCAGCATTTTCTTTGGGTGAGTGGCCATATCAATCAGAGTTCAGTGCATAAAATAGAAACCACTCTAGCTTTTATTAGCATGAAGGGATTTAATTGGCGAGATTACATGTATACAAGAGACTAAGGTGAGTCCTAGGCTAGACCTCTGAGGATATTTCTAGAATAATGACCCACCTGGGAAACTCTGGGGCAGTCAATGGAAATTGAGGTAAAGATGTGTGTTTTATAGCTGCAGTCCAAGGTGTGGAATGAAGAGGTCACCACCAGTTAACCCTGCCGTGATACTCAGAAAGCTAGAAGACTCCAAACACAGAGACTTCAGTCTCCACCACTGTGCTTGTTAGTAGACATACCCACTGGGAGTTTACCTTTCAGATCTCAAATGAAGGTATGTATTCATAGACTCGAACTCACATGCAAAACCCTAGCTGTGAGGGTGTCTAGAAATGTCTTTTTAGCTTCCCAGCCTTTCTAACTAGGTGGATGGAGTAGAGGTTGAGCAGGCTAGTCCACAGTTATCTGTCGCAGCGGCTTGGACATTTTCTTTACTTTTGCTGGGTTTCTGGCAGGAGTGGTTGGATTGTGTTGGGAATAGACAGAGGAAAACTGAAGAACAGTTGCTGCTTGGAAAAGGAAAGGAAATGTCGAAATGCAAAAGCTCAGCTCTTAGAGTCAGCCTGAACCTTGTTTCAATCTTTCTGTTTTGTTACGGATTTAGAGAAGTCACTAAAACCAGACCAACATATCCCTGTTTCTGTGGGTCATCTGCAAGAACTGGCGTAGTGTTCCTCATTCATTGCTAATGGTGTTCACTACAATGGGGTTTCACCAAGTGTCTTGAAGGCATGACCCCAAGAGGGGCCTAAGACCAGTGTCATGTAGCCTTTCAAGATCATGAACACTGCATACTCAGCTATAGCAAAGATGAAAATGGGCCCGATTTGCTCTTGATCCACATGTCTGAGGCTGTTATGGGGTTGGAAGTCGTGTACAGGTGAGTAGGGTGGAGTGTTTTTCCTAGGGCCCTGGTTATTCCATATGCCGTTTTATAGATGAAGAAAGTAAGCAATTAGGGGCAACATATCTTTAAAAATTTCAATTCCAGTGTAGTTAACATAGAGGGTTATATTAGTTTCAGGTGTGCAATATAATGATTCAACAATTCCATATATTACTTAGTGCTAATCAATTAAGTGTACTCTTAATGCACTTCTTCTGTTTCTCCTGTCTCCCCGACCCCACCTCTGGTAAGTGACCATCTGTTTGTCGTCTGTAGTTAAAAGTCTGTTTTCTGGTTTGTCTCTTTTGTTTTCCTTTTATTCATTTGTTTCTTAAATTACACATATGAGTGAAATCATATGGATTTGTCTTTTTCTGACTGGTTTATTTCACTTAGCATTATACTCTAGATCCATCTGTATTGTTGCAAATGGCAAGATTTCACTCTTTTTTGTGGCTGAATAGTATTGCATTGTATTATGTTTGTGCATATATATATATATATATATATCCCACATCTTCTTCACCCATTCATCTATTGATGGACACTTGGGCTGTTTCCATAGTTTGCCTATTGTAAGTACTGCTGCAATAAACATAGGGTTTCATTTATCCCTTAAACATGGAGTTTTATATATATGAGTTAGTGTTTTCATATTCTTTGTTAAAAACTCAGTGGTGTGATTACTGGATCATATGGTAGCTCTATTTTTAACTTTTTGCAGAATCTTTATACTGTTTTCCACTGTGGCTGCACCAATTTGCATTCCCATCAATAGGGCTTGAGGATTCCTTTTTCTCAACATCCTTGTCAACACTTATTGTTTCTTCAGTTTTTAATTTAAACCATTTTGACAGGTATGAAGTGACATCTCATTGTGGTTTTGATTTGCATTTCCCTGATGGTGAGTGATGTTGAACATCTTTTCATGTGTCTGTTGGCCATCTGGATGTCTTCTTTGGAGAAAAGTCTGTTCATGCCTTCTGCCCATTTTTCCATTTTTAATCGGATTATTTGGTGTTCAGTTGTATGAGTTCTTTTTTTTTTTCTTTTAGAGTGCATGCTAGTGGGGGTGAGGGGGAGCAGAGAGGGAGAGAGACAATCTTAAGCAGGCCCCACATTCAATCTGGAGCCCAACATAGAGCTCAATTCCATGACCCCAAGATCATAAGCTGAAATCAAGAGTTGGACACCCAACTCAACCACTCAGGTGTCCTGAGTTGTATAAGTTCTTTATATATTTTGGATATTAACCCTTTATCAGATATATCATTTGCAGATATCTTCTGCCATTCAGTAGGTTGTCTTTTAGTTTTGTTGATGGTTTCCTTTGTTATGCAGAAGCTTTTTATTTTGATGTAGTCCTGACAGTTTACTTTGGTTTATGTTTCCCTTGCCTCAGGAGATATTGCTATGGTCAGTGTCAGAGAAGTTACTGCCTGTGCTTTCTTCTAGGAGTTTTATGGTTTCAGATCTCACATATAAGTCCCTAATCCATTTTGAGTTTACTTTTTTGTATGTTGTAAGGAAGTGGTCCAGTCCATTCTTCCACATGTAGCTGTCCAGTTTTCCCAATGCCATTTGTTGCAGAGACTCTCCTGTTGCATATTCTTGCCTCTTTTGTCAAAGATTAATTGGCCCTATAATCACGTGTTTATTTCTGGGCTCTCTATTCCGTTTCATTGGTCTATGTGTCTATTTTTGTGCCAATACCATACTGTTTTTATTACTATATCTTTGCAGTATATCTTGAAATCTGGAGTTGGGATACCTCCAGGTTTGTTCTTTTTCAGAGTGGCTTTGGCTATTCTCAGTCTTTTGTGGGTCCATACAAAGTTTAGGATTGTTTGTTCTGGCTCTGTGAAAAATGCCATTCGTATTCTGATAGGGATTGCATTAAATCTGCAGATTGCTTTGGGTAGTATAGACACTCTAACTATATTTGTTCTTCAGTTCCATGAACACAGAATGTCTTTCCATTTCTTTGTGTCATCTTCTATTTCTTTCATCAATGTTTTGTAGTTTACAGAGGAGAGGTCTCTCTCCTCTCTAGTTAAGTTTATCCCTAGGTATTTTAGTATTTTAGTTTCAGTTGTAGATGGGATTATTTTCTTAATTTTTCTTTCCACTGCTTCATTATTAATGTGTAGAAATGCAATGGAGTTCTGTACATTGATTTTGTTTCCTTTGACTTTACTGAATTCATTAATCAGTTCTAGTTTTTTGGTGGAGTCTTTGGGGTTTTCTATGGTCTTATGTCATCTGCAAATAGTGAAAGTTTTACTTATTCCTTAACAGTTTGGGGCCTTTTCTTTTTGTTGTCTGATTGCTGCTAGAACTTCTGGTGTTATGTTGAATAAAAATGGTGAGAGTGGACATCCTTGGCTTCTTCCAGACCTTAGAGGAAAAGCTCTCAGATTTTTCCCATTGAGTTTAATGTTAGCTGTGGGTTTTTCATATAAGACCTTTATTCTGTTGAGTTATGTTCCCTCTAAATCTACTTTTTTGGCAGTTTTTATCATGAATGGATCTAGTACTTTGTCAAATAATTTTTCTGCATCTTTTGAAATGGTTATATGGTTTTGTTTTGTTTTTTAAGATTTTATTTATTTGACAGACAGAGATCACAAGCAGGCAGAGAGGCAGGCAGAGAGAGAGGAGAAGTAGGCTCCCTGCTGAGCAGAGAGTTGGACGTGGGCCTCAAACCCAGGGCCCTGGGATCATGACCTGAGCTGAAGGCAGAGATTTTAACCCACTGAGCCACCTAGGCACTCCAAAATGATCATATGGTTTTTACCCTTTCCCTTATTGATGTGATGTATCACATTTATTGATTTACAAAATATTGCACAGCCCTTGCATCCTGGGAATAAATCCCACTTGATCCTGGTGAATGATTTGTTTAAATGTATTATTGGATTCAGTTTGCTAATATTTTGTTAAGGATTTTTGCTACTATGTTCAGAGATATTTGTCCATAGTTCTCCTGTTTTTGCTGTTTTTGTTTGATTTTAAGTAATGCTGGCTTCATAGAATGAATTTGAAAGTTTCCTTTTGTCTTCTAGTATTTGAAATAATTTGAAAAGAGTAGGTATTAGCTCTTCTTTAAATGTGTGGTAGAATTTGTTTGTGAAGCCATCTAGTCCTGGACTTTTTTTTTTTCATTTATTTATTTTCAGCATAACAGTATCATTATTTTTTCACCACACCCAGTGCTCCATGCAATCTGTGCCCTCTATAATACCCACCCCCCCCATAGTCCTGGACTTTTTTTTGGTGGGGGAGAAGTTTTTGATTATTGATTCAGTGTCATTGCTGGTCATCAATCTGTTCAAATGTTCTATTTTACCTGCTTCAGTTTTGGTGGGTTATATGTTTCTAGGAATTTATCCATTTCTTCCAGGTTGCCCAGTTTGTTGGCATATAGTCTTGTCATAATTCTCTTACAATCCTTTATATTTCTGTGCTGTCAGTTGTTACTTCTGCTCTTCCATTTGTGATTTTGTTTGCGTCCCCCCTCTCTCTCTTTTGGTGAGTCTCGCTAGAGGTTTATCAATTTTGTTGATGTTTTTAAAGAACCAGCTCCTGGTTCCCTTGATCTGTTCTGTTGATTTTTTTTTTTTCTTTAGCTTCTATTTCACTTACTTCTGCTCTAATATTTATCGTTTCCTTCCTTCTGCTAGCTTTGGGTTTTGTTTGGTCTTCCTTTTTTTAGCTCCTTTATGTATAAGGTTAGGTAGTTTATTGGAGATTTTTTTTTGCTTCCTGAGGTAGGGCTCTATTGCTATAAATGTCCTTCTTAGAACCGATTTTGCTGCATCCCAAAGATTTTGGACCATTGTATTTTCATTGTCATTTCTCTACATGTAATTTTTTTATTTCTTGTTTGATTTCTGGTTGATTCATTCATTGTGTAGTAGTGTGTTATTTAACCTCCATGTATTTGTGCTATTTTCAGATTTTCTCTTGTGGCTGATTTGTAGTTTCATAGCATTGTGGTCAGAAAAGATGCATGGTATGTCTTCGATCTTTTCAATGTGTTGAGAGTTGTTTTGTGGCCTAATATGTGTTCTGTCCTGGAGAATGTTCTGTGTGTACTTGAAAAGAACGTGTATTCTGCTGTCTTGGGATAGTATGTTCTGTATATATCTGTTAAATCCCTCTGGTCCAGTGTGTCATTCAGTCACTATTTCCTTGTTGATTTTCTGTTTGGATGATCTGTCCATTGATGAAAAGTGGGGTTTTAAAGCCCCCTGATATTATTGTATTACTCTCAATTAGTTCCTTTGTGTGTGTTATTAACTGCTTCATGTGTTTGGTTGCTCCCATTTGGGGTACATAAATACTTGTAACTGTTATATCTTCTTGTTAGATTGTCCCCTTTATAATTATATAGTGTCCTCCTTTGTCTCTTGTTACAGTCTTTGTTTTAAAGTCTGTTTTGTCTAATATAAGTATGACTAGCCCAGCTTTCTTTTGACATACATTTGCATGATAAATGTTTCTCCATTCTCTCACTTTCGATTTGCATGTCTCTTTAAGGCTGAAATGAGTCTCTTGCAGGCAGCTTATAAATGAGTGTTTTTTTTAATTCATTTTGTCACCCCATGTTTTTTGATTGGAGTGTTTATTCCATTTACATTCAAAGTAAGTATTGATGGATATGTATTTATTTCCATTTTGTTACTGTTTTATGGTTGTTTTTGTAGTTCTTCTGTGACCTTTTGCTCTCTTTCACAGTTTGCTAGCTTGCTTTAGTGATATATCTGATTCCTCTCTCTTTGTTTTTTGAATATGTAGTAGTGGTTTTTGGTTTGTGGTTACCATTAAGTTTGCATATAACATCTCGTGCATGTAGTGATTTATATGAAATTGATGGGCACTTAAGTTTGAACCCATTCTGCTCTCCCCTCCCCCATGGTTTTAGGTATGTAGTGTCATACCTTACATCCTTTTATTCTGTGAATCTGTTGACCTAATTTTAAAGATATGCTTATTTTTACTGCTTTTGTGTTTCCCTTTTTTTCTTTTCTTTTTTTTTTTATTTAAAATCTTTATTTAAATTCCAGTCAGTTGACATGTAGTATAATATTAGTTTCAGGTATAGAATTTAGTGACTCGTCACTTACATACAACACCCGGTACTCAGCACAATGAGTGCCCTCCTCAATACCCAACACCCATTTAACCCAAATCCCTGTCCCCCTCTTCTCCAGTAATACTAGGTTTGTTCTCTACAGTTAAGAATCTGTTTTCTGGTTTGACTCTCCCCACCCCACCGTGTTCATCTGTTTTGATTCCTAAATTCCACATATGCGTGAAATCATATGGTATTTGTCTTTCTCTGACTGACTTAGCATAATACTCTCTAGCTCCATCCACATCATTGTAAATGGCAAGATTTCCTTCTTTTTTATGGCTGAGTAATATTCCTGTGTGTGTGTGTGTGTGTGTGTGTGTGTACCACATCTTGTTTTCCTATTTTTCTTACTGTTACTTACAGTCTTTCCTTTTCACTCAGAGTCCCCTTTAATACTTCTTCTAAGGCTGGTTTATTGCTCATAACTCTTTTAGCTTTTGTTTGTCTGAGAAGCTCTTTATCTCTCCTTCTTTTGTGAATGGTAGCCTTGCTGGATAGAGGATTCTTAGCTATAGATTTTTATTTAATTTCAACATTTTGTATCTTGCCACGTCCTTCTGCAAAGTCTTCTTGCCTGCAAAGCCTTGGCTAACAAATCTGCTGTTAGCCTTTTGAAGTTTCCCTTGTGTTTAATTATCTTTTCTCTTGCTGTTTTTAAAATCCTCTCTTTATCACTACTGTTTGCCATTTTAACTACTACGTGTCTTGGTGTGGACCTCCGTAGGTTGATTCTGTTGAGGCATCTTTGTGCCACCTGGATCTGGATATCTGTTTCCTTCCCCAGATTGGAGAAGTTTGGGCCTGTTATTTCGTCAAATAAATTTTCTGTCCCCTCTTCTCTTTCTCCTTCTGGACCCCTATAATGTGAATGTTATTATACTTGATGGAATTAGTAAGTTCCTGAAGTACATTCTTATTTTACAAAATTTTTCTCTCTCACCTGGTTATCTTTATTACTTTCCATTACTCTGTCTTCCAGATTATTAATTCATTCCTCTACTCTCTCTACTGTATTTATTATATCAAGTGTATTTTTAAATTCATTTTATTCCTCATCTCTGATTGGTTCTTTTTATCTCTGTGTTAGGGGTCTTACTGATGCCCTTCACTCTTTTCTCAAGTCTGGTGGATATCTTTACACTCATTACTTTAAATTCTCAATCACGCTTATTACTTATATCTGTGTTGCTTAGGTCTCTTGTGCTTTGGTCCTGTCCTTCTTTGGGACATATTCCTCTGTCTCCTCATTTTGTCTCACTGTGGTGTTGGGAAAGTCAGCTACATCTCCGCTTGAAAGTAAAGGCCTGAAGAAGTCCTGTAGTGCCTTCAGTGCAGTGTCCCCCGTGTACCAAAACTCCTGTGTGTACTGCATGTTCCCGGCTGTTGTGTTCTGGGTGCTTTTCCCTTCAGTCCAGGTGTCTGCAGAGGCTCTCTTTGCTTGTTGTAGCCAATGTTTTGCCCCAGCTGGGATGGGACATGCAATTTTAACAAAGTTTGCACCAGTCAGCTTACAAAAGGAGACCCGCTAAGCCAGGACCAGGGCTGGCCTGGGAAGATCCGCAGAGCACACCTGGGCAGGACACATAATTTTAATAAGCCATGCCTTGAGCTTCTGCTCGGCCCACCGCCACTGCCACCAGGACTCAGGACCCCCCAAACACAGGGCTTGGTGTAAACAAGTAAAGTAGTGAATGTTGGTGCCGCACCATTGCCCGCAGAGGGCCATAACTTAATGCTGGGGCCTCGGGTGGTGTCTTCCAGCTCCTTTGTTACTAGAGAAGTTCCTCAGCAAACCTACCCTTCTGCCACGTCCTGTGAGATTAGTAAATAACTCTCCCTTATATCTCAGGCATTTTTCACTTCCTCTTTCTGTTTCTCCACAGACTTTTTGTCATGTCCCTATCACCCTCTGGATCTTCCAGAATGGAGACCACTGGTTTTTTAAAATTCCGGGCTTTAAGTCCTGCTGATTTTAAGAACTCACTAAATTCAACCCCTTTCACTTTCAAAGCCAAATGTTATAGGGATTGTCTTCCCCGTGCAGGTTCTCTGGTGTGGTAGTCCGTTTGCCTCCCTTCCCCATGCCCATGGTTCCCTCTCTCCAGCAAACCATAGTGCAAGTCCGGTTAGTGCTGCCCACCCCCCCGCCCGCTGCCCCGGTCCTAGCCAACATTGTGTCTACCCTTCCTGCCCTCTTCAGTGGGGCCTATTCTCTACATTTAGCAGTGGGTCTGTTCTGCCAGTCTTTGGGTTGTTTTCTTGGTTACTCACACTGATGTGGGTTGGTAGCTAGTTGTGTCTGTGGGACAAGATGAAGCTAGGGTCCTCCTCCTCTGCCATCTTTCCCAGAAGTCAGGGGTTAGCCTATTTGTCCAAGGTCAGACAAGTAGGAAGTGGTAGAGACGTGACTTGGACAGAGATGGACCCCAGAGCCTCTTGTTCCCCACAGTATAAGCCATGGACCCACAGCTTTGCAGCACCTGGAGCTTGTTAGAAATGTTGACTCTTAGGCTCTGCTGCAGACTGCCTGCATCAGACCCTGTGTCTTCGCGAGACCCCCAGGTCATTCTCCGCATGTCGCTGGGGAGCAGCCTACTCTTCGCCACTGCTGATGGCGACTTCCTAATCAAGGGCACTTTCACCATTAGGCAGGTGTCCTGGAACTTCAGTACTTTGTGTCATTTGATGACACCTTGTAGTCAGATAAAATCTGTCTTCCCAGGGGAAGGTGCCCTTTTTTGTTTTTTGCCTTTAATGGGTCTTCCAGTCAGTGCATTGTGACAGGTGGAAGGGAGGAATGGGAGTTTTCAAGCTGTTCTTCCAATCATAAGCTCTAGTTTTTCATCTTCATGATGTAACCCAAGCACAAACTGGGCTCTGTGAGCATTTCCTCTTCTGCATAGCAATAAAGGTAATAAGCAACAAAACTGTAGGGCATCTTCCCACTAAAGGAAACAAAGAATTGATGGTGTGCATAAAGAACTGAGAAAGCATTTTCAAAAAGAATCTGCTCCTTTTACATTCTTCCGTGTCAGGAAGAACAACAACAACCAGAATGAATACAGTTTCAAGATGCCTACCCACTGACTTTGTGCACATGCCCCAACCTACATTCATCATTGTATTAAGGAGCCAAGACCCAGGTTATCAGAAATCAGGTCACTCTTGTACAAAGTGACCTATGTTGATAAGGAGTTCAGATTCAAGAGTTTGGTTCACAGTATTTTATAGTCCGTTAAAGGTACTTAAGCTTGCAGGCAGGGGCTGGAACACCCACTGGTAAGTCATGGTGTATGACAGGCATTGAAGTGTGAAACAAAAAGTCAGTGAGAATTAAAAGGAACTGTGTCTCCCCATCTGTGAAATGAGGAAGTAGAACTAAATTTCTATGCTTCCTTCCTACCTTAACGTCTTAGGATTTTATATAAACAAGTGTAATTATAATTACAGAGCACTTCCAAATAGTCTCCTTTACTCCTTACAAAAACCTAGGAGATTCCTATTGTTGATCCTGTTTTACAGATGAGGAAACTGGGGCACAAACATCGCAGTCACTCACCAGGTTATACTCTAAGAGGTGACGCTAACCATTTGCCCTCTCTTTACCGCAAAGATGCCTCTAGCTTCTCAACTCTTGTTACCGGTGCACTGGAATCACCAGTGGAAACAAAATGAGGCATTTCCACATGCAGGGCAGAGCCCTTTCCGTAAATATTCAGGCCATCCAACGACTTCCTAAACAAGTGTCTAACTCGGCTACACTTCGAGTCCTCTGGGATCCTTCAGTGGTGCTGATGCCTGGGTCCTACCCTGAGATTCTGATAGTCAGTCTGGTGTGTAGTCTGGATATTGGGTTTTTTTCTTAAGTGTTCCTTAGAAATTCAAATGTGCAGCTCAGGTGGAGTGTCTATTCCACATTTTCTGGGGTTGGGGTTGGTTCTGGAGGCAAGTTCCACTCACATAGCATCAGGTACTGACCTTATATGTTAACCTTTTTTATTATAATGCAAGATTTTAAATTCTGCTACTTAAAGTGGATTCATTTCCATCTGTTTTGTTTAAAATTTTTTCTTAGAGTCTTTTAATTATTCAAGTATTTTATTTTTTTTATTTTTATTTTTTAAATTTTTTCAATTTATTTATTTTCAGAAAAACAGTATTCATTATTTTTTCACCACACCCAGTGCTCCATGCAAGCCGTGCCCTCTATAATACCCACCACCTGGTACCCCAACCTCCCACCGCCCCCCACCACTTCAAACCCCTCAGATTGTTTTTCAGAGTCCATAGTCTCTCGTGATTCACCTCCCCTTCCAATTTACCCAAATTCCCTACTCCTCTCTAACGCCCCTTGTCCTCCATGCTATTTGTTATGCTCCACAAATAAGTGAAACCATATGATAATTGACTCTCTCTGCTTGACTTATTTCACTCAGCATAATCTCTTCCAGTCCCGTCCATGTTGCTACAAAAGTTGGGTATTCATCCTTTCTGATGGAGGCATAATACTCCATAGTGTATATGGACCACATCTTCCTTATCCATTCATCCGTTGAAGGGCATCTTGGTTCTTTCCATAGTTGGCGACCGTGGCCATTGCTGCTATAAACATTGGGGTACAGATGGCCCTTCTTTTCACGACATCTGTATCTTTGGGGTAAATACCCAGGAGTGCAATTGCAGGGTCATAGGGAAGCTCTATTTTTAATTTCTTGAGGAATCTCCACACTGTTCTCCAAAGAGGCTGCACCAACTTGCATTCCCACCAACAGTGTAAGAGGGTTCCCCTTTCTCCACATTCTCTCCAACACGTTGTTTCCTGTTTTGTTAATTTTGGCCATTCTAACTGGTGTAAGGTAATATCTCAATGTGGTTTTAATTTGAATCTCCCTGAGGGCTAATGATGATGAACATTTTTTCATGTGTCTGATAGCCATTTGTATGTCTTGATGGGAGAAGTGTCTGTTCATATCTTCTTCCCATTTTTTGATATGTTTGCCTGTTTCATGTGTGTTGAGTTTGAGGAGTTCATTATAGATCCTGGATATCAACCTTTTGTCTGTACTGTTCAAGTATTTTATTACACACTAAGTTAAAAGAAAGGAAAAGAACACAAATTAATTCCTACTGAAAGCAGCCATTATGTTATTTTACTCTTTGGAAGCAACTTTTTCGCAAATTGTGATTATGATTTTTTGACCCCTTCTGTGTAAAACAGGAAGTAATATCACTGCATAGACAAATGGCAGTGCATTTTATATTTAAAAGTACAAATAAATTAGCTATTGTGATGTCCATCCATTTTTTAAAATCAAATATTCGTTATCACATAAGTTCCCCAAGAGCAAGAACCATGTCTGTGTTACTTCTGTATCTTCATCCCCAGACACAGACCTTGGCCTGTAATGGATACTATAAGACTTCTCTACAACTAATGAATATGGAAATAAGTGAATGAATTATAAATAGCTTCACATAATGAGGAAACTCAAACTATTGCACACTCATACCAAAAAATGACTATGTCAAAAGAAAATAGCACTTCTGTTTAAGACCTTCTCTCATTCTTATAGGCCACATAAAAGATGTTGGGGAGGGAAGGACTGTAGTAATAGAGAATTGGGGGTGGTTGTTGTTGTTGTTAGAGATGATGAGGGGCAGAGGCAGAGAGAATCTTAAGCAGGCTTCACACCTAGTGCAGAGACTGACACAGCGCTCGATCTCACAACCCTGAGGTCATGACCTGAGTCAAAACCAAGAACTGGACACTTAACTGACTGAGCCAGATGGGTGCCCCTTATTTTTTATTGAGGTGCAGTTAACACACGGTGTTACATTAGTTACAGGTGTACAACACAGTAATTAGACAATTCCATACATTGTCATATTCAACCCAAGTGTAGCTGCCATTTACCATAAAATGCTGTTACATTAACTATATTCCCTATGCTGTCTCTTTCATCCCTGTGACTTACACAATCCAAAACTGAAAGCCCGTACCTCCCACTCTCCTTTATGATTTTCTTGTTTCCTCTCTATACCCTTCTTCCCTCTGGCAACCGCCAGTTTGTTCTCTATGTGTCTGTTTCTCCTGTTTGCTTTTTTATAATCTGCGTCTAAGTGAAATCACATGGCATTTGTCTTTCTCTGACTTATGTCACTTAGCATTATACCCTCTAGTTCCATCCATGTTGTCACAAATGGCAAGATCTCTTTTTATGGCTGCATAATATTCCATATACCATGTATACCATATCTTCTTTTTTCATTCATCTAACAGTTATTAAACTACACTTGTCTCTTTCACAATGACAGGATTTTAAGATTTGAGAGAGAAAGAGCACACATGAGGGGAAGGGTAGAGGGAGACCCAACACGGGTCTGGATTCATGACCATGAGATCACGACCAGAGCCCAAAACAAGCATCAGATGCTCAAGTGACTGAGCCACCCAGGCACACCTCACAATGACAGGATCTTTTTTTTTTTTTTTTTAAGGTTTTGTTTATTTGATAGATCACAAGTAGGCAGAGAGGCAGGCAGTGAGGCAGGTAGAGAGGGGAAGCAGGCTCCCTGCAGGGAGCCTGAGATCATGACCTGAGTCAAAGGCAGAGGCTTAACCCACTGAGCCACCCAGGCGCCCCACAATGACAGGATCTTAACACTTACACCTATCTACTGGTTATTTCCTTATGCACTAAGCTCTGGATAATGAAAGAAGTACATGCTATCCCTGTAGTTTGAGACTGTGAATGTTCTAGGAAGTATGAATAGTAAAATTTTACCTGACCTCTGCTAACGTGGGTCTGTCACTGCTTGTTTCCCTGGAACAGTCTGAGAGATGGCTTGGGGGAGAGGGCGAAGAGTGACTGAGGCCCTTAGGCTCTGCTGACTCTACAGGAATTGCCCTTGACATTCTTCTCTCCGGTGTCATTAACCATTCCCTGGTTGGTTGTGTGGCATGTGGTCTACCCTTGCACTGTGCTAGACCAGTTTTTTCCTGATTTCTGTCTTCTAATTCACTTAGAGGGTTTAACCATGAATCCCTCTACAACTTTTCTTCTAGATTTCTTGGGTCTGTTGGTTAACGTCTCTGTAGACCTGGCCTCAGCCACTGGTGTTCAGCACCTTCCCCCATCCTAACAGCTGGGCCAGCTGCCTTTCAGAGTCAGCAAAACCTGTTTTTTAAAGGTACAGGAGAAGAAACACTCACTTGCCCTGTGCTCGTAAACAGGAACTAGTGGAAGAACAGAGACCTACTGGCTTTTTTGTGGTAGTTCCTGTTTTGAGATCCTGAAATTCATTTTCTTCATCTCTTTGAACCTTGCTTTTTCCTCAGTGGTTGACCCACGATTAGACCCTACCCTCTGGTCTTAAGGAACTGCCTTCAGCCATTTACTTCATGCTATGCCTCCTGATCACAACTCTCTTTACTTTGTTTTCTCAGCCTTAAGGCTGTACTTATCTGGAACCCAGGCACCTAGAGCATTTCACTCTATTCTTCTTTAAAACAGAACAGTCTGTTAACCCCAGTCTGTCTTCCCACATTGTCCTCTCATGAGGTAGTGTGCCAGGGGTCAGTGCTCATTACGATGTTGTCATGTAGGGTAGAAGGCTTGATCTTACCCTTACTTCCCTGGTGTGGACAATTTAAAGCATTACCACTTATATCTGCCCCACATTCCAGAACAGTCCCAGCCCCAAAGGCATGACCCTGTGTGAGATTGTGCAGCCAGCACCAAAATGTCAGTGTTTGTAAATGGATCCAAGGATATTCCTATTTATCTTCTACTGTCATTCCTAGGCATTCCTGTAGAAATTTTTAAGAGGGAGAGGAAGGGATATAATCCTATTAAGTATTGCCATGATGTACAGCGCAGGAAACCTACACCATAGTCCAAGTAAAGCCACGGGCACTTGGAACAATGACAATGATTACAGATTGTAGTCATTAATCTGGGTAGGTCCAGGGGACTCTGAATAAAGGTTCACACTGATCTGTCATTAGAAAGTACCCATCACATTTCTTCGGGTGGTAAAACCTGTCTGATCTTCAAAGAACCAAGATTCACTATATAATACTTAATAGAAAACTATTACTTAATTTACTGGACAGATGATACACTTTACATCAGAAATCTATTCAGGACAGGGCATGCTATTTGCTTTAATATCTGAGCTCTATCTCCATGCCTTAGTTTCATTTAGATTGTGATAATCTAGCTAAAGAAGGTTCATAAAATTGCTTATAAATCTAAACAGAAAACTTTGGTGAAGAAAATATTTTCAGGCCCATCAGTTCTACCACATCAGTCCTTGATGATCAGTAGTGCCACAGCCAAACTGCTCTCACGTCCAAAATATCTTCTCAGAAGAGAGCAACTTTGCCACAAGAACTCTTACTCTTCGTGCCATGGTATCATTGCTAAACGACATCTCCCAATTTGTAGGGATCTCAAATAAGGCCATCTTTCAGATCAGTTGATGTCAAAAAAAAAAAAAAAAAAAAAAAATGAACAGTAGAGCCCAAAGGAAAAAAAGAAAGCCTTCAATCAAACAAAATAAAATCTCAAAAACTTGAGTTAGCCTTCATTAAATAAAAAAACAATTAGGTTATTTATAATTTTAGAGTTTCACATATATAATGCTATGTTAATAAGCAATGAACACTTTCATAAAAAAATTTATTTCACACTTTTATACAAATATCCACAGGTATTTTCTAATCATAATTTTACAGTGCTACTTAGTATTAAAATGTATCAAATGCAAACAGACCCAGTGACTTGACTTGAGATGACATTTTTAACAATAAACACCACGATGTTCCTTGTTGGACCAGCCTTCCACCTCTTCCCTTTTAGGACATTCTTTGCTTTCTAACAAAGATCTACAGACACTTTTAAAATACCAGCTCCATGGCAACCTATGAAGCCAGTGAATTTGGTTATAAGGTACCTACCTAAGTAAGAAACCTAAATTTCAAACACTGGTATGACCTGTTTTAGAGAAACTTTTGTAAACAAAGTATCATTTGTAAAACCATCTTTGTGAATGAAAGTTCCAAAGTACAATGAGAATAATGTCCTTAGTATCTTCAGAGCATACAATTTCTGTAAAGAAAAAAAACTCCGAAGCAACAATTTTGTTCCAACAAATTAGCACCTGTTTGCTATTATTTCCCATCTAACTTAACATTTTGAAGTATAGTAATTTTTAAAAATTCAGATTTCCTATCTTGTTCATTGTCTCTTGAATGTATAGAAATGTTTTCCTCTTCTGCCAGTTCATTTTTACAATTAAAACTATTAAAAACTGTAGTTAGCGTAGTCCCAAAGTAATGTGGGGGACTTACAGATAGGGGAGGAGACAAAAACCAGAACACTGACCGATTAAATGGTTCCAACATTTAAAAACATAAAAGCCGTGATGTTCTGACTTCCGGGATCAGACACTCAGTAGTCTCGCACTGGATCCCTCTGGACCCACCATAGGCACCGACCCTCTCTTTCAAGTCCTGACGGTACAGTGTGGGTGGCAGGGCTTACACCGCACCCGAGTCCAGCAAACCAACCCATTATTTCCAAGAGTTCCTGAAAGTTACAGCACAAAGGGTGCAGAAGACCTCACACAGGGCTCTAAACTCAACAATATGCGTTGTCCGATAAGAATTGAGCATCTTACGGTTAACTCCTCTTTCTGAAACAGTTTGGGTCTGGAAGAGGGGGGTGAGGGCTGTCAGGAAGGGAGATGTAATAACTTACAAAGGATTTTTTTTTTTTTTGCGTGAAATTCAAACCCATGACCTCCCATGTTCAAATTCCGATTGTTTAATTCAAGGGTAAAGTGGAGAATCTTCGGCCTGTCAGTGACAAAATGGTTGTTAAAAAAAAAAAAGAAGAAAGAAAGAAAAAATAAATAGCATATACAAGTAAGTCTAAGGTAGCATTCAAGTCTGTTGCACCTGTGTGTGTGAGCAGGAAGGGTGAAAGCTGTATGTTACCTGGTGGGAGAAGTGTTCACACGTCTAGGAAATGGGGACAGATGGCAGGATGGCAACACCACCTATTGCACATTGCACTGAGGGTAGCACTCTCAAGTGAAACACAGCTACCCGAGGGCACGGTCTGGTGCTGCCACTGCTCCCTTGCGGCTCTCCGGTCCTGGGAGAGGGAGGTGTGCAGAGGCAGTGCCAACGAGCGCGGCCGGCCTATCAGCACAGTGACCGTGACTGGTGCGTCTTCAGCTATGCTAGGGGGAGGACAGGGCGGGAGCACCGCGGGGGAGGCCCTACTGGGGCCCAGGCAAGTCAGCCACACCAAAAACAAAGGCAACCCGGAAAGTTAAATTAAGGCAGTTAAAGAAAACTCCATTCCAACAGTCTTAAACTCGGCTGTGCCAGACCAGAGAGCCCCAGGCTACACGTCAGCGTCCACAGTGAAAACTGTCCAAGTTCGTACTGGGCGTAGTCTGTCTGAAATTAATATTCAGGGATCGAGCAGGCTCACAAGTCCACTTAGATGTCGGAGTTGGGCGGGGAAGAGCAGTTTGGGTACTGGGAAGCTTTTTTTTGGGCCCCTCTTAGGAGTAGCTTTCATTTTCATTCCACCTTGTGATCCACTGTTTTTTTTCAAGGTTATCAATGTATTTTTCATCTTTGATCTCTCGCTCTTCCTTCCGGATCCTCACAGCATGGTATCGGGGAACGCTATCGTCGTACCTGGAGCGTTTAAAGAATCCGCACTAATCAAAGGAAGAGAGAAGCAGAAACAAATTAAGGATTGCAGGAAAAGCAAGTGCACAAAATGGGAATGTCTAAGCTTCCTGTTCAGCTACGCCTACCTCTGGACGAAGGGAAAAAAGACATGGTTTCTTTTAAGAAGGAACGAGCAGGTTGAAAAGACAACAGCCATTGGGGATAAGCGGAAGAGAAGACAGCTGTAAAACTAGAAGGAAAGTCCGTTTTTTCCATCTTGTCTTTACATTTTAGAACAATGTAGTAAGCTGCCTCTTTACTAACAATTTCAGAGCTCTGGAACAGTGCTTCCATTTTTTATAATCACAATACTCTTAAACAGATCTCAATTTTAGATTAGATGTTAAAGAACAATCTTTTTAAAGGCCATGAACTAAAGATTATTTTGTGTCCTTGTCTCACTAACAAAATGAAATCAAATCACCCATATTTTTACAGATTACTCTTTGACTATGCCAGTGTTCAAATGAGTCAGTTTAAGAACTTTCTCTCCTCCGAGGCTAAGTACACATCTCTCATGAGCTATAAGGTAATTTACACTGTATGGATTTCCTGTTGTGCTTCCAAATTTAAGCCGTTTCATTAAATCATGTAGTAACTGTGTCCTATAACAAAATCAATCAGGTACTGCAAAGAACTTGAGGAAAGTATGCCATTAAATTTCAGAGCACCCCTAATTTTTTTTTTTGCAGAAGACATTTACACTTAAATTATTTATGAATATATATTTTATTCATTTTTTTAAAAATATTCAATCTGATCCAAGGTAGATTTTTATGGAGAACATATCAGGAAATTTTTAATCAAATTGAAATTTTTAAATGAATAAAATATGTTTCATGGAAAAGATGTGCTTCGATTTAAATGCAGCTAGGAGGAGGATGAGGAAGATATTTGGAATGGTTAATGTGTATCATGTAATAGGAACAGAACATTTATGTTGAATGAGGTTATAAAAATGTCATGGGGCAAAGTAAAATTAGATTCAGTCATCACTAAATCATTGGGAAAAATGGACCAAGAAGTTTTGTTGTAAGGCCATTTCCACATTGGACTCCTTTATTATTTTGTGCAAAAAGCCAAAATACCTATTACAAAATGTGGCACTTGCTTCTTTTTAAAAGAGGAAGAAGTCAAGGGTGGCATGTAGAACTGAAATGGAAAGGCTGGGATTCATTGTGGCAGTGTCATGGAAAGGGATTATAGGAATAATTCCATCCCCTCGTGCCCACATAAATGGAAAAAGGAATTACCACCAATTCCTGTTTCCATGGATTTACAAACAAGGGAAGCGAAACACGAACTTTAAATCAATCAAGACCCAAATTTGAATAAGATCTCTAGGAACATGAAACAAGGTCAAACTCCATTACAACATATTGAAACCATAACTGTCCAGAGCATTTTTATATTAGAATTTTGTATAATGAAGGTCACTTGGTAAAGAGCGATCTTCTGAAATTGGCCATCGTGTCCACCAGGTCAACACATTCATAGTTTGTTGTAGTGGTCTTTGACCCGTAGTAGATATGCAGGAAAAGGAAGTCACATGCTTAGCGAGCATAAACCAATTTCTGAGCAACAAAAGCATTCCAAGCCTTCCCCCATCACTTTATAGCAAGATCAGAAAGGACAGTAAGGAAGCCTTCTCAAGAGAAACACAATGTTTCCAACATGCAACAGGTTAATTAGGCAGTCAACACAAGCTTCTATCTGTGGAAAATCCCAAAGTGGACAAGAAATCTGCAGTGATTTCTTATTCACCTTTGAAATTCCAAGTGGGATGCTATATACTGGGTTGACAACACATGGCAAACTGGGCTCCTAGGGAGGTCTAATGCCTCCTTTTGTGTGTACATAGAGTCCAATCATCTTCATTGCTGTGGGTGACATTTAACAACACAAAATAACTCACCTGCAACAAAAGATTCTTTGTGCATTTCTAAAACACAAACAAAACTGAGCTTTCAAGTGAAATAAAACAAATCCAAGCAAGGCAAGCCAGTGTGGACATTTGGAAACATCTGTTAATGGGACACACACAGCAAGCTGTTGCTCTTAAAGTTAGCCACCACAACCATAGCAGGTCCCACAGCTAGCAATGAAAAAACATTGATCAATTACCACAGAAGTAGATCAATACTATGCATCAGAAGTAAGCCTCTCTTTATCAGACGGCTGAGCATGGATCTCAGCCTTGTGATAGGTGGCATCATAATGATCTTTCTTATTTCTCTTGAAGAAACCACACTATAAGGAAGCAAGGTATTTAGTCAGTTTTGTGTATAAGAGAGAAACAAAAGAAAAATCTCAGATTGCAATCTGTTTTCTAGTTATAGCTTGTTACAAAGAGACCACTTAGGGATCAACCAATAGCTTGTCACAAAGAGCCCACTTATGGATCAACCAGAAGTGAACAGCCGCCAAACCGACCTGATTACCATGGGTCTCTGGTCTGATAATTAAACCGGATGACATTAATTCGCTAATTGGTTTTTCCATCTGTAACCAACATCCGGAGGACAAAAAAAATCATCCTAAAAGGAAAATCATATATCCGTCTGATTACAGCTTTGGGTGGTTTCTTCATGCAGGAGAATATGAACTCTAAAATAGGCAAAAGATTGATTTCTGCAGTTTTTCTGTGACAAAGATGATCTAGATTTAGCATAAATCCAAATAAAATAGATACGACATTTTTCTGCCTTTCATAGGAAGTTTCATGGAGCAACTGCTATGTACTTGAGGACTTTGTATTTGTGGGTAAATCGTAATATAAATTCGAATACACCATCATGAAAGAATGACAGCTGTCATGTTCCCAAATTCTAACCCACCAGGTAACCACTAAATGGTAGGAACCTGTGCTCCTCATGTTAGGTCACTCTCAATCATCACAGAGATGTAATTCCCCTTTTTACTATAATTTCCTTCATTCAACGAGGGAGGACTTTTTCTATTTACTTGTTTGTAAGGCTGTGGAACTATCCTTTGGAATCAGCTTGGTCAAATAAGTCTGCCCTCCTGGAAAACTCTGCTTCCTAGTCTGGCCACTCCTTAAAGTGAAAATCTAGATGTTTTGTACGGCATGGTAACTACGAACTACATGTGGGTATTCAAAGTTAAATCAAAAACACCTGCGTGGCAACAGCCACATGCCAAGTGCTCAGTAGCCACATGTGTCCTGCTGGCTAGTGCAGCTTCATAACGGCTCCATTATCATAGTTTTACCCTTTATCTTGATGTTTACTTGTGACTCCCTCCATCTAATACACAATGACCACACCCAGCCAACTTGCAGTAACACATGAGGTCGATAGGGAACCAAGTGTCCTTGTCCTGCTTCCAGCCTGGCAGCATTCTTACCATCCACAGGCGTGAGCATCCTTGTTGGCAAAATGAAGGTGACTAGACCTGCCTGAAGGAAGGACTTTCCTCTTTACCTCCAAACCAAAACCCTCTGCAATATCCTAGTATTTAAAGCAAATAACATGAGGGGTCCCTGGGTGGCTCAGTCATTAAGTGTCTGCCTTCGACCCAGGTCATAATCCCGGGGTCTGGGGATCGAGTCCCCATCAGGCTCCCTGCTCGGCAGGGAGCCTGCTTTTCCCTCTCTCACGACCCCTGCTTGTATTCCCTCTCTCACTGTCTCTCTCTCTCTCTCTGTCAAATAAAGAAATAAAGCACATAACATCAGAATGACTCTGGCTGAAGCAGGGATATTGGCCCTAGCTGCACCACCCTAGCTTAATCTTGGCACCTACGTGGATGTGCAAAACCCAGTTTAATGGCCACTGAACTGGAGTCCTTTCTGGCCCTTAAGCTCCATGATTTTAATACATGAAAAGGCATCGTTTATTTTGAGAAAGAAGAGTATCAGTAAAGTAATAAAAGTGGTCTTCGTGTAGGGTTCATAGGAGGTTGATTACGGTTCACTTGTGAGTTCTGGATACCTTAGAGCTACACACAACCCATGAGATTATCTAGTCCAGTCCACTCACTAAAAAGCGAAAGCAAGTGCCCCAGGAAGATGAAATTATTTGCCTAAAATTATAGAGCTTGGGTGTTTTTTTTAATTCTCACCCCACAGCTATGTCTCATCCTCATTAAAGACTGCCAGTAGGACCTGCTCTGAAGAAGACTATCCTTGTGACCTCCTCCAGAAAGCACACAAAAGCCATCCTAAAATACTAAATTTCAATTTTAGTTTTTGATAACAGAATAATTTTCAGAGCATCTCCTATTGCTGGCTGTGCTGACCAGAGAAACCGGCTGCCTGGACGGGATGTCAGCAGTAAAACTGGCCAGTACCCAATGCAGGGAGGAGTCTTGCAATGCAGAGAGGAAACAGTCACCAATCTCCAAATCACACATTTGGAGAACACCAGAAAACTCACTCAGACTGGTAAAAGGCAGTTGTTTGGAAAAATAACATACCAAAAAAATCCCCAATATTTGAAAGCGACAGTATCTGAATCTGTCAATTATACTCTTGGATCTAAGGGAAAGGATAAAGATGGTCTAATCCTAGAGATTTTTGGTAGAGGTTTATAATCATTTAATTCAAAATCCTCTGGACCAGAGAGGTGTGGAAATCTAGAATTCTGGCATTTTAGAAAAGTAATGTGCTGCATGCATAGAACTACCTTAACCAAAACAGTATTAGTTTCACAGCAGAACCATTAAATAAAGGATAAAGAATACAAATAACTTCTCTTCACATGTTGTCCAGTTCTGTGGCCAAGTAAGTCATTATGAACTTTTCAGCTTTCAGAGTTTTCTGCAATTTGTAGTTGTCGATAAGGGACTGTGAACCTTCATTAGTCACTTAGAATAATCCAAACTCTATGGCTCATAATCTTTGCCAACAAAAGTATGCATCCATCTCATACATACATTTTTATAATATAGACTGTTTATTGGCAGAAATCCAGGAGAAAATACTAATTTTACTTGCAGGACCAAATTCTAATGAAGAATGTCCTATTAAACCCGGATCTTGTTTGAGAGAGGCAGTGAGGACCCCCTTGCAATGGAGTTATGAATTTCTTGCTTTTCTGTTCCTAATCTAGTTGCAGCTGTCACAAGCCCCCATGGCTACCATGAACATTTCTTTACAAAAGTTGAAAATAACAAGGATACAAGTTCAGATTAATGTGACAGCCAACAATTTGGCTTTGATTCAGAATTTTAGATAAAGAAAATGCTGAAGTGGTAACGTTTTTTAAATTGGTATTTGCCAAACATGCTAAGTTATGTGATAAACACCAAAATTTATTTAAGAAACTCCTTATAATATACAAATACTTTTAAATTTCAGGTATGAGGAAATATACAGGTGTTCATCATAAAATTCTCAAGTTTGCTTCATGTTGGCAAAGTTTCATAATGAAATGTTGAGAAAAGGGAAGCAATACAAAGGAATACAGATTGTATCAGTGTAAATTCACTCTTTTAAAAAGCAAGAGATAGGGGCGCCTGGGTGGCTCAGTGGGTTAAGCCTCTGCCTTCAGCTCAGGTCATGGTCCCAGAGTCCTGGGATCGAGCCCTGTGTCGGGCTCTCTGCTGAGCAGGGAGCCTGCTTCCCCCTCTCTCTCTGCCTGCCTCTCCGCCTACTTGTGATCTCTATCTGTTAAATAAATTTAAAAAAAAAAATTTTTAAGCAAGAGATAAAAATTAGGTTGTTAGAACTCAAATGCCAAATAGGACTTACCTTCCATAGTATAAATACTAAGAGAGCCAGCATCAGGATCCCAGCGAGGATAGCCACTAGGATAATCCACCACGGTACTCCTGAATACTGAGCGATGGTCTTGGAGGGAAACACAGTCACACGAATCTATGGGGCATAAAAGCAAGCGCCACTGTAAGGCAAATGAGAATACCAGGAGTTTATAGTTCCAAGTCTGTTTCCAGACACATTTTGAACAACGCAGCCTATGGAGGAATGAGATGCCTTTCTGATGTAAGATCTGGACTGTGTTTTGACAAAGTTATTATTATTTTTGGTAACTCGTCTTTTTTAAACTTTTGTATTAAATCAAAGTAATTGTGTAATAAAGCACTTTTTTTCATCTCCAACATTCAACAATCGTCAATATACAGCCCATCTTGCTTCATCTGTATAACCTGGCATCTTGTTGAGAATAATCACCTTCCCTTTTCGTTTTCAGTAGTGGAAATAAAGGGGCCATTTTATGTAGAATTAACCTATATTCCTCACTTGGACTTTAAAGATGTTGTGAAAAATAAAAACAGGGACGGAGCTGTAGTGCTGATACCACGGTAACCTCCCCTTAGGATGTCTAATGAAGGACCGTCAGGCACAAGAGGACTTCCTTAAACGGCCTGGTGCGTGCTCTCCGACAGTGTATTTGAACACAGCAGACCCTTTCAGAGGTGACTTCGAGCTGTAAACAGTAGCTGATGAGAAGCCTAAGCTCTAGACATTTGATAGTTGGCAAATATCAATTAAACAGAAGTGGTGTTTATTCAGAAATCTAAAAAGTTGCTTCTGGCAATTTGCAACAACTCAGTTCTGTGCCGTTAGTGGATTTCCATAATTCCAGGAGACTATTTTTCAAAGCTCCTGAAAGACCTGGTGTTTGCTACAAATAGGATTTCATAAGCCAATAGATGAGAGAGCTTCCAGTGTGAAGTTTCTGGTATTTCTGACTTAAGAGAATGTAAAGTGAAGGATAAACAAAAAGTGTGAGCCATTAAGTTCTGAGAAGTGGTTTCAGTCCAGTACTGTTAGTCCCGGATGCTGCCTAAAAAGGCTTCCATGTCTGCCTACATTCTGCTTTGATTAACAAAAAGTCTTCACTAAAATACTTTCTTTTCTACTTATACTAGAAAACAGCCTCTCAACTCATCTGACTTTAGAATATACTCTGAAGCAAGAGAACTGCTTTTCTTGGAACATTTAAGAACGAAAAAGTCCTTTTCAGCCTGCTCTCCTGACTCGAACACCTTTATCAGCTACTGTGTTTCCTGTTAATGCTCTCAGTGAGGTTTGGCTCAAACTGGCAGCCAGCCCTACCCCCAGGGAAGGGGTGCCCCATGGCTTACTTCCCCTCACCACCCTTCACCCGACAGGCACCCCAGCTTTAAGCTAGAACAACCCTTTCTTGAGATGACGAGGTCTAGCACAGGGGCATCCACGAAATGGGAACAGTGGAAACAGTGATAAAAGAGGGCACTTGGGATCCAGTAAGCCTCCCTACTGTGAACCCAAACAAAACCACTAATGAGCCAGCTCCCTATCACTTATTCTGCCTATCTAGTAGAAGGAAGCATAGAGTAGGTCCTGGGGGCAAGGGGACAACCTGGAAGGGCCATCCTCATTTTTAAGCCTAAGCTCTGTTAAACCTAGAAGTGGAGAGTAGAGAATGGTCCATGGCAGGGGAATCAGCTTTTATAATCAGACCGCGTACCAGAGCCTTTCAAATGGCTGGTAATAGGGAAAACCATTCCTATAAATGGCAGGAATCCAACAGTATGAGGTGGGGCAGGGGAGGACTGTGTATGGAAATCCAGCTGGGAGATCTAGCCCCAAGTCTGGCTATCATTCAAACCAGATTTGGGAGCCTTTTAGAACAACTCACTGGGCATCAAAGACAGAGGACTGAAGCCAGGGGCAGAGCCACACACTTAAAGGGCAGACGGGCTCCGCAAACCCAGGCTGGGTGTAAGGCCACACTGTAGTCCACGAAAGGGAGGAAGGCCAGTCAGCCGAGATTTTGTTTCCTGAAACTGTCAACTAAAGTTTTGTTCCTGTAAGATGGTCATTCTCCAGCAGGGACTGGGAATAAAGGGGGATGGAGCCTCAGCATAGGGTCAGGGGAGGCCAACCGTAACCAACTACCCAGAGCTCTGGGAAGCCTGGTCAGATCTTGCCACAGCAGCTGTTGTTAATGGACAGTGATAGGTTGAGGTGAGTAGCAATTACTCCAACTCCAAAAACAATGGAGGGGGGATTTAAAATCTAGGCATTTCCATAGGGATGACCTATGCATGTGAACCTCATCCGTCATGTGCCCATGAAGGGGAAATGGGGCCAAAGCTCTGCTGATGAATCAGTGCAATCGTGAGTGAGCAGGGCTTACCCCTCATTCACTTGCTCGCTGCCAGAATCGTTGCCCTGAATCCCTCTAACAGTCATACCCTCTATTCTTACTGCACATCAGTGTAAGAAATCACATCGTGAAGGTATTTTCATGTCTTTCACAAAACTATGTTAAAGACCTCATTCCCTTAGTGAGTGTTCCTCATAAACTCATCTTATAAAAGGATCCATATCTCAAATTCTCCACATTTAGAGCCAAAAGAAGAAAATCACATTTCCCTAAAGAATGCTGTGTTTTTTACCTACCATACTTTCTCATCTCTGGCATCCAGGAAACAGATACTCTTTTCCAACTTCCTTATGAATGAAGTGGGGGATATAGAAATACAACTAATAAACAATTCCTTCCTCGGCTCAATTCAACAATTATCACCTGGTTCACCGTGAATCATGAAATTCTTAACAGTTCACAAGGCGAATCTTACTACTTTTGCTTCTCTATCATTCGTGCAGGGAAGGCACACAGTGTGTCCTTAGTAAGTGCTTATAAACCAGATGGATTTCACTGGTGCTAAAATGTAACCATTTTATCTGGTTTAGTTAGGAGACCAGTTCTATTGGACTTTGTTCTAACAATGTGTTAAAATGTTCATATTAAGAAGTGAACACAAAACTCTTAAAATTGGTTGGGTTATAAAGGAAACAAAAAGGGTTTTTTTTCCTTCTCTTTTAAAGCCAGGAGTAGAGTAAGAGCAAGGGGAAGTTTTAATATGAAGACCAAAAGATAAGGCTGAATAACCCCACCTCCTCGCTTCTCTCTCCAAAGAAAGATGATCTTCGGGCTAGAAAGGACAGAGGAACCAAGATAAAGACACAACTGAAACCCCAAATAAGTGAGGGAATAAGAAAGGAAAGCACTGTAACACTTGAATCAAGCTTAAATCTTTAGGCCCAGAAAAAGTACACTTTAAAATACTGAAGAAACCTACAGGGAGAACATGGGAGCTGTTGTCACTCAGAAATCAGTCAATAGAAGAGGTGCCAGAAGACTAGAGGCAAGAAAATGTCTCTTTTCAAAATAAATGCACTCTAGATACAAGACATTAATCCACTCACGTACCTACCAATTATTAAACCAAGGAGGATCACAGCAGGGATCCCAACTCCCATGAGCAGGCACGAGTTCTCCAAGCCCCAACATGAAAGGCCCAAAAGAGCCTCACTTTCCTGTGTGACCCAGCCACTAGACTGGTTACCAGCACCCCAGTTCCATTATCTTCCAGCCAACAAGAGCACCCGAGGAGGACTTAGGAGCCCACCGTCTGGTCTCCCTTCCACATATCTGCCAGTCCTGTGACCCTGAAGGAGAGATAACCTTCCTTGGATTGTTTTCTCATCTGAATTTGAGATCTGGGGACTTAAAGAGTTAAGAACAGGAGCCCTGAAACCAGATGGGTTTACAGGTTTCCAGACAGGACCCCACTGGCATCCCCCACTGTGCCTGCCTCCTTTTTTGGAAAATGAGTCTATCTACCTCCTCATTCTGAGGTTTACATGACTACACACAGATTAAAAAAAAAAAAGTCCAGTAAACTGCAGACCTTTTATTAATGCGCTATTAATGTCTGTCCCTTCGTGTCCCTTCCCTCTCAAGAGTGTGGTGTTCTTCCAACTCTTAAATACCCAGTGATTCTCCAGGTTGTTGGTTTCAAGTTACAGAATGCTATGACCACTGCCTAGGTCAGAGGGGCAGAGAAGAGCTTCTCAGGGAGGCTCTGGCTTGGGTGACGATCCCTTATGATGCCTTATTGGTAAGAGGCGGGGAGGTGGGCTGGAGTAGCAGGCAGAGAGCATCTAAGGCTAGGGTGACCAGATGTATGGTTAAGTCTGGAACGGTCCTGATTTTTAACCCTTGTCCCAGCATCCCGCCCAGGTTAGCATTTGCTCCAGACAAATGTCTTCGGGTGTGGATAATAGACTTGAACAGCCAGGGATTGCTGTCTTCAGAAGCCAGTGCTCAGGAGGCTCACTGCGCTTTCGGCCGGCTCAGTGTCCGAAGCCGGAACCTGTCCATATGCATATCAGGAGATCAGCTGGAGAATAGTAAGTGACCACCTTTCTCTCCATTCAGTCTCTTTTACAAAACATTCTGGCACATGACATGCAGGCATTAGATCTCAAGAGCATGACACAAGGCCCTTTGGGCTCCACACCCCCTCCCCCAAAACAAGGAACCCAGTGTGCCCCCACCACCACTGCTCCCAGTTCTGTTCAGTATTTTCTCAACTGCCTGGATGAGGACAGAGAAGCTGTGCTTCCCAGCTTTGAAAACGATAAAGCTCGCAGCAGAAGAAAGCTCAGAGAGGTCAAATGGTCAAGACTCAGGACTACTTTGTGAACTGAAACAATGAGCCACAAACAATCCACCTAAAATGTGAGGTTTACATTTAAAGGCATGCATTTAGAATTTTTTAAAAATTGCTCAAGGATGGGATATGGGAGATATCTCTTGACAACACATCCTGTTGAAAATACTTGCAGATTTCAGCAGAACAGAAACACAGCTGCTGGAAGTACAAACACAATCTCCTGTGTACACTGGAAAAACCCAGTCTTAGGCTGACTGAGAGCAGTGTGGGGCCACTGTGTCTGGAGGGAAGGACCTCAGGGCGAGCCAAACTAGGCAGATCATGCATCCGTGCTCTGCCCATCCAGGAGTAACACTGCCCGACTAGGGCCAGCCCAGGAAGGAAAGCACCTGGCCTGACGGGTACCTGAAGGGCTGGAGGCTTTGCTCTGAACAGAATGAGAGACCCATCCCAGGGCCATGCCAGTTTCCTTCCGTTATTCCAAAGGCTACTATGTGGCTGAGAAAGAGGACTTATTTGGGGCTTATCCCAAGGGGCATAACCAGGGACTGACTTTGTAAGATTCAAGCCTGGATTCATATAGGAAGAGATATTTTCTACTAACTATAGCTGGTCACACATGCCATGAGCCTGCTGGGCTCTGAACCGTGTGAAGGTGGGGAAGCCGCTCACCTGAGTGCCTGCGTTTGGCAGCTTGATGTTCTCGGCAGCGGCAGCCACATCGATGGAAGCCCGCACGAGAATGTCCAAGTAGTTCATTTTGGAATATTCCTGTTCGGAGACAAAGGGCAAATGCATCAAGGAAGTGAGAAACGTTCTACGAGATGGCAAATGATTTCCAGGGGACAGCCTCATGGCAGGCCCGAACCTCTAGAAACGTGCTGTTCCATAACCTTGAGCGCAGAACAACAGAAGCCTTGCTGTCCAGCCCTCGCAGCGGGCAGCTGATGTTCACGCAGTTCACGTTCGTGCTGCAGTTCTGGAGAGAAAAGGATGGTAGTTAAAACCCAACAGACTGGGGGCCCAGGTGGCTCAGTCGTTAAGTGCCTGACTTCGGCTCAGGTCATGATCCCAGGGGTTCTGGGATCGAGCCCCGCATCGGGCTCCCTGCTTACCAGGGAGACTGCTTCTCCCTCTCCCACTCCCCCTGCTTGTGTTCCCTCTCTTGCTGTGTCTCTGTCAAATAAATAAATAAAATCTTTAAAAATTAAAATAAAACAAAAAATTAAAATAATAAAATAAAATCCAACAGTGTTGGCAGGGGAAGACCTTCCTGCCACCGTCTTGTCCAACTGAGTCACGGCTATTGAAAAATACTTACAAGGGTTTGATATTTTCTTTCAGCAAATAACGAAAATTTTCGACTATCATCTATCTGTTTTTCAGCAATTTCCCGTTTTCTTCTTGAGTTGTGAGACTCCTGAAAAGAAATTATATCCAAAACAGTTCTACTGAATGTAACGGTCACCACTGCCTAGACCTCTTGGGCACCTCTCCCAAATGATGCCAAATTCACATCATCAACAATTAATATCTCCCCATTTCCTGTCACCAAAGCTGCAGAAATAAGTGTAAAATCTACAAATGTTCCAATCTCGTTGCAAGTTCATTGACTGAAGTAGTTTATTTTCACTCTGACTTTAAAACTCAGGCGGAGAGAAAGCACACTTTCTTTGCTCTTCTGTCTCCTCACCGAACTGAGCAGCCTGAGATCAGGCATCAAATCTCATCCCTATGTCCCTAGCGCCCAGCTTGGTAACTGACGCATGGTAAAAAGTCAGCACATCTTGAATAAATAAATGACACCGACAAACAAAAAAAAGCAAAAGAACTGGTACGTGACTTATTCAAAGTAGAGTCCTGAAAACTAATCCACTTAAGGAGTTTTAAGATAGCATTTTCCTTAAAATGAATTAAGAATCATGGACCATCTTGTTTTTCAGTTGATGAACAGAAGATCCTTCTAGAAGCTGCCAACAGTGAACACAGAGCACACCGTCACTTAAACAGAGGAGCTCCCTCACTGCGATCTACTGAAAGTCAGCCCTCAACACGAGGATTAAAACCAGAAGAGAAGAAACAGACACACAGTAATGAAACAGATGGTCACACTGGAGCATATGATAAACCAGGACTGTCAGCGTGCAGCAGCACATGCAGTTACGAGTATAGGCTTTGAAAACAAAGCAGAGCGCGGACACAGAATCAGCCTCATAACTGCTGAGGGAGTCTTAAAACATTAATCTCTCTGAATCTCTCTTCTCTCATCTGTGAAATGGTAGGGATAAGAAAAAATACCTCAAAGGACTATCAAGGGGATGAAATGAGAAACAGCGAATAAAATGTTTATTTTAGCATAGTGCCTGAGACACAATCAACACTTATAAATATTTACTATTTTAAAAAACAAGAATGAGGGACACCTGGGTGGCTCAGTCAGTTGAGCGTCTGCCTTTGGCTCAGGTCATGATCCTGGGGCCCTGGGGTCGAGCCCCATGTTGGCTCCCTGCTCAGCGGGCAGTGTGCTTCTCCTGCTCCCTCTGTGTACTTGCTCTCTCTCTCCCTCTCATAAATTAATCTTTTAAAAAAATAAATAAAAATGAAAGCTTTGAAGGTCTCTTGCTAACGTGCCAAACTCTTCTATAATGAGTTTGGTTCTATGGGGGGTGAACACTGACTGGCCCACCCCAGACGCATATCCCAGTTCTGTTTATAGGTTACACTGGGTCCAAAACTCCAGAAAACATCATTTCCTTCAACAAGCCCTGGGTCAGACTGATGTGCCATCATGGCATCTGATCAGCAGAAATCCTCAGCCTGACTTGGTTATTCAACTATGACAGAAGATGTGACAGCAGAGAAGAAGTCAGCACACCACTATGTCACTTTTCCTCAGGAAATTAAGGATGTTCCCCCACAGAAGTTCGCTTTCCTTATATGTGCTACAGAGACGCAGGGTAAATCGATGTACCTTTAGGTTCAGGAAGTTTATTTCACTTCGTGGCTCACAAGCGATCTTTTCCAATCCTTTGGATTCTACTTTCACCAAATAAAGCAACCATTTGCCGTTGCTAATTTCTTTTGGCCACTGGATGTTCAAGGTTGCCGTGCCAAGGTTTTTAAGAGGCTTCCCCAAGTTAATTACCTGTAAGAAAATAACACGTATTATATCCCCGTGTAAGTCTCTCAATCTAAAATTAAATAGCCGCTCCTGCGGCCAGGGAGAAAAAGCATGACCCTACGATGAAAAGTACAGGCTCCAGAGCTGGACTGCAGAGAGCCCAGCGCCCACAGCAGAGATGCAGGCCTAGGAAAGGTCGTAGATGGAGGACTGCTCCTTCAACCCGGCAACTCCTGTGAGCAAGAGAATCTGCCTTGTTCGATACACCATGCTCCCGACCCGGAAGGTGACAGGGGTCTGTAAGTCGCTCTACAACCTCCTGGGCCCTGTAGAGGAGTGTGGCCTGTGGCGGCGCGCCAGCAACCTGCTTCTAGGAAGCCCCTCCTTATGCCAAAATGAAGCCACCTCAGTCTGCTACCACAAGGGAGGGCAGGGGACGGTGGTTGGGTAGCAACTGAGAGCGGGGAAATAAACCATTACAAAGGCCATGAATCAGGATTCAAGCCGGGAACAGAGCAGCTTCCTAGGCAGAAGCCAAATGAGGAGTGAGCTCTGTGTGGGGGGCAGGACCGCTGTGGCACCCAGGGCCGCTGGTGGCAGCCACACCCATGCAGGAGTCCTCACCTCTGCTGCCACCACCTATCCCAGCTGTGTCTACAATGCTGAGAGACACCCCGAGCGGAACTCAGCCCCCCATCCTGCTGGAGTCAGGGGTGGGTGCATTCTTGCCATCTCAGACACGGCCACTGGGCTGTCTTGGCTGATTTGAGCCACGCAGACCCAAACCCACAGATGAGCCATAAGCCCCCTCCACACCATGCCCTCATGTTCACCCAACTGGACTGAGAGTCACTGTGATTCTTGCTTAGAAATGCTTCCTCACCGGCACCGGGCTTGTAAAATGTGAAGGAACATTAACCAACGCGGTAAGAGAGAGGACCTCACAACGGAAGAAAGAAATCCCAACACAGTCTAAAGCCAGATATCAATTATTTTGAGATTTGTGTGTTACAGACAGACTCTGGGGAGAGAGAGGGGCAGGGTATTCCTTTGTCCCTACATCGCTTATACACAAAAACTAAACTGGATTTTGAACAAGCCCCATGTCGAATGATAGTTGTGTTCTCCATTCTGAAGGACAAAACTTCTACTGTAAGCTGGTATGTGATATAAACATTGGTGAACTCACTTTTAACTGAGGATTTATCGTGCTTATTTTTATTAATGTTGCTATTACATACTAAAGCTACATATCCAAATTTACTAAAATTACATTACATATATTAACATATACAGTAGATGTTCGCCTTTGATATATAGAATAAAAAAGACTAACTGCTGAAACTTACCCTGAACTCATACTCTATTAAACTTCCCACCTCGTCTTCAGACTTCATTGCTTGCTCACCAACAACTGTACCTCCAAAATACACCTGGGAAGGTTTGGCAACTCTGTTAAATTAAAAAACACCAGTTTTAGTGAGGATTGTAAACGGTTCTTTTAAACACTGATTTGTTATGCTAAACACAAACACTTACCCAGAGACCGATAAAAGCAGTTCAATAACCACTTTTGCTGTAGCTGTAATTGAAGCCAAATTATCTTGATTGCTTGTTCTGAAAATGAAAAGGGAACAATAGGGTTTCATTTTAACAGTCAGTTTTCTCATTACAATTACACTCCTTTTATGAGTCAGAAGCACAGCCAATTCATTGACGGGCTGTGTTTTCATGAAATAATTCTGAATGGAAAGGTTGAAGCAATTCTTACGTTTCCAGCTTCAGATTAATATCCAGATCCGTGGTGTCAAAGGTAACCTCGGTTGTGCTTAAAATCAAATAAAAAGTCACCTGAAAAACAGAAACAGACATTAACACAGACCAAGCATGTTGACCCTGTAATGGCACCAGACACGGCACGGTGTGGGATGGGAAGGCATCACCTACACTGGAATTTCTTTTGAAAGGATTTCCAAGCTCACAGTCCGCTTGTGAGCCATTTTGATTGGCAACACAACTCAGCTGCTTCTCCTGTAACAGAAAAACAATTTACCCTCCGATTGCTTGCCCGCCCCCCCACAGCCTGAATCCCCCCCTACCCCCGGGGCTGGGTTGTTTGCTCCCAGCGGCTGTGAAACCACTTACAGGGAAAGCCCGCAGTTCTCGGTATGCCGAGTAAGTCAGAGTGTCTGGGAAAGTGGCCACAAGCTTTGCTTCGTGAGCGTCGTCTCCGTCTTTTGCAGGGTCCCTCGGATCGGAAGGGCTATTGGTCACGGTTATTTCCAAAGCAATGTCCTTCTGGTCTTTTAGAACTAGTTCTGGTACACCTTTTTGACTATAAAACACACACACATATGCACAAAAACAAAAATGACAAAGACCTCAGGATGTTTTTAGTAACCCAGTGCAAAGCCAGTCATTTTTGCCAGGAATGCAGAGTGATTCTTACATTGGTAAATAAGAAAATTTGTCTTGATTTCCTTCTCGGGTACAAAACTTATATTCTAATTTAAGGTTGCTGTTACATACATTGTCGTCTCCACATCCCTCTTTTAAGAAGTGCACCTGTAGGAGAACAAAACCATTGTTGTTTTGTTTTGGAAATTAATTATTTTAATTTTTTAATGTAAATTCAAATTAAGTGACATATAATGTATTATTTGTTTCAGAAGTACAGGTCTGTGATTCATCAGTCTTACAGAATACCCGGTGCTCCTTACATCACGTGCCCTCCTTAATGTCCATCACCCAGTTACTCGATCCCTCCACCCACCACCCCTCCAGCAACTGTCAGTTTGTTTCTGAAGATTAGAGTCTCTTAGGGTTTGTCTCTCTCCAGTGAAAACAAAACCATCACAATTCTTGCCGTCGGGGACTGCGACAGTGACTGGCTGTTTCCATACACCCCTGTCCCTGTGCAAAAATTACCACAGCAGAAGCTTCAAATATACTCAGCCGTGCACCCAGTGCCTTTAAGGGAATTGTCTTTTAACTCTGTCCTTGAACAGAGCAGTGCTGTAAGAACACGCTGACCAGGCCCCCACACAGCTCCGCCTTCCAAACCCGGCTCTGCCGCGCACTTAGCTGTGGGGCTCTAGGCAAGTCACCTAACCTTTCAGACTCCAAGGGACGTCCCTGGTGATACGCGGATGCCACCAGCCGACTTTATAGGGATAATGTAAGAAGTGCCAGTAGTAGTGATGATGCTACCTAACCTGTGTGCTCCCTTAAACCTCACAACAGACCATGAGGATACGGTTATGGGCTCTGTTGAACAGAAGAGGAAACAGTCTAAGGTGAAGAAAACAAATGGCACAGCGCTAATGGGTGCTTCACAATCACACTGATAAATAAATAGCTGGGAAAGCCGTCTCCTTGCTTGTTGTGTTCAACATGACTACAGAGCTGGGAACACCCACAAGAAACAGTCATGTGAGAAGCAGTAACATCCAAAGTCTATGAAAAAGTATGTACAAGTACAAGGAACTACACTTTGTGATGATAAAGACAGTGTGCAGACTGAGGTGCCATGTCCTAGGCCTGAAGCAGTAAGTACTCGCTTCTGAGAGGCTTTGTCGGGGGCCATCAGAAGCAAGAGCCACAGAATAGACACTCTGGCACCTGCTGGATTTTGACGGCAGGTACACAATGCCAAATCCAGACACCACAGCTCCCCCGCCCTTTCTCACGCCTCAGCCACCTTAAATACCAGCAAATAGGTACCCGCCCCCCCCGGAGAAGGCATACAGCAGGGCATGTCACAGAAATGGTCTTCCTAAGACTACACAGGCTACATTAGCCACGAAGTGACTATTTCATGGCCCTGTTGAATTTCATATTCCTTGATTTTAACATCTGGACTAATAAGTTTATTTTCTACATTTTAATGTTCTCAATGGTAAAATGCACTGTATTTTTCTCCATACGGCCACGGGAGAAACTGGATGTGAGAATGAGTTCTGCCAGTTATAGTCGCAGTAAGCCGCAGCAGCCAAAAGTTATTAAGAACAATACTCTGGCTCCAAACTGTATTCCACATGTTTCAATATTCGCTGTCAAGTTGGGAAACCAATCTCAAACAAACTTTGCATATAATAAAAAGCTTACTTGATACAGAGATGGACTTAAAAATGCAAATCACTAGTCCTCCCCCTTCAAAGACACATGATGTAGCACCATAATACAGCAGAAGCTTTGGCAACACCCGAGTCCAAAAACTTACATCTCTGTGAACCGTCTTGGGTTCGTTTGAATTCAGAATGGGAAGAACTTCTGGAAGCGAATTCACTCTCCTCCGTGTGTTTGGCTCTTGGATCTCTACCGAAGCGCTTATGGGAATGGGACGCAGTTTATCTCGGATATTTTCCTGAAAAGTGTGCAGAGGATGGTATCAACACTCCTGGGGAGCTCCCAACAGTCCTGAATGAGAGGTCGCTGGTGTCAGGTTCAGAGATCTCCCTAGGCCACCACAGAACCCAGCTCAGTCCCCTGTAACGACCGGCCTGAGCAGGGCCGCCCTCACCTGGAGCCAGAGGGTCTCCTCCATGCACGCCTTCTGCTTCTGCCTGGTCAAAGTGAGCTCTTCAGTATACTTGGCCTCAGAGCCTTGGTTTCGAAAGTGAACTCTTGATGACAGCCCAGATTTCCTTCTCTCCTTTTCAGCCTCGAGCGTGCCCAAAATGGCTAGATACAATGAACAAAAGCCTCTGAACTCAGAGTATATCCACATACAGTTCAGCTATAAGGACAGTGAGTTCCCTTTGATGTTATTTTAATCCCTCATAGAATATGTCTCCCACTGCCCTTCTTGCTGATCACATTTCCCGGTAATGTACATTTTGCCTACGTTACAGCCTTTCAGATCAAGCTGTCCTTTCCTGCCCGCTGCTGTCAAGAGTTTGTGAAGTTAAATTTCCATTGGGCCACCTGGGGGAGCCCAAGAATAAGTCAGAACCTCTGCGCGGCATCCAAGGATTTCTGGCTCCACATCAGGCACTCGGAGCCCTAAAGAGAACGGACACGTAGCACTCCTGAAAGGCCTGCACTGACTCGCATCCAGCAGGCTGTCCCTGGCGGGGCCCCACACCTGGAGAGCAGGGCAGTGTCTCCTTGCATCCGCTGGGCACTGAGAACCTCAAGCCCCAGTCAGACCTACTTAACCAGAATCTGCATTTTAACAGGGCCATCAGGTGGGTCTTAGACCCATTAAAGTTCAAGAAGCACAGATAACGGAAAGTTATCTGAAACGGGAATAATACATAGGAGAGATAGAGAAGTCTTTTGACAACAGGCGGAGACTTCTCACTTAAAAGAACTGAAAGGTAAAACATACTCCTTTTCAAGGCTAGAGGACCCATTTGACAGCTACCATGTCTCCCACACCAAAGTTTCCGACCTCCAAAGGCCTAGAAGACACCTCCTGTTCTTGATTACTTCTACTAATGGAGCTCGGAGGCAAGCCAGGATTTGGATGATCAAAATCTCATTTCTTGGCTTTCGAACGCATTCTTTGCTGGATGTAGTTACTATGTTTTGTTATGGGGTAACATTTAAATTACCTACATTCATTCATCAATCACTCACTAACCACTAGAAGAGGAAGTAAACCAAAGTGCGTATAGGGCCAGAGAAGGCAGCTACAAGGGGAAAAAAAAATCTTCTCCAGAAAACACAGAAAATGAACCACCCATGTTCTAATATTCACGGTGGAGTTCAAAAGAGGCCTTAAAGAGCATCTATTTTAACACTCTCTTCTCGCAGGTGAGGAATGGATGCCCACAGAGCCAGAGGCCTGGCCCAGGGTCACACAGCGAGGGACAGGGGTGGCACCAGCTTCGAAGTCTCTGTCACAAACACACAAGACAACTGCTTTACGAAGCCTCTTTGGATGTCCAGGTTTCCACTTCCTCCGGGCCTCTGCTTGGGTCTCTCTCTCCCTCCGCCAGCAGGGCCCTGGCCCTCTGTACCTCCCCCCGACTGCCTAACTCACTCCTCCTTCAGATCCCAGTGTAGACATCACTTCCTCAGGGGGACGCCGCTGACCTCTCCGGGGGGGATCGGACAGTATTCTACTTCCCCACTCACTACACTTAGCCACTGGGACTGCCCGGCCATCTTCCCCAGGCAAAGGTGTGGATGGGGACCCCATCAGTCTGCTCGCCACCGTGTTCCCCGGCAACGGGACAACACCTGCCCTAAGTATGATTTTAGAACAGCTGAATGGAAGTGGGAGGGATCGCACCACACCCACATACCCACCCGTGCACGTAGAGACATGCACACAGACCACAGAATGTTATCCTTACGCCAAAACAACAGCTACAGCAAGACCAAAATTTAGAAACGCTGACAGTTTCAGTAGTAATTTCTGCCAAATGGAATGTGCCTCCATTTTTAGCCTTGTAGCCTTGACATCATCCATTTATCAACGACCTGTTAACTCCACAGTGAACCCGACCAAGGCCCAGTGCTGAGTGCCCCTCATGGCAAAAGCAGGGGAGGGTGTGGGTGTGTTAAAACCGTTTATCTACCAAGCCCATTCTAACCTTCCCTGACCCCCCACACAGTTCACGTTATCTTAAAATCCCTGCAGCTGCCTTTGCTGACCTTTCAAGGGGCAAACCAGAATACTCATTAAGGCTCAATTATAAATATCTGTCTGTAGGCAACACCACAACCAAGGACCACCGAGTTAAAAGGGCCTGATCAAACAATAAGCTCACATTCTCAGACACCAGGAACGGATTTTAGATGGATTCACTTATGCAGCTCAGTGGAAGTCCTATCTGATGTAGAATTTCCCAGTGCTGGGGAAGTACAGGCAAGAAAATACAGGGTCCCTCTAAATGTCTTCACAGAAAAAGTTCTATTCGTGATAGGCCATCAGTAAACACTAGGATAACGGAGTTGTTAAACCTTTGGTTAATGGTGTAGCTACTGAACATGAAATTAATACACAGGGCATCAAATGCTACGTGAAAGCTAGAACAACGTCTGTAATTTTATGGAAATGATTGATGTAGGGGAAGACAAGGACGGCTCTGAGGAGATTTCATCACATCTACGGTCAGAGTGGTGTGGGTAAATGACAGACTCATAGAATAAAAATGTTTCCCCATTTCCTCTCCTCACCTAGTCAAAGAATCACAATTTCTCCTTGACTCTCTAGTCTACTTGAAACACAATGGTCAAACACCCATTATCCAAAGAGGCAAGTGTAAGGTATGGTGTCTGGGTAAAAATAACACAAAATATACTAACAGGATAACAGAGTGTGAGAAAGCCTAGAAGACATTTTCTTCTCAATGAAAGCCACCCCAAGAATTGTTTCCAGTATTCAGTGAAATACCAGCCACATCAAAAGGCCAAGTGAGAGGCCACCACCGCCCTGTGCACAAACCGTGATACAGCAACACCAAGCACACGTCCCACAAGGTGGGTAGATCCTGGGAGAGGCTACAGCAGGAGACAGCCCTGCAGATGGGCCCAAAAAGCTCAGGGAGGCAAAGCAACTACCTGAGGACGGCCTAAAAGAGGGGAAGACGGAGGCTTAAAATAGGAAAAGGGGGCCTATGACAGGGTGAACTGGGGGAAGTCAGACTTATTTGCCAAATTCTGAAGTATGAAAAGCAGTATCTTTTTAATACAGAAAACAGAGTAATACTTTACATAACAAGAAGGAAACTTAAGAAAACTCATTACGTCAAGGTCAAATGAAAACTGCAGACCACCCTATCCCCGCAGAAGGCTTCCGCTGGTGGCATGCAACGCCGTCACACGGGGCCACCAGGACCCTCCGGTCACCCTCACTCTTTTTACCTGCTCCTTGGGGAAGAACTTGTCTTTAAATTCCCATGACCCCATCTTCACTCTGGAGCTGGGGCAGGTTGCTTACACCTGAAAGCGTATAGCTCTTACTAGAACCCACCGCAGAAGGCTTTGAGGACGATCACCACCATTCGAGTGTCATTAGCCTTGTCTAAACGTGCAGCCCAAAAGCCCGTCTGGATTATAAAGAAAGGAAGCCACATAATACCTTATAAATGACAGACCGCTTTCACCAGAGGATCTCCTTTGCTCTCCACCACAATCCTATGTAGGAATTCCTACTAGAGACATTTTTATTCCTGATAGGAAAATGGAGACTCCAATGTCTCTGCTGTGCTGCAGGGTGAGCCGGCCTCGGAGCTGCAGCCGGGAGCAGAGCCCCGGGCTCTGAATTCCCAAGCCCAGCCTTCTGGTCCCCAAGGAGCCTGCCCGCAGGGGTGTGGCGTGGGTGTCCTGGGCCGTGGAGGCCGCCTGGAGGGGACAACGCAGCCAGGAGAGGCTAACCCAACAATTCTGCACAAAGCTTGGGCTCTGGGATTCATCTCCTACAATCACCACCCACCACCTCACAACCACAAAACCAATTTTCCATGTTGCTCTTCAAAGGCAGAAATGAAGGAAACAGTTGTGGTAGCAAATGAGTATTTTGCCAAGTCTTGCTGTCCTAAACCATCTGCTCTGGAAAATTCAAATGAGGACCAAATGGAAAGTTCTCCCCTCCTGCACTTCGCCCTCCTGATTAAAGAGAAGACAGCAGAGCCACTGAATGCCTCATACAAGAATTTATAAACCAAGGGTGGCCACAGCAGTTTTGTTTTTGTTACTTATGCATTACTTTCCACCTGATGGACAGAACATATAATTTTTAAAGGTACTAGGTACTTACTTATCGAAGGATTGTAACCTGTGGGTTTGGCAGTGTATTCAAAACAGGCCTTCACCTTGAGGCTATATAAAATCAAACACATATTCCTTAAAAGATATATCGCTGCAGTAGAGAGAAACAAAACCCCATGGTCCCCAGGTCTCGAATCCCCCCACTGCCCACTGATGAGTAAAATGTTCTATGTTCACTTGACAGATTCCTTGTCCCCTTGCTCATTTCTGTCCCACTGTTGCCCATGGCTCCTCAGAGCAACAGAGTCCCCCTAAAGCAGACATATGAAAGTGAGGGGGTTCCATGCATATGGTGGGAGCTCTCACCATATCCCGCTAGGTGCCCCGCAGAACGTTTTCTGGCGGAGATCAATCGTGCTTGGTGTCACGGTGACCGTTTTCTGAATATTAATCACAGGCCGTGACCTGAAAAAAAAGGAGCAAAACACAGGCTTGGCCTCTTACTACCTTCAGTGTGAGAAGAATTCACATACTCTCAAGCTGTCTACTACTACATCTTAAAAACCATGGGGCAGGGGGCGGCCAGGGGTGGGGGAGATGTTCCCCTGTGGCCAAAGAAGAGGCCTCATTTAAAAACTCATTATATGCCCTCAATGTTTATAGCAGCACTGGCCACAATAGCCAAACTGTGGAAAGAACTGAGATGCCCTTGAACAGACAAATGAATAAAGAAGATGTGGTCCATATGTACAATGGAATATTACGCAGCCATCAGAAAGGATGAATACCCAACTTCTGTATCAACATGGATGGGACTGGAGGAGATTATGCTGAGTGAAATAAGTCAAGCAGAGAAAGTCAATTTTCATATGGTTTCACTTATTTGTGGAGCATAAGGAATAGAATGGAGAACATTAGGAGAAGGAAAGAAAAAGTGAATTGGGGGAAATTGGAGGGAAGGATGAACCATGAGAGACTGTGGACTCTGAGAAACAAACTGAGGGTTTTAGAGGGGAGGGGATGAGGGGGATGGGTGAGCCTGGTGATGGGTATTAAGGAGGGCACGTATGGCATGGAGCACTGGGTGTTATACCTAAACTATGAATCTTGGAACACTACATCAAAAACTAATGATGTATTTTATGGTGACTAACATAACACAATAAAAACGAAACAAAATAAATTAGATTTCTGTATGATCTCAAAAAGATCTCATCACCCAAAGGATTAGTCTAGTCTCTATTAGTAAAAAATCCCCAAAATAAAATACACTTTCCCTTCTGCAACACCTTGACAAAAATAATAAATAAATAAAACCTCATTACACGAATTTTACCCAAAAATTTTAAATACATTTATTTATAATTATAAAATGTCTTGTCATTTTAATAGAAGATTTCAAATGGAAAGGAACATGGACAATTTGTCAAAGTTCTAGAGTTTTCAAGACACCTATTATGGCTCTGTCCTCGCCTACACCCCCAAGGGGCCGGGTCTGTCCTTCCAGACGCCCCTCTGTGCTGCTTTTTCTCGTTGACCTTTCAGTGGCCTCCTCCTGTCTCTCCCTAGGTCTAGTCCCCGGGTTCTCAGGCCAGTGGCGCTGTTCCGCACCCACGCAGCAACAGCAGGGACCCAACCAGTCCCTCAGGGGTAGACGTTTATGCTGTTTTGGGGCTTTCGGCTCTGACAGACCTCCAAGGACAGGTTTCTAGGCACACATTTGAATTCCCCTGTAGGATAAACTCCTAGCAGAATTTCTGAGTTGAAGAATATGTGCACGTTTAATTATGAGTAATCTTGCCAAAATACCTTCCAAAAAGGTGAAAAACCCACATACCCCTAATTACCTGGGACACTCTCTATCAGGGTTTCTAGGTACATGCAAATTTTAGGAATATAGGCAACCCTGAGCTGACAGGACTCCATCCCACAAACCTCTGCCCTTCCTCAGAACATCCCATTCCCAGCCTTAAGTCCTTGTCCTCCTGTCAGCAGAAGGGACCACAACTTTTCCACCCCCACAGGATCTCTGTGAGCAAAAGCTTTAAGCCCTCAGCCTGTCCCATCTCTGCTCTGCCTCACCCCATCCTGGCAAACCCACTCAAGCAGCTGCAATCCCACACCTTGGGCCCTTCTCGCTATATAAAAACATCTCTGTTCTCCCTCCCATCTTCTCCCCTACTTCCTCAGCCTAAGGCGTTACCACCAGCCTATGTCCTGACCTCCACCGCAGATACAGCAAGTCCAAGTATATGGTGCAAGCAAACGGGGAGAGGGTCCCTCTCATCCCTATCACTCCCCAGCCAGGATGCGGAATGGAGCCAATTAGACTGACTTTAATGGGCTTCTGGTAACCCAGCCATCCTGGGGAAGACAGGAAAATGCATTCTAAATCCCAGACAGCAAGCTGGAACTTCTGGAATCAATCTGTCGGTAGGCTAGAAAAGACGTGTGTACATTCATGGGCAAGGTGCAAGCCTGCAGAAGGACAAACGCTGCCAACACTCCTGCTTCTAAATGACTTCTATCTTGGTGGTTGACCTTTCCACTGTTATTGTAGACAGCTGCTAGTTTCTAAGATACTAACTAGACACATTCCTAATTAAAGTTTTGAGAGCATATTTAAGAGGCAAAGATCCACAAATTGAAACCAATTGCTAGAGATTGAAGAATGTTTTATAGATCATAGTGTTAAAGGGACATAGATATCAGAAGTAAATATTAACACACACTCCTCCCTAAAACATTTCTATTTGTTTTTTATTTAAAATCCTTTTAAGTTTGTTTTTTCAGTCATCTCTACACCTATCCCAGGACTCAAACCCCAAGACCCTGAGATCAAGAGTCTCATGCTCTTCCGACTGAGCCAGCCAGGCGCCCCTTCTGTTTTTTTTTTTTTTTAAACATAACAACAAATACAATTTGAAGCGCATAGTACATGACAAATTGGGAAACATGTGCCTTAACACATAAAGCAAATCTTACTGGTTCAGCTACCTCTTGTTTGACTGGCATGTATTCAGGATCTACCTTGAAGTACTAGTAAGTGGGAAAAATGCTCAGACATTGGGATCCTGGGCTCCCAGGATCCAGTCTTCAAATCTTAAGTAGTCCTGGGCCTCTGTTTCCCCATTTGTAAAATAAGGGAATTGGGTTCTCATTTTTTTAATGAAAGGATTTTAAAATTTACTTTTGTGCTATCTCCAAAGAAAGAAGGCTCTTCTCAGAACAAGTCCACAGGGTTCATACTCAACCCACTTATTAAGATAGGAAAATAGTATTTTAATATATACCAGCTATATTCAGAAGCAAATATTTATTAACTCACTGAAGATGGGCTGTGTGCTATGAAAACATGGTAAGCAAATTCTGGTACAGGAAGTCAAGTCTTGATACCTGAGGGCTATACCTCAACTAGAAATGCAAACTGCACTTTGATCAATGTTCTAGTCTTCCACCTTTTAAAAATACTATTTTAAGGGATGCCTGGGTGGTGCAGTCAGTTAAGCATCCAACTCTTGGTTTCCGCTCGGTCGTGATCTCGGGGTCACAAGATCAAGGCCCACGATGGGCTCCACGTTCAGCGTGGAACCTCTCCCTGTCCCCCTGCCCCTCCTGCCTGTGCTAGTGCATGCTCTAAAATAAATAAATCTTAATAAACATTGAATATTTTAAGATTAATACCTATAGGAACAAAGAGAAACAGGCATATTATAGGCAGTGTTTGAGAACCACCAGACAGAACACAGGCTGAACGTATTAATTAACCTTGGAAGGCACACAGTACCACACACAAGTGTCGCCAGTGTGACAGTTCAGAAGGACACTGGGTTCCTAGGACAGATATGTATAACCACCAACACAAACCACTACTGAGCTAGCCATGTTTTCCCGAGGTCTCTCTTTTCTTAATCACTTACACACGGTTCATTTAGTTAACTTTTTTTTAACTTCCTTTGTCCTCACTAACATCTCAGATACATCCTTCTCTACTTCTTTTCATGTCTGCTACTCTTGCCATCTCCAACTTCTGTGGTGGTTCTTCATTTTTCATCTAACCAGAAAACTATTTTTCTATTTTCTATGATATTCTACACTACACTCTATACTATATTGTATATACTATACATATATATACTATATAATATACTATATTGTACTTTTTTATATTATTCTCTTCAGAAATGTCCTCCTGGCATCAGTTTCTTATAAGACTGAGGGGTTTGGCTTAGGATTATATTTTAGATGTTGGGGCTACATCTCTACCTGACACTCTCTGGAATTCTACAGGGTAATGATTTTTTTTTTCTTTTCTTTTTTTCCCCTTTAGGGTCTCACTGTATATTAACACCCATTTAAAACATCTTTAAAGAGGGGTGTCTGGGTGGCTCAGTCAGTTAAGCATCTGCCTTTGGCTCAGGTCATGATTCTCAGGGTTCTGGGATGAAGCCCCACATCGGGCTCCCTGCTCAGGAAGTCTGCTTCTCCCTCTCCCTCTGCCCCCTGCTTGTGCTCCCTCGTTCTTGCTCTCTCAATAAAATCTTAAAAAATATATTTAAAGATGTCTTTAAGATTAAAATAACTGTAAAGCCAAATAGTTAAAAAAGAAAAAAAAAGAAAGGAAGGAAGGAAGGAAGAAAGAAAGAAAAAGGAAAAACCCAAATGGTTAATTCTCACTAAGAATCCAAGAAATGCAAATTCAGTCAAAGGATGGAGACACAGAGCACACGAGCAAAAACCAGATTCATCATGTCTGATGCTGTTAAGGGTACGAGGAAATGGGCTTTCTCACAGCTTGCTGCCATGACCATAAACTGTCACAACCTCTCTGTAGATATATGTATTAATACAAAAATGTTCTAACCTGTATCCTAGGGATTCTATTTTTAGGAATTTTTCTTAAAAGAAAACAAAAAAAACAAATAGAGATGTATAATATTCTGTAGCACACTGTTTACATTAGCTAAAGGTCAGAGACTAAAAATTCCATTAATTGAAGATTAAATGCTTATAATGAAACAATATTAGCTTGTTTTAAAAAAATAAGATGGATGTGTCTATACTGACAAGGACAGAGAACCAACAAAGATTCGATTTTTAAGACCCAGGTCAGAGCAGTGAGAATGGCCCTTTGAGGAAGCCCTCGAAGCAGAAAGATACCCAAAACTATCCAAAGTTGTTTTGTGGGTGATGGGAATATTGGGGAACTTGCATTTTCCACAACTGTGTATTAACTCTTTTACAAGAACGTGCTACTTCTCAAATTACAAATGAAATAAATGATGTTAAATGGTGAGTCCCAGCAGTGATGAAATTCGCTAGGAAAATGGGGACTCAAGCAAAGCTGATAGGCAAACCGAGGCAGCCTTTCGGGAGGTTGTTTTGGTGAATGTGAATCTAAAGTCTGAAAACACATATGCCCTCCACTTGGCAAACTCACTTCTGGGAATTTATCATGAGGGAAGAATTCAGGATGTGAACAAAAGTTAAAGGATGCTGGCCAGCTGGTGTATCAGAAAAAAAACAAAACGAACAAACCTGGAAAGGAACATAAATATCCAAGGACAGTATGGTGATGGTTAAATAAACTAGACCCAGCCTCGTGACACCTTACAGGCAGCCGGTAACCTCATCGCAGAAAAGTGTTCAAGGACAGGGGAAAAGCCCCTGTGCGCGATAAACTCACGGACGTGGACAAAGTCCACTGAGCATTACAGACAAATGCGGATTACAAAATAATACGTACACTGTGAGCTCCGTTTTGTTAAATATACACATGCACTCACAGAACACAAAAGCCTAAAAGGATATAAACCAAAATTTTGGAGCTGACTAATGGATCGTGAGAGACGGGGGCGGGGGGGGTCTTATTTCCTTCCTTATATTTTTTGTACTGTCAAATTTTGTTTCCTTTTTTAAGAAAATATAAGGTTTTAAAAGTATGTATGAAGTAAAAATTTTGACCAGTTCTGATTTTCTTTCTCAATTCAAAATTAGCGATGCATTACAAAATAGTTCTTATCACACTGTTATATCACTTTTTAAAAAAATCTTCAAAATCCATATAAACCTTAATTTGAAATATGCGTATTAGGATTTTCAATTAAAAAGGTCAAAATCTGAGTTAAAGCTGAATATTGAACATACTTAACTGAAGTCAGAGATCACACACCTGAACACAGCCACTGAGTCTGAGAGGGAACCAACTGCAACATCAGGGTAGGAATTTCTATCAAGGTCCATATTTCCAGCAATTGAATATCCAAAATAAGGGGATTTACCCTCAAGAATCTGAAATGAACAGGGCATCAGAATGAACAATGGGCCACCAAAATGAGCTTCTTGATGCTTTGAAAAAGCCAAATGTTTCCTCATAAACTGAAGTCTAAGAGTTTACTTATAAATTATACTAAATTATAAATAAATTATAAGCACACATGTGCTCCAACACTTCATACATTTTATCTCATAGAAGTCATCTGATTTATATTCTATCTCAAAGGATAAAGGGGCCAATTTTTGATGAGCTTCTTTTACTATATACCTGCCCTCCAAATGTCTTGTTTTTCTCAAAAGCAATTTTAAATTTTTGGCATCTCAATTCTCCATGTCATCACAACCATCTGGATTGTTTGTTTGTTTGGGTTTTTTGCACATTTTACCTCCAGTTAGTATCCCACTAAAGGAAAGAGCTCACATTTCCATTTATTTATGCTATCTGGGTAAAACAGTCTTTTTCCTTGGACTACTTTGATTCCCAATTTATCTAAGAAATTTTACAAATAAATGCAACGATGTGCTTATTTTAAATCTATTTTCAAGCTATCTTCTGATGGTACCTTTTTTAAAAAGCACAAAGTTCATACTATTATAGATTTGTCAATCAAAACATGAAAAGCATGAAAATGCACACAAACCCAATATCCTACTACAAGGCAAAACACGAAGACCCTCATTGTAGAAACCGAGGCTGTCTGGTTACCTGTGTTGGCTTGGTATTTATTCCATTCGGGGATCCATGATAGATAAAAACCTTTCCCATATCATCGTAGGGCGCTCCAACTGCAATATCTGTTGACAACGTCACATTTCAACAAAGAAAATCAACAGAATCAACAAACAAAAATCACAAATCAACAAACAAAATCCCAGTACAATGCCATAAGCATTATTTTGGACAATCAAATAATCAGCCTGTGAGCATCATAACTATCTCACAATCTATTACCTGGGTAGCCGTCTTGATTAATGTCGCCAATATTTTTTACTGCGATGCCAAACATAGAATCTTTGGTTCCATTAAGACGAATGGGCTTGACTTTATTCCACCTGCCCTGCTGGTTAATGTAAACATACACGGCCCCTCCAACTTCTCCATCTCTGTCAAAATACTGTGGGGCTCCAATAATTATATCTTGCCACCTAAAAACATAACGAGGGATAAAACTGAACCATCGGCTAAAATACCAGCGAGCTCACAGAGAACGCCGTCAGCCAAGGTACTAAGGACACAGAGACGGGACGCAGAAAGGACCTCAAATCTGGAATTGATTTCTCATCCATTAAAACATTTTTGAAGGTGTATTTATGTAATGTTCAGGTAATGTAATGTTTAGGTATGTAAGTGTTTAGGTTTAGGTAAAACATTTTACACAATAGCCCACGATGAATGCCCACAGGAAGGTATCAACGGGAAGAACTTGAAGACAGGCCCCAAGTTGGAACGAGAGTGCACAGACTCTGCTCCCCTCCACCCACCCCCCCAAACCTCCACCACCGGACATAACTATTACTTTGTCGCCGATTCTGGTTTTTAAAAGGACATTCTGGATGCTCCCACAGCCCCATGAGAAGCCACAGCAAAAGAACCACGTAGGTGTCATTTTTTGAGTTAGTGGTTTTCCGTATTTTAATTCTCACAGACCCAAAATATGAGTGAAAACGAAAAACTGAAAATGTAAATAACCCGAGGAAGGTAATGAACATCTGCTGCCAAAATACAAGTGATAAAAACATGGCAGGAAGGTAAAGATCTGGCAGCAAAAATATTCTTTGAGTCAACGAACCTGAAAGGATGGCTCCTCTCAAGACTAAAAAATGCCCAAGAACCAACGGTTTCTTGGCAGATGTAAAGTAACGGAAGACGCACTTACCCATCTTTGTTAAGGTCCGCCACTGCCACGTCATAACCGAATGAAGAAGCCAGACCTTCCCCGTCAAAGATGTATTCAGGGAGGAGATGAGCAGACTTCATGTCCCTTTTTAGCAAAACCACAGCTCCACTATGATTGGCTCTTGGAGCACCAGACACAAAAGTGATCTCGTCTTTAGAAACAATACCTTTTCCTGAGTCTAAAGAAAAGCCTAGAAAAACAAAGTAATAGTTCACGTCACCATGTATTTCAGGAGGCATCTAACACGGTAACACCGTCACCACCTTTGCCTCTGGCTTCCCACCCCTCTCCTTCCGGCCTTTTTTAGCAGCTGTCACACTTACAACATGAAAGAGTTTGACCCAAGTACAAAGCAGGAGGCTAGGGTCATGGCTTTCTGTGACATACATGAAGACTTTTTTCACAGAAATTACCTGTGCTACTTAGCTTATGTGTAACTTGAATCATGAAACACTCATGCATCTTCCAAAGCTATTCGCACTCTACTTTGATACTAGAACTGTGATAAAAGGAGATCAAGCTAGATCCTAAATTATCATGGGAGAGTACAGACTAACATACCTGAGTGCACGTTATAGTAACGTAATGATTAGTAACTTCTACATTCATCAGTCTCCTTGGTAAAACAAATGCTAATATCCTTCATCTACCACAGACAGCATTTCAGTATTTCAGACCAACTTAATTCTCAGACACAAACATGCAAACAAGACCATGACCGGTGAGATGGGAGTATTTGAGAACCTCGTAGAAACAATAGAGGTGAGCGTGTTCTCACTGTTGATAATCACATACTTGTTCGGAGGGCAGAAAACGTGAGGCGCCCAATTAGGAAGCATCAGCTGGGGGAGTCAGATAACAGACCGAGATCTGCCAGCAGGTGCATATCAATGCCTCTGTCAAAACCACTCAAACTGAGCAAATCTTCCTATAGGGAGGGGAGGCAGATGCCAGAGAGCATAAGCTCACCCTTCTTATTGTGATTTACAAAAAGCTTCACCACTACTGTTGTAGTTCTCAAACTGTGAAGTGAGTTGGAGAATATGATGAGCTCCGAGTTTCGAACAGGGTGATGTAATCAAATCCAGCTCTGCAAACCACCTGGCAGCAGAGCCTCAGCCTGGCGTGCTTTTCAGCGTGCTTCACTCGAAATGGAATAGAAAATAAAAAGATTTATGCTCTGTATGGATCGCCCCCCACAAAAAAAAATTTCTTTAAATGACCATGACCAAGACGATTTATTTGTCATCTCAGAGGTCACAAACCTAGGTAGCTATTCATCATCACATCGGGGGATGTGCCGGGCTGCTCCCTGGGAGGCTGTGTTTTATAAACAAACTGATCAGGATCTGTATAGGAAACGCTGGTCAGAAACAGCAGGCCTGGACACACGCATGGAACGGAAAAGATTGAAGAGAAAGCAATTATGCTTCGTGAGAGGCCTGCCGGCTCCCGAGGCTCCCGCTGCACGAGGTGACCACCCCCGCCTCTAGCTGGCCAGCCTCACCAGCTTCCAAAACCACAAGCAGGTCACTTGCTTCCTCAAGCCCACTGATTTTTTTGAAACAATAGACACACAGACAGCACGGACAACAAAAATGTGACAACATGAACTGGATTCTTTCCCCCTCCAGGCAGCCTCTTTTGAGGCAACCCGTTCTTAAAAGGGGCTAATGTGTTTAATAAAATACTCTGAAACTTCCCGAATGCTCCAAGAGCAACTGTTTGTAAAAATCCACGGGCATCTATCTTAAAGACCAAAGTGGGGGTTTCTTGACCATTACATTAAATTTTAATTTAAAATTACTGCTCATCAAAAATAATCCCTAAATAACACATTTGATGAGAGGCTGCCTGTTAAAATATATTCAAAGAACATACTTGTGTGTTGATGGTATTTACCCTGAAAAACCATACTGAGTAATTGAGATTGCAAACGGATGGCGTCTGCGTCCCATTTGTGTCCTGCAAAGCCATGGACCCAGCACTCACACACCCAGCTGCTTCGCATCCTGCCTCATTTCCACGAGCCTTTCTTTCCTTGGCTGAGGGATGAGCAACTGTGTGACCTTGGACTAAGAAATGAATCTCCCAAAAAAAAAAAAAAAAAAAAAAAAGAAATGAATCTCCCTAGGTCTCAGTTTTTTCCCATCAGCTAAAGAGGGATAATCATACTACTTTTATAATATTGTTGGGAAGGTCAAGTACAACTTGTATAGCAATAAATACAGCACATAGTTGGCACTTAACAAGTGGTAAGTTTAACTTGTCTCTGCCCTCTTCTATGCCCTCGCACCAGATTTTTATTTGGAAGAAGGAATGTCTGAAAAGTTGTGGTTTTGTTTTTGTTTTTTGTTTTTTTAATTAATAGTGCCATTCATGCATATCTCTATAATTAGAATATTTTAGAATATGCTTACTAACACATTGTTTAGAATTATTCTTGTGTTTTTACTTTTTACCTTCCATTGTTCCAGTAACATCTCTAGCACAGGGGTACTTTTAAAAAAAAAAAAAAAAGTAGGTCACTATTTAGGTTTAGGAGATTTTTTTACATTTTTTCCCAAGAAATGTACAGTAATTATTCTTTATGTCAACTCATACCAAGAATTAAAGCTTTTAAAAGCCTTTGTGCAATTACCATAATGCACATGAATAATTTAGGACACCCATTAGTAATGCAAATGAGCCTGAGGAGTTAGGGAACTGGCACTTAGACACAGTCTGGGGTCCTCCAAGCTGCTCTGGCAGTGCTGCTCAGCTGCCACTGGAAAGCCACCATGCTACCCGCCAGGGGGCCTGTGACAGGGGGGGCCCCAGTCCGGAAGCAGAGCTGACCCTTGGAGAACAACAGTCACCAAGGAAGGACCTGGAGGTCTTGACCTGTCACTTCAGAGTAACTTCATAAATGTAGCTCTTAAGAGTATCTCTAGAAAGAGGCACTGGAGGGAGAGAGGAGGCAGCTCAGCTCACTGCCGACATCCCTGCCTCTCCCCACCACCCCCTGTCCTAACAGCCTGTTTCCAGTTACAGAGGCCACTGCTGGCCCAGGTCGGAAGGGAAGAGTCCCAAGCATCACCCAGGTTACTTCAGGATCACCAAAGCTTAAATCCAATTCCCATCAGCGCAGCCACAGGCCCCTGGCTCCTCCTGGCCTATTCTCAGCCTTGAGGTCCAGGGTCCTGGGCGGATAGGGTCTCACTGAGGTATCTGGAAAGGTGGGCATACCAGCTGCGCTCATTCCTACCTAAGTAACTGTTCGCGGGAACAGGAACTAGACTTTCATCATGGTCAGTCTCTCCACCAACTTCATAAGGCCCATCTTCAAAGATGTTCATGTCAAAAAAAGTGTTATTCTTTTGCTCTACGCGAACGATGCCTAAAGAAATGAAATGGCAAAAAAAACAACAAAAAACCATGAAGATGGAACAAAATAAAAGAGATGGTTCCTAATACACATGCCTCATGTTCATAAGGACAAGAAGAAGAGTCTGGAGGAAGAAGGGCAGAGGAAATAGAGGGCTTTTGAGGTTATTAAAGTTTAAAGAATCACGTTTATGTGAATTTTTACAAAGAAGTTTGTTCTAGTAATGAAAAAAAATGCATTTTTAGGAATTCTCTGTAATGCCACAAAACTGGATGGAAAATGAAATGTTTACTTTCTTAACTAAATCTAGAGAAAGTAACTTTTTAGAAATTACATGAGCCTGATGTATTTTATATTGTCTGTCATCCTACCATCAATTTACCTACTTTACTAGAGTGTAAAGCTGAAATGTTTTGATCCTTTCTCCAAACCACCTGAACCAAGATTTCATCTTTCTAAAATTTTCAAAATTAACAATTAAAAAGAGAAGATTTCATATAGTAAGCCCACTACGTCACTTTTTAAAAACAGTAACATTTTAAATCAGGGTTTATAAAGCAGGTAAAAGATGTTTCCCATAAATACATACATACATAACTCGTGGGTGTTTTTGTTTTTTTAACCATAAATAGCATCTATTCTTGCTATGACAAAATTATTTCTAAATTCTATGTGTTATTTGGATGAGGTAAACATAAGCTGACAAATACTGTTATGTTGGGAGTGGGGAGGCCAAAGGAAACTCCTCCCAAAGGTTACTATGGATGACATAAAGGGGAAGATGTTCCTCAAGGATTATATCTAATAGGAATTCAAACTTGGGAGGTTTTTTTTAGTGCAAAAGGGAAAATTTTCCTAAGTTATTCTTAACTACAGAAAATGTTATAACACATTTATTTTAATAAATTTCTCAGAAAAATGTCTGATGTCTAAATCCCATGCATTTCTCTTCATTATGCGTTAGAGTTAACTCTCCTTCGTAACAAGTGATTTTCTATGCCAGCCTAATTTCTTGAGAGAAGTTAAACTCTGTCAAACTGAGGGCCCTTCTCCCCACTCCCTCCCAGTGTCTCCTTTTACCCACATCACAATCATAATTAAATGATACCATTAAACAACTTTCCCATAAATTATCTAAATTTATCATCTCACAATGCTCTAATTTGTCATCTACCCTTCTACCTTCTCTGCTTTACTAACAAAACACAGTCTTTTAAGATATAATGAAAAAAATGTCTGTATTAATATACTGTTACTTGTACATGACACTACACAATTATTTTGTTTTCAGATCACTACCTTAAAATGAAATGTCTGCCAGCATTAAAACTTAAAACACTTTCAGCCCCAAGAAACAGGAAAATACAAAACAGAAAAAACTACGGATGTTAATTATTATATTCTTAGAGAAAAAAGTTAACTACTTGTATTAACGCAAATTGCTGAGAGAGGAGAAACATATCTTCCAATATACATTTCCACCACTGTTTTTGAGATCATATAATTGAGAAATTACAAATCCTACCTTACTTCTGTAATATACAAGTGCCTTGTAACATTTTGTTTTAACTTCAAATGTACTCAATCACAGGTGCATGTAACAGAAATTATGCAGTCATTCTAATCTCTATTGCTATAAATACACGTCCTACCTTTCCAGTTGTAAGTGCCCGGGGCTCCAAACACAATATAATGAAAGTCTTTAGTAAAAGTAGCAGCTACTCCTTGCTGGCAAGAACCAAATTTTTCATGGCCTCGCAATCGGCCATCGCAAAAACTCCAGTCTCCTCCATCCATGTCATCCTCAATCCTCAGATTCTGACTCAGGACATAACATCTTCCAAAGATATCTCGGGATTCCTGCTTTGTATTGACATGTTGCCTTTTTTCATATCGGTGAGCACATGTCTGCAAACAGAAGGAATAAAGCAGCCCATTCATTTTTACAGACTTTACGCTTATTAGTAACCATTTTATCAATTTGTAATAAAGAGAGCTTAATTCTAAATAGGATGTTAAACGTGTCCCACATCCTGGAAAGGGATCCAAAACCAGCAATGGTTCTCCAAAGTGGCATGAGGGGACCACAATCTAGCATTATCAGAACTAGGACTTCTGTCTTATTCTCGCCTGGAAGATAATGGTCCAGTCCAAATACTGAATGCTGGTCTGTAATCCACAGGCAATGTATTTGTAAACTGACCTGTCACATGAACAATAGGAAATATCGTCTCTCATTTTCTTAATTGGCTTTTATTGGCCATATAAACTTTCCCATCAGTATGTTGGTGAAAATTTGTAATTATGTCCCAGAGGGGAGAAATCACGGACATATTTTCCTAGGACGAGGCAGACATAGCTAAAACAAAGACATTTCCCTTTTTCCCACACTATTTTTTCCTTATAATCAGTCCTAACTTGTACTCTAAGCTCGGATTAAGGTTATTTTAAAAGGCAGAGTGAATTACGCCAGAAAAAAATCAAATACTTTATAATTTTACAAGGCATTCATGGTTACTTTCCATGCAACACAGGCTGAATAGACTTTTTGACAGCCAAGTTGATTTCCTATAATGATGATCTCTTAATTATCAAAACTTAGGATTCAGTAGAATTCTCATTTTTTTTTCAAAATCCTGTATCAATTTGTTAGAGCAACGGGATTTTAAAAGAGATAGAGACAGAGCATTGTGATCCAGCCAGGCAGGCATTTCCAAGGCCACCTCCCACAATCCACTGAAAAAAAAACCCTTTCTTCCTCCACTGCTACTTATATTTGAAGATGTTCAGAACAAACAACCAGACTTTTAAATTACCCACTTTTACTTTCCATGACCATTCCCATGTTCTTTATAACTCATCTAAAAAAGCCACATAGTTTCTGGGACATAAACCACATCTAATTCTCTCCTGCATTCTAAAGACCAGCTAGCATTTTAGGAATATTCAGTGAAGGTATAGTAATAAGTTCCTTGAGTCTGAAAGCTCTAAAGAAAAGCAGGTTTTATGACTATTTCCAAGTGTATCAGAAATCACAGAAGGGCGCCTGGGTGGCTCTGTCACTCATCTGACTCTTGGTTTCAGCTCAGGTCATGATCTCATGATCTCAGGATCACAGGATCAAGTCCCGAGTCAGGCTCCATGCTCAGCATGGAGTCCGCTTGAGATTCTCTCCCCTTCTCCCTCTGCCCCTCCCTCTGCTTGCTCTCTCTCTCTCTCAGATAAATAAATAAATAAATAACATATTTAGGAAGCACAGAAAAAATAATGCCTGATTTCTTCTTGACATCAATTCCTGCTGCAAAGCAGCAAGTCCTCTGTACTGTCCACGAACAGAGCCCCTGCCCGCCTTGCGTACTGTTGTCGGCCTGGTGCTGGCAGACGACAGGCACTCAGACCTTGTGGAATGGGCACGCTTCTCCACACTTACCACAACTTTGCCCCCTGGACCTTGGCTCTGCACGGTGACCCCCATCCACTGATCTTCCTTGCTTTCTGATGAAGGGTCCGCTGTGGAAAGCAGCGCAGGTTACGTACACACAGTTAGCACTTCAAAGTCACGGAAGCAGGCAATGAAGCAAGAGAGGAACACAAACACAAGATGGTTTCTACTCTGCCTAGGCTCCAAGTCTTGCTCCTTAGTAAATTCAGTTACTCGATCCAGAAAAATTATTTCTCCTTTGAAGAAAGAGGTAAGTGGTTCCTGGTAAAAAACCTTCTTAAAAACTCTTTACATAAACTACATAGCTTTTACGTGGTGGCCCTACACTCTTTCTGACAACCAGGATCCTGAGTACAAAAACCTATTTGAAAATTATAAGACTCAGGGGTAATCTTCCAACATATGCGGCTTAAAGCAGTGATGTGAAAATCCAGTCTCCAAACTCCAACTGTCATCCAAACTAACAAGAACTGGGCACTTCTCTACATAGTCCTAAATCTGTCATATAACAGCATGCACTATTCTCTTCTTTCCTGGAGGAGAGAAGACAAGGCCTCAGATTCACTTTACATCTTTCTATCAATGCCAAAAAGGAAAGCAACTTATTTAGTTTTTACCTCTCCCCCACAAAAAAGAGAGAAACCCCAAACACCATCATGTATGTGTCTATTTCAGTATCAATCTATATCTAAAGTTTTGCCTTCCTCAGTGAGAAGACAGGCACCTCCTTTTTTTTTTAAAATCTTGAATCATTACAAAAATGTGAAAACTAAACAACTTTAAGTAGAGTGAAGCCAAAATGCCATAATGTTAAAGAGTGATTATGTCTAGATTACCCATGGTTTTGGGATTTTTCTTTATATAGGTTGATGTCTTTTGCAACTTTCTCACAATTAACATATATCATTTTCTAATCAGTAAAGAAAAAACCAAAGGTTATTTCTAAAAGATGAAAAAGAGAAGAACATAAACATGAATCTGCAAGTCTACTTAGACCAAGTATGTCAAATCTGGCTCGCTTGGAGCCTGTGAGTATGCTAACTGCTCGGCTCAGCATAGATCCCTCACAAGAGAAGCCTCTGTTGGAGCCAGAGGGCAAAATTATCCATGATGGTCAGCTCTCACTTTAGAGAGCTCTGATATTTAAAACAGCCTTTCTCCCAAATATTTTAACAGCAAGCGAGAACTTTTGGCAGCCAAGTACAAGCTATGCACAATTCTCTTTGCTGCTCTGAATTTAGTTTTTCAACAGCCTCCTGTAGAACCTCAGTACAACACTAGGTGGCGACATCCATACACCATATCGTTTTAGAAAGCAAGCTTAGGAAGGGCCGCAAGTCAGTATGCATCCCAACGTCATTTAAAAAGTAGATGTTTTCAAGGCAAACAAGAAACAGTCAAGACATGTATTTAAGAGAGGCTCTCTCTTCAAAAAACAAAGGCTTGGCCTCCCCCTCCCTCCTCATGGAAAAGGCAAGTGGGGTCTGGCCAAGTGAACAGAGTGAGGACAGGACACACCATCGTTATCGAATTCGATCCGTGTACAAGGTCCCGGGGAGGTGATGTCACAGCTGTACAAGCCTCCTGTTCTGTTGGCCCTCTGCAGTGGAAGGGCCGCAGCCCGAGGGGCCCCCACCAGTAGCCTGTTGACAAAGCAGAGAATTTGGAGAGTTGAGTTTAACAAACACAATTAACATTTCAGTTAGAACCGTGATGTGGAGATGTCAGCATTATTCGTGGTCAAGAGTTCCCAGATGCCCCACTGGCTTAGGTGCTGGGTGGAGTCCTGTGGCTGGTCCCTGCCACACACACACACACACACACAGACACACACACACACACACACACACACACACAGCTAGGCGAGTCAAGCCCAGAAAGGGGTTGTTGAAACAACGTGAAAAGTGTGCCATCTCTCATGGTATCAGCACCTCTCAGAGTAGGATTCTGGTGTTTTAAAAGATACATTTTATAGAACATGACCCCTAAACCTAATTCAAGGACATATGGAACTCAACATACACTGGAGGGGGAAAATGGCCCCATTAAACTTAACAAGCAATGATATGTCAACATCTAACACTATGCCTTCCTGAGGCATTTTTCTCAAAGGTAATTTTGGCTAGACACTGAATCTTCAATTCACATACTGTCTAATTAATTAAACAAGGAGGCCATTAGGCCCATGTGGCTTAATGATGTGGCAGTTATCTAAGCCTGTAAATGCCTCAAGGTTATAAAATCAAACCCAAGGGACAACCAATCACACACAGCCAACCAGGCTTTAAGCTACAGCTGATTAAATAATTTTTCTTTGCTTTTCTACTTTCTCTGTAGGAGACTTTCCCCTGGTGCCTGTTGGCAGAGCACTCCTAACCACTTCCAACCTGCCGCTGCCAGATTCCTATTGATTTTTGCTCCAACCTGTAAAGTTTTTTTTTTTAATATGCCTTAGTTAGTTTATCTTTTAATAATACTGTTTAGAACCTAAACTTGCCCAAGATACAACTGGCCTGAGTCTCCTTCCCTCTGCCCGGCTCTCGTGCTTTCTTTCTCTGCCTTTCCAGAGCAGCTCTTACTCTGGGGACTCCTGACCCATCATCCCATCAGTCTGGCGCAGACATGGCACGGAGGGTCTATGCAGCATGACTGGTGTACTCGGTATCCTACTCTGCCTTCTTCCCTCCTTCCCTAATAATGCTAGCTCCATTAAGAGGAGGCCCTAATCCAGGGGCGCCTGGGTGGCTCAGTGGGTTAAAGCCTCTGCCTTTGGCTCAGGTTATGATCCCAGGGTCCTGGGATTGAGCCCCGCATCGGGCTCTCTGCTCAGCAGGGAGTCTGCTTCCTCCTCTCTCTCTCTGCCTGCCTCTCTGCTTACTTGTGATCTCTGTCTGTCAAATAAATAAATAAAATCTTAAAAAAAAAAAAAAAAAAAAGAGGAGGCCCTAATCCCAACCGACAAGCCTTAAAAATCTCAGTTTCACAGCCAGGAGGGATCTTCAGAAACCCACTGTTTCTGCAGGGCTCCTTTTGATAATGCTGTCCACACACATCTGTGGGTCTGGCTGACTCGCAGAACAGCTAGGAACAGTAACAAAGGGAAGGAACACACCTCAGGGGATAGAGAAATGAGGCTAGAGCTGGGGGAAAGAGCTGGACACACACACATGTGAACCAACAACTCCTCAAACAGGAAACAAGCCACTCCCTGCCTTTAAGAAACCCACAGATCTCAGATGCAAAAACAAAAAACCATACACACACCAAAAAAACCCCTACAAACAAAACAGTCCCTCCCACCTGTCCTTCTGATCCCAATAAAGGATTGAACAATAAGGAAAATTTAAACGGACACAATGCAGCAGGTGCAACAGAAGGAAATGCACTCAAAAAACAGGGAGGGGGCAAGAGTTTGTCCAGGGAGGGGAGGGCCAGCGAAGCACGGTGTTCTAGAATGAGGGCTGGCTCAAGTGGGAACACACGTCCCTAGCACCATCCCTCCTCCCACATCCCTGCACGGCAGGCACAGCCCACTTCCACCCACACTCTGTCCCACATACGAAGGCATGAATAGCATGAACCAACACAGAGAACTGGAGTGGAGACTTAGGACCAAGGCAAGGTCCCTGGGGCCTGAAAGTTTTCTTGGCAGAAGGTAGGAGCAAGGTAAAGGGCTACAGGCATCGTTACAGGACCACCACACACACACATTCCACCAATGTTGTCCCAAATCCCAGGAGCTCCCACAAACAGTTGAGAGGTGAACTGGACTCGGCTGTAAGTGAACGAGCTCAATTACCTGGCTGATCTGGGGAAGGAACCCTGACCCAGGAACTGGGCGGGATTAGCCAAGTGCTGGGCTCAATAGCACTGAGTCATAGGATGTGAGCCTGGGAAACAGCAGAGAGCATACAGCCCTCTAATTCTACAGAAAAGAAAACAGAGGCCTTGCAAGGAGGATAATTACTCTCCCCTAAGACCCCCTAAGATCACTGCTAGATATATACATACACACACACACACACACACACATATATATGTGTAGGGACAAAAAATTACTTTGGAGCACTATTTTTCCCATTCCTGTCAAATGCTTCCTAGGCTATAAGGCATTTTTAACCTAGGGGAAAGGGCAAAACCTACACAATGAAACACAGAAACAAGAACTGCTCTGTTAACCGAGGCAAAATATGGAAAGGCTGCCAGCAGGCAGAGTGAAAGCGTTCCTGGAATCGGGCGGGGTGGGGAGAGGTTATCTGCAGAGGCAACCAGCTCCAGCAGGAAGGCTGTAAAGAGCAGCCCCGGAGTTCCAAGGTCATTACAGAGTCTTCTCTGACCACTTCCTCTCCTTAGCCACACCCGAGGAGCCTGGCACCTGAGGAGCCCAGCAAGCTACCCAAGGCAGGTGCTGGGCTTGCTAGTTCCTGTTCATTGTACTCACTCATTCAGGCATTCATTCCATGAACCTTCAAGAGCCTTCTAGAATGAGCAAGGATTGCCCCCTCCCTGCCAAACTCTGGCCCTCGGGGACCAGACCCGTAGGCAGGTATGAAACCCAAGAGCAGCCCAGGCGGTGGGCTTTGGTTGGGGGCGGGGGGCACTCAAAGCTGCCTGCGAGGAACGGGGTCCCCAAGGCAGCCGTGGGGTGGGAGGCGGCAAGGGAGGGGCCTGCAGTGTGCAGAGGCTGACAGGGCAAGAGCCAGAGGACACGGCGGGGTAGGAATCAGTGATGCCACATTATGGGCTGGGGGATGAGCCAGTCTGCTCTGCAGAGCCGGGGGTTCTGGGGTAAAGGGCCAGAGATGTGCACCTGCAGAGCCCTCAGAGCCCAGGGGCTGCCGGCACTGCTGTGCCCTACAGGGGAGGGGCATGGACGGCTTTCCTGTTGTTTCAAAAGCTGCGGAGCTTGTTCTATTTTCTGCAGTCGGACAGTCGGTCCTCCTTCAGAGCAGGCCCGCAGCTCCCCACCCCAACCCCACCCCTACCCCCAGCCCCCTTTCTCCCAACTGCCTGCCCACTGCCTAGTTCTCCCTCCTTGGTACCTCCGCCCTCCATGCCCTCCACGTGTTCAGCTCAGCCAGGAGGTGGCTAAGGCAAGCCTTTAGCAGGCAAGTGAGAAAGAGGAGGCATTTCATTCCACTCTGCCAACTGGTTACAGAGACTGGAGCAGCACAATTTCACATGTGCTAAAAATACCAAGTTCTTTTTTTTCTTTTTATGCTTAACAAAATTTATTATGGTGCTATTTAGAATAAAAACGCCAAGCTCTTGTAGGAGTCCACACGTTTTACTGCAGGGGAAAGTTAACCATACAGAAGACTGGAAAGGGCAAGGTTTGAGGGGGTGGGGAGGGGCAGAAAACACAGAAGAAAAGAGAACTCAGCAAATAAGAGAAATGTGCCTCTGGAGAATAACATAAACAGTCACATTGCCTTCTGGCGGGGGGGGGGCTGCCCCCACGTGTTTACAGCACAGTTCTTCCTCCCAGGGCCCTGGACAGTTGGCACAGTGAGCCCACTCCAGAATCTGTCCTACCTTAGATGGAGGGAGGCCCGGGTGCTCTGCAGCCCTTGGCAGAGCCCTCTGGTTCCTGGCCTCGGGCACCCATCAGCCAGAGGAAAGAGAGGCAGCGATCACCAGGGGGGCTGCCCCTGCTCTGGCTGCATCTGGTTCCCTGGGACCACACTTCATAGGACAATCAGGAAAACAATGATCAGTGGGGGTGGGGGGGGCAGGTGCAAGTAAGTTGGATAACATCAGAATCATAGAAAACATGAGGAAGCACCTCGATGGAAGAACACAGTAACCCCAACCAAACTCAAGTGGCAGGTGTCCTAATTCTCAAGGGAAAAGTGGTCTTCTCTGGGTCAGGAAATAAGTAAACTCTTAATGGAGCTTGAACCCTGACTGAATCAGGAGGTCATAGCCCATTCGAGGAGGTTATGCTTAGTAGGAACAAATGATCAAAAAGAGCTGTGTCCAGTCAAACACAGGCACCATCCCTGATGTAGCCCATCCAAGCCCTATAGGATGCGCACTGGACTAAGCCATTCAAACCCGCTGGCTCCTGAGTTAGTGGACTGCGTACAGCTCTAAAAGGGTTAGTCAGCATGCAGAGGAACACAAAGGCCACACCAGAATCTAGTTTCTGTTCAAATCCCAGCTTTCTTCACTTTGACCCCAATGCCCCTTGATGCTGGCTCAGTGTAAGCAGCACACATTCTCTGGGCACTGCCAGGATACCCACAGCAACGCCCGGGACTTGGGCAGCAGCTTCTAGGCTACTCAGTTCATTTCCTCCTAAGAAGCAGTGACAGCAGCTGCTGTCATTACTGACCCACCCAGTATGTATGGAGGAATTCAAAACTACAGTGACAACTCACATTCAAAGTGACAGGGACCGGGGGATAGAAGTTACGGCCTTCAAAGGGAAATGGCAGAAATTAACATAAGGGGGTCTGATAAGCCTAGTACCCTATCAGGTCAAAAGAAAAATTGTCAAGGAAGGGTGAGGATCTAAGTTTGAACTGGGATTGCTTTAGATACCAAAAGGAACAGGAAGAATTACTTCCGAGAGTGCTTTCCACGGGGCTAGTGAACAATCACCTCCACGATTTTGAAGCTATAATGATATAAAAACCCGGCCTGGGATTCCAACATATTGAAAAGCCACACTTAAAATACAAAACTCTGGGCGCCTGGCTGGCTCAGTAGGAATAATGCGCAACTCTTGATCCTGGGGTCATGAGTTCAGATCCCAGGTTGGGTGTAAAGATTACTTAGATAAAACTTAAAAAAAAAAAAAACTAAAACTAAAACCTGCAAAACCACGTCATCTTTAAAGACAAAAAATAAAATTTGAAATAGCAAAATACAATATCAAAGGCTAATGATGATACAAGCTTGACATAAAACTGAGGGTAGAATATAAATTCAGGTCTTTGTGGAGTCTAGATGAGAATTTCTGGCACAAGTATTCGGGACCCACTCTCGTGATATTTCAGGGTTATTTCAGACTTCAAGAGAGCCACACTCCTATTTCATATCCTCAAGTTCTCTCCCAAATAGAGCTGGTATACTTTTGTGTAACTACTTCAAACCAAAAGACCTAAACACTGGACCACTTTTAAAACTCTAAGGACAATAGCACCTTTGCTTCATTGTTTTTGGCAGTAATTCGTTTCCTCAAGGATTAAAGATTCTGCCTTCTAGCTCCACGACTTTGTCCCAGGAAATATGAACTATTGCTTCATTAGAACAAGGACACTATTATTGGTGAATATAAAGTGCAGCCTTCTTAGTTTGTCCAAATTAAGTAATAAAAAAATTAAAAGATGGCATTACCATGGCATTTGTGTCACCTCTACCTCTAACCCAAGTTCAAACTCCATTTTTAATTTTTGTTAAATACATATAAATAAATGACAAGAAACCAAAAAGTAAGAAAGGACTTATAATGGAAAGCAGCAAATTCCAAACTCATCCCAAGCCCCATTATCTAGGAAAACCTCTTTTTAAAAAAAAAATCTGGATTTACTTCTCTGTATCTCCATTACTTCTGCTTCTACTTTCATTTCTTGATTTGTCAGCTTTGGATGATAACTGAGGACCCCACACATGAAAAGGGAAGAAATTACACTACTTGCTACTTCACTTTCCTTCCCATGTTTAGTAACCATATTATCTTAGTTCTTCTATTTGTTACCCCTAAAGTTTTACACAATGTATTTAACCTTCTATTTTCCCTTCACTGACTTTCCATACCATCTCTCCCTTCCCTGAATGGTGAGATGCAGCCATCAGCACCCTGACCCTTTCTCCCTCACTTTCCCCCCAACTCCTACCACCGATTAGCTAAATTTTTACACTCTTGTCAGACTAGCTACCACTTACATGCTGTCTTGTGTAACCACAAGACACCTGCTCTTTTACATAACCAGGTAAAAATTCAGTGTTCAATCAGACCACATTGAACTTATGTGCGTTCTCTCTGGGACGAGTATCAGAGCCCTTGGCCTCAAAGCAGTTTCAAAGGAAACTGCTCCCAGCATCAAGGTCAAACAGACTTTTCTTCCATTCATTCTATCAACTGCTTGCTGTACTTCCCATTTGAACCATGACTTTGGCTTGTCTTGGCATTTCTCATTACCTTTTTCCTTACACTGTTTGCCTCGATCATTTCTAAGCTTCCTTGCATACCTTGTATTAAATCAGGATTGCTTCTTTGCTCGGGTTTCCTCCTCAGAGGCCTCAGATCTTCTGCAGCTGCACGAACTGTTCTAGGACTGCCTTGCTGGGCTCATCTGCTTCAGAAAACAGGTTTCCCTCTTATTCTAATTACGTTCTTAAAAGTCATCCTAGGGAATAGTACATGACAGAGAAACTTAGTCCCTCCAGATACAAAAATGGCATGTAGGACTCTGGGTTGAAAAACAATTTCTTCAGAACTTAGATGCTACAGTCTTTACCCTAGTATCCAGCGGTGCCAACGAAAATCCTAATGGAAGTCCAATTTTCATTTGTTTGAACCTTCAGTCTCTTCACTTAACCTAGGCATTCTGCATGGCACAACCACGCACCTGCACGTGAGCCTTTATTCACTTACTGTGTGCTGACTGCACGCTCTTTCGACTGACTGACTCATGGCACATCGATCACTTCACGCATCCCATTTTCTGTGCTCTTTCTGGAACCCCTTAACTGCTCAGGTATTGGGTCTCCTGGCCTCCCTCCCTGTCTATGGTTCTGAGGTTTTTCCAACTTGATTTTCTAATATTTCTACTGAAAAGTTAAATTTCAGGAGTTCTATCTCCAAAAGATCTTTCTTGGTTCCGGTTGTGCCTTTTACTTAATAGCACACTCTATTCTTAATTTGTGGATCAACGCGTTCTTAACATTCTAAGCATTGCATTTCACCTGTAAGGTCTCCCCCCAACCCCGACCCAGTTCTTATTCTGTTCCTGGATTATCTGTTTCTTCCAGTGTTTCTCTCGGCTTACTTCAGCCATTCCCTTTTATGCTGCTAGCTCTCACCACATGCCTCATAGTCCTTGGTTCTCCTGTGTTGGTGTTGTCTAAAAAATGTCCATTTTTGGCTTGGTGTCACCCTGAGTAGGAATTCTGAAGGGAGCCCTGGGTGGGGTCAGGATTCACTTTACACTGAGTGGGTAGGGAGCTGCCATCAGACTGCAAACCACTTGTAAAGCAAATGCTAGAGGAGGAAGCCTTAAATTTTGGGGGTGCCAGCATTCACACTAGAAAAACCCTGGTTTTTAGGTGTTTGTTTTTTTTTTAAATAACCATAACCGTCTTGTCTGTGAGAATCTATTCTGTATTTTTGAGCTGTAATCAATTTAAGCTCTGTAAAACCTGCCAACCTTCCCATCCCCTACACCCAACCCAACCAAAAAAGTGCTCTGGTTTCGTTTTTGGCCAGGGTGTGAATGGCAGCAGCCTATACTCTGTACAGACATGGGGGCTGATGGTGCTATCTGGCATCTGTGGTCCTGCACAGAGACCTCCCCTTCCAGATCTAGACCTCAGTCCCAAGTCCCTGCCTTACTTGAACATTCCCAGGGCGGTCACAGGGCAAACCCTTTCCAGTTTGCCCTAGTCCCGGCATGACCTGCTCCAGACTGTAGCTCCTCCCCCTTGTTATAGTCTTAAGCCAGACCATCTGCCTCCTGTTTTGTAGCAACCTAATCTCACCCTTTATGGAGCCTTGAGGAGCCTGGAGGGAAACCGCGCATTGAGTCCACCATCTGCAACCTTAAGTCAAACCCCAGTCATGTGAAGGAATCCAATGTTCACCTGAGCCCTGTTTCCTTGCAGTCTGAAGAGGTCTTTCTCCCAGCTATTCCCAAAACGCCTCTTACTACCACCCCTCATCGACTATGGATGCCTACAGATACGATTTCCTCACTTGGAAAAAAAAAATTTCAAAACGGATTTTTTTGGCCAATTTGTATTACAAGCTTTTATGAGTATAGATGAAATAGCCAATTGACATCTGATCCTCTGTACAAACATTTAAATAACATATTAAACATTAAAAGTAGCTTTACTTGTATTCCATAAAATGATTTTATTCACACTCCGTATATTTCTTTGATATTACTTTCTGAAAACCATATCTAACTCAGTTTTCAGGAGCATTCCCAGGACATTTTAAAGTTTATAAACACAAACCAAGACTTGCAATTATGGTGTCAAATCCTGAGGAATTATTACTAAATGGGAGGTAAATTTCTTTGCCTCCTTTTTAAAAGCAATTTATTTTATTTAAAATATTTTAAAACCAATTTAACCTCTATCCGCATCCACAATTATAACTGATGGAGGTCCTATTAGGCTAATGTGTTTATAACAAAAAGAACTTTCTTGTTCAAAATAAAGTAATCAGGAAGGCAACTCTCACAGGAGAACAACTTTTTAAGGGCTCATACATAAGGTGAAATGATTTGGGGGTGAAAAAATGGATCTTGCATTATAGTCCAGGCTGTACAGAAAACAAGTCTTCAAGGCCCCCTGGGCTGTGGACAAGCATCTCAGGAAAGCCTCTCAGTTGCACCTTCTCTCCCGGAAATCCTAGTCCCCTCGACACAGAGGCCACGCTGTATGGAGTCATTTTTGCTCACCAGACTATCCACAGAGCGGTTAAAGTTTTCAGCTCTTAGCTCGGCTGACCACGCACCCAGGCCTTCCCAGAATAGTCCTCGCTCACACCTGTTGTTCTGGACTCGCTCTCCCTCACACAAATAATTCCAGTTTGGTAGACAAATTATGCAGTCACCCAGCTCCGATATAAAGCTAGCAATGGAACTTGACTGATGCAACAGCTTGAGTTTTAAAACCCTGTGCTTGAAATTCCAGCCGTATGGCTGGATCTGGGGATGGTTTCACAAGCACTAGTGAGTTATTTTGCCCTGGGAGGCCCTACAACCCATCTCCCCATGTCCGGGCTACCTGAGGTCACCTTGTCTGGTCACCAAAGCTCTCCTGGCCTTAGGAGAGGCCATCTCCAGAGCCAATGACATGGACTCTCCAGGTGTCCACTGACAGATACTTCTCCCTCCAGCCAGAAGCAGGACAGTACTTCTGCTCTCCAAGGGCCTATGGTCCACAGGGGATGTCCGTACGTACCCCTGCACCACACCCTGGTCACCATCAGCACCCCAGACAGCCTGCCCAGAATGCTGAGGAGTCTTGTCCTTCCCTCTCCTTAAAGATCCTCTTCCCCTCTCTTCCCCACCTGGTAAAGAGAAGCAAGGAGGCATTAAAGCTTACCTGTGCTTTTATCTAAACCCGACAACTCTGCCTGCGTCAGGCTCTTTCATGGGGGAGAAAGGGCCTGCTTCTCTCTCCTTTGCAACCAGAAAAATCAATCATCAGACTAATACCTCCTGTTAGCCTTTCTAGCCAAAATATGTGTGTATGTGTATTTATAATATACACATGTGTGTGTGTAGCTATATACACATATAAGTTATGAAACCTTAAAATGTTTTCCTTATTTTGGTGACCGGTCATTTGGAGATTTCAAAAATAGATCTGAGAACTCTGCACTCACAAGTTTATATCCAGTGGTGGTGAGCTAGAAATCTCTACTCTCATCAGCCCTCTGTGGAGCTCAGGGCTGTGCGGCACACAGACTAAAGCTCTCAGAGGGCACAGATCTTTCTGTCTTAAACCCACAGATTCATCCCAAGCTCCTAGAGCAGGCTCTGGCTCACAGCAGTGCATAATCAATATGTACTAAGGAACCATCAGAGCCAGCTGCTTCAAGACAGGATGTGTAGTTGTTGGTAGGAATGCAAATTGGCACAGCTACTTTGGAAAATGGTATGGAGGTTCCTCAAAAAATTAAAAGTAGAGCTACCCTATGACCTGGCAATTGCACTACTGGGTATTTACCCCAAATATGCAGATGTAGTGAAAAGGAGGGCCATATGCACCCCTACGTTCATAGCAGCAATGGCTACAATAGCCAAACTGTGGAAAGATACCCTTCAATAAACAAATGGATAAAGAAGATATGGTCCATATATACAATGGAATATTACTTGGCCATCAGAAAGGAAGAATACCCAAATTTTACATCAGGATGGGTGGGACTCAAGGAGATTATGCTGAGTGAAATAAGTCAAGCAGAGAGAGTCAATTCTCATATGGTTTCACTTATTTGCAGAACATAAAGAATAGCATGAAGGACATTAGGAGAAGGAAGGAAAAAAATGAAGCGGGGGGGGGGGGCGGAATCAGAGGGGGAGGGGGAGATGAACCATGAGAGACCATGAACTCCAGGAATCAAACTGAGGGTTTTAGAGGGGAGGTGGTGGGGGATGGTGATGAGTATTAAGGAGGGCACGGATTGCATGGAGCACTGGGTATTATATGTTAACAATGAATCATGGAACACTACATCAAAAACTAATGATATACTGTATGGTGACTAACAAAAAAAAAAAAAAAAAAAGACAGGATGTGTTGGAGCCGAACACATCATCAGAGGTCATTACTACCAAGTGACTTGGTGGCAACAGCCATCTCTGCAAGGAGACCCTCACCTGGGCAGGTGTACTGGTTTTCTGTGGCTGCTGTAACATGTCACCACAAACTTGGTGGCTTAAAACAACACAAACTTAGCATCTTACAGTTCCGTAGCTCAGAAGTAAAAATCAAAGTGTCAGCAGTTACTCTCTGAAGGTTCTATGGGAGACTCGGTCTCGCCCTAGCCGGCTTCCAAGGCTGCCAGCGTTCCTTGACTCCTGGCCCTTTCCTCCTTCCGCGAATCTAGCAGTGATGTGGCTCCAAATCTATCTTCTGCCTCCTCCTTCCACATTAGCTGGCTCCCTCTGATTACACTGGCCTGCATGGGTAATCCAGGATAATCTCCTTAACCTTAATGTCATCTGATGAAGAACCCTAACTTGCAACTTTAAGTCCCCCGTGCCACTTAGTCTGATAATTTACAGGTTTGGGGGGGTTAGAACACAGACTTCCTCATAGGCACTAGGCTTTCTACCATGGCCAGAAATCTAAACAGTCTCCTTCCTTATTCACAGTAAATTGTCCTCAGCCACTGGGAACTTAAATTTTGATGACAACCTAAAATATTTTTGCTGAGGCTAGGTATTTCTGAAGAGCACAGTCTGAGTTAAAGTTTTCCCTCACTTTGGACCCTTTAGCTAGACCGGGCTTCTTTCAAACCCTTGACCACATGCTCTCTCTCCTGGCTCAGGACTTTCGTACACGTTCCTCTCTCCCTGGAATCCCCTTACTCAACTTGAGGTCTCTGTTTAAAAACCCTCCTATACCTTCCAGGCTAGGTCAGGTGTCCATTTGCATTTACCTTACTTTCATAGCAATAGCCATGGTCAGTCCTAGGAGGACTTGCCTATTGTCTGTCCATCTCCCCTGTCACAGGGTCAGCTGCCCAGGGGCCGAGGCCACATCTGTTCTGCTCCCTGCTGCCTCCCCTCCCATCCAGCTCCATGCTCAGTGCTTCAAGGACACTCAGCCAGTACATTTAATAAACGAGCGACATCCATACAGTAGCTTGCACAACTCATTCTTGACAGTTTCAACCCAGCAGATTTAAAATCTGAGGAACCTTGAACCTTCAACCATTTCTACAGGGAGCCTTCTAAAAGCAGCGGACAATGAGGAGCACTGCCCACTGCTGGTTATCCTCCTAGTGCAAGTCAGACACTCCTCTGAGGGCTCTAGATTGTTTTTAAAGAAATGAGAGAAAGAGAGAGTGCACAGGAGCAGGGGGGAAGGGCAGAGGGAGAGGGAGAAGCAGCCTCCCGCTGCACAGGGAGCCCACAGCCCGACTGAGCCACCCAGATGCCCCTGCACTGGGAGTTTTTAAATGTAAAAGTGAGACTGTAATGATGTGATATTGTCTTAGTTTTATCTGTAAGTCTGAGTAAAATGACATGGAAATGCTGGCTGCCAATTTGCTAGCACAACCCCTCGGTCATCTGTTCATTCCTTCACTCATTCAGCAAATACTTCCCAAGACCCTCACTAAACGAGTGCTCTGGCCCACGCTGTAGCTGACCCACTTCCCCAACTCAACTAGACCTATTAGAGTTGTCAGCGGCCCTAAATTCAGCGATTCCTACTGATTAATATATTTACAGAGAAAACCAGTCTTTGAAAACAAAACACTTAGCAACACCTTACACAGTGAGCAGTTTGCCTCAAATGCCCACACCACATTTGGAAAGGCTGGAAGGTATCAAAAGGTAGCTTTAGATAACATAAATGCCCTCAACTAAAAGGACAAACACCGAAATGAGCCCATTAGATGGGTTTTGAGAGAAAGCTTTAAAACTTCTTGTCAAAGGAAGCTTGAACGTGGTTTCCGGTTTGAAACACACAGAATTCACAGCCCCAATGTTTCTGAAGGTCTTTAACTCAACCCATTTTGGATTTTCCACATGGCTGCTTACAGATGAGAAAATACAGGACAATCACCTCTTCCCATACAATAGTCTCCCTTATACGTGGCTCCTCTCTCTGTAGCTTCAGTTAGCCATGGTCAGTCGTGGTCCGCAAGCAGGCTATCCTCCTTCCAACCCTAGTCGGAAGGTCAGGAGTAGGCTAACACAGAGTCACTAGTGTCCCAGTGCTGACATCAGTCACCTCACTTCACCTCATCACGCTGCCGAACATGGCTCACAAACGTGAGGTAACAAACACCTCACAACATCACACAAAGGATGAGCAGAGTACGATAAGATATTTTAAGAGAGACCACATTCACCATTTTTATTATGGTAAATTGTTGTAACTGTTTAATTTTACCATTGTTACGAGTCTCCTACTGTGCCTTAACTTACAAATGAAGCTTTTTCAGAGGTAAGCAGAATAGGGAATAGGAATAGGAAAACACAGAGTATATATAGGGTTCGGTACTATTGCAGTCTCAGGCAGCCAAGATCCCAAGGGGTCTTGGGAATGCATCCCCCTCAGATAAGGCAGCACTGCGGTGTATGAGGTCACCACTGGAGCTGGTCCTGCGACACTGCAGCCTCATCACCTTCCCCACCACAACCACCCAGGCTCCAATCAGACCAACCCTCCCTCTCCGAATGCATCCTTCCCACCAAGCTCTTCACCAACATTCCCACGCCCTGCAGAAGCTCTGCCAGTGCTGTCCATTCCCCGCAGAACATCTGCCCTGTTGCCAGCTCTTCCCGACATTTTCATTCCACTGGAGTGTCACCCACTGTGTGAGGCCCAGCCCCTGCTGCCTCCTCCAGCACTGGCTGCCACGCACACAGGAACTGAGCCCTGGTACCCTTGGGCAGAGCCACTGCCCTTCAACCCCCACCAGTCCCTGGTTTCCTGGAGGAACTCAAGGAGCCCAGCTTGATCTCATTTGATTTCCTAATTTTAGGGAAACAAGAATGAAGTTTCACGGAGGACCCGCCCAGGTCCCAATATTAATTATGCAGCTTGCATTTAAGACCTAAATAGTTAAAACAATTAGCCACCCGGAGAGAGGAACTAGAAGGTCCAAGAAAGCTGGTCAAGGAAACAGACTACCTAATCAAATTCTAAATCACCGTTTTTAAAAGATTTTTTTTTTTTTTTGAGAGAGAGAACATGCACAAGTTGGGGCAGGTGGGGGGAGAAAAAGAATCCTCAAGCAGACTCCCCACTGAGTGCAGAGCCAGATGCAGGGCTCAGTCTCAGAACCATAAAATCACGACCTGAGCCGAAACCAAGAGTCAGACATCCAACCGACTGAGCCACTCAGGTGCCCCTAAACCACATTTCTTTATATCATTCCAGAGGAATCCCCAGAATGTCAAACTCCTTCACAATCTTACCAGTGAGATTAAGCACCAGGGGCCCCTGTTCATTGTGAGAGCTTTAAATGATTATTCTAGAAGGGTACCATGCAGACAGAGCCCCTTCTAACCTCTTCTCCCCCCGGTTTAACACAAAGTGTCTATTACCTGTATATCCTTCACAGTTGGGAACTATGTCCACTATGACCATTACTGTCTTGCCCCACAAGGGCTTTGAACTGTGGGCTCCCTTCCCTTATTTATTAGGAGGAGAGGGATATGAGAGTCTCTGTGACTTGCCATGCTAGTTCAATTTTGACCCTTGAATCCTGTCCAAGTAGGAACTAGACTGGCCCAGCTGAAGAAAGGGCAGCAAAGTCTGTGCCAGCCTGTGGATTCTTATGCCCCATTCACTGGCTGCTCCTTCTCCATAAGATCTCAGACCCTCCTCTAGTCTCTCACTGTAGTCTTATCGTTGTGCTGGATAGTCCTCCTATTAATTCTAATACCAAATTGCCTACCAGGTATCTCACATTCAGTATGTTCAAAAACACAAGCCCACTCCCCTCCATGCTCCCCAGAAGTCTTCCCTCTCTCACTTAATAAACATATACTCTCTACCCCGGTGCTCAGGCCAGGCACCTAGGAGCCCCCTCAATGGCTCATTTTCCCCTCCCATCCCATATCCTGCACCTCCTCCTGGCTCTGCCTCGCATCTCACTCTGACCCATGTCTCTGCTATACACGCCACTGTCTGGTCACAGCTGGACCAAGGTAGTATCATTTCAACTGGTCTACCTCTTTCCGTTCTTTTCCACCCCACCCCGTTCCCCCCCCCCCCAGAGGAACCACTGTTCTCTCTACCTTGTGAGGCACATCCTATCAGTCCTCTGCTTACCAACCCCCAATCAGCCCCCACGGCCACTGGCACGAAATTCAATCTGTGCTGTGCTCCGCAGGACACTATTGGAAGAGCCCTTCATCTGTCCCCACTCACTCCCCCAACACTGGCCTGATTTCTGTCCTTCAACCACACCCACCTGGCTTCCATCTCAGGGTCTCTGCAGTTGCTTCCTCAGGCTCAAAACATTCTTACTCTGGCTCTTTCGCATCTGTCGTGGCTCAACACCCATCACCACCACCTCAGAAAGGCCCTACCTTGATCATCCCAGCTGGAGCTCTCCCTCCGTCCTCCCCACATCTGCCCTGGTTCATCATATCCCCAGTCCTTATCAGCACTTGAGATTAGCATATCCCATTTTTTTGGTGTCAATTCTCCATCTCTCCTCCAGAATGCTGCCGGTCCAGGGGAGCAGGGGCTCTCCCTTACTCCCTGAGCACAACAGCTGAGGTAGTACCCGACACAGCCGAGCCGTGGCACTGGATGTGTTCACGGACTACAACCCCCTCCCCCAGGTAGATATTGCTCTCGCATTCCCATGCTCTTCTGACTAAGGGAGGCAGCAACCCTGAGGAGGGGGGAGACTGCTTGCGTGGATAGGAGACTGTAATTATAAAGTTATTCACCTTGACCTTTATTCAAATGTTTCAGTCATCAGCAGGCAGGCGTCTGCATCTCAGACAAAGAAAGCGAGGCTCAGACAGGGAGGGATAGCACCCTCCCTCCAGGCCATATCCTGCCTGCCACACCTGGGGGCCACGCCCAGCCATTCAGCACCAGTTGCCCCCACCTCCCCAGCACACAAAGGCCCTGGAGCCTTCCCTCAAGAGTTTCCTGCCAGCCTACCCAGCTCCCCCAGAGCTCTCCTCACCAAGAATTTCCAAACTCCAGCTCCAGGCTTTACACATGAAGCAGCCTTCAACCCTCCCTCCGCACTCCTATTTCACCCTCCCCACAGCAAGCTTCCCCGCCCTGCTTTAAATCAGCTATAAACTCCTCAAGGGCAGGCATTTGGTCCTGTGTGTGTGTGTGTGTGTGTGTGTGTGCACACGCGCGCGAGCGCACGTGTGTGATGGCAAGAGCGGCCAAGGAAAACCAAAACCCTATTTAACTGTACTAACTGGCTGATCCAGTTGGGCAAGTACAAGTTAAAATTCACAGTGGAACAAATCTGTTCACCTCCTTGCCTCGGGTTTTCACGCTTCCACAGAAAGGTGACTGAAAGGCTGACACTCCCTTCTGAACTGCAGTCTCACTTTCAAAAGACTAGATTTCTAATGACCTTCCAAGAAATCACATAAACACATATCTGAACCGTAAATTAGGGCAAACAAGCTATTACTGAGAATGCACTGGCAGCTATCATGTCTTATTATAGAAGAGGCACTCTGAGTTCATGAAGAAGCAGACACCATTATCACCACCTAGTTTACAGACGTGGATGCAGTGTTCCTTTATTGCATGGGCTCCCTTGTTCTTGGTCAGAGACACACCTATCATAAAATGTCCCCAGTCAGGTAAGAACCAGAACCTTCCGGCTCAAACATCACAGGACCTTCATAGTCACTGAAAACTAGAGAGGACAAGTAACTTGTCTGGTGTCACACAGCTGCCAAGTAATGAAACAGAAATTGGGCCCCATACTCTCTGATCATCCTGTGCTCTAAACCACCCCACCCCAAATCTCCTTTCTGCTTCATCGCAGAACAACACTAAAGCACTTTCATTTATCTACCTTTACACTTTACAAGAGCACGGCCAGTTATAATTAAGGTCTGTAAAGTACTTTGAGCTCCATGGCACACAGGCCTAAAGAGTATCTGCCTCCCTTATGTGGCCCACAAAACTAGTCATCTCGTCCTGGCCATCCAAACATTTTATAAGAGACTCTCTCCCAGTCTCCTTGAAGAAACATGCTGGAACTAAATCCCGTTTTCAGTGACTATGAAGGTCCTGTGATGTTTGAGCCGGAAGGTTCTGGTTCTTACCTGACTGGGGACATTTTATGATAGGTGTGTCTCTGACCAAGAACAAGGGAGCCCATGCAATAAAGGAACACTCAAAGTGTCTTTATTATCCACAACATTCATCTTGTTTTCCAGCTCAGAAACATCCACCATTACCAGGGTGGGGAAAAAGTGAAGTCAGGGCACCACTTTCAACCACTTAAATGGAATACCAACAAGAGCAGTCAGATCAGCAAAAGGGAGGAGGGGTAAAGAAGGAATTCTGGTTCCATCCCGGCACCAATTTTTGGAGTGAGTTGGGTTCAACACTGGCTTCCAATCTCCCAACAATAAGGATTTAAACGATCTACAGGAAACATACAATCAGCATCCAACAAGTTAAAATTGCAATAGACTATATTTAAAATGTCCAACAAGGCCACTTCAGCAAAAATTTAGAAAGTGTAGGTATAACCAGTTCAATTAAAAATAAAGTCAATAGCTGAAAGTGCTTTTCAGCTGATCCAGCCACTCATTACCAGTAAGTCCTCAAATAATTAGATGAAAAATGTTGTTATCCACTGCAGTAAAGCAAGGGAAAATAAAAGGTCTCCAAGCAAAACTGTTCTTTCAGTTTTACAAAGCAGCTGCTTGACCTTGTCAAATGCACCATTTGAACACTTCCTGTGTTTCTGAATTTTCAGATACCTGACTTTCCAGCTGCCAAACAGAATCGCATTTGTCCTTCTAGAGACTTGACCTTTCAAGGAACCAAGCCTAAGAAGCTGTTTGAGCTGGACCTGGAGCCCAGCCTCCCATCTTTGATCTTCCCATGCTGCTCAGCACACAGTAGGTAGGCAGTTAGATGAATGAAGTTTATTTGATAATTAGCTTATTACATTTAATAATTTTCAATTTCAGTATATTATTACCAAGCAGGTTTTTATATGCCAAGTGTGTTGAGCATCAACAGTATCAGTGCTAACTCTTAAAAAAAAAAGTCTTTCTTAAAAGCTGTTATCAAGTAGTTCATTTGCAAAGTAAAAAGTGACTCTTCAATTTCCATCTTCTTCAGTAACATGTTTTTAATTAAAAACCAAGAAGATAAAAGGTATATTTAAAACACACACACACATACCTGGTAAGTCACCATATCCATTTTACTATTCCAACAGCTTAGGCAATCCAAATTTTTCAATGTTTAGAAAAGGAAATTAGTCCCACATAGTTTATTTTCTATAGGAGATAACTGAAATAACAGGTCTAGTAGCTGTGCCAGCCACTGTGAGCTGTGGCCTAGGGCTGGTTCTCCCTTTTTTCCATAGTGAACGGACTGCCTAGGCACAAGGCTAAATAAAGATGGCTCCCCAAATAAAGATGGCTCATCGCAGCCTCCCTTTCCAGCAGGACGTGATCTGTAACTAGGCCCTGCTAAAGGGGACACACAATGAAAGATCACATTGCTGCTTCGGGAACCTTCCTTAAAAGATGGTGCTTGTGGGTCTTTGGCTCTACTCTTCTTTGACCCCTTGATCGCCCTGCCTAGAACACAGATGCCGCCCTCTGGGAGTAGGAAGTTGAGGCTACACATGGGGAAGCAACAGGGAGAGTGAGTTCTAGTCCCCAGACGCCTCAAACCAGCTACCCAGATTTTTACATCCAACAGCAAAACAATAACAAAAACAACACAAAATGCAAAGCCAAGAGAGGCCTTTTGGGTTAAAAAAAAAAAAATTAGAAATAGGATACTGTGAGCAATAAAAAAATACAACTTCAGAAGTATATGTACATAAAAATATTTACAGAAGCTACACTGCTGAACACTCATACTGTTTACTACTCCACTCCTGCATTTAAAGATACCTGAAAATATTTAGTGACCAGTATGGCTTGGAAACCAAATAATCCCAGACAGTGGCACAGCGCTGCAGCTGCCGGGGCCCCTGTTGTGTTGGGGTCCTTCCCCTTTAGTTGCTGGATTGTGGGGAAACATGGAGGGTGGGAGGGGGCTGTACATAGAACATGGCCAAGGCCATGTTGAGGGGCACTCAGGGGGACGGGGTAAAACTCTTTCCCAAACAAGTATTTCAATAGCTTAACCCCAAGGACTGCTTCACTGACATCCATTCACTGGCTGAACAGTCCTTCTTGGAGCCGCCATTATCGGGATAACACGATACGTGTTTGCAGCAGCTATGACCTCCCGAGAGCACATGTCTTCTTACCTGCCCCATAACAGACTGGCAAGCCAAAACCGTCATTAGAAATAGTGAGGCAGGGGTGCCTGGGTGGCTCAGTGCATTAAGCCTCTGCCTTCAGCTCAGGTCATGATCTCAGGGTCCTGGGCTCGAGCCCCGCATCAGGCTCTCTGCTCAGCAGGGAGCCTGCTTCCTCCCTCTCTCTCTGCCTGTCTCTCTGCCTACTTGTGATCTCTGTCAAATAAATAAATAAAATATTTTTTAAAAATAGCGAGGCAGTGACTGGGAGACCTGATGGGTTCAAATCCAGGCCAGACCACCTATTTGCTGGGTGTCATCTGTGACTCGGTTCTAAATATTCTCACAGGGTGTTGTAAGGATCAAAGAAAAGAACATCAAACAACCTCATAGACCCTGAGGTAGCGATGAAGCAGCGGAGAGCTCTCGGTGCTATTCAGCTCACACACACTCCAACCAACCGTTCACGTTCAAACGTTTTTTTAACAAGCATAGTGAAGCCGCCAGGAATCCAACAGCATGAGTGTGAGACGGTCAGATCTAGTTGCTGCCGGGATTCTAGTAATCCCACAGGCAGAGCAGTGGTCTCTGACCCTATCAGATGGTAGGACATCATTTGTGACAGTCATGGAGAGCGGCCAGTCACTCCTCGAGAATCAGCCTGGATTGTTCCAACAATGCGGGGCAAACCACGACCCTGGGAATGGACCCACGACTTAAGAGAAAGCAAAGCGGGTACCAAGCTCTTCACCGCAGCTCTGCTTTTTAACAGTAAATGATGAGAAATCACTTGAAGATCCAGACTGGCTAAATTAATCATGGTTCGGGACGCCTGGGTGGCGCAGTTGGTTGGACGACTGCCTTCGGCTCAGGGCGTGATCCTGGAGTCCCGGGATCGAGTCCCACATCGGGCTCCCGGCTCCATGGGGAGTCTGCTTCGCTCTCTGACCTTCTCCTCGCTCGTGCTCTCTCTCACTGTCTCTCTCTCAAATAAATAAAATAAAATCTTTAAAAAAAAATAATAAATTAATCATGGTTCACCATTAAAACTGAATACTATACAGACGTTAAAAATACTAAGGAAGCTCTCTATTTAACGCCTCACCTAAGCTCTAAAACATACCAAGAGAGAAAAAAGAGCAAGGTGCAGAAGAACATACGGCGTGCTACAGTATGTATAAGAAAATGTATGTATTTGCTGATAACACGTACAGGCACCTGTGCAAGGATTTACAACAAACGGGTGAAAAGACGGTTGACCCGGGAAGTACAGGGTAAATGGAGACCAGGGCTAAGAGGGGGAATTTTTTTTTAACATTTTTAAAATTTTTATTCAATTAACTAACATATAATGTATTGCTGGTTTCAGAGTTACAGGTCTGTCATTCGTCAGTCTTCTTCTCCTAGGGCATGTGATGTCATGGGCACTGAGTGTTATAGAAGTGCCCAGAAGTCACGGAAAAATCAAACCTCGTGACCACATGGGGCAAGCTCACACGTGCCATCTTTATGTATGCAGCTACGGGCAAGCAAAAGCCGGCAGGGACGGGTTCAGCCCCTTCCAGTGCAAGAAGGACACACCAGTAAAGCAGCAGCCAAGCCCTACCTCGGGCACAGCCGACACTGGGCTGGCCATGCAGGCATTACAGTAAAGGTCCCCTGGGGCGGGGGTAGAGGCTGCAATCCACAGAGCTGAGGGGGTAGACCAGCTTCCCACCATGGCCAAGGGAGGCCCCAAGCCAGCTGTCAGGACTTCAGAGAGGAGCCAGCCCCTGCCCCCAGGAAGTCTGGGGTGGTCAGCGCTGCTGGCACTGGGAGGATCGTCTCCACTATGGAGGACCAGCGACCCCAAATCTGCACACCTCAGGTCCTGCTTTCGAAGGGGGTGAATCCGTCCAGCTTGGGGGCATCCCCACACGCAGAGCTAACACGCAGTGAGCACGGCTGGGAAAGAGCCCGGGGCTTTCGGTGCCGGAGTCCAGTCTTCTGAGCCACAGACACGAACGCACCCACTCCGTGGCACCCACTTGCTACAGGGCGGAGCAGGGGTGAGTCACTGGGCTGGGTCAGGCACCTCACCTTTCATCTCACCTACAGCATGAATGAGAGGAGTGAAGCGACCTAGGACTCCTTGTCCGGGAACAAGCCAGAGGGTGTAGGGATCCATCTGGGGAACAGCAACTGCTTCTCCATGTGTGGTCAAAGGCAAATCCAGGCCCGGTTCCTCCTCAAGAAATGCTTATCTTGGGAACTCCGGAGGGCAGCTCTTTTCCACGAGAGAAAAGAGAGCTCTCTTTTTCAGAGCAGCTTGGTGAGACAGGAACACATCTGCTTAAGCGTCTGTGGACAGCGTATTAAAACAGCGGCACTGACTAGACCGACCCCTGCTTGGGAGTAGAGGTAGAGGCCAGGGGTTCAAGTACAGGAAGTGAGGGGGGAGGATGGTGTAGGTGCAGCTCCATCAGGGGGCTGCAGGACCTACAACAAACCCTAGGCCTCCATTTCTTGATCCACATAATAAGGGAGATGGTCCATCTTCCTAGAACATTTCCTGGGTTCCTTCCCCACTTCAGTAGGTGATGAACAGTTCCAGTGGTAAAGAAATCCACAAAAGCATTAGTGAGTGATATTACTAGAATACACCTGCTCTCTCCGTGCAGATGAAACGCCTATGACTTGCATTGCACATGGCCTAGATTTCTTTTAAAACAGCACTTTATTTTTGAGGAATGACATGTGCCAGGCTCCACATTAAAGTCCTGGGAAAGCACAGATAAATCGGACCCAAATCCCTGCCTTCAGGGGGCCCAAAATTCAGAATCATCAGTGAGCTTCTCACAGCTCCCTAAAAGCTTATTAGAAATTCCATGGTAGGGATAGGGGGCACCTGGGCAGCATGGTTGGTAAAGTGTCTGACTCTTGGTTTCAGCTCAGGTCGTGATCTCGGGGTCATGAGATCGAGCCCCCGTCGGGTTCCGGGCTCCATGCAGAGTCTGCTTGAGATCCTTTCTCCTTCTACCTCTTCTACCCCTCCCTCTGCCCCTTCCTGGCTCTCTCTCTAAATTAAGAAAAAAAAAAAAAAAAGAAAAGAAAAGAAATAGGAAAAGGAAAAAGAAATTCCATGATAAATACATCAGTAAAAATAAAGAGCGTCTATTAAACTAAATTGAATCCAGGCAAGAGAGAAATCAATCATTAGAAAATCAAAGAGATAAGGAACAGAGAAAGAAAAGAAAGCTGCTCAGAGGTAACAGATGAACGAGGCTCTAAAGGAAGGCTGGGGTGAGGGGTGGGAGGTACCAACAAGGAAAGAAGGTGCAAGACAAACTAAAGATACCTTACTGCTAGGGACAGCTGTTAGTCTAATCAGACGTTCCCTGAATGCATACGCACTGCCTTTCAAACTTCAGCCCTTAATGGGCCACTGTCCCACCAAACCTTAGCTCCAGCCTGCCTCTGTGGCCACTGAGATGGAGGGCTCCTTCTAAACCTGCTGAGTCTGATAGGAAGAGCAGCAAGATGAAAGTGAGAAACGGACTACGGCCAGGCTTCGCATCTGCAGTGATTCTCTCTTTCACTCCATTAGAAAGTAGAGACAAGAACTTTGGCTTGTCAAGGACAGGTGTTGAGGAACCCGGGGGTTCCACACGTGTAGCCAGCTGTGCAGCTGCTAGACCAACCAGGACCAGTCATCTCCCAAAGAGGAAAACACAGACTGCACTGGGAGAAAGGACTTTGAACTTCTACCGTAAATGTGTTCAACTTTTGATTTTGTTGCCAGTGATCCTCATTAGAACGTCCTATCTATCAGATGATAGGACATAGCACAATTCTCAATTTAGTTCTTTCAAGTTTAGTTTTCAATATTTTAGGGCCTCGTTAACATGGACATCCTGATTTCTGATTCTGATTTCTGGACCCTCCAAAACAAGTTCAAGGAGGACCGAAGTAGTCACAACCATGTGAATATATTTAACACTCCAGAATTGGACACCTAAAAATGGTTATGAAAGTAAATTTTATGTTCTACGTATATTACCACAACTTTAAAAAAAAAAAAAAAAATGGGGTAAAGGATCATCCTAAAAAAATGGTCCTCCCACTTCTCGTCCTCTGGAAGTCTTTAATGTACCTGGAAAATTAAATCAACTCAAAGAGCTCAACCAGTACCACTGGGTACTCATCTCTATTAAGTTTGAACCAAAAATGGACAAGCTGTCAGCCTTGCTCTTGAGAAGCTCTCAGACAAGATGGGATAATATCCATCAGGCAGACATTTATAGAGTGCCTTCCACAGCAAGGGATTTGGCCAGACCAAGTAAGCAAACAGGTGTTGTCTTAGGTGAAGACCCTGATTCATCAATGGAGGCTAACCTCTGCTGATCTGGAGAATTCTGGGACTTGGCTGGAAAAATTGCTATGGCGGTTTGGAGTGTCCCCAGTCAGCAAGGGAAAGGGCAATGGTGGCTGTATATTTGCTATCACTACTCCACAGGGACATTTAAAAATGTAATACCCTGTTCTGTCAAGTGCAAGATGATATAGCACAGGACTGATGCCAAGAATGGGCTATTTCACCAAAAGGTAGGAGTGGATGGCATAGCATCGGCTGGACTGGGCACCAGGCAGCTGTGTTTCAGGACCCACATCTACACTACCCAAGTGTCACTTGACTGTTTAAGGTCTTAGCTGTCCATCTGAGGAGAAGAGTTTGGGCTGGTCAGTGCTTCTCAGTCATTTCCACGAAAGCAATGAATGACAAAGGGAGGTGAACATGTACAGGGGACATAACCCAAGCCCACCAGAAATTGGCATTCTCTTTAAAGCCTCATGTTTTATATTAAAAACTTACACATATTCCATTCTGCACTACAAAGAGATAATTTAAAAAAATAACTCCCCACCATGCCGCCTCAGGGAGATGTGCTATGATTAATCTGTGGCACCCCCAGGGCCATGGATGCTAAGGTTCTGATGAGTCACCCTCTTGCATAATTTCAGAGATATTCTATTTCCTTTCAGATTCGCATTTCTCTCAAGCTACCTTGTTAGCCTCTACCACTTATCTTGAAAGAACAAACTGAAAACTGCTAGTATTTTAGAACCCGAAGGGCTATTTAGTCTGGTCTTCCACATTCCTGACAATTCGACAAGGCCATGCCTCATTTTTACTCCATACACCCCATGATACACTAGATAACGTTGACCAGGATGACAAAGACAAGCAACCATGCCCCAGGAGCAGGAAGTCAGGCTGCAGCCCCCCTGGCGTGTTCCTGACTCAGTTCTGCCCTGCACAGCACACATCTACCTGTCAATGTCCTGGTGTCTGTGGTGGAAGGGCAGGGAGTGGGAGTGACAGACACCATGCCATCCTAGACGGGACTGGACTCTGGAGCTGCATATGCTCCCATGCAGGCAATGCTCACTCGATACCTAATGTGAGCCTTGTAAGAATTTAACAATATAGAGAGCTGTGGTCTTCTGCATCTCAAATATGGTAAGGAACTCGAGATAGGTGAACAGTTTTGATGTGTTGCCATTTTGTCTTTCTTCTTCCAAGTCCCATGTTTCCCTGTGGGAGGCCGCAATAAGGCTTGAGACGAGGACCAAACCAGGCCCTGACTTGTGCCTCCTTTAAAGTCCGAATAACTTAACAAAAGGTTTAGGACGGGAAAAGTTGAGTAGCACTGAGAAAGGGTCTGTGCTGTGTGTTGTGCACTCGCCTAAGTGACTTCCCACACGCTTGCTAAACAACTGAGAACAATTCAGTCGGGGTCATAAGTTCATGGCTGGTCCTTGATGCCCTAGTACAGCCCATAAATTACTTTCAGGTTTGCTGTATCAATACAGAACAATTGTACTGGCATCAGCCATTTGGTGTCACAAGGTCTGCTTACAGTCAATTGTGAAACTTATTACGGGAAGTTGTGGATGTTTAACTAGACACAGATGTATTGCTTCTCCTATTGTAATATCACTACATATATGGTCTTAATGCTTTGAATAAACTTAGCAAGTGTTGGGACATCCTCCTCAGTGCTCCTCCTGCCCCCATCTCTCTGCTTCTCGAGTTCTTTTCTTCATCCTCTTACCCTCACGTTCCTGGTCGATTTGTTGCACCGGCCACGACATTTCCCCTTCTTCTCTTCAAGACGATAGTGTAGTTGTCCACGGCCTATGAACTGCCCCTAAGTCTGGCTGTAGGCCCCTTGACCACAGGGCAGCTGCACCTGTGACCTAACCCTCAGAGGGGAGGGCTTCCTGGCCATCAGACTTTCAAGACAAGATAGCTACAAAAGCTCCGGGGTGGGGGAGGAAACTCGACTCCTATTTTAAGGGGCCCACAACAGTAAAGGTTGATGTCTACTGGATATGCCAGGCACGAGGCTAAGTGCTTCTCCTCCCCATGCTTCTGCTCCACAACCCCCTCGGGCAGGTACTGTCAGCACCGCCACCTTCCCAAGGAGGACAAGTACCTTGCCCAAGGTGGACGAGTACCTTGCCCAAGGTCAAATCCACAGAACATGAAGAAGCTGGGATTCAAGCCCCACATTCCTCTAGCTCTAGAATGGAGTTCTTATCCCTTACAAGGCAAACTTCTACACAGGTTATTGAGGAACTGAGGGCTAATGAGTATGGTTATTGATGAGAGATGAGAAGCAACCAGGAACCTCCCACAACCTCCCACTGGGAAAAGCACCCAGCTACCCACACCTGTGCCCCCTTATTCTGTGGGGGAGATGAGCCCCCTGAGCTCCAATGAGGAGACTGCCCCTCCGCGGGTCCACCCCTCTCACCCACCCACACATGGCACACCCACAACTCTCTCCTCTCCCGTGCTCACTTTGCCTTCTCTACTGAAACATCCTCATGCTGGTGAGTTACAGCTTGCTGTAACTTGCTTTCATCATAAACAATAATAATAATGTTGCCTCCTGAGCCTATTTCTCCTCTATCTCTTGCTCTGCTCCCCTCTTCAACAAAACTGGGTTCCTTTGTTCCTTTCTTTTTTTTTTGGTCTCCAATTCATCTTCTCTTCTCACCCATCTTTCCAACCAGGCACTGCTCCCAGACCCCCCACAAGTGCTCTGCTCAGGCTGCTGCTGGTCTCCACATTGCTATCCCAGTGATCAGCTCTCAGGTCGCTGACACAACTCATGGATCACTGCCTTCATCACATGGCCCCAGGTTAGCACACCTAGTTCTCCCACTTACTGGCCATGGCCTTCCTCTCCCTAACCTCTGCCTGGGGAGTGCCCTACAGCTTTACCCTCAGTACCTATCCCCGCTTCCTTCACAACCTCATTTGGCATTCAGTCCTCCACTGGAAATACAAGCTAGACCCCCAGAACTCCACTATTTGTATCTCCTGCCCAGACCTCCCCCACTGAACTTCGGACTCTCATTCAACTGCCTACGCAGCACCTCCACTGGGATGTCCAGACATCTCAAACCTAACACGTCTAAAAATCAAACTTTCACTCTTCCTCCAAAATCCGTTCCTCTTATGTTCTGTCCTAACCCATCATAGGACAACTTCATCCTTCCAGTTGCTCAGACAAAAAACCTTGAGGACATTCTTTTTTTCTTTCACTCTCTTCATCTGTCAACTCTACTTTTAAAATATATCTAGAATCTAACCACTTCTATCTTCATTGCTACCACCATGGCCCAAACTACCAACATCTCTTATCTGTCATTATAATTGCCTCCTAATTAATATCACTACATCTCTCCTTGCCCTCACGCTTGTCTATGTTCAATCTAGCAACTAGAGAAAACCATTGATAATCAAAGTCAGCTCAGGTCATACTCTTCTCAGAACCCTGCAAGGATTCCCATCGAAGTCAGGAGTAAAACCCAAAGTCTTTCAGTGGCTGATAAGGCTCCACGCAATTTGCCTCCAAGGAGACCATAAGCTTCCTTGGTGTTCTAAATTTGCTAGGCATGCTTCTGCCCCAGGGCCTTTGCACTGGGTGGTCCTGCTGCCAAAAACACTCTTCCCCCCGGTACTAACATGGCTTAGAGCTTTGCCTTTTCAGTGAAGTCTTCCCTGGCTGACCCACTGCTGACCACTCCACAGTACCTGTCTCCACCTTCTTTTCCTCTATGTCACTCACTACCTCCTAACATAATACCCCTATTTATTTTGAGTCTCCTCCAACAGAAGTAAACAGTGACTTTAGTTTGCTTCCATATCTCTAGCACCAGAAGAGTACCTAGTACATAGTAAATGCTCAGTGAATATCTGTTGAACTTACAACTTCTATTAAAAAAAAAAAGTTGATTATGGTTTCTCTGGAAGTCCAGAACACATTTCCCTCTAAATTTTTACTTGTTCCTCATGTTCAAGTAAGGATAAAAACCCCTACTTTCTTTTATGTTGAAATATAAAATTATATATAAATTATATATAATCATATATATATATGTATATATAATTATACATAAATGTGCACACAGAAACAAATGAGCTTACCAAAGATCCATCTCTTACTCTAGGACAGCGAAAAAGCTTCTCAGATAGCCATGGCTGGTGGTGCTACTAAACTTGGGGGATCCTCACTTTGCAATCCCCACCTCCTGGGATCATCCTGAGCAGGAGCCCCAGGGTGCTTCTCCATGCCCATGACCTAAGTTCATCTCTGTAGCAGCCCCAACCCCTTCTAAATAGAAGATATGGAAAATACTTTTTCTTTCGAAACTGGCAGATGGGATACAGCATCTGATATGACTTTATCACGCCCTGAACATTAAAGCACATTTCCAGCTGGCGCATGAAACCCTCCCTTGAGCTTCATACACATCTTCTCAAGGTTCTCTATCCTTGGGCATCTAGAAGGCCCAAGAGTGTCCAAACCCAACTTTTCTTGCACTTGTGGGTTCACATGAGGCCTCTTCATCACCAAGATCTTAAAGCCAGCTCTCAACTTTTGCTGAGTATCCTAAGTTGGCACCTGGGCCAGGTCTCACGAGCAGCCAGGAGGCCTCAGACGCAAGAGCCATTTTCCTAGAACAAGATGTCTCTGCATAGCCACCTGATCATGTCTGAGCCTCTTTAAGCTTTTCCTTGTTTGAAAACTCTTAGGTTTCTTTGGGTCACAGCAAAGCGGGATTCCTGAAGTCCTAGCCCACTGTTTTTTCAACACTTTTCATCTCCAATCTCACCAAAGCCTTGCAGGATTCTAAACATTTCCATTTCACTTTTAAATACCCTTGTTCTCAAGAGACAGTCCTACACTACCAGTTGGAGGGGTGTCAGGCCATGATCTGACAGATGAGTCCTTGGAAAGAGGACCCAGGAAGGGCTGAGACAGAAACAGGACTTCAAATTCCTCCTGCTGTCAAGTGGTCTGTTCGCACCAGGAACAACCCTCCCACACCCCATCCTTGCAGAGGATCCTCTTGCTAACTTCAGATTACGTGGCTTTATCAGGACCACAGAAGACTGTGACCACCTGACCGACGGCAATATATCCTAAAGAGGAGGGCTCTAATTCTGCCAGGACAAAAGGGTTTTTGGCTCAGGAGACCTACAGTTCAGTGACATCCTACCCTTATGGCTCTGAAATGTTTATCATCTGTACACTTCCCCTAACACCCACACTTAACCTTAGTATGAATCAATATCCTTTATAAAATGAAGAAACTATAGTGACATTGATATCACCAAATAAAGCAAACACAGCCCTGGGGAAACAGGCATTACTCTGTTCTGTTTATTCTTCCTATCACTAACCAATGTGCCCTCTTTCATACCATTCCAAAGTTTATTTTTATTTCTATACTTTCAGGCTTAGAAAGCAGATTTCGTTAAAAGGTTTTCTTTTACTATATCTGAAGTGGCTCTTCAAAAAAAGGAATCTTCGGATTGTGTGACATGCAAAATAGATGTAGCTGCTTAGCAAATAAACTTGCGAGCGGATGTCCGTGGCTCCATGTCACTTGCTTTTGCCTTGTGCACTTGCGTTAGTGACACTTTCTTCTAATTCAGAACGGCCCTCTTGGCCACTTCATTGGCTTTAGAGTCTTCAAAGTTTTCCAAGTCTTTCTGCCAATTTGGGATTAGGTGAAGTGACAGCAGAATCCAGTGCTGGAATCCAGCACGTATATGTGGGGGTGGAGGGACAGAGGGACGGAGGGAGATGTGGGGAGAATCTGAGGCGACACTATGGCCCGTGAAAGAAGTCATTCTACAAGCACAACAATTCTGGAATAAATGGATTTGGAACCGTCTTGCCTTGTTTACCTAAACAGAAAAGCCAGACAGCAACAGAGGATATGGTGATCATTCCACCCTGTTATTAGGCTTACAGGGACCCACACTGGTGAAGAGCCAATCTACCTGTCCCAGTTCGGGGCTTAATTAACAATTAGGCTCTTGATTTATTTCCAAGGAATCACGGTTTCCAATTCCAAGTGCCAGTTTAACAAACAAAAACCTGCTAGAACACACTACTTCCACACTTCGTCCATACGTCTTCAACCTCAGGCAGCTTCACTGGCAACAATCAGAGCCAGCTCTGCACAAACAGACCCAGCCTTCCTATTGTACATTAATGCCAAACAAAGGACCAAGAAAATAAATCATCATCAACCCTGCCCTGGGTAGAGTACAAATTACCCAGTCCCCCAAGGACAAGGTACGGGGATACTTCCAAAGTCATAGAGCTCTGAGAAGATCTGGAAGCCAGGAAGTTTGTATTCCTCATTAACTCTGCCTCATTACTTCACAGTCCACCCTCCATGGGTACCCGTGCACAAAGTCGCTGCCCACCCAGCCCCTCACCATGCCGGTTATCTGTCTGCCCACTGATATCTACATACTGAACCCCGATTGGTATTCACCCACTGCTTGGCAGCTACCAAAGGGCTATAAGGCATAGTTCCTTGGAGATATTCTTTCCAAACAGGGTCACTGTAGAATGGAAAGAAGGATATACACGTAACCATGATCATAATCAAACCCAATGAGAGAAACCACATGCTGCACAGTCCCAGAAGCATGGAAGATGTAGACCGAGAACCAGCTTGGCCAATGACGTGCCATGGCCACTTCACTGCTTACAGCCCTGGTTTGCACATTTATCTAACAAACACAAAGGGTAAGAAATGGTTGGGGCTGGCCCTGGTGACCATCAATGTAGGGCTGAGTCTTCACCACCCTCCCAAGAAGCCGGCGGAACTCTCGTTCTGACAAGGTCCAACCAGATCAGCACTCCACAGCTCTCAATGGAGGAGCTCAACAGCTTCCCCACCGCTCCCCTGAGAGATACACACATTCAAGAGTCCCTTGCAAGCCTTGAATAAGTAAAGCTTTAGCCATCAATTCCCAAGTACCCCCATGTGCTTACTCTCATGTGATCCCCACGTGCCCTGGTCCAGGGCTTTCAGCATCTTGCCCTACAGCCAGCCTCTCCATTTCATCTCATTTTAACAACCAACAAATGCTGAGCACCCACTGCAGGGCAGGTCAACGTGTATTTCTGAGTTCGAGCTGTCAAGTCGGCCTTTAAGGCAAAAATCAAATATAATTTAAAATCACTGAGGAAAATCCCTGAGTTGGGACAGGTGTCCTCTCGACAACTCAAAAACCAAGAATTATCATCTTGGGTGTCTATTTGCATTATGCCAATAGCTTCCCTTTCGCTGGGGGCAGCAGAGTCCAAGGGCTCCTTTGAGCAGGGAATGGCGAAGGGTTAACTCAAGGGATTTCTTGCTCTCTCTACCCTGAGCTAAAAGAGCTGATTTCACAAGTTAAATTGAGTGTATGATGATAGGACTCCACCGTATCTGCAAGGCATGTATTAGGTGCCATCAAGCAAAGAAATGAATCTAAAACCGCTGCCCTCAACTTACCTATAACCTAGTTGGGAAAGATTGGTTCATCCTCTGAAAATCATAGATAACAGTTAAACACGAAGCCATCAGAACTGACAGACGTCGGATACTAAGTGCTACAGACATTCAAAGGAAAAATAAATGCTATAGTGTAGGGTGGGCTCAAAAGACTTTCATGGAGAAATTCAAACTGGCTCTTGAGGTATTGATCACATTCTTTCTTAAGATGGGCGGACTGAGAACCGATGAGTGTTCCACACAAAACTAACCTGGTCATCTAAGCATACAATGTTATTTTCTATTATGTCTCCACTCTCCCTCTTGAAAGTGTCAACTACTTCACCGGCTAACTCTGTCCACGGTACTATGTTACGCCAAGGTCGCAGGGTAACCAAGCACCATAGTTCAAGTTCTACATGGTTGCCAAAGCTTAAACTAAATCTTGATGTTATTGTTATGCTAAAATAGAGGACTATACAACTAAGAACAACATGCTAACTGCTTCTTTACAATCACAGAGACTCTTAGGTGAGCATTTAACCTGACTTTCCTGACAAATTATTCATACGAGTATCCTGATCCATTCTTTCAAACCCTAAGGCATTACTTGGATCATCTCATACCAGCCTGTGTTAAAATTAATCTTTTCTATTTCCCTTTCTTGCAGAGTCCTATGACCTTCTCTAAGTTTCCCTGTCCATTTTGGCACTTTCTCCACTCTCAGGACTAAAGGTGACTGAGCACAGTCCCTGGACACTGGCCCTGGGCCTCATGGCACTGTGAATGAATGTAAGGGAGCCAGTGCTTAGGTCCACATTTTGGACACAGCTCTCATCCCTGGCTAGCTCCACTCACTCCTCACTGGGCTTTTTCAGAAGGGAAGGGAGTAAGAGACAAAGAAGGACCCAAATCTGATCCAAAGCCAGCTGGAATAAGGGTCAACTGGAAGAATCCAGGCATAGATATTTAAATAGATAGCCCTGATTCATACGGGAAGTAGTTTAATAAATCAACATAACATAGTACATTTCCAAAAATTCAGATACTGGCCAATTTCTCCAGGTCTGAAAGACATTTCTGACATTTCCTTCAGGAGATGGCATGAGCACAAGTCAGAAATACCAATTCAAATCCAGATTCTATTAAGATTCTGCTGAAGCACTTGTGAGACTTCAGACATTTCCTAAGTTTCAACTTTAGTTTCTTCATCTATAAAGAGAGCCAGTAGGACTAGATGACTTTTATGACTAGATGACTATTTAATGATTTTAAAGGCAGAAGTATCACAAGTCTGAGAAAAATCGAAAGCAAACATCAGAGTCAGAATAGAAGGGACAATGGTTGATGGGGTAGGTTACCTGGGTGGCTCAGTTGGTTGAGTGTCCGACTCTTGATTTCCACTCAGGTCATGATCTCAGGGTCATGGATCCAGCCCCCATGTCAGGCTCTGTGCTCAGTGTGGACTCTGCTTGTTCCTCTCCCTCCCCCTAAGTGTGCACATGCTATCTCTTGAATAAATACATAAAATCTTAAAAAAAAAAGAAGAAGAAGAAGAAGAAGAAAAAGAAGGGACAGTGGGCCTGGACAGCCTCTGGAATATGATGATCAGAAAGTTTCAGAAGATAACGGACTAGGGAAAACCCAGAATTGCTCTATAAGAATATCTTACAGATTTCTTTCTTCTAGGTTCTGCCTTATAGTCAAACATAGATCCATCTCTTCCCAAAACAGTTAAGAGTCACAGAAGGGACATACCCACAGATGTCGTCCCACACAGTATTCTTGGAAGGGGTAACTCAAGCTTAACTACCTAAGGGAAATGAAAAGATCCCCAAGAGTGCACACCCTGACCTCAGTAATTCAGACAACTACCTCACCATCATTTGGAGTCTCAAATTCCCTTAAGGCACAGCCTAAAACCCCGAGTGAAGTTTTACAGTCCCAAAGTTTTACAAACACCCAACATGTTCTGAGGCTCTCAGATACATTATTCTGTCATAAAATCTTAACTAGAGTTCAAGGTGGTATTAAATATTTAAATAGCACTGTAGAAAATTTAACCCACAAAAATCTACGGCAGTTTCTATAATAGGCATTCATTTGCTATTTCCACATCTTCACTTCTCCTGCTTCAATAAAGTCTCTTGTTCAGCAAATTTACTTTATCAGTCTAATTAAGTTCAGTTAAAGTCAGACTGCTTTGAATATGAGTTTCATAAATATGACTAAGAGTTTAAATTATCGGTTACCCCACCTACAATAAACTTTGGCTTTGCTCTTTGGCAGTCAGAATTTGAATGGTTAGCACCTGTCCAGTAGCTGGCACACAGTAGGAATTCAATTAGTGCTTCTCAATGCATCACCACTAACCTCCCCGTGCTTAGTCAGCAAGTCCCCACACCAGGCAGGAATTAAGCATTGTACGTGCGGTCTCTTGCTCCTCACAACAACCTTATTAAATACCTCCATTTTACGGATAAAGAAACTAAGTCTTAAAATAAATTAACAGCTGTTCCACAGCCCAGAAGGAATTTGAGCTCAAGTCATGTCTCTCTCTCTCTCTCTCTCCCCACCTCCCTCTCATCAGCTCCCCACTGAACTTTTCCTCAGAATGCAAGAGTTTAGAATGCTGGACCAGAAGTTGTGGGGTCTCAACCTCACTGGCTGTTATTTGCACCCACATCAGTTACAGACAAAGGTGACAACTGATGTGATTATGGCCTGTGTGTGCTGGTTCTCCTGGGAAGCCCAAAGCTGCTGCTGAAGCTGGAACACCTGACCAAAAGAAGGGAAGGAGGGGACAGGATTTAACATAAACCACACCCCCCAGAAGTGTGGTTAGTGCCACACTCCAAGCTCAAGGGAAAGATACACTCCAGGGTCTAATCAGCCACTCCCTCCAAGCAGAGCCTTTCTAGAAGGCAGCAGACGCCAATGGCAGGCTTATTCCTACCCACAGGAGCACTTGCAGCAGCAGTAACAGCAATAACAAGTTTCAGCAAGCATGCTGCTCAGTGACAGAGATTCCTCGCTAGCCTCACATTTTCTAAGTCTCCATCCCAAAGATATTTTCTTGGCCCAATACACCCCCTTCACAACACTGGCTTGAACAAGTATTTCAAGGAAGCCATGATCGTCAGTAGGCGTCAGGTGCACAAGAATATCAGGCTGAAGGTGTCCCCTCTGCCAGCCCACAACCAAGGCTGCACTAAGCAGTTCAAATGCACCATGTGGGCGGATGCACATTTACACACCCTAAGGATTCAGAGACACCAAACGTCATCCATTAACTGAGGTCACAGAAACCACCTCTCATTTCAGATTTACAGCTTAGCAATTATTTCTGAGAGAAGGCGGAGTACAAGCAACCGGCCAGCCCTGCAGACCACCAGCCCTCAGCCTCCCCACCCCCAACAAATATCTTTGCTTCACCACCAGGTGTTAGCAGAAAAATCTGAGGTGAAGATTCACCAGCTCCAAGTTGTTAGTCGCAGAAATCAAGAGGTTTCCTACAACTCTAACGTCCCATTCCACCCTCATAAACACAAAGTCCTCTCTTTGCGTGGCTGCACTTTGCTTTCTCCGGTCTGTTGGTCCTGGAAGGACCTTGGTTCAACTAAAAGCGTTAGGGGAGGAGGGGATCTCGGTGAGTTTATTTCTCAGTAGTACAGATCTAGATGAAGACTCCCAAACCCTCTTCAGCCTCAAGAGTTAGATCATGTGGGAACCAAACACTGTCTAAGAAAAAAAGAAAAGCTGAGCAGTGCCAGTCTCCACTTTCTCGCGGGAGGAACACCGCTATACTATGGGCGGGCCGGGGGGTGGGGAGGTAGTGATCTTCTAAACTGTGTTTGCAAAGCCCCAGCCCAGATCTGATATTTTGCTTTAACCCTTCGGCTTGGGCCTGCGCAATGCAGGGGCCCAAAGGGTCTTTGGGTACCGCCAGACGCTTCGGGGCCTGGGCGGGGGACGGGGCACACCACTCATACGATCTTGTTTTTCTCAGCTGATCTAGTCATGCGAACAGGTGCTTGGTCAATTCCATCTTTCAAAAGGAGGGGAGGGGGTATGTTAGAGTAGCTCCCACAGGAGCGCCCGCCGTGCGGGGAAAGCCACGCAGGACAGGATGAAAAGTGGCTTTCCAACTTCTGCGGGGCTCCTTAGTCTGCGGGGAAGCCGGGTGTTGCGTGAAGTTGGGAAAGGCCTGGATCTTCCGGAACAACGTTCCCAGCAAGCCCACAGCGGCGACACGGCGACCCTACACCCTGGGTCACCACCCGCCCCCCCCACCTCCGCTCCAAACACACACGTGAAGCTCAGCAAAGCGTGCCACCTGCCGGGTTCCCAGCAAACATGCCCGAAGGGAAGGACCGCCGGAAAACACTTTGTTTAAAAAGAAAGAGGAAAAAAAAAAAAGTAAACTCTCCCGGGGCCAAGAACAGCCTGGCCTGGCACCGGGGCCGCAGTCCGCGGAGCTCGGCCCCGGGGTCCTCGGGTTCTAGGGCTGAATGGGGGGAGGCGCAGCGACCGGCTCTGCGGCTGGCCGCGCTCCCCCGGGGGCCCGCGGAGTCCCGGGCGGGGCAGCCGCACGGGCAGGGCCCGCGGGCGGGAACGCAGCGCGCCCTCGCCCCTGCTCGCGCGCTGGCCGGCGCCGCAGCGGGGGTGGGAAGTCGGGAACTTACAGCCGCCTGTCCTCCGGCTCCAGCTGCCGGTGCATGGCCAGCGAGAAGCCGAAGAGGCTCCCGGGGTCCCCCGTTTTCCGGATCACATTGTCCTCGCGGGTGTCCAAGTTGAAGGCGGCGCCGAGCCGGGACAGGAGCCCCGCCGACAGGTAGAGCAGCCACAGCTGCCCCGTGGCCGCCATGGACGGGCGCACCGGGAGGTGGAGCGGGAGCCGAGGCTGCCGCCCTGCGCTCCGGGCCGGGTTCGAGGCTGCCGGGCTGCGGGGCTGCTGCTGCTGCTGCTGCTGCTGCCGCCGCCGCCGCCGCAGCCACCTTCGTCTCCTCTGGCCACCGCGCCGGCCCCACCCCCGGGACAAGTCGCGCTAGCCGCCCGGCCGCTCCCCCTCGCGGGCAGCTCCTGGCCGCTGAATGAGCCCGTTGTTCTCTGGAGACTCGCAGGCGTTTTATCAAGTGACGAGGACGCCGGCCCCGCCCCTCCCCACCCCTCCCCACTCCTCTGGCCCCTCCTCGCGCGCCCGGCGCGGGGCCGGGTTGCCTGCACCTTCCCGGCCGGCCTGGCTGCGCCGGGTCGCGGTGCTGCCTGTCCCCGCGCCACCCCACGCCTCTCCCGCCGCCGCCTACCTGGCCCGGAAGCCGGCGTGGGACACCTGGGTGCTGGGGGGAGGCGAGCTCCCGGCCCCGCAGCTCCATCCCGAGGGTCCTCCGGGAAAGAAGCCCTGGAATTGTGGTTGCCGTTCCGTGCGGAGCCAGAAAGACGTTTACTACCTGTTAGGCAAGAAGTGCTGTGATGCACCGGCCCTGACCGCCTTAAGCAGCGGATTCTCGCCGACTGGAGCCCACGTGCAAATACTCGCTTCATTCATTCAGTCCACGAGTGCTTCTGGAGCGCTTAACGCTCGCCAGATACTTGGGGAAGGGAGCTGCGTGGATTGTTTTCGGCCCTCAAAGAACTAACCGTCCAAAATGATAGCGCAAACTTGGATAGTGCTATACAATTTATATAGCTAATTTTATAGCCCACTTAGTCCTCATAACAATCTGCATAACAATTCGCAGATTAGAAAACTGAAGCTCAGCCTTAACCCTGAGCACCCAGGGAAATGCCCCATGAAGAGGAGAGCTTTTGGGACAAGTCACCCTGGTGTAAGCAATTTCATTTCCTAGGTGCTCTGAAGCGGAGAAGGAGCTTCTCAACAGGAAAGGATGGGTGTGTAAGGTGCTACCTACCAGCTCAGGAGCTCTTATTTCCTGCCCCCAAATTCCCAGGACTAGATTCTTGCCAAGAGGCAGCTCTGAGCTCTGTGTGGGTGGCCTGAAGTCTCCTGCCTCTAGAGCTTGGGGTGGGGCCTCCAGCACGGTGTTGACCTCTGGGGCAACTTTATTGGCGGGGTTCTTCAGCCGCAGAGACAGACAGGGTTACTGTGGTACTGGGGTGACAAAAAAATTTTACTTTTTTATTTTCACTATCCTCTGACATTTAGCATTTCCTTCCTTTATAAATGGAAGGGAAACACCACAGTGGCAGTAGGATATGTATCTAGGACTTAGTCTCCAGTAGAACCCACAGGTTTTGTTTTTCGCTGGGGTTTTTTTGTTTTTGTTTTTGTTTTTTAAATCACAGCATAGTTGTTACAATATCATCAATTACAGTAGTTATTAAATAGACCCTCCACTAGATCTTGTTATGCAATAGGCCAATTAAAAAGTATATATATTGGGACACCTGGGTAGCTCAGTTGGTTAAGTGTCTGCCTTGGGCTGGGGTCCCACATCTGGCTCCCTACTCTGGGGGAAGCCTGCTTTTCCCTCTGCCTGCTTCTCCCCCTGCTTTGCTTGCACGTGCTCTCTCTCTCTCTCTGAAAAATAAATCTTAAAAAAAAAAAAAAGAAAAAAGTTCCTTTAAAAAAAGCATAAAAAATTTTTAAAGTATATATATTTATACAAAATTTTTTTTAACATTTTGTTAACTGTATTTCAAAATAATTGGTTTCATTTGCAATCCTGTGAATTTTATGCTTTTAAAAACCTTGTTCTGAAAAGGGATTCATGGTTTTGGGCAGCCTGACAAAATGGGGTCCCATGCCCCTAAAAAAGTTTAAGAAGTGCTAGCCTGAAGACTTCTGGAATGCCTTGGGGAAACTGCCTTGGAATCTGATATCCCTGCATTAGAAACAAAAGCAGAGTACAGTCCTGGGGAAGACCTGAAGTTCTGTGTGTGCAAGTGGGGATAGGAATGGGGGTGCCCTTCACCTAAAGGAGTATTTGTACCAAGGGAACAGCCCACACCACACAAAAAAGCTGCCTGAACGTCATCAAGGGTTGTTGGGTGATAACAGCTTCTGGAGCAAGTCCCTCAGCTTTGTAGGGGCAGGTCCCCACTTCTCTGCCAATCAACAGCTCCAGTCAAGTATAGACAAAAGTGGGGCGCAGTGAGTTCAAATTCAGCAGGCAATGCAGGAAATCAGACTGTTTTCATAAATGTGTAATAACGTTGCTAAGATTATGAGACTGTTGGCAACTGAGTAAGTTAAGAAACATCTGTATTATGATTTTTTTTCACACAAGATAGCCTTTTTTCTTCATGTTGAACACATACTATTCCATAGAAACAGGTCCAGACTATTACAGGTAGAGTACAGTAAGCTTCACTGCAGCCTGGTACCCAGTGCGAGCCACTGGCATGCCTGTAACAGTTGCTGAAATACTTCTGAACTGGTTGATAAAAGCTGTGCCTTGAGCTCTCTAGTTTCAACTGCCCCCACCCTGGCCACTTTCCTAGGACTCACCAGCCTCCCCCACAATACAGCAACTAAAGTTTTAAACCCATAAGCCTTTGTGCTGCAAGGTCGGGTATGTCCGTGTCATAACAGCTGTTAATGATCCTGAATATGATGCCTTGCTTCTGTGCACCATTCTCCGCTTCCTTCCCAAAATATGGTTAGTAGATGACGTTTGAATAGCCAGTTCCCTACTTGATCCCAAATATTGATTGTGCTCAAATTGACATCTTAAATAATGTGAAATTTAAAAGAGCAACTTTTAGTAGCAACAATAGAGTGCTACTAAACTGAACGACACTTGTTTGGGAAAAGGAAGGGATAAAGAAAAACAAGGATGAGAGATGTGTTCTGGAGTGTCCTGAGTGCCCATTACCAATGGAAAACTTTCAGCCACACTCCTGCCTTTCACCTACCTCCTGCCTAGGATGCCAGACATACTTGAAATTGAATCAAACTCAGACTCTTGACAATAATCTCTTTGAAGACGGTCAGCTTTTCCTGATTAACTTTAACAATCAAGTTTTGTGAATCAGTTGTCATTTCCATAGTAAATAGGGTTAGGCTAACATAAGAGAGAAGTATCTTTGGAAAGGGAGATGTAGAGGTCTTTCAGGATCTGCTGAGGATATTGTCAGTTTCTGGGGCCGAAGAAATGAAAGAAGCAAGAAACTTAAAAATTAAGAGGTCAAGACCTGGGGAGGGAGGTACATAGTTTTAATGAAAAAAATAAATCTGGGACAAGAAGACACTTGTCTGGAACCAAAGGGAGAAAGTTAGCTTGGTGATAAAGATGTGCTGACTGTATAGGGCATGGTGTGTGTGTGTGTGTGTGTGTGTGTGTGTCCCCACGCGCATGTGCGCACATTGCAAGAAGGGTTCTTCAAATCCAGTTATGACAAAATCACGTCATGTTCCAAAAAAAGGTCGATTAGAAAACAAACAGCAATACCTAAGAATATGATTATAAAATCACTGAAGATACTTCTACAAACTGAAAATTTTAAATAAAAAAGGCAGTGGAAGCTTTGAATAGATATTTGCTCAGATGAGAGCTTTTGAATTATATTTTACCAATACACTTTTCAAAAGGAAATCATTTACTCTATATCCCACCTTTGGTAGGGGAGCTTTCAAATAATTTTAAACTATTGGTCACCTGCAGAGAAGTCGAAGAAACTCAGGTCATGCCTGAAATATTTCCCATTTCCTGGGACCTACTGTAATCATTCTGCTATCAAGTTCACTACTGTACTGACTTCATCATCACCAACAGCAGAGAATATCATATTCACTGCTTTTTAAGCCACATGGAAACTAGCTATGGAAAACTTCTCTTTATTCTCCTTTTGTGGTTGCATTATACTGATAATTTTATATGTTCTCTAGAGCACATGGTCTGTGGAACCAAAGACCCTTGCTTCAAATTCTGTCTCTTTTCCAACCTGGCCAAATGACCATAAATCATTTCATCTCTCCCTGCCTCAGTTTCTCCAGCTATGAAGTAGAGATGAGGATAGCATCTACCCCCAAAGAATTGCCTCGCCTTAAGCATTAGTAAAGTTAACAGGATCTGAAGCACTTAAAATGTATTAAAATCAGAATTTCCACTTGTGTACCGTCTTTCAAAATTTGGCTTTCACAAGTTAGGCATTGACCCATGATAAACATGAATTAGACATATGTAGTAAACTTTTCCAATAGGGATTGTACTATTCAATGTCAGACTTTATGTTTCAGAAAAAGAAAGTTTTCCATTTTACTTTTTTGTCTCCTTATACTAGTGGTCAGGGGTTTGCCTTCCATACTGAAACTTACTGCCTTTTTTTGGCATTTCATTTGCTCTAAGTCACAGGGCATTTTATAGGGGCAAACCTGCCTCTGGCTGGAATCGGGAGAATCCAAGTTGCTAGCTATGCCTTTAAAACTCAGATCTATTTTTTCCAGTTTTATTGAGAGATAATTTATATAAGTTTAAGGCATACAATGTGTTTTATATGTATACATATGTATTGTGAAATAATCACCACAATAAATTTAGTTAACCTGTTACTTCATAGTTCAATTTTTTCCTTGAGATGAGAACCTTTCAGATTTACTCTCTTAGCAACTTTTAAATATAAAATACAATATTTTTAACTACAGTCACTCTGCTGTACATTAAATCTCCAGAACTTATTTATGCTATTAACTAGAAGTTGTACCTTTGGACAACCCGTCACACACACACACACACACACACACACACACACACACATCTCTACTTGTGGTAACCACCAATCTGTTCTGTTTCTATGAGTTTGGGGTTTGGGGGATTCTTTATATTTCACATATAAGTGAGATGATACAGGATTTGTCTTTCCCAGTCTGCCTCATTTCATTTAGCATGATGTCCTCAAGTTTCATCCATGTTGTAACAAATGGCAGGATTTCCTTCTTTTTATGGCTGAATAATATTCTGCCGTATATGTTTATTTAGAAACTCATACCATGTTTTCATTATCAATTAATCCATCAGTGGACATTAAGGTATATATATTTTAAAGATATATTTTAAAGTAAATTTCAGAACACCTGGGTGGCTCAGTTGGTTAAGCCTCTGCCTATGGCTCAGGTCATGATCACAGGGTCCTGGGACTGAGTCCCACGTCAGGCTCTCTGCTCAGTAGTGAGTCTACTTCTCCTTTACCCTCTGCCTGCTATTGTGCCTGCTTGTGATCTCTCTCTCTGTGTCAAATAAATAAATAATATCTTTTAACAAAATAAAGTAAATTTCATTTGACTATTTCTAATTCATTTATAATGAGTTCATCAAAATGTCATATAGTATTTTACATTGTCATTTCAGGTGGGATTTTTTTTTTTTTAAGTTTGTTTTGAGGGATTTTTCTAAGCCAAGAAGCCACAGCTTGCCAGCCAGCCAGAAATAAACTAAACCTTAAATGAATCATGTTAAATTTAAAACGGAGTTGCCACGAATGAGATGAAACCACTGCTTGGAAAATTTGGTTTTCCATCCACCGTCATCAGAAACAAATATGAAGTTATGTGTATCTCATGCCGCACATAATGTTGTCTTTTGAAAAATTCAGTTGTAATTAATATACAGTGTTGTATTAGTTTCAGGTATATAATACAGTGATTCAACAATTCTATACATCACTCCTTGCTCTTCACCGTAAGTGTTCTCTTAATCCCCTTTGCCTATCTCACCCCTCCCCCCACTCACCTCCCCTTTGGCAACCACCAGTTTGTTCTCCGTATTTAAAAGCCTGTATTTTGGTTTGTCTCTTTTTTTTCTTTGTTCCTTTGTTTTGCTTCTTAAATTCCACAGATGAGTGAAATCATATGGTATTTGTCTTTCTCTGACTGACTTGTTTCACTTAGCATGATACCCTCCACCACATCTTCTTTATCCATTCATCTATAGACAGACACTTGAGTTGCTTCCATATCTTAGCTGTTGTAAATAGTGCTGCAGTAAACATAGGGGTGCATATATCTTTTTGAATTAGTAATTTCATTTTGGGTAAATACCCAGTAGTGGAATTACATGTGGTAATTCTATTTTTAATTTTTTGAGGAAACTTCTACTGTTTTCCACAGTGGCTGCACCAGTTTGCATTACCAAGGAGGCACCTTAGCCTCTTCCACTTCCCAGCTGAGGGGCTGGAACAAGTTCCTCTACTTCTCTAGGACTCAGTTTTCTAATCCATGAAACAGCCCGAATTCTGATCTCACCAGATTGTTCTACCGATTAAATGAATTATTATATATGTAGCACAGCGTCTACTCTTAAATATGTAGTGAATAAAATGGTAGCTATGGAAATGAAGGAGGAGGGCGCCTGGGTGGCTCAGTGGGCTAAGCCTTTGCTTTCAGCTCAGGTCATAATCTCAGGGTCCTGGATCAAGCCCTGTGTTGGGACTCTCCGCTCAGCAGGGAACCTGCTTCCTCTCTCTCTCTGCCTGCCTCTCTGCCTACTTATGATCTCTCTCTGTGTCAAATAAATAAATAAAATCTTTAAAAAAAAAAAAAAAAGAAAAGAAACTGAAGGAGGAGACAATATACCAGAAAATAAAATAAGAGTAGGTTCAGGTAATGGGCATTAAACGCAGGGAGAGAGAACATATATATGAGGTTACTGTACCCCACATTCACTTCATGTAAATGGTCAGGATAAACCATTCCTTCCCATTAGAGCTTGGCAAATAGTCCCTGTCATTCCAGCTTCTCAGTGCCTGACATTTGGGTGGAAGCAAGTCCATGCTTCCCACTGGCTCTAGATCACTCGCTTCTCTCGCAGTGTTTGCAGAAGCAACAATGGGCCCCAAACTGGGCACCATAAGCTGGAAAGAGAAAAACAGCTCAGAGGACTAGCCAGCTAGAAGGCCTGGTGGGAGAATAAGATGAAAGCTGAAGGACATTCCCAAACACATTCTTATCTTCCTCTTTTCACAATCTGTTCAACCAGCAGGAGAGTTAGTGGTAAGGATTATCCAAAACCGTGACCGATTTACAAATCATTGTTACTGTTTGAAGCTTTAGCTTATCGAATACATCTTGCTGCTAATATTAAAGCAGCTCATACCACTGAAAATAAATTGGCAGGGGAGCTAGAAGAACATGAAGCTTAATAGGGAAACCAGACCCTGAACTTCAAAATTTCTTCGAAAATTTTGAATGTGGAAAGCAAGCCATCTGCATACAAATAAGTACTATCTGTCACAAGAAATATGAGGGCAAGGTAATAAATTCTGCCCCGTGAACATCCCACTATGTAGAACAAATAACAAAGAAAGCAGGAAAAGAATGCAGAAATCTGGACCACCTGATAGCTGAGAATGTTCCCATAACAATGGCTTTGCTGTCCCTGATCACATGATTAAAAGTGAGGCATCGAACAGTTCCACACTATACAACACATTTCTGGGCATTCCCGGTGAAAAAGGAGGAAAATGGACTCAATGACACTTAATATCACATTTCATTTTCAAAAGTCATGGAAAATCAGTGCATTTCCAAAGGCAAAAGCCATTTCCGAATTTTGCATCCGGAGACATCAAAGCGGGGACTTTTTGCAAGAGAGAATGTCAGGGACTCTGACCAAATTAAGACTCAGGATATCCCAGCTTCTGATTTGGTAACCAAGAGCACACCTTCATAGCCTTCTTCAGCTCTGGCCCGCAGGACTAAATTTCCTGCCTCCCAAACCAGGCACTGTAGCAGTTCGCGAAGAGTGAGCTTAATGGGAGGTGTCCTCTGGCGGGGAAAACATCACCAGGAACATTGTATCAGTTAGGTTGAGCTACTCAGACATAAACACTTCTGCATGTTCTTCCTGCTTGCAGAAGGGCGGAAAGCCTCAAAAAGCTAATGGGATGGCTGGGGCGGGACTGGGCAGTGGGGCGTGGGGGGCAGGGGGCGGGATTCCTGCCCTGCCCAGTCCAGTGAACCAGGGTGAAAATTTTCAGCCTTGGACCCTACTAGCAAATAGAGTCTCCCCCGTCCCCAGTGTTCCAGAAGTTTACTTTCCCCAAGTAGCTAACCCACCCCCAGTTGCTACCGGTTACAGGAAAGTTTGGGTAAATGCCACATTGGTTGAAAAGAAGGTAAGAGAGTATGGGAGACAGTCAGCTCTTTGACTTTGAGGGGCTCTTAGAATTTCCTAATTTGCACTCAGTAAATAAGCAAAATACATTTATTTCTCTGAGACTTTCTTTATGTGCTGACTACAGACATCTAGCAAGGTCTATAGTGGTTATAAATAACTTTAGTCTGTATTTTTTAGATAATTCAAATGCAGGAAAAATAGTTGTAGTGTTAGGTGTATTTTTAAAATTTATTGCAAAGTTGAAATCTTTGCAAGTGTTAATTAAAAAGCATATATATATATATATATATATATATATATATATATTCATTCCAGCCATTAACTACCACAACGACTATTCAAAGAGGAGAGTAGCACTGAGTCGACACCCTGACCGTCTGCCCAGGGACTCCCTTCTCAGACTCCATCAACTCTCTGGATGCCCCTTTCCCCCACTTCATAGTGAGTACTACTGCAATTCATCTGCTTACAGAACTGTCTGCTACTAAACTTAGTTCCTTTAATTTGGAGGCTGTATTTTGTGTCCCCAGCACCAATACCTAGGCCTGGAACATGGAAACTACAGAAAAATGACTGACTGTGGTACCTTAGGTTTTCACTTTTATGCCAGTAGGCTTCTTTGAAGTTGGAGGGTTTGCTTCTGTTGTTGGTGGTGGTGGTGGTTTTTTTGTTTTTTGGTTTTTTTTAAGATTTTATTTACTTATTTGACAGAGAGAAAGAGATCACAAGTAGGCAGAGAGAAGGGGGGAAGCAGGCTCCCCGCTGAGCAGAGAGCCAGATGCGGGGCTCGATTCCAGGACCCTGAGATCATGACTGGAGCCGAAGGCAGAGGCTTAACCCACCGAGCCACCCAGGCACCCCGCTGGTGTTGGTTTTTTAAGGAAAATGTGTCACCCTTGTACTACATGCTTACAATGGAGCGTACCCAGCAGTGTACTTTATTCAAAGGGCACATCCTCACTACCCTGATTCCTCTAAAGATTGGTAATTCTCATGCAAAAGAAAAACTCCTTCATCTAGGCAGCTAGTTAATAAGGCACCATTCTGGACTCAAGGTCTCCAATGCTCTCATCCTGCCAACAGTTCAAAGACCGGTAGGAAAAAGTGAAAATGAGCTGCATAATCTGGAGTGGAAATTCTTAGGGTTTGAGGGAGGCTGGAGGGAGAGTGGAGAGGAGGTGGGTATGAAGGCTGAAATTCCAGGAGTCCTTTGAACAAAGAAAGCAGCAGGGTCCCTGGAAGGCTAGATCCCCTAAATCGGAAAATCTCCTTTTTCACTCTTTGGTCTGCTGTCCCCAGGTCCTCACAATGCTGCCAGCATCAGTGTGCCTCATCCTTTAGTCACCAGATAAAAAGAAGGCATGGTGACATGAAGGGGAAGAACAATCACTCGATCCACTCAACAGTGTATCCCTGAGGCAGTCTGCACCCTGCCCTCGCCCCATTCCAGCAGTATGTGACTAACTGGGAGGAATCTCACTGCCAGCTAGACTTTCTCAGGAAAAGATTTCTGGAGAAAGCAGCATGGAGGACACATGGCAGACACTGAGGCTCATGAACTTGAACCAATACTACCCATGTGGCTTTTTAATGCAATAAAAATCAAAAGCCTGGAGAAAATGGACTTCGGTTTGCACCTGCAAATATGATAATGTTATGGTTCAGAATCACAACTCTAGTTTACAGAGAATTCTGGAGACACAGTTAGTGGGTGAGGGAGTATGGTCATATCAATAAAATGACAAAGCATGAAGTAAATAGTGAGGAAATGCATCTAGTGTGTGTGTCCCAGGGTTTAATACTTAGGGACTAAATTTTTTTGTAGAAACATCCTTTTTCTCTGGAATTTGTTCAAGGTTGATAGTAAAATGGTCAGCCAGGAATGATCTATTTGGAACCTGTATGGTTACTTTATTTTTTTTTTTAAAGATTTTATTTATTTATTTGACAGAGATCACAAGTAGGCAGAGAGGCAGGCAGAGAAAGAGAGGAGGAAGCTGAGCAGAGCGCAATGTGGGACTCAATCCCAGGATCCTGAGGTCACGACCTCAGCTGAAGGCAGAGGCCCAACCCACTGAGCAACCCAGGCGTCCCTATGGTTACTTTAAATTATATATTCCATTTAGTGGATCCCTCAATTGTTACTAAATATTAAGCATTTGGCACATACCAGGGCTTACTAAATATTATTAAATTAATAAATACTAAGTATTATTAAATTACTAAATAAGCTAAATACTAATAAACTATTCAGTTTATGTTATATATTAATATATTAAATACTAAATATTTTAAATTAAATTTAGTTTATTAAATATTATTATTCAGTGTGTGCTCAGTATAAGGGTTTCTTGAGAGTTTTCTTCCATATTTTTTCCCATCATTGGGTTAGAGATTTGGAAAACAACTTATAATACTGAATTCTTTCTTAGAGTTCTAAGGTCATGAGAAAGTGTATGAGGAAGACTCAAGACAGACAAGGAAGTTTTAACTTTTCTCTCATTGAGAGGTGGGGTCTAACTCCCTCAACCTTGAATCAGAACCGGCTTTAGAGATTTTCTTGAGTAATAAAAATTAGCAGAAGTGATGTTCTGGAATTTTCCAGGCTGATGCATAAGGAGCCTTATAGCTCATTCCTGGGACACTTGGAACACTCATTCTTGGACTCTGGGCTGCCAGGTAAAAAGTTCAACTTCTTTTAGCGGAGCAACCATGAGACCATATGGAGAGGGAGAGATGCAATGGAGGCCAGCCTTCAGCTGTCCATGGCAAAGTGCCAAGTATGGGAGAGAAGCTATCTCGGACCCTACAAACCTGCCCAGACACCAGCTGAATACCATCAGGTAACACCTGGTGAGAGAAGGTGGAGCAAAAGCAGCAGCACCCAGCCAATCCCTGCCTGGATTCCAGACCCACAGAACTGTAAGACATTAATAAAGTGGTTATTGTTTGAAGCCATTAAGTTTCAGAATAGTTCGTGAGGAAGCAATAGCTAGCCAAAACAGATGGAGTATAAAGTTTGCTTGTGCGACTCCTCTGAGGGTGGTCATCAGCTTCTATTCAGCTGGCCCCTCCTCCGCTCAGTGGGAGCAAGGCCACAGTGCGAGGCTATGGTTGGCAGGACTGTTGGGTCATGCTCTTAGAGAAATGAGATCAGTTTTACTTGTTTCAAGGTAACTAGATAGAGTTTTTGAGGGTGATGATTTCATGGCTCCATGACTAATTCTCAATCACTCGATAATAGATCCAAGGCATGTACAAATAGGGTAGGCTTTGTACAGTTTCTCGAAGCCTCTAGCATGGAGGAAAGGGGAAGAACAAAAAGCAGCTCTGTCTGGCATTGTGCAGTGGGTAATCGCCTTCCACTGGTCCACATGGGTCTCCCTGGCCCACTTTTACCCTCAAGAGCCTTTTACTGTCCCTAGTTCCCAGTAGTGTGATTCATTTTATAGATAGATAGATAGATAGATCTCCATTATCCATTATATATCTATCATATATATCATATATATATCCATTATCACATATATATATCACATATATATATCCATCATATGTATATCACATATATATATATCTCCATTAACAAACATATTTTAAAATAACACTGCAGAGTGCCTGGTGAGCAGGAGGGCAAATCCCGAAGTGTCATTCCAACACTGAGCATACGAATCCCTGCATAAGGGAGGCTGTCTAAAAGCTTAGAAGATCCCCCACCACTGTCTCTCAGCCTCCCTCTTCATGAAAGGTCTTTTTCCCCCCTCTCCAGCTCTAGTTTCATTTTGTGAAAAGGTTCACTGCCTGATGTGCCATGAGCAGACAAGCTTATCGAATGAACTGTAAATCTAATCAGTTTGGCACAGGGGTTTCATGGGAGCCATGTAAACAATAACTGGAGTTGTGTTAAGCTTCACTGACTCCAACTGATTCCCAGTTTGGTTCATTTGTGCAGAACAGTTGGAGATACAAAGCCAAGCCCATTAATTTCCAGAGAGCAGTTCTAACAGAGGAACGAGCTGTCAATCCCCAGGAGGCTTTCAAACCAAGCTCTAACTACAGGATTTTATTTACGGAATAAGGTGTGTCTGTGTGTTACTCAGTTTCTTTCCATTTCCTCAATATTCTGTATTTCTAGGGAGATTCTGGCAATTCTTGTTGAAATTGGAATCCTGTGGAGAAAGGAGCAGAGAACGTCTCCAAGTTCCCATGGCCCCTCATAATAGTGATCAAAGTGTGGTCCTGAGTCCCCACCCATGAAATTTTCTTAACGTGGTTGTGCCCCAGGTTTCCTCTGAAACGGACTTGATTAACTTCAGCCACTATTTCAGTTCTAGTTCTCGTCCATATACTTTTACAGCACACGTTCATTTTTTTTCATGTGAATTACACCCTCAAGATTGTAAAGTTTAGTAGTTACAGTGCTGAAGTCACTTTTCAATCTCTTAAATAGCATATGCCTCATTTCCAGATGGAAAAATGAATATTCACCACCGCTCCATTAGGAATACCAATTTCCCATCACTCTCTAGCATTGGCCAATGCAGTTATAATACCGTGCTAATTTAAGGCATTTTCTGGTCCTCTGAGCCTCGTATTTACATACTAGCTGAAACTGCAAGTGGAAATGAATGGAGATGATGATATTTGCCTTATCTCAATTTTTCTGTGAGAAGGAGAAAAGCACTTAAGCTTGAAATAAGCAGATGTGAAAACACTTCTCACTAATCAAAATGTTTACCACTAGGTTAGAAGAGGCTGCCTGTTCAGAGGCATTGAACCTGATCTGTATACTTAGCAAGATGAGTGTACTTAGTGTGACAGAACCTTGGAGCAGAACTTTTACAGCTTAGTTCAGATGACAATGAGCAATACCATATTTCTTTATCAGGCTTTTCACAGTTCATGAACTTGAATTCGGGAGTGCCTTGTCCATCTAGTCACTATAGACTTTCACACCAAGACGCTTTAAGCTTCACGTCACCAAACCCAGAAGTAGCAGAGAGGGAAGAATGTGAAGAACAATGTCACTACAAGATTCAGAGAATTAGCTTTGTAAAAACATTTCATATTAAATTACGGAAACTTTAATTGGAATAAAGGAAATTAAATATCTAACATTCTGGAAGACAACAAAAATTGTGCAACTGCTCTCAATTTGATTCTAGGCAGTAGAATATTCATAACAGGGAACTTGCGAGATAACACAGATGAAGGTAACAGGAGATTGCCAATGTGATTCTGTAAAGAGCTTGGCATAGCAAATGAGAGATCCACCTGCATTTTCTTGAGTAAGACCACCAATTTTATTTAAGGAATAAGGTGTGTCTGTGTGTTACTCAGTTTCTTTCCATTTCCTCAATATTCTGTATTTCTAGGGAGATTCTGGCAATGCTTGTTGAAATTGGAATCCTGTGGAGAAAGGAGCAGAGAACGTCTCCAAGTTCCCATGGCCCCTCATAATAGTGATCAAAGTGTGGTCCTGAGTCCCCACCCATGAAATTTTCTTAACCTCAAACTAACTTAAGTTATACAATTGCTACTCAACAAAGGTTGTGGCATTAATGATCACAATAAGAACTAACATTTAGGGAATTTTGACCATGCAATAGATAGTTCCAGCAAACATTTTTCATTGATTCATTCATTTAATCTTCACAATAATGGGAATCAGAAATATTCTTAGTGGCCCCATTTTATGCATGAGGAAACTGAGAAGCAGCAGAGTCACACAAGTCCCCCAAGTTACACAGATCAGAAGAGTCAAAGCCAACTTTTGATCCCAGGCAGGCCAGCTCCAGAGCCCACACACATGACTTCCACCCCCAACCAATTCCCAGAATATGTGACTTTTTTAGGTGACCAATCAAGAAAAAGTGTTATCCTTTGCCTTTATTTTGGTATGAGTTGGAGTCATGGCTTTCACATTGAAATCACAAGGTAGTAGTGGTCAATGGGACAGTGTCCACCTGTGATGTTCCAAGGAAAGTCTGATGGGATTCATTCTTAAAATCTCTCTCTGTCAAGGGGCACCTAGGTGGCTCAGTCAGTTAAGTGTCCAACTCTTGATTTCAGCTCAGGTCATAATCTCAGGGTCATGAGATCAAGCCCAGCATCGTACTCAGCAGGGAGACTGCTTGAGATTCTCTCTCCCTCTGCGCCTTCTTCCGCTTGCTCTCTCTCTTCAAATAAATAAATGCAACTTTCCCTAAAAACTATATCATTCAATACCAGCATTAGGTAGACAGAAAGAGTTAGAGTGTATTTCCTCAATTTTTATATGCTAATAAGTTTAGTAAAGTGTTAATATCTTGGAAGACAATGGGAATTCAAACCAATGCTCAGAAACTGGGGAAAATAATTCCATAAAAACTATTCAATTCACTTTAGCTGTTCCAGAGATGTTTATTCATCGCAGTGCCAAAATCAGCCATTCCACGTGGCATGTGCTCTGACAGACTCACATGCCCAGCACAGGTGACTGGATGTGGACGAACACCTGACCTGGGAAGGCTGGGTTGACACGTTAGGTCACAGTCCATCCAGAGGCTGGAGCAGGCCTATCAGACGCTAGCTCCTGGGAGTTTGCTCTGGACAACAGAGTGACACAGTTGGCAATGGTAACTTAAAGTTGACAAGTTATGAGGTAGGGAAAGGAAAGGAGAGGCCTTTGTGGCTTCACGTGCACACGAACCAAAGCTAGGAGGGAGCTGAGGAAGATGGTCCATGGAGAGAGGAGAATGAAGAAATAGAGAGTGAAAGAGAAAGGGAGGGAGAGGGACATACACAGATGAATGCAAGACATCTGAGCGCGGCTGTGTTTTGTCCTCCCGCAGATTCTGGAGGCTCTCAGGTTCCACTGTGGGCCACGGGTACTCTCACAAGTCCCGTGGCCTTAGAACTCAAGAGGGGCTTTGTTCCTTACAAACTGAAAAACCGAACCTGAAAATCAAATGAGTGAAAAGCAATTCATTTCTGGACAAAACCTCTCTATACTCCAAAACGGGTTTAAGGCACTAGAGATATATAAAAAGAAGAAGGAAAATGACTTGAAATTAAGAATAATTTACCTATGCAAAACCATTGTTTAAAAAAAACAATACAATACTGACTTATGGGTCAAGGGATATATTATATAAAAATCATAATTTTTTAAGAGGTAGATTTTTTAAAACTTCCTGTTCTCTTTTAACTAAATCTTACTTGGCACACAGTGTCATTTTTGCCACCCTTTAAAACAAAAAAAGATATAGAGATATAGATCTCCTGGCAAGAGTTCCAAGAGTAATTAAATTTATTAAATTATGATTACATGAAGCTACAAGGAATTGGGTCTCTTTGGTCTAGAGAGAAGAAAGTTAAGGAGTGACTTTTGTCTTCAAAGATATGGAAGCTTTTTATTCACAATTATGAGTTGTATTCATAAAAAGTAGGAATGAACTTTGGTTAAAGTTCTCTGTTAAACAGGAAGAAGAGTCTGTACATAGGCTACAGAGGGTCAAGGACTGTCCTATCCTGGAGAGATGTTCAAGAAGACATTTAGAAAACACGTGGAAGTCTTGCATGGTTGACAAATAGAACTCAGTAACATCTTTGGGTCTGAGCTGCCAACCATTGTTTAATGACTGTGCAGAAGTGCCCTGGGAGGCCATGGGTCAGAGAAGAAGGAAGAAATAGAAGAAAAAGAGAGGAAGAAGAAGAAACAAGCAGACAGGGACGTATGTCAGAAGTGGTCAAGTTAACATTCACTTTTCAGATGATGTTCAAAGGTGACTCTCTGCTCTCTTATTTCGTATAGCATAGTATGTAACAGGATGGTTTGTCACTGAACCACATCCTGGATTAGAAGTGACCCAAGTTGAGCACAACGTCTACAGTGGCCAAGAGTTTAGGCACTTCACGTGCAGTTGCCCTGCCTCCCTCTCCACCAGACCTCCCTGGGGAGACGCCTAAGAGTCAGGCTACAACTGACTCACCAGCTGCCTTCAGGAACCCACATGAGAACGGCCCCCACCAGAGCTTTGACCGGAATATCAACTATGGCGCCGCCCTGCACTTCCAGAGCTATGCACAGCTCTGCCTCTGGGCAAAGGTGTCACTTGAAGGACAGCGGGTGTCATGAAGGCCTCGTTTCTAAGGTACCTTGCTGAGGAGGAGAAATGAAAGGCACCTATGTACCCATGTTAGAGCTTGGAGGACTGAATCCTAATTCTGAGTCGGTGTTTATTTCATGAGAAACCTGGAGTGTACCACTTTCCTTGGTTCTCCATTTCTGTTCCTATAACCCAGGGTAGGCTGACTTTTCTTTGATGATATAGCGGGCTACATAGGATTTACACATACTTGACTGAGTTGCTGTGCTTAATTAAAGTTAGGCTCTTGGGGTGCCTGGGTGGCTCAGTGGGTTAAGCCTCTGCCTTTTGGCTCAGGCCATGATCCCAGGGTCCCAGGATCAAGCCCCGCATCCGGCTCTCTGCTCAGCAGGGAGCCTGCTTCCTCCTCCCTCTCTGCCTGCCTCTCTGCCTGTTTATGATCTCTGTCTGTCAAATAAACAAATAAAATCTTTTTAAAAAATTGGAGTTGGGCTCTTGAAGAAAATTGGGTTTTTACCAATGAGAAAGAAATGGGTACTTCCATCCTACATGCCCTGGGTTGAGTGTGAATCCAGTTCATGTTTCATAGGGAATGAAATTATTCTAAATAAAAACAATGTTTTTAAAAAGTTAAAATATGACTCACACGCTCGCTCGGAAAGCAACTTAGACAATAGATGTGTCTAAAACAGAAAGTGACATTTCCTACCCTGTCCAGTGCCACTCCCCTGAGGTAAACATTGTTAACAGTGGGGTTTACATCCTCCCTTTTATGCGTGTAGGAACATGTTTATAAATATTTGGCTTTCAAGCCTTGCATGATTTAAGGAGCTCCTCATTAAAGATCATAGGTCAAACTCCCTCTTAGTGATGCATTAAGCCCTATTTTGGGGACCCTGAAAATTAATAATAAATATGGAAGAGGGCAACCTGGCTTACTGTGACTAGCTTGGGTGGGTTACTCCCGACAGGCAAATAAGTCAACTCTGGTCATTTAAAAACAGGACTCCAACTCTCACTAGAGTTTATCATAAGAACTGTGGAACTGAAATTAGTTCCCAGTGCTATTGTGCTGAGCTGCAGGAAGGCTGCAAGCATGAGAAAGCTCTATTTCATACTAAACAGTATCTTGTTTAACATTCATGAGGAATCTACTTGACACAGTCTCTCTGGAATTCTGTGTTCTCTGGTGATTTCTTTTGGTTACACTAGTAACTGTGGCGAGGCGATGTTCCCCTGATATTTGGGAACTTGGTCATGACTTGGTCTGATTGGAAGGAACATTCTCTCTAGTCTCACTATGACTAAGGCAAGTGCATGCCCAGTACCTAAGGGCTGTGTCTGCACATGCCGCTGTGAGGCCTCGGAATCTGAGGTACTCTTTATCCGAAGGGCTGCCTGGCTGCCGGGCCCCCGGCAGCTGCTCAGGAAGAAGCGACACCAGGACTAGGGAAAGAACAGTCACTCCCCATGGTAAGCGCTCACCCCGTACAGGTCTCTAATCAGAAGTGGACAGCACCCTTCAGGCTAACTCCTGGCTCTCATGGTCTCAGACAGGCTATTAGCTTTCACTGAGTCCTTTGTAGATGAATAGGACACACGGGGAGTAAGGTATAGGGAGTGTGTATTTAACACAAGTGCTCCACCAGGTTCTGAGCATTGTGGTCTGAGATACCAAGGAGTCCTGTGTAGCCAGAAAAGAAAAAATGTTAAGTCTCAGTGATAGTCAGAGCAAGCCAAGGGCTAAGCAATTTGTGTCATTACCACTCAATTTCCCTCTCAATGAGATACAAACAACTTTGACCCCTAATCTAAATTTCACCATGTTTTCTCGTGCTTCCCAGTGCTGTTGCTGCCTCAATTTCTCATTCTGCAGAGGAGGGTTAGCAGTGCCTATCTCCAAAGGAAGATCGATTAGTTTGTGCCTGAGATGGGTGCTGAAAATATGGGTCAATGGTCACAAAATCTATTTACCATATTCACAAAATGCTGCCTCCTTTCTTCTGTTACTCTGGAATTTTTTTTTTTTAAATCAATTACTACTTGAAACGAAGGCAATGTTTCTCAACCTAAGATTTCTGAAAGAATTATTTTTTTAAAGATTTTTATTTATCCATTTGACAAACAGAGATCACAAGTAGGCAGAGAGGAAGGCAGAGAGAGAGGAGGAAGCAGGCTTCCCACCGAGCAGAGACCTGATGCGGGGCTCGATGCCAGGACTCCCGGACCATGACCTGAGCCGAAGGCAGAGGCTCCAAACCACTGAGCCAACCAGGTGCCCCTGAAAGAATTATTTTTTAAGATATATTTATTTATTTTAAAGAGAGAGAGGGAGAGAGAGCGTGCGAATGGGAGGAAGGCAGAGGGAGAGAAGCTCAGGCAGACTCCCCGCTGAGCACAGAGCCCAATGTGGGGGCTCGATCTCATAACGCTGAGACCGTGCCCCGAGCTGAAATCAAGAGTCAGAAACTTAGCCACTTGAGCCACAGAGGTACCCATGAAAGAATTTTTTAATTTGGGGTTTTCTTTTAGCTTATGATCTAAGAAAAGCAATACAAGAGGGTTCTGCACCATTGGGATGACAACTGCTTGTGACCAAACCTATCTTGAGTTCAGCGCCTGCATTTGTGCTTCCATGAGACTCAGCACCAAACTTCAGTGTTGTATACAACACCATACACGAATTGTATACAAGGCAATGTACAAACTTCATTGGACAACCAATATAATGGATTGATGGATAAAGCTTCAAAAACTGTAAACCTAAAAATAACAGCAGGGACAATAAGGAAGCCTCAAACAACTGTCCTTCATTTCCAAGACTGAGTCAAGTCAACTAGGGAAATGTATAACAACTAAACACATCTTTCCATTATTAAACTCAACATCAGCAATTTAGTGTCCATAAAAATACCATCTATGGCTCATCTGGATTTTACTAGTTTTATAAGTATGGATGTTTAATTGATACATCCATTCTGGTATTATGCTTGCCTAATGTTCATAAGCCTGGTTTTGTGTGTGCTTATATTTAAGGAACGCTACATTAAAAAAATAATTTGAGTCATCACTTGAGCTAATAAGAATTTTTCCATGAACAGCATCAGTCTGTAAGTTAATTTGGAAAATGCCTAAGGCATTAGCTGCAGTTTGGTTTGTTAAACAGAAAATCTCATTCAAATGTCTGCTGTTCAAAAGGAATTTTGTCGGGAACTCTCAAGCAGAGGTTTAAAGCTAGTGGATCTTCCTAACATTGTTCGAAGTTTTCTTTCCAGTGCACCTGTATTCATACAGTCACTTATACACCCATCAAACATTGAATACCTTTACTATGTACCCTGCAGGCATGAGAATGAGGAATATGATGTTATTTTTACCCTCAGGGTCCACAGCATAGTTGATAAACTGGAAAAAAAAATACCCAGTAGTAATTTATATTTGCCTGGGAGGTGAGAAGCCTCTTTGGGAAGGAAAAGCCCAATTACATGTGTTCACTCCTGAGCATGCCTACTCAGTTGGTGGAATGACCAAATATGTGGATTCCTGTCCTAGTCAACTATTCCCATGATAGTATCATATTGCTTTGATCAAAATAACCTTATGATACATTTTTAAGCCTGGGAAAGTCCTACATCATTATTCTACTTTTTCAGGATTTTCCTAGATAACTCTTAACAGGGATTTTTTTTTTCTTTTTTTGATGAACATTAGAAGATTTTTGTGAGGTTCTCCATAAAATCCCCTTGGCATTCTCATTATAAATTTGTTAAAAACCAAAGCTTAATTGGAGTAGATTGACTTACTAAAGGGTATTATGTCTATACTGGTAGTAAAATAGAACGTGTTTCTTCATGGATTCAAATCCTCTCTTACTTGTCTCAAAAAGGAAATGGTTTTTTTTCCTACAGATAGATCTAGCATATTTCTATTCCTATATAGTTTGTGTTTTGTGTGTGTCTAAGTCTTATTGTGAATAAAATCTGTGTTTTTATATTTCCCTTTATCACTCTCATAGAGGAACAGTCTTGATCTACACAATTATTTCATAACTAATCCTCCTAAATGCTTATTCGTTCTGATAACTGAATACTTTCAAGTCTTTTTACCTGAATGCCCTCAATGGCAAATGCCATTTTTTTTTTCTTTTCTTTTTAGTATGCAGAGAGGCAGGCAGAGAGAGAGAGGAGGAAGCAGGCTCCCTGCTGAGCAGAGAGCCTAATGTGGGGCTCAATCCCAGGACCCTGGAATCATGACCCGAGCCGAAGGCGAGGCTTTAACCCACTGAGCCACCCAGGTGCCCCGGGGCAGATGCCATTTTAACTGATGCTTATTAACTCAACATCTCCTTCCATCTTGCATTTGGCCAATATTCGCATTTGATTCCTTACTTCAGTACTTGCTGTGATAGAAATAAATTTGGTGATACAATTTTATTCATACAACTGATTGTCGAGGATGACGTGGCAAACATAGTTCCCATGATGTTTGGTCCAATTTTGTTTTCTTGTTGCTTCCCTTGATTTAGACAATCTTCTAGTAGACAGTCTTTTGATTTTAAAATAAGGATTATTATATATATATATCTCTCTCACAGAATACTTTGTTCTAAAACAGCAATATAACAGGTTCTTAACCTTTAAACTATACTTGAGTCCAGTGCCTTACGTAAACTCTGAATTTAGTGGTAACATCAAATGATAACACTGTTTCATATTTCCAAACAGTGACAGGTCAGAAGCAAAAATCCGGTTGCTAATTGGCTGTGTCTGTGCCATGTTCAACTCCAGTTTGTGAGCAGCAGAATTTTGACATTTTTGTTCTGCTTGCTCACTACTCTGGCCCAAGGAAATGAGTTGGATGAGTGCCCTTCTTTCTTATTCAGAGATGCCATAGATTAATTTTAAAGACTTCCTTTCATCTACATAACAGAATGGGTTCAGATAGCCTTTTAAGCTATTATCTGCAGTTTGGAACCTTGTGCTGGAAAGTCATAGCAGTTATACAAAAGGGGTCTGTTAGAAACACTGAACAATGAGAGTTTGACATTTTTCTCCTTCTGCCTCCAGAAAAGAACCAAAGCAACTATTTTATTGCATCTATGTGTTTCATAAAAGAATGTGGGGTTATATTTATATGCCAGCAAGCTTCATGGAAATGACAAAACTGTGCGGCTTGTTTAAGAAGACACTCTCATTAATCCTTCATTCTCATTGAGCTGGTGGAGGGAAAGTGGAAGCAAATTATTCCATGTGTCCTGCTCGATGCTGAAACCACGTCCTTGTTTAAGTGTAAGAAAAATAAGGAGTCCTGCTTAATCTAGAACGAACCTCAGCCTTATTGTATAGCCAGGGAAGAAGAATAGGAAACAGCATGCAGCACATTTAGACTTTTGGCTGAAATGAGCCTATGTAGACGGATATTTTCAACAGAAAGTAAACACACACACACACACAAATTACAAATTTGCCCTTCCACATAAGTGCTTCTTGTTTGCATTTGTGGGTTTTTTTTTCCCATTTCCTCTCTTGATTTCATTGATTTTGTGTGAGCCTGCATGTGCAGACATTCTTTGAATATAAATTGCTTTAATTAAAAACCACCTGAGCCAGGAAATTCAGTCCTCAGCTTATCAGCGTGAAGATTTCACAGAAGGGTTTTCATGTCCTGGTTGCCCTTCTGAGGGAGCTGTGATTTTCCAGGACAATCTCTTCTTTGAACCCAACATGAAAACACATCAGAGCTCTTTTTGGAACAAAGAAATATACATAGGAAATAAAGACATTGTTTTATCAAATCCTCATCTTCTACTCTGACGTAAGCTGGCTAGGAAAGAAAGTGTCTCCTTCCAAGAGGAAAGTGGACCAAGTCTGTTTTCTCCATACTTTATCCTGCTCAACTCAACTGGTATGACCACACTGCAGTGTAGACAAAGATCAGCTTCTTATGTCGTACATTTGAAACTAATGTAATGTCCTATACCAGTTTTGCCTCAGTTAAAAACAAAAAAAGTAGAAGTAAGCTTCCTCCTTGCCTTCCCTGAAGTTGCGTCCCAGCTTCCCCTCACATAAGCAGCCCACGTGTATGCAGCCCACACATCTGCAGCCATTCAGCTATGGGAGTCACTGGCTGGATGGACAGGGTTGGGTCTGAACTCCTTGGCCAAGACTGCTTCTGGCACAACATTAGTCATATTTATTTAAGCTCATTCTGCCTCAATCTGCGATGAGGAGGAGTTTTGCTGTCCGAATCTGGGCTGCTTAGAGGAGAGCAACCACCCCCTCCCATCATCTCAGGCCCCAAAGGAAGCCTGGAGGAGACAGGCCCATGGTACACTTGTCTACGTGGTGTCCTCTGACACACATGATGTGTTTGTGGTGGCCCTCCAGCTTGCCACTGTATTGGGCCAACAGACCAACTCCTTCTTATCCCTTTCAGAGCTCATTCATTACCCCAAACAATCCCTTTCCACCCACAGCTGCATGTTCACTCAGCTGCATGTTCATGGTGACAAAGTCTTTGCTGCATCCTGTTGCCTCTGGGAGTCTTTCCAGTACCTTCCTTCAGGAGTCTCCCTAGCTTCCTCTCCCTTCTAGATTCTCTACTTGGAATCCAGCTCTTGCTTTCCATGTACTAGTGTGGACTTGAGACAGCCTTGCCCCACACTCATTTTTAGACACAGACTCCAGCCCCACACACCTCCACCACCAGTCTGAGGGCCTAAGACCCCAGCTCAGTTCAAAGACGTGGGCCCCTTCTGCAAGGCACACCTCAGAACAAAAATAATTATGGCTGTGTGGTACACAGACTGCCCAAATCGTACTCGTTGTCTCTCAGAGCTTGTTCTCATTCTCATATCAAGAATAAGAACAGTCTGGCCATGCTACTTAACAGTCTGGTACCTGGGGACATTTAAGGAACATCCAAACCAAGTGTTGACAAAAGACACGTGGCTTAGTTCATATTCAAGGAGCAAGCACTCCAGCAGATACAAACAAAAGAGTGTATAATAATTGACCACTTTGAAACAGATTCATTAAAGCGATCTATGTTTAAAATGTTTTTTTATACTTACTTAGCACCTACTTAATAGACCACAGAACAAGGTGACAGATACCAGGAATTAATAAAGACACAGTCAGTTACCACAAGGAAGTGTACAATGCAGGGCAGGAAATAAGACACACAAACCAAGAGCAATGGCACTCGACCAGGTGTGTGTGCTCTGGGCACAACAGCAATCTACCGCAGAGCTTAAGGGACTTTAAGGGAAGGCATGGGTCATTACCCAAACATTTATCAAAGGCCTACTGTGTTCCTGAAACTAGGAATAGAGTTAAAACAGTTCCTGGGGCACCTGGGTGGCTCAGTTTGTTGAGTGTCTGCCTTCGGCTCAGGTCATGATCCCAGAGTCCTGGGATCGACCCCCATGTTGGGCTCTCTGCTCAGTGGGGAGTCTGCGTCTCCCTCTCCCTCTGCCTGCTCCAGCTCATGCTCTCTCTCTCTCAAAAATAAATAAAATCTTAAAAAAAAAAAACAACAACCCCACAGTTCTTGTTTTCAAGGAGCTCCCTATCTACTGGCAGAAAGCAAGATACACAGATGAATGCCAAACAATGTGATATAGGGCACACCAGGGAGATATGGGAAATACCATGGAACTCAGAGAAGGGGCTCTAAGCATAGGTATTCATGGCAGATACCTGAGCAACCAGGTCTGACTCCAGAAGTAATTAATTGGCTCCATAAATGGCTATACCAGCTGATGATGAAAGAACCCTGGCCCTAGCCTGGGCTGGATGGCCAGAAAATTTCCTGGAGGAAGTAGTGCCTGATCAGACACTTAAAGAACAAGTAGAAATTGATCAGGCAAGGGCATTTCAGACAGAGCTAACAGCCCGTGCAAATGCTTAGTGGGGTAAGCACAGTACCCATCCGGGAGAATTGGTGTGCCTTCACCAAATGCCCCCGTCCCCTCCATGAGCACCCAGGCCACACACACCCAAAGGGGTTTATCAGAGGATGCCCTGTGAAGTGAGGCAGCCTGCTTGTTGAAACCATCTAGAAGCCATTGGAGGAGACATTTGACAATTGGCAAGATTGAAAACAATAGTACACACACACACACACACACACACACCACTGCTGTTCATAACCAGAAGCCTAAAATACACCCTGGATGTTGAAGACCAACCTCTGAGGCAAGCACAAGAAGGGGAAAACTGATAAATAAAGAAAAGCAGGCCACAGATAGAGGGTAGACACAAGAAAACAGCTTACCTCAAGAAAGACTTTTAAAAAAATGCCCAAAGGGGGAGATAAAGAGGGAAGATTAAGCCATAAAACTACTCCAACAATAACATAACTTGGTACTTAAGAGGAATTGATAAGACTGAATGCAAAAATGAGAATTAAATGGAAAATGAGTAAATCCAATGTTGTAAGTATAGTGAGCACCTGCTGTTTCTCCCTGCCCACAAGCACCCTTATTCATCTGTATTGGAATCTCCCCTTCCTATGATAGTACCTCAAAAGCCGTGAGGCTCGAGGCTGGGGTGAAGCTCACCCTCCAGGCCCCTCCTCCACCACATGTGACCCCAGAGCATCTGAGGTGGCCCATTCACTCCAGCTTCAGCCATGGGTTCACAAGTTCACAAGTGATTCTTTGCCAGGACTTTCTGGAAGGGTTTTGTTTGTTTTGTTTAAAAAATTTTATTTTATTTCTTTGAGAGAAAGCAGGAGCTGGGGGGAGGCGCAGAGGGAGAGAGAGAAGCAGACTCTCCACTGAGAAGGAAGTCAGATATAGGCTTGATCCCAGGACCTTGGATCATGACCTGAACTGAAGGCAGATGCCTAACCAACTGAGCCCTCCAGGTGCCCCTCTGGTGGAGTTTAACAAAGGACCTCTTCCTCACTGGGAGCTGGAAGCAGGTTGCATGTGAGCCTCGGGATGCCAGAAACCATGCACTAGTGGTGAGAGATGGGGTCCTGGTGACATTCATTTCAGCTTCTAGAGCTGATATTCATCCCTGGGTTTCTCTGTTATTTGAGCAAATTCTCATTTTCACTCAAGCTCATTTGAGTTGGAGTCTGTTGCTTACAAACCAGAAGGTCCTGATTAACTCAAGAAGACTTTCAGTCACCAGCATAATGTTTCAAGTGACAGGCATTCTGGCCAGTTAGTAAAGACATCCCTGACATATATTAAGATCTCACAAATGGAAATATTGGGAGTGAGAGCTAGGTAGGGGTCCCAGAAAGCACTTGGTTCTGCTTTATCAAAGAATTTCTGGTACAGAAAGTTCATGCCAACAAATAGCATTTTGCCTAAGTCAGAAACACTGCCTAATTTCTACCTTCACTCCATGAAAACGTACTGAGCAGGCCCAGGACCAGGCACTACACACAGTGCTGGGGAGACACAACACAGAGTACTTGCACAGAGAAACTCACAGTCTGGGAAGATGGATCTGTGAATGCAAGCAGAGTAAGAGCTATAATCCAGGAGAGACAAAGTGCTGAGGGAGCCCACAGGGGGAAGGAAACAGCTTCCTTCCATCAGAAGGAAAAACAACCCATTCTACTTCAGGGGACAATAGATCACCAGTCACTCACCCACCTCGTTCACTTTAAACATATTCAATATGGCAGAGAAGAATGCCTCAAGCTTTGAGACGTTTCCACACTCAGGTGAAAGAAAGGGCACCTAGACTTGTTAGTTGAGTCCCTGCTCTGGGCCAGGCACAGATGCCTGATCTACGTTACCTCAGAATAGATGGCCTGCTGTGGCGCAGGGCTGCCAGGGTTTTGACAGGCTCTGAGACCATCACGAGAACAAATTCAACAGCTCATCTGACAGTAGTGGTCATTGAAATACTGTTGGCTCCAACAAAATGAAAGGGGTCGCCAAAGAAGTCAGTAATCAAGATGATTCATATTTTAATGTCAAAAATCAAAAATAAATATCAAAATTTTAAATAAAGATGGGCTCAGGACCTGTGTTTGTGTGACTTGTCCTCACTTGCCTTATTCCAGTCCCAGTCTTGCTCTGGAGATGGTGGCTCTGTGCACCTCTGTGCATAAGTTTTGTCATCTCCTGTCTGTCTTCCTGTCCCAAACAGCAAAACAATCCTTAAAATGGCCGTGGCTCGTGTGTCCATATCTGGGAACACCAAAATCATGTGAGGCCAGAAACTGCCTAAGAGCTGTGCCTCCTTAGGTGGGGAGGAGAGGCAGGGAGATCCATCCTGTACCCAATCTAGGTTGGAAGGAGAAGGAAAACCATCATGGATCATGGAACCCTGTCTTCACTAACTGAGATAAGGGTGAGGGGACTGTCTGGCCTGTAAGAAAGTCTCCCTCACCAGGATTATGGGAAACATCAGAAACATCAGACTCTATCTAGTTCCCTGACTAGCCATCACCTCGGGAGTTTTGAAGACAGCTTTGAGTGATGAAATGCATGCCATCTCCCCTGTTTCTCCTCTCAGTCCCTTAATCCAGCCTCATGTTCTAGGAGAGCCTGGGGTCCAGTATCCCAGTGGTAGAACTGTCCTCGTTGAGCTCCATGCAAAGCAACAAGAATGGGGCAGAAGTAAAATGAAAACCAAATGGACTACCAACTCAGGTTTGGGTCTCTGAAGAGACTGGGACCTAACATTGAGCCAAATTCAGCTAAACCATCAATTTTTTCATGTATACATTGAAGGTACTCTTTCTTGCCTTGCTGTGTGAAGGCGTTCCTAAAGAATGAAGACTACAAAACAAAATGGCCTTCAGATACAAGAAATTATTCTCTGTGTTTAACTAGAGAATTTCTCAAGAGTTATTTTGTATTTGTTTTTATCATTCCTTTTATATACTTTTAATTTAACAAAAGGGTAGGGGACTTCTTGGCATTAACCATGATTTGCAATGATGGAGGAAGCATGCCACTTCATTATCTATATTAAAATAATCAAAATAGCGGGGCACCTGGGTGGCCCAGTGGGTTAAAGCCTCTGCTTTCAGCTCAGGTCATGATCCCAGCATCCTGGGATGGAGCTCCACATCGGGCTCTCTGCTCGGCGGGGAGCCTGCTTCCCCTCCTCTCTCTCTGACTGCCTCTGTCTACTTGTGATCTCTCTCTCTGTCAAATAAATAAATAAAATATTTAAAATAATCAAAACAGCTACTGTTTATGTGTCACACACCATGCTATGTTTATAAATATTACTGCCTTTAGAGGTAGGGTATTTCTTTTAATAATGGAGTTCAAAGAAAGTTAAAGGGAATTTACGTATCTTCTGTATATTAAAAGATTTATTTTTCATTCATTTATTCCTTTGGCAAATACTTCTGGATGGAGACATGAGCATACAGGCTTTTTCCTTCTGCATGCTTAAGGCCTCATAGGACTACTTCATGTTATCTTGGGAGACTTTAGAAATTTTACTTGTAAGAAAGAAAAGCAGTTTAACCAATAATCTTATTACATCACCACCAAAAGTTAAGCCGGTCTCTGAACTCATAGCATTTCCTCTCCTGATACCTGGAAACCATGCAGCTTTAAAAATATTTTGACTCTTGGTGGTCTGACTTTTCCTGGAAAGTCACCGAAATGCCCTGAGGTCATTCATGCGAAGCAGTCATTCAAGTAACATGTAGTTGGGGCGCCTGGGTGGCTCAGTGGGTTAAGTCTCTGCCTTCAGCTCAGGTCACGGTCTCAGGGTCCTGGATCGAGCCCCACATCGGGCTCTCTGCTCAGCAGGGAGCCTGCTTCCCCTGCCCGCCTCTGCCTGCCTCTCTGCCTACTTGTGATCTCTGTCTGTCAAATAAATAAATAAAAATCTTAAAAAAAAAACAACGTATAGTTAAGACCTACTATGCACTAAGAACTACAGGCTGTTATTGGCTGAACGTATAGGAATAAACAAGGCACAATTCCCACCTTCAGGAGGTCATTGTCAAATGAAAAAGTACACAAGGGATTATGATACGTAGTGATTCGTGACACAGACAAAATTCTGAACCAGGTGCTATGAGCAGATGAAGGGGAAAAGCACGAAATCCATCATCACAAAGCCCGAGGAGCGCTTTCCTACTTGAGAGAAAGATCGATGACCAAGTAAGAAGACGACCCAGGAAGAGTGGTGTTTGGGAACCTTACCAGGAAGTGTGGATTATCACACTCTTGAGAGGCGTCCGTTTCACCCCTGTGTGCAAGTCTTCTGGAGTCAGATGGTGAAATCAATCACGGGGGCGTCGGGTTTCGGAGCCAGCTGGGAAGACCTGGCCAGATTCCACTTCTAGGGAATGGCCTGGGAGGGGCGGCTCTGGGGGATAGGCATCTCACGCTATTTGTGGAAACCCCTTTCAGCCTGAGCTGTAGGCAGCAGCTGACTGCATTAGGAGCACCCCCCAACACCCCCAGGCCTTTCCCAGATGTCCCGCTCAAACCCCTGCACCCCACCCCCGGAAGCCATTGAGTCTGGGAAAGGAAAGTCTCTTAAGGAAAAGAGAGAGAAAGAGAGCACAACAGAAATTCTCAAATGAGTTAGAAAAATGAATTCCCCATCTTGCTAAGCCCAAGAGGATCCATTTAGGAGACTGAGGCTCCCAGAAGGCTATAATTTCTTCCCGATGAGCCTTTCATTTTGACCACATTTCCATGAAATAAAAGAACTGCCATCCATGTGGACTCAAGTCACTTGGAGATAGCCCCCTACCATTCTTGCCGATAATCGTAATTAGTTTCCCATACATGGCATTGGAAGGCTGTTGACTACTGACACCACAAGCAAGGAGGAATTTGCTCACTATAGAAGAGCTGTCTGAGGCCCAGACAGATGAACTGAACTGTCACACAGGAAGGCAGTGGTAGACGGAGGTGTAGAAGACCATAGCTGAGCTCTGGACTCCTGTCTGAGGACTTTGGTCCAAAGGTGTCTTGTATATGTAAAGATTCTCTTCTATATAATAATATGGAAGAAGAAAGAATGATAGTGTTTACATTGTAAAAGATTTTCTTACATATTCACCAGCTTTTGTGTACTTTATTTTTTCCTTGGGAAAAATAAGGTTAAGGTTAGTGTCTTCCTGGCTATCAGCTCAGTCCCTTTCTGTGGTTCAGGTTCTTCAGGTCAGGATGAACAGCCCTAAAGTTCAGCCTGAGAGATCGATTCGCACTTCCCAGTCTCCTCACATCTGCTGTGGAGGGGCTGCCTGGAAGCCTCCCAGGGCAAGTCCTCCTGAGGGAAGGGAAGAGAATACCACCCAAAGAGCTCTGTGAGTTCCTGCCATCTCCAGTGTGCTTGTGTTCCGAGGCTCTGGCAGAGACCATCGTTGGAATTTAGCAAGAAGCCTGCAGAATAATTACTGTTCCTATGAGGCTGACAGCTGGTAAGGACTCATTAGGGAGTGTCAGTTTTCCATAGGCAACTGCATTTCTGAGAAAAGGGCCTGACCTTGGGGGGGTAAAACCCCACAAAACCAACAGCTATTTCTATTTCAAGAGAACAAGTTGTTGACTCTGAAGTGACAAGAGAGTTTACAAACCCTTTAATTGCCCACTTCTGGCTCATTCCATCCACTCTTAAGACTAAGATGTGGGTCAGGACTATAAAATAAGCACTTGATGAACCTTCCTTTCCCCCTCCCCCAACACAAGCTGGGAACATAGTGAAGGGTTTCAGGAATTCCTCACAATCATGGAGGAAGTTGGGGAGACTTGGTTTTGAAAGATGAGACTAACCCGTTATGATGCACATCTGGATATCTGTTCGTCATCTCATCGTGTTTGGGGATTCCAGTAAGGGCACATACAGTGGCTGGTGTTTGGAAGAAATGAAAGAGGCATCAGATGACCATCCCTGCCCTGTAGCAGCATACCGTCTGGAATGAGACCTACCCCCTTCAGCAAAAAAGACCAAATTACAAGCTCTACACATAATTCAGATCTAGTATGGCATACACTACAGGTTAGGGACCAGAGAGGTCACCAAGGTCTGGAGTGTGGTCCTCAGCCTCCCTTTCTTCAGGCCCTCTGTGGATGTTGTCTTCTCAGGAGTCTGTCCCAGTTTTCTTGCTCAGTCTAAATCTTCTAGTTCAGTGGTTTCCAAGAACCCACTTTAGGACTCTCTCACTCTCTCAGTTGCTGCTGGATCCATACCCAGTTTGAATGTGCCTAGCGGTGGATCTCCATCTTGGTAGCACATTAGAATCACTTGGGGAGCTTTAAAAACAACCTGTGCCCAAGTCCTATTCCAGACTGACTGAATCAGAGTCCCCAGGAAGGGGGTTTTGAGGGTCAACCTAATGGGCAGCCAGGTGGAGAACCACCAACTGAAGCAAGAGAGAGTAATTTGCAGACTCACAGAGCGAAACCTGAGGAAGGGCCCAGTGGAGTTGCCCGAAAGGACAACCAGAGCCAGGACACTGAACACTGTGAAGACCTCTCTGCTCCCCAGCTCACTTCTTCCATGTTTCTGCTACATCTCAGAACAACTCTTCTGTGAGATGGGAATCACTGGGCCTAGCAGCTCTGATTCACACTTTAGCAACTAAAGAGGACAGGGTTTCCTTCTTCCACCTCCATTTTGCACCCTCCAACCCCCCCCCAATAAAAAAAAGCAAAAACTCTGATGGGCCACACAGCTGTCATGTACCACCCCTTGACTTGTGTTGGGATATTATTGTTGGTTCATGTTCAAGTTCTTACCCCTGAGGAGGGGTGCTAGGAAACGGAACATAAAGCCTCACTTTTCAAAGGGAGGGCCACAAACAAGCAATGCAAGCGTTACTAGGCGCTTGTTAGACATAGATATCCTCAGACCCATCTCAGATCTGCTGAGCCTGCTTTCCAACAAGACCCCCAAGTGATCTGTACACACATGAAAGCTTGAGAACGATGGCTCTAGGCTCTGCATCATTTTCTCCAGTGGGCAAGAATAGGGGTATTGTTTTCTCTTGGTTTCACATCAAAGCCTCAGGAATAGGACGCCACCACTCCCCCTTTTCTGCTTCTGACAGCAGCAGAACCCACACCAGGTCTTGCCTGGGTGGCGAGAACCCCAGTCAAGTTCCTTGAGCTGTTTCACATTCCCCTTCTTAAAAGCTGGCTCTGGGGGCTCGTGGGATGGGATCTGTAGTTTGCTGCAAGAGCTGATATGGAAGAGGATGTGGTGCTCAGGGCCAAGCAGGGTCCAGCAGCTGGCGCTTATCAGCCACACCCCACCATCTACACAGATGTGTCCACACTGACCTTCCTGGCTGAGGATGTGTGGGAACTCTGAGCTTCCCATGGGAATAGATGACAGAACAGGGAAGCGAGAAGGTTGATGTAGGTGTGGTGGCCTCCTGCCAGCCACCCCCGAGCACAGAGCCCCAGCACCTTCGCTAATCATCGAGAGGGATTTGCCTCTGAAACCTGGAAGCATGAAAGAAGCACAAACATATCATCTAAGTGTCGCTCTGTTTGCTCAGTGGTGCTCTACGTCCTCCATGGGGGTTGCCATTTTTCACCTTGGGGGTGCTCCCTAAGCCCCAAGCCCATCTTCTGTGCCCAGGCAACCAGTTTTTTTCTCTTACTTTTTTCTTCCTCTGTCCATTGCCTTTCCTGCTCCCAGAGGAAAGGGTGAAAATCAGGGGCACTTGATAAATATTAGTTGAAGAAATAAATAGTTGAATAAATAAATAAGGGAGCTTTTTTCACATTTTCGGAACAGCTGAGATTGACTTTCATCTGCTTTGATGGATAAATAGCTTCAATTCTGGGAAACGACACAGAATGGCCACAAGAGAATCATCATTTCAATTTTGTTTATATCTCTCCTGCATCTCCATCCTCCACAAACAGGAAGTTCTCTATAAATTTGTGCTTGAGAACCTCAAGTTTTTATTCTCCCTCGTATGAGCTGTAGGAAAAGCCTGCCTTTGGTCTCCATGGCCTCTTACCAGCCGTGTCCTTAGGGATGAAGACAATTTCCACCCCTCCCCCCCAATCATTTGAGTACTTTCATCCCAAGAAGAGATATATTTCTATCCCCTTATTCTGGAGCAGAATTAGAACGGAGAGCCATCCTCCGTTGGAGCTGCTTCCTCCAGGAAGCCACTAGATCTGTCCAAGCCAACACAACTAGTAAGAGTCCTGAGTTTGGGTCCAGTTCCTTCTCCTTTCACACCACAGCACAGCCTACTGATGGCCCTGCTATCAGCCCTCAGCTTCGGGACAACCATGCCGTCACTATCCTGTGACCAGACGGCAGCCTATGAAAGGGCCCCTAAATGTTCCACCCAATGGCATGGCCTCTAATGGGGGCTGGTGGGAGATGGACAGAGCAGGATTCAGTGGCCAGTTCCACACCAACCCCAAAGTTACAGACCTGATTTTCCAAAAGCCCATTTTTTTTTTCTGTCTCCTTGAAGCCAATGCAAGCAGCAGTGGAGAGGATTTTGCTCAGACTTTCCAAAATAACTTCCCTTTGGGCTGAGACCAAGCATATGTAGCTTCAGGCCAAAGGAATATGGAGAAGTTTATGAGCCACTAAAAATAGACAGTTACAACAGAAACTCCCTCCTTCCTCTGCCATTTTCCCTGTTGGCTACACAAGTACGGAGGCCGACTCCAACCAGGAAGGGTGGAAAAAGCAGCACAAGCTCCAAGCTGCAGTGTAATCAGATGGGAAATAAGGAAGACTAGTGCCGTTTCGGGAATAGGGATGACCCAGATCTCACACCTGGACAGTAGAGGACCCATCAGTGTGTCCTCTGGCCCTGAATTCTAACCTCCCACAGCCAGAGAAGGGCAGAGGAAGGACAAACAGCAGGACTGAACCACAGCGAGAGGGGCAAACCCCCCACAGGCCTCTGACCATGTGTAGGATCTTGTCTCTTTGGGGGAATGGAAGCCAGGTGTAACCATGCCACAGATTCAAGAACAATCCAAATCAATTCCAACAGCACAAATGGTTTCTTCGAAGTACGTTTGGCCTGGTTATGCAAACGATCCTTTGCCCTCCGCCTAGACTAGGTCTGTACCTGGCTGCCGTAAAGATTCTGTTCCTCTTTATTCACTTTATAGAGTGAATAAAATAAGCAAGTTAAGTCTTTAGGTCCCGGTGTACCTGGTTTCTCAGCAGCCACAGACCAGGAATCCTTGAAATACACTCCACTGAGGTTAAGGACTGAAACTTAGAGACTTGAGTTAGTCCAGTGTCCACGAGGCCTGTACGGCTCTCTATATGGCACTGGGATGGAATTCTAGAATCCCAGCAAGAATGAGGATCAACACAAGTGCTTCAGAGGAAGTAGTCGTATATTTGGTGGGTCCTAAGCAAATGACTTACGGCCCTCAGGCTCTATAGGTAGGTCATAAAACACCTGAAGTTATACCAAGCAATGAAGCAAGAATAACAGAGGTCTGCAGAAGAGAAGGCAGGTCTGTTCCATCCACTCTGTCCAGGTGGTGGATGGGGATCTGACGTCATTCTCCCAATACTGATTTCTTCCCCAAAGGAACAATTGAAGGTCGAGCATGTTCCACGCATCCCCTGTGGACTTCTTGTTCTTGAACTCTCTTCATATAACTCTACACTGTTGGAGGACGGCTCCCCGTTCTTTCTGTTTCTAAAGACTCTCAGAGGAGGAGAACCAGAGCCCTCCTTTACTGGCCTTTTTAGGGTTTTAACAGCTCTTTAGAGAAAATAAACCCGTCCTTATTCCGAACTTGAATCCCTCGTGCTGCTGTGTAAATTCATTTCTTCGTGTTTGGGTCTTGGCAAAGATAGGAAACACCTGGTGTCCTTCCTGTGTCTGTTATACATGTCGTCTCGGGCTTCCCATTTTCGTCTTTTTTTATCTTCTCATTCATCTCTTCTAAGTCCCCTCTAAACTCTTCGCCTCCCACCCTTGTTAGGAAATCCAGGAGTAGTCACAATACCTGAAATCCAATACCAGTGCCCCAGTGTGAGATTTATGTAATGTAAATATTAGATGATATAATTATACATACATACAATCTTTTTTTTTTTTTGGACCCACTTCTTCCATTTCTTCCACCCCCACAACCTGCCACTGGCAGCCACTAATCCGTTTTCTATATCTGTGACCTTGGTTTGGTTGTTTGTTCATCGTGGTTTTGCTTGATTCCACATATAAGAGAGATCGCATGGTATTTGTTTTTCTCCGTGTGACTTGTTTCGCTTAGCAAAATGCCCTTGAGCCCCTCCCATGTTATGGCAAATAGCAAGATTTTATGCTCTTTTAATAGCTAATATTACATCACATAAATGTGTACGCCGCGTCTTCTTTACCCAATGGACAACCAAGTGTCCATTGATGGACACTTAGGTTGCTTCCATATCTTGGCTTTTGTAACTAAGGCTGCCGTGAACACAAAGGGGCATCTATCTCTTCAAGTGTTTTTGTGTTTTCTTTGGATAAATACCCAGAAGTGGAATTGCTGGATAATATGGTAGTTCTATTGTTAATTTTTTGAGGAAACTCCATGCTGTTTTCCCCTGTTGCTGCACCAAGTTACACTTTCACCAACAAGGCACAAGGATTCCCTTTCCTTTCCATTCTTGCCAACACTTGTTATCTCTTGCCTTTTCAATAACAGCCATTGTGACAGGTGTGAGGTAATATCTTACTGTGGTTTTGATTTACATTTCCCTACTTTTGACCATCTTTTCATGTACCTGCTAGGCATCTGTACTGTCTCTTTTGGAAAAATGTCTACTCAGATCTTTTGTTCATTTTTTAAATCAGATTGTTTCTTGTTTTTGTTTTTGCTTTTTGCTGTTGAGCTGTATGAATTCTTTACATATTTTGGGTATTGGCCCCTTATCAAATATATGATTTGCAAATAATTTTCCCATTCGGTAAGTTGCCTTTCAGTCTATTGATGGTTTCTTTTGCTGTGCAGATGCTTTTGAGTATGATGTAGTCCCAATTATTTATTCTTCCTTGTGGTGTCAGATTCAAAAAAATCATCACCAAGATCGATGTCAAGGAGATCATTAGCTGTTTTATTCTAGGAGCTTTATGGTTTTAGGTCTTACATTCAAATCTCTAATTTATTTTGAGTTAATTTTTGTGTTATGGTATGAGAAGGTGGTCACATTTCTTTCTTCTACATGTGGCTGTCCAGTTTTCCCAACACCATTTATTGAAGATACTGTCCTTTCCCTATGTGTATTCTTGCTTCCTTTGTCATACATTAATTGACTATATATGTGTGGATTTTCTTTTGGGTTCTCTACCCTATTTCATTGATCTATGTATCTGGTTTTATGCCAGTACCATACTGTTTTGATTACTAAAGCTTTGTAACATAGTCTGAAATCAGGAAGGTTGATGCCTCCAGATTTGTTCTTTTTTCTCAAGACTGTTTTGGCTATTCAGGGTCTTTTGTGGTTCCATACAAAATTTAGGAAAATTTAATCTCTGTGAAAAAAATGCCATTGGTATTTGATAGGGATTGCATTGAATCTGTAGATTGCTTTGGGTAATACGGCATTTTAACAATATTGATTCTTTCAACCTATGAACATGGAATATCTTTCCTTTTTTGTGTATCCTCTTCAATTTCTTTAATCATGCCTTACAGTTTTCAGAGTATAAGTCTTTCACCTCCTTGGTTTAATTTTTTTCCTAGGTATTTAATTCTTTCTGATGTGATTGCAAACGGGATTGCTTTCTTAATTTCTCTCTCTGATTGTTGTTTGTGTATACAAATGCTACAGATTTTTGCATATTAATTTTATATCTTGCTACTTAACTGAATTCATCTGTTAGTTCTAATAAGATTATATATATAAACTTTAAAAAGGATTTCCATTTGCACTAGCACATTTGAGCCTTAAAACCAAGATTCTATGAGACCAGTGAATAGCTATTATTATTTCTATTTTGTAGATGAGAAAACTTGGGGAATTGAAGTAAGTTACCCAGGGTAACAAATCTAGGAAGTAACTGAAGAAGGAGCCAAACTCAAACCTAATCTCCAGTGCAGGGTCTTTTTCCTGACACCTTCTCATCATCTGTCATGGGTAAATCCTACATTGTAGAAGGACTGTGAGGACCAGGTCCCTGTCTATGTAGACCAGGCCCCCTCCTCCACAGTTCCACTGCATTCTTTTCGCACTTATGTCAAAGCTAGGCAAACACTCCATTCCACTTGTTTTTTACTATTGGAGGGCAAAGACCAGGTCCTACTCATCTTGGAATCCTGCATCCTCTTACCTTACCCAGTGGGTTGACCCTGTAGATGCTCAACAGGCCAGTCAGAGACTGAATGAATAGGGAGCATAGGGCGGCATGGAGAAGTAATTCTACTCCATGCCGTAGAAGTAGAAGTAATAGTAATTCTACTATTCTGAAGCAAATAGCCTTAAGAGAACAAAAGGTACAATTACACAATTCCTTTAGAGCATTAAATGAAGCTCACACCTTGATAACTTTTATGAAATGAACCTTCCTAGTCACAATGTATTATCCAGCATTGTAACATTCAGATTATATCAAGTATTTTTGTGGTTATAAAATATTAAAAATGTATATAACATGAATGTTAAATATTAAATGAATTGTTTCATGTCACTTCAAGTCCAGGAAACATCCTAATGGACAGTCACATTCTCCATAGTAAAATGGCCCTGCCTTTTTAAAACTTTTTTTTTTTTTTAAGATTTTATTTATTTGACAGACAGAGATCATAAGCAGGCAAAGAGGCAGGCAGAGAGAGAGGGAAGCAGGCTCCCTGCTGAGCAGAGAGGCCGAGGCAGGTCTCGATTCCAGGACCCTGGGACCATGACCTGAGTCAAAAACAGAGGCTTTAAGCCTCTGAGCCACCCAGGCGGCCTCCTTTTTAAAACTTTTTTTCCAAAACATTGCCAAACAGTTCATGTCTAATCTGTCACTAATCACAAAGCAAATATTTATTGCTCACATTGATGGGGTCCTAACTTTTTAAATTATTTATTTATTTATTAACATTTTTATTCCTAACTTCCCATAAGATGCTACATAAAATAAGCTAGATTACTCTTTATAAAGTATTGCATCACTTTTTGTCCCATTAAAAATATAACAGCATATTAGAAAGCCCAACCTAGGGTGCCTGGGTGGCTCAATCAGTCAATTGTCTGCTTTCGGATCAGGTCATGATCTCAGGAACCTAGGATCAAACCCTACATTGGGATTCCCACTGAGTGTGGAGTTTACTTTTCCTTCTTCCTCTGCCCTGCCCCTCCCATTTGTGCTTTCTCTCTCACTCACTCTGTCTCAAACAAATAAATAAAATTTAAAAAAAAAAAGAAAGAAAGAAAAAAAGAAAAGAAAGACCAGCCTCTGTTTAGGGAGTGACCTGGCTTTTAACTTCGTTATGGTTTGGGACAACCTAAAATTCTGATAGTTAAAACTAAATACTGGAGCTAGGGTTCACACCTAAAAGCATCTAAGCACTTCATTTAGCCAGAAAATTTATGTCCTCAATGACACACTGTAAAAATGCTCTAATTCTTTCGTTGAGGAAAACAAAAACTTACATTCAGTGTCCTAGTCATGCATGGTGTACAAATTAGGGGCCAGCAATTCATCAATAACAGTGTCTTCTCACAACTAATGAAAGTCTTAACACCAAGTACTTATAATATTTAAATTTTCTATTTTTATTCACTGTAAAAACTTAAGAAAAATAGTGGTGTTTGATGTTATTGCTAAAGTACCATTATAGGATTACAAGAAGAAAGGCAAAGGCTGAGTAATTGTTTATGTAATTATTTATGGTTTCTTATCTAAGATCAAACTTTTTTAGGTCCTCCAAAGGGAGAAGGGAAGTGGTTGTTTCCTGTACATAAAACTTGCTTTGTCACAATCAACAGTTTGGAGACCATAATAAGCAATGTGGAACTTGATGGTTTCTCCACCAGTAAGGACATTCTTTAAAGATTTTCAACTGAGCTCTTTGATTTTGATGAGGCCAGAGGTCCCTTGCCGGCAACCATGGTGGTGGAAATTTCTGGCATTTTCAATTCTCACAACATGGAGATCCCTTTCAGCTAAGAGAAGTCCAGTGTGATAAAGAAAGGATGGAACATTTCCCACAAATGGGAAATTTGATTACAACTTGGTACAAGAAATAGCTTCACAAGCCAAAGAAAGGACACAGTAATTCTTGAAGGTTAGCCAGACGAAACTGTAGGTAACTAAAGGCTGGCTTCCAAAACATGGATGCCATGTTTGCTAACTATAGGGTGTTGAGTCATTCTATCATCCCATTGTAAGGTTTTTATCCAAGACTTGACTAAGAAACCAAATGAGAGTCAAAAAGCGAGGTCATGGCCAGTAAAAGCTCAGTACTTGGTTTAGACACATCAGGCCCTGGGCTCGATGCTTAGGAATCTGGAATCTGAATTAGTACAGACTTCAGAAAAGGGAATACAAGGGTGAGTTGACTGGTCAATGACAGTTCTCTCAGGCTGGATCACACGGTCTGAGAATGTGGTTGGGGTCAAAGTGCAATAGTGCCAGAAGGATAGAGAGGAACAGATGATACCCACATTAGATTTGAAGTTCAAGAGTTTGAGAGACATCATCCAGACACAGAGCATTGGCCAAAGCAAGTGAAACAGACAAAGTGGAATGGGCAAGAACAGGTTTGACCTCAGCTCACCTCCCCAGTCTCATCTGAAACCAGACACTCCAGCCATATTGAATACCTTGCAACTTTCCTGAAGAAGCTAAACTTTCCTCACCTTGCTTCTGGGACTTCCCACTTATGGCTATCTCTGCCTGGGAGGTACACACACATTCAGGAATCACCTGACCTTACACACACATTCAGGAATCACTTTATCATGGAAAGCTTTCACCCATGCATTCCTGACCCTCAAAAATGGACTAGGTGTCCTTCCTCAGGTATCTTCATGGCCCTCATGGAGACACTGCCTGAGTATTAGAATGGGGTTTCAACCTTACGTCTAATTAGCAGAGCATTTTCTTCAGAAGAAATCTTACTCAGAACTCAGTGCAAAAGAGCCAGTGCTCTGAGAGTGTGGAAGCAAGAGAAAGAGGGAGACTCTATGCCAACCTGCCTGTTTGGCCCCATTCTTTACCCAAAGAAGCTGCCTTGAGCAATAGCCAAGGGAAGGTTAAAGAGGCTCAGAAATGCTTTTAAAATCCCAGGCCCAATATATGTGATGGATTATGCATAAAATACAGCATTCTTCATTTAAAATTGTCCCATGAAATACTTATTTATATTAACATTATGAGTCACTGAAATGTTTCCAATCTGTATAGCATGACACCAACTAATCAGAAAATACACCAGCTATTAACAACCAGTGTATTGTCCCAGTACATACTAGGTGAATGTAAGAGCTGAACATCCACTGATAATTCAAAATTTATGCGCCAGAAATCTTCTGTTAGTATGTATTTTTTCCATGCCATGAGTCACTAGCACTCAGTTAACAAACATACTTTTAACGCAAGATGGACCTTCTCCCTGCCCATCATTTTACATTATGCCAAACACCCACCATGGCCGATAAGGTGTGAAATTATGGCACTGGGCCTCCCAAGGAGCAACGGAAGTGATATGGAATGTAGGATTTGGAAATGCACATCTTAGGGGGCCTCGTGCCACCTCCAAACAGATGGCTAAGGAAACTGTTACATATCAAGGTCAGTAGGCAATTAAGGATCAGTACACATCACAGGTAGTAATAGTAGTACTGGGAGGTTTAACCTACAGCTGTACAAATGAGAGTCAAAAAAAAATCAAAGTGTGTTTGCCAGTGTACAAGGGCTGGGACACTGCTCGAGTGACCGTACACTTCCCTCTTCAATCAGGGTCCTCTTGTCCAGAAGGCATCTACTGTGTGTCACCACCCTCAATCCCCAGGTACCTGCGTGTGTTTACATGTGCATCCCTGGAGGCATTTCAACTAGTGGTTGAAGGTAGTGGGAAGGGGAACTGGGAATCTGCCCAATAGGAATGGGAATAAAATGGTTCACTCTAAATCTTCCATATGCTGTGAATTTTGTGTGTTCATGTATAAAATCACTGGCGTTTGCCTCATCCATTAAACTGTAAGTTCCTTGAGGGCAGAAACCATGCCCTATTCATCTCAGTATCCCCCGCACCTGGCATGTGGTAAGAAGGTAATCAACAGATGGATGGAGGGAGGGATGGAGGGATGGATCGATCAGAGGCAGACCAACAGTTTTAGCACCAAAGAGGGATGACAGCAGGGACCAAGGGCCTGGGCAAAGAGCTCAGGGAGGGAGGATCTCCATAGCACCAGCCATGTGAGGCTCAGAATCTAACTGCAGAGTGAATGGGTAGCAGGTGCGGAAGGGTGTAGTGGCAAGACTGACTCCTGCAAAGCGGCAGGTGGGCACTCCTGGGGCCCAGGGTCCTCCCAGAGACTTGGAATGAATGGAACTCCGTTGTGCCCAGATTGCCGGGAGAGTCAGGTAGAGGAACCTTTGAAGCCTCATGCTCAGAGCCTGTAAAATACTTATCAGTCTCTTATGCAAGTGGTTTTCTCAGCCTCTAGAAAGAAAATGAGCATTATAAAAGGGGCTTAATTGGCCCGGACAGTGCCAATAGTTACATAAGTTACCATGGTAGCTAATGCACATACTTCCTTCTCAATAAATAATGCCTCCTTATCTGCTTTCCAGACAAAAATGAATGAAAGAAGGAGAAAAGAAAGCAAAACTACACCTCCTGCCAAAGATGTCCACTTCCTTCTGCTTTCACTTTTCTGTATTCCAGCTACTGCCCGAGATGCTGCCCTGAGATTTTTTGGATCTCAAAGAGCAAACAAGGCTAACTCCATAACCGACAGGGTAAAGCGGTGCCAAGGGGCGGTTTACCCTGTTTGGCGGCTGTAGGGGACGCACTTGGAGGCGCCCGAGCCAATCGGGAGAATTACGCAGGGCCCGCTCACAAGGACACCTGCAGGAATTATGGAAGAAGAAATGGGACCACGAAAGGCTTTTTGAAACGAATTCTGTCTTTTAAGTGGCAAGGAGGATCCTATGGTATTTCAGGACGGCAGTATGTGTGAGCGGTCTTACAACCTCATTGGTGGAGACCATCTAGAGGTCAGGACGCAACTGAGGACGAAAGGGCGAGGGGGTGGGAGGGCGGGTGAACTTCCTTCTTTGTTTCATGGTTCAGCTCCAGTCTTTCTCCTTCATAGAAACCAGACACGAGAAAAAAAAAAAGCTCTGAGGTCATCTTATGGATGCCCTGCAGGGTCAGCGGCAGTCCATTCTGCTTACTTGAGTGAAGTGCTTTATTCAGGCTATTTTGAAAGGATTTAAGTAATGCGGTTCCCACTGCTTCCTTTGGCAAATGTGAGTAGTCACAGCCTCGAGTGAAAGTTTGGGGGGTTTTGTTGTTGCTGTTCTACACGAAGGCAGCCTTGCTTTCAGGCCAGCAACCTGCAGGCTCTGTCATGGGTAGAAATGCCATCTACATAACAGGGACCTCCGTAATAGTACCACCCAGGATGCCTTGACATCAGGGGTGCTGTCGGATTGCTGCGGAATTATAGCAAATTTCACTTTCTTCCTTCTTACCTTTGGTCTTATGTTCTGGAGGGAGCCATCAAGTGCGGTAAGCTCGCAGTCTTCCACTGGGGAAAACGCCCGAGCCTCCTGCAAGGAGACAGGACCAGGCAGGCAATCCACAGACTGGGGCGTAGCCCAGAGGACTGTTGGTGACAAACCCAGACCAGTCACATTCCGTGCCTTGTAGATGCTTGAATATAAGGCATGAGAGCACAGATCGGCAGTGAGCAGAGTCCTCAAGTGAACCAAAGTTCTATGTAAACGTTAGTCAGTGAACATCCCTGAGCTGTGGGCTAGCAGAAACCCTTGGCATAGAAAGAAGATGGCGGCACTGGGGTGGCTCAGTCAATTGGGCGTCGGGCTCTTGATTTCACCGTGGGTCATGATCTCAGGGTCGTGAGATCAAGCCCTGTGTCAGGGTCTGCTTGGGATTCTGTTTTTTCCTCTCTCCCTGCCCCTCCCCCCATAGATAGATAACTAAATAAATAAAATCTTTATATTTTAAAAGAATAATAATAAAAGGCCAGTTTTGTTCATGAGCCTTCTTTTGGTCATGGCTCTCTATGGGGGCAATAGAATAATCTGCCATATGTTTAGTACGTGGCAAAACCAGAAGAGACTCTCCCCCAGGAGGGGCACACCTTGGCCCTGACACATGGGCTCAATGTCCGAACGGAAGCATGCCAGGACCTGGAGGAGGAGCGGGCGCGGAGTCACAGGTCTGCCCACTCCTCTCCCGTCTTCCCCTCAGGCACAAGGTCGGGAAGCCACAGACCTCAGAGCCAGCATGACCCAGTTCCAGTGTGAATGGGACCCCCAGAGTTGTGCAAGGCAGTCCTGCCCAATAGCCTTTTAGAAGGTGCAGTGGCAGGAAAGCACGTTCCTCAGCGGCTGTAGCCGTCCCCCTGCCCTGTGTCTCCAACCTTGGCCATCTCACTGCGCTTCCAAGAGACAGCCCCAACTTGGTCACTTTCAAACACCAAAGTCAGCCTTCTCTCTTTGCTCCCATTACAGCCCCTTTGGCTGTGACACAAGAGGGATCCAGGTCAATGACCTGAGGCAGCTGTGACGACGAGCCACTGACAAATGGCAACCCTGGCCCCTTCTGAGTTGGGAGCGTGTGATGCGGGGCCCCCTCACGAGGGACCAGCACAGTCATCGGTATTCAGTTTGCTCTTTGATGAGAACAGCAGGGAGGGAAGCCCAGGAGAGAGCAAACACATCTATCACTACGTGTCTATACAGCAATTCATTGCCAAAATAAATAGGAAAGAGAGAGAAACTGGACATCTTCGAAAGCCAAAATGCAACTTACTAGTATGATTACAAGTAGTCACAAAGTAGGGTGAGGTGATGGGTCTGTTGGATTCTTCTTTAAGTCCCAAATCTGGTACTTGGACAGTACACTCGTGTATGAGAAAGTGGCCGGCAAATACACATACACCACTAGAGATAACGTTTCAGACTTCTTCTCCGATGGAGATGTTTATAAGCAATTCCCAAAGTTTTATGGAATTTGTGGCCAAGAGAAGTAGGTGGGCCAAAAGGCAGCTTCCCTCTCCTCTCCCATAGCATTGTTCTCTGTATCTGAAGGCTGAATTCCTGAAATCTCAAGGCACAGTTCTTGTTCCCAAAATGTAGTTATGAGTTCAAGATGGCTCATTGCTCAGATCCTATGTGCTGATGCTCTCTTGGCTACGGATTACCCCAGAGTCCTCACAGGCAAAACCTCACAGGCCACCATGCAAGCCAGTTAGGGGTGCCTGTCTTAAAAGGCCACTCACAGGCAGGACAATTCTGAGGAAATAATTGAGATAAATGTAGGTACACTCAGGCCTGCTTCCTCAAGAAATGTAGGTCCTGGGAGTTTGCAGCAAGACACCCAAGCTCAAAGCCAGGGCGGGTCCAGCAAACACTATGGAAATGTCTAGAAGTTGCAGGAAGCTCCTCCGGTTCTAACTGGGCATCCCGTAAGGTAAGAGCTGAGCGTGTTTGCAGTATGTCTTCACAGTGCCTGGCTTTCCTTCCTAATGGCTCCATTCCCATGCCTTTGTGGCTCAGAAATTCTGTTGCAACACAGTGCCTCAAATCCTCCGCCTGTGGGCCTCGGAGGATTCTATATGAGGATTTAGAACAAGCTCAGCATTCACCAGAATAACCCGGCCTTCTTTTCTCTCCTTCGATTGCTATGTTAATGAGGCTGTTGGCCCTCCCCGTGACCCACAAGCGCCTACGCAGCGGGAGAGCCCCGCCTCTGAACTCGATCAGCTGCCCTTAGAAAGGAAGAGAGGCCCTGGCCAGGCAGAGGGGATCCGGGAGTTTAGGATGCCTTCCAAGTCTCAGGTCATTGTGGGGAGCTGTGAAAGATCACAGCTCTGCTGGTTATTACCAGTGATAAATGGCTGGGCCAGCAGCTCTGCCCCAGAATGGCTGAAATGGAGGAAACCTCCTGGAATGAGCCACGATTGAGGAGGAAGCACGAGGCCTGTGGCCGAGTGACCTGAGTGGCAGAAAAGCCATGTGTCACATTGCTGCGACAGTTTACAGCAAATACTTCACTGTCTGGGATTTGCCTTTAAATAGAAATCGCAGATGACGCAAGCTGAGGGCCATCACCTCGAAGCACTGAGAGAGCCCTGCCAGTGGGGAAAAGCGTGGGGCAAGGTTTCACAGGTTTGGCACCAAAGAGCCCAGCTGCTGGAGTTACATGTGCTTTTTTTTAAAGGACAGCGGGCCTGTGAGAGTGGTGGCTGCGGATAAGCAGCCTTTATCTCAGAGGCTCTAAACCAACTCCGGGTTCTCCGCTGCTCACCGCCTGACTTCTCCCCAGCAGCTCAGACCTCAGGTCCATCCCGTAGGGGTCCCACCTGTGAGGACTCCCCCAGAGTCTCGGGCCTCAGGGGAGGAATAGCAGTGTTCATCAGTCTGGACAAAGGCACCAGGGCCAGAGACCCCCTGGCACCATGTTGATCACACCCCTCTCCTCCTTCCATTTCCATGACTTCAGAAACAATGCTGAAAAGCGTGACTGGGTTGGGTTACCACTTCAACACCAGGAAAGACATGCTTAAGGCCCTAGGAAACCAAGCAGACATCCCAGAAGTAGGACTTCCAGGGGTTCAAAGATGGCGCCATCCCAGAGGTCTGGCCATAGGAAGTATTAGATCCAGGAGTGGGCAGAAAGTAGCATTGTAGGTGCCCAGGCTGGTGGAAGAAGCAGTTGCACCTTTGGCTCTCACCCAGCAAGCCCTGGTCTTGGGCCCAATTCCTTCAAACCACAGTTCTGTCTGTCCCTCCCCATTTGTCAGTCATAAACGCACCTCCTCTTCCTCTAGGTCTCATGAAAAATTTCTATTCCTGCATTTCCGCAGGGAGAATTTCCTCTGAGGGAGTTTGAGCTGAGGGAAGGGCTTGACGTGGTCATCACAGCTTAAATAGCATCTTCTTCTTGCGTCCACTCCCCATCCCCCTAGTCAAACAGGGCCACTCAGCGTTATCAGGCAGCCTGTGAGGGCCAGGCATTCCATTCTCTAGGGCTTGAAGTGAGTCAACCAGGAAACAGAATCTACTCAATTGTTAAGCACACACTCCCCAAACAAGTTCTGTTACACAGTGCACACTGATAGAATTTAAAATGTAGAATATTAAAAACTTAGTGGCAAGGATCAGCGCCTCAAAATGCACAGAGGTAAAAGATCAGCTAACATAGGTCATAACTCAGAAGTATAATATAATAGGGAGTTCTTAAAGCAGACATCCAGGAAAGTATCTTAAAATGCACAACAGGGTCAGAAACAAACACTATGACTACACATATTTACACGAGTGCAGGTCTGTGTGTGCATGTGCCCTCGTAGATGTGTATGTGGGTGTGCATATGTACACACACACGCATATGTATAAAGAGAGGAAGGTAGAAGCGAGGACAGATCTTTTGGCCACTACCCTATCTTTCATTCCCTAATTCTAAGACGCAAAAAAAAATGGACCTCAAGATTAAGTTTTTAAGTTAGAAGGGAAGCCTAGGACATTAGAGATGAGGGCTTTAGTAAAGCTAATGGTAATTGATTTGACATTCACATAATATTCACGTGATCTGTCTTTACACAGGACGCTCGTTCCCTGGCCCCCTTCTTCTCTCCCGTCACTCACTCACTCCCTTCCTCTACCTTCAAGCCACTGGCCCAGAACAGTGCAGGTCTCTATGCAGACACGGTACAGACTCTCTCAGGGAAGGACTCTCTGCCTGGTTTGTTTTATGGGACAGCAGGTAGATGAGTTCTTCTCTGTCCACAGGCAAGAGAGAAGAGCATCAAGCTGGGATGCCAAGCTACGCTGGCACAGGCGGCCATTCCAACCAGTCTGCTCAGGCAGAGTAGGATACAGGGTGACTGAGGTGACTGAGGTCAGCTGTCATGGGCCCAGAGAGTTCCATGCTGAACTGGAACCAAGATCTGGGAGCAGTGGTTCTAAACAGAGTCTGAGGCAAGAGGATATGTGCTTGGGAGCGCCTCCCTGGAATTGGGCTTCATTGACCATGGGGAGCCATCGCCATTTCAGGGGCTGAGCACTTCCTTCGAGCAACAGATCGTCTTCTCAAACCAGAGGCTTTGCCTGTCCTCAGTGCCTTTGGTGATCAGCTGGAGGAAAATCTGCAGTGTGTCAGAGTTAGAATGCTGGACCTTTGTTATTCCAAGACATCTGCTGCTTCGAGGCCTACAACATTCTCCCAAAAAAGTCACAAGACAATACAGAAGAAACAACACCCCCACCCACCCAGGCCACCACCCAAAAAAACGGAAAAATTCTGGGGCTCAGGGAAGACTGAGATGAGGGAATTCATCTTTCTATCCACTCTGTTTATGAATGCCTTTACTATTAATATACTAAAACTGATATGTATTTTTCAGGTATTTAGCCAAAATACTAAACTATTTTTAAGTTCAACCAGAAGGAGAGTTATTCCTTCAAAATCACTACCTTGATAAATGTTTTTATTTTATCCCCTGGATGGATTTAATTCAGTCATTTACTTATTGCACTGAGAGAGGCAAGCTTCAAGACCTTTAATTACATCTAACCTCTATCTCATTAAATAGATTAAAAGTCTAAAGCATTGACTGGCCTTGTATTCGGCAGATCTATTAGATACATATTTTCAATTGCATCTTGCAAAAAAAATTTTAAAATTGTATCAACCTTAAGACAGTATTTATTCAGGGTTTGGTTCTATGGTGAACTTACACTTGGGTTCATTTGACAAAGCAAGGAAATAATATAACAGTGAAGCCACTGCATTCATAAATATATTTCTGTTAGTGAGAGAGGCCAAAGGAGCCATCCAATGCAAATTTATCCTTGGCTCCTGAGTGATTACTCTTCCAAGGACTTAGGAAATTGATAAGACTTGTGGTTTGGTGCCAGCAATATTCTTAAATACAATCTTAGAGGGGGAAAACACCAGACCTAAGAGAATAGATGGAGGAATCTTATTTGGGTGAGGTCTCTCCCAACATGCACTTCCTTAAAGGGAGTCGAGGTGGAATCTAATCACTGTGGTGTCTGGTAATACTCATCTACTTGCCCCAGTAAGCTGAAAGGTAAATATCTCAGTAAGAAATCCTAGCTGTGAGTGATGTGCATAGCACAATATTTTGATGCATGACAAGGTTTTCCCTGATACATTGTGCTCAGACGAAAGGTAGTAACACAGGTGTTAAGAAGGATGTAGAAGTCTACAGCAGAAAAGGGTATGCCTTTGTGAACACAGGGGCATGCTGGTAGATGTTTAACTACCAACCCTGTGAGATATAAAGCCCTGGTTTGTAGCATTTGCAGATTCCCATGATGTAAATACTCCCACCATAGCTGATTTCAAGCTACCAGAGGTTGACATCACTGAACACAGCTGGGAAGAAATATATGGCAGCACATAATTATATAGTATCCCCAGCATACACATATAATAGATGCAAATCATCAGGAAGGGATGGATCTTGAGTATTTCTTATCTCTGCTTTTAAAATAATTCATTTAATTGTGAGGTTTATGTAAATTTTAGTCATGGCTGTGTTTAGCCACTGGCTTGCAAATTTCCTGAAAAAATTTTTTTTTAAATTTTATTTATTTATTTATTTGGAAGACAGAGATCACAAGTAGGCAGAGAAGCAGGCAGAGAGAGAGAGTGGAGGAAGCAGGCTGTCTGCCGAGCAGAGAGCCTGATGCAGGGCTCAATTCCAGGACCCTGGGATCATGACCTGAGCCGAAGGCAGAGGCTTTAACCCACTGAGCCACCAAGGCGCCCAATTTCCTGAAAATTTAAGAGCTGGCTCTCAGGAGCACACCGACATGTGCATTTGTGCATGTGTGCATGTGTGTGCACATGTGAATGTGTGCGCATGCATGTACGCGCACATGGAATTTCTGGACAAAGTATATGCTTACCTATAGGCTAAGGAGTATGTCAATTCTAGAACCCTTCCCTCTGAGTTTGAAAAGAATTCCAGAGTAAGGCAGGAAGCCTAGGGAACAGAACAAAAATTGACCGAGATCAGGACTCCAGACTGAAAACAAAAGCCAGAGTATAAATTCAAGACTCCCGAGAGTGGGGGTGACATTAGTGACAGGCTGAAAGTGGAAAGGCACTCCCACCTTAGCTGACCCCTCTCCACAGCCTAGGATTTTAGCACAATCCTTTTGGCGAAATTACTCAGAGGACACTACATTTTTATTTTGTACAACACTGGAATTTTTAGCAAAGAAAATATATTTCTGTAGCCTGAAAATACCCTTGACTGTGGATCAAAAGACATAAAAGAAGGGGCTGCCATAATTCTCATTCAGCAATTTTTTTCAGGTAGTAGACCGTGGTCATACATTTTTTCTTTGGGTCTAAAAATTTCATACACACCTATTTTTTGGTAACTGGTCCAGGCCTCCTGACCACAGAAGTGGGTTTATAATTCAGTTCTTCCAAATTAGAGCATTCCTTCCATCCCTCTGGGAACAGTCATTGGTCTGTGGCATCTGTGTTCAACTCCCTGAATCTAGCTGAGACTAGATCCCTGTACTTCTCAGTTCCCAGGTAGGTAAGTCATCAATTTCTCCCTGCCCCAAACCCTTCCGCTTCCTTCAACTCTTCTTCTTCTTCCTTCTCCCAGCCTTTCTTAATTAAGCTAGTTGGTTTCTGCCACTTGCAGTAAAGAGTCCTAATTAATAGAGAGATTGGAATAGGCAAAACAAAATCTCTAGTTAAAATCACTGAGAAGGAAAGAAGAAAAGGAGGAAGGGAAGAGGGAGGGAGGTAGGAAGGAAGAAAAAGAGGAGAGGAAGGAAAATATGGAAGGAAGGAAGGAAATAAAAGAAAGTCAAATTTAAGTGATATATTTATGTGTGAGAGGTAGTTGGGAAATTTGCCTAACAGTTCTTGATCATTTGGGGAAAATATGGATGAATCATTACCCAAAATATCATTATAAATATTCTTCTGAAACACTCAACTGTTTCCAGACATTTTTTCAGAAACTGTCTCTTTAAAAAAAAAATTTTTTTTATTTATTTATTTGAAAGAAAGAGAGTATAAGCAGGAGGAAGGCCAGAGGGAGAAGGAGAAGCAGACTCCCTGCTGAGCAGGGAGCCCTGACACAGAGCTCACTCCAGGCCCCCAGGATCATGCAAAAGGCAGACACTTAGCTGACTGAGCCACACAGGTGCCCCAACAAACTCTTTCTTAACACAAGCTTTAGATATAAGGTACCAGGAGCAGCGGCAAAGGAAGTGATTTGCTCTAAGGAGACTGGACAAGTGTCTCACCGAAATATCTCTTAATTCTGACCTGCTCACCTTTCCTCTTGTTGTGGCCCCAAGTTGGGCCCTCTTTATCTCCTGCCTGGGTTGTGGCTCTACTCTTCTCTCTGTTCTTGTTGTTCTAATCCCCTCTTTATTTGTCCAATTTTTATATTACTGTATGAACTATCTTCCTAAATAGAGATCTGATCATGCAAATAAAGTCTAAATGCTTTGATAGAGCCCAGGACGTCCTTGACCCTGGCTTCCTAGCCTCTTCGCTCACCATGCCTGCCTTATACCTAGCCCTCTGGCATTCTGTCCAAATTTCCTGTTGTTTCCCATACTCACTGGGCTTTTTTCCATTGTTGTGCTCCTACTTGTGCTATCGTTCTACCCAGGATAAACTTTTCTCTTTTTTCCTCCTGAAAAAGTCCTAACCTTCCTTAAATACCCAGTTTAAATGTCACTAGGAAGCCTTCCTGAAATTCCCCATGGAAAGAATGCCCTTGCTGCATATTAATAACACTTTAGTTCATACTGTCACAGTTGCAATTATCCCAACACGGGAGGAAACTTGATTTGTTTGTTTCTGTACTAAGCTGTGAGCTCCTTCAGGAAAGGGCCAGCTTCTTGTATTACCATTACCTAGCTCATTACTTGGTACACTTTGGACATTTGGCATATTATTTGAATGAGTGATGGCATGAATGATCAAACTAATGGTAGCATAAATTCATATGCACTTATTATGTATTAAACACTTTACTGGATTATTTTGTCTGATTCATTCTAGAACCAATTTACCCAAGAGGAAACCAAGGCTTAGAGAGTTGAGGTCACACAGGAAACGCTGATGGACTCAACTTTTGACCCAGGACATCTTTCTTACTCCTACTTTTATTCCTATATGAATCTGCCCCCCCCACGTTGAAATATCTTCTTTTTGCCCCTATTCTTTTTTTCTTTTTTTTTTTTTTCTTTTTTTCTTTTTGGCCATCTAGGATTGGAGATCTACACAGCCAGCTCTTATTCTGGAAACCACTGAACATCCCATGAAAATTCAATCCACAATCCCAGTTATACTCTTACTTGAGTTTGGAAGGAAGATCTCTAAGACATCTGGGTATAGGGCAGAAAAGGATTACTCACCCCTGAGGGCAGAACCCTCTTGGGAGAGCTCTTTTCTGCCCTTCCAGGGTAGGGCTTTAATACTGAAAGAGCTTGTTTTAATTAGAGCATTTCCTGGCTGAGTAAATATTAAACTTAAATTCAGCTACGCCTTTGGTTAGCAAGTCCCAGCTTGACACTTCACCCTCCATGTTTCCTCCTGGGTTCTTCATGGGGAAGAGGGTGAGGAGGCAAAGAAAGAATGTGGTCCAGGGAACAGAGACCCCAGGAGCGCTGACCAGGCAGAGACCAATCAACCGGTGCTGCAAATCTGTTGCTAAACCCCATATACTCAATTACCCTTTCCAAATGGTTAAATATTAATCCACGGCTGTGCTCCTGCCTTGGGCATTAATTAGGTTTTGTTTAAATAAGTAATTCCCACAGTCACTTCCCAGGAAGGCTATCTTAAGCAAAGCAAGGGTTTCTTCACATTCTAAGAGGCCAGATACTTGGCAGTCACAGATAAAGGACTCTGGAGTTTTATAGGGCAATGGGAATGTCACTGGATTTAATCCTGCTTTTCTCATTTTAACTGGAACACTGGCCAGAGGGCCAAAACGAAGACTGCTACACCTGGAAATCAACCCAGCCCACCCTGCCCCCACCCCCTCCCAAGCTCACATGAACAAGTCATACTTTCCAATGGCCTATAAACACCAAGAACTTGGGAATTAAGGGCAGGACAGGCTGACCAGGCACTTTATTAGAGCTACTATTATTGCAGGAACTATTGTGTAAACCAATTTGGATCTTTTAGGAAGCTGTGAGTTCTAATATAAGAAAAGGTAGAAGCTGTGAAAATTAGAGAATAGGGAACTGAACCCAAGGACACATTCCCAGGCATTGCTGCTCAAGGAGGTTGGCACCTACAGCACTTAACAGATGGTGGTTCTTCTCACCAGGGTCCATCTACTCTTCTAGAAGCAATACTCTCTAATTTTACCCTAGCGACCTAGCGTCTCTCCTTGGTTGGAACCATCAGTCAAAACACCTTGCCCATATACAGCCAAAGAGAGTGCCTCTGACCCAAGCAAGACTATTTAGATGCTCTCTCTCAGGAATCTGAATTTTGAACAAAATGACAATGTGACTATTAGAGTCAATTTCTCCTAATAGGACAGCATCAACAATCCTAATGCTTAGAACAGGCCTTCTGCTTCCCCTTAAACTTCACAATTCCTGCCTGTCCAAAGCTGACTTCTTGAACTTCCCTTTTGATTCTATGACTTACTCCACAGCTGTTAAGCAAATGCATTTTCTGTTTGTAAGCCAGAATTTCTTTCACTTGCTTGGCACCTAAGAATCATAATTGATATACAATGTAAATATATATTTACACTATAATTTATTTACATTTTGTATTTATGGGTATGTGTCTAAACAGCATCCCACTGTTCAACTGAATATTTTTCCCTTCTGTCTGTTTCGGTGCCTGAAGTCCAGCCATTGGACATAATTTGAAGGACACTTTTTATAATGCAGGCATGGAGAATAGACTGATATAGGAATGATCAGTGAAACACAAACTGGTGCCAATCAGTTCAATCAGATTGCTTTCTAGCTGCCAAAGGGGAATGCAAGTCTTGCCTGGGCAAAAAAGAAGGAAGTAATTGAAATGTTTGAGGCCCATGGGGAAATTGAGCAAGTCTGGGGTAGATCTCCATAAAATTGCTTGAGAGCACTGCCATCCAGGAGGGGGGGTGCTCCAGGAAGTGAAAGACGGGAATAAAGGAAGATCTGGGGCAAATGTCTTGTTTCTCCTCCTTCCTCTTCTTTATCCCTGGGTCCCAGCTGCCAGAGATCAGGTTAGTGATATCTAGATAAGAGGGTGGCTTCATTGATGTGTACACAGGTGTTCGTGGGAAGGCCTAGAACTCTAATGATCTGTCTAATGTTGTCTTTATGGCAACATTATTTTCTAGTATCAAGGAATTGACACGTTTTCTGGACCACCATTTTCTAAATGTTCCACTTCTTTACCTCCTCCATTGCTTCTGGCATCACGAAATCTACCTGAAAGACTTGGCATTGTTGCTGACATCTGTGGTCTTCTTCAACATTAATATGAACTACTTACATATTGATATTAATATGAACTATTAATTAATATGATATTAATATGAACTACTTACATATTAATATCCCCAGTATGCATGGATTACCCACACCCTGGTCAAACATCATTTTGGATCAAGTTGAGTAAATTCCAAATCATTCTAGTTAATAGATATTTCAATCTCCAAAAATATATTCATGATATCTGGGAGGTAATAGAAGCTATAAAATCAGTTGTCAAAGATGAGAAAAAAAAATACATATACATTTGGCCACAAAGAGATTTCTGGGTACTTCTCACATTCAAATTAACATGGAGTCATGCTTATATATCATTGGAGTCTGTCACCAAGGCCCTTGTTTGGTTCTGGAATACTGATAATAGGTATAGATCAATTTATGAGCCTTTCAAAGGAATTGTTTCCCAGACTAGGCAATACGGATTCTTCTGTCTAACCCTTACTCATCAGTCTTCCATATGAAGATGGAAAAATAGAGTCAGGATGAGACCTGCCCAGTTAATTAAGTTTCCTGAGTTGCCTTACAGGGTGATCTTCCCAGCATAGCTCTAGGCAATGTTACCTAGGGGTGAGGAGAACAGAAATTCCTTTCCCCACTGAGTCACTCACTGCAGTGTCTTGGGTAACTTACTCAGGCACCCAGGGAAAGAAGGAGGATGAGGAAGTAAGAATCCCAAGTAATTACATAATTTAGAGGAATGGAGGAGGGATTAGTGACAATATCTGCAAGGGATGACACCTTGTAGGGCAGGAATATCCACAGTCAGAAATGTAAATATGCTTGACTATGGGTATTCTTCATTCCTATAAAATCTTCTCTCCAGAAACAGGTGAGACTTTCATTATTCAAAAGACAAACAACTGAGCTTTTGTTTTATTTTATTTTTTAAATTTTATTCATTTATTTGAGAGAGCAAGAGAGAGCACACAAGCAGGGCAGAGGGAGAGGGAGTAGCAGCTCCCCGCTGAGCAAGAAGCCTAATGCAGGACTTGATCCCAGGACCCTGGGATCATAACCTGAGCAGAAGGCAGACACTTAACCAATTGAGCCACCCAGGCATCCCAACAAGATTTTATGTCCATATGAAGATGAGAAATGTCCATATGAAGATGAGAAAATAGAGTCAGAATGAGACCTGCCCAGTTAATTAAGTTTCCTGAGTTGCCTTACAGGGCGATCTTCCCAACATAGCTCTCGGCAATGTTACCAGGGGGTGAGAATATTAAGATTTTAATAACCACATTTCATCTGTTCAAAGATACTTATTGCTGCATTTTAACATTTCTGAAATCTGGAAGTGTCTTACAATTCTTGTTTTCACATTGCAGAACTAGGGATGCATCTTACAATTTCTGGCATCTTTTTTTTTTTTTTTTTTTAAAGATTTTATTTATTTATTTTTCAGAGAGAGAGGGAGAGAGAGCAAGCACAGGCAGACAGATAGGCAGGCAGAGGCAGAGGGAGAAGCAGGCTCCCTGACGAGCAAGGAGCCCGATGCGGGACTCGATCCCAGGACACTGGGATCATGACCTGAGCCGAAGGCAGCTGCTTAACCAACTGAGCCACCCAGGCGTCCCTTAATGCTAAATGACCCATGGTGTTTCTTTTCTCACTTAAACAAATAGGTTTACATAGACTTACTTCCTTTGACCAATAGGCTTGCTGAAGGGATTGTGGTGACCTTGCTGACTTTGGAGCCTGAACTTTTGCAAGGGGTTGACACATTCAGAAGTAACCAGCAGTACCATCAACTAAGTAGGACTGATTCATTTAGAACACAGCTTGATTAGTGACTGCTCTCATAGAAATCTATGAGACCAGCCAGCCACATGCAATTGGAGGAGGGCTGCCAGAAAGACTTCTGAAGAAAGTGACAACTAAGCTGAGAAGGAAAGAAAGCATTAAAGTTATCTAGACAATTCTACTCAGTGTCCACTAAGGCATCCAGATTGGAAAGGAAGAAGTAAAACTTTCACTATTTGCAGATGACATGCTACTATATAGAGAAAACCTTGAAGACTTCACCAAAAAAACCACTAGAACTGAGAAATGAATTCACAGAGTCACAGGATACAAAATCTATATACAGAAATCTGTTGCATTTCAATACACTAATAATAAAGAAGGGGAAAGAGAATTAATAAAACAGTCCCTTTTACAATTGCACTAAAAATAATAAAATATACCTAGGAATAAACTTAACCAAGGAGGTGAAAGACCTGTCCTCTCAAAACTGTAAAACACTGATGAAAGAAATTGAAGATGACACAGAAATATGGAAAAATTTTCCATACTCATGGATTAGGAGAACAGACATTTTTAAGATGTCCATACTACCCAACACAATCCATAGAATTAACACAATCCTTATCAAAATACCAACAGCATTTTTCACAGAACCAGAGCAAATAATCCTAAACTTTATATGGAACCACAAAAGACCCCGAATAGCCAAAGTAATTTTCAAAAAGAAGAAAACCAGAAGTAGCACAAACCCAGATTTCAAGATATACTACAGAGCAGCAGTAATCCAAACAGTATGGCACCGGCACAAAAATAGACACAATGATCAATGGAACAGAATACAAAACCCAGAAGTAAACCCACGATGATATGGCCCATTAATTCTTCAGTAAAGGAGGCAAGAATACGCAATGGTAGAAAGATGGTCTCTTCAACAAATGGTATTGGGAAAACTACATAGCAGTTACATGCTGTGTAGTAACATGCATGTAATGTTACTACATGCTATCTGCTAAAATGTAGCTACATGCTACATGCAAAAGAATGAAACTGGACCATGTTCATATATCATACACAAAAATAAACTCTAAATGGACTGAAGATCTAAGTGGAAGACCTGAAACCTTACAATTTCCAGAAGGGAGCATAGGCAGTAATCTCTTGGACATCAGCTATAGAAACAGTTTTCTAGATATGTCTCCTCAGGCAAGGGAAACAAAAGCAAAACTAAATTACTGGGACATCAAAATTTAAAGCTTTCCTTACACAGTGAAGGAAACCATCAACAAGCAAAAAGATAACCCACCAAATGGAGGAATATGTTTACAAATTGCATATCCAATAAGGGGTTAGTATCCAAAATATATAAAGAACTTCTATAACTCCATACCAAAAAACACAAGTAATCCACTTAAAAAATGGGCAGAAGGCATGAATAGACATTTCTCCAAAGAAGAAACAGATGGCCAACAGACACATGAAAAGATGTTCAACATCACTCATCATCAGGGAAATGTGAATCTAAACCACAAGGAGATACTACCTCACACCTGTCAGAATGGCTAGTATCAAAAACATAAGAAACAAGTACTGGAGAGGATGTGGGGAAGAAAGAACCTTTGTGCACTGCTGGTGGGAAGGCAAACTGGTATAGCCACTATGGAAAACAGTATGAAGATTCCTCAAAAAAATTAAAAATAGCATTACCATATGTAATTCCACTACTGGGTATTTACCCAAAGAAAATAAAATTACTAATTCAAAAAGATATATGCACCTCTATGTTTACTGCAGCACTATTTACAACATCTGAGATATGGAAGCAACTGTCCATTGATAGATGAATGGATAAAGAAGATATGGGTATACATACAATGGAATATTACTTAACAATAAAAAAGAACAAAATCTTGCCATTTGCAACAACATGGATGGATCTAGACGGAATAATGCTAAGTGAAATAAGTCAGTCAGAAGAAGATAAGTACCATATGATTGCACTCATATGTGGTATTTAAGAAACAAAACAAAGGAACAAAGAAAAAAGAGACAAACCAAAAAACAGGTATTTAAATATAGAGAACAAACTGATGGTTACCAGACAGTAGGTTAGTGGAGAGGATGGGTGAAATAGGTGATGGGGGTTGGGACTAAGAATACATTTATCATGGCCCAGTGTGTTAACACTCAGTGTGTTAAGCCACTGTGTGGCTCAGTGTGTTAAGCATCTTCCTCTGGCTCAGGTCATGATCCTAGGGTCCCGGGACTGAGCCCCGCATCGGGCTTCCAACTCAGTGGAGAGCCTGCTTCTCCCTCTCCCTTTGCCTGCCTCTCTGCTACCTGTGCTTGCTCACTTTCTATCTCTCTCTGTCAAATAAATAAATAAAATCTAAAACAGAGAGAGAAAGAGAGAGAGAGAGATTACACTTACCATGATGAATACTTAGTAATGAATAGAATTGTTGAATCACTATATTGTATGCCTGAAACTAATATAACACTGTATGTTAATTATATTTGCAATAAATGGAATTTTTAGAAGTGTCAGTGCACTAAGTCTATTTGTGAACAGTCTTCCCTTGTTAAGTACAGAAATTGATAATTAAGCATTTAGCAATTTTATAACAGTTTAACAAATTGGTGTTATGTCTGCTGACATAATAATTAAAAAATTGGGGAGTGTCCTTTGTGTCTAATTTTAAAACTTTAGTCCCTGGTAATTAACTTTATTGTATTTTATTAAAGAATATTAGGTCAGACTGGAAATTTTTTAAAAAATGCAAAAACCCATCTGGCTCTTCATCACAGATTTTCAGAGAAACACTGAGCTAGGGGCAGTGATGAAGAAAGACTTTGAAGGGGTCAGCAGTAAATGTGAGGCTCTGGACCTCAGCGAGAACAAGAGAGGAAGAGAGGAGGGTGGTGGGCACGAGTGATGACCATTTTTATAAAATTTCATGTGGGAATCCTGCGGTGAATGCGGTTTGGTTTTGCCTACTCAACATCTTTCCCCTTCCACAGAAAACCTTCCCAGTTTCCTTCTGGAAATTTCTGCTCCCCAAATGCGCATGGTCTTAGAGGAACCATTCACTGTGCACCCTGCTCTCCTAAGTCAAAGAATGGATGTGGAAGTCAGGCTGGACCAGCAGCGCTGTCTCCCTGGGATGTGCAAGAACAGAAGTGTCTGGGGCTCCTTCCACCCTCTGTGGCAGTGTGTATTTGGTTCTGGTACCAAGAGCTGCAAGCTAGCCTAGCTTCTGTGGGGTGCAAGCCTGCACCTTCGGTGTTTCCTTGCATTCTCTGAGCTGTCTCATTTTCTTCAGATAGATTCCCTTTGGTTCAAGTTGGTACAATCAGTTTCTTTGCTTGTATGTATTCCCTTTGCAATAAGAAAAGAAATTATGAAACTAAAGCCCCTGGGGATTGACTGATAGCACTGTGGAATGGGGAAAAGCATGGGTTCCAGAACCAGAAGGCAAACCTTAAATCTTCCTCTGGTCACTTACCAACTGTGTGGTTTTAGGCAAATTTCCTTCCTTCTTTTCCTCCCTTCCTTCCTCTCTTCCTCCCTCCTTCCTTTCTCTCTTTCCTTTCTTTCTTCTGTCCTTCCTTTTTTCTTTTCTTTTCTCCTTTCTTCCTTCCTTCCCTCCCCCCTCCCTCCTTCCTTCCTTCCTTCCTCTCTTTTGCTTTATTATCTTTTCTTCCTTCTTTTTTCCTTCCTTCCCCCTTCCCTCCCTCCATCCTTCCTCTCTTTCTTTTCTTTATTTTTCTCTCTTTCCTTCTTTTTCTTTTCTTCCTTCCATCCTTTCTTCCTTTTTTTCTTTTCTTTTCTCTTTCTTTCCTTCCTTCCCCCTTCCTTCCTCCCTCCCTCCCTCCCTGTTTCTCCTTCCTTCCTTCTTTCCTCTCTCTTTTGCTTTCTTTTCTTTTCTTCCTTCCATTCTTCCTTCCTTCCTTTTTTCCTTTCTTTTATTTTTCCTTCCCTCCCTCCCTTCCTCCCCCCTTCTTTCCTTCCTTCCTTCCCTCCTTTTCAAGATTTATTTATTTTAGAGAGAGAGTGTGTACAAGCAGGTGGAGGGGCCGAGGGAGGGGGAAAGGATCTCAAGGAGACTCCCTGCAGAGCCTGGACCTCCATGTGGGGCTCCATCCCAGGACCCTGAGATCAGGACCTGAACTGAAATCAAGAGTCAGCTGCTCAACCGACCCACCCACCCCGGTGCCTCTAGGCAAATTTCTTTTCTTTCTTTTTTTTTTTTTTTTTTTTTTTTAAGATTTTATTCATTTATTTGACAGAGAGAGATTACAAGTAGGCAGAGAGGCAGGCAGAGAGAGAGAGGAGGAAGCAGGCTCCCTGCTGAGCAGAGAGCCCGATGCGGGACTTGATCCCAGGATCCTGAGATCATGACCTGAGCCGAAGGCAGCGGCTTAACCCACTGAGCCACCCAGGCGCCTGTATCATCCGTTTCCCTCTCATATGGAGAGAACGATGAAAGCACCTAGCTCAGGATGGTGAGGACTGAATGAGGGGATAGATGAAAATGCTCAGAACAGCGACTGCCACAAAGTGCTATGCAAGCGTTTGCTTATTTTTGTTTTGTGCACAGAGCCCTGGACTGGAAGACAATGCCACTCTGGACACCAGATTATCTCTCTGTCGATTCAGTCTTAGAAGTTCCTTGGTTCCTACTCCAAGACATAGCAGTCGTGACGCGTCCACTCACTCCATTTCTTCTTCTCTTCAGACTTGTCTTCTTGGCCTGATCCCTACTGTCTGGCTGCGTTTTATAGTCAAATCCTGGTAGGACACGGCTCTGGTGGGCCCAGTTAGTCTCCATCCCTACCAACCCCCACCCCCTGGGTAACCACTGTTGCCCAGCAAGCCTGCAGAGCAGCAGCCCTTGCGGTGGAAACTCCTGGTGCAGCTCTCACGTGCAGCAGAGCGGCTTGGCGATGAGCAGGACACCACCTTGGGCTGCCACGCTTGGCACCCTGGTGGACAATCAGGACATTTCCAGGACAGAGGTCTAACCTTCCCATTGCAGCTACATCAGCTCCATAAGCCCACCGACTCTGTTCTGGCTCCAGAGCCAACTGATCACACTGTCTGGAAGCCGGGTTCCAAGAGTTTCTTCCAAACACACAGCATACCCCGAGGGCGGGATATTTCCCTGCCATCTCTTCCTGCCATAGCTTCAGGCTCCTTAGATCATGGGGGAATGTTTCAAAAAATGCACCAGGAGAATGAGCTTCCTTGTGGAAAATAATGGGCTTAGAAGGAGCCTTAATTTCCCCCATTTACGTAATTCAGCTGGCTTAGTGTTCTGAACCTTGGGCTGTTTTATAAGATTGCTGAGAAGACGAGTACAGGAGTCCAGCGGTACGATTATACCCGGACCTCATACTGACGGCTGCAGATGTTTAAGACATCTGTGATTTATCAGCTCCTAAGTGAAGCAGACGCATAGCAGCACCTGCCGCAGAGAATTCTTTCAGCGTTGCGGCATCTGGAGCTGGATTCTGCTGACACCACATAAATTCATCTCTCTATAGAGCTCCCCCACCCCACCCCAAGAGCACTTAAAAGGAATAAAGATCAGGAAGCCACATAAAATGTGGGCTCCGGCTTCTGTTAGCCAGGCCTGGGAGAAGGAGCAAGAAGAAACAAAGCCCAAAGCAGAAGAAGCCTGTTGCAAGGGACTTACCAGGAGACAGGAGATGAGACTAATATCTGGACAGCGGCCTAAGGTATGAACCTATCCAGCTGTCACATTGTTACCATAAATCCCATGTAACAGGCTACATTATAACAGGTTCACATTATTTAGTAATTGAGGTATTGAAAATTTCAAGCCCCATTTCTTGGTCGAAGGCTCATCTTTCAGCTTCATTTAGTTTCTGCATGGAAGTCTGGAGCTACCGAGGTGGGGAGAAATCTCTGGGTGCTTCCCAGACAGCATCTGGAGAAGGGGAGATGGGGAGTTTGAACTGGGAGTGCGGAGATTTGGAGAAGATGTGCTGTGGTTCCCTGAAGCCCCAGGGTGAGGATCATGTCAAAGGTTACTGGGGGCACCCATTTTGGAGCACATCTCCAGCTCCCCATTTGCTAGGGGGCAAAATCAGAATGGAAAAAGGGCACACACAGTTCTTGTCCATTATAAAGCTTACACCTCAGTTCTCATTTTCTCTGTGACAATATAAAAATTATGAAGATCTAAGGAAAGAAAGTCAAATCAAACAAACTATGTGCTCTGTCTGCTATAAAGTGTCCCAGTCATGCTATGCCTACACTTGTCTCTCTTTTAGCAGCACCGAGGACATTCCAATTACACCACGCTTGTTGCTGCCCCATGATCAAGCCAAGGTTTCCTATTTGCCTTTCCCTTTTGCGTTCTTTCTGCTTAAAATGCTTTCCCCAGTCCTTTTCCATCTGGCGAACTCCTACTCATCCCCTAAACCTCAGCTCAATATTTTGCCTTTCTGGGGAAACTTTTCTGACTCTCTCTCTCTACCTCTCCAAAGTAAGGCATTTGTTTCATTGTCTGCATATGGTGGATACTGCTGGTTGTTCCCTAAAATTCATTCTTCCCTTCTTTAACAGAGTGGCAACTAGACATTGGGTCACCCAGTCAGTGACTTACTTTCCCAGGCCACACCCAGTCTCCAGTTATGTGTGACCACATAGAACATAGGTGTGATTCGTGCCACTTCCAGGCTTTCAAGCATCATTCCTCTATGCTTAACCCCCGTCAGGTGAGCTGGAACATGAATGCACCATGACTCAGCTTTGACCACTGTATCAGTGAGTTGTCTCTGTAACAAATCACCCCAAAGCTCAGACCTAAGACAGCAATCATCTGATCTGTCCAAGGGTCAGCTAAGTGATTCCACTCCAAGCTGTTGGTCTGGCAGGACCTGACTCCTTGCTGGGCTTGAGGTCCTATCTGCTTCACAAGTTCACTCTGTGGCCCAGGCTGGAGGGGCAGCAACTACCAAGGTAAAGTCTCATTGTCACAGCGCAGGGACATGAGGGCAAGTTTACGCATGCAAGCACATTTCAAAGTTCTGCTTGAGTGCTTGAGCCATACCTACGAACCTTCTAACCTTAGCCAAAGCAAGTCTAAATTCAAGGGGAAGAGCACAATGTATTTCCCACTTAGGTTTGGAAAGAAATAATCTGACGAACTCAACCATGCAGACAAGAGTTAAGTCCTAGGAGGGAAGGAAGGCAATATGAAGCGAAACTGCATTTCTCAAGGACTGTGGAGCTGAGCAACTTGCCTAACCTACCTTCTCTGTTAACATGAAATAGATAAATTCATTTTTTACACCACCGAATTGTTGGGTCTGCTTTTATAGCTGTTTATCCCTCCACCGTGACCAATATAGTACACACTCCCCTGTAACACATATCATTTGCTTTTTTGTTTACTGGTTTTCCTTTCCCCATTAGAAGTTTCTAAAAATCAACAATTATGTCTTAATTTTGGAATTTCTAGCACCTAGAAGAGGATCTGTCATAAAGTGAGTGCTCAGTGAAGAATTGCTAAATGACTGGCTGACTTTCCTGTTGTTCTGATTTTTATCCAGAAAATAAATATATCTAAAAAGACTGACTAGGGCTGGTTATGAAAATAACAAAAGTACATTAGAGGCCCTAGATGATAATCCCCTTAAAATGTGCTGATGTTAAGAAGAACTGCCAATCTTCTCAAGGCAAGTGGCTTCAGGAGGACCTTCATTCATTGGCCCAGCCATTGTACAAATACTTCTTTAGTGCATTCTACATGTCAGGCACAAATTAGGTAATGAGGATACAGCAGGGAACCAAAAGGACAAAACTCCCTCCTCTCTCAGAGACAAAGAAAGAGATAACAAACAAATCCATGAGTAAAAGATAAAGCCAAACTGAGGGGCCAGGGGTGGGAGGGATGGAACTCTTTCTGAGGGTGACATTTGAAGAAAGATCTAACTAAAGAGGTGATGGAGCAAATATATAGCCCTCGGGAGAGAGCTTGTGGCTAGGGAAACACTCAAGTATAAAGGTCCTGGGGTAGAAGCCTCCCTGGTATGTTCAAAGAACAGTAGGAGTGGACCAGAGCACCCAAGGGGAAAGTAGTGGGAGACGTCCTCCAATGTTGGATTCACCCAAGACAAAAGCAAACACCCAAACAGATTTGCCCATGGGGGCATCCTGACAGTCTGGTTAGCCAATAAATGTTCACACAACAGATTTCCATGGCTGTAAGGCTGCAAAATCCATTCTATTGAAGCAGCACAGGGTGCCTTTGCCTGGGTGTCTTTGTGACTGATGAAGGCAGGGTACGGAGGCCAGGTATTAAAGCTTAACCCCACTTCTACACTTGGGCTCATTTGTCTATGTTCCTTCTCTAAGGAGTAATGCCGGACAATCAACATCAAGTCCAAGATGGCCCATTATGTATGGTTTTCGGGCATTCATGTCTCTTCTCTACCGCTCGGAGGCAGATGGCCCTCACAGGGAGAGACTGGATTGTGTTAGGCAGATCCTACCCAGGCTCTCTGTGCATCCTTGTTGGCCATACATATCATCACTTAAGTTCCAAGTCCATGTGCCTTCCTCTGCCCACACTAGCTAGCTTCCCCCTATTCCTCTTTCTTATTAAAGAAAAGCCATATCCGTGTGTGTGTGTGTGTGTGGGTGTGTGTGTGTGTGAATGGTTTGGGGGGGCTTCTTTTGGCGGGGGTTGGTGGAAAGGTGATACTGTGGATCAGAGAAAACAGATTTCAAGCAGAATCAATAAAATCGAGAGCTTCTGAACATGCTGTCTTAAAGCATCCTCTTGGGGCCTATTAACTGACTAGAAAGGAAGTAAATTAGAGATGGAAAGGTGAGGTCGAATGCAGCTTCCCCTGCTTTTTTATACATTCTAGGTGGAATAGTTTGGGTAGTAAAAGTCAAATGTGGTAAGGTTATTGTCTTATGAGCCAATCCTATAAAAATATTGTTAGAACTGGTGTGTTCCAGATGTGGTAAACACGAGTGGAGGAATTTGGGAAAGGGTGTGCTCTGCTGTCTGGCTTGTGACCTGTGTGTAGCCTGTTGTTATGGGTTCTTCAGAATTTGAATGAGTCTCTAGGCTCCTGAATCACAGGTCTCTAGATTCCCCAAAGGGAAACAGCTTTGTTTCTTGTGATATATTTGCCCAGTAAATTATAATTTTATTTGTTCTATTAAGCAGCTGAAGTTCAGCACATTTTTATTCATTTTGTACAATAGGCACTAAATGTTTCTGAATTCCAGGCACCTAATCAGACTTAAAACCTTCATAACATGAAGCCAAAGGTTTATGCTTTTGTGCCACAGTGAATTTCCCTGCGATATAATCTGAATGGGAAAGTCAGTTCTTTCTTCTCTAACCCATCTCAGGGAGGGAAGTAAAACAACTCAGTGCTTTCAGAGAAGCTCCCTCCTGGTACAAAAGGCCTTATCCCCCCTCCTCCCACCACCACCTTGGTCATTTATATTAGGGCTGAGGGTGAAGAGAATGGGCCCAGTTACACAGGATCAAAAGGAACATTGGGGGCACCTGGGTGGCTCAGTCAGTTAAGAGTCCAACTCTTGATTTCAGCTCAGGTTATGATCTCAGGGTCTCTCCCTCTGCCCCTCCCCTGGCTCTCTTTCTCTCTCTCTCTCAAAAAAAATTAAAAATTAAAAAAAGGAAATTTGTCTATTGGTTTAGAAGCCAAATGATATTCTGATATGCCAAAACTGGACTTAGCTCTTAGCAGGTTGTGGCAGCATCAATATCTGTACCTGCCCTACTGAGAAGCTAAGCCTTTACTCACCTTCCAGAAGAAAGTCAATTCTAACTCAAACTATGAACCCAGGTAAGCAGATGACCTAGGTCTGGCCTCAGGAACTTCCATTCTTGCCCTGATCATACCTTCAGGTTGTACTTGGCAGTTTGTCATATGGGAAAAAAGAATAAGGTCACAAAACATCAGTCACGTCAACTTCAATGAAGATTTCACAGGAAGGAAAAAAATAAAATAAAATATTTTTCACTTTATACTGCACACTGAACCCTTCATAGAAGACTTTTTTTAACCATCAATAATTTTTTCTCAACATTTTTCTCTGTGGGTCACCACTTCACTTTCCTTCCTCTCTCTTTTCCCTCACACAGTTTCTGAAACTCCAGGGGAATTCAGTTCTGGTGCTCAGTTTGCATATCTCACTTAGCAAAATAAAATCATGGTGGCATATCCATGCAATGGAATCTTACTCAGCCTTAAAAAAGAATGTAACACTGACACATGCTACAACATGGATGAATCTTAAAAATATGACGCTAAGTGAAAGAAACCAGACACAAAGGTCACATGTCATAAGGTCCTATTTATATGAAATATTCCGAGTAGGAAGAACCACAGAACAGAAAGAAGATTGGGGCTACCACAGGCCGGTGGAGGGTAGAGGGAAGAGACAATGGGGGTGACTGCTTAATAGTACAGGGTCTCCTTCTGAGGTACAGAAAATGTTTTGGACAAGGCAGGGGTGGTAGATGTACAATACTGTGAATTTTTCAGTTGAAAATTGTTCCTTTTTTTGTTATATGAATTTCATCTCAGTAAAAATAAATACACGAAACCATGACAGTAAGTCCCTCCCCACAGTGGGGAAAATAGCCCCACAAACATCTATTAATATTCAACCATGTCTGTTGTCTCTCCACTCTGGAGAGTATATGAAAGTATATTCTCAACACAACTGGTGAAGTAAGACTTACAGGGGGCTAAGAAATGAAGATTTTATTTTCCCCATTTACTCAAGAAAATATTCTAGAGAGAGTGGGTCCCTACAGAGAAGGCTCTGTCAAAACTCCATTGGGCTGGACCATGAGGCTTCCAAGGGACTTGCCCTGATCCAGGGAAGGAAGTGAAGAATGAGCCGAACAGGAGCACCGATCTCCACCACAGTGAAGCCTTTCAGTGGGGAAGCCATGAATCATGGCACAAGACTGGCTATCCAGGCTTATCATAGCTAAGGACGCCTGCTGCAGCGGGGGTGGGGGGTGGGGGGATGGGGGTGGGGTGGTGGTGATGAGGGCAGTAGGGCTGAGGCAGAGGAAAGGGCTGGCAGGTGCCACTTCATAGGCCATAATCCCGCCAAGCCAGTCCAAGGTCATTATTGTTAAATTCATCAAGGGTGTTCTATATACTTATGTTTCTATGATTTTGTGTCTAGTGGTGTTTTATTTTGTTCCTTTTGAAAATTTCCACATGATGCTATATCACCAATCTTGGGTTATTTTACTATTAGTGATAGACTCCAGGGACCCGCTGGCCTTGTTCCAGGGTACTTGGGGGCCAGAGGTGGTGATGGGAGATAATAATAACACCAGCTCATATTGTATGACATGTTCCAATTTTTATCACACTTAACCCTCATGATAGCTTGAAACAAGTATTATTGTTCCTGTGTTAGAAAGGAGGAAACAAAACTTAAATTTAGAGAAATACAGTGGCCCATAAATATATCAAGTAAAATCCAGAAACACTGGGCCAGTTGATGAAGTGAAATTCAAAAGTATCTATTACAGGTTCAGTTGTGACCCACCCCAAGAAAGATATGCTGGAGCCCTCACACACCCAGCCCCAATATTTTGGATAGGACCTTATTTAGAGATAGGATCTTTCCAGAGGGCATCGAGTTAAAGGGAGGTCATATTCAGGGCCCTAACTCAACAGAAATGCTGTTCTTACAAAAAGGAGAAATTTGGACACAGAAATGAGCACACCTAGAGGGAAGGCAATGTGAAGAGACACAGGAAGAAGACAGCCATCTACCAGCCAAGGAGAGAAGCCTGGACCAGAGCCCTCCCTCACAGCCATTGGGGGAACTAACACTGCTGCCATCTTGATTTCTGAATTCTAGCCTCCAGAACTGGGAGGCAATAAACTTCTGATGTTTAAGCCACTCAGTCTGCAGTACTTTGTTACGGAAGCCCTAGCAAATCAATACCAGAGGAAAGAATTATGGAGAGGCTTGACTCCCCGTAATTCCTTACTGATGGGAAGCGGTAGCATGCAAACATCCCCAGAGAAACTTCACATACTAGTTTGGGGTACCGGCACCCTGAGAAAGATTGTTCAGGTAGTTTCCTGGTGGATGAAATAGTCACTGCCCTGGAGGGGAACCCCGGCATTAGCGGGAGTCCTGGGAGTCACCTTGTACCAGAAGGCACTGACCATCAAGGGCACAGGAAATAGAAATGTGAGCTCTAAAAGGAAGGGTGGGTGTAGTGGTGACGGGCTTGAGAATGCTTCATGCCCCCCTCCCCTGTTTCTCTATCCTTTCCCTCATTCTAGCTATCTGGGATGGCTTTCCAAATAAATCTGCATGCACTTTGGGCATTCTGAATCGAGGTGCGCTGGAAATACAAAATATCTCCCACACGTCAAGGTATGAAAAAGCATATAAAGCACCCCCTTATATTCGTTCTCTAGTCCTGCTGTAACAAATCACCACACATCTGATGGTTTAAAACAACAGAAACATGTTCTCTCACCTTTCTGGGGGCCTGAAAGCTGTACTCCCTTAGAGGGCTGGTGGCAGGCTTGGCTCGTGGCTGCGTACCTGACCTCCACCTCCATAGTCTCATGGCTTTCCCCCTGGGGTCTGTGTCTCCTCTCCTGTGCCTTATAAGGGCACTTGTCATGGGATTTAAGACACTGCCCGATAGTCCCACGATTTAGCTCAAGATCCTTCACTCAATTCCACCTGCAAAGACCCTTCTTCCAAATAAGGTCACATTCGCAGGTTCCAGGGTTTAGGACACAGATATAACTTTCAGGGGACCACTTTCCACTCACGACACTTGTTGATTTTTTTTTTTTTTTAGCGTTGGTGATAGGGTATGAGTTCACTAGGGCCGCCATAACGAAATGCACAGACTCAGTGGCTTAAACAACAGAAATCTATTTTCTCACTGACTCACAGAGGCTGTGAGTCCAAGATCAAGATGGCAGCCAAGTTTGGGTCCTCCCAGGGGGCTCTCCTTGGCTTGCAGATGGTGGCCCTCTTTTTTTTTTTTTAAGATTTTATTTATTGATTTGAGAGAGAGCAAGAGTGAGAGAGATCACAGAGGGAGAAGCAGACTCTCTGCTGAGCAGAAAGCCTGACGCCCGGCTTGATCCCAGGACCATGAAATCATGACATCAGCTGAAGGCAGACGCTTAACCGACTGAACCACCCAGGCACTATGGATGGTGGCCCTCTTGCTGCCTCTCCACTCGGTCTTTTCTCCATGCACACACATCCTGGAGGTCACTCATGTGTCCAAAGCCCCTCTGCTCATAAAGACACCAGTTAGATTGGCTCAGGGTCCACCTGATCAGCCTATTTTAACTTAATATCACCTCTTCCAAGCCCCTACCCCCAAGTGTATTCACAGTCTGAGGTTCTGAGGTATAAGAGTTTGAGCTTCAACATGAATTTGGGGGGAAATCAATCTAATCCAATCCATAATAGATGGTAAAATAAATTTGGGGTTAATTGGGATTAAATGGAATTTATTATTAAAATATAAATTTAAAAGGAAGGAGAGGGGCATCTTAAAAGCACTTGTATATTTGTCCAGGGTCTGCCCTAAGTCTCCCCATCCCCCCTTCTCTGCTCCAGAACAAAGGCTGCTCCTAGGAAATCCTAAGGCCTTGCTCTCTGTGTAGTTTTGAGAAACATGGGAGAAAGGAGACCAGGAAGAAAGTCCCAGCAGTGGTGTTACTGAGGGACTCTAAGGACAGAACAAGGAGACCTATGCAATCCATTTGAGGACCTGTTCTGCAACCGTGACTCCACGCCTACACACATACCATCTCTGCAAGTCTTGAGCAGAATCTGCCACACCCCTAAATGTCTGTTTCTTTTTTTTTTTTTTTTAAAGATTTTATTTATTTATTTGACAGAGCGAGATCACAAGCAGGCAGAGAGGCAGGCAGAGAGAGAGGAGGAAGCAGGCTCCCCGCTGAGCAGAGAGCCCGATGCGGGCCTCGATCCCAGGACCCTGAGATCATGACCCGAGCCGAAGGCAGCGGCTTAACCCACTGAGCCACCCAGGCGCCCTAAATGTCTGTTTCTTTAAAGCCATCAAGGGAAGGGCCTGGTCGGCACAAACCTGAGAGGAGAGAGCAGCCACAGACGTAGGATGTATGTGAGCCAGAGGCCAGCAGGAGGAGGAATGTGGAACCACAAGTGACCACGAAGCCCTGGGAGTTTCCAAAAGATCTTTGGGAGGGCGTCTGACTTCCCACAGGATGTGTGATAGGGGGCTTGAGCTAATTTTATTTAGATCTCAAAGGACAGGATGACGTCAGCTGACATCTGGGTTATACTTGTTATCAAGGAGTTGAAATGAAGACACAGGAGGCATGCTTATCAAATTTGTAGAGGACAGGAAGCTGAAAGGAACAGCAAATACATAATTAGAATCCACAAAAGTCTCAACAAGCTAGAATGCCAGCCTGAATTTAATAAGAGAAAACTTAATAAGGACAAAGGGAATGTCCTGCACTTGAAATTAAAAAAAAAAAATAGTAATCAAACGAACTATCTGTACCAAGCACATGAAAAGGGGTTAGGGGTTTGACTTAGATGGGGGGGTACCTCAAAGCAGGTGGGATCTGAAACTATTCGAATAGAAAAACGGGATGTGGGGGCGCCTGGGTGGCTCAGTGGGTTAAGCCGCTGCCTTCGGCTCAGGTCATGATCTCAGGGTCCTGGGATCGAATCCCACATCGGGCTCTCTGCTCGGCAGGGAGCCTGCTTCCTCCTCTCTCTCTCTCTCTCTGCCTGCCTCTCTGCCTACTTGTGGTCTCTCTCTGTCAAATAAATAAATAAAATCTTAAAAAAAAAAAAAAAGTTATAAAAAGAAAAACGGGATGTGAAGGAAGGAGGTGGTGATCGGGTCCATTCTTCCTGGCTAGACCCCTGTAATATCAGCTTCAGGTCTGCCCACTTGTACATTGAGAAGGAAGCAAACTGGAGAGAATGAATGACCAGTGTGATCAGGGAACTCCAATCCACAGAAGACTGAACAGTGCTGTTTTTCCAGAGAAAAGAAGCAACAGGGGAGAAGTAAGAATTCTTTATAAGGGGAACCTGGGTGGCTCAGTGGATTAAAGCCTCTTCTTTCAGCTCAGGTGATGGTCCCAGGGCCCTGGGATGGAGCCCCGCATCGGGCTCTCTGCTCAGCGGGGAGCCTGCTTCCCGCTCTATCTGCCTCTCTGCCTATTTGTGATCTCTGTCTGTCAAATAAATAAAATCTTAAAAAAAAAGAATTCTTTATAAGTATCTAAAATTCTACCTCGTGAAAGGGAGACTGGGCTTATAATGGATAGCCCTGAGGAGAGAAATCAAGATGGTGGGTGGCTGCTTCAGGGAGCACGTGGAAGAATATATAATAAAGAAAGCAAATGTATCCATTAGGATTTATGTAACTGGAAGTAATAGAAAATCTGATTAATCATAGCTTAAAATTTTTTCCCATTACTTAAATAAAAGCCTAGAAATAACCCACGATTAAAATATCAGGCTTTTTCCAATCTTCTTCTCCACCAACCTCAGGGTGTTGGTTTCACCCTCCTATGAGGCCTCATGGTCACAAGATGGCTGCTGAAGCTCTAACAAAAACAAATCAGCATTCAAAGCAAGGCGGGGGGTGATGGTGAAGGGGTAGGTAATGTAACAAAGAGGACCTTTTCCTTATTGGTTCTAGACTTTTGTCAAAAAGTAAATAATTTCTCAGATGTCTTCATATCTCATTTGGCCATACTGGGTCATACGGCCAATTCTACCCACAAGAGAGAATCCTAGAAAAGGATTATCTAGCTTTTCCAGCCTATATAGTGTGAAGCTGGAAAAGAAAAAGAAAATGACATTTTAGTAGATCTCAATAGTATCTGCCACAAGAAAAAATCACCATAAATCAACTACCAATAGATTGTCTTAATCCCCTTAATGCAAACATATGTGTCTTCAAATAAACACATATGATCACATATAAGTTCTCACATATGTATATTGTAAAAAAAACTCTTGTTTCCTGTTTTTTCTACTTAATATTTTGAGTATCTTCCCATCATATTTTGAAATTCTTTGAAAATACAATCTTCAGTAGCTACAGAATATCCCATATGCTATTTCTCATTCAACCATTCCCCTACTGTTAGACATGTATGTTATTTCTAGGTTAATAGAACTTTCTAGCCACCAGCTCCAGACACAGAATGGTATGCCTTGGGAGTCCCACCCTTGGGAGCATTCCATCAGAAGGATGAAATAGATAAGACACAGCTGGGGAGGGGCGGGCGGTATTGAACTCCATGACCTGTCAAGCCCTTCCTCACCCCCTGAAGATGCAGATGATAGGGTATAAAAGAGATTCGAGGCCAGGCAGGGCAGAGCCCTGTACCCTCTCTGTTTCATCCAATCTGCTGTCTGAGTCCTTAGGCTGGGCCACGTTCCTGCTCTGGATACCCCCAAGATCCACACCCCACCTGCTTGTTACACTCTCTCTCTCCCTATCTCCTGTCAACGAAGAACAGTCTGAATCACTCCTAATGTGCTTTAAAGTTGCCTGAATGAAGACAGCAACGCTCCTGGCTTTTATCAATGGGGTCAAACATGAGAATGGACATGAAGGACTCAAGGCTGACCCAGAGGAACCAAGGATAGAAAGAACGTAAGACACCAAGAGCTGATGACAACATTCCAGTGATGTTCCTCTGCTCCCTCTTGCTGCTTTGAAGCCTATCTGTGGCTTTCCAGTGTGCCACGGGGACAGACAGGGGTTGGAATCCTCATTGTGACTGCTCAGCAAACACCATGAGGGGCACGTAGGCAAGCTGCGTAATGGAAGGAGTGAGAGGTATCATTTCCCAAGGTCAGTATGCTCAGGCGTCAGACACAGGAGTGGTGTTGGGGGACAGAACAGACACCTGCCTTATCAGTAAAGGGTTTAATGTCAGCCTTCACTATATATAGCTATGTTTCAAGGGATGTGATCAGACCTGAGTCTAAATGAATTTAAATCTACCCTCCATGGGATAAGTACTCACTCTCTTCAATAGGGTCAATGTTCCAAGCCTACCATTCAAACACTGGATTTCATTTTTTTTAAAGACTTTTTTTTATTTATTTATTTGACAAACAGAGATAGGCAGGCAGAGAGAGAGGAGGAAGCAGGCTCCCTGCTGAGCAGAGAGCCTGATGTGGGGCTTGATCCCAGGACCCTGGGATCACAACCTGAGCCGAAGGCAGAGGCTTTAACCCACTGAGCCACCCAGGCGCCCCGTAAACACTGGATTTCAAACCCACTTTTTTTTAAAGACACAAGCAACATGCAAGATGACCAGTCAATGACATAAAAACAGCTATTAGCAACTTCCAACTTCGCCAGTTTATTCTCAGATAGGTGGAGCTTAGCTCATTCCTCCAGTATCTAGCTCTTTTAAGGAGTCTTAGGGGCAAAATATTTGAAGGTCAAATCATTTCAGTAAACTTTATACAATTTCACTAATACCACCCACAAAACACCCAGTAAGAAAAGCTGTAATGATTCTGTCTCCTTTTTAAAATGGACTTCCAGTTGTTTGCTGGTTGCATGGAATTGGCAGTCACTCACTTTGCCATTGTCAGCAACCCCAAAAGCTGTTGCCTTGCCTATGAGGGCGGTGCGTCTACCGGGAGCTCCAAATGGCATGAGAACATCTGTACTACCAGCTCATTAGGGACAGACCAAAGGATAGAGCAGGGCACCTGAGAAGAAGAACTCACTTGTGTCTTAGTTCTACCAACAAGTGCTCCAAAACCATGCCTCTTAATTTCTCCATGACTTAATTCCTCCATGTGTATGTTTTTACGTGAGGTCCATGAAGCTGGCCGCTGGAAGAAATCTTGAAAAGTCCTTGCTACTAATAGCTGCCCCTTTTTCCTTAGGCGAATATCAAAGAAACCCTCTTTAATTTTATTAAATCAATAAAAGAATCCTCATAGTATTATTTTTACCTTTGGAAAAGGAACACAAGTCTCATTCTGTTAATCGCCAATCTCTTAAAATTCTGTAGATGCTAAGTCTTAGACCAAAGTGTGTCTGACCTTAGTGAAGCACAAGTTGGAGATGTTAGGTATTCCACGTGTGTTTTCTTTTTTTTTTTTTTTAAGATTTTATTTATTTATTTGACAGAGATCACAAGCAGACAGAGAGGCAGGCAGAGAGAGAGGAAGGGAAGCAGGCTCCCCGCTGAGCAGAGAGCCCAACTCTGGGCTCGATCCCAGGACCCTGGGATCACAACCCGAGCACAAGGCAGAGGCTTTAACCCACTGAGCCACCCAGGCGCCCCCCACGTGTGTTTTCTACTGTAACCCTCATAAGGTTCAAGACGTTGTATGAGGCAACCTGCTTGTTTATAGAACTGGGTAGGCCTGGTCTCCAAGAACTTTCAACATGAAGATGCACCCAGCTGCACAAATGATTAATATAAATATTGAGAGAGAAAGGAAAAAGGGATACATTGATTACACATAAAATAAACAGCGACAGAAAACGTATCTGGGATATCCATCCCGCCCACAATAACCTGCTTTCTCTGAGAACTGCCTCTCCCCTCAGACACTGCACTGCGATCATGTTTGCTCGCCATTGCTCACTCTCGACCTCAGCCATGGCTGTTTGGAACAGGAGAGGATATCTGATCAAGCTGAGCCAAATTCTCTCTCCTGGGAATTTGGAATTGTCATCCAGAATACCTCTACACTCAGTGTAGGTGAGCATTCCTCTGAAGGAGGAGGACAAAGAGAACAGAGAACAGCAGCCCCCTATACCCTGTGTGCCTATCCCCAGGGAAAGAGATGGCTGCCCCAATCACTAACAGCTTTGCCCTCTCTGGTTCTAGGCCCCCACGGGGTCCCAGCGACATTCTTATCTTCCTGAAACATCTTTGTTTCCTATGAGAAATTTCCCATTTCCCCTTGAGCTGGCTCTGATTGCCATTACTTACATTCACATCAGCCATGACGAGGATTTAAACACTAGTATGTCCTCCCTCATATAAAAAAAGATACAGATAATCCCAGATAGCTAATAATCCAAAGACATTTTTGGCTCTGAGGGACACTGTGAAATGAATATGTTTAAATTGTTGGAATTCATAACTCCTTGCATGGAAGGACGAGCCCACCTTGAATGAAAGTACACTGCCCACAGCAATGGAAACTTGATTGGAAAAGGCTGGGAAAGACTGTCCATTTCCTTTGTCCCGACAGAGACTCTGTTCTCCTCTGCCCTCTGGTCCTTACCGGACATGTAAACATAGCCCCTCCCCCCCACCTCATCTCCCCAGCTTGCCCATAACCACCCCTGCTATGTCCCACTTAGAGTGTCCTGTCTTTTTCCACGGGTATTTATTTTTTCCTGGTATAGCAGCAAGCAAAAGAGACATCAGCTTGGGAAAATAGTCTGTGGAGAAAGCAAGGAGACCAGTGGATTCTTCTTAGAAAGAGTTTACCACCCCCCCAGCCCCCTCCACAGAGCTCTGATATTTATAAAACAAATAAAGCCTAAGAGAGGCCACTTAAGTGGCTGCCTTCCCAGCCAATGACGGCTTCCAGAGTGGTTCAGAAGTTTTAAGGGAAGAACCATGGAGAAAGGAAACTGTTTGAAGATCCACAGAAATAAAAAGTGCCAAGGGGATGAGGTGGGGGGGAAGAGGGACTATCTCAGAGCCACTTGAATGTCTGTCTGGGGGAGGAGTGTACTGAGCAGGGTTGTGGGGTGGAGGGGGGTGTGGGTGTGGCGGGAACAATGGAGCAGTAATTACAAAGGCTGGGTAGGGCCCCTGTTCCTGGAAACAGAATCCACCAATTGCATTAGATGAAATCTCCTTGTATAACCCAAGTTGTTCTCATGGCAAAAGAATCCTTTCCTTTTCCTCTTGCAGCTCTTGTGAGTGTGTGTGGTTAGAAACACACACACACTCACACTCTCTCCCCCTCACAGACACACAGGAACAAGCACAGTACCCCACGTTCTACCGCATGTTCCCAGAGTTCCCCTCATCGCTGCCCAACACCAACATCTCAAGTAGTTTGCAGACCTACTAAATACCACAGCAGCCAACGACCATGTCTGGGGTCTTCCAGACAGGCACATGGGCAACAGCTTCCAGGTTATGAGGACTTTACAGGTAACATCATTCACTCGCAAAACAGGGAGCTGGACAGGAACCTCATGGAACCCCTTTCAGTATAACACCCTCCATTTCCAGATGAAACCAAGGCTTGGCGTGGTCACCAAAAAAATGATCCTCGTCTAAAGACCCCCTAACCTTAGATTCTCCTTTGTCTCCCAGTCTGATGGGACCGACCAGCCTGGCCTGGCTTCCAGCCCTGGCATGCAACGTCCTGCCAACAGCCCTTACAAATGCCCAGCAGACCGGTTGCCAAACTCGGGCCCCACCCTGGCTCGTTATCTACACACAGAGCTCTCCCATGACTTTCTGGCTGGCCCTGCTGCCACCTCTCTCTGTGGGACAGCTGTACCAGCTTGGCTGCTGGTGTGTTCGGTCACAGGTCCTGCCTTTGTTCGGTGGATAAGCACGGTCAAGTTCCACATCCTACCACTGTGACACAGGCACCCCTGCCCCCACTCTCTGCAAGCCCATGCCACCTTCACATTCTGTCACGTAGGACCTGGGGCAACCCAGGTCCGAGGCTTGGACACAGGGGCAAAGAGGAGACTGGAGTTTCCAGTAGCCACAGCTCCAATAGTCTTCAAGAATCACCCTCCTGGGGGCCCCTGGGTAGGGGCTGTCACACATCTGACTTCGGCTCAAGTCATGATCTCAGGGTCCTGGGTTCGAGTCCCATGTGGAGCCCCATATTCAGCAAGGAGTCTGCTTCTCCCTCTCCCTCTGCCTCTCCCCCCCACTCATGCCCATGCTCCCTTTCAAATAAATAAATACTTACACACATACATGCAAGAATCACCCTCCAGCATTTCCTGCCAGTTGGTTCTCTTTAATTATTCTTTTGCGCCTCCGTTATTACAGCTCTTCATGTCCTGAAAAGCTCCTTTCCTGGGAAACTTGAAACACTCAGTAAAAATCACTGAGTAGCTTAAAATATCGAGGTCAATGTTTCCAAACTGAGGTCTACATCAGAAACATGGGGTGCTTGGGGCACCTGGCTGACTGGGTCAGAGGAGCATGTGACTCTTGATCTCAGGGTCATGAGTTCAACCCCCACACTGAGTGTAGAGTTAACTTAACTAACTAAAATAAAAATGAAAATGAAAAAAAAAACATGGGGTGCTTGTGAAAAAACAACGGTGAAGGGCTGCATCCCAAGCTTTCTGACTAGAGTCTCTTAGAGGAGAGCCTGGAAATCTGGCTTGGGAATAAGCCCCCCAGGTAAATGTGAGGTACACTAAAGTTGTAAGACCCAGTGTGGGTGTGACTAATTACATCTGGCAGTAGGGTATAGTTTTGTTCCCTATGACCTGCAGATCTTTTCTTATGAGACTTCTGTGGAAAAAAAAAAAATACAAAGAACTTTGAAAATGTCAGCTTAATGATTAAAATAATTAATATTTGGAGGCAGGAGTCCATTTCTTTCTCCCTGACTTCACATTATCAAGTCCCAGCAGTAGGTAGGATAATTGCACAAGGAGGATACCTAAAAACCTGGGCTCGTGGACCACCTTCCCTCCCCATCTCTATACAGAATTTTTAGCCCTTCCCCCCTCCGACTCCCATCCCAGAAGACCCACTTGATAGTTTAGTGCCCATTTGGGGTGGCACAAACCTATGGATTTCTTTTTGGGTAGCAAGGTCTCTGTAGCCATTGATCTCCATTTTACTTGTTTAGAAAATAAGATAACGTGAAGATTTTGAGAACTAATTTCAACTCTGTTTTTAGAAAGTTCACAGGAATGCAGAAGTCACCCCTCCCTTCAAAAACAAATGAGATCTTATTCCTGTGCCCAAGATGACTCTTCATCTGTTAACAGAGGGATAAAAATCGATTTGGGGTCCGCAAACTTGTTTCAATAGCAAGCAAAACTGACAATGCATCCTTCACATATTCTGTGTCTGCCTGTTGCCTCTGAAGAATTCAAAGCAGGTCCACCTAGTTCTGTGTGTCCTCCGTCACGGCGGAAGACACTGACCCACCCTCTCATAAGTAACCCCCTCTGTGACCGCAAGAGTAAGTTATTTGTCCAAGGTAGAGCACTTCAGTAACAGGAGAATTCTAGAAATGAGTTAAGTGACTTGATCCTTGGGTCAGAACCAAGTCACACTCTTTCCACATGAAGTTGTCTCTTGGAGTATTAAGAACATTTTAATCTTACTGGCATTCAGTTTGCAAAGAAAGCTGACCTAGAGGTAACACCATTTCTGTATCCTATTCCCCATCTTTTATAGTTTACTTATTGACACTGGGATTCTCATAATTCTAAAAAGAAAAAATAATGAATTATTGAGGAAAAAAAAAAGTAATGAATTCGTTAACATTAAGATGTTAAGGACTTGGGGCCCCTGGGTGGCTCAGTCATTAAGTGTCTGCCTTCAGCTGACGTCGTGATCCCAGGGTCCTGGGACCCAACCCCGTGGTGGGTTCCCTGCTCAGCAGAGAGTCTGCTTCTCCTTCTCCATCTGTGATCTCTCCCACTCTCTCTCAAATCAAAAAATAAATCTTAAAAAAAAAAAAAAAATAGGGCCACCATCTGCAAGCCGAGAAGCTCAGCGGGAAGTCTGCTTCTCCCTTTCCTACTTCCCCTATTTGTATTCCTTCTCTCAATGTCTCTCTCTCCATCAAATAAATAAATAAAACCTTTTAAAAAATATATGTTAAGGACTTAATGTATATTATTTTTTCCTGGAGGCATCTGGATTATGGAAGAGAAATTTAGAAGAGGGCTGCCTTACCCAAAGAAAAGGCTGGTTGATGGTAAAAGGATAAGCATCGGAGAGGTTGGGAACTTTCCTTTAAAAGTGTACTTATTCTGGGGCGCCTGGGTGGCTCAGTGGTTTAAGCCTCTGCCTTCGGCTCGGGTCATGATCTCAGGGTCCTGGGATCGAGCCCCACATCGGGCTCTCTGCTCGGTGGGGAGCCTGCTTCCCCCTCTCTCTCTGCCTGCCTCTCTGCCTACTTGTGATCTCTCTCTGTCTATCAAATAAATAAATAAAAATCTTGAAAAAAAAAAGTGTACTTATTCTGCCCAAGCAGAATACCAAAATCTGTGTATAAATGAGAACATACTAGAGCAAAGAACTCTCAAACACAACAGGAACTTAAGCAACCAAACTCTGTTCCAAATCACCACAAGAAGGTGACGTTGGAGATTTGGAATCGTGATGTTAAATAACCCTGTAAAAATTATCAAACCTGGAGACTTCCATTCTGGACCAAACAAGCTGGAGGAACAAAATCCAGATTTATTTTCCTATCTGGAACAACTGAAAAACCAGACAAAACAGATGAAACAGTAGCTCTCAAGATATTGGACATCAGATAGTGAAGGGCCATGATCCTTGAAAGATGAGAAACAGATCAGGTGAGCCCTAAAATTGCTCCAGCTTATTGCACTGAGAGAATTTCCAGGCCACTGCACAAGGAGTGGGAACTGGATGGAGTCTGGCTGTGTCCTTGAGTAGAGAAAACTGGAGAAGCCAAGGTGACTGGAATCCACAGGGGATGGGGGTAGGGGCGGAGAACTGCACAGAGAAAGGACTCTGGAGTTCTGCAGAGGGTCCTCCTTAAGAATTCAGTTAAGTTCTTTTGGGTCTGCCTGACAGGAAACTGCGCAGGACCAGGGAATAGGGTAAACTACTCAGAATGGTCTCAACTCAGCCACGGGGGAAACTAACCCTAGACTCAGCACTCCATCAGTCCCCCTCACTAAGTTTCCCTAAGAAGGGACAGATCATCTGAATAGCCCTATTAAATAAATTTTATTTGAGGCTAAAACCCTTCCCTAGAAAACAACTCCTGACACAAATGCCTTCACTTGGTAAGTTTACCAAATGTGTAGAGAAGAAATAATATAAATTCTATACAAATGTTCCCAGAAAACTAAAGAGAAGGAAATACTTTCCAATATTCTATGAGGTCAGCATTAGTCTGACACCAAAATCTTGACAAAGCTCTTACAAGAAATGAAAACTACAAATCTATATTCTTCATGCAAAAATGCAAGAACTCTTAACAAAATGTTAGTAAATCAAATCCGACAATATATAAGAAGGGTAATATCTTATGACCAAATAGGGTTTATCCTTGGGATGCATGCTTCAACATTTGTAAGTTAAACATGATGGGTTCTGTTTCCCCGGAAAACCCTAACACAATACAGATGACAAAATTTATCAAACTGTGCTTTAAATATGTGTTATATCTCAATAACTTGACCTCAATAAAGCTGATCTTTTAAAAACAAAAGAAACAAATAAAACACACACATCATCCAGCCTATGAAGGAAGACACGATGGGAGTGCTATCATTCTCTCAGCCCATGACAAACATTGCTGACCAACCCATGATCCAGGCCACACTACCCGCCAGAGTCAGGTCTTGGGATCCAATCGACTTTGCACCTCTCATGCAGGTCAGACACGTGGTGCCCCAGTGCTGGCCCAATCAGGGCCATCTGAAACTGGTATTGAGGTCTCCAGTTGCTAGTCCAATGGACTTTCCACAAACCAAGTGTGAGAAAATTGGAGTGGCAAGAGATCGAAGCCAGAATCTGATAAGGAAAGGCTCATAGAAGACCATGAGAAAAAAAGCAAGGATTTAAAAGAGACGTCAGATGGGAACTTCTGAAGAATGTCAATGACGCATTGTGGTGCTGATTTTAAATACATCTGTTTTTCATAGGACCAAGACTAGTTTCCATGCAACAATAAGGATTATTTACCAGGAAATGGATGGAATTCCTATTTTTTGTATTTTTAATATTAAAAATGTTAAAACTTATCAAACGGGTTGTTTAAAAAAAAAAGATTAATTCATTTATTTTAGAGAGATGGAGAGAGTGCGTGTGAGTGGGGGAGTGGTGGGGGAAGAGGGAGAGAGAGAATCCCAAGCAAACTCCCAGCTGAGCACAGAGCCCGATCTCACGACCCTGGGATCATGACCTGAGCTGAAATTAAGAGTTGGATTCTTAACCCACTACGTCGCCCAGGCACCCTTCCAAATGTTTTTGACTTAACATAAAAGTGACACTTCAGGCCAGAAAGCTGCCTTATTTGCAAATAAGGCCAAGAAGCAAAATAATCTAAGATTACACAAAATATAAGCCAATAAAATCATATGTAGATACACAGAAATAGTATTAGTCTTGGTGAGAAAATACATCATTGGTTTGAAATGCAAATATTTCTCTTAGAAAGCAGTGACTTATTTAGTAGCTATCTTTAAGCTATAAGCGCATTAATAATAATCACATGTTTCTATCACCATAAAGACGGAGGACCAGGTGATGGCAACACACCGGGCAAATCCACTTTCCGGTGTTATGACTCTTATAAATTCCCATAAGCAGGAGCTAGGTCTCCTCATCTTCATCTTGTCAAGGCTGGCAGAATCCTTGGCATATGATCAGTCCTTTTTCCTTGCTCCCAGACTCTTTGCGTGTGAGAGAATAAATGTCCTTGCTGTGTGAGCCAGTCAAGTTGAAGTTCTCTTACTTGAAGCCAAGGGCATCAGAACGGACACAACCACTGCCTGTTGCCTCAGTTACAGAAGAGGGATAGTGAAATCTACTTGAAAGGATTTTGAGGATAGTTAATGAGCTAATACATTTAGAATTCCTTGCACAGTGGCTTGTGTCAGAAAGTACTAAGTCCATATGAGTTCTCTTCTCCCTTTCTCTCTTATGAAATTTTCCATTTAAATATTAGGGAGGCCATGTTCAACACACATGAAGCTTATAGGACTGTCTATCCTTTATATCACCTGCTAGTCTTGATGCCACAAATTTTGAAAGGATTCCTTGTTGCTATTAACTATGTTTTCCTCACTTCTGCTACTATGAAACTCACTAAAGGATTTATTCCAGAAAATTATTAAAAGAGGGTCTGTGATCACTTAGCATCAGGGAAATACAAATCAAAACCACAGTGAGATACCTCCTCACACCAGTCAGAATGGCTAAAATTAACAAGTCAGGAAATGACAGGTGTTGATGAGGATGCGGAGAAAGGGGAACCCTTACACTGTTGGTGGGAATGCAAGCTGCTGCAGCTACTCTGGAAAACAGCATGGAGATTACTCAAAGAGTTGAAAATAGAGCTACCCTATGACTCAGCAATCGCACTACTGGGTATTTACCCTAAAGATACAAATGTAGTGATCCGAAGGGGCAGCTGCACCCCAATGTTTATAGCAGCAATGTCCACAATAGCCTAAGTATGGAAAGAACCTAGATGTCCATCAACATCCATTATGAATGGATAAAGAAGATTCAGTATTCATACATATATGTGTGTGTGTATACATATGATATATATATATATTTCTAGTGGAATTTATATATATATATATATATGGATAAAGAAGATTTGGTGTGTACACACACACACACACACACACACACAGGAATACTATGCAGCCATCAAAAAAACCCAAAATCTTGCCATTTGCGACGATGTGGATGGAACTAGAGGGTATTATGCTAAGAGAAATAAGTCAATCAGAGAAAGAGAATTATCATGTGATCTCTCTGATATGAGGAATTTAAGAGGCAGGGCAAGGGTTTGTGGCAGGGAGGGGAGGGAAAAATGAAACAAGATGGAACCGGGGAGGGAGACAAACCATAAGAGACTCTTAACCTCAGGAAACAAACTGAGGGTTTCTGGAGGGTGGAGGGATAGGGGTAGAGTGGCTGGATGATGGACATTGGGGAGGGTATGTGCTATGGTGAGTGCTGTGAAGTATGTAAGCCTGATGATTCACAGACCTGTACCCCTGAAACAAATAAGACAGCATATGTTAATAAAAATTTAAAAAGAAGAGGGTATGTGAATGAAAACCTAAACTTGCATTAAGAAAGCAACCACAAAAACAGCTGAGAAGACTCTTCCTTCCCAAAAAGAAGCTGCCATGCTGGTCTCCCCAAAGTTTGGGTCCATGTTCATCCCATCAGGATTTTCAAAGCCTTTTTATTTGGAAAATGCCAAATCTGCAGGAAAGTTGTGCATACAAAAGAATAGCAACATTAAGAACATTCATGTGTCCTTTACCCAAAGGTCTCTGTGGTCAACATTTTGCCCATTTGCTCTATTATTCTCTGTCTCTCTCCATATTTATAAACATATTTTTCTCTGAATCGTTTGAGAGTAAGTGATGATGATGGCCATTACAATAAATTTAATTTTAAATTTCATTTTAGGACCCAACACTTAAAGGAATATACACTTGTACATGATTTTCATGGATCAAAATCCAAACTGTACTCAAGGGTTTAAGAGTGAAAAATTAATCTCCCTTCCAATCCTATGCCATTGACACCCATGTTTCTGCATGAGAATTTAAAATTCAGAAGGTATCCTGAGATTCTCTGAACCCATTTTCTTCACCAATTATATAAAAACTCCATACATCCAAAACAATTGAGAAAATTACATTTACTCCAAAGAGTCTAAGAGACCGAATACCTATTAGAACCACCTAGGAGCCACTGTTCCTTCTTGTGCTGCAAAGATTTGGCATTTCAGCTTTATTTAGCCATTTATTTGTTCATACAGTTCTTCATTCATCTACCAATCCTCTGTTGTGCCCTAGGCCCTGTGCTAGGGTGATGGGTGCATTTTCCAACATTTCCTACCCATAAGCTCTTCTCTCAGTGACACACTGGCACTCCTCGCATGGAGGAGTGGGACCCTCATTCCCTTCCCTACCACACTAGACATCATTTGACCTCCAAGGCCAGGTCATAAAAGGCAATACAGCTTCTTCCACCTGGTTCTCCCGGGATGTTTGTTTTGGGAACCCAGACCCTGTTGTATGAGGAAGGCGGTGTGGAGAGGAACTAGAAGGTTTGCACCAACGGCCAGCCATGTGAGTGAGTGATACTGGAAATGTCACCCAAAGTCACCCTAGCTGACAAGGCATGGAACAGAGACGAGCTGTCCCAGCTAAACCCTGCCCACATCGCATGAGCTAGTTAAATCATTTTGTTGTTTTAGGCCACTATGCCCTGGGGTACTTTTTTCCACAAGAGTTAACCAGAACAGCAAGGCACAGAGTAGCCGCCTTTAAAGAGCTCATTCTCTAGTGGAGGAGACAGACAAGCAACAGAGATTAAATACAGTGGGAGGAGTGCTCTCTATAGAAATACCATTATGACGTGAAATTTTAAGTGGTTTTAAAGTAATTTTAAGAGAAATTTTAATTTCTCGTAATTTTAAGAGAAATTACCTGAGTTTCTGATGGGGACCTCAGAAAGACTGGCAGAAAATAAAAGTTAAGTTAGGTGTTGAAGGCTGAGTAGCAGTTCATCAGGTAGCGGAAAGGGGTCCTTTCCATCAGTGTGGTAGGAGAGTGTGAAGAAGAATGGTAAGGAGGGTGAGGCCAGGGGGTAGGATAAAATCAGAGAGAAGGAAGGACCAAACTCAAGGATTCTGGTTTGAGTGAGAATAAAGACAAGGGAGGAAGCAGGAATGGGGGAGATTGGCGGAGAACAATAAATGAGGTCACAGGATAGTTGGGGTTACCAGGCGGAGCGGGGTACTCAGGGAGCCCAGGACCAAGACCACCACCTGCCTCTGCCTCCCAGGAACCACATGGGCTATGAAAGCTGTAGGAGCCTGGGAGGGTCTCTTCAGGTCTCGGAACCAGTCTTCCCTCTGTCAAAGAGGGGTTGAAACTTAGGAGCTTTAAGATCCTGTCCAATTTTGTGATACTTAAAGTCATAAGTTGGAGAGTTAAGATCTCTCAAAACGCAGTCCCACCGACACGTTTTATTAGTTTCCCAAGTTATCCTGATGCCAGTTATGTTTAAGAAAACTGCCTATGCGATGAATGAATAAAGAAGGTGTGTGCGCGCACACGTGCGTGCGTGCGTGCGTGTGCGATGGAATATTACTCAGCCATCAAAAAATGAAATCTTATCATTTGCAACGTGGATGGAACTAGAAGATATTTATTATACTAAGCAAAATAAGTCAGGGAAAGACAAATATATGACTTCAATCATATTTGGAATTTAAGAAACAAAACAGATGAACATAGGGGAAGGAAAGGAAAAATAAAATAAGACGAAAACAGAGAGGGAGACAAACCATATGAGACTCTTAACCACAGGAAACAAACTGAGGGTTGTTGGAGGGGATAGGGGGATGGGGTAACTGGGGGATGGGCATTAAGGAGGACACTTGATGGACTGGGCACTGAGTATTACATGCAACTGATGAATCACTGACCTCTACCCCTGAAACTAATAATACACTATATGGTAATTAAATTGAATGTACATTAAAAAAAGAAAACGGTCTATGAACTGAATGGAATTGAATTTCTCTTATTCCTGGTTTCTCTGCATAGAGAACAAAGAAATTTTGGCATTCTGTGGCCAATACTATAGAAATGCAACAGTAAACTCTCTGATTTCTTTTAAATACCATACCATTTCCCCAAGCTGCACACTGAATACTTCTTTTCCCCTGAGGTAAGAAAGAGGTACATCCTGGGGCGCCTGGGTGGCTCAGTGGATTAAAGCCTCTGCCTTCGGCTCAGGTCACAGTCCCAGGGTCCTGGAATCGAGCCCCGCATCGGGCTCTCTGCTCAGCGGGGAGCCTGCTTCCTCCTCTCTCTCTCTCTGTCTCTCTGCCTACTTGTGATCTCTCTCTCTCTGTGTCAAATAAATAAATAAAATTTAAAAGAAAGAAAGAAAGAGGTCCATCCTTCCCTTTGTTCTTAAGGAAGCAAGCTCACTCTAAGGGAGAGGCTAGGAAAGGCCCATCTTGACATCAGAGGCTGGGGCTACTATTAGGGAGGCTGGAAAGCCCCAGGGAGGGAGGGTGGTCAGCAATTTAGGGTAGACATGTTGGAACTTACAACCCCTCTGACTGGGCAGCCGCTGAAAGCATTGGCTTTTGTTTGTGGCAAACAACATAAAAACACGAGCATCTTCTAGACAGTCGTATAAGAGATGAAGGTGATGAATTTCACTGACAGGTGCAGAAATAAGAGTCATGAGAGGAATATTCTAGAAGAGAAAATCAGGGACTGGATAAGCTTCTTGACATCAGACAAGCAAAGCAGAGCACAGGCCCGGGTTTGTTTTTCAAATGTTCATGAGCGTTCTTAATCAGATAAACGAGGCTTTCACCACGACTTCTGCTCCCACACACCCTGGTCTGAGGCTGAGGGAGACCGCCGAGCCCTGGAGGAAGCTCAGCGAGGACCTCATCTAAGGGCAGGCCTGGTGCTTTCCTCCCAAGTCACCAGGAGGGCTGTACCTAAGTCAAATTTGGGAACTATCAATTCCTCACTTCCCGCAGTCCCAATAAACTCACCAGGAGCACCCACAAATCGCTTTTGTCCAAAGAATTCAACACTTAGCCAAAAAAGGTACCAGATTATCTGAGAAAGGAGAGATGAGAGAGAAGGGAGAGGACGTTGGGGACGGAACAAGAAACGGGGAGTGGGTGGTGCGGCCCGGACATTCCTGTGCACTCCCCGGCCTGGTGCAGTGAAATGGACCTGAAGCCCTGGAGGAAGAAGAAAGCCCCCAGGACGGGAAGTACCGCCCCCCCAACCCCCCACCCCCCACCCCCCGCCGAGGGCCCCTCCCACTGCCCTTGCGTGATTGGTCTGCAGCCTCAAGGCTGACTGCTAAGAGACCTCCACTCTGAGCAGCCTCTCCTCTCTTCCCTTGGGGCTGCCCACTGCTGGGTACAGCCTCCCCACCAAATAAAGGGTCCAGGAAGTAGCCCCCTTTGTGAGGCGCTCCAGGAATTTGTGATTCATAGGAGGGAGACCCCCCCTTCCCCATCGGTGTGATAACACAAACCCCAAAGGGATAAGGCTCCACAGTCCATATTTTAATTCTTTCTTTTCCCTGAGCTATATAGCACTTCTGAGGAGTCTATTAAAAACCTAAATCAGGGGGCTCTATAGTTTATTGCCTAATCTAGCTTCCTCCTCTCACCCCAACTTTTTCAAGGATTTATTTCCATTGTGTGTAACTTCTAAGCTTCGGTTTATCGTGACATTGTCCAGCGTTGAGTTTTGCAAAGCCAAATTCATGCTCACATCAAAGCCAAAAAACAACAACAACAAAAAAAACCCCTTATAACTCATAGGACATCAAAGGCAAGGCAGGCTTTACCCCATTGGACAGCATGAAGTTGCTACCAGGTTTCAGGCTCTTGTGGGGTCACCAGGAGGGGAAACAATAGGACTCAGCCATTACTCACCACCTGAGTCCATCCCGTCCTTACAACCAGGCCAAAAGATAAACACCAAGAAGGAAAAGAACTTTGCATAAATATCACCATGAAAACAAAGAACAATGTCCATGTATTTTATCTACCCATGTGAGCTCAGGCACAAAGCCATACTGGAGACTTCTTTCTCCTCCACATGATGTGACAACACTATGCCACAAGGCAAGCCACGAAAACCCAAGCACGGGGAGCCCAGATCACCTAACATCAAAGCGGTTATGACATAGCCAGAGTTAGGCTGCCTCCTCCAAGAAGGCAAAGCCACCAAGATCAGGGAACGGGAAGAAGGAAATTGGATCTTTTTCCAAGTTCTCCCATGGATTTTCTCATCTGAACATGCTAGTAGATGAAATGGTCCAATAACACAAGTCCTATAACATAAGAAACAGTCTTCTGCCCCCCTTTAATATGTCCTCTTTTATCTCTTTCTTGTATTTTCCTCCAGATTTCTAAATAATAAGCTTATACAGCTATCAGTTGATCCATCTGGGACATCATCTATTGGCTTCCTATTACGTCAGAAGACTCTGATACCCTCTTCCCTATGCTCCTCCCCCTGTTCTCTCAGTATACATGAGTTACAACTTTTGGTGAAATTGACAATCCATGTTTATTTGTCCCATACTGCTCACTGTTGAGGACCGCAGTGAACTATAATGTGAGTCCCTTGGTCTTCTGGCATCTAGTGTTGCCATTGAAAAGCCCCCGGGGCCATTTCAGCTCTGATCCTTTGAACAAAGGCTATTTCACCCATCTAGGGACATGATATGATTTCCCAAGGCTTTCAATTTCATTTTCTTTATTCCCTCTTTCTGGAATTCCTACTAGGTAAATGTTGTTAGCCCCCCTGGACCAGTCTAATTTTCTTATCATTTCTTTCCTAGGGGCCATCTCTGTTTTTTTGTTCATTTTTCTGGGAGATTTTCCCACTTTATCATCTGCCAAATCTTCTTTTTTAAGCTCTTCTATTTTTAATTTCTAAGAACTCTCCTTTCTTCTTCTTTGATTATTCCTGAATTAAAGCATCCTGTTTTTGATTAATGGGTGCACCACCGCCTCTTATCTCCCTAAAAATATTAAATACATGTTTGGTGTGTGTTTGAGAAATTTTACTCTGTTCCCCTACTTCGTTTCTGTTTCCTCCTAAATCTTTTTTCCTGCTTGAATAATTTTGGTCTGCTTCATGTTGAAGCCTTTCCTCCGGAATCAGACAACCCCTGGACGTTCATTCCCATTGAAGACTAAAATCACACAATCTGATTTGTGGGTTTGCTTTGAGGCACGTGGGCAGGGCATATCAGCTGGTGAATTTCATTGACAGAGCCAAGGAAGTGAGCTCAGCCTTTTCAGGGTGGGACCCCAAGTGACATTCTCTGCAGGGTTTTTCTCTCTCTGCAGTCACTCAGTTCCCCCAGGGCGGAACCCCTGCTGTCCTGCTAGAAAAGAGGATGCTGGATGCCAGCAGAGGCAGGGGCTGGGTGCCAGAATTACCGTCATTCCGTCATTCCATGATGACTTCAGTACTGATTTTCACTTTCTGCTGGTACCAACCCCAAACCTCACTCCTGTCCTGTGCTGTATAATGTGGCTATGTTCAGAGTCTTTTTGGTTCCATACATCTGGGGGAAAAAAACCTTCCAGGCAATGCAAGTAAGGGGTGGAGGAAGGGAGAGGGTGAAACACTGTCTGATTGCATGGGTAGGGGAGGACACTTGGGGCTCTAGACCTAAACTTCCCAACAATCCTCTGTATTCAGTTGCACATCTTCCTACCAGGTGCCACAGAATCCCAGGCTTTCTGGGGTTTCTTGGGATGCCTTCCTGCTGGCTAAACTAGTCACCACCTCTCCATCTGCTTCCCATCTGCCAAAACTATGTAGCCCTTTCAAAACCTGCATAGTTTCCCTTCCAGGGCATCTGGTTTTTATGCATTTATACCTTTTTTATTCTTCTACTGAAATGTTTAGTTGGGATTTGGGAAAAGAACGTCTTCAACCCACCATGCTTAACCAAAAGTCCTCTCTCACTATTTGGATTTCACACTTGCTCTGCAGAAATCTGCTGGCCCGTAGTCCACAGAGCCAAGTGGTAGAATCTGACTTTGGCTCTTCCAGGTACCAGATGTATGCTCTTGGGTTAACTAATTTACCTCCCTGGGCTTCATTTCCTCCTGTAAAAATTAGGGATAGAGGAGGGCTTCCACTTATTAAAAAAAATTTTTTTTGTTAATTGTTAAACTATCACTAACATAAAATTAAATTAAATTGCCCATTGTGTTAAAGATAATATTCATAATAATAACCAAGTGAGGTAGGTATACAGCACCCCCATTTCTCCAATAAGTTCTATAAAAAAGTGGCCTTGGCCCTGGTAGCAGGGCAAGGGGTGCGGTGTGTGGCAGGGGGCAATACTTGGCCCGGTGCCCTGTGACCTAGCTCTTTTCCTTACTTTATTTCATCTTTCATGTGAAATTCAGATTTTCCATTAAAAGGGCATTTCTTTTTTTTAGCTTAAAAATAGTTAAACATGGTGATTTGGGGAAAAAAAACAAAAGAGTTCTACATGATTGTATTTAAGAATATAGAAGGAAGGGGATGCCTGGGTGGCTCACTTGGTTAACTGACTGCCTTTGGCTCAGGTCATGAACCTGGAGTCCTGGGATAGAGTCCCACATGGGGGTCCCAGCTCCATGGGGAGTCTGCTTCTCCCTCTGATCTTCTCCCCCATTCATGCTCTCTCTCACTCTCTCTTTCTCTCTCTCTCTCTCAAATAAATAAATAAAATCCTTTAAAAAAAAAAAAAAAGAATATAAAAGGAAAGAAAAGCAAGGCCCATAATGGGGAGATGGTGTCTTAGTCCACTTGGGCAGCTATAATGAAGTACCGTGGATTCGGTGACTCACAAACAACAGAAATTTATTTCTCCCCATTCTGGAGGCCACAAATCTGAGACAGGGGCACCACCATGGCTGGGTTCTGGCGAGGGCTCTCCCCAGATTGCACACTTCTCATATGCCTCGCAAGGTGAAAGGAGCAAGAGAGCTCTCTGGGGTGTCTCTTATAAGGGCACCGATCCAGTCCATGAGGGCCCCACCCTCATGAACTAAGGCCTCAGTTTCATATTCCATCACACTAGGGGTTAGGATTTCAAAATACAACTTTGGAGCCGGGAGACACAACATTCAGTCCATCGCAGGAGGGAAAATTCTAGTTCTCTTCATGTCTCTCTACCTTATCTTTATTTTAGATGATCTTTCTTTCCTTAGATGATCAATGTCTCCATTTTTAACTTAAAGTGGTCTCATACTTCATGGTACATTTTTAAGTCAATAATCATTGAAGAAACAAATGTTTTCCCATAGCACTTTGTCTCTTTGTCAACTAAGTTAGATTTGATGGCTATTTCACCTGCTGAACATTGACCTCCATGAGGGCTCAGGGCTGGCTCCATTCTTCTGCTGGCCACAGATACATCACAGTGCCCAAAGCATTCTCCATCACAGCCCTTAGGAGCTATAAGAGATCTTCACATTTATCTGGTTCAGTCGCCTTCTTTTGCAGGGTCTAGGCAAGCCCAAACAGATGAAATGATTTACCCAAAAAACTCAAGGAAGAGGCCAAGCCAAAACTTGGCCTGGACCTCCCATCTCAAATCTAGCACCTTCCACGCTACCATGCTGCACAGAACCAATGTTCAGTAAATATTTTATGCACACATCACAATCTGATCTTCTATGCTCATCCCATCATAGCCCAACTTTCTCTTTTCTTTTAATTTTTAAACTTTTTTAAGAGAGGGGGTGGTAGAGGGGCAGAGGGAGAGAGAGAATCTTAGGCAGTCTCCAAGCGGAGTTCCCGACCTAAGGGTTGATCTCATGACCCTAAGATTAAGACCTGAGCTGAAACCGGGAGCTGGATATTCAACCCACGGACCCACCCAGACAGTCCTCTTTTCTTTTTAAATGCTGCTTTTTTAACAGCAATAATACTTAACATAAACCTACTAACTAAATACATCAAGGGGAAAGTCACAATCTTAAATATTGCATGACTACATATAGACACTAATATAATACACAATTGAAACTACTCCCCGTCAATATTTCCATCACCCCATGTTCTCATAAAGCATGTCACAGACACACGTATTTTCTGCCCATGGATGTCAAATGCTTGACTTCATTCAACTTGACAAAACTAGCTCCAACTGACCTCTGTGCTTTCTGATCGTAACACTGCCTTTGTTACGGTCACTTGAGTGAGTACAGATCCAAACACCTGATTTTAAGTAGATTCCAGCTGTTTGCCTCTGTGTCTCACCCAGCAGACTTGCCCCCCCACACACATCACCACCCATGCACTTGGCAAACATTCATTGTGGGCCTACTGAATGCCAGGCACTGTTCTGGGAATATAGAACAAGAAAACAAAGACCTCTACCCTAGGAGAGCTAACATGCTGGCAATACGCATTAAAAATAAGTATAGTATATAGCATCCTAGAAGATGGGAGATACTCGGGGGGAAAAAAAACAAAGTTTGGGGGGATCGGGAGCACTAAGGACGGTGATCAGGAGAAGGTAATGTTTGCACAAAGACTCAGAGGAGGTGATGGAATGAGCCAGGGAGATATCCAGGCAAGAGCTTTCCCAGCAGAGGGAACAGCCAGGATGAAGTTCCCAAGATGATTGTGTGTGGTCCTGTCAAGGACACATACTTCCTGATGGTTGACATATTGGGGAAAGAATCCTAAGTCAGGGAGAGTTACCATTCCCCAATTCCAGAAAGATGCAAAAAATTAAACTTCAAGAAAGAATGAATGAAAAAGTGAGAACCTGGAGGTACAAACCTGTAGTAGTGGGAGCAGAATGGCAAGGGAAAACCAGAAAATATCATTGAGAAATGAAAGAAGCACTTTAGACTCAAGAAATCACCCCGGGTGTGAACACACTGGGACTGAATTTCCCTCACCCCTGGACTCATGGTATCTGGAACAGAGCAGAGCACTCAGTAGGCTCAAGAAATGCCAGTGCAATGAGGGAATGACTACTGAATGGAGTTGTGTTTAACACGTGCCTCCTTTTCTTGAATGTTGTGTGGGAAAGGACGGGAATCAGTCCAAGAGCTAAGCTGGGAGGTCTGCCTCACACTCACCCTGGAGATGAATTTACTGATGAGAAGGAGGACTCCCCTCCAAGAAAACTTTAGCAATATTGTTCTATTCATTGATCTATTCAATCTGCTTAAAACCTACTCAAGTGTACTATGGAGTCTGAGAAAGGAATGTGGTGCTAAGACACCAAGGTGTGGGGGTAGAATTCCAGTCCAGGAACTGAACTGAGCAGACCGAGTGCAGAGTGTGTGTGTGTGTGTGTTCAGGATGTATGATGTATGTTAATGGAGTTTGGAGGAATGGATATTAATAGAGCCCAGAGATATACAAACCTTTTAAGAAGGTATTTATATACATTCCAACATGATATTGAATTGCATCAAGGTCCCGTTGGTTAAAGTAAGAGAGCACTTTAAATACACTTAAGCAACTATAAGGAGTAATTTACTCTCAAGATCCAGAGAACCTTGGGACAAGATCAGTCAGACATTCCCCAGGAACTGAGACCCAGAAAAATCAAGCTGATGGGAACAAGGAAGTCTCCTACAGTCTTGCCCTCTGCCATCCTCACTCCAAAGGGCCACGTAGCCTCTTATCCCTGTCTCTGTGCATGTGCGGCCCCCTCCTTCTCTCTCGGCCCACCTCCTTCCTTCCCTGTCCATCCACATGGCCTCCCCACCATGCCTGCCTTTACATGACCTCGATTTTAGCAATAAGTAGAGCCTGACAACAGTATTTTTCAGTCTCTGTTACAGAATTGCAAGAGGAAGGACCCAACTACCAATGCTTGGGCCTGTGTCTCCCTCTGTTCCAAGTACCCACAGTCAGAGGGACGGTCACCCATTCAAACATGGCTGTCAAGGTGTTGACAACTGCCCTCAGTCAATCTGATCATTCATCTTCGCCAGGTTCTTTGTCTATAGATAATGCTGACCCCCACTGGTTTGAGGTACTTGAGAGCGAACGTTCCCCTCCTCAACTACCTCCCTCTGAGGGGTGTCAAAACAAGAGAAGGTCTCATTCAGAATTCTGCCATACAAACCAACGTTTATAAATAAGCAGGCACGAAAACGTGATACTACTTATTCCTATTTGCTCAGAGAAGCAGCAACTGACAACACTTTCAGTGGAAAGTTCACTTGAGGAAGGCAGCAGTGACAGAGCTCCAATAACAGAATTAGTTCAGCTTCTAGCTTCGTGCGTGGCAGAATCCTCTGATTCGCATCAGGGAACAGAACTCTAAGAGCCCCCTCCTAGCACCTCTCTGAGGGAGGTTAAACTGGAGGGCTGGCTCTGATGTCACACTAATGCAAGCCTATGGGTTTCTTTAGAATATTTCTGGCCCATCCACCTTTCATTCCTGAGAATCCTTATGTTAATTAACAGACCCTCCAGTCAGGATGTAAGTGATTATCTTCAGCCACGTTTGGGGAGTGCTGATCGGACCCCCCACCAGGCCCTGGGTGTCGATTTTTTTTTTTTTAAGATTTTATTTATTTGTTTGACAGACAGAGATCACAAGTAGGTGGAGAGGCAGGCAGAGAGAGAGGGGGAAGCAGGCTCCCCACTGAGCAGAAAGCCCGATGCGGGGCTGGATCCCAGGACCCTGAGATCATGACCTGAGCCAAAGGCAGAGGCTTTAACCCACTGAACCACCCAGGCGCCCCTGGGTGTGGATTCTTAATTAGGGACTTCAAATGTTAAACACACACACACACACACACACACACACACACACACACACTGGGTGGTGGTGGTGGGTCTGTTGCCAGATGAATGGGCCTTCTCTAAAATTTGTCTTGGATCTCCCTTGTCCTCTGCTGCTGCTTACACATCACTGGCCAACCCTGTTAGGAAAAGAGTCTGGGAATGTTCTTTTTTAGCAAGACATATCATCATCTGAACAAGACAGAGGTCTTGTTAGCAAGGAAAAGGACAGAATATAAATCAGGTGGGCAGTGGGCCATCTCGGCTACACTCACTGATCTGAAGCAAATCTCTTAACCCTCATTTTAGTTTCCTTATCTATAAAATGGGATTACCAATACCTACCCCGCCACTTTCCTAGGGTCCGGGCAAGAATGACATGAAAAAACTTTGAAAACTGAGAAGACTTGTTCAAATAGAAGATTATCATTTGACAGTTTATACAAGAAACCACAGTGTTGTATAACCATCAAAAGGGTTATTCTTTCAAATCAAAGTATAACCACACATGAGCACTTATCCCTGATCCCCAAAGCTTACTTACATTTCCCAGACCAGCAGGAAAGTGTCATTTTTTATGGTCAGGGATCCCTCATGACACTTCCTTGTTTATGAGAGGCTGACTGGACGTATGGGGAAGTCATATAAAGTTACATAACACTGATTGGGGCTTTGCTCTGTGCCGGCCACTGGGTTTCACCCAGATATTCTCACCTAATCCCCTCACAGCCTCCCAGGGCAGGCCCCACCAAGACTGTCTCACCTTGGTTGACAGGGAAGCAGGGACAGAGCACAGTCAGCCCCCAACGCAGTCAGAGTGGAAAGCCAGGATTTTATCTTGCTCTTGTCTGGAACGCTTGAGCACCACTTCTCAATTCTAAAATGCTGTGGCTCCTAGTTAACCATGCACGCTGGCTAGATAGACCCGTGTCTGCCAAAAAAAAAAAAAAAAAAAGTTTAAGTTCTAACCCTTCGTGCCTGTAAATGTGACCTTATTGAGAAACAGGATCTTTGCAGATGGAATCCTGTTAAGATACATTCAGTTGGGATTAGGGTAAGTCCTAATCCAATGACTGCTGTCCATTTAAGAAAAGGGATGTTTGGACAGACAGACAGAGAAGGCCATGTGAAGTCAGAAGCAGAGACTGGAGTAAAGCACACGCAAGCCAAGGAAAACCAGGATGGGGAGCAAACACCAGAAGCTCTGAGAGTGTGCTGGACTAGTTCTTCCCTTAGAACTCCCAGAAGAGACTAACCCTGCCAACAGCTGGATTTGGGTCCTCCAAAGGTCCTGGGCCTTCCAGACCTGTAAGAGAATAAATATCTGCTATTTTTAAACCATCGTGTTTGTAGCAGTTTGGTAGAGCATCCATAGGGAACCAACACAGCATGTGAACACTGGATGGTACCTACGACAGCCTTGTGCAGCCTAGGGCTGGCTTGACCCCCAGCACACCTGGGTCAGGCTACGTTCATTGCAGGAGCTACCAGGAGACGGCCACAGCCTCAGCTTCCCAAGGAGGTATTGCCCACAATCCAAGCAAGTCCTTCCCAGGCATACTCCTGGGTGTGAGAAGGGAACCCAGATGGTGCCCTGAGCAGAGGGTGCATGGGTCTCTATGCTGAGTTCTGCTGGAGTGGCTCAGCCACAACCATGAGAACTGCCCCACATGTTCCATTAAGGCTGGGCATAGGGAAAAAGCCTCTGACTTTTCTTTCTAGCCTACTTTTATTTGGATTGCACTAAAATCTTTCTGGGCAACCGGATCTATTTGCTGAGTGAGGAAGCATTTGCATTCTCAAAGACCAGGATTTCCTATACTTTTTGGTCATTCTACCATCAAAAAGATTTGTCAAATCTGTGCATCACCTGTTCTTCTTAAAAAAGCATTTATAGGGGCACCTGGGTGGCTCAGTGGGGTAAGCCTCTGCCTTCGGCTCAGGTCATGATCGCAGGGTCCTGGGATTGCGTAATTAATAAAATCTTTTTAAAAATAAAGAAAAAATAGGGGCGCCTGAGTGGCTCAGTGGATTAAGCCTCTGCCTTTGGCTCAGATCATGATCTCAGGGTCCTGGGATCGAGCCCCGTATCGAGCTCTCTGCTCAGCGGGGAGCCTGCTTCCCTCTCTCTCTACCTGCCTCACCCTACTTGTGGTCTCTGTCTGTCAAATAAATAAATAAAATCTTTATAAATAAATAAATAAATAATAAACAGGGGCGCCTGGGTAGCTCAGTGGGTTAAGCCGCTGCCGTCGGCTCAGGTCATGATCTCAGGGACCTGGGATCGAGTCCCGCATCGGGCTCTCTGCTCAGCAGGGAGCCTGCTTCCTCCTCTCTCTCTGCCTGCCTCTCTGCCTACTTGTGATCTCTCTCTGTCAAATAAATAAATAAAATCTAAATAAATAAATAAATTAAATAAAATAAAATAATTTAAAAAATAAAAAGCAGTTTTATAATGCTCCCCCAATGGAAAAGTCAGATCACCCACCACGAAGAAAAGAGTAAAAATGTTAAAATAAAAGAGTTACTCTCTGTAAATCAGGAATACCATGGCCAAGAAAAAGATGGTTGGTACACTGGGGCAGGATCAACCACTCACAGGCCAGAGACTTTTTATGACTAGAACCACTTTGAAAACTACTGGAAAACATTAAGTAACAATACGAAAAGAAATTCACTATTGTAAACTTTATGAGTGCAGTACTACAAGGATTCTCCAACCACCACAGATCCACCTGTTTGGCACAATGCTCTATGGAGAGAAAGTGCCAGAACTGAGATAAATCGAACCAGCTTTTAAACACATAAGGGCCACTCCACAGTTAAAAACACAGATGTTGGTATTTCAAATCTGAGAAAATTAACTGTATGGCCATCTGCCATCTGCATGACCTTGCTCAAGTGTCACTTTATCACCCCCGATAATGACAGCTGATGTGTCTAGCCTTAACTGGAGAAAATAAATAAGCCTTCTTGGGCTAAGAAGAGATCTTTTCATTTGCTGGTGAGGGGAGAAATCTGGAAACCCAGCCAAAGAATACAGGCTAAGCTTTGTTCAGAGGCCCATAAGAAGAGAGCAGAGTGTTGCTGGGATAAAGAGATATTTGTGTGTCCAGCTTGGGGGAGCAGACAGGACGCACCACTCCACAGCACACAACAAACCCTTTGGCGACACTGAGGCTTGACACAAACAAGTGTGTCTATTTAGGTCTAATATTGCTTTTCCTGGAGTTTAAGGTGAAGACCCCGATGTGGACGTGATCCCGATATGGAAATCCAAGCATGAGGGCCTAGAATGCCGAGCCGGTCATCCAGTTGGTAGGCACCGCCATTCAAGAGTCTGCCTGTGAAACAACAAGGAAGGGGCGCATGTGTCTCCTGCCACCACCTTCTCCTCTCGCAGGCTGCCATTCACGGAGGTGGAGCCCAGCAAATGCGAACTATTCTCCACAACAATGAGTCCAGTGGGAAATAGCTCAGAGGAGCACAAAAAGATCAGGAACATACCATTTCTCAGCAGGGAAGGCAAAGAGGGATGGGGGATTCCTATACCTGGTGCACAATACAGAATCTGTCATGAAGGCCATGGCCAGAGAGACACCACTCTCAACTAGAAGCTCTGAAGAGACGTTTTAATGAAGGCACTGGTATTTGGAGGTGTGGGCAGGGTTAAGGAACCAGCAACAGCAGAGAGCCGTTACCACCCTGTATTCATTTGCCAAAGCTGCCACAAGTTACCTCAGACTGAGTGCCTTGACCAACAGCAATTTATTGTCTCACCGTTCTGGAGTCCAGGAGACTGAAATCAAGGTGTTAACAAAGCCATGCTCCTTTTGAAGCATGAAAAATCTGTTTGATGCCCTTCTCCTAGATGCTGGCAGTCCCTTGGCTTGGGGCAGCATAGGTCCAGTCTTCACATGGCATTCTCCCTGTGTGTCTGTGTCCAGATTTCCCCTTTTGGATAAGGACACCAGCCCTATTGGATGAGGCACTCACCCTACTCCAGTATGACCCCATCTTATCTAATTATATCTGCAATTATATCTTACTATTTCAAACAAAGTTATGTTCCGAGGTCCTAGGGGTTAGGACTTCAACACAGGAATTTCGGAGGGTCAGGACTCAACTTACACCACATTCTCGGGCCTGGAGACGGCCCGAGAAGCAGGGAGAAGGTCCATTGGACTGCCTGGCTGGGGCCTGAAGCCAAAAAGTGGCTGTTTTCATGGGGGGCTCTGCAGGGCCAGAAACCACCAAAAGCAGGGAGGAAACAAAGTCCTGGCCTCTCTCCCTCCTACACTCCAGGCAAAGGGCAAGGGAGCCAAGTGAGAATAATGGACAGGGATAGGGCAATAGTGTAAGGACACCAGCGAAATGAGCTCCTATCTCCATGACAGAATCAAAGGATCCTAATGGGTTAGGGAAAGAAGTTGTTATACAGGATTTTTCCACACTTTATCTTGGGAATCAGAGTATTTAGAAAATCTGGACAGAAAAATCGAGGTCTGTGTTTTCTCCTAAGAAAGCTATCTGAAATATTCTTCTCTTTAACTGAGAGGTCAGGTCAGAGTCGAAGGTCCATGTCTTCAAATGACTCCGTGAAGGTGTTCTGAGAAAATAGTGCCCTCAGGTATATAAACAGAAGGACTCTTCCCTCAAAGTCTCTTCAGGCATATTCTTTTGTCCTCCTGAAACCAGAGTCTCCTCAGCTTTCCCTTCATTTCATACCCAGCTCACTCCCATGCCTCATCTCCACTCTCCGGGCCTGGTCCAAGACCTCCTCACTTCCTCCCCGGGCCTCACACTCCAGCCTGTCTCACTTAGCCGCCCCTTGGCAGTGCGGGCTGCAGAGTACGTTTCTGACTTCCCAGCACCGAGGTCAGACCTATACACTTGGTCCCGGTCTGCATTTCAGGCCCCATCCCCCTCTCACCTACTTCCCACCCTCCCCTCTAATTCCCCAATAAAACTAACCCACTGACAGGGAAAATTGTGAACATTTCTGAAACAGGCCAAAAAACCACCACTGGGTGTCCTGTTCTGCATATCTTACTGAGTTACCTTCATCCTTCCTTGTTTTTGAGCCCTTTTGTTTCTATAATTTGTAGACTGTGTTTTATTTCCATAAATGTAGGCTACATTTTTATTTCTCTATTTGTACTTACGGAACGCAAGGTAACTGATTCTTGGTCATAGGAGGGCAAATTGTGTCCCCAGAGATGCAGATTTTTGCCCTGTGGATTAACCAGTTTTGTGTCTATTTGTAAATTCTTTTCTGGTCACTTACATATAGATGTTCTTTGAATTCTCTTTTGAACCATTTGTGACATCTTTCCTGGTTTCCTTATTAATTAATGAGTTAAATTAACCCTTTGACAGACCCTTGATTTATAACTCTATGAGTGTCATAATTTTATTCTTTAAAATTTTTAAACTTTTTTTTTTTAAGACTATTTATTACTTGAAAGAGACACAGCAAGAGAGGGAACACAAGCAAGGGGAGGGGCAAAGGAGAAGCAGGCTTCCCGCTGAGCAGAGAGCCTGATAAAGGACTCCATTTGAGGACCCTGAGATCATGACCTGAGCCAAAGGCAGCTGCTTAACAACTGAGCCACCCAGGCGTCCTTAAAATTTTTAAACCTTTCGATAACTCCTGTGATTCTCTGATTGGACCATGCTCTTTCCTACCTCTCTTTGTACAGCTGCTGGCACTATCCAGCAGATATCCAGAGGATTCTTCCCCATCTTTGTCTGCACTGTCAGTTCAGGGTTACCTCTTCCATGAAGTCTTCCATAATGACCCCATGAACACTCCTTAGTCCACTGGCACATTGTACATGCCTACATTTCCTCGCTTAGTATAGGTGTCAGTTTCTGCTTCTCCCACTGGACTTGGAACTCCTATAAAAAGGAGTCATATTCTGCTCACCTATTCCAGCACAGAGTAGCCTGTAACAATGTTACCAAACATTGATCCAGGACCTTTACCCCCATTTACTCCTAATCTCCAGTAGCCTTATGAGAAGGTGAATATTTGTGTCCCTCTTTTATAGAAAAGGAAACTTAAGGAAAGAGAGTAATTTGCCCAGGGTTAGATCTGGGAAGCTCTAGTGGCTGTCTTCAGACTGAATGTTCTTAACTGCAATGCTATACTGTTTGTTGGTTCAGCAAATCTGTGGTCCACAGTCCCTTTTTAAGTTAAACAGAACAACTGTAATTTAGAAACGAAGAGTCCGCTTCTGGGTTTTGTTCTTTATCAACAGACGACCTATCTCACCAGCTTGGGACAGTGAAAAGCAAAACAACTATTAGTATTTTAATTTCTCCATCCTATGAAGTTAGCCAAAGCGTAATAACCAAAGATAATTGGCTCTCCAAAACACTGCCTAGTTAATAGCACATAGCACAGCTCAAGTGAAAACTATGGTGAGGACACCTGGCTGGCTCAGTCCGTGGAGCAGTCATCTCTTGATCTCAGGGTTGTGAGTTCGAGCCCCACATTGGGTGCAGAGATTACTTAAAAAGGGGGAGAAAAGAGAACACACCCATGTAGTTTCTTCGTTCCACAATAAGCAGGTGGTAACAACGGGTGCCCAGCAAGTATCTGTCTACAGGCGTGCTGCACAAGGACAAGTTTCCAATGCAGGGGACAGCTGCCCAGCCGAGTAGCCGGAAGAGCCCCTTGCCCCTGTTTGAGCAAGCTCAACTCTTCCAGCTAGCAGGCTCCTGCCAAAGGCAATTCTGCTCTCAGGAGTGCCCCCACAGCTTTAGAGATCACAGAAGCCTCTGGTGCTTTTAAGAAAATGCACTGGATTGCTCAATGTGGCCAAGCAAGGGACGACTGAAATGCTGCTGCTTCCCTGCCTGGATAAGTACCTTTGGGCAATCTGACCTCCCGCCACTCACAGGGTTGAGATAAGCAGAGGCATTGCCATAATAAGGGAAATGAGGGGAGAGGTGGGGCTAGGCTTTGATTACCAAGCCCGGCGTGATTAGGATATCTTTGATGTTTTTAAGCCATCCCAAGGTCCTTCATCTCAGTACCAGTGTCCTTGGAGGTTTGGGCTCCCGAAAGCCTGTGTAATCATTACCCAGGGCTCTGGATTGTGCGGGAGAGGGAGCCAGGGGACAGCGAGGCCAGGCCGGCCACAGATGCATTTACCCCCAGTGCCAGGAAAGCTTCTAATTCAAAAACAAATGTATTTATCACTTCCCACTGCTCCGCAGGGCAGGGCATCCTGCCTCTGGGTGGAGCGTCAGCGAGCAGTGGGAACAGTGGCGGGCAGCCAACGGAAACTTCCCATTTCACCAAGGTTCCTGCCACTCAGTCGTGGTCCTGCAGGCCTAGCATCACCCAGGAGAGTGTCCGGCCTCTCCGGAGGCCCTAGAGATACAAGCACCAGAGCCGGGCCCTACACCACCACCAGAGCAGGCTGGACACTGAGACTCACCGAGACAGCCCTACTTGGTGACTAAGGTCCTGGAAGAAGTCCGCGCCCATATACCAGGTTCTTCCTGGTTCTTCCTGTACCAGCCAGTCTTGTCAGACACTTTCTCTTTTCATGTCCTTCGTCCTTCAGCCCACAACTCCCCAGAGAAGCCATGTACTCTCACAGGTGAAGGCTCTCCTCCCCTGTCTGTCCTCATCCAGACGGAACCTGAGTGCCTTCCTCCCTTCACAGCCATCAGCGCTGTGACATTAAACCACAGAGCAGCTGACTTGTTTGAATTTATGTCCATCCCTCTGACCTGGCTGTGAGCTCAGTCCAAGAAAGGGCTCCTTTTCCATTCATCTCTCCTCAGGGACCAGTACAGTCCCTGGCATATAATAGGTGCTCAATGAATAAAAAGGGTGAAGGATCAAGCTGCCCAAATCATCTCCTTTTCTGTAGAGTCTCCTTTCTTAGGAGGAAGTAATCCAGTTCTGAGCCTTCCAGGGGCCAAAGGACATTTATCTGTGGAAAGCCATCCGCTGTGAACAAATTCTGCCTTTCCCCAATCCCTAGAGAAAACCCAAAGCAAAGAAGGCAATGTGCAAACTAACCGCCTCCAGATAAGTGTGCTCCCAGACGCTGTTTTACTGTGCTTTAAGAGCAAAGCCAAACCACACACAGAAGCGAAACTTCCTGAACATCCCACGCCAAGCATTCGGTTTACTACTCTGTGGGAATTTTGATGACAATAGGCATCTGAGTAAAGACAAGCTGTGTAAGAACAGAGAAGCTCTGATGGATCTTCTATGTGCAAACCTTTGGTCTTGAACTTCTGGATGCACTGTACCTTATGAGAGAAGGTAACATGGCGTGATATCCTTGGTTTACCACCTGGCCTGTGCCATTCCTCTAGCACTGGGAATCTTCAGCATCAGAACTGTTATTTTCTTTGGATTCTTTTGCTTTAAAAAGGATTGCTATTATTATGATCATTATTAGGATCGCTGTTACTGAAAATCACCTCCTCTAAAAATAAAATGGGCTAAAATCTGAAGCAAATGTTGCAATTTTCCCAAACATAGAATTTATAATTTCAACATTCTTATAGAAAGATCAAGGGCCAACTAAGCTTAATAAAGCAATATTATACAGGAGCATTACACGGACAAAGCACTTTCATATACATATATACGCTTTCACTGATAAGAATTGCTCTTGTTCCTCAGTTCCACACATGGCAAAACAGTCAAATACCTAAACACTATTCTCCTACCCCCAGCGCTGCTGAGCATTTCCTCCCCCTCCCCCACCACCAACTGCCCACCCCAGGTGGAAAGGAAACCAAATATCCGTTCATTTCTAACACCTCCAATTCCACTTCCAGGAAAAGGAGGTCAGAGCTCCCATGCAGAAAGAAGCAAAGTGCCCCCTTCCCATAGCCTGACTCCTCTCTCCTCCCTCAGTGGATTTCTTGCCCATCCCTACCATCCAGCTGTAGCCGGCCTCCCCCAAGGGCTTACAGCTCCCCAATTGTACCATTTCTTTTCACCTCCAGCATTGCTCTCCACCTCACTCTGCACGTCCCTCCTACTCAGCTTTTGGGTCTCAGTTGGATATCAGCTCCTCCCAGAAACCTTTTCCTAGCTCCCAAGGCTGAGTTAGGGCTCTTTCAAACTGCTCCTGGCTCGCCCTGTCCTACTACCCCCAACAGTAATCACATGGCCTTATGATTGTCAGTTACCTATCTTTCCCACCCTCCAGAGCAGTGCCGTCCAATAATAATATAACGTGAGCTTTATCTGTGATTTTTAATTTTCTAGTGGAATAATTTTAGAAAGTAAAAAGAGGGGCATATAGGTGGCTCAGTTGGTTAAACTCTGCCTTCGACTCAGGTCATGATCCCAGGGTCCTGGGACTGAGCCCCAAGTCAGACTCTCTGCTCAGACAGGAAGCCTGCTTCTCCCTATCCCTCTGCCTGTAGCCCCTTGTGCACTCTCTCTCTGTCAAATAAATAAATAAAGTCCTTAGGGAATAAAAGTAAAAAGAAATAGGTAAATAAAATCTTTAGAAAAAAAAAGTAAAAAGAAATAGGTAAAATTAATTTTACTAATGAATTTCAATATATCCAAAATACTATTTCAACATGTAATCAATATAAAACAATTGTTAATAAGATCTCTCACATGCTTTTTTTTTTTTTTTCCTATGAGGTCTTTCAAATCTGGTATGTATTTTACATTTCCAGCATATCTCCACTGGGACATTTCAAGGGCTCAATAGCCACATGTGGCTGGTGGCTACCGTATTAGACAGTGAAATTCTAGATCAAACACCTTGAAGGCAGGGCACATGCTCAACCTCTCACACTAGCATATCTTGACACTGTGCTTGACAGAAGGACAATAATGTGAACGTCTTAGTTTGGGCTCCTGTAACAAAAACACCATAGACTGGGTGGCTTAAACAAAAAACATTCAATTTCTCACAGTTCTGAAAGCTGGGAAGTCCAAGGTCAAGAAGCCGGTGGACTCAGTGTCTGCTGACAGCTTGGCTCCTGATTCCCAGATGGCCATCTTCCTGATGAGTCCTCACAGGGGGTGGGGGGCATGGGGCAAGGGAGCTCTGTGGGATCTCTTTCATAAGGGCACTCATCTCCATTCATGAGGGCTCTACCCTTATGACCTAATCACCTCCCAAAGGCCCCAATTCCAATGGATCATCACGTGAGGAGTTGGGACTTAACATATGAATTTTGAGGGGACATAAACATTCCTTCTATAGTAGTGAACAATGTGTCTGAATGACTTCATCCCCCAAGGGAGGAAGGCTGAGCTGTGGCCCTGAGCAGTGGGTATCTATCTGTACTTGTGAGTTCAGCTAAAATTGCCCTCCAGTGAAACTCTCTAAATAAAAGAGGGGTGGTCTGATATGGGAGATCACATTCATATTTCAAGCATTACTCAAAATGACAGAAATACCAGCTCAACAAAGCAAACTGATCAGCCCCTTGGAATTTAGGAGAATATCATTTAACCTTCATGGGAGATGGAAACAAAGTGTCTCCAGAAGACTTCCTTTAAAGGGATGCAGGGTGAAACATTCTCTACCACAGGACCAGGAGGCAGGAAATGAGCCTGAGGCTGAGGAGGAAGGACAAGCATGGCATTATGAGTCCTACCCACTCTTTGTTTCAAGATTCCTAGAGTTTTTATCCTAAAAGCTGATACTTTTAAAAGTGCTTTTTAGAAACAGCCAAGCAGTGGTGCCAGAACAAACAATGACATCAGCCCCTCACTCCAGAGAAGTGGCCTTCAGGGAGTCCTCAAGGACCCATGAGAGGACCCTGCTGAGCTCTGAGGAGGCCTGGTCTGTTGTTCCTCTGTCCAGTCAGAGAGTTCTAGGTTCCCAGGCACACAGATCCCAAGGACTTATGACAGAACAGTGGCTAAGCCAGCAATTTGTGGGCTTTGGTGGGCATTAGAAATGTCGGGGGGGGGGGCGCTGGTTAAAAATCCTGATTGCTGGGTCTCACCCTTTGGAGAGCTTAATTCAGTTATTCCGAGGCGGGTCCCAGAAATATGCATTCTTGTCAAGTACTTCAGGTGATTCTGATAAGGAGTTCCACACTTTGAGAAAAACAACCCTAAATAATGGCAAGACCAATCACTTACCAATTTACTTTTCTCTCATCTCACCTTCCTTAAATGTCCCCAGCATTACGCCTTCTGGGCCACGAGTGTGGTTATGCCATTCACATGCTCCATGATGGCTCCCAGCTGAGAGCTTGAGTGGAAGCTGAGCTCTCAGTGGGTCATGCCCACCAGAGAAATGAACACTCCTCCCTGTGTGCCAGTGAGGGGTGCACTGTTGCCTCATCCCATCCCTTTCCTGGAAGGACACTGCCTCACTGAGTTGGTGGGCAGATGGCAGATTTGTCCTGGGCACGGTAATTATTTCCCAGGAATGGAGGCTCCATCGTAATAGCCCTTGGACAAGTCTCCAGGTCACCAGGCTTACCAAGCCGGCAGACTGCTGGATGGGACAGACTGTATCTTTACAAAGGCTCTTCTCCTGTCCTCTACTTCCACGCGGAGCCACTCAGAGTGAGGAAATGCAGTCCGCTCTGGGCTGGAAACCTTCCTTCTGCTACAACCTGGCTAATTGCTACGGGGCAAGGAGACCAAGCATAGATGAGAATTTGCAGCTGCAAGAGAAGAGAAACCTGAAAGGGATAGAACAGTTCAGTGAAGAGACAGATGGAATTGGAACCGACCTTGGTTCACAGAACAGCTACGAGGCGCCTCTTCCCATCCTGTCACTAGCACTGACTATCCGAGGTCCCGTCAGGGGTCTCAAAGAGCTCACTCACAGATAGCAACTAATTACAGTGAACAGCGATTGGTAGCAAGAGAGCGGAAAGTACCAAGGTCTGCAGGGGCTTCCAAGGAAACAGGCCCCAGAAGATCACAAGTGTCCTATGGGCAGAGCCTGGGGAAGAGTAGAACAGCCTGTGCAAAGGCACAGAAGCCCCAGGAGCGTGCTGCTAGAGAAATCCTGGGCACACCTGCCTTGCTGAAGCACAGGGAGAGGGCAGGCAGCAGCCAGAGACAAGGGAGGAAGGGCGGCAGGTCAAGGCCAGCTGTAAGCTTTGCATGATGATTGAGAGGATCTGGCATTTCTCCACAAGAATTCATTAAAGATCTTTCTTAAGCAAGGGAGTAACTAAGATCAAACCTGTATTTTCGTTTGCTTTCTTACTTGTTTATTTAAAGGAAAGTTTTTAAAAGTTATTTGTATACATGATAGCAAAATTCAGGCACCCCCTCAAGGGCAATAGGGAAGGACAAGACTCCTCTCTGCCCCACTAGCACCAAACTCTGAGTCTTCTCTTCCCAGAAGCAACCTCTATTTCTAGTTTCACATATATTCTACCAGAGGTATATACAAGCGTATATATAAAGGTCCACAGCATATTGTGTACTGCGCAAAACCACCCAGCCCAGAGGATGAGCCCTTTGCGTACTTGCTTGCCAAGTTGCTCCGTGGACATGGCTTCATCAGACTCACCAGAGCAAGGACATTTTCCTAATTTGTTCAAAGGCACTGCATGGATAGCTGAGACCACTTATACACATCACACACACACACACACACATACACACACACACGGGCACTCATTCTCACAGCCTTTTGTTTATATAGAAGGGAATATCTTCTCTATTCATTGTTTAACACCTTCACTCTACAAAGAATCACAGAGATAATTCTTCATGGACAAAAGCAGATCGACTTCATTTTCTTTCAAGGCTGTTCAGCATTCTTCAGCACCGAGGATCCTGCCAGTAATGTAAGACAACTTACCTCAAACCAGTGGAAACAAGTCACCTAGCTTGCCATCGGTGGGCTCCTTCCTCCAGCCACAAATCCTGGGGTTAGCACCTTCCCAGCATCCAGCACTCAGGTCTCCTAGAAGCTCCAGGCTTATCTCTCATGGCTATAGCTCTTCCGGCCTCATAGTCATTCTGAATGGACAAGATTTCATTTTACACAAAACAGTTCCGAGGCCAGGGAAATAGGATGGACTGATTAGCTCCCACCAACTGGTTCACGCCCTGGAGGTGGGAGTGGGGTCAATACCAACCAACAATTAATTAGGAGGGATCAAAAAGGAATGGATTCTAGGGTAGCAACCAGCAAATGGCTCTTACAGATGCCATCATCCAAATACTATCATTCATTTCAATAGCTCCTACCAATGAATTAGTTTATGTCCAATATCTTGTCATTATAACCAATGCCATAACTGTAACTGCCATCTTCACTTAGACATCTTTGCATGTGCAAGGACCATGCTGCCTTTCAAAGGGGCTGTACCCATTCACACCCAGGGTCTCTGAGATACCTCCCTTGCACACACCCTTGTCCAAGTGTTGTCAAATTTCTTAGACCTGTCCTTTGAAAATTCAGTTTGACAACAGTATGGTTGATGGACAAGAGGGGGGATAAGAGTGGAGGTAAGAAAAGTAGTCATATAATTACAATAATAAAAGGGAGAGATGGTAGGGACCTGAACTATTTGAAAAAGTAGAGGTCGGATCACGTGCACATTCCAATGTAGCAATAGCAAATGGAGCTGTTTTGCTAAACGTTTTGCATCGATAGGGCTTCATTTGGACAAAAAGAATAAAAGAGTCTGTTACTAAGAATTTTCTGGTTGGAAATAAAAATATCAAAGGCCTTAACAGAGACCCTCCACAGAGAATTGGAGCTAAGCACACTTAGATCCTAAAAACAAACCTAGCAATGAAATAGTGTGTTATCGGAGCACACGTTAAATGACATTCTAAAAACACGTCTTATAAACTCTACATTGTCTACAGTGTAAAAAAAAATATATATATATAATATATATATATATATATATGGCCATATATATATATATATATGGCAATCATGGTCTTTCTAAACCAGTATAAAGTCCTGAATTCTAAGGTCTGTTGTTCAACTCTAAAAAATCTAGGAAAGATTTCTTGGGGCACTTGGGTGGCTCAAGTCAGTTAAGCATCCGCCTTCAGCTCAGGTCATAATCTTGGGGTCCTAGCATTGAGTCCCACGTCTGGCTCCTTGCTCAGCCAGAGCCTGCTTCTCCCTCTCCCTCTGCCTGCTGCTCCCCCTCCTCACACTCTCTCTCCGTGTCAAATAAATAAATAAATATAATCTTTTTTAAAAAAGACAAGTAAAATTTTTAAATCTTCCCTCTCTGGATCCTTCCCCTTGGATGCTATAGACCAGAAAACTCTCAGCTCTGACCTCAGGATGCCTTGTATACTGCGGGCATGCTCGCAAACGCTGGTTGTAGTCATGTAAGATCAATCTGACACCTTGCCCTGGTTTCAAAATGGTATTCTTGATTATGTATAAAATCTGCTTATGAATATAAGATACCATATATGATGTGCTTTGCTACCGAGGCACATTCAATCCTCTGCAACACTCCCATTTTTGGAGTGGCTAAAGCTATTTACCTACTGCGTGCACTGACAAGAGAAAAGAAGAATTTCCTCTTCCAAATCCCCTGACATTGTAACTACCCAGCCCATCCTGCTTTTCTCCTTACTTGCACCAACCATTCTGAGATTCTTCTGTCCTATGAAATTCTTGAAGGAGAAAACAAAAGGGAGAACATTTTTGAAATAGTTGCAGAACGGAGTGGGGGAGGAGCAATACATTTCCAGGAGGTGTAATATGCCCATGGGACAGAGGGCAGATAAACAAGGTGGGGCAGGGTGGGTGTTGGTCTTGGGGAGAACAGTCCAGATCATGTGACGCTGTATCTATCTGGCGGAAGTCCCTGGAGGAGGGACCGGGAGGTCTTCAGACTTGGACATCAGAACTTGAGTGGTATACTAAGCGCTCTGAAGCCATCTGGGCACCAGCAGAACCTCCCGGAGCAAGAGCACATGCTCGAGCCCAGCCCAGCCTTCAAGCTCTGCGCGCTGCCCACCCTCTCTGCTCAGCTGTAACCCCCCAGCAGTGGGTCTGGGCGGAGATGTTGCCTGCACTCCCAGTGGGCAGCATGCTTAGTTCTCCAATCAGCCAAAACCTCCTGAGCTTCTGCCAGTGTCTTCCTCAGCACAGGCATAAGGCACATATTCCTGGCACAGGAATAAGCTTCCCTCATTTCCCAGAACATATGTATAACTGGGGTTTCCTCGCCAGGACACCAGGGAGTCCAGAGTCCAGAGAATTCCCTGAGCCATCAAACCCAGATTGGTCAGCTCTTCAATGCCATTGCAGCCTGGATCCAGTCCTGCACACTGACTGGTCAGAGGACAGTAATCCCTGGCAGGAAGGAGGATCTGAAGGCAGGGAAAGTTTCCCCTCAAAGGCTATGCTACAACCAGGTTGGAAAGCCAGCTCTGGAATGCGGTGTGCTTGGCCCCACCCCAACTCCCATTCCCTGTTTCTGTCCTGTCATCCCTCAGGGCCAGGAGACCTGCCTCTTCCGTGTCTCCTCCCTTGACCATCACCCCCAGGAGGCCCTCACTGCTCCTTAGCTCCTGCTGTTGACGGCAGGACTTCTCCCCCCTCCCCACCCCCATGCCTCCAGGAAGTACACCAGCCCTTCAGCACCGACAAGTTCTTCCATCTCTCCTCCCAAGAGTTACGGAGCCAGCACACAGCAAATACGGGGGCCACTGCATTAAGGTCTGTTGTACTCTCCCCTAAAACAGTCCAATTCCAGAAAGAAGCCAAAGTTTCTCATAGCTGATCACAGGTAGCTGGGAGTCCGGAAGATGACAAAGTCATCTATTTCCTTCCAACCGAGTCTCCTTGCAGACCCCACAGAGTCAAGCTCCACATGTGCCTAAGTTCCTGCTTCCTCAGTTTCCCTCCCTCCCTCCCTCCCTCCCACACGCCCTCTGCCTTCCACCCCCACCGCCAGCACCACCAAGGCCCAGAGCCTCGAGGCCCCTGGAGCCTGCCCTTCATTGTCAAAGAGCTGCATGAATTCGCTTCTCCAAGCGCAACCCTCATCAGACAAACCTGGCTCTTGCTAAGATCATAATCCTTCGCTGTGAAGCACAAGCATACTTTAAAAAGCCCCTCCCACCAAGGCGGAGGGTGAGTGGAACCGAGAAGTGAAGAGACAGTTCTGTCACAAACAGGCAAATTTCTTCCTCTCAAAATGACTTAAGGGGCAAAAAGGCTTCAAAGAGTTCATGGCCCTCCCTAAAAAGCATCTGGTGCACCCAGGAGGTGGCGTCCAGAAGGCCAGCCCCTCTGAAGGGCCTGCAAGGCCACAGCCGGCCCCCCGCCCACGGGAACAGCACTGCACTCTGCCCCCCCGCGGGCGGGACCGGCACTGCACTCTGCCCCCCTTGGCACGGAAGTAGAAGGCGACTTGGAGGCAGCCCCATGGGCTCTGTCAGGCCCGTCGGGTCCCTTGCCTAACCCATCTGTTTTCCCTTTCCTTACAAAGCTGTTTCCTCAGCGGGCTCAGCGAGGAAACCCCTGAGTAAACAGAGTGTGTGCTGTTGGCCCCAAGGTTTCTCTGAGCTGTACCCCAGGGACACACGGCTGGGCAAAGCCCACTTCCAGCCCTCTTGCCAGGCCTCTGGTCCGGCACAACTGTTGTTTCCATGAAGTGGTTTCTTTCAGCCACATTCCCTTCAGCCTCTGAAGGAAGAGCTTGCGCCTCCAGGCATCAAGGCAGAGGAAATCTCTGAGGCAGATGTCGGCTGAGGGCACTGAGCCTCTCTCCCTGCTTCCCCAGCCAGAGGGCCCTCCCCCTCAACACAATGGCTCCAGTCATGCTGGGGAACTCCACAGGCTTCCAGGTTGGCTCATTTTCAGCATCTGTGTGTTTCGGGGGCCTCATCTTTGGCGAGGGGGTTGACAAGAAGTAGCTGACATGTGAGGCCATAGAGGCACAGATACAGCTATGATCCCCATTTCTTAGGTGGGGAACCTACAGCTCACAGGTCAATAGCTAAGAATTGACAGGACAAGAGGTCCAGCCCACAGTGGTCTCATTTGAAACCCCGTATCTTAACCATTTCTCTTTTTCCCTGCGGGGCTGTTTGAGTACATGGGGCCAGGGCCACACACCAGACTTATCATCTGTATAGGAAGGCCCTTGGAGTATTGGATAAGCTCAAGGACTGGCTCAAGAAATAAGTGGGTTGCACCTCAGCTAAGAAACCATGGAAAGTGGGGTTTGGTGATGGCCAAAGACCCTGCTTTTTACCAGTATTACTGTTGCTGGTTTTGGTCCAGAAACCCAAGGAATAGTAGATAATGTCCACCCCTTTCTGATATAATCTTAAACAATTTCTCTAATCTCCATATGCCTCAATCTTCCCATCTGTAAAGTGGAAACAACAAGAGCCCCTACTTCACAGGGTGGTTGTGAGGATTAAGTGAGTTAATATGGGTAAGGCACCCAGAAGCATGCCTGGCACATGGTAAGAACCGTATATTGCTGATGCTATCTGTCGTCACCACCACCGTCTGCATTGCCATCCTTAATATACATCATCTTGGTCTGACACCTCTCCCCACTGCTCTCCAGGCAGAGTCAAGCATTCTTGCCCAAAGCTCCCAGAGCCTTTAATGACCCTTTCATTATCGTCCTTATGACTTTGTATCAGTGCCTCTAACCTGAGCAGTAATTGTGACTTTTCATCTGTGTATCATGAGCGTCTTATACAGTGCCTGGCACATAACAGATATGCAATAAATGTGTCTTGAAAAATCGCGCCTAATTCTAAAACTAGGCTTTCAGATAAATTGCAAAGAGTAAGACTTTTTAAAAATATTTACTTTAGGGGCACCTGGGTGGCTTAGTGGGATAAAGCCTCTGCTTTCACCTCAGGTCATGATCTCAGGGTCCTGGGATCGAGCCCCGCATTGGGCTTTCTGCTCAGCAGGGAGCCTGCTTCCCTTCCTCTCTCTCTGCCTGCCTCTCTACCTACTTGTGATCTCTCTGTGTCAAACAAATAAATAAAATCTTAAAAAAATAAATAAATAAAAAATAAAAATATTTACTTTAGAGAGAGAGAGAAAGAGAATGCACAGGAGCTGGGGGAGGTGCACTGGGAGAGCGAAAGAGAGAATCTCAAGTGGGAGCCATATCTCACTACCCTGAGATCATGACCTGAGCCAAAATCAAGTCTGATGCTTAACCAACTGAACCACCCAGGAACCCCTATAAGATTTTTAAATACGGCCCCCCAGATCATGTCTCTGAGATCAGAACATAATAATAGGTGATAAGAAAATTAAAAGGGTTTTAAACTATGATGTGTTAGACACATGAAAGAGATTTCCATTGTGACAATCATTGTATCAAATAATAGTAACAAAGTCCACCTGAGACACTGAGTGCCTCAGAGACCCCTTGATGCCTTGAAGACCCCTTCCCCTTCACCATTTGACGACTCAGAAGCAGTCAATCCCCAGAAGTATCCCCATGAGTCTTGCCCTAAATGAAATGTTTTCCAAGGAATCACCATGGTTTGAAAGGTTTTACAATGAACTTTCAAAACAGGACTCCAAAAATAGGTTCATGAAACACTTACAGAGCGCCTCCAATGTGCCAAACACTGTACCTAAAATATGAGTGGAGAGTGTCTAGGAGAGGAAAAGGACATATGAACAGATGACTCATATATGGTGAGCAGCACACAGAGACATGCCCCATGTTCAGAAAGTGCAGATGACAGGTCTGATGTAGGAGTTTGAGGAATTTTTTTTAATTTTTTATTTAAATTCAATTTAATTAACATATACTGCATTATCCTTTTCAGAGGTAGAATTTAGTGATTCACCAGTTGCATACAACACCCAGTGCTCACTCCATCAAGTGCCTCCTTAATGCCCATTGCCCAGCTACCCCATCCCCCAGATCCCCTCTCCTCCACCAACCCTGTTTGTGTCCTAAATTGTAAGAGTGTCTTACAATTTGCCTCCCTCTCTGTTTTCATATTTTATTTTTCCTTCCCTTCCCCTATATTCATCAGTTTCGTTTCTTAAATTCCACATATGAGTGGAATAAGTCAGTCAGAGAAAGACAAATACCTACAATTTCACTCATATGCAGTTCAAGGATTTTTATATGGCAGCGAGGACAGACCTAGGACAGTAGATGCATTTTCCGGTTTTTTCCAGGGCAGCTGTGGTTCAGAAATACCAGGAACTGCCAAGCACACTGAGACACGGTCTAAGAAGGTGCAACTACCACTCTTGGAACCCATATTTAAGAGGCCCGGAAGAGGAAGCCCTCCCTCTGGGCAGACAGCCTGGAGTCCTGGGGAGGAGCACACCCTCCCACCAGCCTGCATATAGTCACCTTCCCTCGAACAAAGCCAGTGCTGTCCCTGACAGCCTCAGGCACTGGCAGCCTCCGCTGAGCCCACAGTCCACCTCACCTTCAAAATGCTTGCCACCCTCCTCATTCTGTCCTCATCAGTGCCCTGGGGAAGGAGCATCACCCTGTCGAGTTCTGGTGTTTGCCTTCCTTCAAGCACAGGCCTGGGCACCCACTGGTCATTGTGGGTGTGCTTCTGGTTTTTAAGGAGTGGCCACTCTCTGTACTTGGATAATTATTTTTAAATAAATGAGATGTGAAAAAATTGCCTGTTCCTGAGGGATAACCTTTCATTCACCATGCGTAGCTAGGTACGCCAGACTAGAGAAACATGTGAGCGTTCAAATAAAGGGAACCCTGAGGTTTGGGACTAAGGGTCACCGTCCTTCCAAGGAAAGAAGCTTCCAGCTCCAGCCCCTGTGGATCAATATGGCTGTGGGGACACAGCTTCCTCACAGTAGTAGCTGCCTGTCCTCACGCAGGTGCAACTCCAGAGATAGGCCCTACAGGGACGTCTTTTAAGGGGATAAACAAGCCGGCCTCACCAAACCAGGCTTCTCTGGTTCTCAGCTAATTACCCTCAAGGAAGCTTTTCTTTCCCTTGGAGACCCAAAGGTCCCACAGGCCACTCCCTCAGGCCTCCAGGCACCTGCCAGTGCTGGGCCCAGGAAGGAACTTAAAGAAGAGGCTGGGCAGGGGAAAAGGAGGAAGAGGAAGAGGAGAAGCGGGAGGAAGGCTTGGCATGGGGCCAAGGGCATTGGATGTAAAGAGTAATCCGTTGCTTCTGTAAACTAAAAAGTGCTCCCAAAGAAATTCCACATCATCGAGGTGCTCTTTGCAGTGGGGAAGGCAGAGGAAGGAAATAGCAGGAGGCAGTGGCTGATAAAATATAGCCTGTGGAAGAGGCGCACGATTTGTAAAATGGAAAAAGTGAGAAGGCCTTTAAAAAGGAGAGAATTGTTCTACACTTTGGAACATCTGGCCAGCTCGGGTATTGAGTGATTTTTACATATCATGGAATTTTAAAATAATAACAACGCATTATTACCACATATGTTTATGGCCAACAGTGGCAAAAACACAGAAAGTTACAAAGAGATCATCAAAATCACCGGCAAGAATCAGCCACAAAAGAATAATCACAGTTAATACTCGGTGTGCCTTGTCCTTGTCCTTGAGAGCTGCAGCTACCTAAAACTTAATGTTTCTGTATCAAAGTCATATAATATCATTACTAGAGTTACTCATCTTGCAAATAGTTATTGATGACCTACTTTTCTCTGCGGAGGAGGCAATGAGCAAATCAGACAAGTCACCTGTCCTCATGGAGCTGGCACTCCTCATGGGGAAACAATAAATAAATAAACATGAAAATGTGCCATGTGACAGACCGCAATAAATGCAATAGAGAAACATAAGGTCGGGGGTGGGGGCAGGAAGCATGGGGGGGGACAGGAAGCATGGGGTGGCAGTGGGTGGGGGTAGAAGTGAGTAGCCACTATTTTTATACGAAAGCTAGGGCTGATCTGGTCAACAAGGTGATTCTACCATAGACTCAAGAAAATGAAGAAGCAGCTGTAATTTATCTCGGGGCAGTGTTTTAGGCAGAGGAAAAAGAGCTAGTACAAAGTCCTGGGGCCACAACTGTCAGAAGATTCAGGAGTCCCGAGTAGCTGGAGTGGAGGGAGTAAGGAGCAGAGTGAAGGGTGGGGGTGGGGGGGAGGTCAGATTATGGAAGGCATGTAAGCCAGTGTGTATCCTGTTTTGTTTGACTTATTGTCAAATAAGTCAAATAAAATTTCACCGCATAGGCCGTCCATAAGGTATTCAAACAATATCTTTTGTGGTTTTAAAAATTATTTTTCTCTGTTATCAATAGCATGATGCTTAACACATAAATCTTTAGGCAATCTCTGATTTTGTCCATATAGGAATTCCTAGACAGGTAATTGTTTGGTCAAAGAATATACATATGTAAAAGATTTTTGATACACATTGCCACTTTTGCCCAGAAAAGGTCTGATGAATTACAACTCTGTATGTGTAAGGATTTCCATTTCTCTACCCAATGTAACACTTTTTAAAAACTTTTGGCAATTTGATAAATGAAGCCCTATACTACGTTGTTATTTGAATTATCATTTACTTAGTCACTAGTGAAGGTGGAGTTTTGCATACATTAATTGGCTATTGCAATCTGTCTGATCAGGTCTCTTGTCCATTTTTTCATGGAGTTTTTTCTTACTGATGTGAAGAGCTCTTTATATATAAAGGCTCTTATTTTCTGGGGTTTTTTTCTCAGTTGTCAATTATCTTTAAGATTTGCTTATGGTTGTTTTTTTTACTCAAATTTTTAAATTCTTAGGTAGTCAAATATGTCACTATTTCTCTTATGATTTCATCTTTTGCTTTCTTACTGCAAGATCAGATACTTTTTTCTAAGTAAGTTCCATGCCCAGTGTGGAGCCCAAAGCGGGACTTGAACTCACAACCCTGAGGTCAAGACCTGGGCTGAAATCAAGAGTCAGACACTTAACTGAGTCACCCTGGCATACCAAGATCAGATAAAGATTTACATATATTTTCTTTATTTAAAAAAGTTTTTTTTTAATTAGTCTTATTGTTTATGGGGATAAGTATATAAATTTTTTCTACTTAGCCAACCAATTATCATCCTATGACCATTGAGGAGTGTAAACGTCTCCTACTAATATAAAGCATACACTTAAAATGCACAAAATTCATATAAGTGTGTATGTGTACATAATTATTAGGATTTTCTATCATATATTCATTGATTTGCAAGTCCAATCTTGAAACAATGTTGATTTATATATTGTAACATTCTAACAATTTTTTAGCATTTTTTAAAAGATTTTATTTATTTACTTGAGCGAGAGAGCATGAACAGGGAGAGGAGCAGAGGGAGAAGAAGAAGCAGACTCCTGGCTGAGCAAAGAGCCAGACATGGGGCTGGATCCCCGGACCCTGGGAGCACGACCTGAACTGAAGGCAGATGCGTAACCAACTGAGTCACGCAGGTGTCCAGCATTCTAATCATTTTGATGTCTGGTAGGGAAAACCCTCCCCCAAATTCTTATTTTTCTGTATTTTCTTGGTTATCCCCTTCCATTTATTCTTCTTACAACTTTAAATCATTGTCGTTATAATCCATAAACAATCTCATAGTAATTTTTATTAGAATGACTTAGCACTTACAAATTAATAGACAGAGAAAGTACATCTTCACAACTGAATCTTTCATAATGCGGTATATCTCTAAATTTAGTCTCTCTTATACATCCCAAAGTATTTACCATTTGCCACATGTAAATTCTGTATGCTTCCTTTGAGATGTTTATTCCAAGGTACTTTATTTTTACTGCTACTGTGAATTCTTTTGAGGGGAGATCCTTTTTTTTTTTTTTTCAAGTGTACAATTGAAAAAGCTGGACAGGGGCACCTGGCAGGTAAACAACCACATGGCAGGTTTACAACCTTATTCCTCCAGTGATGGAGGAATTAGAGCATAGAGCCCTGACGGATAACTTCCTATCCATGGTCCCACAATTGGGGGTGGGGAGATCATGCATGAAATGTGTATTAGTTAAACTAAAAGGCTAGGTTGCTATATCCAAAAGACCTAGCAATAGCATGGAATAGAGAACTAAGAAATTTCTTTCCCTCTTATGTAATAGTCCCAAATGAGCATAGCAGGCTGGTGGACCACTGTTGTCCATAAGGTCAGTCATGGACCTACGTTCCTTCCACGTTATTGTCTGCCACATGCCCTATGGCATCATTGTCATCTATCTGGTTAAACCAAGACTGCTTCACATCAGTGTTGTCAATGGTGCAAAGGGAGAAGAGATGTTGGAGGGGCACAGGTAGTCCTCAGGTCTAGGCCTTAGAATAACACACGATGCTCAGATTTCCACGGAAAGAACCTGATCACGCTGCCACAACTACATCCAACGTGGATGGAAAATACAGTCTAGTCGTGGACCCAGGAAGAAGGGGAGGACAGCTTTGGTGGACAACACCAATACCAACCCCTCAAAACGAACATGTGGTAAGAAAGGGCTGATCACTTAAAAAGGGGTATGCCCCAGCACACACTTACCCAAGCGTGGTGCACTATTTCTCCCCTTCACCTCACTATTGCTCTTAGAGCAGTGATGCAGAAGCATGTTTGGCCACTTCCTCTCTCCGAAGTACAAGGAAGAGGGGCGCCTGGGTGGCTAAGTCGGTTAAGCGTCTGTCTTCAGATCAGGTCATGATCTCAAGGTCCTGGGATCCAGCCCCACATCAGCACAGCAGCACGGCCCCTGGTCTGAGGAGCTTACACGCTGGTCAGGGGACAAGGCCAAGCCACAGGTGTTAGTGTGTGCGTCCACTTAGGCTATCAGGAGAGATCCTTCTAGTATTTGAGATTCCATCAGGCAGCCTGGGGGCAGGGGATTTCTAGGAGCCAGGAGCAGTCTGAACAGAAGCACACAGAGGGAAAGCACAGCCGTGATTGGGACCCAGACAGACAGACCCTGAGTTTGACTGGTGCCAGGTCAGGTGTGAGGTTGTGGCCAATGACCCTGCACCATCCCAGGCTGGATCCCCCACCGGGCAGTTTCTGGAAGGAGTAGTAATGGTGGCCAGAGAGTGTGGGGCTGCAGATTACAGGGACCGTGGGGGGAGCACTCCAGGGGGAGTCCTGCCTTAACTGCCTTTGAAAATATACATGTCAAGTCTATATCCCTATATTCTGGCAGGGGTTTCTGAACTTTGTAGAACCTCCTATCAAAGGCAATTAAGGAGGTTGCCAAAAAATTGTAAGAGCTTGGGATTTCTCTTCCAGAATCACTTTCCCCTCTTGGGAAAAGGGCAGAGTGTGTCCCTGTAGATAGAGCCTGAGAGACATGGCTAAGGTCTCTAGCTTGATATCAACTACTTTCAGCAGAATTTCTCGGCCCTCTGAATTTCTCTACCAACTCACGCTTGTATACTTCTAAATGTGAACAGTTTTCCCCAGAAAACTCAAGGCGTGGAAATACTGCCTTATTCATGTTCTCTCTCCCATAAATCAATAAATAAATAAAATCTTAGAAAAAAAAAAGTACATGGAAGATTCATAATGACCAAATACATAAGACATGCCACTGTTCTTTGCATTTGAAAATAAGCTAATTTTCATGCTGTCTCCGCAAAATTGCAGCCTGTGGGTTTTAATATCAGTATTGATACATTTGTTCAAATGTCGTGTTTCTGTTTGTGGATCCCCAGATTCATGTGTCTGCCACTGTGTCTCACATCTGTGCTACATCTCATGGCAGGGACAGCAAGCTATTTGCCAATATCTAGTATCTCTAGGGGATAAGAGGATAATAAGTTGGTGCTGGCTGTCAGAACGGGCTGCATGTTTTCCAGCCCCCTTTGCAGCTAGGTATGGTCACGTGATGCGGTTCTGGCTCACGGGATGTGAACAGAAGGGATATGTGCAATTTTCTAGTTGTGCCCTTAATTGGAGGAGGATGCCCCTCCCTTCTGCCTCTCCCCTCTCCTTCTGCCTAGCTGTGGATCTAATGGGGGGAACCAGTGGATAAGGCCTCCATCTGGGAGCAGTAGGACAACAGAGCAGAAGGCACCTGGGTGTCTGACAGTTCTGGAGAACTGAGCACAGACTGACTTGGACTTTCACATGCACGAGAAAATAAACCTCTATTTTGTGGAAGGTAGGCCTCAGTGACAACCGCGGAGACCATATCTTAATTCATACAGCGTTTCAGGGACTCTTGCTGGTCGCCTCCAACTCAGCATAAGGCAGCTATCTGGGCACCTGGTCTTGGCTGTCCTGGGCACAGCTGTGCCGCGACAGCCGCTGCAAGCAGCTTCGGGGAATTTATTCTTCCATTCCCTCCCACCACATGTGTGTGGAGCACCTGCCTTGTGCCAGGCCAGGGGCCAGACTTTGGGAACATAACAATGAATAAGGCAGTATTTCCACGCCTTGAGTTTTCTGGGGAAAACTGTTCACATTTAGAAGTATACAAGCGTGAGTTGGTAGAGAAATTCAGAGGGCCGAGAAATTCTGCTGAAAGTAGTTGATATCAAGCTAGAGACCTTAGCCATGTCTCTCAGGCTCTATCTACAGGGACACACTCTGCCCTTTTCCCAAGAGGGGAAAGTGATTCTGGAAGAGAAATCCCAAGCTCTTACAATTTTTTGGCAACCTCCTTAATTGCCTTTGATAGGAGGTTCTACAAAGTTCAGAAACCCCTGCCAGAATATAGGGATATAGACTTGACATGTATATTTTCAAAGGCAGTTAAGGCAGGACTCCCCCTGGAGTGCTCCCCCCACGGTCCCTGTAATCTGCAGCCCCACACTCTCTGGCCACCATTACTACTCCTTCCAGAAACTGCCCGGTGGGGGATCCAGCCTGGGATGGTGCAGGGTCATTGGCCACAACCTCACACCTGACCTGGCACCAGTCAAACTCAGGGTCTGTCTGTCTGGGTCCCAATCACGGCTGTGCTTTCCCTCTGTGTGCTTCTGTTCAGACTGCTCCTGGCTCCTAGAAATCCCCTGCCCCCAGGCTGCCTGATGGAATCTCAAATACTAGAAGGATCTCTCCTGATAGCCTAAGTGGACGCACACACTAACACCTGTGGCTTGGCCTTGTCCCCTGACCAGCGTGTAAGCTCCTCAGACCACGGGCTGTGCTGCTGTGTCTTACTCGCCCCGGTGTGCATGTTAGCACAGGGATTTATGTGTGGGGGGTGCTTAATAAATACTTGTTGGATTTGCTTGATTGAGCTGCTTTTCTCTCTTAAAGCACAATGACCATGGAAAAGGCCAGAACAGGAGGAATGAGGGCATGGAGATGATGTGCTTACCTTGGCGGTGTAGCATTGACTTTTTCACAGGGGCAAATGGGATAATAATGCTACTTCCTACTCCACAGAGCTTTAGGGAAGGATATTGTCAATGCCAGCTCTTCACACAACCTTCAATTCACTGATTAGCTGTGTGAACTTGATCTAGTCCCTTCATTCCTCTGGGATTCATTCACATAGGGAATTTAAAAAAGAAAAGAAAAGAAAAGAAAAATGTTGGGTACCAGAACAGTCATTTATCCATTTGAAAAAAAGACTCTATCATCTGTGACCATCCCAACAGAGGCAAGCAGATGAAAGATCTAAATATAAAAGGAAAAACTTGAAAACTTTTGGATGCACACATAGAGGATATCTGCATGACCTTGCTAGGCCAGGCTGCTGAACTAAGAACCAGCCTGACACCAGATCCACCGACGTCAGGGGGAGCCTTTCCTGGCTCTCCAGTTGTCACCATACGGGCCTGCTTCTGAGGGAAAGGGTGGACATCTAGAAACAAAGACATCTCAGAAGCAAGTGAGGCAGACGCTGCCCATATCCCTTCTAGAAGCGCTCCACACACCACCAGCCGCAACTCTGGTGCTAGAAACGAGAGTTGTTGCAGATGCATGGACAGCTGGCAGTCTCTGTCATTTTCAACGGAAAGGAGAAGACAGATACACTTAATTAAATTAACTTTAAAAATCTGCTCAACAAAGACAACAGACAGGTAAAAAAAGACAAACATTGGACAGGAAAGAAAATGTTAGGAACATGTACGATTGACAAAAGTTGGTATCCAGAATCTACGAGGAACTCTTCCAAGTCAATATGAGAAAGAGTAGTAGCTTAATAGAAAAACTGGCAAAAGATGTAAACAAGCAGTGCTCAGAAGAAGAAACCAAACATATTTGAAAATAATAATCATAAACCCCATGGGTCTTCAAGGAAAGGTGCATTAAAAACCATAAATGGACATGATTTCACGTCCCTCAGCTTGGCATGAGATTTTTAATTTGAATAGAATGAAGAGCGAAGGGAACTCCTTCATTGTTAGTCATAGTATAAATTAATGCAACTGTTTTAGAGAATGTGACACTAGCAAATAAAGTTGAAATGCACATATATATGGGCTAACCCCTTCTACCTTTAGATTTATACCCTGGAAAAACTCTTGCACCTGGGTACAAGGAAAGCTGGCAAGAATTCTCACAACATTGTATAAGATGGCTGCCAGGGTGGCTAGTGGTTAAGCTTCTGCCTTCCGCTCAGGTCATGGTCTTAGGGTCCTGGGATCAAGCCCTGCATCTGGCTCTCTGCTCAGCAGGCAGCCTGCTTCCCACCCCCGTCTCTGCCTGCCTTTCTGTCTACTTGTGATTTCCGTCAAATAAATAAATAAAATCTTTTAAAAAGAAACAAACAAATAAAAACATTGTGTAATAGCCAAAAATATCTCTATGTAAGCAACCCGAATGACCGTAACTGGAGAATGGATAAATGATGCATTAACGTGACACAGTGCCATACGGTGACTAGAATAGATGAACTAGAGCCACACAGGCTAATGTATAAATCAACCCTGGAAACAAAAGAGCAGGTTGCAAAAGAGTCACACAGGGTGATGCCATACCTAGCGTTTTGAAAATATGCCAAACAACTCCACATAGTGTTCAAGGACACAAAGTTGTCGTGGAAGCATAAAAGAATGTATGGAAAGATAAACATGAAATTCAGAATATTAGCTTTTTAAGGGTAGTGGGACAGGAGAAGCAGATATGAACTCAGGATGAGTGCACAGGGGGGTGTCAACTGAATTGATAAATGTAAGGAACATTCTTTCTTGAACAGGGCGGCAGGTCCATATGTATCCATTTAATTGTTTTTATTCTTTTTATGTATTGGAAATATTTTGTGATAAATTTCGGTCATATTTTAAGAGAAGGGGTTTCTGGTTGTAGGGATCCAAGATGGTCCAGTGATCCTGGCCTCTTGGTATTCACGCCCTTGTGTGGTTCCCTCCCTTCAGTGCTGGTGTATGACTTCTGATGCTAGGTCGTAGAAGGCACTATGGTTTCTGCCTTGTTCTTGTGCCCTTGGCTCTAGGGGAAGCCATCTGCCATGCTAGGGAACACTCACCCAGCTCTGTGAAGAGGCCCACATGGAGAGGACCTGAAACTTCCCACCAAGATCCTTGCCAGCCAGGTGAGCAAGCCACCTGGGAATCAGATCATCCAGTCCCAGGTGAGTCGCCAGGTGACCACAGTCCAGGTGACGTCTGACGGCAACCATCTGAGAGACTTCAAGCCAGGAGCACCTGGCCAGGCTGGGTCTGAACTCATGACCCACAGAAACTACGGGGGAAAGAAAATAAATGATTATTGTGGTAAGCCCCCAAGAATTGGAATTCAGTGGAGATCTGTTATGCATCATAGACAACCAATGCAGGGTTTTACTGAGTGATCCGCAGGTTCCCTTCCAGATCTAGCATTCTGGGCTCCTGGCATTGCCCTCTGTGCACTCCCCTCATCCACTCACTCAGTCATCCAATTACTATGTAGAAAAAACTTCAAAAGTCTTAGGATCCCTTCTGACTCCCTTTGGGATCCAGTCCTGGGCCAGAAATACTCTAAATAGGTTTACCGTTCAGGAGTTCAGTGTTCCTAGGTTTGATCTAGAAAAGATCCAGCTCACAAAAGAGATCCTCCATCCTTAATTAAATGCCATTGCTGAAAGTACAAGAACAGTCACAAGAGGGAGAGAGGGCCTTATGCTTTAATATGAGCTTATGTGTTTCCATAGGTAAAGACTCAGGAAGTTTACATGGGAGTAAAGTAGTAAAAAGCTGGTGGGGCTGCCAATCACAGGACGGTCCCCCTTTCCATCCCCTCTGACACCCCAGCTCAGTTCTCCCTCCTTAAAGACGCGTTGATTTTTGCGTTTACTTGTGCTGAAATGTAGCTGACTTGGTGGGAGAAGACCAGGGCTCGACTCCCAGCTATTTGTAACTAGCGGGTGTTTACAAGTAGGCTTCTTTGGTGAACTCCAGCTCACATATCCTAAAGACAACGGTATTGGAAGGAGATGAAAATAACCCACACGATGGAAAGAAGAATGGAACGGTCCACCTTGGGGCCATCCTGGGGATCTTGGTAATAAGAGCCTGCAGGCATTCTCTCTTTGCACAACTCAACATCTTTCTCTCCCAGGGGATGTCCCCAAAGTTTCGAATCTCTGACCAAAAGAGTCCAGTGGCCTAGCCAGAGCCATATGTCTGACCTTGAGTCTGGGACGTCAAATGGGTTTCAAAGGGGGACAATCCTGTGACTGGCAGCCCCACTGGAAGCAATAATTGGAGAAAAGGCAGTTTTCCAGAGAGAGTGATGCTGGGCTGACAAAAGAAGGGGTGTCCTAGCCTTACATGCTTCTCAGAAGCCTTAAATAAGGTCAGGCTCCCAGGAGAGTTTCTTTTAGATTTCTTTTAGTTTCTTTTTCTTGAATTTTGAGATAAGCAACAGCCTCTTCTTCTGACACCCCTACTGCTCTGAGGCCTGGAGGGAGTTGTGGCAGCCTCGGGGGCTCCAGACCCAGCGGTCCCAGGGTTCTGAGCTCCGCAGGTGCAGCTGTCATCGGGAGGGGAAACCGCCAGTTGTTCCTAGGAGTGCTGTCTGTGCCAATAATCTGAGGCTTAGAAGAAACACAATCGTTTGGCCTTGATGGGGAAAGTGTCTCCAAAGTGAGCCCTTGTGTGGGGGTCAGTGTCTGTGAGACCCCCCCCAGAGAGGAGCCCCCATGCTCTAAGACCCCCCCCCCAACACAGTCCCCAGACTCAGCAGCAGGTCCATAGCCACTGTCTGTGCTGCCAAAGAATTACAAGGAAGTCAGAGCAAAGCTGTCATCGGGTCTTGAAGTACAGACTGTTCTCTCCCCTCTTCCCCAAATGGTGTTTCCAGAGCTTTGGCAGACTGACTTTTCTCTCTGCCACCCCGCCCACCTCCTCCCCCTTTGAAGTCCTCGGTTTGCAACGTCTTTTTCAGTTCTGTCCTCCCCACAGGATTAGGCTACTGGCTCCTCTTCATCTCAGTCACAAATAGAACTTGGCAAATAGAGATGACGAGGAACCTACGTTCTGGAGACAAGTGGGAGAGGAGGAAGCCAAACACAGGCTTGAATAACCCCAGGGAACAAGCTCCTGTTCTGTAGCTCCAGGGGTAATTGTGAACCTCTGGAAGAAAGGTGGCCAGAGGGCAGTCACAGCCCCACCGGGAATGTTCCATTCACCCCGGGAACATAGGTGTAGTTTTCCAGCTCCCATCTTGCTGACGTGCACCTGTTCTGAGACCCCCATCTCCTCCCCTGGGTCCTGGAGGGGAGTCTTCTTTGTTCCCAGTTCTGGAAATGGTAACGATTTTCCTTGTCATCTCTGAGACTTGCAATACTGTCACAGGAGACAAATGCAGCCGTGTTGGTAATTCTTAGATAAAAGTGCCTTACACGTGTGAAAGAATTATCTTTAATTTCGTCTCTTGGGTATATGGTGAGGATTAATTAGTTAATCTCAGCAAAGTGCTATAATTGGCAGGAGGAATTATCAAAACCCTGGGGAAAAAGTAGCTTTGAGTGTAGTCACTTCAAACAGTTCTGCTGTTACTAACAGCCGACGTAGCTGGTCTAGTGTCTCGGTTGTCACAGACCAGCTTGGTTTCCAGCAGTCTCCTAAGACCGTACTCAGGGGTGAGTAGGTGAAAATGGCTTGGAGTGGGAGTGATGAGACATAGCAACATACAAGGAACACTTAGGACCTGAATCAGCCTCAGATTCTGTTCTTGCCATTGACCCTCATCCAGGGCCCGGAAACGCGTGTCTGAAATGGAAAAGGAAGAAAAGAACCCCCACAGAGCTGCTGAGGGGGTTGCTGACCCAGCAAAGAGCCACCCCCAAGAGAGCAGAGAGGGCAAGGAAGGCTCCCAACCCGGACCCCAAAGCAGATAGACCCTGAATCTCTCTAGGTCTCCATTTCCGCCTTTGTAAGATAAAAAGCATTAGCCAAAGGTCTAGATATTGTAGGAAGGCAGAGGAACCACAAAATGCTTACATGGTCCTTACTACCTGTCAGTCACCGTACTGAGACTTTACTTGTATTAACTCAGTACTGGTGGCAGCTAGTAGGTTGTTTTTCCCAGCTTACAGAGCTGGTAAATTTCGATGGGAGCCCAGCTGGTCGAGTCCTGACAACCCACACTTACAACCACTATGTCATGCTGTCTACTTAAGTCAAAATCTCTTCATGAGCCTCTGTTCGTGAAGAACCAGGAGGCAAGCATTTCAAAAGTACCAAATGTGAAATTCTTTGAGGCTCTCCACAATTTAAGCTTGGGCTCACAGAAGTAAATTGTTCTGTTATTCTTCCAGGTGTCTGGACAGAGATAGGATTAAAAAAAAAAAAAAAAGACATTGAGAATACAACAGCTCTCTCCTCTGAGCTTTTAACAATCTTAAAGTGAGTCACATGTTGGCTTTTAAATCTAGATTGGACCCTTAAACTAAAATAGTTGTTTAGACAACGGTGCTTTCAGCAATCTCTTAGCTAACCTGGCCAATTATGTGAACCCAAAACGCCAAGCCTATTGGGTTTGCAAAAGCCATTGGGAGATTTAAGTGCACAGATTTGGGTAATTTTTCAAAGGAATCTTAAGAAGAAATCTAAGCCTGAGAATTTTTATCTACTCTTGTCTTGTTCTCCCTTCTAATATATCAATCAGTCAATGAGCTGTTGACACTTGCGTGATGCACTGGGCAGACAGAAGTCTGTGGCCGTGCCAAAAATGGCAATTATTTATGTCAGTATCTGATTCTTACTTCCTCTCTTTTTCTTGGTCTAGTTTCTTCCAAAGCAAGCAACGTATTTAATAAGTAAACTCTTACTTGGGTGAATTTCTTCAATTCATAATCACTCACTAAGAATTCCACATCCCCTTGACCTAGGCCAGGGCTTTGGTGGCCTGTGATGTGCCTTGTTAAATCTGATTCTGATTCAGGAAGTCGAAGGTGGGGTGTGAGGTCCTGTGCTTCCAGCAATTCCCAGATGATCCCAAAGCTGCTGGTCTCCTAACAAGCCTGAGGGTCCAGCTCTTAGACCACACCAAACAGACAAGAAGAGGAGGGGATGGCGCTCCCAGCAGTGGCTTTGGTGACAAGACAGCCTGAATAGATGTCAACAGTGGATTTGAGAGCTTTGCTAAGGAAGAACCTCCCACTTCCAAAAAAGAAAAGAAAACAAAAACAATAAAACTTACCTGAGATTTTATTATAAGAAAGTTTCTCCTTCGTGTTCTGAACTATGAACCCTCTAAGAAGAGAGACACCAATGTATTCCAGGAATTAGGAGGGAGCAGCAATGGAGGGCACTGTGGGGTATTTGGAATCCCACAGAGGGAGCTCAGGGATGCAGAAATGGGGAGGGACCAAGGGCTGTCGGGGTGAAGGCTGGGCCTGCAGGGCTGAGGAGACCCCACTGGTGTTCTGTGCCTTCCTGGCTACAGGAGACCCCTGATGAAGGGCAGTCTGGCCCCCAGCTCACAGCCCTGCCCAACTTCTCTGCATTTTGGAGGTGGTTGGACATGAAGCCTCAATGAGGGGTTTTTCTGACCCAGAAAGAGAATGAAAGCTTAGAGCAGAGGCTGCGTGAAGCCCCTGATTAAATCAAAGAATCAGCAAGGGGATTCCCAGAAGGACCTAAGAGCACAGCACGCACAGCACAGAAGCCCATGGGCTCTGCTTGCTGAGGTACTGGCTCCAAATCCTGCCTCAATCACCAGCAACTCTACAGCTTAGAGCTTTAACCACCCTGGGCCCTGTTTGCTCCCTGGTCAAACATGATGGGAAGAAACTTAGAATTTATTTCAGTATCCTCGCTCATCTTCTTCTTTATAACAGAACTCAAATAGTCACATTGCTGGCTGCGAAACAGTAGACTATATATATCCTAGTCTCCCTTGCCACTAGGTGTATCTAAGTTTTGACCAATAAAATGCAAACAGAAATATTGTTGGGATTTCTAGAAATAAAAAAAAACGTGGCCCTTGAAAAAAATTTTAATTTCATTTAAAAAAAAAAAAGTGACCCTTTTATCTTCTCTTCCTACTTCCAGCTATCTGAAACAGACATGTGATGGCTGGAGCTACTGCAGCTATCTTGAGCCTTGAAGTGACCTCGAAGCCATGTGCTGAGGATGGTGGAGGAAAAGGATGACATCTTGGTGATGCCACGGAACCACCATATCAACAGTGGCCTGGCCTACTTCCAGATGATTTATTTTTTACATAGGAGGAAAATAAACTCCTATCTTAATTAAGCCATGATTGCTTAGGAGATTTCTGCATAAGCAGCTGAACTGAATAGTAACTGATTCATGAGACATTATTAACTACCCCAACATGGTTTGTAAGAACTCCATGAGAGGATGTATATAAAACTTTTAGCACCACTTTAAGCACACAGTAAGTCTCAATCACTGTTCAGTATGATTATTATTAAGTGACTGAGAGGGTCAGAGCATTGAATGACAGCTCAGAGCTAAACTGAAGGCTATGAGAGCTGAGGGGAAATTAGTTGCCAGTCCCGAGCCCCGCTTTTTTTTTTTTTTAAAGATTTTATCTATTTATTTGAGAGAGAGACAGTGAGAGAGCATGAGAGAGGAGAAGCAGACTCCCCATGAAGCTGGGAGCCCAATGCGGGACTCAATCCCAGTACACCAGGACCATGACCCAAGCTGAAGGCAATTGCCCAACAAACTGAGTCACCCAGGCGTCCCCAGCTGAGCCCCACATTCTAAAGATGAGATGATAGAGGCCCAGAGACACAAGGGCACTTGAATGGGGCACTCAGGCTGATAGAAACAGCCCCAGTCTCCTCATATCTACCTGCCCCAAAGCCTTTCTCAAAGCAGGGGGTGGTGAAGGATGGGCACAGGAGAGGAACCAAGCATTTAATTCCAAGGCTTTCATTCGAACAAAATCAATCCACATCTGATTGTTGATTTACTATCAGGAAACAGGGAAGAGGCCAGGGGAATAAGGCGGTCAGGTTGGCTCTGTACCCATCTGTGCAATGGTCGTATCTGCACTGTGGATGGAGAGCGTGTCACTGGGAGGGAAGAAGCAGGCTTCCCTGATGGCCCTTCCTCAGCTGGGCCAGCCCAGGCCCCAGGAAGTCATGCCTTCTGGGCTCTCTGAAGAGTCCCCTTCCAGCCCCTTCCAGAGGACTCTGAGGGTCCACTCCCTCACCTTCCCAGCTGTGGCCCAGCCGAACCATGTGTGTGCTTTCAACTAAATGAGAGACAGACCAGGTCTGTCTGAGGCATCTTGGAGGAGAGGACCGAGACTGGTTTCCCTGGGTTTATAGCGACATCCCAGCTGGTGGAGCTACCTTGATGACTTGAGAGCATCCTGCTCTAATCTGTTCAGAATGGTGGCCACCATCCAAACTCTCATAAGAGCCAATAAAATGCTGGCCCCAGAAGCTCAAGGAGGCTTCATGATGGGTCCCCCAGAGAGCCCTCTGGGCAGGAATGGCAAATGGTATATTTTACTTTTTTTCATGTGCTACCTGCTTAGTGCAGCTTTCCTGGACAGCTGTGTTGAAGGATTCTGTCCCTTAGTGGTAAGGACTCCTGCAGCCTACCAGCCACCTCTGCCACAGGCCACGCGAGAGGCAGAATCGTAGGCTTGCACACTTGCCATCCTTAGCCTGGCATTTCAGACACATGAGTCCATCAGCCTCAAACTAGATCACTACAGATCTGTGTCCTACATGGAATTTTGGAGAACCAGCCTGTGGCACCCATCTTTGCCATTTTAGTCCTTGGAAGCATTTAATCAGCAGACTTCACTGAACAGCACAGCGTCGGTCATTCACTCTGAATAACAGAGTTTGAGTAAAGAATAAAATGTGTACAATACTACTTTGATCCAAGAACTAGCACAGCAGTGTAGCTGGTCCTTCCTTCCTGGGAACAATTCTTCGTCTCTGGAATTCTCTGCTCTTCCTCTCCAGGGTTGGGCCCCCGGCAAGGACTCAACCACAAGATCAGGTCCTCTGATCACAGTTGCTAAGTGCTGAGGCAGCTACTTGCCTCAGGTGCAGACAATCCGATCCCCTCTCCTGGGAATGTCATGTTTGAACCAGAAGTTACAGAGGTTGGGAATTGCAGAGAGAATCTAGTATCAAGCTAGAACGGGTATCTCAAAATCAGTACCTTCCACAGTTTAGCTGGGAAAGCAGGGCTGTGTGATAAACACAACAGTCCACTGTGATAATGGCAACTGACAGTCTGTGTTTGGGGGGCTACTAGGGAGTGGTGGGGACTATGTCCAACAGGAGACACATGCCCAATCTAAAGGGGCAGCTTCTACTCAGCTCTAGCCAATCGTTGCCCAGCAGGAGAAGGGCCTAATGTTGCCATATTATTTGATTTTTTTTCCAAGAGAAACCAGAAATCTAGGTTTTTATTTGTAGACCTTCTAATTTTTTTTTAACTTGTCAACTTAATTTCAGAACTACACTGGTTATATAAATCATGCCTTTGGTAAAATATTGCCTGAGGGCCAATGATTTATAGTCTGTGCTTCTGAGTTTTCTAAAGCAGGCGGAGTCCTAGGAAGACACAAATTGCTTGCTCAGAGAGGAGGATTTTCATAATAGGACAATTTACAAAAATGTAATGCAGGGTTGGCACTAGGGTAAAGTGAGCGAGGCACTGGCCTCTGAGGCAAAATTTAGGGGACACCAAAAACCTCAGTAAGTAAGACAAATGATATTTTAATGCGGTACTTTAAAAAAATCAGTTAGGGGCGCCTGGGTGGCTCAGTGGGTTAAGCCTCTGCCTTCGGCTCAGGTCATGATCTCAGGGTCCTGGGATCAAGCCCTGCATCGGGCTCTCTGCTCATCGGGGAGCCTGCTTCCCCCCCTCTTCTCTGCCTGCCCTCTCTGCCTACTTGTGAGCTCCCTCTCTCTCTCTGTCAAATAAAATCTTTAAAAAAAAAAAATCAAAGTTAACACCAAAAAAAAATCTATGATAAACAGAATGTCAACTTTTTAAGTAAAGACAGACTCAGTATTACTGAGATTTCCTTTTGCCTCAAGTTCCAATACGGCACAGCACAGCCCTAATCAACGTATAGGGAAACCACAAGTGATAGCACAGCTCCCTGGGGGCCGTGGTAGAAACAGAGCTGTTACCACAGGAAGGCCAAAGAAATGTAAGGAAAGAAGGTCACTAGAACATAAAAGGAGTCATGCTGAGAAGGCCACCATCAGATGACCTGTGACTACTGGCTAAGAGACTTGGCCCTCCCAAGGCGTTCCCCAAGGTAGGATTTAGGGGGAGGAACACCCTGACCTCACTCTCCTTTCTTTCTCTGAGCTCCTTCCAGGAAAAAACCATTGGCCAAACCCAAGCAAACGTCAAAAGAGTAGGAGGCCATTGATGTAGTCTGTAGAGCCCACTGATACGGTCCACAGAAACAGGAAGTAGGGTAAGAAAATGGACTGGAAGGACAAATGGGAATGCATGGGCCTGGACTGGTCCCAGTCTCCTGAATCCTAGGAATTTCAGGGATTTCCAGGACTCCTTGAGTTTTCCTAGTATCTTCCCCAAGTAGTTTTTTTGTTTGTTTGTTTTTGTTTTTGTTTTTTTTTTGCTTGAGCTAGCTGGAAGTGTTTTCTGAGATTTGCCACCCAAAAAATCTCACACCTAGCCTATGTGAAAATTACTGACCTAAGACTGTCAAATCCCAGGTAAATTCCACCAGTATTCAGCCCATGCCTGAAGGGTCCCAACTCACACACAGATGCACTACTTCCTGCCAGGCATCAGCATTTGGGGACTCAACTGCCATGATATTTCCTAACGAATAACAGCCCTTTGGAAAAGTGATTGCTCATAGTTAATTACCATTCATAAAATAATAATTTGAGTCCACCAAAAATGGCTTAGGTATATTGTAATGACCCTGTCCTAGATTTAGGTGTTGAGTTACTGCTTAACCTATAATTCCATGGACTTTTCTTTGGGAGAAGGTACAATTCAATCCATCCTCTCCAGCACCCATGGAACATTGACAAAGATATCTATGTAGGTTAAAAAAAAAAATGGGGTGCCTGGGTGGCTCAGTGGGTTAAGCCTCTGCCTTCAGCTCAGGTCATGATCTCAGGGTCCTGGAATCGAGTCCTGCATTGGGCTCTCTGCTCAGCAGGGAGCCTGCCTCCCCAACTCTCTCTGACTGTCTCTCTGCCTACTTGTGATCTCTCTCTCTGTCAAATAAATAAGTAAAATCTTCTGAAAAGAATGTATTCTTTAAGTAGGAGATAGCAAGAGAAAGGCAGAAAATTTATATTGATTACTCAAAACCAGGGGGAAGGCAACTTTGCAAGAATAAAATTTACTCTGAATGTGACTCTGACCAAGAACCTTGTTTAGACACTATTATAGACTGAATTCTAGCTCTCAAAAATATTTAGGTTGAATTGCAAACCCCTAGGTCCTCAGAAAATAACCTTACTCAGAGATTGAGTCTTTTAAGAGGTAAGTAAGTTAAAACAAGGCCATTAGAGTCAGTCAAATCCAATATGGAAAACGTCCTTATAAGAAGAGGAAATGTGGACACAGACACAAGCACAGAAGGAAGACCATATACAAACACAGAGAGAAGATGACCATCTATAAGCCAAGGAGAAAGGCCTGGAAATGATTCTTCCCTCATGGCCCTCAGAAGAAACCCAGCCTTGATCTCCAACTTCCAGGCTCCAGAACTGAGAGAAAATAAATCTCTATTGTTTAAGTCAACCAGTCTGTGGGACTTTGTTATGGCAGCCCCGGCAAACCATTACAGGTGCCATAACAACAGTAATAACAAATACATATAAAGGCTTTGCCAAATGGTAGGAGCTACTTTGAATGTCATATGTATTAAGTCATTTAACCTTCATAACTTCTGTGGGAAGGAAGCATCATTTTCATTATCCCCATTTCATAGATGAGGAGACCGAGGCATCAAGAGGTTAAGTAACTTGCCTAATATCATACAAGAAACAAGCGGGAGAATTTGGATGAGAAGCCTCCATCTAAATCCAAAATTACTGACCCCAAATCTGTGCTAGTAAGTGCCATACGCTATTGCCTCTTGCATGTAGAACTTTTCTACAGAAGAAAATTCCTTGTCCTACTCCAACTCCCAAGCTTTTACCAGCCAGACAGAATGGAGAGTCAGGTCTTATAGATGTACCCATACTCAAGTACTCAAGTACCTTTGATTAATCTGATAAGTTCAGAGACATTGAAACCAAATTGTCATGGACTTAATGTTTGTGTCCCCACCACAATTCATACGTGGGAATCCTAACCATCCCCCCGGCCGTGGTGTGTTGGTGTTCAGAGATGGGGCCAAGAGAAGGAAGCCCTCGTGCATGAGCTTATACTGTTATAAAAAGAAACACAAGAGAGATGGTTTTTCTGTTGGTTGCATGAGGATACAACAAGAAGATGTCTGCAAACCTAGGAGGGTGCCCTCACCAGAGACTAGGTCTGCCAGCACCTTACTCTTAGACCTGCCACACTCCAGAACTGTCAGAAATAAAGCGTTTGTTGTTTACGCCACCAGGCTATGGCCTTCTGGTACAGCAGCTGAAACTAAGATAAAGGTCTTAAAAAGTCATGGTGTTACTCTAAGATACGGTTGATTGAACCAACTGTGTCCCACAACGTAGGCATGCAGTTGAGGTAAACATAACTCAAAGGGGTCATACAGTGTGTTTTCCAAGTGCTTATGGGAAGTCATGCCAGAACCCCTGGCCATCAGAGTCCCAGTGGGTGTAACCACTCAACAGGGACGACTCCCAGGTCAATGAAGTGTCTTGCAGCTCAGATACTGCTTTTGAAATTCCCTCCTTGCTTCTCGCCAGCATCAACATCCACTACCGCCACAGACTCTTGGCACGACTTCCAAAAGGGTGAAGGGGTTCATGGGGTTGTTGGGAGAATTAATGAGCCTGGAACCTAGGGGGCTTTCAGGAAATGTCAGTTCTTTTCCCCTCTAGAACCAGTTGTAAAGCCTCGCTCAATGAAGATGAAACTGTTGATTAGAACAAACTTATGTTGTGTTTATGTTATAATTAATTTTACTAAATCAAGCCTCCTCTCCTGACTTTTGCAGAGTTCATGATAAATCATCCTTATGTGCATGTCAGTTGGAAAGATGCAGGCTTTGCACGATCTGCAGCGTCAGCACAGGCCTGTGAGCTGGACGCGTGCTGTGGGACACCTTCATCTCAGCAGCTGCCTGGGAGGGAGGGGGACTCAGGGTATATTAAAAACAGAGAAGAGGCATTCTAAAAGGATGACCCTGTCCCACTCCAGTCCTGTCTTGGCCAGACTCTCCTCTCTGTTCAAAGTGTTCATGTTCACCTGCTCTAAAATCCAGGGGCTGTGATTTTCTGCAGGGTGCTGTGCCAACCCTGCCCAGAGCATGCTTCAAAATCCTGGTTTTTCACTTTGCACAAAAGAGTTTGGACAAAACAAAGCTGGGATGAGCCAGGTCACAGGCTTTAGTACCCTATTGGCCAATGAATAGGAGACAAAGGCAAAATAGAGACCGGCTGTCCAAAGCTTTGTGGACCGTGGGAAGTGGCGTTGCCAAGGCAATGATTTAGAGCCAGACCGGAGAAGCTGGTGTTAACAAGGACAGGAGACCTGAGCCACATTTCCTGCAGGGGAAGAGAGAAACTCAGAGGGAATTCACCACCACTTGGTAGGATTTCCATGTTTTGTCTAAAATATGTATTTCTAGCCTGCCTTATGTTGGAAAAATCTGTTCAAACTCTGAACTCTGAACACAGTAGACTTATCATATCCTGACTGTCGGAGATAATTTAAAATCAGATGAGAGGGAAGGAAGGGAAGTTGAGAGTCATGGTTGTTGTCCAATTGAAGCCTGATAAAAAGCATTCAATAATGGTCTATTTATAGAGACACATGGGATGGTCATTAGGAGCAGAGCCCAGGCATTGAACCTCAAGTCGAATGACGGGTTTTGTAAGAGACACTCACCAGTTAGGGAAATCATTTAATCTCTCGGTACTTTAGATTAGATCACCAACAAGAATGAGTAAGACTTGTAGAATTTCATACTGGAGGAGGAAAGGCCGGAAGAGCTTGGCTGTACACATTTAGTTTGAAATAATTAAGTTAGTCTCCCCCACTTTTTAAAAGATTTTATTTATTTATTTGACAGACAGTGTGAGCACAAGCAGGGGGAGCAGCAGGCAGAGAGAGAGGGAGAACCAGGCTCCCCACTGAGCAGGGAGCCTGATGTGGGGCTCGATCCCAGGGTCCTGGGATGATGACCTGAGCTGAAGGCAGATGCTTAACCACTGAACCACCCAGAGGCCCCTAAGTTAGTCCCCTTTTATTTTAAAACCAGACCACATTGTCAGGGATCACCAAATCAACATGTTTATTTATTTAGGTCTAATTCATTGACTTGCCTACAGAGGATCACCAGGTGTTTGGATTTCCGAGCCAAAATTGTATTTGAATGAAAGTTTGGGTTTTTCTAAGAGAAAATCAACCCCGGGCAATTCTATACTCAACCCCAAACACCTCTCCAACCCTCAACCCACTTGCTCTGTTCCCTTGTTATAGAAATAATGCAAGTTATTTATGAGCAAGTGAGATAAGTCGTGGAATAAAATGAGGGGACTGTGCCTTCTGTGCAGCCATCAACATCTGTTCCAGAAGGAGACAGAAGAAAAGAGAGCCAGAGGGCACAGCCGAGGAGCACAGTGATTTCCCCTGGTATAAAATCAGATCAAAAGAGTTTCTGTTAATCTGTTACATACACAGCACAGAATTTCACAAGCTCGATGCACACTTATGGTTTAACGTCACCAAAACAGCAAAATCTTTTGCATTACACACTAGTGGTTGACCAAGTGCTTGCCCTTATATTCCTTCATTTGATTTTTATATCACCTTGAAAAGTCAACAGATGAGGCACCCTTATCACCATTAAATGGCAGGGGAAACCGATGCCCATAACAGAGTGAAGTGTCCAAGACAGTTTTTACACAGGAACGATGTAGCCTCTGAGATTTTTATGGTCACAGAATCCAAATCCTCTGATTGCTAGCCCTACCCTATCAAATCTCAAGATATGACCACCACCACCCCCCAACTTCCCAAATCAGACTTCCTGTTCAAGTAGGAAGTCCCCACTAATTGTCACGACAGCCACTTAAAGGCAAACTCCTTTCCCTGTGGAATTTTATTCAGGCACTACTCTATAGCACCACAAAATCATAGAGGTGAGAATCATCTCTAGTCAAACAACCTGGCCTTGTAAACCGATGAAGAAACTGAGACACAGAGAGGTTAAGTAACTTGCCCCAAATCACACCACTGAATTAGTGTTGCATTGGTTAACTAAAATTTTAAGATTGATTCGGTCATTTTGCAGTTTACGAAAAATAATTAGAAAGTGTCTATTTATATGGTGTGAATTTGACTAAATACAACATTGAAGGAATAGTTTAGTGGCCTTAGCTTAATTTTACTGACTCCCAGTAAAAGTCTGGGACTTTGACTCACTCCCAGGTGAGTCAAAGGTAAAAATTCATAGGCACATGCTCCAGAAGCAAGAGACAGGTAAACCACTCCATCGTTTGAGATAGAAACAACTGAGGACCCCAATTAAAAGAAGTTTAAACAGTAAGAAAAAAGACATTGTTTCATATAACTGGTCCAAAAGAAGGACAATTTCAAAGTTGGATAATTCAGCGGCTCAGAATTCATCAGGAACTCTGGCTCTCCCTTTCCTTCACACTCTGTGATGACCAGGTTTGGGGCCTGCATATGCTGTTTCTGTATTTAATTATGGTCCCGCCCCAGGTCCAGGCAACACATGTAGACAACCATGCCCAGGGTCAGAAAAAGGAATGCCTCTTCCTTGTGCTCCTTTTTTGGATCAGGGAAAACCATTCCCAGGAGCTCATCTGAAGATGTCTCTTCTGATCTCATTGGCTAGAAGAGTGTCACAGGTCCATCCCTCAACCAATTCCAACCAAAGGAGATGGAATTCAGGACTGACTTAGAATCATCAAGATCGAGACCCCCTTCTGCTCCCTCTGAGTGTCCGCCTTCCTAGACTCCCGTACAGTTTTCACAAGGGCTCCAGCCCCACTCATCCCGAAGGTTAGAGTCAGTATTTTTCAGACTGAAGGTTATGATCCATAAGCAGGCACAAAATCAATGTAGTGCGTCACCATCAGCATTTTTAATGAAACAAAAGAGCATAAAAATATCATAGTGCTTTGCACGCAAGGGCAAGTATGGTTTCAAGAAACTTTTGTTTCAGTTTTCATATAAACACCGTGTGTGTGAATGTGGACTGCACTGTGATATTTCTTACCATGGGTCATAATTAAAACCCACCATGCCAGAAAGTACTTCTACACTCCTACTATGGGCAGAGCTTTGCCTTATTCGTTTCTGGGCCCGCTGTGCCTGGCCTAGAAGATGCTGTAAATATATGTCACATAAACTGAGTTGATGAAAAATGGGGGATTGACCCTCTGCTCCCAATTTCCTTTAACAAAGATGAACATATTAAGGTGTCTTCCGGAAAACACCAACCAGCTGAGCAGGGGGCATCTTTCCCCATGGCCAAAATGAGCAGAGGCCTACTTTTGGCCACAGAAGTGAAATAAGATGCCATATCTTATTTTGCTTAATCTTCTCAGCAATTCCACAAAGTCAATTATCATTACCCTCATTTTCTTGTTGAAGAAATGACAGTTCAAAAAAAGTTAAGTAATTCTCTGAGGGGCTGGGTGGGGGCAGCAAGTTTTGAAATTTGGTTGCTCTGACTCCAAGCTCCTGGACCTCAGGCACCGGGAAGAGCGTGTTGTGTCAGTGACCTTCTGGGATCCTTCTGGGAGAGCAGGAGAGACACCCAGCCCTGTTCACGGCACGGTGAGAACTTCTTGCGTGCACATGAGCACTGTGCCCTGGACTATATCCAGAGACCTCTTAGCCTTGCCAAATCCAAACCTGTTGGCCTTCAAAGCCCCAAGGATTCCCTGCCTCCCCAGCAGCCCTAGCCCAGGGAGAACCACCAAACAGTTACACTGAGCAGTCCATGGCCCACAGTGATGGGGTCCCGGTGTGGGGGGCACTAGCAGAGGTTGTGGCGAGGGGTTCAGGCGCAGGGGAGCTTGGGGACACCGGGTTCCACGCGGGGGGAGCACGGAGTGGGGGACAAGACTGGGTTTGTGCGCGGAGCACAGTCACACAGTCCGAAGCTGTGACTCCTGGCAGCCCTCCCTAGCCTTCTCAAAGGCCTCCCCCCTCCCAGGCCTGGAGGAAAACTGTTGGAGGGATCGTTGAAGAAGGCCTGCTTTGGCCCATGGTTACCGAAACCAGTAGGTTCCCAGCCCCCTGTCCACCACATCCTTAGTAACGGTGGTGGTTCCGGGCTTTCTGGCCCCAAGTCATCAGCCATTGAAATCCAGGAGTTATTTCATTAAACCGGTTTCAAGTTACACACTCTTATAGGACTGGGGGAAATTAAACCCGCCGGGCTATTATCTACCGTAAATAACCACTTCTTTCACAGTGAGCTGTCTCCTGGCTCTTGCATCCTGCGACTAAGTGGGACTGGAAAGCGTTGCTTTTACCAAACGGGGTTGAAAATGTCTGTGCTTTCTGAGTATCTTGTTTTCTGTCGCTCTGCACGTTCCTAGGCTGAATGTTTTTCGCAAGATCCCCACAGTGCCTTTCTTCTGGGTATTTCTTCTGTGTATCCGGAGGACAAGACACCATTGAAGTGTGCCTCCTGTCTTCAGTTTCAGAGGAGGAAGAAGGAGAGACACATGCACACACAAACACCCTAATTTGGCCCAAAGTAGGTTTGCTCAATCTTTCTCTCCTTTTACAGTGGTGGAAACGGATTTGAGAAGAATGTGTTTTCTCCATGCTAAATGCCTTAACTCTCAGCTCACCCTGGATAGCCGGAAGATGTTTCTGGTTCTTTGAGCAGGTCAGTGCAGATGTTATAAAAATCCGTCTCCCGGGGCTCCTGGGTGGCTAGTGGTTAAGCCTCTGACTTCGGCTCAGGTCATGATCCTAGGTCCTGGGATCAAGCCCCGCATCGGGCTCTCTGCTCAGCAGGGAGTCTGCTTCCCAGCCCCCTCTCTGCCTACTTGTGATCTCTGTCCATCAAATAAATAAAATCTTTAAAAAAAAAAAAAAATCCGTCTCCTGTGGACTTTCCTCAGTTCCCCTGCCACCAGCACGTATACCGGGAGAGGGCCCACACCCCTTAGCACTGGAGGGTGTTGCTTCTCTGGCAGATTCACAGAGCATAGAGGGGACCCTGTGGGTACTAAAGACCCATGTCATTTTCCCATGAACCTCTGCCATGGCTGCTGTGTGGAATGTGCTATCATGGGGGAGACAGCAGGAACAGGATGAAATGGAGTCAGGGAACTGGGGTGCAGTTCCCCTCTCCTCTGCTTACTCTGTAAGCCACATTTAATACATAAGCAAACCTCCCTGTGCCTCAGTTTAAACATCTGTAAAATGGGAATGGGAATGACGATACCTGCTGTATAGTATGGAAAAGGGCTTTGTAAGTAAGGCATCACTACTATTGTAAGGACTGTAAGGACACTTCTCAAGTTTGTTCTAATGCTAAGACACCTACTACATTTAAGGGAAATTTTTTTAAGATAAATTTCATCATTGATGTGGTAATAGTCATCCTCACTAGTCAAACACCAGAAGTGGACTTGGTATCAGATGAAACAGAGTCCCCAGTATCACCCCTGAAATATCAGCCCAGGTGGGTAAGGCATCTCAGACATTCAACACATCCAACACAGGGCCCCCTCCCCACCCCGCAGCTACGTCGCAGTCCTCCACTTAGACCCTCCTTCAGACCACACAGCACCTTGGCATAATTTTAAACTATTTCTACCCACTGCCTCGCCTTGTACTATCTGCGCCGCACACTTGGACAGCCTGGTTCCTGTCTGGTGAACCACACTGAAATGAGGGAGTAAGAGCTAATGTAATTGGTTGCAGTCATTTCCAGAAATACAGTACTAGGGACATATCAAGAAGGTATCTGGGCTCCAAATAGGAAATCGTAATACTTAGAACCAACATAGCATCCTAATTACTTTAAGGAAAACAACTGTTACAAAATCAGATTACAGACACACCAAACTCCTCATTGAAAATTGAAAGAACTCTTGCTTTTTTATTTTATCCTTTTAATCTGGTAAATTTCTTGCTCATTCTGGAATGAATCTTAATATTCACAATCCCTATGTTGTTCATGAAATAACAGACATAATTATGCCTACTCTAAAATGGAGCTTGACCCAGGGTATGGGACAAGTGAGGTTGCCATGGTTGGCGGCTGCCTCATCATACGGTCTTAGACGATACATGCAGGCAGCCCCAGAATTATAGCAAATTTGAGCTGGTTCCATAGGAAGAAATATACATGCCTTTTAACTGATTCACAAATGGACTTCCCAAAGCCACTGTATTTCAGTATTCCATGCCTTAATCTTGTGTGTGTATGTGTGTGTGTGTGTGTGTGTGTGTACATATATATAATTTTATGAACAGTTGTTTGGTGTTTGTTTGTTTTTTGTTTTTTGGGTTTTGTTTGTTTTTTTTAGAGTCTGAGTGCAAGGGTAGGGGGTAGGGGCAGAGGGAAAGTGAGAATCTCAAGCAGGCTCCACACCCAGCATGGGGCCCAACTTGGGGCTTGACCTCATAACCTTAAGATCATGACCTGAGGCAAAATCAAATGTGGAACACTTAACTGACTGAACCACCCAGGTACTCCTATAAATAGATTATATATATAGTTTTGAGGGGGGGGGAGTCAGGCGAGTCAGCATACTTACAAGCACTAGCACACAATGAAAAATGGAATCCTTCCTCTTTTCTCAGGAAGTGACAACAGGTAAGCAATTTAGAAAATGTGGGCAAAATGGATGGAGGAAAGGAAAAAGTGAAAGAGAAGCTGAAGAAGGAAATAGTAACAAAAAGAACATAATGGCTTTCGTTGCATCCTGACTGGACTTGAGCTCAGACTGTCCTCACATGCCCTCAGGAAGGTGGAGGAGCAAGGTCAAGACTGTTTCTGGGGGGAATTCTCCTTCACTCTGCAAAAGTCAGGTGTCTTCAATACATTGTTGTCCATTTTTCTCCCATTTCTTAGCAATGGGCCTGGCTTATTAGCAATCGGCTAGAAGCGAGTACATTATCATCGACCACTGGCAAAGCAACGGGACTTCTTCTGTCCCTGGGCACCTGCTGGTTACCCATCCATCACTTTTTATTGACTTTGAATGAAGACACATGAATTCAAAAACTGCAATTTAAAATTTTTATAGGCAAACTAATGGTATATCAACATATATAAAGCTGATTCTTCAATAACACTCTTGAAAGGCATCGCCCCCTGCCACTGATGAAACCCTGTGTTTTGGTTTTTTACTAAGGGAGGAAGGAAGGAACATTTACTAATGCACTGGTGTGTGCCAGGCACTGTGTCAGATGCTGTACACATACTCTGTAGGAGCTAAGCCTCCATCACCTGTCACACACCCATTAATTAGCTCACGTGTCGCCAGGAAAGCAAAAACACTAGCAGTGAACAGAAAGATACCATCCAGGGTGCGTTCACTGTGAAGCTAAGGAAATAATAATAAGCCTCAAAACCCCCACATTTGCACAGATGCTTCCAAGATTCCCAGAGGGGCCTCTGCAACGTGTCCACATGACCGTATGTTTTTGTAAAATTTGCAAAAGATATTTTAACTGCATTCAGACCACTGTCTCCTTCTACTCTGACTTCCCCTTTGCCACACTTCCCCTCATGTTGGGCGGCCTGGCAAGACCATGGGCAATTTTGGGGATCTTCCAAAAGGGGAAGTTGAATTGGGGATGAATTTAGTCTGGGAGCAGTGGGATAAAGTCTATGTGGTCAGAGTTATATCTATACGGTGAAGTTACTGCTGGACAGCCTGTTTTGCAATTGTTTCCACCATGTCTGCCCTCCTGATAGTGGGAGATGCCAGGCTCAAGACTGTATCTAATATAAACATGTCCCACCGTGCACACCAGAAATATACAGCATTGAGCATTGAGAACAGCAAAGGAACAAGGTTTAAAGTATAAGAAGCCAAAAATTAACCTGTTAAAAATTCTTCCAAATCTTACATCTCACATCTGAAAGAAACTTCAGAAAGATCTGAAAAATCTGAAAGAGATTTTCCCAAATTTAACAACAATCTTGGAAAATTTATCTGGCATTACCTAAAGTAAGTAGTAAAGCTGGAAGACACTTTTTTAAATTACATATGGTTAAAAATCTTAACTGTAGAGAAGGAAGACTGAACTTGTCTACTTAAACTCTCTATAGAAAATGTCATGGCAAAATCACCAATTATATAGCAAAAAAAAAAAAAAAAGACAAAGAGGTATTACAGAAGTGTATCAGACATGTGAAGTTAATATAAATATTATGGTGTTTTGTGGATTTTTATGGTGTTTGTGATTTATGTCAACTTTTTATAATTTTCTAATTTGTTGCCATATTTTTTCTCATCTCAAAAAATATTCACATTCTTAATTAATCTTGTATGCATTATTTTACATTCTCTTCTTTTATAAAGTCCCCAAATAATCTAAGGTTTATATATATATATTTAACCATATATATATATAACCATATATATATATATGGTTTAGGTGGCGTAAAACCTGGACCACTCCTAGAGGCCATCTCAATTTCAGAGAATTTTTAGCATTGCAGGGGAGGTCAGAGGGAGGGGAATACGTGTCTTAGAACTGAGGAAATTCACAGTATATGTCATTTCGTTGAATCCCATGTAATGACACCATGAGATGGGTGTTAGGCTCATTTCACAAACAAGGAAACTGAACTCAGGAAGTTGAGAAACTTGCCCAAAATTAAGCCTGCAGTGTTGACATTCCTACTGTCACAATTTCACCAACAACATTCAGAACTCGAAGGCACAAAATGAAGCCTGTGGGAGCACCTGGGTGGCTCAGAGGGTTAAGCCTCTGCCTTCGGCTCAGGTCATGATCTCAGAATCCTGGGATCGAGCCCCCCATTGGGCTCTCTGCTCAACAGGAAGCCTGCTTCCCCGTCTCTCTCTGCCTGCCTCTCTGCCTACTTGTGATCTCTGTCTGACAAATAAAGAAATAAAATCTTAAAAAAAAGAGGCATGTATATGCTTGGGTGGAATCACTTTCCAAGGATCCTAGAAGCTTGATAAGATACAGAGGCAGGATTTGAACCAGGTTTTTTACTCTCAATCCTGAAGTCTTGCCCTGACACTATACCACAGCCTCTTTGAAAAAGAATGGCTCTCAGCCACTTCCTCCTTGTAGAAATGTATATTTCCTGTTAAGTGTCCAAAAAGGTATTTCATTTTCACTCCTCTGTGTAATTTTGCAACTATAAGCCTTTGTCTTCAGTTCAGGAGTTTGAGGATTTTGACAAAGGGACCATCCCCAAACTGCTCCCAGCCTCTGTTCCACCAACCAGACCTGTTAGAGAGGATACCCGTTTGGGTTAAGACATTAACGTCTGCTTCCTTTCAAAATGCACAGGCCTAACCTGGATGTAGAAACTCAGAAAGGAAGCTATTCTCCATTACTAAGAAGTTAACAAGATCCTATCAGTCAAAACCGTTAACACAGCAGACTGCCTAGGAGGAAGCAGTTTGGTGGTCTTCTTTATTTCCATTCTACCTAACCCATTGCAGTCCATAAACACTAAGTGATTAGTTCCTAGTGCAAAACTCCTCTTAACCATTAAGTCAGAACCACCAACCCAGTATTTCCAGGGACTACCTACAAGGAGCCCTACCACCATTAATCATGGCAGACATCATCACCCAGCAGCCTGAGCTTGCTGTCTCCCTTCCCCAGGATGTGTAGAAAGAAAGCTAGGATTTAAAGCAGGACTTGAACCTGGGGTCCTTGAAACTCCTTGAAATCCATTCGATCTGTTGCAGGAGGAAGGTGAGACTACACTGTTTTAGGTAAAGTGTCCATAATGTTCATCAGGTACCAAAGGGATCTATGAGCCCCCAGAAGTTGAAGAAACACTGTTTTAAGAGAAAAACACTAACCAAAGTTAGTACAAGCCTCAGGGAGATGCTGATACCAAAAACATAACCAATCTGCTTTTTTTTTTTCTTTGACCACAAAAGCATGCTTTAAAGTAAAAGAAAAAAAAGACGTTTGTGTATATATGTGATTAAGAACAAACTCATTCTGTTCAACCAGCTTGTAATATTTTTAACTTGTTTGTAGTATCTTTAACTTGATAATCAGCTGAGAATTTCTGATTACAATCAAATCATTCAAATAATGACTTAAAATTTATTATTTTAAAATGGCATATATTATCCTAGAGAATTGATCAACCTTCCACTGGTGAAGCACTGTGCCACTTTATTTTGAATAATACAGTTGAGTAAGAATCCTACTTTTGGCCTTGTCAGACCACTAAGCAGAAAATACTGAACTGCGCAGAAATCATTCTGCCCCAGGTTCCTTTTGACCTTTTTTCCCTCAGCTATTTTTTATATATACTTGTTCTGTGTTTAGAAATGCATTATTTATTACTTGAACTAAAGCAGTAATTTGTTTCTTTTAATATAAAAAAGCTCTGCCAACTCAACCAGCTTCCTGAGTCAACAAAAAAATGATAACATTAAGCAATACTTAAAAAAAAAAAAAAAAAGGCGGGGGCACCTGGGTGGCTCAATCACTTAACTGTCTGACTCTTGGTTTCGGCTCAGGTCATGATCTCAGGGTCATGAGATCAAGCCCATTTAGGATTCTCTCTCCTTGATGTATCTAAGAAGTTCTTCTGGTCCGATGTGTCATTCAACACTCTTGTTTCTTTGTTAATCTCCTCTTTAGATGATCTGTCCAATGCTGAGAGTGAAGTGTTAAAAATCCCCTACTATTAATGCATTATTGTCCATCTGATTCTTTATTTTGGTTAACAGCTGGCTTATATAGTTGGCTGCTCCCATGCTGGGGCATAGATATTTACAATTGTTAGATTTTCTTGTTGGATAGACTCTTTAAGAATGATATAGTAGGGGCGCCTGGGTGGCTCAGTGGGTTAAGCCTCTGCCTTCAGCTCAGGTCATGATCTCAGGGTCCTGGCTCTAGGCTCAGCGGGGAGACTGCTTCCTCCTGTCTCTGTCTGCCTCTCTGCCAACTTGTGATCTTTCTTTCTATGAGTCAAATAAATAAAAATCTTAAAAAAAAAAAAAAGAATGATATAGTAGTGGGGTAGGGGAGGGGGTAACAGGGTGTTGTGATGAGCACTGGGTATTATACATAACTAATGAATCACTAACACTACATCAAAAACTAACGAGGTACTACACAGTGGCTAACTAACACAATAATAAAAATAAATAAATATTTAAAAAAAATAAAGGTTCTCCTTGAGGTGCCTGGGTGATTCAGTTGTTTAAGTGTCTGCTTCAGCACAAGTCATGATCCCAGGGTCATGGGATCGAGCTCAACACAGAGCTTCCTGCTGGGCAGGGAGTCTGCTTCTCCCTCTCCCTCCCCCTGCTCATGCTTTCTCATTGTTCTTTCTCTCTCAAACAAATAAATAAAAATTAAAAAAAAAAAAAAGATTCTCTCTCCCTCTCCCTGTGCCCTTCCCTACCACAGACACACACTTACTCGCTCTCTCTAAAGTAAATAAATCCTTAAAAAAATAAACTAAAAAAAAATTTTTTTGAAGCAGCTTCTATTAAGAAAGCAGCTTCCCGGTTCATCCTTCACCTCATTTCCTTGCCCTGTCTACCTGATATGCGAATGCCTCCATCTCATATTTCTGTACCTTCAGGTCCTTCCAGTTCTTGACCCAGTACTCCATAGAAAAAGCTAATTTTGGCACCTGAGGCAGGCCTTTTTCCAGGTGGTAAGTTTGAGGAAAACAACCTACAACTGGCTGGAGAGAAACTGTAGACTGGAATGACACACGCTTCAAACAGGGACGTCTGTCCAGCACTGGTTACACATACATCCGAACCCCTGCAATCGCTCCCTTCAACATCATCTCCTTTAAAAGGTTTGTTAAATTCATTGCAAATAAAGAAACACAGTTTTCAGGAGGTAGTAGTTTCTCTGTTTCTTAAATGGTCGCCTTTGGGATTTGGTTGTTTGAGACTTTTTTTCTCTTCCATTTCTGCAAGGAACATTGAATCTCTCTGCCCCTCAAGTCTTACTGACCACAGCCAAGCAAACATCTGATGACGTGAGAGCCAGTAAGTACAAAATCCTTGACATCGTTCCTCCATCTCAGGCACGTCCCACCTTAAGAGGGCTCCCATCCTCTTGGTAGAAACCAAAAATCTTCCCCGAGCCCTTTGCAGCAAGGCCTCACCAGAGGGATCTGGGCTCTGCTGGTCAGAGATTCTTACGCAAGGCTTCATTTGGAAATGAGCCATAGAGGAAGCCAAGTGTGTAAAATCCATTTCCTAGAAAGGGTGGCGGTGGTCATCCAGCTTTCAGGGGCACCAGCAGCATGAGCTGGGCTCTGGGGTCTAGACCTGGAGGCAGCAGCACAGGCCCTTTGCTGCTTCCCCCTAGGGATGTGGTTGGTCTGGGTCTTCTTCTGGTTTCCTGACCTCCACACTTGACTCTCTGGCCCTCCCAGAGATTTTGAGTCTTCATACCCTTTAATAAAGTCCTTTTCCACTTCAGCTTCAGTGAGGGGGTTAGTCATTGGTAACTAAGGTCCTTAAGAGACACCACGCCCATGGAGCCCTGCCTGATCTCCAGGCAGCGTGCAACTTTCATTGTACCTGCTGGTGTCCTCGCTTCTCTCGGGCGGTTGTCCCTCTCCCCCGAGGACCTTAGCTCCTTCCTGCCCCAGGCCTTCACCCAGGCTCACCCCTCCGCCAAGAATGCTCTGTCCCTGCTCTAAACCCTGGCTCCCTCCTAAACTGAGAACACAGCTCCAAGCTGACAGGTTAGGTTCCCCTCGTGCACATCCTCCTGGCATCCTATACTTACCCTCGTGACACTTATCACAATTGAAATTAAGTACTTAGTTGGCTAATTAATGTTTTTCTCCCCAAAGAGCCTATAATAATTATAATAATAACTAACATTTGTTGAGCTCTTTCCAAATACCAGAAAGCCTTCTAAGTGCTTGATGTGGATTATCTCATTTAATCTTCACTGCAACTCCGGGGAAGGCATTATTACAACACCCGTTTCACAAATGGGGAAACTGAGACTCGGAGAAATTAAAGAACAAATCCTGGGCCACATGAAAAGTACATTCTGGGGCCAGGAAATCTGACTCCAGATCACACTCTTAATCCCATCTATGGTCTCTGTCCTAGGTGCCTGACCCCCATCCTCAGAATTTGTGCAAGATAAGTCATGGGAGGGGAGGATGTATGGAATTTATCTCTCTCTTTATGTATATACTTACTTACGTCATCTTAACTAATTTATTTTGTATGTCCTTTTTATAATGTATATTTTATGATGTACATAATAGCAATACATTACATAATTTATAAGTAAATTTAAAAAGCATAGATACCCTCAATTTTTTTTTATGCTACAGGGATGTACGAAGACAAGTTTGGAGGCCGCCGCTCTGAGCTCTGCGAAAGCAGGGCTCCCACTCACCAGCGTGCCCCCAGCAGCTAGCGCAGAGCCCGACACAACAGACACCCAGTGAAGATGTGCTGACTGGACAGTCGTCCCTCTCACAAAACCCAGCAGTAAGAGGAAGTAAGTGCCAATGTCCCACTTGTAAGTTAGGATTTTCCAATATTTTTGCATCCCCGAAGACTTCCTTGCCGGCTCCTTCTCAAATTCTGAATCTGAGACCAATTTTCATCCATGCCTATAGATTGCCCAGTCCTTGCAGAGAATAATTTTCAGTCGAGCCAGAGGTGCCGACCGTCCCTCAGGCAGCCTGTGGGTTCTTAAGATTATTTTGCACCGACCTGCTGTCATTGACAGTGAAGCCTGGATGGGGACTGGTGGTGCCAGGCAGAACTTGGGGACATGCAAGTCACCCCTGCAAAGTCTGCACCAGCTCCTCTCTGCCTCTGCTGACCTTCCACTTTGGGCCCCTCCTTCCCCTGCAGGTACAAAGGCTCATGGGGGTCTGGGGATGGGGAGGGTAGTACCTGAGCAAGGAAGAGACAACACGGTTTTTAACAAAGAAAGGGGCCAACAACTGGAGAACATGGCCCTTCTTTCCGCTCTGACAAACTGGTGGTGAAAGTGGAACATCCCTAAACAAATTCTTGCTAAACTGAAAACTAATGAAACTCATCGCCTCTGGTAGGTGGAAAGATGCAGCTCGCCCACCATGTGGGCGTGGATTTCCCACAGGGCCCTTGAAAGCGCCGCTCTGGACATAGGTTCATACTCGGCAAGTGTTCTTCTTCGGTCATTTTTAGAATTCCGCAACCATTGAACTGTTTTTAAATGTTTGTGGGTTTTTTCTTCTTGAAAAATCTAAGAAATGTGTGGGTGTGGAGGGGCAGCTCAAAGAGGCCTGCGGAAACATCAGACCTAACCACCAAAGAACAATCCAGGGTCAGAGATCTCAAGGTCAAGAAAGGTGAGCTCGGGTAAAGAGGCCAACGGCTGCATTTATGGTCCCGGAGTGCCCGGCATGGGGCGGCCCCATGAGCTTGGCTGAGGGTGGAAATCACTCCTGGATCTAAGGGTGCCCCACAGACCAGGCTCCCTGCAGCAGACTTGCCTCGCGCGGACTGGCTTCTTGGGTGTCCCCCACCTTAAACACGGCCGGTGGCGTGCAAGCAGCAGGCTCCAGGCTGCCCAGGTTAGCGAGACAGGAAGCAGCCAGTAACTGCCACCACGTGGAGCTGGGCGTTGCCAAGGGCCTTGACTCCGGCAGGGGCAGCCCTGCTGTGTGTTCGTGAACCAGCGCACCTCGCCTTCCTAGTCTTCCGTGCAGAGAGAACCCCGAAGCCCACATTCACGCGGCCGCCACCTGCCCGACTCCTTCAAAGTGAATTTCTCATTTATTTAAAACATATGAACTGTGATGGGAACCTTCAAAACATTTTAAAAAATATTTTAAGTCTGTCTTTTAAAAATCCCCTGAAATACATTTTAAAGATATTTTCTCTGCAAATACATATTTGATATGCACAGTCACCAATGCAGCAATCATTTAGTTAGAACTGGCTATCTGCCGGGCAGTGTGCTCATGGCTGGGAATGTAAAATGAAAAAGTACACACACACACACAAAATATATATAAACACACAAATTTGTATCCTGTTAAATTTGAACTGAAATATTAACCATCTAATCTTGACATTAAATATATTACTTGGTTAACTCCCTAAATGATAGTAGGAAAATATCTGTTCCGATGATTGCCAAGCTAATGGCTCTCAATCAAGCGTGTTCGCTTGACTCACTTTGGGAGCTTTTGAAAAGTGCTAATGCCAAAGCCCTACCTCAGACTCACTAAATCAGAATTTCTAAAAATGGGCCCCAAGAGTATGTCCTTGGAAAATGCTCCCAGGTTGTTTTGAAGCTTTCCTATTGATCTAAATAATTTTAACAGAGGCTGAACAGCTGAGATCCACATTCCCTAGATACAAGTAGCTGCTTCCAAACCAAATTTCTTTACAATTTTTAAGTAGTTGCCATTCAGGCTGATCACATTTAACAAACGGGCTATGTGGTGAGGTGGAGGGTACTTTCTGCTAACGGGGATCCAGACATGCCAGACACCATGACTGAGATGTTTGGGGTAAGGAGGGTAGGCAGGACACTAGGGAAATGAGACAGGGGACCACATCCATTGGTTAAGTGGTGCCCCAGAAACTAAATCCAACCCAGAAACCCAGAGAGGGACATGGGGGAACCAACCACAGATCATGTCTGAAACTTATTCACTAGAAAAGGGGTCTATATTTCACCATTGGTTCATGTACCAGTTGGGGGCAGGCCCTTCTAGCTGGTAGATAGGGAAAGCAAGGGTCACTATTCCCCATACTAAAAAACTGGGGCAAGAACAAAGGAATATCAGGACTCCTGGGTGGCTCAGTTGGTTAAGCATCTGCCAGGATCCTGGGATCAAGCCTGGTATCAGGCTGCTTGCTCAGTAGGGAGCCTGCTTCTCCCTCTCCTTCTACCTGTAGCTCTCCCTGCCTGTGTTTTCTGTGTGTCAAATAAATCAATAAAATCCTTTTTAAAGGATTTTTTAAAATTTTTTTAATTTGGGGGGGCGCCTGGGTGGCTCAGCGGGTTGAGCCTCTGCCTTCAGCTCAGGTCATGATCTCAGGGTCCAAGGATCAAGCCCCGAATCGGGCTCTCTGCTCGTCAGGGAGCCTGCTTCCCTCTCTCTCTGCCTGCCTCTTTGCCTACTTGTGATCTGTCTCTCTCTCGCTCTCTGTCAAATCAGTTTTTTAAAAAATCTTTTTAAAATTTTTTTTTAATTTTTAATTTCTAAAAAGAAATATTATTAGTGCCAGGGAAACCCATTTATTTAGAGAGTTTCATTTTCACACAAGAAAAGGATGAATAATAGCAAAATGTTTGTGAAGCATTTACCATGGGCACTGTTCTAAATGCCTTTAAAGAATGAACCTGTGGGGCGTCTGGGTAGCTCAGCTGTTGGGCATCTGCCTTCAGTTCAGGTCATGATCCCAGGGTCCTGGGATAGAGCCCTGCATCGGGGCTCCCTGCTAGGCAGGAAGCCTGCTTTCCCTCTCCCACTCCCTCTGTTTGTATTCCCTCTCTGTCTCTGTCAAATAAATAAATAAAATCTTAAAAAAAAAAAAAGAGTGAACCCAACACTACCATTAGATGCCCTCAAGCTGGGACGCTTGGTCTCAATTAAAGTAGTTCCAAGGTTTTTAAAAACCTTGTTTTCATCAACAAAATTCTGTTTCTGCTTTGCTGGTGTGTCCCTGGCCTTCAGTACTTTTAGACATTCCAGCCATGCCACAAGTCAGTGATATACATGTTCGGGCCAATGTTATCATTAACCCCCTTAAGCGTGATCATGCTGGGATTATTAGCAAAGGACTCCAAACTATGTTCTCCACTAAAAATAGAATGTGAGGGGCGCCTGGGTGGCTCAGTGGGTTAAGCCGCTGCCTTCGGCTCAGGTCATGATCTCAGGGTCCTGGGATCGAGTCCCGCATAGGGCTCTCTGCTCAGCAGGGAGCCTGCTTCCCTCTCTCTCTCTCTGCCTGCCTCTCCATCTACTTGTGATTTCTCTCTGTCAAATAAATACATAAAATCTTTAAAAAAAAAAAATAGAATGTGAGCCACAAATGTAAGCTACACAGGTAACTTTTACACTTTCTAGTCACCATATTAAAAAAAGTAAAATGTGAAATTAATGTATTGATGTATTTATTCAGCCCAGTAGATCTGAAATAATATCACTTTAATCTATCCATATAAAAAGATTATTGGTGAGATATTTTATACTCTTTTTTCACGGTAAGTCTTTGAAATCCAGTGTGTATTTTTTACACAGCACATCGCAATTCAAAACTAGATACATTGCTTTATTTTTTAACTTTATGGAGGAATAACTGGGAATAATTAACACATGTATTTATAGATATTTGAAGTATAAAGCTAGCTTATTTCAAGTTCCTCATAGGCACGTATGGCCAGTGGTTTACATGCAGGAGAACACAACTCTAGAGGAAGGTGAACGGTAGCCGCAAGGTCAGGGTGAATACCCAAAACCACCTCAGTGCTAACGTTGAAGATACGAGAGGGGTTTTTTTTGTAATTTTTTTGGTTTTTTTTTTTAACAGAAACCACTTTTCCTTATACTCTCATCCTTAGAAGATAGGAATCAATCACTCATGGCTTGAATGTCCTCTTTTTCAATGTGCATGATTATTTGGGATAATTCTTTTACATTTTAGTTGTCTCTTATGCAGATACCTTTTTTACAATGGGCCAGAGTTATTCCCATTAGGACTTCCTGTTTGAGTCTCTGGAATTTGGTGAATCAGAGGTCTGGGCCCCTGGGGTATCTCTGACCGGATCTCTAATAAAATCCTCGAGCTGTTCCATAAAGAGGCGCAACCTCTCAGAACCCAAGATTTTAAACGTACAGTTGCTTTCACACATCCCCAAGCCCCTTTTGGTCTCAGTGTCTGCTTTCTCTGTAGTTCTTCTCAGTCTCTCTTGATACACAAGGACCACAGTAGCTCTCAGCATTTCAATGGTAGACACAATTCAGGGCAGAGATTACCCTTGGGGTTTATATTTATTTCAATCATGCCTTTATTTTCTGTGTTCCCCTGCCTACCCCCCACCCCCCCCCTTTTTTTTTAACTGTTGTCACACGTGAGTAAGGAAATCACATTTCTAAAATCCAGGATACTTCTCCGTGGTACTTCTTACTTTTTGAAAAACAAATTCTTTGAGAGAAGGCAGATCAGAATTCCAAAACCTCAAGCATCAGCAGGGAGTGGCCAGTCTGACAGTTATTACCATGTACAAACTTGTCTAATATTTTTTTATCCTGAAACTTAATTTGGGTGACTAATATCCCCTGGGATAGGCCAGACACTTGTTTCCTACCTACCCCACCCAAATTCCCAAGAGGTTCTCAAAAAACATGCCATGTAAGAAAGACTGTTCTGTTCATTTTTCACTTTCTAGAACCTTCCAAGCCAAAGCTGTATGATGAGCAAAATACTTCCCTCCTACTGCACCAGCCGCCCTTGATATTGAGACCTGGGAAGGACAGCTGATGTGGCTTGTTTCAGTCATGGCCAGCCATGGTCCACAGAGAAAGCAAGCCCAACTTCTGGTACGACGCCATGAGCAAGGAGGGGTGTGACTGTTAGGCTTCTGAGAGGGACTCAGAAAGAGGAAGGGGTGCCTGGGTGGCTCAGTTGGTTAGGTGTCCAACTCTTGATTTAAGCTCAGGTCATGATCTCAGGGTCCTAAGATGGAGCCTGGCATCTGGCTCCATGCTGGGTGTGAAGTCTGCTTTCAGTGCTCCCTCTCCCTCTGCCCCTACCCCACCCTCTCTCTCTCTCTCTGTCCTCTTCTCTAGAAAAATAAATAAATACATAACTAAATAAATAAAGTTAAAATGAAGAAAAGGAGCGGATAAATGAATCGAAAGGGGAGTGGGTGCGAAAGACTCAGATGGCTGGGGGCGGGGGACAGGGGGAGGGGGGAGAGAACCCGTGTGTGTGTGTGTGTGTGTGTGTGTGTGTAACAGGGGGATTTACAATGCAGAAAATATGGAAGGCAGGCCCTGGAGCATTCCTTCAGGATGCCCCCTTTAGCTCCCTGCAGGATGCCCTTTCCTCTGAAGTCTTTAAAATGCTAAGTATGGGAAAGATTGAGTAGAAGCGGGGAGGAGGGGAGAGGGGAAATTGGTTATTCCTCATCACATTCCATCTGTGAGACAATGCTCCATGCCACTGAGAGATCAGCAATTTGACATTATCTTCCTGCTCTCAGGGCCTGTATTTCCTTCTCTCCCCCCAGCCCCCCACCCCACGCTAGACCTCGAGACTTTAATTATAGGGAAGGTGAAGGTTTTGCATCTGTCTGGAAAACAAGGCGGGCATTTTTTTTTTTTTCTGCTCCTTTTAAATCCTGGGATTTTCCATCATTAGCCTTCAAATGAATTCTTAAGGAGTTTCTTGCTAATCCCCGTCTGGGTGATTTTAGACACACACACACACACACACACACACACACAACTGCAGCATAAATGCAGACTGGAGTAAATAGCAGGCAGTCAGTTACTGACAGCAGAAATTCTGAAATCTTTTGTTCAAAGAAGAGGACTTTTCCTGGGTGTTTCAAGTAATAAGCAGACAGGAAGCAAGGGAAGCGGTTCTTGGTGGGGCTGAGGGACCTGGCTTCAGCCACTGTGCTCGCGGCTGCCCCATCCCTAAGCTGCCCTGTGAGGAATGACTGTTCCACTCCAGCCTACGCCTGACTCAGGTGATTATTTGAGTAGCGTGAGGTCTGGGGGTGCCTATCACCCAGCGGGGCCCGCAGTAGATGGGCTTGTAGAATAGGAAGGCAAATAAAACTCATCACAAACCTTAGAGGCTCTGCTTCCAGTCAAGAAGTCATTCTCTCCCCTACCTTCCAGAGACAATCAGCTATTAGTCAGCAGAGACCTGATGATTCTTCCATAATTTATTTGGCCTATCCAACTCTTGACCCAAGGAAATTACTGGTATGGCTCATGGTTTGTACCATTTAAAGCAGTTCCACAAAGGAGGGTCCCTTGGGTCCAAGGTCGGCAGCAATATTCAAAAGTGGGCTGTCGACTGATAGATGAATTTTTTTCATGCGGTCAACCACCCAAGGAGTATTACCCAGCCATGAAAAGGAAGGAGACTCCGATACGTACAACACAGATGAAGACTGAAAAAGTCATGCTAAGTGGGAGAAGCCACAAAAGGTCACCTATTACATGAAACCGCCTATATGAAAGATCTCAAATAGGCAAATTCATAGAGACAGAGAGCAGATCTGTGGTTACCAGGCACTGAGGAGGGGGGACGTGAGGACTGACTGCTCAAGAATGCAGGGTTTCCTTTTGGGGAGACGAAAATGTTTTAGAACTAGACAGTGTGATGGTTATGATGGTTATACCAGGGTGTGAATTTACTAAATGTCACTCATGGTTGATTTTATCTTATGTGAATTTTACCACATTTTTTAAAAGAGCCAAATGGGTTAAAAAAAAAAAAAGGAAGCCACACTAACCATCATCTTCAGCAGAGACTTTCCTTCCCTTTGTTCCCGAATTCAGCCTTGTTAAAAGCTTCCCTGAGTTAATCAACGACCAGTTTTTCCCAATCAACCCCATAAAGGAACCATCTGATTAAGGGAGCCAATACCAGACAACCACTGTGTACAGTGACCTTGATCTGTATTAATCATCCAAAGGCCGCTGTTTCCATGCAAGCCCACGAAGGCTTTGCACAAAGGTGATGGAAAGCGATCACACGGAGATTTTCTTCAAACCAGGGGACAACCTTCAGATTCATTTCATCCTGGGAACTTTCCCTCACAGAAACACAAAGGTGGTTTAAAGGTCTAAGCTTTTCATTGCATGAAAACTTCTTTGGGGTAAATAAAAAAAAAAAAAGCACATATAAACAGGGAGATGGATATGGTGGTGTACACATAGATATTTTTCAGGACAAAATCAGATACTTGTCAACAGTGTCACCTCAGGGAAAGAGACAGGGGCAGGGGAATGTCATTTGTTACGTTGTAATTTTTAAAGTAATTTATGTTTTCCAATTATGTAATTATATGATTTTAATAATATATATTTATAATATTCTATTTGCCCATAAATATATATAATACCTAAATATAATATAAAAACACCAGCTGGGTCACTGGACTCTTTCAACTGGGTCTCATTAATTTAATCACTAGAAAACAGTTGCATTCAAAATGATAGACATTTTCACAAAATGACTCACTAAGACACTTCAAAAATGTCAATGACATAAAGAATAGGGGAAAAAATTGCTGAGGAACTGTAGCAGATGAAAGGATTCAATGCACAAGTTTTGTGGAATCCTGAGTGAGAAAGTTGTTGACAAATTCTATAAAGGACATGATTGGGACAATTGGGAAATTTCAATCTGGACTGTAGATTGGATAATGGTACTCCTCATAGATCAATGTTTAAATTACTGGATGTAATCAATATAAGAGATCATAGGAGAATGAATTTGCTTTTAGGAGATAAATAATGAAGGGGAGACAGTTTAACACACCAATTCCCATGTGTGTATATGTGCATGCGTGTGTGCATGCATATGTACGTGTGTATGTGTGTGTGTATGTGTGGAGAGAGAAAGAAAGCAAATGTAGAGCTCTCTGAATTTTTACCTAAGAAATGTTTTTGAAAAGAAGAAAAGAGGGGTGCCTGGGTGGCTCAGTGGGTTGAAGCCTCTTCCTTCAGCTCAGGTCATGATCTCAGGGCCCTGGATCAAGCCCTGCTCAACAGGGAACCTGCTTCCCCCCTTCTCTCTGCCTTCCTCTCTGCCTACTTGTGATCTCTCTCTCTGTCAAATAAATAAATAAAATCTTAAAAAAAAAAAAAAAGAAGAAGAAGAAAAGAAATTCTGGCTTGTATTATATTAGTTGCAGCAATAATCAAAGAGCAGGAAGCAGGGACGCCTGGGTGGCTCAGTTGGTTGGACGACTGCCTTCGGCTTGGGTCGTGATCCTGGAGTCCTGGGATCGAGTCCCGCGTCGGGCTCCCAGCTCCATACGGAGTCTGCTTCTCCCTCTGACCTTCTCCTTGCTCATGCTCTCTCTCACTGTCTCTCTCTCAAATAAATAAATAAATAAAATATTTTAAAAAAAAAAGAGCAGGAAGCAGCAGTGTGAAGTTTAAGTTCTCAGCCACCAAACAGAATTTTCAAGAAAGTCTCCCTGACCCTCAATTTAATTACAGAAAACATCCCCAGCAGAGAAGTTTGCTCTTCTCAGGGGCCCCCCGGCAGTCCATGCCAGGCCCTCTTTGAAGGGAAACTGCACGCTGCCCTCCACCCTCTGCCGGTCGGTCTGTGCCCAGGCAGAAACAAGTCCTAGGAGACTTACATTTGATAAGCCCACCAGATTCCCATTTTTCTCACTCCATTTATCCTACATGTTATTACACACATGCGCATTCACACACACACTTTGTACAACACGTACTTCTGATGTTCCTGGGGACTGATGAGGCTTGTAATAAAGCCAAACTCCTTCGGTAATTAGCCTCATAATAACAGACCTCTCTAGATCTTGGAACAACAAGTCAGATACTTTGTTTCCTAAGGAGACAGACCTGGCTTCAAATCTCAGGTCTGCCATTTATGTAATATGTTCACTTGGCCTATTACTTAACCTCTCTAAGCCTCAGTTTTTTCCATCTCTAAAATGGGATGATAATAGTCATTATCACTCCACTGGGCTGCTTGCAGAGTTAATAAGATGGTGCCGGCATACAGCCCAGCCCAGGGAAGGTACTCCATAGATGAGAATGTAATTACTTTAAAAAAAAAAAAAAACTGTTGTTTTGAAGGAGACTGACTGTAATGTATGAAAAATCAAAGATCATCTTAAGAAGTCACCTCGATTATAGAAAAAGGATTATTTAGTGAGGGATTTAATTTTTCCTGAACTATTCACGATGAGCAAAATCATTGAAAAATGATACTTTTAAAGGGCAAACTTATTACACAATGACACTTCCAAGGTTTATTATTCCTCGTAGTTAACTACTTATCTCTTCAATTTTAACACAAAGCTAATCATTAATATTATCGTATTCTAGAAGTAATTATTTTAAAAGCTTTTGCTGTAATAGCTGAAGCCAACCTGGCTATTCCCAGTACCAAAGAAAGTAAAAGTGTTTATTTTTTTTAGGACTGACATGAAAGAGATTGATTTTTGATGCCAAGAAATCACTTAGCATTCATGTGACTTCAACTTCACAGCATCTTGGAATATGTTTATCCTTAATCAAAATTCTTCCTAGAGGCAAAATGCCAACACCTTCTCTCTTGTACTTTCCCTAACAAAACCCAAAGAGAAGTTAAAGACAAGGTCATGACCTTCTGCTCACCAGCAGTGTGGGTGAACACCTTGCAATGTCATAAACCACCATAAGCTGTAACCACTTCAAGTCCATTTCTTCTGGTCACCTCTTGCCTGGATAACACTTTGCCTAACTTTCTGGTGGGGAAACTGAGACATAGAACTGGAAAAGGCTAAGATCAAAATATCCATTAAGATGAAATCCCTGAGGGGTGCCTGAGTGGCTCTGTTAGTTAAGCATCTGCCTTCAGCTCAGGTTATGATCCCAGGGACCGGGGATTGAGCCCTGCATCTGGGTCCCTGCTCTGCAGGAAGCCTGCCTCTCCCTCTCCTTATGCCTCTCCTCTTCACTCATGCACGCTCGCTCTCTCTCTCTCTCTCTCTGTCAAATAAGCAAATAAATTTTTTTCTAAAAAAGAAAGAAAGAAAAAAGAAATCACAGAGGAGAGCACCTGGGTGGCACAGTCAGTTAAGCACCCAACTCTTGGTTTTGGCTCAGATCTGATCTCAGGGTTGTGGGATCAAGCCCCACACCAGGCTCCATGTTCCGCAGGGAATCTGCCTGAGATGCTATCTCTCTCCCTCTAACCGCCCACCCCACTCTCACTCTCTCTCTTTCTCTAAAATAAAAATCAAAAAATCTTAAAAAAAAAAGATAAAATCACTGAAGTCTCCAGTACCCACCATTCATTGTGTGAAACATGAAGAATCAGTAAAGGGCGCACATACTTCTAGAACAACCTATTAATCAAATTTCAACTTGCATGCTGGAAGTGGGGGCTGGTTACTTTTTTGCCATCAGCCCCAAGTTCAGCACAGATGAAGATAAAGAATTTTTTTATTTTTAAATTCCTATCCAGTAAATAGTCGTTTAATAAAATATATTTCCGTAAGATTTACTGTGAGCTTAACCACAGAAAAGTGCTAGACACTGTTTTTAGCGCTTTATATACATCAACCAAGTCAGTCCTTACAACAGTCTTATGTTATACGGATGAGGAAACAAAGGCATGAAGATTCAGTAACATGCCAGAAGTCATGGAATGATCCCTAAACACAGTGTTAAGCAAATTAGAGAATACTCTATAGATCCCATTTCTGTTAGGAAAAAAGATTTAATATTTGCAAGTGTGCGTGCATGTGTGTGTGTGTGTGTGTGTGTGTGTGTGATTTAAGTGCAGAGAAAAAGGCCCAGACAGATACACTTCAATTACTATTGGTGACTACTTCCAGAGAGGGGAGGAGTGGATGGGGGAGACAAGGAGGACTTCCATAGTTTGCTCATTTTACTTCTCTATCATTTGCATATTTTATAATGAGAATATTCCAGGCATTAACGTTCATATTTTTTACCTTGGAAAAATCTAATACAGTTCCAGTTCTAGCAAAGCAACCACAGAAATGAGCTTATCCTTCCTCTGAAGGCATAAAACTCCCTTTGTGATTTACTGTTATAGTAATCTCCACCAAAATTTTCAGACAAGTGGGGCATCTGGGTGGCTTAGGTGGTTAAGTATCTGACTCCTGATTTTAGCACAGGTCATGCTCTCAGGGTCGTGAGATCGAGCCCCAGGATGGCCTCCACGTGGAGCACAGAGTCTGCTTGAGATTCTTTCTCCCCTTCCCCACAGTGAAGCTCTCTCTTTCTCTAAACAAATACTTAAATAAAATCTCTTTAAAAAATTTTTCAAACAAGCTCTTTCCTTGTATGCTAGCAGGCCCAGGCTGGGTGTGGCTGTATATACTATCTCAGTAGATCTCTACAGAATCTTCATAAGGGATAGATTCAAATGTTTATTTAAAAATTTTTTCAAATGAACTATTGGGACTTCATCAAGATAAAAAGCTTCTGCACAGCGAAGGAAACAATCAACAAAACTAAAGAGCGGCCTACGGAATGGGAGAAGATATTTGCAAATGACATATCGGACAAGTGGTTAGTATCCAAAACCTATAAAGCACTTACCAAACTCAACACCCAAAAAGAAAATAATCCATTTACTAAATGGGCAGAAGACATGAGTAGACATTTTTCCAAAGAAGACATACAGAAGGCCAACAGACATATGAAAAGATGCTCAACATCACTCATCATCAGGGAAATACAAGTCAAAACCACAATGAGCTACCACCTAACACTGGTTAGAATGGCTAAAATTAATAACACAGGAAATGATGGGTGTTGGCAAGGATAAGAGAAAAGGAGCCCTCTTGCACTGCTGGTAGGAATGCAAGCTGGTGTAGCCATTCTGGAAAACACTATGGAGGGTCCTCAAAAAGTCAAAAATAGAGCTATCCTACCATCCAGCAATTATACTACTAGGATTTACGCAAAGAATACAAAAATATTGATTTGAAGGGGCACATACAACCCAATGCGTATAGCAGCATTATCAACAATAGCCAAACTAGTACTTATTTGGAAAGAGCCCAAATGTCTACTGACTGATGAATACACAAAGATGTGGGGGGTGGGGATATATATATATATATATATATATATATATGAATGAAACTCGGTCATCAAAAAGAATAAAATTTGCCATTTGCAAGATATGTATAAAGCTAGAGGGTATAATGCTAAGTGAAACCAAGTCAGTCAGAGAAAGACTCATGATTTTGCTCATATTTGGAATTTTAGAAACAAAACAGAGAAACATAAGGAAAGGAGAAAAATAGAGGGAAGTGAATTATAAGAGCTGCTTAACTACAGAGAACAAACTGAGGGTTCCTGGAGGGGAGGTGGAAGGGCTTAATGGGTGGTGGGTATGAAGGAAGGCACTTGTGATGAGCACTGGGGGTTACAGGGAAATGATGAATCACTAACTCTTATTCTGGAGACAAATATTACACTATATGTTAACTAAAAAAATAAAAATAAAAAATAAAGTTGAAAACATCAATAAATAAAAATAAATTTAAAAAAATAAAATTTTAGGGGTGCCTGAATGGCTCAGTGGGTTAAGCCTCTGCCTTCGGCTCAGGTCATGATCTCAGGGTCCTGGGATCGAGTCCCACATCAGGCTCTCTGCTCAGCAGGGAGCCTGCTTTTTCTGCCTGCCTCTCTGCCTGCCTCTCTGCCTACTTGTGATCTCCCTCTCTCTGTCAAATAAATAAAAAAATAAAATCTTTAAAAATAAAATAAAATAAATAATTTTTAAAAATTTTAAAAAGTTTAAAAAATAAAATTTTAAAAAAGTATTTGGGGGCATTCGTGTCATAAAAATGGAATGATTTATGTAGTATATTACATAGCATTCTCCTCATACATCTTTCAACATTTCAACCTTCTAAAATACGGTGAAATAGGAAGCCCAGGAGATTATGATTCCCAGTTTATTCATGTGGAGTCTAAAATGCCCAAAGAATAAATACACTCACCCAACATGGCAAGTGAATCAGGAGTGAAAAACCAGAAACAAAAACAAGATCTCCTGCTTCAGCTGCTCAATCATGTCTGCCTTCTTAGTTCCAACACTTGTTGGTAGAGTGATTGGATGTGAGCTCTGGATGGGGTCTGAGTGATTATCTAACCCAGTGGCCCTCAATCCTGGCTATGCCCCAGAATCACCTGGAGAGCCTTTAAAATGATCAGTGCGTGGGTCTCATCCCAGACTGATTCAATCAGAACCCTTATGGGTACGGTTCAGACATCTGTACTTTGCAGACACTTTTCAGTGATTCTAATGTGTAGTCAGAATAGAGAACCAACAATTTAGCCTTTATGATGGCAAATAGGTGTCATTTTACATGCTTATTCTGATTCAGTGAAAATGATAAGAGAAGCTGTCTGAGCAGGACCACAAGATGACATCCGGGCTCCGAGGGAAAAGTGTTGTGAGAAGCCAGCGGTGTCTGCTGTGGGCCCGGGAGGGTAAGCCACACAGGCGCTGTGAACGCCGATCCTGATCGAGGAGGACATTGAGAACTTACACACTTACCATGGAAATGAAACTAACTAGTATCACAGTCCAGTCTAGACCCGGGTCTCCTAACATCTAGCTCAGCCCTCCATTTCTTTCTATCACGGAGTAGCTCCTACACCCACTCCTGACCACTGAGATGTCCCACCAGCCCTGTGGTTAACCGGACCGTTATCCTTGTGGCACCTGCCATACACCTGCTGTTTCATATTCCTACATGCAGTGTCCCTTGCACAAGAGTATAAAGAGACCCCTAGAACAGGTGTACCCCCAGTGGTCAGGTGGCCACTGGGCACTTCTGGTACCAACTGCTTTCCCTGGTTGTTGCCATTCCGCTGGGCCTTAAAGAGAGACGGAGAGGGAGGCAACGCTGAGCCTGGGCTGAGAAGTATGGCCACAGCTGCGGTTTGCTGCTAAGCTCCGGAAGGGCAACTCAAGAACATGCGTGGCCACCACACCAGCCCCTGCCATGCCCCAGATACAGGTCTCTGGCATCCTAATCACTGTCTGTATTAGAAGCCTGTGGGTGTGGGGGGAGGTGACTCTGTGTGTGTGTGTGTGTGTGTGTGTGTGTGTGTGTGTGTGTGTGTGACTCAGGGATCTGTCATAAAGGTCCCATGAGTCACTCACTTCCTGACCAACACACAGTGGAGACAGCTTCAGGATGCACACAGGCACAGGAAAAGAGCCTCTTGGCCAGGAGTACATTATATGTTTTCAGGAAACTGGTTACTTTTAACATAAACACACACAGGCGTGCCCACACACACACACACAGAGCACCCCAGCTACAAGTCAATAAATTTAGCATCTCCTCATTGAGACAACGCTGTCCAAATGGTTTTATTGAATTTTTTTTTCATTGTGGCAAAATACACATAATACAAAATTGACTATTTTAACCATTTTTAGTGCACAGTTCAGTGGCATGAAGGACATTCACACTGTTGTACAACCATCACCGCTATCCGTCTCTAGCACTTTTTCATCTCCCCAAACTGAAACTCTGCACCCATTCAACACCAACTCTCCATTCTCCCCTCCCCCCAGCCCTGGTAACAACCAGTTTACTTTCTGTCCCTATGAATTTGACTAAACTATCTTCCATCATGTTTTACTTCATTAATCATTTATCACTTCATTGTTATCTATGGCTCCTGGGTGTCTTCACCCCCCTCCAAGAGTCCCCTGAATATACATAGAATTGGTTCTCTGGAGTTTTTATTCCTATCGGGTAGCCATAGATGGGGAAGCAGAGATGACCAAGGAGTGCTCCAAATGAGCAAAGAGGTCAGCTCCTGAGTACCCAACCCAACACATTGTGATCGCTCATACAAAGAAACAACAGTTTGCTACAATCCAATACTTTCCCCCGGTGGAGAACGGTGGCTTTGAAAGGCAATTGGCATGTGAGCCATAGCACGACTGGAGGGCTCCTACCTTGGCAATTTTTCGGGAAAACCAATGACAGGAAAGCAGGGTAAGTAATCAACATCAATGTCTTTGGCCCACACATTGTTATAGTCTGCCTCAAAATGCACCAGCAGACCAACTCTGGCTCTGCACCGCTCTGCAGGAAGGGGGAGGCCATGCCCACAAGGACTCAGTTGCTTCCCCTCACCATCCTGGGGGTCACCTCTCAACCTCATTGCCTGCTCCTGACCGCTGGTCTCAGGATCAGTGTGGACAACTCCCCAGGGTGTGGGCTTAGGAGAATCAGAAAGAAGTTAACTTCTAAGAAGTCCTGTTGAGGATTTAAATGTTTTGAACCTGTGGTCCATGGACACCCCATCCCACAGCCATGACCCAAAGGGAGTAAAAATGGTGGTCTCCTCATTGGTGACTATTTTGAATTCAGACCATGAACCAACCAAAATGAATGTGGTAAGGAATACAAAAATATATAAAAGATGTGATCCCTTCCCGCAAGGAGCTCACAGGCTGTTTAGGAAGTTAGGACCCAGAGGCTGGGTCTCCAGGCCTCCTGGAGGAAGGTGCTAGCAGAGCTGGATTCTTGTGGGAAGAAAGGCTCTGGAGGAAGTTGAGTCTCAGGGACCAACTGCGTTAAAACCAGTGGCCTTTCCAGAGCCTGGTTGCATCTGCCAATTTTTTAAATGTCTGTCCTTTGATCTCTGAAGTGGGCCCCCAAGTATGGGCTGGCAAGCCCCCGAATTGCTGATCTGTGAGAGGAGATACACCCCCCACCAAGCTATCACCCACCGGGGGCCATAGCAGCCCAGCGCTCACCACTTTCTAGAGACCCAGAGGCACATCAGGAGCCTTGACCGCTGATTCATTTCCACACCTTACTGAACGGAACTCGCGGAACAACTTGCAGAAGCATTTCAAATAGCTCACACCGAATGCCTTCCTAACGTCCTAGAGCAGCGACAAAGGAAACTAATGGTTTCCCCAGGGCCTTTTATTTATACAAACATAAAAAAAAAAAACCTCACCTATAAATACCTTCCCAGATTTATAGACGTCATCTTGCTGTTGTTTCCTTCTCCTGTTGTTTGGAATAAAAGAATGGGAACAAGGCAGAAATAAACCCCTTAATAGTATAGGAGAGTACTGGTTGGGTGGCAAACTGAGGACCGTGGAAAGTGAATATAGGCGTGACATTGGGACACATGGCCGCCAGTGACCTCTGCAAAACTAAATACGATCTCATCCCATGCACACTTCCACCAAACATTCCCCTCTGTGAAAACCTTGAGTGACTTCCCATTGCTCTTAGGTCCAAGACCAAATTCCTCACTGGGGCCTCCAGGGCCTGCCTGTCTGTCCCTGTTACCTCTCCAGCCTCTTTCCATGGCCTCCTCTCCCTTCCCCCTCACGCACACCCACTTGCTCCTTCTAGTTCTGCTCTGCACCTCCCTCCAAGCTCAGCAGCTTTCTGCATGCTAGTTGGCTGGCCCGGGACACTCTCCCCGCTCAGCCCCTCATTGAGCTGAGGCCTTCACATTCTGGAGACCTCAACACAAACTTCACTTGCTCCCCTCCCTGTTCCTCTCTCTCTAACCACATCATCATGAGCCCTCTCTTCCTGGGCTGCATGAGGGTACCCTTTCTTCTGTCACTTTCCAGACTTCCTATGAGTATTAAGTGAGATATTGTGTGGGCAGATACAGAAGAGATGTCTCTTCCAATTTTCCATGTGCCTTCCTGTAGTGCAATGCTAAAAAAAAAAAAAAAAAAAAAAAAAAATCTCATTTCCGGACTCCCTTGCAGCTATGCTCCCAGATGTGATTGGGGTTCCACCAATCAGACGTCCCCCGCTCTGGGCTTGAATGTAAAAAAGTTTAGAAGGGAGAGGGGTGAACGTGAGGTATGCACCCTGCTAGCACCAATCAAACTGGAGTCACGTGACACTGCAGCCACAGCCCCCACTTTATAAGGAAGGTAGCATATTCTTGGAGCCAACATTTCTGGCAGTGGCTTCCTGACTGTGCCAAAAGGAGATGCTCTCTGAGCAGGCCAGCTCTGGGACCCCTCCCTGGACGCCTAGCCTGAAGCCTACTCCTTGTGCACCTCCTTCTCTATATTAAATCTCTGTCTGCTTCAACAACTCAATTCTGCTGCCTGTGCTGAACTCTGTCTGCTATATATATATGGAAAAGTGCTTCTGGATCTAGAAACTGCCAGGCACATGTGGGTTGTGGTTACTCCTCAAGTCCCTGGAGCTATCATCTGGAAACAGAAATAGCCGTCAACTCTGGAATGCGTAGTCTCAGGAAGAGCAGACAGGTGATCCCACTCTTGAACCGTCTTCCCTGGGGCCAACAGTCATTATAACCTAGAATCTGCTCCCGAAGCATGAAGGTGTCTCCAAATGTCATTTTCTGGAATCCATTTTCCCTTCTGTAGTCCTGCCTTTCCCTACCTGGAAAACAGGAGCAGACCAGGATCTGGGAGGGTTTTTAAGAATTGAGTGATGGTCTCCTACAGCATATCCGGGAAGAGAGGACATTCCTCTATCAGGTGGGAAGCTCGTGAGTCATCCTGAATGGCTCACACATACCTCTCTCACTCCGGCAGGTCCTTCCTCTAGCCTTAATGCTTGCTCATCCTGCAGTCATGCCTGACTCAGGGGGGAGGAAGACAGAAGCCAAAGGCGCTGGGTCCCATTCGCTAGCCTCACATTTGTCACCATCCAGGGCAGACTGTTTTCAGCACCTGGTCAGGCTCAGCCTGACTGAAGTTACTGGGGTGAGTCCCAACAGGATAACAGCATGGAGGTCTTGCTTCTTCAGCACATTTTTTCTCCAGCTGTCTACAAACCCTGGCTCGGCTACAGAGAGCTCAGCCGGAATGCCCCGGGCGTGGCATTGGTGAGCCTGAATGGAAAACCCAGAGCTCAGAGGGAGGGTGGGTGAGACTGGACAAACATCACCTAGAGCAGCCTTGGGGCCTCTGATTATTTCTCCATATCATTTTACCACCCCTTGAAGGCTTGTGGCGATCACCTGCCAGGATGAAAGCGTTTGGGCTAAAGGAGCTCATGGGGAAGAGGGATAAGTGAAAGATTAAAGACTCAGAGCACTGGAGATGTGACTCCAAGAGACATGGCAAGGAGAAAGAAAGAATAAACCACCACCAGAAAACACTGCATTTCTTGCTGACCTGTGGAAAAATGAACTTGCATCCCCTCGGGGGTAGGAAATGGCCCTTTCGGATGGAACGGGGAGCTTGGTCGGTGTTCTGGGTGAGACTAGGGGCTCTGGGAGTAGTGTGTTCAGAGTCCCTCCTCAGACAAAGCTCAGGGCCCAGCTGCCTTTGAGGAAGTGGCAGCTGAGCTGAAGGAACAGCCATGCCCTCCTCATCTTCGCCTACAGCAGCTGCTGCCATATTTGTTTTACATCTTGTGCTTCTCGAATGATTTCATTTAAAGAAAGAGATATGTTGGGTTTAAAAAAAGAGAGTAAGCTGGAAAGCCACTGATCTGAGGAAGAACCAGTAGGCTGGGAGTCAGAAAGCTGGGTTCTACAGCTAATTTTCTAGATAACCTTAGCAAGTCATTTCCCCACTCTGGGCTTTGGCTTCCTCATCCAGATACAGGGGAAGCCCAACTCACAAGTTTACTGCAAGGGTTCCATGAGGGACTGCAAAAATACCTGTAGCCAGCACCTGCCTGTGCATATTATCACCGAGAGATCTTCTACAAAGAGTCTACCCAAAGAGAAAGAGAGGGTGCCCAAGAACCCACCCCCACGGCCTTCCACCTGTATGTTGGGAGAGGGACCGGCAAGTGAAATGAGGAGAGCTTTCTAGATAAAAATCCAAAAGCCATTGGAAGCAAAGCCTCACTGCTCAAGACTCGTGAAACAAGGAACAACACAGAGTTGAAGATCAGGGGCAGCCCCCACTTAGCTGAGAGGCCAATTCAAGTTGGCCTCTGAGGGACTCCCGCAGTATGCACAGAAAAGGCAGAGTCATCTTGTCTGGTGGCCCTAGTGCCAATGGGCTCTGGCAGGCATCCTTGGCAGCAAATTTCAGGGACTCTGTGAGCATGAGGGCCTCCGCAGAGGTCATACCATAAGCCTCTGGTTTACTCAAGGGTCTGCAGTCTGTAGGGCTTGGGTTCCAGACCTCTGGGGACAGAATGCTCAAAGCCCTACCTAGGGTCAGGGTTACTGTGGCGCTGAGGTCACCATTGGCCAGAGTCAGTGCAGAAAGGTGGGGATGGTGTTCAGGCCACACATGGGCCACCATAGGGACTCTCAGAAACAATAAGGATGACCTGAAGGGAGACAGAAGGACCTGCCTTGCCAGGTGAGGATGGAGCCTAAGAAACACAACACTGTTAGCTTTCCAGAAACATGGCGGACTGTGGTGACCCAGCAAACACCAGTAACAAACAAGATGCAAGTGAGCGCTGAAAACAAGAATATGAGAAACAATCCAAGGCAGTCCATGGTTAACACTTCACCCTCAGCCACTCATACACACTTAAGCCTTTCTGGGTACAGTGTAAGAGACCAGCACTTTCCCTGAGGGTTAGGGAGGCTGCTCCTCAGGGGTGAGCTCTAGGCAGGCCTCGCAGGAGGAGAAAAACTGAAAGTCTTCTGGGCAAAGCAAGCCGCCTGAGCAGGAAACGCAGAGGCAGAACCAAGGGAGGCTCTCTCTGGGGAGACTTAGAGGCCAGCCAATCAATGGTGTCACCAAGGAGCTAAGAAGCCAGAGATGATGGACTCCTTCCAGAGCAACTCCAGAGCCAGGACCAGGCAGCTCAACCCCTGGCCCCTAACCATCAGAGCTTTTCGGCCATTCCTTGCCAAGCCAAATGAGGACAATGACCCTCTCCATTTATCTCTAACAAAACTGTGAGAAGATTCATGTGCTCATGTCTAGGAAAATGTCTTTAGAGGGCAGATGAAAGGTCCAGAACTGATTTCTAAAACCACAGTAAACATTTCTAGGCAGTAGAGTCACAGACCCTTTTGAGATTATCTAGAAAGGTTATGAACTCTGATCATGAAAAATGATTCCACATAGTTATATAATTCGAAAACTGCTACAAACAATTTTCAGGAATTCCTGGAACTCCGAAACTTAGCATGGGCCCCTTAAATCCTTGATGCTCAGATAGAGAAACTCCCACTTCAGAGAAACTATTAGTACTTTATGATATATTTTTTGCCCTTTTATATGGCAAGACCCTGAACTGAACGATCAGAAGTGTCCTCACTCATTTCCTTCATCAAGTAGAAAGATGAGCTTGCTGAGAACACACACTTTGGGGTCAGCTAGGCTGAGGCTCTCATTCCAATTCTGCCACAATCTGTAATCCAAGGCAGTAAGGCCATTCAGCACTTGCTCTGGCCACCAGTAGCCTGCCCTTCCTACAGGTGGCTGGGAGCCATGGCTCCTCCCACACGTCATCCTTCAGGGCAAGCAACCCGCAGAAACACACACACTCCTGGCACAGGGGACAGAAGCTGTCACACAGCCCACACCTCTAAAGACGGATGATGTCCTTAGGTGCACCTGCAAGATTTTCCAATGATACTTCATTCAACGCAAATTCAACCGTTGTGAGTCAAGGTTAGCCAATCTTCTCACAGACCCAGGGACAGTTTTCCGTGAATATGAGGGTCCCAGAAATAAGTGTCAGGCCACTGGGTGTGCCCAGCCAGCTCCTGTATCCTGTTCCTATAGCAGCGGAAAGAGCAATGCAGTCCTTCTGTCCTACAGACTGTGAAGCATGTCACTCGTTTCACCAATGAAAACCCATTTCTGATATGCCTTACACTCAGTAACAGAAGCCCTGCTGAGGATATCGATAATGATATTTGCAGCCCCTGCCGTAGCCAGCTTTAGAGGGTAGGGTTCCAATGGGGTGCTTTTGGGGTTCCCCAAGAATGCCTAGGGGTGATAAAATTTATCTCACATAGGCAACTGCATCAGGCTGTTTATAATGAAGTTATAAGAATAATTAGAAACAACATAACAGCAAGTTACTTAACTTTCTGAGTCTTAGTTTACTCATCCCTATAACAGGAACAGAAGTCCCGACCTCACTGCACTCTGTTGAGAAACACGTGAGATACCGATAGGAACAGCTGACACTTAGAAGTACCAAGCGCTGCCCACCATGTTACTAAGTACTATACATGGATTACCTCGTTTTGTCCTAAGGCCAGCCTTACCTATGAGGTAGGCACCCTTGCCGTCTCCTGTTCACAGATGAAGAAGCCGAGATGAGAGTTTGGTGGTGATGAGATCAAGAAAAAGTGTACAGGAGGGCCTGGCGTCGTTTGACCTACAGCAGGTGCTTGACAAACAGTAGAGCTTAACATTTGTTGTCAAAGTGCTGAGCTGTTACATTCGTTCCAAGAAATTTGGCTTTTGAGCTTGGTGAATGATATTGCAGCTTTTTCCTTTGGAGGCTTGAAGTGTGGACCTGTAGATATTTTCTTGGAAGAGACGTTTCATGACTTAATTTTAGAATGGCTCCACAGTCCTATTCTTCCCATAGCAAAATCATCCCTTATGCTCCCCCCAAGTAAACTTCAGGTGATTGATTAGAGCCTGGAGGAAAATCATGCCAACAGGACATCAAGAGACCTGGCTGTGTTGTGTGGTGTGTTGTAGTGTGGAGTGGGGAGGCTGGTGTTGTGGTTTGCCCCGGTTTTGCTCAGATTGTGATCATCTAAGGACTGTTTCCTTGTCTGTATATCAGGGGACTGAAACTACATCGTTTCTATGGGTCTTTCTTCCATTTTAACACTCTATCAACTATAATGCCCTCTTTTTTCCCTACACTCTGGCTTTTGGTGGGCTTCGTATTTTGTCTTTTGGTTTTTTTTAACTAAACAGGACCTCAACATATATAACAAAGTGGGCTTATCTACTTTCTGAATTCCCTTCATATACTTCTATAAATAAGAGTGTACTTATTTTAGCCCAGGTTTGCTCTGACCTGACAGTTCTCCTTCTAGAACTTACCATATAGATATATAAACAGTGTTAATTATTCAAGCGTAGTTGTAATAGCAAAAGATTGAGTGCAACATGGCTACCCACCAGTGTTCGCTAGGGCAGCCATAACAAGCCCCACAGACTGGGTGGCTTCCAAAAGGATATTTATTTTCTTAGGATTCTGGCAGCTAGTGGTCCAAAGTGTCAGCTGGGTTGGTTTCTGCTGAGGTCTCCTTCTTTGGCTTGTAGAGAACAGTCTTCTCTCTGTGTCTTCACATGGTCTTCCCTTCGTATGTGTGTTTGTGTTCCAATCTCCTCTTCTTATAAGAATACTAGTCACATAAGAGGAGGGCCCATCCCAATAACCTCAACTAATCTAAATTATCTCTTTAATGGTCCAATCTCTAAATGCAGTTACATTCTGAGGCACTGGGCATTAGGAATTCAACCTATGAATTTTGGGGATACAAATTCAGCCCGTACCACCACTAATAGAAAATCTGGTAAACAGAGAGTGCTGCATTCTTATGGTAGAATACCGTGTAGTCATTAAAAAATAAAGCAGCATTATAAGTTCTGAAATTATACTCCCTGGAATTACATCTCCAAGATATATATTAATTAATGAAAAATGTAAGTATAGTAAGCATAGTATGCTATCATTCACCTTTAAAAGGAGAGGAAAAAGGATATATATACTTTTGCTAGTTGATGCATGGGCTGTTTTCGGAAGTCAAGTAAAAACAAACACAACACACACACACACACACACACACACACACACAGACACACATACACACACCTTAAAGCTTGTCTCCAAAGAAAAATTGTGAGATCCTGATGAACTGGGGCATAGAAATGAGAAAGTGATTTCATTTTCACTACAAACTCTCACGTAAATATTATATGTTGTGCCATGAGCACATTACTGAGTTTTTAAAGTAAATGAAATATTAAAAATTAATTGAAAATGATGGGAAATTTTAGATTTAGAATGGTGCATAAGCCACATTTAGGTTTGTTGTACAAAGCTCAAGCATGTTAAAGGGTTTTGTCCTCAAGCATCTCCCCCACCCTTGGGATGTTTCTGCATAAATGCCTCTTCACTGATGTCTGTCTCCATGGCAGCTGGCCAGTGTTGCCTCTTCTCTCTTTGGCTCCCATTCTCTCTCTTGCTTGTGCTCTCTATCTCTCAATCTTTCTCTCTCTCTCCCCCCATCCCCTCTCTCTCCCTGCCCCTCCTACACACACTAACACAATTGAAGAAGTGGAACTTTCCAGAATTCTGGAGAATTTTGAGTGGCTGGACCTTGAGAGAGTTCCTGAATGCACCTTGTCAGGCCATTTCCAGTGCCAAGATGAAGGAAAAGGGGGGGCTTTGGAATAGAAACCATTACTCCAAATAGAATGGAAATGGAAGCACTGCAAAGTAAATCGCTGAAAATTTCCCAAGTGTCATTCACCATTCACAAAGACTGTTTTTAGACAACATAATAATCCACTACAACATTTATTCTGTCTGGACTATTACAGCACAATTTTACCTTTCCATCTTCCACGGCAGAGTGTGATTCTTTAGTAGTCATCCTTTGTCTTCCCCAAGTTTTGGGGTCAGGCTAATCCAAATGATGACTTGGGGAAATTGCAGGGAGGGAGGGGCACGAGAGGACTCTCCAGCTTCAGCTTTCTACCACAGTCCCAAATCGCTGCTCTCTAACCAGCCTTTTCCTTGGCATAGTTTGGGATTACTCCCTGTGCTCTGTCCCAAGCCTGGAATATCTCCCCCGACCCTTAAATTTCCCAAAAGCCTTGCTTGACCACAGCAACTCACATTGGTTTTTTCTCCTTTTTAAGTCCCTATGGTGTAATTCAATGAGTGTTAATTGGGCCCCAACAGTGGGACCATACTGTTGGGGTAGAAGGAACAGCCATCTGCTCAACCTGATTAATAGGGGGAAGGGGGTGTTCTGATGAATAGGGGGGAGGGGGTGTTACTCTAAGAATAAATAAAAGATAAGGAAGGAGCCCCGGGATGTTACAGGATCTCATACTGAGCCACAGTACAGCAGTTCTCATGGGAACTAGGCTTTCAGGGTGTTCTGAATTCTAGGCACCTTTAGAGAGGTTAGCAGCCAAAAGACCTAAGCTTGCCTGCACTGGTGTCCCACCCTTCCCAGCGCTGTTACCCTCCACGTGTCTGCTTCTTTCTCCGTCTCTGTCAGCTCACTTCCCCTGCTCGCTCACAGTTTTGCTGGCTTCTAACCTCAGGGATTTAGCCACGATTTGGTGGGTTAGGGTCCTGGAGCTACCACCTAGGATTCTTCCATCCTTTTCCCCCTGCCACCCGCTGGGGACCACTTCAAGGTCCCAAGTAAGAACACCTGATTTTCCCAGGAAATCTTTTTTGGGCTGCTAGTCCTAGCCAGCCCATGGTTGGGCGGCTCATAGCTGAAATGGCCCATCACTAGCTTGGAGATGCTGAGAGATTCTCTAGGGATTTGATGGGGGCTCTGAAATCCCGTTCAGCAGAAAAATGCTAAAGATGGTTACTCTGGTAGCAGTTGTAGCCTGGTGTTTGTTTGGGTCTTCTTCACCCCAAAATCACAATAAGGGCAAGAGGGGAGCAGTCCCTGAGAAACTCCTCAAAAGTCCCTGAAGGGCCATTTGAAAGAAAGCCCATTTCTGGCAAGTGGACAGGAAGGGACTTAAACCGTTAACCATTTGAGTATAAAACAGGACATACACTAGATGGCTTTCTAAATTAGGCACAGGCTGATGAGGTCAGAAACCGACAAGTATCAGTTATACATCGATGACCAGGACTTTACCCTTGACGTATGGAGCCTGTAATGAGTCAGGATTTTCTAGGGAAACAGAACCAATAAGATATCTCTGTTATTGGTTCTTATTATTTGAGTTTGCTCTCAAGATTAGGGAGGCCAAGAAGTCTCACAATCTGCCATCTCCAAAGACCTGGGAACTACTGGAGCCCACAGTGAAAGTCCCAGTCTGAGTCGAAAGGCCCAGGAACCAGGAGCACCCATGTCTGAAGGCAGAAGCTCAACTGCTCAGCTCCAATCAGAAGCAAAAAAAAAAAAGCAAACACTCCCTTCTTCTGCACATCCAAAAATGATGTCTTACTTGCTGTGTGGAATCCCTCAGGCCAGTCAAGATGATTCATGAAATTAACCCTCACAGAACCCCATCTAGGAAGGAAGATTGACACGTAGAGAACTATGTTCCCGAACAGTCCAAGCCACTGAGCTAGCACAAAAGAAAGAGTAAATCTATAAGGGAAGGCTTCCTCAGGGAAGCAAAACTGTGAAGGACAAGTTCAGTAGAGCAAGACATCCTGGACAGAGACACAGAGAAGGCAAGGAGGAAGGCGCAAAGAGGAGCAGCGCGCTCCTGGTGGGAGTTGTTGGAAAATATGAAGGGGATGGACAGTGGGAAGGGAGATGTACGGGGACCAGATCAGGAAGATCTCTGACCTCAAATCAGGACCAGTAGAGTTCTAAGGAGGAGAGAGGCAGAAGAGGTTTTCCATTTAGGAAAGTTATTGTGGCAGAAAGGTACCAGTGTGGAGTTCAATAAGAAAGCCAGGCTGAATTTATCACCTCAGCCTGCGCCTTGGCGCAGTCCACAAACTGTTCGACCTTATGCGCAGCCTTGGCCCCCATCCAACAAGGTCTACACAACAAGATTCCAAACAAGGCCCATAAGAAAGCTGACTCTGGGGTTACGGACACGGGGGAGGGTATGTGCTATGGTGAGTGCTGTGAAGTATATAAACCTAGTGATTCACAGACCTGCACCCCTGGGGCTAATAATACATTATATGTTAATTTTAAAATTTTTTTAAATTAAAAAAAATACAAAGCTGACTCTTAAATTTCCTTGTGATTTAAAAATTTTGAAAGCAGCATTTTATTCCTCTCTTTGCCCTACACTGTGATCTGGCAGGTTTGGCAAATGATGGCTTTTCAAAACTGCCCAGATCTTAAGGTTTAAGAAGTGAAAACATCAGACTGATCTCTCTCACACACATGCAGCTCCTGGTTCTTGTCCCCAAATCTTGTGAAGAAAGACCATAGAATCCTCTCTTTCAAGGGATGGCATCTCTGAGAAGCTGGCAACTTTATACCCCATAGCTTTAGCCTGGCTTGCTCAGGAGAGCAATGAGAGCAATGAGTCATGCCTCCCCCCATCTCTCTCAAGCCTTTCTTTAAAGCAGCCTCCTCGCCTTTGTTCTCTGTCCTTTGGGGATGGTCTCTTTTTAAAAAATTGATTTATATTATTATTGAACATAATTGAAGAACCCTCTACCTTTGAGATCCAAAAGTCATCTTATCTAAAAGGATTTATTCATGCTTCATATTGATGTGAAGTAGGTACATTATAACCCTTGAGGCAAGGTCCTTGCTTCTGCAAACGCTCTACCGTATTTAAAATCATGCTGCCTATAATTACAGGTTACATTTTGCTGATAGGACTAATAACAAATTTTTAATGTGAGTCAGACTCTGAAAGGCCTGAGGTGGTTTTGAATGGTAGGAGAAGATTAGAAGGAACTTCAAAGAAGATAGAACCTTGGTATCAGTGAACTTTGAAATTAGAAAAAGAGAAAAGAAAATTGGAAGAAAGAGAGAAAAAAAGCTGTTCTCAGTTAAATTGAAAGCACAGAAGATAGCTGGACCCCAGCTAATTCTATTAGCTGGCCATCCTCACATCTGGCACAAGTGAAAGAAATACACCCCTAGTCCTGCCAGCCATCAAATTAAATTACCTCCATTTCTCTGTGTTCCCTTCTAATCCTGTCTAAATGTATATAATGGGTTCATAGTTTTAGTCATAGATCCTGGCTCATTCCCCTAGATTTCAAACCCTCTGATATGAACCTGAATTCAAGTCAACGTAAGTACGAATTGAGTATTTACTATCATTTAAGTCTCAGCTGTTGGGAAGTCGACCGGGCAGGAGTTGCCCTGGAGAATTCATGATCTCCTGCGTAGCTGTGCCAGAGACCAAAGCAAGACAGCACAGAGAGGAGGCAGACGCTAGGAGAGAACGCCAGCCCTGGCAGCCAGGCGCGGAGGGTTCAGACTGCTTCTCTGGCTCATCAGCTGTGATCCTAGGCCAGTCTGGCTCTCTAGGTGCCTCTACCTCCTCATCCATAAAAAGAAGAGGACTGGACTTGATCATTGCATGGTTTTTGTTGTGGGTTGTTTTTTTTTAAGATTTTATTTATTTGTGTGAGAGAAAGAGCTCAAGCACAAGTAGAGGCAGGGAGGGCAGAGGGTGGCAGGCAGAGGGAGAGGGAGAAGCAGTGGGGAGCCCGATGCGGGGCTCTGTCCCAGGACTGTGGGATCATGACCTGAGCCAAAGACAGACGCTTAACCGACTGAGCCACCCAGGCGCCCCAATCATTGGGATTTTTTTGTTTTTGTTTTTGTTTTTTTCTTAAAGATATTATTTATATATTTGACAGAGAGAGACACAGTGAGAGAGGGAGGAAAAGCAGAGGGAATGGGAGAAGGAGAAACAGGCTTCCCACTGAGCAAGGAGTCCGATGAGGAACTCAATTCCAGGACCCTGGGATCATGCCTGAGCCAAAGGCAAATGTTTAATGACTGAGCCACCCAGGCACACACACCCCCTGGATCATTAATTTTTAAACTCCACTCTTCAAAAGGCAGCAAGAAGATGCTGGCTGGGGCCAGTGGTGTGGTGCGATGGGGCTTCTTTCTTCCCTCCTCCCTCCTTTCAGAGCATTTCCATCTCTTCTAGTTTTCATGCCAAGCATCTGAGTCTAAAGTGTCTGACAAGAGGACAGACCACGTGCATATCCAGGGCCCTCTCAGAAAAGCCAGAACACAGGGTCACCCTGGTTACCAACAATACAGGCAGCCAGAGTTGAAAGACGGGGGAGGTCAAGGAGAGCAGGAGAGAAAGGAAGAGCTTTGTGGAGGAGGCAGGGCTTGGCAGAACTTGAAGGAAGAAGGTATTTGGAAAGTCAGAGGGAAGGGGGAAAAGAGGAGAGCATTTTAGGAAAGGCAGAATAATACCTTCAGGGACCCAGAAGACAGAACCCACTTGTCCCAGAACGGGGCCCAGGGTGCCGAGGAGAAGCTTCTGGAAGGGGACAGAAATTAAGGCCTCCGCACTTGAAGGCAAGAAGATAAATGCAAGGCTGACAGGATAAGCTGTAAGATCTCCTGAAGATTTCTGAGCAAGGGGATGACATGCCCAAATTGGTACATAAGGAAGATGAGTCTGTCAGGTTTTCACGAAGCAGACATTTCTTGATTCCTCAGAGGTGCCCGGAGGCACTGAGAATTCAAAGCTGGGGAAGGCAGCCACTGCCCTTGAGGAGCCTGGCGAAGGGGAATGCAGAATGGCTTGAAGCACCAGAAAGCAACAGTTGGGGCTAGGTTAGGGATGTGGCAGAGAGAAGGGAGGAGAAGGGAGCAATGAGAGAGAGAGACACTGCTAAATAGAAACTAACAGGACTCGGTGACCAGCTGATGAAAGTAATTCAAGGACAGGAATAAATAACAAATGACTACACTTTTTAATCCTGGCGCTTGAGGGCACCCTCCTGGTCCTCATGGGGCCGTGGCTAGAACGCCTTTCCCAGCCTCCCAAGGCAGTTGGTCAACCCACTAACTGAGTTCTGAGCAAGGACTGTGAATAAGAGCAAAGGGATTCTCATCGGGGCTGGTCCATGAAAACCTGCCACATATGCCCCTCCACTCTCCTTCCTCATCCTCCAGATGGATGAGGAGGGGGTTGGGTCCACAAGACTGAAGGAGCCAGGCCTCTGAACGACTTCATGGAAGGCAGCCTGCCAGACACAAACAGCAGCTGGGCTTCACACAGCGGCGACTGACATCCCGGGGGTCATCTGCTACCGTGGTTAACGTGGCCCGAGACAGAAACTGCAGTCATGCCACTTTGACAACAAATACAGAAAGCTGGGGTGAATGTGGAGGATGTCGTAATAAATCCAGCATTTCCTTTAGCGTTGTTTCACTTGGTGGTAATATAGAACCTGACCCAACTAACTTAAAGGGGGACAAAGGACTTGTTGGTAACACTTCCGGTTTTTTTTTTTTTTTTAAGATTTTTTATTTATTTGACAGAGAGAAAGAGAGCACAAGCAGGGGGAGTGGCAGAGGGAGAGGGAGAAGCAGGCTTCCCCACAGAGCAAGGAGCCCCATGTGGGACTCGATCCCAGGACCCTGGGATCATAACCTGAACTGAAGGTGGACGTTTAACCAACTGAGCCACTAGGTGCCTGACACTTCCAATTTTAGACATGGCTTAGAAAGAAGCCTTTTCCACGGTTAGGAGTTTCACTCTGATTGACCCAGCTGAGCTCACGTGCCCTATGTGAAAAACAATCAGAAAAGCCAGGGAATGTGAAACGTGGGCTGTCTTTGATGGGGTGGCGCGCTCTGCCCAGTGCTGGGAGAACAGCCAACCCTACCCCGAGTGACGGGCAGGATGATTCCCCAGAGGGAAATTGGGTACAAAAGAAGAGGAAATGGATGTTGGACGTGAAAGGACAGTAAAAGTGCTTTACTTTCTGTTTTGGACATGCCTAATTATTTGAAACACCTAAATGGAAAGGACTTTGTAAATTACTTGAAATGTAAAATTGAGGGGCACCGGGGTGGCCCAGTCAGTTGAGCATCGGACCCTTGATTTCAGCTCAGGTCATGATTTCAAGGTCCGATTGACCCCACGTGGGGCTCCAGAGAGCCTCTCTTTCTCTCTCTCTCTCTAATAAATAAATCTTTAAAAAAAAAAAAAAGAAATATGAAATTGAGACCTAGGTAGAATGAACTACCCATACAGTTTAATCCAGGCTATGTGAATAAGAGATTTCCTTCCTTTTTCTGACTCCCCAAATCAGAGAAGATTGAAAGGGTAAAGAAAGAATTCCTGGGGTGCCTGGGTGGCTCAGTCAGTTAAGGGTGGGACTCTTGATTTCAGTTCAGGTCATGATCACAGGGTCAAGAAATCAAGCCCACTGTGGAGCTCAGCGCTGGACATGGAGCCTGCTTAAGATTCTCTCTGTCCTTCTGCCCCTCCCCTTAAAAAAAGAAAGAATTCCTTTGGGGGCTTCTGGCTGCCTCAGTCCATGGAACCTGTGGCTCTTGATCTCAAGGTGGTGAGTCCAAGCCCCACGCTGGGTGCAGAGATGGCTTAAATAAACTTAAAAGGAAAAAAAGAATTCCTTGTGGGAGTCCCTTTTCATAACGTGGCTTTTGTCCCTTGCATGTCCTTTCTAATGGGTCTTTGTCTGAAAGGTTTATAAAGTAAAGAACATACTACAGAGACATGGCTGAGAAACATGAAATAAGTCATATATGGTTTTTGGAGATTATGCCGCAAACCTCACACTCCCAGAGCCTTTTTTAAATGCTGGTTTTCAGACTCAATCAATAAGGGCTGCTAAGTTGGGTGGCACAACTCCGGGAACCAGCTTTCACTGAGAATTCAGAGAACAGGAAAACAGTGCCCTCTGAAATTGTGCAATCTGCCATCACTGGATTCAGAAATTCTCCTTCGCATAAGAAAAATCTTTACCTGGCCACAGAGAGTCTGGCTGACTGTGGTCTGAACTCGATTTCCACAGTCTGGAACATCCAAAAGTCCTCATACGTTTATAAAATGCCTGATCTTACTTCAGGCACTTACTGACTATATTCCACTTATTTTTGGATCTTAATTACTACATCCTCTTGATATTTCCTGCCCCTCGACTCCACTCCTTCTGAGTCTGCCATCTTGATTCTGCCCCTATGACTTTCTATGACAATTTTACTTAAACCAAGCATCCTCTGAGTTTAAGAACTTTATTGAAGATTCAGGGTTGTCACCAAGGAAGAATTACATCACATACCAAACAGCAAACAATTTGATAAAAAATCTCCATTAGATTTTTCTGTTTTCCCCACAGATTCCTCTTTATAAGCCCAAAGCTGCTAGTTAGACTCCTTTCCGTAAATCTTTCCCTAAATCTTTCCTGTTGTAATCCTTCTCTAGTACCTTCTACCTAGACTCTCTTTCTACCAGAACCATGCTGTCCTGATTATCATTGCATTAACATAACTTTTGAAATGGAGTCATGTAAACCTTCCAACTTTGTTCTTCTTTTCAATATTGTTTTGACTATTCTAGATTCTTTGGATTTCTATTTTTGGTTTACCAATTTCTACTCAAAAACAAACAAACATGAGAAATAACATCTTAAGATCAAGTTTCCAACCCATGAGCACAGTATATATCTATTTATTTAGTTCCTTTGAAACATCTTTCAGCAGCATTTTGTCGTTTTCAGTGTTCAGGTCAGACATATATTTTGTTAAATTTAACCCTACATATTTCATATTTTATGTTGTTATCAATGGTATTTTTGAATTTTTAGTTCCAATTATTCATAGCTATCATAAAGAAATAGAATTGATTTTTATATCTAAACCTTGCTAAATAGGATGCAAAATGGTATAGTCACTATGGAAACAGTCTGGTAGTTTCTTAGAGTTAAATATATACTTACCTTGTGACCTAGAAGTTTCACTTTTAGGAAGTGGAAACATGTCCTCACAAAGAGAGGTATGCAAATGTTCATAATAGCCAAAACTGGAAACAACCCAAATGTCCCTCAGCAGGTGAGTGAGTGGATAAGCAGACTGTAATACATTCACCCATTAGAAAGAACAGTCCTGAGCAATAAGAAGGAACTAACTACCAATACATGTAGCAAGGTGGATAAATCCCATGGATGAACTACAAACTGCCGGTGTTTTGCCTAGAACGAGAGTTAGGAGGAAGAATGACTAGGAAGGGGCACAAGGGAACATTTTGGAAAGAGGCCATACAAGTTCTGTGTCTTCAAAATAGCAGTGACTACATCGTTGTTTACATTAGTGAAAACTCACTAAATCATGCGTCAGAATGAATGCCCCTATTGTATGGACATTTTACCTCTTTATTGAGAAACCAAAATTATGCAAGCTATCTTTTAGAAAGCAAGAAGCACGCATACACCAAGAAACAACTGAATTTCAAGAACAAAGCAAACAGAATAGAAAAGAAGAGACATTTTCTTAAATTTCACTAGATTGTTAGCCTCTAAACACAATGCTGTCCAACAGAACTTTCTGCCCTATCCGATAGTGTAGTCACTAGATACATATGGCCATTGAGCAATTTAAATGTGGTTGGTACAACTGAGGAGCTGAATTTTACATTTTATTTTGTTTTAATTTAAATTTAAACAGCCATATGTGGCTAGAGGCTCCAATGGGAGACAGCAGTGAGGACAGGGACTTCATCTCCTGTATCTCTAGCTTATTACCTAATCGTGGCCCTTGCCATAGCTGCTTAATAAAGGGAAAAGAAAGAATTTTAAAAAGATCCAAATAACCCAATATATGCTGTAGTTGTCTCAAGGAATACCATCGACATAACACCAGACTCGGTCCCCTTGATTCCTCTTCTGTTAAAGTGGAGCTTTTTCTCACTACAGACTTCACACTGTCCTTATGAAGCCGAAACCAGAAAAGGCAATAAGAAGACCTAACAAACTGCAAAGCATTGTGAACACGGAACGTCCTGGAAATACGACAAGCCTCAAATGAGACAGTGCAAGTGAGCAAACTACTTAATGTTCTACTGCAAGGCATTGTACGAAAGGAAGGTGCTGAATGCATTAGCCATGGGATGGCCGCACCTGGCGCCATCACATGATTTCAAACGAAGGATCAAGAGGGCTGTCCTCCTAGAGCCACGGTTAGAGACAATGCATAGATGCCTTGGTTTGATTTTAGCTTTGACATGCTAATACTAAAATCTCAGAGGAGTTCAAACCACCTGCGCCTCATAAACCTTTCGATTTGCATACACACGTGTGACCTTTCCTATCCCGGGGCCACTCTATCAGTATTGATCGCTCATATGCAAGGGAGCACGCTTTGCAACTGCACAGGAAGTGAGGGCCTGGGAGGCAGCCGCGTGGCCTGCAAGGATAAAAGAGGTGGCGCTCACCACCGGCAAACGAAAGAGAAGGCGCAGTGAATTACTGTCCCGGGCGGATCCAGGAACAGAACCTGAAGTCCTCGTTTGCACTTTCCGCGGTTCAAAAGTTGTTCTGCTATCTCCAGTAACGGCTCGCTCCTCCCTCCACCGCTGTCTTTTGTCTTTGAAAGCCGGAGAGCGACAATGGATTATTATCTGTGCCCGCAGGTGTTGTTGAAGAGACCAATTTGTGAACAATGGCCCTTCCCACGTTGTCCAAACATAAAGATTGCTCCGCAGCTGTTATTTGCAGAACCTGTCACCGTTCGCTGCGCTGCCGCTGAGCCAGCCAGCTGTCCCCGAGCGCGCAGCGCGGGGCACCGCCCACCGCTGACAGCACCGACCGCCCCCCCCCCCAACCGCCCGCCGCTGCCCACCGACCGCGCCACGTGCCCCGGGGGCCCAGCTCCGCTCTGCATCCCGCCATGCTCGTCCCTTCCCCCAGGGCCGGCCGAGGTTCCAAAGCTCGCTCGGATCCTCTCTTCCCGCTCGGTCTTTGTCTGGGCAGGAAAGCAGAATGGAAGGACAGAGTTGCCCAGCGAGCCCCATAGCACAAGAGTTTCAAGAACAAATATTCATGTGGACATTATTTGAAAGACGGCACTTGCAGATCTATTTGCCCTGTAAGATCTAGGTGAAATTGCCTTGGTCACAGCAATTGTACAGCCTCGGGTCCAAAGACCTCTCCCAGAATCGTGCTAACTCCCAGGGGGGCTTGTGTCCTCCGTCCTAAATCTTCATTCTGGTTTGGTTCCTTTCTTGTTTGGTTCTTGTTTGGTTCCTCCAACAACCCTAAAGCAAAATGCAGCCCTTTCACTGGTTCCCAAAATAAAGCTGCTGGCAGGAAGCAGTTCCTGAGAGATTTCACTGAAAACAAGGAGGGGTTTTCCACAAGAAGAAGGGTCACATCTTGATGGGCATTTCAGCCATTGTCCTACCCCCTTCCTATGGTCACATCCCTTCTGTTTCAAGCTGGAGAGCTCCAGATTCCTCTCCGGCTATGGCGCACACAGCACCTCACCCATCTCCCAGCCCTTCCCCCAGACTTCACTACCCAGCTCCTACCCAGGACCTTCCAAGGGGCAGGGCTCCCTCTCCCTCAAGGAAGAAGCCCTGTTTTCTTCCTGGTACAAAGACCTTCAGTTCCCGCTGGTCTCCTGCTGGCGTCAGCATGTCTGCTGGGCTGCCAGTTTCTCTAAAAGTTCACTGGCCTCCTGCACTGTTTTCTCATGTCAGGACAATCCACATAGAGTGGATGGTGAGCTACCCAAGGAACAGGATTTCCTAATAGCTTTCAGCCCTGAACTTCCAACAATGATCTTAAAATCATCAATCACTGACTCTTGCAGGAGGAGATTGATATAGTCCCACAGACTGAATTCAAACTGTCTAGGCTCTTCTAAGTCCAAGACAGGTGACTTCAGTCTTCAAGTCTATCCATGAATCCGTGTGCCCATTTCAAGATTAGAGATATGAGTATATAGTCTTTCTTAGGTTACAATACTGTCCATACCTTATGGTAAAGAATATTTTGAGTCTAAGCTGAAGATAATTCCCAAATGTATTCAGACACCAATTTCTAAGACCTCTGTCATCCTCAAGTATGGAGCTGTAAAATAAATTGAATAGTCTCAGACCTCTTTTTAACCCCATTTTATGCTAATGATAATGCACTCTAAAATGACCAGTCATGTCCTTTATGGAGTAACCTTAGGCCTACTTTCCTAATTTGTAGTGAAATAAATAAAAATGTATGTTAAAATCATGAAATACTCTATAATTCCTTCTCCCTGTCTTTTACCCAAGAAAGGAGAAAAAGACCAATCAAAAAGCAATTTGTTTTTAATCCTGGTCTTAGCTAACATCTCCTGGTTTGTTTTGGAATATTGTTAAGAGCCTAAAGGAAAAGGAAAGAAAATTCAAATCAGCTTTCCAGAAAGAACACAGAGAAATTCAAGAGTTTCCCATTCTGCTAGACTTTTTTTTTTTTTTTTAAAGATTTTATTTATTTGACAGAGAGAGAGAGATCACAAGCAGGCAGAGAGGCAGGCGGGGGGAGGGAGAGGGGGGTTCCAGGGGAGGGAAGCAGGCTCCCCACCGAGCAGAGAGCCCAGTGCAGGGCTCCATCCCAAGATCCTGGGACCATGACCTGAGCTGAAGGCAGAGGCCTAACCCACTGAGCCACCCAGGCGCCCCTTTCTGCCAGACTCTTGAGCATGATGTCCACCAGCCCTGAATTCCCTAACACCCAAACGTCAATGTGGATTCACACAGGAGAGGCGATGGGGCTTCCCGAATGGAAAGCAAAACTCATCTGGTGCCAGCTGGTCCACTCCTTGACGGCGTTCGACTGCTTGGCACGACACCCAGCCTGCGCCTGCCCTAACATTTTAGGGTGAGGAAGAGGCTGCCGCCCAGGCGTGGTCTCCCAGGCAGGCTTGTCCTGTCACTGCCGCCTGGGGAGGAGAGCCGTTTTCTGCCTGTTAGCAAGCTCAGTGGAAGAAGCAAACCACTTACCTCAGCACTAGTGCTTTCCCCAGCACTATGGCTGGGGAAATACAAACTGGGCGCCACACACATATTTATCTTCGGGAACCCGTGAAAGACCTCTGGGGGATGAAAAATAAATCTCCACACGTATTTACTCATAATGATTTCTAACTGACCTGTCTAGATCCAAGCCCAGCATTTCATTAAACAGGCTCATTCAGTGGCCACCGAACTGTGTAAATACATTCTAAATAAGGACACAGATCCTCTTTCCAGGGTGGATGGAGGTGTAATGTTTGAGGGCCTGCCCTCCGTCTCTCTCCTCTGAGGGCCCAGGAAGTGAAGTGTTAGCTGAAGGATTTTATTTTCTCTGTCAATAGAGTCATTTGTGGAGGCACTTCCATTTTGAAGGAGTAAATGCTTTTTTTTTTTTTTTTTTAACTGTTTGGGAAAAACATATTTGAAAGAAAGGGAAAAGGCCTTTGTGAAGGATTTAGTATACTTCATGCCCACCCTCGATCTACCCGAGGAGGACGCAAGCATTAGCAAATCCAAGAACATTCACTGAACATGATTTTAAAAATGAATTGCACAAGGTCCGTTGGACTTGAATTTGACTGCAAGAAGAAGGCAGGACCTCAGAACACTGGCCCACACCAAGCGCCTCAGGGGACGCTGAGAAAGCGCTGGCTCTCGCACAAGGCTCCAGCACGTGCCGGCACACGCGTGCACACGCACACCCACAAACACGCTCGGTCCACACAAGGACTTGACGTAAAGAAAGCAAGGAGATTGCTCTCCAGGCTAAACATTCTCCCCTGTTATTAGTCACCTTTCCCTCCTCCACCCAGCTCTTCCTCTCTTCCTGGCAGCCGGGCCAGCCAGTGACTCAGGAAGGCAGCAGGAGGAGAATCTAGCTCACCGCCATGGCTTAAAAAAAAAATTCTTTGGCCCTCTTGAGTGTAATTAACTCATAAACTAACCAGTCCCCTGGGGAGAAAAGAAGGGGGCTGAGCAAGATACAGGTGTAGGTCTGGGGCAAGTTGGGAGAGGTGGGGCATTCGGACAATAGTTAAGGGAGAGCTATAGCCCCTGTTCTCATGAAGATGGCTTGTGTAAACCAGGCGCTAACACAGGATAGCTTCTGCATGCTTCTCCACCAGCCTGCCTGGGAACTCCTTGGCACTGATGAGACCAAGTCCCTTTAGCACTGCATATTCCCTACCAGAGGAAGATGTCAGCAGCCTCTAGTCATCCGGACCTTGGAGTGTAACAGGATCTCCAGGAGGAAGGGACAGTTGGGAACAATAGCATGAAACAGACCTGAGCCAACAGTGAGAGCTGAGTACCAGGACACGCTAAGATCAGATGGAAGAAAAACAATGCCAAACCCTGATGTCCCCGAGATGAAAAGAAATGCCCCTGAATATGAAGGGTCCCTTCTCTGAGTATGAAAGCTAATCTGTCATCTCGGGAGATCACGGGTCCAGAGGAAAGCTGACCTGGCCGCATCTGACTGGGTTTGGTGGTAACAACAGCAACCGTCTGCCCTCTTTTGTCTTTGGGCACAAGGCAAAGGATCTCCGCCCTCCGTCCTCGCTCAGAGAGCCGGCAGCAGCTTGTTCCATGCTAACCCCTCAATGATCACATCATGGGAAGACTTCACAGTGTTTGCCATGCTGACCCCGGCCCATCCCTCCCTGTCCCAGCTGGCTGCTCACACCAGCCACGATGACGTGATCGCAGCCACACAGCTCCAAAAATGGAACATTAGGGAGGATAACACCCTAAGGCCCTCATCACTCAGTCACATGCTCTCCAGCCTTCATGTCCCAGCAACGGATTTATTACCCGCATCCCAGTGCTTCTGGCTCCTCGTTGGGCCCAACTACAAAGGAATGAGTTATCTCTGCAGCACTATCTTGCCTCCTTGGCACGTGGAGACAGTGATGTATGGAGTCCTTGGGAGACTCTCCCTCCTTGGGAGAGAACTCAGCACACACCACCCCTGTGGGATGGCTCCCCAGCCAGCTGACTCTCCAGGGCAGCGGTGGGCGGAGGGGCAAGGCTGGCCCCAGCTGCCAGGTCGAGGACAGCAGACCCAATGAGACAGAAGGCCACTGTGTGGGCCCTGCCCCCTCCTGCTGCCCAAATCTCCAGGCAGCCCCAGCCTCTTTGGCCCAGGGTCTATGGTCCAGCCCCCAAAACAAGCCTCCCCCATCCTTACATGTAATCAGTTGCATTAAAATGTCACTGGAACTTTCTCGGAATGCCCTTTCTAAAAGCCTATGGGTCCCATTAAGCCTGCCCTTTACCCATGCATTCTCTATTGCAATACATACATCACTGCATTCTGATACGCATCTAATTAGCTAGATAATCTTAATAAAGAAGCTTTCAACTAAATCCTGGAACTTTCAAATGTCTTCTATCTGGTTTTGTGTGTTCTTACAGAGCCAGTGTTCTAAGAACCTTGGTGGCCTCTCTGCAGGGAGAGGTTGCCCATGCTTGGAGGCTCAGACACTTCTCCTCATTTGGCTCAGCAATGGCTCCCAAGACCACACAGGGGCCTGGACTGTGGTCTGACTTGGGGGGGGCGGAGTACGGACAAGCTGTCTGAAGCTGACTCTGCGGTGCTAACACACAGTGTTTACCTAAGTTTAATGTTGCTATAAAGAGGTTTAGAGTGGGAACTCATGAAATCGTGGGGAACCCCCAATCCCACCCCATGTTGGAGCTGGAGCTGATCCACCCAAGTGTAGCCATTGATTATGGTGCCAAGGAACCCCAGAGTCCTTCTAGAAGGACCCTCAGAAGGCAGCCAGCTGCTTTCTGCTGTCAAAAAGGAAGCATGGTAAAACATCCCCTTTCCATCGCTTCCTAGCCTTTTGGCTAAGATCAAGCAAACACATCCCCTTTCCATGACACGGGGCAATCATGGCACCCTGACAATCATGGATGGCATGGGGTAGACTGAACTGTGTGGATGTGGCAATAAGTACTATGATTAAGTTAACTCTTGGCAAATAACACACTCTCTGAAAGCCTTGACTATACCATCTCATTGAACCTTCTCACAACTTCGTGAGGTAAAAATGTCACAATCAGTCCCACTTTAGAGATGAAATAACAGAGACCACGTCCCTGGATCCGTCCACAACGAAGACCGAGTGCCAGGCTTTGAGCACAGGTCTATCAAACTATCAAGATTCCCCTGTTGCAACCGCCTGCCATACCTCCCAATTACACTCTCTTCACACTGGATTTCTGATTTCATTCTTTGTTATCAGCTCTTCAGCCAAGACATTTTGGTACCACCCCTTGGCAGGAAACACGGGAGTCGTTTCCTGGGCTAGTAATGGAGGACAAACAGCCCATTAGTGGATGGGATGAGGCCGGGCCTGGCATACGGACAACTGGTCACAGCCAGTGGAGTGGGTCTTCTAGAAAGAAAGGCTGGTTTGAGAAGGGGAGATTTTCTTAGTCTGATTAGGAAGGAATGCAGGGTACTCTTAATCGGGCCCCTTTCTGCTACTTAGCAGACTTCTTGGGGAGGGGACTGCTTGCTGTCACTCTGTCATCACAGGTCACCACAAAAACCCACCAGGAAATGAACTCAGCAATCTTCCTAGAGTGTGCTACCTCCCTGCAGCCCAGGTCACCAGGCCCCATAGAGCTAGGATTGCCAGATTACACCCCCACCCACAAAAAAAGTTAAATGTGAATTTCAGATAAGCAAAAAAATAATTTATTTTAGAATAAGTATTCACAAATGTTGCATGGGATGTGCACTAAAAATATTGTTTATTTGAAAGGAAAAGAGTTGGGGGAAATCGGAGGGGAGACAAACCATGAGAGACTGTGGACTCCCAGAAACAAACTGAGGATTTTCAAGGAGAGGAGGATGGGGGGGATGGACAAGCCTGGTGTGGGTATTAAGGAAGGCACAGATTGCATGGAGCACTGGGTGTTATACGTAAACAATGAATCTTAGAACATTGCATCAAAAACTACTGATGTACTGTATGGTGACTAACATAACAATAAAAAAATTGTTTATCTGAAATTTCCATTTAACTTTTTGTATGTTACAAATACAAAAGGCCCTATATTTTACCTGGCAACCCTACACAGGCTCCCAATATAGCACTAATCTTTGCAAAAATAAGTGTGCTAAGAAAGGGCGGAAACTATCACACAGATGGTCATTGGAATGTAACCAAGCCATGAAGGCCCAGAGAATCCTTACTGCACCACTCCAGGAGCCCTCCCCCCGCCCCCAGGAGGGGCCTGAACAAAGCAGTTCTGATCCCTCAATAGCCCAAGAAAGGTAAACAGAGTTGATGCCACTTTTGGTCTCTCTGGTTGTAAATACACAGCTCCCCTCTTTGATGTCCTATTCACGAGGAAGTGCCTATGTAATGCTCTCCTCAGCTGGGAGACAGGGAAGCCCCTTCCCTTGCCCATCCACAGCCCATTTTTAACAAGGCGACCCAGATCGCCCCAGCTGGAACTCCTCTTTCACAAAGATTTGCTTGAGGGAGCAGATGGGAAGAATGGCAGTTTCGTGGCCAGAAAAAAATTACACTGGATGCCAAAGCAAGTCCACACTCGTAAACACCAGCGCTGTGCGGAGTTTGTGTTTTTCAAGTGCAAGCATGTTGCTGAAATCTACATGCCATTTCAAAACAAGATTCTGAAAGTGCCACAGGTGGGTTTCGCTGGCAATTCTTCACTGGGATTTGCCCCCTTTTGCTCTGCTCTACAAAGAAGCAGCTCAAAGTTACTACCTCACCTTCTCTGGAAAGCCTTTTCCGTTCTCCCTGAGCAACCTAGGGCCCACTAGAGGCTACCTACAGGAGTGTAGCCTCCCGGTTCCTGAAGCCAAAGTTCTATATGGCCTCTCCTACCCGGCTCTTATCTCTAAATCATATGCACCACAGCCCCCACCAAAGGCAACACCTGGTTTTGCAAGAACTTAGGGCCAAAAGCCTGAACGTGGCTTCCTCTGGACAAGACAACCCCACCCCCCACCGCCCACCCCCATCCCCGTCCCCGCGCGCCCAAGAGCACACACACAGCACACACACTAGCCACAGCTGTGAATGGGATTCTCAGAACAGGGAACCGGTCCCGCAGAGTCGCCCAATGAGAATATACAGGAGGTTTCATTCAGAAAAATATATTAAGAATATGTCATTTTATATTTGGAAAACCATTGTTTTTGCGATAGAAACACAGAAAGGAAAGTGCAAACATTTCTTAAATTTACAGAAATCAATCTTTCATATTTGGCAGGAACGATAATAGCTAATATTGGAGTGCTGCCTAACAGCAGACATTATGCTAAGTACTTTACATACATTAGTTTGTTTACTCCTCAGCTATCCCGTGAAATAGCGCTACTATCATCCCTTTGGCCAAGTGGGGAGATAAATGCACATCCCATGACTGAAATACCTGCGACTTTAATCTACGGGATCTGACCAGAATCCAGCCCTTCACCACCCCTCTGCACCATGTCCCAGGACAGGAAGCACAGGGAGCCAAATGAGGGTTTAGCGATGGCCTCAGCCACCACTGGCTTCCTGTCCTGCCACAGGGACCTGAGACATACTGGGAATTAGGAAAGACAACCATAAAATCAAAATTATTACCCTAACATTTCCAACAGTCTGGTAGACTATACAGATGCAGGAGGGGATCAGTAGACTAACACTAATAAAATTATATGCTGATGTGGCGCTTTCTTCTTACATCCTTGCCAAGGAAGGAAACCTTGCAAGGGAAGTCCAGGAAAAATCAAGTTTGACTGAAAATCTTCAGCCACTGGAAGAAATCTGTATGTAACAGTATTGTTTTTTGTGCCTCGAAAGAAGTAGATACTAGCCCATGTTGTTCGGCTGAATTGGGATAACATTATGAAGGACATTTTTTTAAAGATTTTATTTATTTATTTGAGAGAGAATGAATGAGAGAGAGCATGAGAGAAGAGAAGGTCAGAGGGAGAAGCAGACTCCCCAAGGAGTCAGGAGCCCGATGCGGGACTCGATCCTGGAAGTCTGGGATTATGACCTGAGCCGAAGGCAGCCACTCAACCAACTGAGCCACCCAGGTGCCCATGAAGGACATTTTTTTTTCTCCCTCCCTACCCTCAGCCTTTAAGGGGAGCCTAACAATGTCATTCATTCACTAGGCAGGCATTAATAGAGTTCTGCCATGATGAGGTGTCCTGGGGCACAATGGCTGGGTGTGACAGCAGTTCCCAGCTAAAGCCAGCACCACTCCTATAATTGAGAACATTAAATTTTATTGAAGAAATATATATACTTTTTAAAGACAAACGTGTGGGTGTTAGCTTTCTACTGATGTGTAACAAATCACCACAGCTGATTTTCTCACAGCTCTGTAGGTTAGAAGTCTGGGCACAGAGTGCTTGGGTTCTCTGCCCAGATCTCATTGGGCTGAAATCAAGGTGTAAGCCTGGGCTGGGGTCCAGTGGTTCATCTGGTCATCTGAGGCCCAGGGTTCTCTTCCAAACTCATCCAAGTTGTTGGCAGAATCTGTTTCCTTGCAGTTTTAAGACTGAGATCCCCCAGTTCCTCCATGACAGTCAGCCAGGCTTCTCTCAGCCCCTGAAGACCTCCTCCACTCCTCGCCATATGGCTCCCACCTTTAAGCCATCAAGGGTATGTCTTTTGCTTTAAATGTCTGACATCATCCTCTGCTTCAAAAGGACACGAGCTAATTAGGCTCAGTTCGCCAGGATAATCTCTCTTTTCTCATCTCACATAACATAATCATGTATCTCATTATATTCATAGTTTCTGCCCATGTTCAAGGAGATTAGACAAGTGTGTGGGTCATTGGGGATCTTCTTAGACTTCTACCAGCTAGGGGCACCCGGGTGGCTCAGTGGGTTAAAGCCTCTGCCTTCAGCTCAGGTCATGATCTCAGGGTCCTAGGATCAAGCCCCGCATCAGGCTCTCTGCTCCGCAAGCAGGGAGACTACTTCTCCATCTCTCTCTGCCTGCCTCTCTGCCTACTGATCTCGATCAAATAAGTAAATAAAATCTTAAAAAAAAAAAAAAAGAATTCTATCAGCTATAATATGCAAGCATTTATGTAAAAATAGTATTTTCTCAACCACATCGGCAGTGTTCTTCTCTGGGGTTGTTGGGACATGGAGGGAAGCAAGGATGCTTAACATACTATAGTAGTCAAAGTAGAAATGTCCTGGACAAATTAACCATAGGACCCCCACTGAGAAACACTAAATTAAATGAAACAGAAAGAATCTTAAAATTTGATGGAATGCCTTCTTTGAGTAACAAAAGGTCCATTAAAGACACATAGTTCCTCCTTCCTACTTATTGATAGATTCCTCCCAATCAGGCCAAAGAGAGAAAACCAATGGAAGGAAGCTAAGTGCTCAGCCACATAATGATGGAAGTTCAGTGACTCCCTAAAGCAGAACTAAAGAAGGAATATTTATTTTCTTAATGTAATCTCAGATTTAATTCTTTATCACCTTCACCCTCAGTTAATGTCTGTCATTGGAAGATGCTTAAATTTAACAGGTCACCAAAGGCAGTGACCAGACTGACTAGTATTCTTGATAGGGCTGGACTAAAGGAAAACTTGATCGGGAGATCACCTCTCTGATTTAGCACACTGCTGTGGGGGCTGGGGGACAGGGACAGGTTATCCTGGACATGGAGGTCTTTCCTGTGGAAGGAAAGAGATTTGAGGAGCAGGGAGCAGGGGAGCAACGTCCTTCCTACCTGGAGGTTATCAGGCATCGAGCAGGGTCTTGAAGGATGAGTAGTTTTGGATTTTGGAGGGAATTAACATTTGCTGAGTTATTTATATTCAAACCATGGCATTTCACCAAAGAGGAACATATGTGGAACGGAAGTGTTTCTTAAGAGCATGCGAGAGAGATACCCAAGGTAGCCAGAGAGATACCCAGGGTAGCCAGTGGTCTAAAGGTTCCTGAAAGAGAAGCCCAGGATGTTAGCTTTTCTACCCCCCATATATTTCCAGGAAGAAAATGTGTCTTCACTGGCGAAGAGGTGGGAGCAGCCCCTCATGACATGATGGGTGGAAAGCAAGTTCTGTTTACCCAATTTTTTATCTATTTATCTGTAACCAGCCAGGGGTTCACAGAAAGAGAGAGAAACCATTGGCCCTATGCTTGCCAATATACTAGCTCATTAAATAGGTGGGTTAATCTTCCTTTTGCATTTTGAAGGAAATGTTACAATATTTAGAGGAATATTAGCTATTTAGTCTCTTGCAAAAAGAACAATATTGTAATGTCCCAAGGCTATCTGAATTGGATAAGGAGACTGGAGGAAATTTCGTGAAATGAAAGCAGTTTTCCCTAAGTGAGCGGCCTTAGCAGAAAGAGGGTAAATGTTTCACCCATGTCTGGTTCATAATGATATCCAGTGTCCATTTTCACAAAGACAGCATACAATCCCCACCAACCCTCACACACAATCTTGGCCTCGAATCCTCTGTTACAACCGACAAACTAGATCTTACTGCAGCTTGGGAATGGAGCTTTGGTTCTTGCCTATTTTTTTAAATATATCGTCACTTTGGTGTAACTGATTTGGGTCAGGTGTGTGCCATTATTCAGTGGAAATTGATGAGTAAGGATGACAGCTGTGCGAACGAATGGGAAAATTTCTGATGCACCAAGTTTAAGAAAAAGAATAATATATGTGCAATGGTGTTACACCTCAAATATTGTGAGTAGCCAGTAGGGTTTGATGTACTGTATGTATTTCCAATAAGGTTTGTTATATCAGTCAAACCATATAAAAAGAGTGATATGCAATTTGAAACAAGACCCAAGGTTTAGCAGAGTATGATGAGATCAAACAATAACTTAGAAAAGGAGGCCTGGGAAAAACAGACTCTTTGGATTCCGTTTCTAGAATTATCTATGCAGAATCCAGGCCAGCTTTTTGTAAAATCCTACGAAAGCTTAAGTCATGATGAAGGACTGGCTGGCAGGCCTCTAACATAGCCTAGAGAAATGTATTATGATTCAGGAATATTAAAGAAATGGACTACTCAGCAAGAATACCATAGCTTTCCCATAAATTAGAAAACTCAGCATGTTCAAGGCTATTATGGAAAGCCCAGAGCAAAATAAAAGAGAGTAACTCCTCGTACTCTTGGGCTTACAGATACCCTCCTCCTTCCAAACAAAGGCAGATGAAAAAAGAAAATTCATTTTTCATTTGTACTTTGGCCCTGGAGCAAACATTGATATGGTTTGCTTCAACCCCGTCTTCCCATGTCATGTTGGGTGGTGATGAAGAGTGGAGGAGGGGCAGCGCTGGGGCTCAGAGAGAGACTGAGTAGGGGGCAAAGGATGACAGCAGCTAGCAGAGCAGGAACAGGGGGACCAACTGACCTGTTCGCCCAACACTGGGAGGTTTCTTGGGACTGGAAACTTTGGGTGCTAAAAGTAGGAGAGACCCAGGCCAACTGGGATGACTGGTCACCCAGCAGGGATGCAGAAAGCTGAGCAGGCCAAGACTTTACCAGCCCAAGCTGTCTGGAGAAGCAGGGCTGTTGTACTTAGCTTGGTTCCACAGGTATCTATATGGAACATAGTTTGTCTCCCAGGTTCTGTGGAAGAGCACAACCCACACAAACACACGGACATGGACAAACACACCACATGGACAAACACACACATGCACACACATGCACATGCACACACATACACACGGTGCATATATTCACTATAAATATATTTACATCTTAGAACATAAGAGAGTAAGTTATAGGAAAGTAAAGGTAAAGGAAAGGAAAAGTCTCCCATGCCATTCAGAGACAACCACTTTTAATTCCTGGGTAAACTTCCTGCTTTACCATGGTCTTCAACCTTGGAAACATACTGGAATAACCTAGGAAGTATTTCTCAAATACTGAAGCTCAGGACAAACCCCCAGAGACTCTGATTTCACTGGTCTGGAAAGGTCAAATTTGGTAGGTCTGATCTCATTTCATTGATCTGGCATCAGTATTTTTTAATAACACACCCACATAGACACATACACACAAACACACATGTACATGTGTTTGTGTCGTACCCAGGATGCTATTTTCTTTTCTGCTTTTTTCACTCAAGTGTATATGGTGTTGGGGCACCTGGGTGGTTCAGTGGGTTAAAGCCTCTGCCTTCGACTCAGGTCATGATCCCAAGATCCTGGGATCAAGCCCCACATCAGGCTCTCTGCTCAGCGGGGAGCCTGCTTCTCCCTTTCTCTCTGCCTGCCTCTCTGCCTACTTGTGATCTCTGTCAAATAAATAAATAAAATCTTTTTTTAAAAAAAGGAGTATATGGTGAATGGCTTCCCACGTCCATAAATCAATTTTGCAACACCGTAGGTGGTGGCATTGTAGTCCAATGTATGACTTAATTTATTTAACAAATTTTTATAGTTGCACATTTCTACTGTCTCCAGATTTTGCTCTCTCATCTGTACTGGGAATAATAATTAAAATTCTAGACTCTGAATTGAATGGCTTTGGTTCAAGTCCCAGACACTGCCTTCTTAACTGCAAGTGGCTTCAAACAAGTCCTTTAACTTCTCTGAGCCTCACATTCCTCCCCTGTTAAATGAGGGTACAGTGGCACCTACCATTTAAATGAGAAAATATATATAAAACACCAACCACAAGATTTAAAAGCATTAAGAAATATGGGGCTCCTGGGTGGCTCAGTCAGATAAGTGTCCTATTCTCGATTTCAGCTCAGGTCATCATGTCAGAGTTGTGAGATAGAGCCCCACATTGGGCTCCACGCTCAGTGTGGTATCTGCTTCAGATTCTCTCTCCCTCTGCCCCTCCCCTTGCTCCTGCTCATTCATGCACTCTCTCTCTCTCTCAAATTCACACACAAAAAAAGCATTAGTGATTATATAACTATTAATATTTGCCCACTTCTCAAATTACTTCTTTAGGATAAACACCCAGAAGTTCAATTTGAGTCTAACAGTATACACATTTTTGAGGCTTGTGATATAATTACCAAACCACTCTCCCGCAAAAGGGTAAATTGAGAGTATCATGCAATTACAGTGTCGATGCTAAGAGGAAAAGGTGACTTCACCAATTTTTTTCAACCCTTACTCATGTTGTACCAATTTCATGTCTTAAGTTGATTATACTCTTTTTTTTTAAAGATTTTATTTATTTATTTGACAGACAGAGATCACAAGTAGGCAGAGAGGCAGGCAGAGAGAGAGAGGGAAGCAGGCTCCGTGCTAAGCAGAGATCCCGATGTGAGGCTCGATCCCAGGACCCTGGGGTCATGACCTGAGCTGAAGGCAGAGGCTTTAACCCACTGAGCCACCCAGGTGCCCCAAGTTGATTATACTCTTAATGCATTTTACTTTTGATGCATGAACACAGTAGGATGATCAGGAAAATTTGAAAATTAAGCATAACATTCCCCTAAGAACTGTATTGAAAAAGATAATATCTGTAATTTATTTGTAACTTATTTCCTAACTGCATGCATGGAAAAAAATGAGTTCACACACATACACAAAAATGACACAAAATAGCAAAAATAAACATTTAAAGAAAAAAATCTTGATATTTGAACAAGAGAGTATGAGATATACTGGAAGGCTATGAGATAGTCGTTAATTTCAGCTCTGAGCTTCCTGGCAACAAAAGTAAACATTTTCCCATTACAAAATAAAAGGGAGGCATGTAAGTTCATCTAGAAATAGATGTCTTCTTGTTACTAAATTCTAAGAAGAATTACTATGCATTTCCTTATGTAAAAGCCACCAAGTAACATAACAAACAATATAGTTTGCCCTAAACTTGCTGAAGATGTAAAATTTTTCACAGGACTACTTAAAAGAAGGCAAGGACATAAGATCTGGTTGTATACCAGTAAAGACAGACTTTTGGTTCTAAAATACAACATATGTTGTTATTGGTGATTCCAACTTTGGTGCTTCTCAAGTGTGAGTTCAATCACAGAGTGATTAGTGTTGTTTAACACTGTTTAACGCTATCTCTTATTTTCCCCACTCTTGAACACAGTAAGTTTGCACTTTTCTGTCTCCTAAAATTAGGTAAAACCATCTGACATTCTGTAGCCTATGAAATGTGAACTTTAGTAATATGTGGAACTTCCAGGGGGAAGCTTCAAATACCAGGGTCCATTTTGCCGCAATAGAATCCTGCTGCGGTCATTAAAGGTGACCAACAGATTCTTAGATGTGCCACCTAAAGTGTAAGCAACGAAAGAAAAAAAATAGATAAATTAGACTTCATAAAAATTAGAAGATTCTGGGCATCAAAAAACACTACCCAGAAAGTAGTAAGACGACCCACAGAATGGGAGGAAATGTTCAATCACATAACTGATAAAGGTCTAGTGTCCAGAATAAATAAAGAATGCTTATAACTCAACATTAAGAAGACAACCCAGTTAAAAAATGGAGGATTTGAACAGACATTTCTCCAAAGGAGATAAGCGAATGGCCAGTAAGCACATGAAAAGATGCCCAACATCGTTAGTCATCGCAAATCAAAACTGCTTCCTACAGGGATGCCCAGGTGGTACAGTTGGTTAAGCATCTGACTCTTGGTTTTAGCTCAGGTCATGATCTCAAGAGACCTGGGATCTAGTCCTGTGTTGGGTTCCACACTCAGTGGGGAGCCTGCTTCTCCATCTCCCTCTGCTGCTCTCCCTGCTTGTGTTCTCTCTATGTCAAATAAATAAATAAAATCTTAAAAAAAAAAAAAAAAAAAAGAATGCTAAGGTCAAAATGAAGCCTCAGCTAGCCTGGGTCCCTGAGTGACCTCAAATTAGCAAAACCCCCTCAACTTCTTTTGAGTTATATAACTTTTTTTTTATATTGTTGCATTAAGTTTGCCTATCCTTACTGATACAAAACACAAATTCCTTTTAAAAAGAGTAAATTTGTATAGACCCAAAGTTCATATAACTTACATTCATTATTATGTCACTTAGATGCAAATATAAATTTCAGCCTAAGGTTCTTGGGTTTGTATATGCGAACAACAATAAAGCCAAAACAAGCTTACAAAGTAACACAAATCTATAAGACCAATGAAATTCGAGTTAGCAGCATAAAGTCAACTTGGGAGATGATGCTGTTTGCTGGGACTGAATCACAGTGACCGCTAGGGCACAGGTCCCACGTGTCTGACATGCAGATAGTGTCATCCTATGTGACAGCTCAATTGTCCATCACGCTTCTAGGTTCAAATTCCCACAACAATACACTGAGCACAGATGCGTCTCATGAACTTGTAGCAAAAGAATTCTGTTCAATACATATGAAAACTAATGTGGACACAAAATTATGGACAAAGAAATGGTATGGCAGTATTTGTTTCTAAACTGATCATTTAGGCTACTTAGGACATATTTATATTAGCTTTTTTTTTTTTTTGGATTTTTGTCAAAAACCAACATTTCATCTCTCATTCTTTTAGAAAAATCTCATCCCCCCAAGCATATTCTTGAAGACCTATGGCTCTCAGTTCAAGAAACACTGCTGTAGGATAGACTACTGGTTTTTTAATTTGACTATGCCTCAGAATCACCAGGAAGGGCTTGTTAAAACACCAATTTTTCAGTTTCCAATTCAGTAAGTCGGGAGTGGGGTCCAAGATTTTACATTTCTAACAATTTCCTAAGTGATACTGGTACTGGTGCTCTGAGGTCACTCTCTGCGGACCACTGCCCTCTATCCAATATTAGTTGACACCGTGATATCATTCAGTTCAAGACAGATTTCCCTGGACTAGACAGCAATCAACTCAAAAATACACTCTCCTCTGATGCGGGAAGATCAGCATCCTGTTGGGCTGATTGGAAAGAGAAACTTCAGCTTTGATCACCAAACAATTAGGTTGAAAAGTAGCCTTCGATAATGAAAACTGTGATGGTTAATTTTGTGTGCTAATTTGACTAAAGCCACAGGATGCCCAGACATTTGGCCACGCATTATTCTAGGTGTGTCTGTGAGGGTATTTCTGGATGAGATTAACATTTAAATAAGTGGACTATTAAAGCAGGTTGGCCAGGGGCGCCTTGGTGGCTTAGTGGTTAAAGCCTCTACCTTCAGCTCAGGTCATGATTCCAGGGTCCTAGGATAGAGCCCTGCATCGGGCTCCCTGCTGAGCTTCCTTTCCTCTCTCTCTCTGACTGCCTCTCTGCCTACTTGTATCTCTGTCTGTCAAATAAATAAATAAAATCTAAAAATAAATAAATAAAGCAGGTTGGCTTTCCTAATACAGGTGGGCCTCATCTAATCAGTTGAAGGCCTGCATTAAAAACTAAAGGCTGACCCTCGCCCAAGTAAGGAGGAACTCCCACTCAACTACCTTGAGATGGGACATGATTTTTTTCCCTGCCTTTGGACCCATACTAAAACATCCACTCTCTGATCTCAAGCCTGCTGACATTCAAACTAGAGCTATACCATTTCCTGGGTCTCTAGCTTGCTGATTATCATAATCACATGAGGCAATTCCTTAAGATAAATCTCTTTATCTATGTACATCCTATTGGTTTGGATTCTCTGGAGAACCCTGACTAATATAAAAACTAATGAGCCTTTCTTGGATTTTCACACAGACCAAGTGCAGAGGTAGAACAGGGAAATTCTCATTAATAAACCTCCATGATCCATCCACCTCCAGTCAAAGGTTTCTATAGCAACCTGAGTTCCAAAGCAAGGCTCAGGCCACATTTTCACAAACTACAGCTAGCTGAGTGGAAATCAGTAACCCCTTGTGATCAACCAAGAAAATGAGGAATTATAATAAAAGACCAGCATCTGTGCCTGAGTTGAATTAATTCACCAAGATTTAGGACTATAGAACACAGGGCACACACGCCTACCTACCACAGAGATCACCTAATTGCTTGAGGTCAAAGTAACATTTTCACACCGTTACCACTGTTTCCTGCATGAAAATATTTCTTTCCTTCCCTTTTCTTAATTCACCCAAACTCTTTCTGAGAGGCCACTTAGCATTGTGTTAACAGTGTGAGTGAGCTCTGCAGTCTTGCTTTCTGAATGTCAATCTCATCATTTTGTAGCTGTGATGACCTTGAACAAGTCATCTGTACGAGCTTGAGTTTACTCATCTGCTCACTAGGAATAAGAATTCTAACCTGTTATTAGTCAGGATCTAATCAATGAAATGAACTAGTTTTAAGTATTTACAATAGAAAGAGTGTAATCCAAGGAATCCTTTCCACAGATGATGGGGGTCCTGGCAGAGAGGAAACTACTATCTGTCCTGGGGAGGAAGACAAGGCAGGAGATGAAATGGTGGAAGTCCAAGGTCACCTGAGGAAACTGGGTCTCTGAGGGCTTGTCTGGCAGTTGCTGTCAGAGCTGCCACCTGAGGCAGAGACAGGGGTGCCACCTGAGCCAGAGTCAGTTGCTGCCACCTGAGGCAGAGACAGGGGTGGGGAGGGGAATTCTCTGGGATTCTTCTTCCCTCACCTCTCAGTCCTGCCAGTGCCTTCCACCAGACACACTACCCCCTCACGGCCCGGGACACATGCCCTACAAACTGGCTCCTGTGGCTCACAGCAGGGCTACATCTGGAGGCCACGGGCACATGGCCAGCACAAGCCTGCAAGGATCAAGTGACAACACATGCGATGTCCCTGGTCTGCTGGAGATGACAGGGTTCCTTAAGTTGTATATTTTAAATTGGGGTTCTTGTGCCTCACCAGCTTTTTCCTCACCCCTTCAACAAATTTTCCACTCTTCAGTTTCTCATTGTCCTCCTACTCTCTTATCACCCAGTTCTTCCCTCCTACTTCCTCGCCCACTCTCAACAGCAGACAGCAAGTTGGCCAGCCTCCCAAGGAGACTATAGACACAAAGAAATCCGAGGGATGGTGGTTTCACAGTTTAGCCACCAGATCCAAAGATGTCCTCCTCCTCTCAGACTCTGAATCCCCTGCCTCCACACACCAGGTCTCAAAGGCACAAACAAGGTGACAGGACACATTGGCCCCTTATCCTGAACTTCTCCCCACCCATCACCAATGACCACGGTAGACTGTGCAGTTCACCAATCAACTCCTTCAAACACTCCCGCGCAGCCTACTTACCGAAGAAGGAGAAGATTGGCCCCTATCGTCCTATGATATTACTGTGGTTTCCATTTGTGTAAGGCTGGATTCTCATGTGTTCCCTGCCTACCTGTGTTAGCCAAAGAGAAAAGTCCCCAAATTCTCAAGAACTGGTACAGAGAGGTTTTCTGTTTCCTGAAGAAACACTTAAGAACAAAAGACCCTGAGGCTTATCCTAGGAGCAGCACAGAATATAACATGCTCAGGGGCGCCTGGGTGGCTCAGTGGGTTAAGCCTCTACCTTCCACTCAGGTCATGGTCTCAGGGTCTTGGGATCGAGTCCCGCATCGGGCTCTCTGTTCAGCAGGGAGCCTGCTTCCTCCTCTCTCTCTGTCTGCCTCTCTGCCTACTTGTGATCTCTGTCTGTCAAATAAATAAATAAATCTTAAAAAAAAAAAAAAAGAATATAACATGCTCAAATCCAGCCATTCTTATAAATAAATTATTCATCGATTCACATAATTCAGAATTATAAAGGGAAAATTAGGGCAAGAAAAGCAATTCCATTGCATAAGGTCTATATGAGCTTATGGACCTATGTCTGTCTTTACCATGTTCAACCCCCTCCCCCACATTTTTCGAGCACATCTCTTCCCTGGGGGGGTATAAAGGACTCACTCCTCTGGCATTGTCTTTAACTGGAACCCTGTCCGTCCAGCTTGACCAACACATACCAGTTTAAGTCCAGCTAGCGAGAAGCTGGCCAAAAATTCAACTCTTGCTTTGTACAGGTTTGATACAAGTCAGGGCAGGGTTTTAGGCATTTAACTAGTCCTGCTCCACCTGTATGCTGCTGGTTTTGGAACCAGCAGCATCGGCATCACGCTCTGTTAAAAATGCAAATGATCAGACCCCACCCTCACCCCAGCCCCCTGAAAGCAGAAAGTGCTGGGTGGGACTCAGACCTCTAGGTGATTTTGATGTAGGTGAGATGGAGAACCATTGTGCTAGGGGGAAAATGATATAAAACCGACAGATTCAAGAGAAACACGTCATTGGTCTTTTTTCTAATGACCTGAATTTGAATTTAAATCCCAGATCTCCCCATAATCTGATATCTATAAGCTTTCTCATGCCTATTTTATTCTGTACTTATTGTCCTGGGAAGACTTTTATTATTACAAGAAGGAAATTTCAAGCAAGAATACAATGGAAGTTAGAATGCTGCAACTATTGTCCTCTCAAAATGAACCAACTCCCCCGGACCAGACTGTCATTTTAGGTTGGGCAGAAAGGAGGGCCATATGCCTTTTCTAAGCATGTCACATTTTTGCTGGTAAATGCTCCTTTCCTGTAATTGAGTGAACGTGCACAGACACCCTTCTGTACCCACCAAGAAATAGCAGGTCTCGACATGGGAATGGAGCCATATTTCCTTGCTCTCTTTTCAACCTCATAAAAGCTCTTCATCCTTTCCAAGAAGAGGGGAGTTTTGGCAAAGATTTCTCCACGGTGACAAAAAGCACTTTCTCTCACTCTTTTGTTGTGCTGTTAGGTTTGAAGCCCTTTTGCCCAGAGAACAATACGCTACAGTTACTTTACGTTGCTGCTCTCCACTGCGCTTCCTCGACCCTCACGCTCACAGGCCGCCATTTTAGCATAAGAGAACCCGCAGCTGCCGTGAATCTAAGTTTAATGTAAGTCAGACCTGTGAGTGCTCTTACTCCAACTCTTGGCGGATTGCTCTGAGGGGTTTAATTTAAAGTAAGCAACGGGGCACCCCAGTTAGAAGGCCAGCGAGCAGGAAATGGACTCCCACATCAATAGAATGCTAACTACCCTGGCGGGCACACAACCCAAAAACTAATTGGGGAAATTTAAGAAGTCAGAGAAGATGAATAAATAGAGAAGAACCAACCAATTTCCTTTTTTCATTTTTATAAAGACCGTGACTGTAGGCTGTAATCTTCTTCTCATCACTAATGAAATGGAGGAAAAGGGGAGTCTAAAGTATGTGGTGGTGTTCAGTAACCCATAACTAAACACACGGGTGACATCAAAACCATACATCTCAACTGGAAATACAATGAAGGGCCTAGAAATTTGCTGTGTTTTTCTTTTTTTAATGCAACTTTCAAAAAAACAAACAAAACAACTCTAAAAAGAAAACCTCCTTTAATACTAAACCAGAAATATATGATGTATTTTTAAGCATTGTTACACAAAACATTGTTACACAAAACCAGCTCTCTTTAGAGTCTCAAGTGAAGTAAAGATTTGCTGGGTAACTTGATAATTAGATCATTCTAGACAGTCAATCTAGGCAAATCATGTCCCAGAGTTAATGCTTCTCCTTGTAATTATCTTATGTCTACCCACAACCATCAAATTAACCAAATAACCACCAAGTCTCCAGTATGATGTGCAGACAAGACGCAGAGCCTCTATGAGGGCTTCTCCTCCTTCTGCTCCGCCTCCTTTCTTCATATATTACTATTTGCTGTTCTGTCCTTTCCCCTTCAGAAGTGACTTGGGCTACTTGGAGAAGATGGGCTATAGGGGCCAACTATTTACAGAGGATTTATTGGCAATGTTACAAACCTGCATTTTGTTTTCATCGATGCTCACCTCTAACAGCTTCAGGAGTTCTACCAAAGAGGCTCACTTTGAAAGTGGACGGAGACCCCCAAATGGTTGACAGGTGCAGGTCTAGCATTTCATGGTTTTCAACATGCTGGCTCCTACTGTGTTTGTTCCATCCCACTCCTGTAAGGTGGGGGTTATTTTACATGCATGAAAACTACCTTCTCAAGGGACTTTCCCAAGGTCAAAGGGCTCATAAAATCAAGGGTGCCCTAGAACTCAGGTCTCCTGCTCCAGAATGCTCTGAGATGGGATGGGGCCGGGGTGTATTTCTAGGAGTCAAATACCAAGGAAGGTATAATTTTGATTCCCCGAACTGAGGGTAGAATAAAGAAGAACCACTTCCCTGGGGCGGATGTGGACAGGTGTTTCTGAGCTTGGCTTCTGTATTTGTGAGTTTTATGTCTCTAAACTACTACAGCTTTCTAACCATGGCTTTGACACCTTCCACCCCTGCCTTCTCAATCCCAATAAGAATGAGAAGATGAGGTTTCTGGCCCTCCAGATACAACTAAAAAGGATGACAGTTGCAGAACTTCTCAGAGCCCCCCTGACAATATGTATACTAAATTCCAGCATTGGGGGGGTATGAGATTTATTTTATTTCAGAAAATCCAGACCCAAATACACTTTGTTATGTATGATGTCCCAGAATCGAGAAAATTTCTGAATACTCCCTTCAAAATTCCTGGAGACAGGAGTCCAGTAAGTTAAGGAGGAGGTTTAGCTTTAATGAGACTGAAGTCTTATTGGGTACCATCTTGGCTGGCTTTCACAGATTGGGGGATTGTTCCAGAGCTGCAAGTTCAAAACCTCCAAAGTCAGCTTAACCATAGGTAATTAGGTTCCAGGGAAACTATTCATTCTACCCAAAGTCTGTCAGCACTGATTTTTAATTAAGAGCTGATTTACTGAATCAAACTGAGTAAAACCTTTCCTATGACTTGACACTTGCATGTTCTAATGAGGATATCCCACCTCTTTGTAGAGGTTTTTTTTAGTGAGACTGGCATTATTGAAAAAAGGTAGACATTTGAGAATATCATGGCAAGTATCACATGTGAAATAAGGGTGGGGTGGCTTTAATGCTGGCAGCGAACAGAAAGGAAGTGACTCTAAAATGTAAAGTACTTGACAGCTCAAGGAGAAAAGTTTCTCAGTACGCATGCAGTAAGGGCCAGGGTAAAGTAACGGCTTTATCCAGGACAAAAGAAACAGGATACTTAAGGGCAAACTGAGGACCAGCTACAGAGAGCATCCCTTAAAGATGTAGAAATAAGGAAACCAGTCAAGAGGCCTTGCCCCTGATCACGTGGTGAAGAGGGGGTAGCTGGAACTCATACCAGTACCCCTTTGTAGCCAGTACTCCTTTGTGTCATCGAGAATGCATTTCGTGGTAAGAAACGGAAAATAAACCCACACTGGCCGAAAACAATGAAACTGATTTATTGGTTCCTAACACTGGAAGTCAGAGTTGGATTTGATTTAGTGACGTAAGTATATTACCAAGGATCCAAGTTCTGTCCTTCTTTCTGCTCTGATACTGTGAGGAGCTCAGCTGGGGCTGTCGACCAGAGTACAAACACGGGGCCTCGCCACATGCCTCGGACTTCTCCTACCGGGTCTGAGATCCAAGAGGGAGCATCCCATATTGAATATTCAAAGGGACCCAGAAGGAAGCTGCAAGGTGCCTTATGACTCAGCCTTAGAAATCTCAGAATGTCATTTCTATGCATTCTACTGGTCACACAAGGCACCAAGGCCAACCCAGAGTTAAGGGAGAGGGGAATAAACTCCACTTCTTAGAAAGAAGATAATATATGTGTATAGGAAGGAAAGAACCCTTGGAGACGATCCACCACAAGGCAACATGGCCAAGCACCACAGAGACAGATGCCTATGCAGAAACCTCTAATTAGCCACCAAGGCCAGCATGCTGAAGACCAGACTCTGGGCCTCTGAGACCCTCTGCCTGACCCAACTGACTTTTCCAGGCTCTTCTCCCATTATTCTCAACCACTTGTTATTGCCTAAATCAACCCTGTGTTTTTCCACTTCTATGCTTTGGTTGCAAAGGCCCTTCTTCCCAACCAAATCTTGTCCCTTGAAGGTTCAACTCAAATCCCTCCTGCCCCTGACCTGACTGCCCCACTCTCAGATGATTTCCAACCTCCCTGAACTCATCCCACACCACCAACCAGACCCTTCTCACAGAGTAGTTCATGGAGTGATGTACCATCAGTCAGCATAGCACCAGGAGAAAGAATGGATAAGGAAGGATAAGGAATGGATAAGGAAGAATAGATAAGGCAGAGATCACAAGTAGGCAGAGAAGCAGGCAGAGAGAGAGGAGGAAGCAGGCTCCCCGCTAAGCAGAGAGTCCAATGTGGGCCTCGATCCCAGGACCCTGAGACCATGACCTGAGCCGAAGGCAGAGGCTTTAACCCACTGAGCCACCCAGGCGCTCCCTGACTCTGTTTTATACAACACAAACTCTCTATATAGATTCTTCTGCTACCTCAGCCTTTACTCAGTTTTGGCTCCCTTGAGTTAAAAAATGGCCAAGCAAAGACACAGGGAAGCAGTGTCCATAAGGAGGTCCTTCAAGGCTTCCTCCAGCTTTCAGACAGGAGGCACAACACATTCGTAACTAATGAAAAGATCTCTGATTTATCATGACCTGGAGAAAGGAAGCCCACAGTCTCCTCAGGATTAACAACTCTCCCTGATAATGCATCTCTCCTTTTAACCCAAATCCATCTTGGTGGTTCTACAGGTGGTCTGGTCTGCCTTCATGAGCTGGGCTGAAGGAAGGTGCTGTGATGACCCATGTTACTTCTCCCATGAATCTTTTGGAGAAAGAAGATGGGAGATGACCCCATCCTTGCCTTTGTAAGGTAGCATGAGACATAACCGTGAGGAGAGACACTCTTCATGTATGTAAATGAAGAAGATGGGTGCTACCCCTGGAAAGAGAATTAGGGAAAAAATAAAAATAAAAATGAAAGGAAGTCCCTGAATATTTCCCTCGGTCTCTATCTTAAGCAGGTATTCCTACAGTCAATAGTGTGGGAGATACAAGGTCTCTCAAACTAATTCATCCCCACACAAGATGCCACCTGGGACATCCAAGTGCAATGACAGACCCCCCACAAAGCTCCCAATTAGGGAACAGGAAGAGGGAGAGGAGTGGATTAGCACAGCTGGCTATGTCAATGTTCTTTTTGTTTTTAAGATTTTATTTATTTATTTGACAGAGAGAGACACAGCAAGAGAGGGAATACAAGCAGGGGGAGAGGTGGAGGGAGAGGCAGGCTTCCCGCTGAGTAGGGAGCCCGATGTGGGGCTCGATCCCAGGACCCTGGGATCATGAGCTGAAGGCAGACACTTAACCACTGAGCCACCCAGATGCCCTTATGTCAACGTTCTACACTGTCTTCGACTATCTAAATCAATCCTTCCCGTTGGTGTAGAAAGGGAGATAGAAGAGAGCTATAGAACATTCTAGAGTAGAAACACTTAGTTATAAAAATGGATCAGAGCTTAATGTCAGGGCACTGATAAGGCCACGCTGCTGCCACGCACCAACATCCACACTGCAGCCCCTCGCACGTGTTTACGGAGGTGGGAGGCTCAGGGACAGGGGTGCTGTGATGAGTCAAACAGCTGCCATCCGAGTGCACGGCTATTATATGGTTGTCTAGACTTTCACCCCTTGAGTTATGATGAAACAGATGGATACAACGCACAGAATTCCCTCACCAACAAATCCCTCTCCAAGAACTTGGCTTGCGAAAACACTTCCTAGGATGAGAAACTGTATCAGTGGGGGCTAGTGAGGCCAAGTGATTTTGCAAGCTACTGTGAAAACAAAGTCACCTGTGGCTCCTGACAACTGCATGGCTTTCTAACCCCGTACCACCTGGGACTCATTGAAAATGGGACTTTTGAGCAAAATCTTCAAGGAAGTGAGGGCAATGAGCTACAGGGGCAGCTGGGTGAACAGCTTTCCAGACAAAAAGAATGGCCTCACTAAGGGATCATAAGAGGATTTCTCTTTCCCGCATTCTGGAATTTTACCCCGGTGGGCAATATCAGAGGCCGGGCTGAACCAGAAGCAGGGAGGCCAGAGCAGCCAACACTTGTAAGGGGAGCCCCACATTAACCTTTAAGACCTTTGGGATGACAGGGAGACAGAGACTTGGTAGTTCTAGGGGCTTAGACTCATTCCCCTTTCATGCTCACATCCCCCCGAGTGAGCGCATCTCCTCCCCCAGCCCAGACCTTCCCCTTGGTCCCTACTCAAAGATCCCACTTTCTGCCGGACATCTCCACATATCCCAAATGGAACTTCACATCTTTCCCACAAAGCCTTTTCTTTTCCTCCTGGGTTCAGAGGTTTACCCTGTTACCCAAGCCAGAGACCTGGGGATCATATTTGTCTCTTCTCTTTCCCTCATTGCCTGTACCCAAAAAGATACACTGTCCTAGTAATTCAACTTGCATTTCCAGAATCCCTCCTTGTCTCTATTTCCCCTGCCATTATCTTCCATCAGACAATGATCACAGACATTCTCACTAGTCCCTAGCCTGGCCAAAATGGTCTTTCTAAAACCAAACCTGACCTCGTCACTCCCTTTCCTAACAATCCTCAGTGGCTTTCCATAGTACAAAGCCCCGACTCCCTAGAATGTACAGAAGTCCCCCCACACACACTCCCAGACACAGCCTCTGCCTCCCCCCAGCCTCACCTCTGGCCTTTCTCCCCATAAACCTGTGCCAGCATCCCCTCCATACCACTTGTTGTGGTCCCATGAAATGGCCATGCTCTCCATTCTCTGCATCCTTTGCATGTGCTGAATACCCTTTCCATCCTTCTCCACTTATTCTCCAAGACTGCTGGGACATCACCTCTTTTTTTTTTTTTAAAGATTTTATTTATTTATTTGACAGACAGAGATTATAAGTAGGCAGAAAGGCAAGCAGAGAGAGGAGGAAGCAGGCTCCCCGCTGAGCAGGGAGACTCGTGCTGGGCTCAGTCCCAGGACCCTGAGATCATGACCTGAGCTGAAGGCAGAGGCTTAACCCACTGAGCCACCCAGGCGCCCCATGGGACATCACCTCTTTTGGGAGGACCTCCTGACCTCCCTGGGAGTCTGTTAGTGCCAGCCCTCTTTGTACTTTATCAAGCACTGTGATTTTCCCCCACCTACACTCATAACCTTGAATTATAACAGTTCCTCTCTCCCTCACAAACCTTCTAACTTATTTAAGGCAAGAGCTATTTATTCCTGTTTGTCAAACAAATGGGAACCATTGCAGAGCCACATTTTTAAAATTTAGAATGGAAGGATTCTTGGCCCACAGGAAAACCCAAGAGTTTTGTTTGGTATGGACAGGGCAGCTGCTCAAACCTCACACTGGAGAAGTCACACTAGAAATGCAGAAGGGAGACCCAAAGCACATCAGTTCTAGGGAGCAAGACTGGAAGAGACTGTAATTCAATTACAGCAGCAAACCCTATACAGGCAGGAAGATCTTCACTGTTTATTGCACAGAGCAAGTTTTTCTACTCAAAACTTACTTTTTTTTTTTTCTTAAAGAATTTTACTTATTTATTTGACAGAGAGATACAGCAAGAGCAGGAACACAAGCAGGCAGAGTGAGAGAGGGAGAAGCAGGCTTCCCGCTGAGCAGGGAGACCCATGCCGTGCTCAGTCCCAGGACCCTGAAATCATGACCTGAGCTGAAGGCAGATGCCTAATGACTGAGCCACCCAGGCACCCCTCTACTCAAAACTTTAAAAAATCAGAGGTAAGATGTAGTTCTCAAGAAGCAGAGGAATGCTGACCTCTTGATTACACAGGAACAGAATGATGTCTGCTTTCATAAATTAGGTTTTTGTGAAAATAAGTACATTTTCGTTGCCTAGAATCAAGAACCTTGGCTGATAGACTAAATAATGTTTATTGAGTGTCTTCTATGGGTCAGGCATTATGCTGAGCCCCACACATGCATCATCTCATTTAAAGAGTATCTTAGTCATAGGCCAACCATGGCTGCATTGCATGTCTTTCCTTGGATCTTACCAAAACATCTTTTCCTTATATCCTTCCATGACCCAGGACACCTCTAGTCCCAACTTCCAGCAACTACTTATAGCTTAAACCAAACCGAACTGTGCCCTAAATCAATGTTCTGTGGTGTTTTGCGTAAGCAAAACAGAGATCTCAGAAGGAATACTAAAAAAACCAAAGTTACATTTCAATTTCAAAAGGAAAAAAATTAAGACAAACCTTACCCCATTGCAAAATAAGTTTCAGGAACTCAAACAGGATTAGAGCAAAGGAAATACATTAACTTAAACCAAGATTTCTTTTGGAAACATGTTCTAATAAGTCACCTTCATGTGAAAAAGGGGGGGCAATTTCTTTTGGGGGCCTGTGAAGGATGGCTAAAAGTATTTATTGCAGGGAACAAAAATTTATCTTGATCTAATGAATAATTTTTTCTTAATTGGTCTTTTTGCCCCACTATTGGTCAATTTTCTGTTTTCAAAATGAAGAATTTCTTTCAGATGGTTGCCCAGAGGGTAAGAACCTGATGGATGTGGGACCATATACACTGTCCCTTGATACTGATCTCCCACGGGACACACTTTCTTTCCTTTTCCCAGCAGGAAAGCTGAATCTGTAGTAAGCCCCCGCCCCACTCTTGTGGCTGTTCTTAGGATCAAGTGGGCCTCAAGGTTCAATGTATGACCTTGAAACAGAGGCATTGCCTATGTGTGTAGCCCACCAGTTGATGTGGGAATTAAATGCTTAAGTTGCAATTCAAGGATCCTAGAAAATCAACTGTATATTCATCAGCATGCTACAGATTATACCAGCCTAGATAAAACAAGTATTCCTAAAGCAATTAACTAGCCTGCTGCTATCTATTATAGAGCACCTACCATGTCCCAGGCTCTGTGCTAAGCTCTTCACCTCACGGTGGTGGTCAGCATTTCAAACCTGGAGGATCAACTCAGGTGTGCTAATTGATTTTATAGACAAACTAGACCCTTGGAAGAACATTCATATTCAGTTTTAACTTCTGTCCTCCAGGAGATCAACCCTGACCCTCGCAGGCTCAGGGAGGCATCCTTTTTCTGAACTGCCCCATGTGCATATTTCTACCACGGGGCTGACCTCATTGTTTTACAGTTCTCTTTGTGTATCTGTCTGTTCCTAAACTCAGACATGAAATCCATGAGGGCAAGAGACTGCTGGCAAATCCTCATGGCTGCACGCAAGATAGTGTTGCTGTACAGCATGTAAGCACTGGATTTGGGTGGAAGATATGGGGAAAATAGCAAACAGATGGGGAAAAATTACCCCCATAAATGGACTCAAGTCAAACTTAAAGATTAAGGACTTTTCAGAAGATGGCAGTGATTTCTAAATGGGTTTATTTATCGTCAGATAAAAATCTACAAGTACCAAAGAATTAACATAAACTTATGGAAGGCAAACTTCCATTTGAGAGCAATGAATCCATTTCCTGTAACCTAATAGTTGGCCATCACAGCTTGACTTCAGCGGATAAATACCACTCTGTTCTATACATAGCTGATGACCTCTGAAGTTAGAGGTGAAGGCGGAGACTCAAATGTTCAAGGGTGGCATCTACTGGCAGGATATCATACTGCAGCTCAGTTCTATTAGACCTTAAAAAAATGACAACCGAAACAGTAATGTGCGTTTGAGAGTTTTCTGGTCCCCAACATCCAAACCTTCTTCCTATTTTGGTGGAATCCTTCATTATAAGAGGCCCCAACTTCTACTTGAGGCTAAACTAGACAAACCCTCCCTGACCTTGGGCCCAGCTGATTTAGACTAAATCATCGGTGATTTTGAATCTTAAGTAAGAGATTCAAGTACGAGAAGAAGGAATGGGTAGCTTAGGGTTATAGCAATGGCAGAATCCAGAGGGAACAGGATGTCCTAATAATCTTATATCTGCTGCTGGCCTTCCTTAATTCCTGCCTATTTTCAGCATCTGCTTTTCCAAACTCCCTTTCTGTGAACAATCCAACATCTTCCCAACAAATTCTTTCTCCACGTAAGAGAGCCAGAGTATGTTTCTGTTGCTTAGAATCAAGAATCCTGACTGATAGACAATAACAATTCCTGAGTGCCTTCTCTGTTCAGGCATTGTGCTCGACCCACACACACATGATCACATTTAGTCCTGCTAAATGAAGTGAAGTAAGATTAAAGGAGGAAATAGGGGCAAAAAGACTAATTAAGTTGCCCAAGTCAAACATCTAGTTTGGCAGAGCCAGGATACAAAATCAGCCAGTTTGACACTAGAACTAATGCTCTTAATCATTCCATTACCTCAGGAAGGAAAAAATTCTGGGGCTTTTGAAAGTATGAAATTGGAAAATGAGTTTTGCAAAGAGTCCTACAGTCTATGGGCCTTGTGAGCTAACAAATCAGGGAGAGAAATCCTGCAAAGCGGTAAGGAAAATGAAATACTACGTTGAGTTTGGAGACCATCTTGCCATGAGGTTAATGATGCTTATGTGTTCTTCATTTTCAGGGAACTCCTTGTAAAGCTTTCAATTTCATATTTATAAATGTGTATTCTTTTCCTTAAGGATGACCCCTCAAAATAGTAGAAGCTTCAGATTCTACAAAACCTGGATCTGTCCCTGGATGAAACTAGGAATTTATCAGATGAAAGACTCACTTGCTAGCTCCAGATTTGGAGATCAAGCAGAGATGCTCAAACCCACCAGAATATGGAAAACAGCAGAGGCAACCTTCAAAACCACTCCTACTCTCCTGTGCCCCAGAGGAGGAAAAGGAAGAAGTAGAAGTTAGTCCTTAACACCACAGAGAGGGTTCAGCGCACATTTAGGAACCTGCGGGTCCCCAGAAAGTTGGCTTGTTTCTTATTCAACAAGAGTAAAGGCAAGACATGGGGTTGCAGCCAGCAGGTACAACAGCAGCCAGGAATGGGTGTGAGTCCTCTGGTCTCAGGCTCAGACGGTCATCTGGCCCTCTTCTTATGGAAAAAGCTGGATGCGGTCTCAGCTCTCAAGAAGGGGGGACAGCCAAGCTTCATTAGGGAGACCAGGAAGATCCTGTCTTCATTTAAAATGTTGATATTTTTGTCATGGTGGACCTTTGGCATCAATTTTTATTTTTTTAAATTGCATTAAAGTTGCATTTATCTTGATTACCAAGTTTTTTTGATGCTCCCTCACATTTTGTGCCCAAGGTGAATGAGTGCCTCCCTCACTTTACCCACACCACGGTCCTGACGAGGCCTATAGAGAATCACCAGATGTGCAAAGGCTGGGGTCTCCCCAAAACATCAATAATTCATCGGTCCCTCACCTATGTTTCCAAGATAGCACTGCCTCCTAAATTCAGTCTGCTGCTCTGTAATCCAGATGTACCAGCCAGCTTTGTATCTAAGTCTTAAAGCCTTTCTACTTTAGGGGAAAGGTAAAGAAACCAAATATCATTACTAAGTAATACAATTTGGAAGTTTCTTGGCCCCAGGGCAGGATTGTCCTACCAAGACAAACAAGTTTTATTAGGCCAATTGTTCTTCACCGGAGCTGAACATTAAAATCAGTTAGGGGATTTTATAAAAATGCTAGAGCCAGAGTCCTACTTTCAGAGATTCTGATTTTACTGATCTGAAGTGATACCCAGGCAGGATTTTTTAAAGAATTTTATTAAGGGAAGAAAAAGAAGAATTTTATTAAGATACACTTTACATACCATAAAATTCACCCATTGGAAGTTCAATAATTTTTTAGTAAATATATACAATTGGGTGACCACTGCTACAATCACATGCAGACCCTTCTCTTCACCCCCAAAAACTCCCCAGTCAGTTCCAGTTTGTAGTCAGTCTCTGTTCTCATCCCAGCCCCTGGCACCACTGATCTGCCTCCAGTCTCTACAGATTTCAAGCACCTGTATTTTTTTTTATTTTATTTTTTATTTTTTTTACAAAACTTCCAAAGTGTTTCTAGGATACAGACATGGAGATATCAATGATACTAGATACCAGAGAGCTAAACTCTCTCCTTAATCCTGCCTCACAAAATTCAAACATTTTCTATTTGCATTTTTCCTTCTGGAAAAATAACTCTCTGATTTTGTGTCAAAAAGTCTTGGGCAAATGAAACAAGTTTTGTGACAAACAACTTGTAGCCAACTTTACTGAAATACTAATAAATGAAAGATGCCTGCATGTATATCTACACCCCTAATAAGTATAAAATGCCACATTTCTATACCAGTCTAGGATACACAGTTCCTTTGTTTTGTGGTAAAATGAAAAACCTGTTGTGTTATCTTCAAAGTCATATTTGTTGCTTAAAAATTAACAAAGAAACATTTACCTCAGACTGAAAAATTATAAGATTACAAAACTACTGTCTTTAAGTGTTCAAAGATTCCTCAGGGGGGAAGGTTCTAGAGATGTGCTAAGTACCTTTATTATTAAATTGCACAAACATAGATATGATAACACACCAGTGCATGCAGGAGAATTGTAAAGAAAAGTCACTGACTGACTAGTTATCACATGGAGCTGATGTCCTTCTGTCATTTCAGGCATGCAGGGCAAGCAAGCACTTGTAAAGGGGTGAGCCTGAGGAACAGGAATGAACTTGAAAGAATTCACAGAAATGCCAGCCCCAGAGGTCTGTAAATGCATGGGAGTAAACCACAGCCAGAGGCTCCTGGATGAGTCAATGCTTTTCAACACAAGCAATACTTCTCCCTCCTTTGGCCAGAACAGTGAACCGCAGACAACAGCAGCTATCAACACAACCAGTTCGTGGGAAATGTTATGGGGTGCAGCTGGAACGTGACCCCACCCAGACCGCTCCCTAAAGTTGCAAAGCTTTAAAACAGTGCCTCCGGCCAAGGAGGTGCTATCTCCAGTTGGGCCACCAAAGTTCTCTAGCAACAAGGTTGGCAAGAGTCAAGGAGCAGCTTCTGAGGGAAAGTGGCATTGAACTATGGATAAAGAAAGTTTGAATTTTAGTTGAGGGGATGTTCCAAACCCATACTTTCTCTGTACCCTGGTTTTAAATTTCCAACACTTACTAAAATATTGGGGGCAAATATTAAGTTATTTCTTCCTCTGCTGATCAGTTGGAATTCTTAGTCCCCAGGAAAACTTCAAATGACTTTTTTTTAAAGATTTTACTTATTTATTTTGAGAGAGAGAGAGAAAGAAGGTGCGTAAGCTGCAGGAAGGCCAGAGGCAGAAAGAGAGAATCTCAAGCAGAGTCCCTCCTGAGCACAGAGCCCGACATGGGGCTCCATCTCACCACCCTGAGATCATGGCCTGAGCCAAAATCAAGAGTCAGACACTTAACCAACTGAGCCATCCAGGCACCCCCAATGACTTTTTAAAAAGTCACCTGAGGAGGGGCGCCTGGGTGGCTCAGTGGGTTAAGCCGCTGCCTTCGGCTCAGGTCATGATCTCAGGGTCATGGGATCGAGGCCCACATCGGGCTCTCTGCTCAGCAGGGAGCCTGCTTCCTCCTCTCTCTCTCTGCCTGCCTCTCTGCCTGCTTGTGATCTCTCTCTGTCAAATAAATAAATAAAATCTTTAAAAAAAAAAAAAAAAAAAGTCACCTGAGGAGATGGGATCAAGAAGATTGACTTACTCTAGCCTACCCTCCCCATTCCAAATCATTGAAAATAATTTTAAATAAATAAAACAGAAACAATTAAGGTAAGCAAAGAAAGGTAACCTCTGTGTCAAGAAATATGAGCCATCCCTGAAAGATACATGATGATGACATCAGAGAAAGTAACCTAAAATATATATAGGAAAGGAAAGTAGTAGAGATGGCTCCAAGTGGCCCTCTCTCTATTTCCAGCCCATGGTAGTCTTGAAAACCAACAGACCCACAATTATAGTTAAAGCCACCAAGTAGACTCTGAAGGGCATAAAGCAAGATTGGAGCTCACTCAAAGCCCAGCTTACTGAGGAATGTCATTGTTTGATCTATCTAAGAGTTCCCTGGAGAAAACTCACTCACAAGTCTTGTCTATATGGCCAGCCTCAGATTTCACTTGGTACAAATAACATTTTCTCCCAGGCACATCTGTCAAAAACAACCAGTGGCAATTGTTTAACACCACAACTATCCAAGGCAGTAACAATAGTTGTAGCAAGCAACCAAACAAATTTAAAAAGGAAAAGGAAAAGCTGGGGAATGAGATGTTCATAGGGGGCTTTGAAAACTTCCAACACATTTCTGTGACTCTAGGACACCTGTATGCATTGGGCTGTGCACAAGCCCAGGAAAGACCTGAGAAGACTGTGAGTTCTTACCTATGGTGAACCTTGAGGCTCTGCCCAAGCCAGGATTGAAGGCTGAGGCCGGGATGTAATATACTCACCTAAGCAATGAAGGCATATGCCAACACACACACACACAAACACACACACAAAACCCATAAGTAAAGGTTTGGAGACTTACAGGTTCCATGCACTTAAGAAAATATGACCAATTATTAGCTGACCACTAAGCTAATGGAAAAGAGACTTCAGTAGCCACACACAATAAAGAATACAGACTTCACAGAATGAATTCAGAAAAGTCATTAAACAAAGAGCAATAACTAGAAACCAAGGAAAGAAGAAGAATCTGATTTCCAGAGTTGTCACATTAAATCACTTAAAATGTCCATTATCAACAAAAAATTATTGGATATGCGAAGAAATAAGAAAGTATGGCCCATACACAGGAAAAAAATGGTTGGTGGAAACTGTCCCTGAGAAATCTGAGACACTAGACTTACTAGATAAAAACTTTAAATTCTGCTATTTGAAGAATATGCACAGAACAAAAGGTAACCATATCTAAAGAACTAAAGGAAAGTATGAGAATGATGTCTCAAATAGTGAATATCAATAAAAGATAAAAATTATTATTTTGAAAAATAGAAATTCTAGAGTTGAAAAGGACAATAACTGAAATGAAAAACTCACTAGAGCAGGGCACCTGTGTGGCTCAGTCAGTTAAGCACCCGCCTTTGGCTCAGGTCATGATCTAAAGTTCCTGGGATCAAGACACACATTGGGCTCCCTACTCAGCAGGTAGTTCTGTTTCTCCCTCTCCCCACTCCTCTACTCTTGTACTGTCATTCTCTCTCTCTCTCACATAAATAAAATCTTTTTAAAATATTCACAAGAGGAACTCAACATCAGATTTGGACAGGCAGAAGAATCAGTGAGCTTGAAGAATCAGTGAGTTGGCTCAGGCCAACTGAGATTGTATCTTTTAAGGAACGGTAAGAAAAAATAATGAAGAAAAATGAACAGAACCTCAAGACCTATGGGGCAGAACCAAGCAAAGCAATATACACATAAGGGGACACCCAGAAGAAGAGGAGAGGGGAAAAAGAATACTTGAAAAAGTAATGGCTAAAACTTCCAAAATTTGATGAAAAACATTAACTTACACATCCAAGAAGCTCTATGAAATTCAAGCGGAATAAATTCCAAAAGATCTGTACCTAGGCATAACGTAAGCAAACTTTTGAACAACAAAGAGAGAATCTTGAAAGCAACAAGAGAAAAGCAACTCATCATATACAAGTTATCCTTGATAAAATATTGCTGATTACTCATCAGAAGCCATGAAAGCCAGAGGTAGTGGGATGATACATGTTAGGTATTGAAAAAAAGGACCATCTTTAAATTATTTTTTATTTTTTTAAATAAAATTATTTATTTTTTTATTATTTTTCAAGATCTTATTTATATATTTACTTTAGAGAGAGAAAGAGTGCATGAGCAGAGGAAGGCGCGCAGGGGAAGAGATAGGGAGAAGGAAAGAAACTCAAAAAGACTCCACCCTGAGCACAAGGCCCACTGCGGGGCTCGATCTCATGACCCAGAGATTGTGAGCTGAGCAGAAACCAAGAGTCCAACACTCAACCAACTGAGCCACCTAGTGCCCCAAGATGGTTATTATTATTTTTTAAGTATAATATAATAAACATTGGCAAGGGTGTTGGGAAATTGGAGTGCTTATACATTGCTAGTAGGAATGAAAAATGGTGCAGCAACTGTGGAAGAATATGGTGGTTCCTCAAAAAATTAAACATAGAATTACTGTGTGATCCCCTAATCCCACTCTGGGTATATACACCCCAAAAAACTGAAAGTAGGGACTCAGGTATTGGTACACTAATGTTCATAGCAGTATTATTTACATTAGCCAAAAGAGGGAAATAACCCAAATGTCTACCAATGGTATAAACCTAGAGTGAAATATTATTTAGCCTTAAAAAATGCTGAAATTCTGATACAGGACCACATGGATGAACCTTGAAGACATTATGCTAAGTGAAATGAGCATACACAAAACAAGAAATATTGTATGATTCCATTTATATGAGATAGTCAAATTCATAGGGGCAAAAAGTAGCATGATGATTGCCAGGGCCTGGGAGGAGATGGGAATGGGGACCTAGTGTTTAATTGGTACAGAGTTTCCGTGTAGGAAGTTGAAAAGTTCTGGAGATGGATGATTGTGATAGTTATACAACAATGTGAATGTACTTACTATCACCAAAAGGTACACTTGAAAATGGTTAAAACAGTAAACTTTATGTTACGCATATTTTCCCATAGTAGAAAAGGGGCTACCTTTTTAAGTGCTGATTCCAATTTTCAGACGCTATTTTTTGGAAGCATAAAAAGTAGGCAAAGATCTAGTTGCCAGCATGAAAACTGTCTAAATGTCTAGCAAAAGGAGAGAGCTTATAGGAAGCCATATAACTTCTCATAGCTTGAATATTATGCAGTATTTTAGTGTTAATAAAGAAGTCTATTAATGTAGGAAAATGTTTTCAATGTTTTCAACACCAAGCTGAATTGAGAAGAAAGCCAAGAGGCAAACCAATAGATAGATATAGAGATAGAGGGGCACCTGGGTGGCTCAATGCGTTAAAGCCTCTGCCTTTGGCTCAGGTCATGATCCCAGTGTCCTGGGATCGAGCCAACACATCAGACTCTCTGCTCAGCAGGGAGCCTGCTTCCCCCCCCCCCCGCCACCTGCCTCTCTGCCAACTTGTGATCTCTGTCAAATAAATAAATATTTTTTAAAAGATATAGAGATAAAGATAGAGAGATAGAGAGATGACAAGTAGATCGATCTATATTGATTGGATATAAACCAATAGATAGACATACAGATATAAATCTCAAAAGGAAATACCCCAAAATAGCTTAAATTTTTTTTTTAATCTTACAGGTAAAACTAAGACTACTTTTATTGTCTTTTAAACTTTTTGTGTGGTTTTCTCATTTTCTTCAATGAACATACATTTTTTTAAGGTTTTTTATTTATTTATTTGACAGAGAGAGAGCAATCACAAGTAGGCAGAGAGGCAGGCAGAGAGAGTGGGGGGGAAGCAGGCTCCTCACAGAGCAGAGAGCCCGATGCGGGGCTCAATCCCAGGACCCCAGGATCATGACCTGAGCTGAAGGCAGAGGCTTTAACCCACTGAGCCACCCAGGCGCCCCTGAACATACATTTTCTTTTTTTTTTTTTTTTCTCCCAATTTATTTATTTTCAGAAAAACAGTATTCATTATTTTTTCACCACACCCAGTGCTCCATGCAAGCTGTGCCCTCTATAATACCCACCACCTGGTACCCCAACCTCCCACCCCCCAGCCACTTCAAACCCCTCAGACTGTTTTTCAGAGTCCATAGTCTCTCATGGTTCACCTCCCCTTCCAATTTACCCAAATTCCCTACTCCTCTCTAACGCCCCTTGTCCTCCATGCTATTGGTTATGCTCCACAAATGAGTGAAACCATATGATAATTGACTCTCTCTGCTTGACTGATTTCACTCAGCATAATCTCTTCCAGTCCCGTCCATGTTGCTACAAAAGTTGGATACATTTTCTTCAGTCTTTATTCATTTATTTGAGAGAGAGAGCATGGGCTGGGGGGGGGGTAGAGGGATAAGCAGGCTCCACGCTGAGCAGGGAGCCCCACACAGGACTCAAGCTCAGGACCTTAAGATCATGACCCAAGCTGAAGTCCAACACTCAACTAACTGAATCACCCAGGTGCCCCAACATACATTTTCTTCAGAGAAAAAAATTTGTAATTACTTATAAGGTCTGAAAAGAGGAAATAAAAGGAAAATCCCTAAATGACATGATGGGCTTCCTAAAGGAAAAGAAGGGAAAGTCAATCAGAACTCTCCTAGCAAGAGATCTATCATAAATAAAAATTGGTCACTAAACAGAAGTCCCAGAAATTCTGCTAGATCTCTTTGAAACTAAGAGAACTCTTCATTCTTTCCGTTTAGGAACAGGAAATAGATTCTCCTACAGCTTCTAGACTTGCCATCTTAACCATATATCGGAGCCAGAGCTGACCTTGTGGGGCCTTGAAAATCTACAATAAGAGGCTGGACTGGGACACCTGGGTGGCGCAGTTGGTTAAACGACTGCCTCCGGCTCAGGGCGTGATCCTGGAGTCCCGGGATCGAGTCCCACATCAGGCTCCCAGCTCCATGGGGAGTCTGCTTCGCTCTCTGACCTTCTCCTCGCTCATTCTCTCTCTCACTGTCTCTCTCTCTCTCAAATAAATAAAATAAAATCTTTAAAAAAAAAAAAAAAGAGGCTGGACTGTCTTCAGAAGACAATAAAAAGCCAAAGATAGCTTTTGCAGCATGTTTTAGTCAGAACTGCCATCCTTGGGGAGGAGGAGGTGATCTCCCAAGGCAGAAAACCTAAGGAGTAAATGTCTGCTTTAACAAAGGCCTCGAGGGCTGCCATTTACATCTGTGTCAAGTCATAAAACAAACAGAACCTTCTTTCAGAGCACATTCCTGTAGCCCCCAAACCAACGCCCACATGGGCCTCTCTGAGTTCTTTGTGCTCCAGCCACCCTAGGGAGGTAAAATAATGTCATTGTACTTGTAATTGCAGGTTCTTCCTTGTGTTGGAGAGAAGCTCAGAGGGTTTCCAGGGTCCAAAAATATATTGTAGCAAGATGGGGATTGTGCCCAACCTCTTGGATGGCAAGATGCTATTTCCTGGGGTCTTTTTACATTTATTTTTTTCCCTTTTGTTCTGACTTTAGAATTTACAAAACAGTTTAGACTTACATACAACCTGTCCCTATGTAGTAACTCCGTAGGATCTGATAGTTTTAAAGTCTACTAGGGGACTAAAGGAAGGAACAACTCCCATTTAAAAATATAAATACAGGGGCACCTGGGTGGCTCAGTGGGTTAAGCCTCTGCCTTCAGCTCAGGTCATGATCCCGGGGTCCTGGGATTGAGCCCAGCATCAGGCTCTCTGCTCAGCAGGGAGCCTGCTCCCCCCCTGCCCCTGCCTACTTGTAATCTCTCTCTGTCAAATAAATAAATAAAATCTTTAAATATATCTATCTATACGTATAGATAGATAGATAGATAGATAGATAGATACTTTCAAATGTTAAAGCATGACCAGAACTCAAAAACCGACAAAAGGAACAAATAGAGTGACCCCCAAAACGATGCCAGTGATTTAACTATAAAATGAAGTCCAAGTCTTCACAGCAGATCTTGAACTAGACTGATTCAGATTTTCAGCAGACATTTAAGTACCTACTATGATCCAAGCATCATGTTAGCTGCTAGGAATACAGTGCCTTCTGAGCCTTGATGGAAGAAGTAGGACAGTCTGGTAGGAAGAGACAAAGCTTATCTATCCCAGCATCTCCAAGACAAGGCCTCCAAGAGTGTCCATGGTCCAATGAGGAAAACGATGGGCAGTTGGGTCATACAGCAGAGGTCAGGGACCCTTTCTTACTGGGATTCCTAGAGACACCTTCTTAATGGCATCAGAGCTGAGTCGAGAGGATAAGAATTTCAATAGGCAGGGCTGCCTGGGTGGCTCAGTGGGTTAAGGCTCTGCCTTCGGCTCAGGTCATGATCTTGGGATCCTGGGATCGAGCCCCACATCTGGCTCTCTGCTTGGCAGGGAGCCTGCTTCCCTTCCTCTCTCTCTGCCTGCCTCTCTGCCTACTTGTAATCTCTGTCAAATAAATAAATAAAATCTTTTTTAAAAAAAAGAATTTCAATAGGCAAAACCATGAGGAGGAGCCATGAAAGGCAAGGAGAGAGAAGTCTGAAGTAAATGAGGGAATGAGGGATGAGACACCTTCTGGTCTTAAATTCTAGTTATTAGGTCATTGCAACTCTGAAGCCACTCATCTGCCCTAGAGACTCCAAGAGCTAGGATATTTTTTAAATAAAAAGAAGTCTTTCCTTTGACATGGACACTGGTGGGCGTGAAGCAGGCAGGGCAAAGGACTGTCAGGAGGCAGAGCCTGGAGGTAAAGGAGGCCAAAGGCCTTTTCTTAATTAGACAGTTGAGTCGAGGACGGGTCCTTTGCTCACTTCCCTTCAGGTTGCCCTCTCGATCCATCCTGGTCACTGTCCCTTCAGCCCAGCCTGCTTTTTAGGACACTCTTGGTAACTTGGTGGCAAGAAATGGACACTGGAGGAAACTGCATCTGCCGTAAGCATTTCCAAACTTGACATAAATTAATTATCTGTGATTCGCCATAGCCCAGGAATACATGCTAATGTTTGCAACAGATAAAGGACACCAAGAAACCCCTTCAGGGGGCTGGAGATCAGGAGCTACCTAGTGATCCTAAGAAATGATTATCAGTCCCCTCAGGTTTGGCTACAAGCTATAGAGGAAGACATTATATCCTTGCAAAATATTCAGACACCTGCCAAACCACTCAACAATGGACATCCTGTCTGGTTAACCACAGAGAAGGCAGTGTTGGGGGTGGTAGGGACATTAATAGGACCAGATTCTGGCTCCACTTCAGTCCTGGGGGAATTCCGCTCCCTCTGGGAAATCCCTGATGGCATCACCACTCCTGCTGTGTCTACCATCAAGGGGGAAAGTCTGGCCCAACTCCGAGCCACAGGACCTCCAACCACACGAGGTTTCCTGTAGGCAGGGAGAGACCAAAGAGTGAGGTTTTCTTTGTAAAGCACCTTAAAATCCTCTGATGAGGGGATCAGTTACACATTCATACTGCAGAAAACTGTGCAATTGTTAAAGAGAAGGAAGGAGCTTTCTCAATGCTAACAAAGGAAGATCTCCAAAATATGACCATGGGTAAAGAAAGCCAAGTTGCCCAGCAGACATATGTCCTATGTGCCTATATAAAATATACATATATGTTTGAAATACATGGGAAATTTCTGGATTATATAAAAGAAACTATTTCTGGAAGTAGGAGAGAGCTTCACTTTTATTTTATATTCTTTTGTACTACTTTTATAATAAAAAATAGTTTTGAAGATCTTCTCTAAATTACATGATGAAAGAAGCCAAGAAAAACTATTATAAATATAAGGTCTCTATGCTAATTGAGGTGAAAAAAAAAAATGTTATCTTCTTCCTTTGATCTCTCTAGCCTGATATACATTTCTGTATCAATACCATGTCTTTGCCAGGCTTGTTATGGTGCTGCTTCTGCTCAATAGAGCTTAAGCTTTATAGCAAAGTCAAATTAAATGTGAGCATATACCTAAGTCACATTTATGGTGAGAGACATAAACATGTCTAAACACTGAATAAAGCTATAGCTAATACACTCGTACTTCATCCAAAGGCTTTTGTTGTGTTGTTTCGGCCCGTTTATCATCTCTTTGCTCTTTGGGACAGTAGAACCATCCCCCTCTGACTTTATGGGATCATGGTGAAGTTGTCTATCAAGTTGTCTCAATCGTCCCGCTGCTAAAAATATAGCTCACCACGCTGGCTGGCCCATCCGGGTACCCCGTTCTTCTTGCTACAATTATTTGTTCGGGCACAGATAAGTGTCTTAAGCTGCCAACAGTATCTTCCCTAAGATTTGACACATGGGTACTAAAGGAGATATGTTGCCTCTCATACTCTCTTGAACTCCAAAGACCATAAAGGCTTGAACAGAGTCAGGCAGAGGTAAACAGAGTTGAAAAATGGAGAGCAAAGGCATCACTTCAGTTGGTGGATTCAGCCACTTCTGAAGCCACGATTCCCCCCCACTTGGGCTTCTCATTTGTATGAATCAGTAAAGTCTTCCTTGTGGCTTAAGCTGGATTTCTTAGTTTTCTCCCTTGATATCGCCATTTTCTCAGTGAAGGTTTAACAAGCCAGTATGTGATTGTGACTATCAGCCACACTTAAAATCCAAAATTAAAGTTTATATTCTAATATTCTGAATGTCATTGTTAGGTAGGATATCCTATTTATTCTTCAGGAAAAGGAGGTACAAGGAGGTACAAGGAACTCTCTATATGGAATTTCTCCCAAGGTCATACAATTCATCAGAAGCCAAGTCCAGAGCAAATCTCCCAGACCTTTAAAAAAAAAAAAAAAAACTTTATTCTATGTCAAAAGCAAAGGAGAAAGCTATCTGCAAAATCTACTAAGGGAAGGAAAAGGGAGATGGATTCTGTCTTACGATGTCTTAGCCCAAGGGTAAGCAAGGACTAAAAAAACAAAAACAAAACAAAACAAAAAAAAACCCTCAAATTTCCCAATTTCTCAGCAAGCTGAGCTTTATCAGACTAACCTTGCTGATTTCTTGTCCTAAAAGATCCCCAACAACTGATGTATGTAGAAGGTGTGCAGTATCCAAGTAAGTGTTTTTAGCCATCCTTATCTTCAAATCAATTAGGTAGAGGACTCCAAAGCTTTCACACTACTTGTCTAAAGCATTATTTTGTAGTGTAAATAAAAGCCCTTATGAAGAGCGTTCACAATAAGTTCTGCTTTCTCAATGAGAAGTAAAATAAAAACCTGATGAGTATCAAGGGAAACCCCAGTGTAAAATAGGTTAAACTCTTTACAGCAGGAAAATGGTACACAAGAAAGGAAATTCATAAACAAAACTTTTCAGTGCAAATGGTAGCCCTAGAAGAAGGTAAGAACCCTATACGTAGAGATTTCCTCTCCAGCCAGGACTTTGACACAGCCAGGATTCCACAGAAGTGTGCCCTACTCAGAAATTCTGTAGTCAGGGGCACCTGGGTGGCTCAGTGGGTTAAAGCTTCTGACTTCAGCTCAGGTCATGATCCCAGGGTCCTGGGACCGAGCCCCACATCAGGCTCTCTGCTCAGCAGGGAGCCTGCTTTCCTTCCTCTCTCTCTGCCTGCTTCTCTGCCTAATTGTGATCTCTGTCTTTCAAATAAATAAATAAAATCTTAAAAAAGAAATTCTGTAATCACTGCTAATAAAGGCCCATTCACTTTTTAAAAATGGCATTAAAGAAAAAATGGACAATTCAGACAATGGGCAACAAAAAAACCCAGGATGACTCCCATGCCACCTCATGGGGCTGACTCGTGAGTCCTGGTCAAGGCACATAAGATTTCTGAGCCTCAACTTCTTTCCTGTTAATGAAGAGACTAGACTACATGGTCTCTGACCTCCTTTCAAGACACACAAATAGGGCGCTTGGGTGGTTCAGTTGGTTAGGCGACTGCCTTCAGCTCAGGTCATGATCCTAGAATCCTGGGATCAAGTCCCACATCAGGGTCCCTGCTGGGGAGTCTGCTTCTCTCTCTGACCCTTCCCCTTCTTGTGCTTTCTCTCTCTCTCAAATAAACAAATAAAATCTTAAACACACACACATACAAATAACACTGCTTATAGTTTCTCACTCTGAGCTGCAGAGACTTTATATACACAAAAAGGAAAATTTTTAATTGTAGTCTATCAAGCAAACTTTGCAATATGAAAACTGTAAAGAACTGAATTGTTGACTTATTTCTTCCTTTATGCACAGAAAAAGCATGAGTACATCCCCCAAAAGATCTCAAAGGAAGGTACAGAATCTATACGGTCCTGGCATATTATAAACAGAGATTAATTGATCAAATGCAAAACCATAGTTAAGGACCAGGGAGGCTCCATCCTGAAGTGAAATCCATATTCTCCTTTTTTGAAGTGCATCATGCATATACAAAATTGGTTAAAGTAGAAGAAACAAAGAGACATGCATATTATCACTGTTGCTTACAACAGCGAAAAATTAGAAACTACCTAAATACCTTACAACTTGGATTGGCTAATTGTAAATAACTACATAATAAAAATTGATCACCAGGGGCATCTGGGTGGCTAAGTCAGTTAAGCGTCTTCCTTGGGCTCAGGTCATGATCTCAGGGTCCTGGGATCGAGCTCTTCGTCTGGCTCCCTGCTCAGCAAGAAGCCTGCTTCTCCCTCTCCCTCTGCCTGCTATTCCCCTGCTTGTACACACTCTCTCTCTCTGTCAAATAAATAAGTAAAATCTTTTTTTTTTTAAGATTTTATTTATTTATTTGACAGAGATCACAAGCAGGCAGAGAGGCAGGCAGAGAGAGAGGAGGAAGCAGGCTCCCTGCTGAGCAGAGAGCCCGACGGGGGACTCAATCCCAGGACCCTGAGATCACGACCCGAGCCGAAGGCAGCAGCCCAACCCACTGAGCCACGCCGGCGCCCCGTAAAATCTTTTTTTAAATGATCATCAATTAAGATCTTGTTAGAAGAATATTTACTACCCTAAGAAAATTCCCATAGAATATTGCTATATTTTTTAAAGTAGGTTCAAAATAGGGGCGCCTGGGTAGCTCAGTGGGTTAAAGCCTCTGCCTTCGGCTCATGGCATCGAGCCCCATGTCGGGCTCTCTGCTCAGCAGGGAGCCTGCTTCCTTCTTCTCTCTGCCTACCTGTGATCTCTGTCTGTCAAGTAAATAAATAAAGTCTTAAAAAAATAAAATAAAGTAGGTTCAAAGTATAGACCATATAAATATATATTTTATATATATCTATATATATATATAGATATATAGAGAGATATATCTAAGCGGCAGAATTACAGATGACTTTTTTCCTTCTTTATATCATTATACATTTCCAAATTTCCTATAATAAAAATATATAATCTCTGTTAACAGGGAAGAAATGCTATTTTTTAAAAGACAAACTACTTGCTTGACCCCAAATCATGTATTTTCCCTGTAGAATAAAATAATATGCTCTCCCTTTTGTCCTAGCATCCAGTAAGCTGTTCGCAGTACCAGCAATCTCTTTAGAGAGATGACTAAATGAAAACTTGGGAGCATCTGGATGCAATAGGTGAGTCAGGAAGGTTTCTATAAACAAAACAGAAAACCCAGCAGCTATGAAGTAAAAAATTGACAAATTTTACTCTACAAATATTAAAATTTACAAATGCCAAGGACCATAAATGAAGTCAAAGACTGAATCAATATGATAGCCAATGATCTGATTTCTTTAATATATAAAAAGCATTTGCATCCATAAGAAAAAGTCCAACATTCAAGTAGAAGTGGGCAAAAGACATAAACCATCTGGTCATTATATTCAAATAGCTTTATTCATTTGAAAAAGAATAAACCTCACCCCAAATGTGAAAGATGCAAATTAAAACAATAGCATGCTACTTTTTAATCTTCCACATTGGCAAATATTTTAAAAGCTCAACAAAGCTGGTGTGAAGGTGGCAGATGGGGAGTCACTGAGGAGAATATGATCCGGTAGTACCTTTAATTGACAAGATCTGTAGAATTAAAAATGCAAACATTCTTCAACAAAACAATTCCACTTCTAGGAATTTATCCTATAGACACAGGAGTATACATAACCCAAAATCCATACACACACGTTCACTGCAGAACTATATGCAACAGCACACGACAGCCAGCACGTTTGAGGTCCTGCAGTGAGGACCGGCTGCCTAACGGAACACCAGGAAGCCATTCTGAACGCACCTCGAGGACCCACAGGCGCGGATGTGAAGCCATCTCCAAGACATATTATGGTTGGGGGTTGGGAGGTGAGGGGGTGCAGAAGACCCAATTTTTTTGTGTAAGGAGGGAATTTCAACTAGATGTCTATATACCCGTGTTCTGGAAGAAATCAGAAGAGCACTTCCCCCATAAGGGTGCGGAGCGTGAGAATGAGAGTGGCTACAGCCCCCCGAGGACCACCCGCTTCCCTGACTGTGATTGGATCGGAGCCCAGCCCCCTCCCCAGCCGTCTTTCCTGGGGGACCACTCGTTTTGGGGCCAGCACAAGGACAAGAGCAGATCTAGAGGTCAGACGCCCCGCAGACAGGCGCGGCCTTGCCAGAGGATCCAGGGGGATCTGCTGTTGAGGGCAAGCTTTGCTAGAGTTTAGAAAAGCTCTGCCCGGTCGTCGGTAGCCGCCGCCTCCACCCCGGCGCCGCCACCTCCGCCCGAGGCTGGACCTGGCCACAGCTCCCTAGCGCCCCTGCTCGGCCCCGGGCGCGCATTCGTGGGGCCACAGTGCGACCCAGCGGAGCGCGGGGAAACTGCGCCCGACCGCCTCCCCGCGCAGGAGGGGCGACAGGGTCCTCGTTCCGTAAATACAGGGCGTCCACCTGTTTGCCAAGACAGTGTAGCGGAACGTCACAAGCCTCTTACTCTGGCATTTCACCCACACCGTCAGCCAGTGTGTACCAGCTTGCTGCAAAGTTCTGATTTGAGACGGAGGTGTGGCTTAGAATTCCAGACAACTGGTAACTGACAAAGTCCAACGAAGATATCCATCTGCATCTCAAGGCTCACTCCAATGATCTAGTTAAATCTACCGGCAGCTCAACGACATGCCACCTCCTTCTTGCAATCAGTCGCTGCCTAAGTGAGAGTGTCCTCTTGCTCAGGGCGAGATTCCGTCCGCTGTGAATCAGAGCCGCACATCTGGACCCTGCACGCTCCCTGAGTCAGAGACCAGATCTTACTCATCTCTGTGAGGAGTAGGAGAAAAGGCAGAAACCGTGGAGATGGTAGGAATCAGAAAGAAAACAGGAGAAAGAGCTTGTGTCACAACAGCGACGCTGACTCACCAATTTTATGTTATTTAAGTGGTCGACTGAACACCAAATCACCGTATATTACTCAGAGCCTTCTTTTTTTTTTTAAGGTTTTTATTTATTTATTTGACAGAAAGAGAGAGCACTAGTAGGCTGAGAGGCAGGCAGGGAGGGAGGGGGAAGCAGGCTCCCTGCTGAGCAGAGAGCCTGATACAGGGCTTGATCCCAGGACCCGGAGAGAGCTGAAGGCAGAGGCTTAACCCACTGAGCCACCCATGTGTCCCTATTATGTGGAGCCTTGATCCAGTAGGCCAGTATTTCTCAACCGCCACCCCTTGCACATTAGTTTCAGGCCATATTAATAACATTTTAGGTAACTCTGAATATGTACAAGGGAAAAACACCTCAAAAGACAAACTTGAGATTCTAGGAGTTTTGGGCCAAGTTGAAAATATGTTTTAGGGGGACGCCTGGGTGGCTCAGTTGGTTAAGCAGCTGCCTTCGGCTCAGGTCATGATCCCAGCGTCCTGGGATCGAGTCCCACATCGGGCTCGTTGCTCAGCAGGGAGCCTGCTTCTCCCTCTGCCTCTGCCTGCCTCTCTGTCTGCCTGTGCTCGCTCTCTCTCTCCCTCTCTCTCTGACAAATAAATAAATAAACTCTTTAAAAAGAAAATATGTTTTAGGGATGCCTGGGTAGCTCAGTCCATTAAGCATCTGCCTTCAGCTTGGGTCATGATCCCGGGGTCCTGGGATGGAGCCCGGTATCAGGCTTCCTGCTCAGCAGAGAGCCTCCTTCTCCCTCTCTCTCATTCCCCAAATAAATAAATAAAATCTTCAAAAAATAAAATCAAATAAACTCTCAACCATGAGTCCTTCAATATCTCAGACATCCCAAGAAGCACTTTTTAAAGCATCTAACACTAAACATCTAAACATCTAAAACATCTAACTCACTTTTATTTACATACAGTGTTTTTTTTTTAAAACCACATTTGGCACTGTCACTGGACATTTTTAGCCACAAGCCATAATTACATAAAGTCAGGGAAATTTTTCTATAGGTTTTAAATTTGTGATCTCGTCAACATAGTCACTAACTGTATTGCTTTTTAATCATTGCTTATTTACATATGCACCCATCACTTGCACAGAGAGGTCATCAATAAGGGTCTAGCTAAAGAGAACAACATCTATTCTGGCAAGAGGAAGCAAAGAAGATATTTGTAACAGAATATCGTGTAACTTCCAGAATTAACTTGGGGGGGGGTGAAGGGAAGGTTTGGCAAGGAACAGACTCTAGGCTGAACTTCCAGGAATCATTCCAAAGCCAGAGCCATGGACTGGCCCGAGGACCAGAAGGCACAAGCCGGATCCTGTGCTGGGGCGGCACATGCGCCACTGTGGCTCTGCAGTAAAGTCCGAAGCTGCCCACTGTGCTGAGTACTGCTGCCGCATCGCCTCTGCCACCACCCACTGACCAAAGACCTTGTTCTGAAATCAAGTCAGATGTAGGGGAGTCTGACAGGCGGAACCTGAAGTGTATCCACAATTCTCACTGCAAAAGGTTCTAAGGGAAAATTCTTCCCAGCCGTCCAGTCCCCAGCAGCCGCTGGCTCCTTAGCTTCCTCAGCTTGTGGACCCATCACTCCAATCTCTGCATCGTCTTCACACTTTGTCTCTTTTCTTCTGTCTCCTATTTCCCTCTGCCCTTCTCTTATATAGACACTTGTCATTGGATTCAGAGCCCACTTAGAGAATCCAGGGTGATTTCACCTGGAGATCTTACCTTAATTACATCTCCAAAGACTCTTCTGCACATAAGGTAACATCCATAGTTTCCAGGGATTTGACATAGATATATGGGGGGGGAGGCACACCATGCAGCCCACTGCAGCAGGTAAATTTAGGAAAAGCTGGATTAAACTCGTTTATTTGCTGCAGGATTTTGAAAGCCTTTTTACTTGCTAATGTGCACTGTGAACCTCCCAGAGTGAGATGCACTATGCAATGATTCTCAGTTTGACCAAAGGCACGCCTGCATGGCTCAGTCAGTTAAGCATCTGCCTCCAGCTTAGGTCATGATCTGGAGGTCCTGGGATTCAGCCTTGCAGTGGGCTCCCTGCTCAGCAGGGAGCCTGCTTTTCCTCCCTCTGCCACTCCCCCTGCCTGTGTGCTCTCTCTCTCTCTCTCTCTCTCTCAAATAAATAAAATCTTTAAAATTTTTTTTTTGTTTGACCATGGAATCCTATTCACAGAAATGATGTTCCACAGAGCACACTCTGGCATAGACCTATAATTTACCTCAGAAAGAATTTTTTTTTCAGTTGAAGAGATACAATTAAGTATCATTTATGATACAGTAGCAAAAAGTAACACTGTTAGCACTGTGTATTGGGTGACACTAGGCACCAAAGATTTTATAGTAGGTCAGATAATGACCTCAGATACCCCACAACACAACAAACCGGACTAATTACCCTGTTCTCTTTCTTTCCGCTATGAATTTTTCCTTTTTGAAAAATATAGAGAAAGTATACATCTAAGCAACGAATCACTACAGTAAATACCTGATAGTATTACTTCAGGTCACAAAAGCAAAATAAATTATCAATAAGGTAACCAATTTTTTAAATTTTATTTATTTATTAGAGAGAAAGAGCACACACACAGATGGAGAGTGAGAGGGAGACGCAGGCTCCCCACAGAGCAGGGGGCCCAATGTGGGATTTGATCCCAGGACCCTGCGATCATGACCTGAGCAGAAGGCAGATGCCCAACTGACTGAGCCACCCAGGCACCCAAGGTAACCAATTTTAAAATACTAAGTATTCCATGAAAATCAGAGCCTTGATAAACCAAAACAATACTCTAGCTCCAGACAGCAATGGCTTACTCCTCAGAAAGAATTTCAAGAAGTATCAGAGAAGCAGAAAATAAGTGACTAAACAGGTGAAGGTTCTTGAGGATTTGGTAAGAGTAGCTATTCTAAACTGTGACCAGACATCACTGCTAAACATCATCACAGCCACACAGCCAGAAAATGAAATGAAACAAAGATTCATGCCCAGTTATTAAACTGCTTCCCACCCCAGATTCTATTTTGGTTCAGGATTAAATGCAAACTCCCAGTCCTTTGGAACCAAACCGTCTGGCAGCCTTCTTACACCTTTCTGCACCTACATTAATCCTTGCTTCACTGAATTTCCTCCTGCCACAACTTCACCATGAGAAATGCCTTCCCCTTACTCCTCACCTATTAACATAGGTTCAATCTAGGTTCGTTTCAATATGCACTAATGAAGGTCAGCCCAGCAGAAGGGCTCTCTCCCTCTGTACTTGGCCTAGGACACTTGTCAAATGCCTTGTTTTAGAGTTCTTTGCATGTGGGTATTATCTTAATCAGTGGGCTAGCACATCACATGGACAGGATCATGATTTAGATCTCTTCCTTGCCTCTGGGTGTTCTAGCACAGTGCCTTTCACAGAATAGATGCTCCAAAGAAATTTCTTCAGTGACTAAACAAATAATCAAATTAGCCTTCTCAGAAACTACATATGTAGATATAAAAGTGCTATCCAGACTCCCCCAGCACACTTCCTCTCCCAGGTGAGAGTAAACTAGAAGCCAGAAGCTTGCCCAGATAAAAGGGCTGGAGATTTACCCAGTTAGCAGTGATGGACAGTGGACCCAAAAGCCGATGGCATTAAGGACCTGGGTTAGGCAGAGTTCTGTTTTCTCTTAATGATTTAAAACAAAGCAACAGGCCCAAAAGAACTGAAAGCAAGTACTCAAATGCATGTACACATGCAGAAACACGTGGGTAGCATCACAATAGCCAAAAGGCGGGAACAACTCAAATGCCCATCAGTGAGTGAATGGATAAATGAATTGTGGTATATACATAGAGTGAAATACTGGGAAGCCATAAAAAGGAATGAAATACTGATATATGCTACAAAGTGGGTGAACTTCAAAATCATGCTAAGTGAGGGGCACCTGGGGGGCTCAGTCAGTTGAGCATCTGCCTTTGACTCAGGTCATGATCTTAGGGTCCTGGGATCCAGCCCCGCATTGAGCTCCTTGCTCAGTGGGGAGTATGCTTCTCCTTCAACCTCTGCCCTTCCTCCCCACTTGTGCTCTCTCTCTCTCTCAAATAAATAAAATCTTTTTTAAAATGTTAAGTGAAAGAAGCCAGACACATAAGGTCACATATTATATGATTTCATTTATATGAAACACCCAGACTAGGTAAATCCATAAAGACAGAATGCAGACTGGTTGCTGTTGGGTTGAGGGAGGAAAGGGAATATGGGGTTTCCTTTTGGGGTAATGATGATGATTTGGAACTAGACAGAGCTGAGGGTTGCACGTTTTGAATATACTAAATGCCACTGGATTGTTCACTATGAAGTGACTAATTTTGTTATGTGAGCTTGACTTCAATTTTTTTTAATTTGTGTAGCATATAAGCAAACCCCCGGGGCACATTGGCAGAGTCTTAGGACCCCCAAGAGCATTGTTTTAAAGCCCAGTTTTAAACCATCCTATGTTAAAATAACATTTTAACAGTTCTTCCTCACGAAAAGAGAGAACAATGAGGAATCCTGACCTTTTGGGTGGTAGAACTCCCCCAGTATGAATGTACAACAAGGGGGCCTGGGTGGCTTAGTGGGTTAAAGCCTCAGCCTTTGGCTCAGGTCATGGTCCCAGGGTCCTGGGATCCAGGCCCGCATCAGGCTCTCTGCTCAGCAGGGAGCCTACTTCCCTTCCTCTCTCTCTGCCTTCATCTGTGCCTACTTGTGATCTCTGTCAAATGAATAAATAGAAAATCTTTTTTAAAAAAATAAATAAAGGTATAACAAGAGATGCCAAGGAAAATTTCTGTTACAGAATAATTTAAAAATTATGTAACTCACATGGGGCACCTGGATGGCTCAGCTGGTTAAGTGTGTGACTCTTGATTTCGGCTCAGGTCATGATTTCAGGGTCGTGAGATCCAACCCCATGTCAGGCTCTACACTCAGAAGGGAGTCTGCTTGAGATTCTCTCTCTTGCTCTCTCTAAAATGACAAATAAGTCATATAAATATATATATAAAATCATCATAACTCTGTTCTCATTTTATTTATGGTAGTGACAAAAGCAAAGAACTGCATCTGGGGTTAGTCTGTAGTTATTATTTTAAGCATTAACTATTAGAAATTTCACCTAATAAATAAATAAATAAGCTAAACAGAAAAAGCAGAGTGACAACACAGCTGAAGGAGTCCTTGTTCCCTCGATGCGGCCGTCAAGTGTGGGCTCTGTCCCCAGGAGCACATGGCTCTCAACTGTCATGTTCCCCATCTGTCTCCCACGTCTCTAAAAAGGCCAGGTGCATGTAATTTTTCCCTGAGCTTCTTAGAGAAATCCAGACTTCTAAACTACACCAAGAGGTAAATGAACACCAAGGTCAGAGTCAGGCCCTTGGGTTCAGGACCTGGGTTCTGCTGAAGAGACTTAGGAGAGGGCTGTGTTCCACACATGCCAAGGCTTTCGTGCCCCCCCAGCCTAGAGGCACCACGCCACTAGCTTCCCGCAGACCGATGCCAACGAGCCTAGAGGCAAGAGGTCCCAGAGGAAGACACACGGAGTTAAAACTTCCTTGTGTCTTCCCTGGGCACACACCTTCCCTGGCCATGGAGAGTTGCACCCCTGCCCTCCTTCCCGTCACACTCTGATGTATTAGCTACTTAGCCATTCCTCTCTACCAGCTGTGGTTCCCACCACGACAACCAAATCTGGCAACCAGCCTTTGGACTGGCTCCTCAGACCACATCCATGTTTAGTGGAGGCTGACCCTTTGGGTTTGGTGACCTAGACACTGGCCTCCCCCAGGCTCAAATCTGCCGTCCCCAACCTCCATTCTTGGTGTTGTTTGTGGACTGCTGCCTCTGTTGCAACAGTACCCCCCCACCCGGGGTAGTCATGCCAAAGATACACACTTCATGCAGTCCCCAGCACCATCCATGCCAAGGAGTAAAACAGATTAATATTCAGTTTTCTCAATAAAGAAATTTAAGTCAAAACTATGGTCACACGTAAAGAGTCAGAATGGACTCTGAGGTCACACCGTTGAATCCAGCTAAATGTATGTGCGGAAGACAATGATCCTTCCTGCAATTGAGCATCTCTCCCTGCTTTTTTCCTGTAATCCCCCTATGTATCCCCTCCTTGGCGGCCCCTCGATCTCTCATCTCTTGGTGTTCAGAGAGCTCACTCTTTTCAGTATATCTCTCGTTGTCTTCCATCCCTCTTCCCTCTATCTCTCTTTTATCCTTACCTAATAGTTAAATATATAAAACTGGTTAAAATAAATACTGTAGGTTTGTCTCATGTATTGAATTTTTTCATTCAATTTGGAGTCCTAAGAAGAGTACTTGTCAAAATCTACAGAGGTGATTTCCTATAAAATGATGTTTCCATACTCCAGCTAAACATTTTTTAATATTTACATTCTGAATTATGGTGTTTATTATGGGTTGAACTGGATCCCCCAAAAGGATGTGTGGACATCCTAACCCTTGGTACCCATGAAAGTGACCTTAATAGTGTCTTTGCAAGTGAAATCAAGCTTTACGACAAGGTCATTTGGGGTAGCATGGGTCCCCTAATCCAGTATGACTAATGTCCTCATTAGAGGGAAGAATGACAAAGACAGAGACACAGAGGAAGAAGACACCTGCATGACAACGGAGGCAGATGGAATAGTGCATTTTAGAAACCAAGGAGCATCAAAGAGTGTCAGTAAACACCCGAAGCCAGAAGAGGCAAGGAAGCATTCTCCACTATAGATTTCAGAAAGAGTGCAGTTCTGCCAGCACCTTGATTTGACATTTCCATCTTCCAGACCGTATGAAACAATAAATTTATTTTCTTTTAAGCCGGCAAGTTTGTGATACTTCGTTATAGCATCTGCAGGAAACTAACACAGTGTCTCTCAAAGGCACTCAGTTGGGGGCACCTGGGTGGCTCAGTGGGTTAAAGCCTCTGCCTTCAGCTCAGGTCATGATCCCAGAGTCCTGGGATTGAGCTCCACATCGGGCTCTCTGCTCAGCTCAGCTCTCTCTCTGCCTGCCTTTCTGCCTACTTGTGATCTCTATCTGTCAAATAGATAAATAAAATCTTTAAAAAAAAAAAAAAGGCACTCGGTGTTATCTTTTTTTTTTTTAAGATTTTATTTATTTATTTGACAGACAGAGATCACAAGTAGGCAGAGAGGCAGGCAGAGAAAGAAGAGGAAGCAGGCTCCCCATGGAGCAGAGAGCCTGATGCAGGGCTCAATCCCAGGACCCCGGGATCATGACCTGAGCTGAAGGCAGAGGCTTTAACCCACTGAGCCACCCAGACACCCCTGTTTTGCCTTTTTTTAAACGCTTGGGGCTTCTTCAAGAATTATTATTGACCCTGGTTATTCACTCCTGGTTTATTTAATTTTAAGATCAGAGAAGTGAATTATTTATATATCGCAGAAAGAAATGTAACTAAAATTTGTTGTAAGTTGATTTTATTTTCTTGTGAATGTGTATGCCAGTAGCAATGAGTATATCAAGTTCTTGGGCCATGGCTTAAAAATGTCATTCCTCATAAGGATCCTTTGATAAAATCCTGACTCCAAGTCTGGAATAGGGAAAATACAAGTGAACCTGCAACATTTTGTTGCACCAGAAAATAAGGAAGGACTCAAAGACCAACCAAGACATGCCAAAAGGCTGTAGGGGGCCCCTGAAAGGGCTCCTGCTACCCAAGTTTGGTACAACTTGAGCAGCAAATAGAATCAAGGAGTAATGATGATAAAGTATTGTAACACAATGAAATGTTTTTGAAAAATAATCCACGGTCCACGATGATACTCAGGAGAGAGAAAGAGAGAAATTTTCCTTACAGAGGAATGCCAACTAATAAATATAGGAATGATAAAGGATTAAAAAATAACTGCTTTGTAGGGCACCTGAGTGGCTCAGTTGGTTAAGTAATCGACTTGATTTTGGCTCAGGTCATGATCTCAGGGTTATGAGATCAAGCCCTGCCTCAGACTCCCCGTGGGGTGTGGAGCCTGCTTAAGACAGTCTCTCTCTGGGGCACCTCGTTAGACCTGTCGGTTGGGCATCGAACTCTTGGTTTTGGCTCAGGTTGCAATCTTCTGGTCGTGGGATGGACCCCAAGTCAGCTCCACTCTTGGCAGGAAGTCTGCTTGGGATTCTCTGCCTCCCCCTCTACCACTTCCCCTCCCCCCAACTAGGGGCATGCGTTCTTTCTCAAAAAAAAAAAAAAAGAAAAAAGACTGCTTTGCAACCAGTGATATAATCATCATTTCAAGCAATACCTTAAACTACAAGGGGCAGGGACGCCTGGGTAGCTCAGTTGGTTGGTCAACTGCCTTCGGCTCAGGTCATGATCCCGGAGTCCTGGGATCGAGTCCCGCATCAGGCTCCCAGCTCCACGGGGAGTCTGCTTCTCTCTCTGACCTTCTCCTCACTCATGCTCTCTCTCACTGTCTCTCTCTCAAATAAATAAATAAAATCTTTTAAAAAAAAAAAACAAACTACAAGGGGCAGTATACTCACATGGACTCAAAGTGTCACTGCACAGAGGATTTACTAACTATAAAGGGGGACACGGAGGGATCTGGGGGACACCTCACTAACTGGCAGGTGCCTGAGTGACTACACATTACCTGTCTGCTGGTATGATGCAAAAAGAGACAGACAATCACCTATATAATATTTTGGCCTAAAATATTTCCCTAAAAATGATGAAGAGAAAACAATCAAATCAATACAGAATATGACAACAACTGGCCTGGTCTCTTCAAAACTCCAGTGTCATGAAAAAGGGAGGTGGGCAATTATTCTATAAAGACCAAATATATCGTAACTAAATATAATGCATGATTGATTGATTGATCCACTGATTGATCCCAGCTTGAAAAAAAATTGTTATAAAAAGACATTTGGGGGAAATTGAATACAAACTATACATAATAGTTATTGTTCATTTTCTTAGGTGTGATCATGATATTATGGTCACATGGGGGAAATGTCACTATTCTCAAGAGAGGCATGCTAAAGTGTCACAATAGTGACAACATCCAAATGTTAAACAATCGGTAAAGCTAAGTGAAGGATGGGGAGGTGTTAATTACATTATCCTTCAACTTTCCTGTAGACTTAAAATGTTTCAACTAAAATGTAGGTAGTGGAGACCTGAATATGGTCTCAATGATTTTCTCATTCCCTTTGTGATCCTGGACCATAAAGGATTCCCCACGTCTTTGTAAATTGTCTTTTGATTCAAATACCTTCTACTGTGACCCTCCCAGAGCACTTGAAGTTGAACACACACCTGTTCCAAGCAAAGCATTGTTTCTACTGCCCGAAAGTGTGCAGGGCTGTCCTCCTTGCAGCTCTAGCACTGCGAGCACTTTCCTGCTTTAGCACCTCACGTTTGTCATTTTCTCATGGCTGTGTGTAGCTTTAAGAATCTGTCACTGTCTTTTTGTGACTTCAAGATGAATCATTCTCCCAGTCTCTAAAGAGAAAGATGCCATATGACTTTCTTATTGCTGTAGAGCAAGAAGGTGGCTGTTCCCAGAGCCCTTGGCTAGAATCACTGGTGGATTCCGGCAGTGGCTTCTGAAGTTTCAGGCAGATGCTGAGCGTCTTGGGAACACCACGGAGCTGAAAACTGGGACTCCCCTTGGAAAGTCCTTCCACCTCTCAGGGTCTCAGTTTTATTAGTTAAAGGGAATGACTGGAAAGAATGAGTTTAAAGTTCCCTTCACACTCTAACAGTACATCATTCAAGTTCCCGATTCCTGGAACCTATCTATTGTCCAGGCCCAGGAGGCAAAGCTAAGGGTGAGTCCGCCTCCTTGAGAACAGTCCTCAAATTTTCAGATGCTCTCACAATGCAGGAGCACTCTAGGCTCTTCTCCCAGCAAACTAGAAACATTGTTTAAGACCTAGCCCATGGCCACACCTGGCCATAACTTACCTTCCTTCTGAAAACAAATGTGACAGTTGCAACTTGTGAAGCCTCAGAAGAAAAATTAATTCCATATGTCCTTAGCCCGCTCTATAAAGAGAGCATCAAAGGGGGACACTCTTTGTGGAATATGGTTATCTGCTTCTTTTATTCTCCAGAGCTGAATGTTGTCTGTTAGCGATAGGCCCCCTTGGAAAATTCTGACAGGGCAGAAGGAAAGAAGGTGTTGGAGAATAGGGCAGAAACCATAAATGAAATCCATAAACTTTCATCGAGGGTGTGTCGGGGATAAAGAAGATGAAAAGTTTAAGAGATCGATAATAAATGCAGAAGAAAAACCATGTTAAAAAGTGGTGGACTGATTCATCCTCACGTTCAGTTCAACACCCTTATGTTTCAATGGCATTTCTTACCCTGTTCATTTTTATAAGAAGTAAGGATGCAAAAACATTTAAAATACATCCTTCCCTGGTTGATCATTCAAGACAAGTGGTTGATCCACAAAACTGTGATAGTTCGGTCAAGAAGAACCCATTGCATTCTTATGATTTTCTACAGAGTTTAAATGTGGCTAGCTTAAAGCCCAGATGTGGACCTGCCCCACCTCTAGGGGACACAGGCCAAACCAAACTATCCTGTCTTTTGCATGACTTTTGCAAGAATGCATTTAAGCAAAGTAAAAAGAAAAGAAAAAAAGATTTCCTTTTGAAGGAAACAATGTAGTCTGCTGGGAACTCTGACCTCCATCACTAAGAACTGAGGTGATTTATTGGTACCCTGTTTACATATTTTCCTCATTAAATTAGATTGATCCTTCATTGCTTATTTAACAAATTCGCTATAGTCCATGTATTTGTAGTAAAGACAAGTTTAGGAGTCTGTGGGGAGAGCTCCCACAGAAGTCAAAGGTAAAAGGCCACTCCTCTTGAATATTTCTGGTGAGCAGTATTTATGCAAATAATTTTCTTCGTTCATTCTTTTATTGTCTGTCTCTTCCACTCGACTGTAAATTCCATAAAGATGGGGACCATATCTGTGTTTTTCACTACTGAAACTCAGCTCAGAGTGCAAATGCAGTTAAGTTGTTAAAGAAGGAAGATATATATAACCTTTGTAATCAGAAAACAAAGCACGGCATAAGTTCCCCATTAATTCACATCTTTTTTTTTTTTTCAAATAAAATCTCAGCAGATTTCTTTACATAAGGATTTTTTTTTCTCATGGAATCTTTACATAGATCTCACAGCACATTGTCACTAAGGCACTCCTGAATATTTTGGGAGCTTTGTATCTAAAAATAGTCTCCGCATCTATCATTATATTTTAAAGCCCATCAATGCCAGTATTTGGGAAAGCTTCTGATTTGAGTATATCTACCCTGCTTGCAGCTGACACACTAAACTCTCTTATTAAATCCAAGAGTTGGGGGTTCATTTTGTTTGATTCTCTTGGTAGGCTAGGTAAAAAATCATATCATCTGCAAATAATAAAATTTTGTCTTTTCCTTTCCAGTGATCTAAATCTTGTTTCTGTTTCATCTTTAATTGCACTAGCCCCAACTGGGAAAGACATCAAATGGTAATGGTAGTGGTGGGTGTCCTATAATCCACTCCTGGTTCTAATGAGAAGCCTCTGGTGTTTCCTCATTCTCATTTTCACAACTGGAGCCCAGCACACCCTCATGGGCTTACTTCTTGCACTTTACTCTTCTTACAGACCACTTAAAATGATCCTAGTGTGATCATGTGAGTCTTAAACAACACCAGGGCGGTTAGCTCTCAAAGAAGTGTCCTTTCTGTCCCTAAGCCACAGTGGAAGGACCTTCTTTTGCCCCCATGAACACACATGCGCACTCACACGGCAGGTGGAGCTTGTCCAGTCACACCACCCCACCCCCGTGGGGATTCCAGGCTTTGGAGGGGTAGGTGGAGCAAAGCTGAAGCCCGGAGGGGTCCAACACATCTGCAGCACTTGGAGCGACAGCAGCTCCTGCCGCTCTAAGGACCCCAGGAGCTCACACCCTTGGCTGACCAGCACATGCTGAGTCCTCTCCCGCCCAGCGCAATACAAATAAACCGATAGTAATGGTGTGTTTGTCCTAATCTGCGTAAGAAGTGAACAGTGTATTGAAATGATACAAAAGGAATCACTTCTGCTCCTGCCCCAGACAATGAGGCTGCTGACTTCTGGGTCTTTCCTGGGTCCACCTACCCATCCGTGATGAGGCAAATCCCTCTTCTGTCCCTTCCACTTGCTTCAGGGCAGATTACCGCTGGAAGCCATGTTCAAGTTTGTGGAGAGACACTGCCCTTCTCTGGTCTCAGACGTTCCCCCCTCCTGCAGACCTCCCCTCCTTTTCAGAATGAAAGCTCTTCCTCTTGCTGCCTCCAGGGGATGAGGACCATGGGCGAAAATACATCAGCAGGTGCAAGGGCATCTGGACCTCAGTGTACAGACTGGATGTGCTGCCTGGGCAAGGATATCTTCCCTAGAGAACCGCATCCTCTACAGGCCTTTGCCCAAGCTCTGGGGCTGTCAGAGCGGCCATAGGAGAAGACTGGTGTCATCTCCCCCGCTCTATGGATCCAAGGTTGCCCCGAAGAGAGCCATTATGGAGAGAAGACCACACCAGTTATATTTCCCCTTCTACCAACCTTGGGTACCAGCTCTACTGCCAAACCACCTCCAACCCACGTTTGAGTAACTTGGAACCTTCTTTCCCCCTTCCCAGCTCCCTCCTTGGCTACGACACCCTGTTTGGCAAGGGGAAGCCAAAGGACATATACATCCATATTGGTGTTCATGGACTGGGGGCAGGAAGGAGGCTGGCTTTGTTCCCCCAAGCCCACCCCTGGAACTGCTTCTCTCACCCCCTTGATGAAAGGCTGCAGCAGATGGCTGGATGAATCTGTATTCCAGAACCAACCCTAACCCCAACTGTTTGCTGTTTAGCTTCACTCCAGTCCCCAGTCCTGACCAGCACCTACTCCTCATGCCCAGCTCAGCAATCCAAGCCTTGGCCTTACACTAATATTAGGAATTATAGCTAACACTTACAAGCTAACACACACGCACACACACACACACATATTTATGTTTACAGTAACCCTCTGAAGTAGGTACTATTATTATCCTCCTTTTAAGATGAGAAAACTGAGACCCTGGGAGATTAGATGACTTGCCCAAGGCCACACAGCCAGTAAATAACAGAGCTGAGATTTGAACCCAGGATCCACAGTTCTCCAAGCTTATACCAACACTGAAATTACTAGCCTGCTGTCCCCAGTCCACCCCCAGACTCTCCAGCTCTGATGGCAATCTGAACTCCTTGATAATAGAGCTGAGCCCCGTGGCTTGCCACCCCAAGTTAGAAGGCAGAGCGTGCCCACCGTCTGCCACATCACAGGCTCTCCTGACATAGCCCTTCCCCTCCTATGGTCAACAGAACCCAAGTCAATGAGATGTCAGTACTGAGCCAGGCCACGGTGGTCAGCTCATGGAAGCCCAAGGGAGCCCAGGCATCAAAGCATCCCAGTTGTTAATGAAAATGAATTCCAGATACCCAGGACATGACCATGGCACCCCAGGCCCACCTTCCAGAACTACGGGGGACACTGTCCCATCAAAAGCATTCCTGTGTCTGGAATTGCCTGTGAAATCCAAGGAGTGGGCAGCGGAAGAAGGCAGCTATGGGAGCACAGAAGGCCTAAGGGTGAGAAAGTCCACAGGAAGGCCGCCTTCACTTACCCAGCAAGGAGCAGCAGCGGAAACTACATGTTGCCATTGTGGCAGAACCCCACGCACCAACTTCTCCGAGCTGTGTGCCAATGGCTCCAGGTGCTGTTCTGCAACTTTCTGGCCCAAATTCTGCTGTCCTACTTTAGGTGGCTCTCCCAGCAAACAGATCTAATTTTACCCATGCATGAACTCAGTGTCTCTCAGCCCCATCTTATTCCTATCCTTCCATCCCCGTGCTTCTAGCCACCTCCCTAAGACTTCCTAAGGTATTCATCACTGTTAATTATGATTCATAATCCGACGTACAATTTGCTCAGAATTCACAGCAACCAAGCTAATTCATCTAGTTCTTATATTCACAAGCTCCTTTAGTTCTTTGGGATCCCTATTTTACCCATTTTCCTAAACTCAGTTGCCTCGGGACGAGCAAATGTCATATCCACTTTCAGAAGGCCGTATAACCAAGACTAAGACAACATCTTTTATTGAAATCAAGATAGCTGGAATCACTATCTTTGGAATCGCTGGGAAGGCAAAACAAAATAGACTTGCTCGTTCCTCCCGCCCTTGAGTCACCAGCTTAGGATCCTTGAGTTCAGTAACTCAGATCAGCCTGCTTCTTGGGGCCCATGCTCCTAACACCTAGTTATTCCCCTTCCCTGTGATTCCCTTTCTTCCTACTGAGCCCATTAGATGTAAGCTGAGTTGTGTGGAGAAGGAGGCGAAGAATCAGTATCGAAGAATCCCCAGTATAACTGAGGCAAATTCCCACTAACCTACTTCACAGCACAAATAACTCAGGTACGAGACAGAATCTTGTTACAACACCCCCCCCTTATTTGTGAGGGATGTGTTCCAAGCCTCCCCAGTGGATGCCCTAAACAGCAGATAGTACCAGGACCTATATATACTATGTTTTTTCCTGTAAGACATACCTATAATGAAGATTAATTTATAAATTAGGTACAGTAGGAGATGAACAATAATAACAAGATAGAACAACTATAACAGTATACTGTAATAAAAGTTATGTGAATGTGGTTTCTCTCCCACTCCTTTGCTCTCAAAGTATGTTACTGAACTGTACTCACCCTTCTTCTTGTGATGAGGGGAGACCATAAAATCCCTGTGTGATGAGACAAAGGGAGGATGGAGAGAGGTAGCATTTGGGCAGCTATTGACCTTCTAACGGTCCATCAGGAGAACCATCTTCTTCCAGACCACAGCTGGCTGCAGGTAACAAACCACAGACCATGAAACCATATTTAAGGGGGCCACTACTGTAGGAGCGCCTGGGTGGCTCGGTCGTTAAGCATCTGCCTTCAGCTCAGGTCATAATCCCATGGTCCTGGGACTGAGCCCAACATTGGGCTCCCTGCTCAGCAGGAAGTGTGCTTCTCCCTCTCCCACTCCCCCTGCTTGTGTTCCTGGTCTCTCTGTCAAATAAATAAATAAAATATCTTTTTAAAAAGGGGGGACACTACTGTAGTCCTAAATTTATGCATGATGTGGGGGTGGGGAAAGAACCCTACCCAATTCTTTAAATCACACTATGGAACATTTGCAAAGAGAGGCAAAACTTGCTTTATTTTTTGTTGTTGTTTTTGAGAGAGTGAGAGCATGCCCATGTGGGAGCATGAGGTGGGGGGCAGAAGCAGTGGGAGAGAGAGAATCTGAAGCAGGCTCCACACCCAGCACGGGGCTCAACACAGTACTCAATCTCATGATCCTGAGATCATGACCTGAGCCGAAATCAGGAGTCCCACGCTTAATCAACTGAGCCACCCAAGTGCACCTGCAAAACTTGCTTTAAAGGTTAAAAAAGAGGGGTGCCTACAGGGCTCAGTCAGTTGAGCATCTGCCTTTGGCTCTCAGGGTCTTGGGCCCCAGGACCTTCTCAGCATGCTTTCCCTCTCCCTCTGTCACTCCTTCTGTTTGTGCTATCTTGCTCTCTCTCTCATGCATGCTCTCCTGTCAAATAAATAAGCAGAAACTTTTTTTAATTTTTAAGTAAAAAAGAATATCACAAAATGCCATCAGAGTCATTTTGTGTCTATTATAATATCTCATTAAGACGATGCTTTCCGGAGTGCCTGGGTGGCTCAGTGGGTTGGGCCTCTGCCTTCGGCTCTGGTCATGATCTCAGGGTCCTGGGATCGAGCCCCGCATAGGGCTCTCTGCACAGCAGGGAGCCTGCTTCCTCTCTCTGCCTGCCTCTCTGCCTACTTGTGATCTCTGTCTGTCAAATAAATTAATAAAATCTTAAAAAAAAAAAAAAAAGACGATGTTTTCCAGTCACATTCTGTGGACAGGTAGGGGGTAAATCCAACAGCAAAGGACAAACATGAAGCATGCTCTGGGGAGAGGTGCTGTAACCTGGGGGCCATGGCATCTTTGCTGGGCTTAAGGGGGTTCATGCACATCTTGGAAGTCCATTCAAAATTTTGTATATTTGTGCCTTTTTTCTGGAAAAAAGTTTCAGAATTATTATCAAAGGCCCACCACTCAGGGTGCCGGGGTGGCTCAGTGGATTAAGGCCTCTGCCTTCAGCTCGGGTCATGATCCCAGGTCCTGGCATCGAGCCCCGCATCAGGCTCTCTGCTCAGCCGGAAGCCTGCTTCTTCCTCTCTCTCTCTGTCTGCCTCTCTGCCTACTTGCGATCTCTGTCTGTCAAATAAATAAATAAAATCTTTTAAAAAAAAATTTTTTTTAAAAGGCCCACCACTTAGGGGGGAACAAAACAGCAACACTAAAAATACTAATATTGTAGATAATAAATATCTTCTATAATTCAAAAGTTTTTCTCAAACCCAGTTGTCCCTTCCTCCTGAAAACTGGTCCCTCTTCCTCTCTGGTCCCGCAGGAACACCATGACACCAGGCTGGGCAGCCCAGCTGGTAGTTGCTATCACTCCTGGGCCCGCCTCGTGTTGCTGGCAACCCACTCCCCCACAATGAAAGGCCAGGTAGTCTCCCATAGCACCTTAATTAAGCCAAACAGGGAACACTCAAAAGAGCTGAAAAGGAGAGAGCATGGAAAATAAACATCCGGTCCCCAGGAGAACACAGCTCAAGCAACCTGTGGAATTCCTCGGGAGGCCTGGAAAGACTGAAGGGCTGGAATCACTCAGGGAAGCAGATGAGCTTTCTGAAGGTTAGGAAGGAAGAGCATATTACATGGGCTGGGCTTGCAGGTGTAACAAGCACAGATCAGAGGCGGGAACAGATTAAAGCAGCAGAGATGCAGGAAGGGAACAGATGGACTGGTCCAGGCCAGGCGGAAATGAAAGGCAAGATGAAGGCCGTATCATTGAGCATCACTGAGAGATGAGCCTTGAACTTCTGTATGGAAGATGTCACAGACTGGGCAGAGTTCAGTGGGGAAAAAGACCATGTGACTAGGCTCTAAAGGAGAGGATTGAGAAATGGGGTTTAAATGATAGAAAATAGAAGGGAAATATGATTACTGAGAAGATAAATTGGCCAGCACATGGAGGGTCAGGTATTAATTTTGGAGGCACATGGTAGAGGAATGGACCAGTCAGGAAGGGGCATGCAAGACCAGATGCAGGTGTGGATAAATGGGATGACTCGTGTGAAAGGAAATTGGGGGACCCTCCCCATACATGCCTGGGGTCCACCTCTGCAGAGGTCTTCCCTCAGCTCTAACAACTGACTTTTACCATAGAATTATTGCGAGTACCCATGATAGTCCCAACATCCATCTCTGCCAACACTTTATCCCATATCTTTGAAGAAAAAGTTAACTGAGTGGCCAAGATTAAAGAAAAATATAAATTACAGCATAAGAAAGCCAGAAAATGACCAATAGCTTCCTAGTCTGATCTGGAATCAGTTCCATACCCTGAACCCAGTGTGCATTCTATCCCTTGATTTGTTGTTATAAGAGATTGGGAAATCCCCACATCCTAATGACCATCAGTTTTATCTACACCCTGGAATATTATGCTGCTATGTAAAAGAATGAACAGTATCCAGTTCCAGTTGTGCTAACATGAAAAAATATTCAAAATTCCATCTGGGGAAAGAAAAACAAGTTGGAGATTGTACATATAATTCAATTCCACTTGCTACAAAGAATTATACAAATCCATATGAACTGTCTAGTTGTGCTTGACATTCATCCATCTACCCATCCACTCACTCAAGAAAATTTATTAAGTGTCTTCTGCGTATCAGGTACTACACAAAAATCCTTACTACCTAAACAGAATTTCTATTTCGGTGGGGGAGTGAGATGGATAATAAACAAGAGAGCCAAGCAAAATATATGTGTACTATGTAAAAAGTGAAATCGGGTGAGGGGAATAGAAGTGTAGGACAGATATGATTTCTGATACTATGGTCAGGTCCAGCTGATGCCCTGGAAACATGTTTAAGTAAAGAGTAGAAGGAGGTCAGGGGGGAATCAGGCTGCTATCTGAAGGAACCAAAGTTTCTGAGTGAACGTTCTGTGGCTGGAGCATGCCTAGAGGGCCTGTGCTGGTTGGGAGAAAAATTGGAGGTGGGGAGGGTGCAAGCAAGAGTCCATGCCCAGGGGTAACAGGGCGTTACAGACCATGTAAGAATATTGCTTTCACTCAAAGTGAGATGAATACACATTCAAAGAAAAGCTTCTAGAAAGGTATTAATAGTGATTAACTGAGAAATGGGATTTGAAATAGGATTGAAACTCTTTTTAATTTTCACGTTATAAACTTTCATACAGGTTTTAAATTTTATTATGAGTATCTATGCCTTTTATCATTAATTTCTAAACTAGTTCAAAATGCAAGGTTTCTTTTTTAGTATTAAAAATCACTGGAGTGCCTGGGTGGCTCAATGGGTAAATCCTCTGCCTCTCAGCAGGGAGCCTGTTTCCCCTCTCTTTCTGCCTGCCTCCCTGCCTACTTGTGATCTCTCTCTCTCTCTGTCTGTGTCAAATAAATAAATAAAATCTTTTTTAAATCATTATTCTATTAAAAACATAAATTCAATTAATTTGCTACTTTTAGAATATTCTAGGTTTTCTTAGATTCTATATTTGTCCTCTGGCATCTGTTCATCACAGGATCAATTCTATTAACTATATTTTATTTTCTGTTTTCTTGGTACTCTGGTATTTGAGGGCCTCACAGACTCAGAGAGAGACTGCCCCTTCCAGGGCTACTAATTCCTAAAAATAATAATGGCTTGCCAAAGAGCACACCTTTCGTATGCAAACAACCCAATCCCTACATCTGTATCCCCAACTAGTTCCTAATCTAACTCACAAATCCAGGTCACTATCTCTGCTACCCTAAGTTAAACCCAAGGCCACATACTGGGCAACCCAACGGAATTATTCAAACTCGCCAATCCTTAACTGTGTTCTCTGCCCTAACTTGGCTTTCCCAAGAAACCCCAGTAAAGGCTGTGGCCTCATGACTTCCCCTCCCGCCTGTCTTCTGTCTCCAGATCATCCTGGTTTGGGGGGGCAGAGACAGGGTAGCTGTGCCCTGTGGTATAAAATCTTCCTTCAGTGGCATGGACCTCTCACTGTTACCACTCAATCGTAGTTATATAAATTAAACCCTGGGAATCATAATTTTAGAACACACAGCTATATACCTTTAAAAATTCCAGGGATCTCCATAGAAATAGGGGAAGAGTCGCCATTTTTGTTTTGTTTTTCATTTTAACTGTTGAATTAGCTCATTCCCCAACTCATTCAGACTTCAGCCTATGCCTTTGAAAAGTGGAAAATAAAGACCACTGAAAACCACGAAGGGACAAAACTGCACATTGAAGTTGCTCTAGAGATTACTAGTCTAGCAGACTAGTACCTGGTATGTAAAAAAAAAAAAAAAAAAATCACATCTTACTGCCATGCTCAGCAATTGCTGTAGGTAGAAAGGCCATGAAAATACAAAGCCAAAGGGTGTGGGTGGTTTTGAATTTGAGGAAGTCTGTAGGAAAAGCCAGGATGGGGATTTCGGCTAGATCTGAAGAGGGGTGGATCACAGAAGAGCACCTGCTACAGCCCTCAAAATGTTACAGAACAGGGATTGTGATGACTAATTTAAGGTGTCAGAGTAGAGACTGAGTTTTTATACAAAGGAAAGATTTGGAGCAGAAGTCATCGGAAACCTAAGAGAACGTAAAAGATGAACCAAATGTAAATCAGAAAAGGTACATGAGGGCGCCTGGGTGGCTCAGTGGGTTAAGCCGCTGCCTTCGGCTCAGGTCATGATCTCAGGGTCCTGGGATCGAGGCCCGCATCGGGCTCTCTGCTCAGCAGGGAGCCTGCTTCCTCCTCTCTCTCTGCCTGCCTCTCTGCCTGCTTGTGATCTCTCTCTGTCAAATAAATAAATAAAATCTTTAAAAAAAAATGTAGATTTTCAAAAAAAAAAAAAGAAAAAAAAACTACATGAATGGGTCATTTATTTTTAAGATTTTATTTATTTATTTGACAGAACACAGAGAGGGACTACAGGCAGGTTTAGTGGGTGAGGGAGAAGCAGGCTTCCTGCCAAGCAGGGAGCCTGTTGTGGGATCATGACCTGAGCCAAAGGCAGATGCATAACAACTAAGTCACCCAGATGCCCCTGAATGGGTGATTTAGAAGTGCTTGTTGACTGGGGTCAATCTTTGAAAAAGTAGTCATAAAATGCAAATCACAGGTGTGTATTATACAAAGGTCTGCAAATTTCTGTAAAGGGCCAAATAGTAAACACCTGTAACCCATATTATGTCAGTCACATCAAACCATCTCCACCATGACAGCACGAAAGTAGCTACAGATACTACAGAAACGAGTAAGCCTAAGTTACAATAAAACTATACTGATGGGCGCTGAAATGTGAATTTCATGTCATCGTCATGTTTCACAAGATACTACTCATGTTTTGATTTTTTTTCAACCATTTGAAAATGTAAAAACCATCCTTAGATCCCAAGCTGTAGTTTGCCGACTCCTGACTTAGGGAATAGAGTTTAGGAGGTTTATAAATGTCTACAGAAGGAAAAATATGTTGGGCTTTGGTTCTTGTTCTGAACCTACTGGCATGGGAAATCTTGAAAAACTCCTTGACAAGGAGGTCCTATACCTCATTGCTCTTAATGCTCAGGCTGCCACAGTGTATCCAGCCCTTGCTCTCCCTCTGACGCATCAGAAGGTTGCTATGGGTTTCTGCTGTGTGTTAGGCCAATGTTACATCCTTAAGCTAAAGGAAACATCAAAGTGGGCTTATTTATGAGACATAAGAGAATTTTTTTTTAGATTTGGGATCCAGAAAAGGCCTTAAAATTTTTTGATCCAGGGGGCACCTGGGTGGCTCCGTGGGTTAAGCCTCTGCCTTCAGCTCATTTCATGATCTCAGGGTCCTGGGATCGAGCCCCACATCGGGCTCTCTGCTTGGAGGGGAACCTGCTTCCCCCTCTCTCTCTGCCTGCCTCTCTGCTTACTTGTGATTTCTGTCAAATAAATGAATAAAATATTTTTTAAAAAAGTTTTTGATCCAGGTTCACCTGGGTTGCTCATTTGGTTTGGCATCCAACTCTTGGTTTCAGCTCAGGTCATGATGTCATGGGTTGAGGGATCAACCCCCACGTGGGGCTTTGGGCTCAATGCCCAAATCTGCTGAGATTCTCTCCCTCTGCTCCTCCCCTAGGAGCATGCATATGCATTCTTTCTCTCTTTCTCTCATAAATAAATTTTTTTAAAATTGTCTGATCCAATTTCTATATTTTAGGAACTAAATAAACAGAGAGTCAGAGAGGATAAATGGCTTACCCATCACATCAGAAGCGACCTAGGACTAGAACCCACAGTTCCAACATCTTCATCTTCCCATGTTTCCACTCCACTACCTTCATTTGTATTCTTAGAATAAAATGGGGCGCCTGGCTGGCTCAGTGGGTTAAGCCTCTGCCTTTGGCTCAGGTCATGATCCCAGGGCCCTGAGACTGAGCCCCACATCGGGATCTCTGCTCAGCAGGGAGCCTGCTTATCCCTCTCTCTCTCTGCCTGCCTCTTTGCCTATTTGTGATCTCTGTCTGTCAAATAAATAATACAATTTTATTTAAAAAATTATGAAATGTGCTAAGGGATATAGGGGGTAGTGGGTAGTGGGGTATGGCTGGAGATGCAGATATTGTAAACAATTCAACACTTTTTAAAAAGAACATAAAACAGGGCATCTGGGTGGCTCAGTCAGTTGGGCATCTGCCTTTAACTGGGATCGTGATCACAGGGGCCTGGGATCAAGTCCCATGTCAGACTCCCAGCTTAGTGGGGAGTCTGCTTCTCCCTCTGCCCCTCTCCACATTCATGTTCTCATGCTCTCCCTCTCTTGCAAAAATAAATAAAATCTTTTAAAAATAATAAAAAGAAAAAGAAATAAAAAGAATATAAAACAGAATGGCATTACACATCCATAGAATTTTTTGTACTGTTTGGTCCCAACTATAGGACGAGGGAGAAATCATAAATCTCAGGTAAAGCGTGGGAGCTGAGAAGTATTTGCAGGAGATCCTTCAACATACTCCTTCACTAAGTACTATCCATGCACTAATAATAATAATAATAAAATATCTTCCACATAGATATTCTACAGCAGTAGTTCTCAAAGTTTGGTCCAGGAACATTCAGGCATCCCAAAACCCTCTCAAAGTCACCACAAGATCAATACTATTTTCATCATAAAACTAAGATATTGTTTGCCTTCTTCATTTTCAATCTCGAAAAATACACAGCAAAGTTTTCCAGAGGCCACATGGTACACAGTGTCATAACAGAGTGAAAGCAAAGTAGATACAAGAATCTAGCAGTCTTCCACCAAGTGAGACATTAATGAGATTTGCAAAGATGTAAAACAATATTACTCTTCTCACTATCCTCTTTTTGTTTAGGAAAATATTGTTCTTTTCTGACAAATATATTATTTGTATTAACATCTAATGGATTTATTATTTTTAATCAATTAAATATTTTAAACTGTTTAGTTTTATTTTAATATACAATAAATATCAATAAACAGGGGGCTTTTTAAAATATTTTATTTATTTATTTATTTATTTGAGAGACAGCATGAGTGAGAGAGAACACAAGCAGGGGGAGGGGCAGAGAGAGAAGCAGGCTCCCCACTGAGCAGGGAGCCAAATGTGGGGCTTGATCCCAGGACTCCAGAATCATGACCTGAGCCAAAGGCAGTCATTTAACCAACTGAGCCACCCAGGTATCCCATATAGTGTTTTCTCTTAATCTCTTGTTATACATAGTTTAAAATGGACTTTATCACCCCAGAAATAAAATTTATGTCAACACAAGAATAACATTAAATATCTGAGGGAGGACAAATGATCCAGTTTATTCAACAAATAAATGGCAAGGAAAGAAAGAGGGGGAGGAAAATAAAGACTAAGAGACTTAAAGATATAGAAAATAAATGCAGTGTGTCTACCTCATGAGACCCTGATTCTAACAAACCAGCCATAACAAAGCACTTATAAAACAGTTGGGGAAACATGGAGATGGAGAAGATATTTGATAGCAATTTTTAATTTTACTTAAGTATGAGATGATATTGTGGTTGTGTTTAAAAAAAAGAACACTTTCTAGGAATACACGTTGAAGTATCTATGGATGAGATCATTTGATGTCTGGGATTTCCTTCAAAATATTCTAATGGACAGGGGAGTGAGAGAGGTATGACCAAGACTGATCATAAATTGATAGCTGTCAAATCTCAGACATGGATCCATGGGATACCATTTTTTCTACTTTTGAGTACATTTAGAAAAGTCTATTCAAAAAAATGTTTAAACAGGTTGTCATGTTTAAAAAGGTGGGAAACCACTCCCCTGACTCATTCTTCTCTTAGCCATTTACAAATCAACAAGTCATATAATTTGGAGGCTGGGAATTTATTTTTTTAAGATTTTATTTATTTATCTGAGAGCAGAGCGAGAGCAAGTGAGAGAGAGAGAGAGAGAGAGTGAGCAGGGAGTGGGGAGAGGGAGACGCTGATCAGGGAGCCCAATGCAGGCTGATCCCAGGACCCTGGGATCACTACCTGAGCTGAGGCAGATGCTAACCAACTGAGCCATCCAGCCTCCCTGTGCCCCTGGGGCAGGGAATGTAAATGAGGCCCTCCCTCCTAACGAAGACATCAGATGGGAAGAGAAAAACACTCAGAGCAAAATTCATAACCCAAGTTGAGTATGGCTCCAAGGAAAGCAAGTATTTAGGGGCACCTGGGGGTTCAGTCGGGTAAGCATCTGCCTTTGGCTCAAGTCATGATTGCAGGGTCCTGGGATGGAGACCGCCATCGGGCTCTCTGCTCAGCAGGGAGTCTGCTTCTCCCTCTCATTCTCCATCTGTGCTCTCTTGCTCTCAGTCTCTCAAGTTAATAAGTAAAAACTTAAAAAAGAATTTTATTTTATTTTTTTAAAGATTTTATTTATTTATTTCACAGACAGAGATCACAAGTAGGCAGAGAGGCAGGCAGAGAGGGGGGAAGCAGGTCTCTGCCAAACAGAGAGCCCAACACGGGGCTTGATCCCAGGAGCCTGGGATTATGACCGGAGCCGAAGGCAGAGGCTTTAACCCACTGAGCCACCCAAGCACCCCGGAAAAACCAAATATTTTAAAAATCCATCTTCAAAGGACTCCTGCTTTGGGCAGAACACAGGAGCTATGAAAAGAACACTTTCTCCTGCCCAAGACATTGCCCAGATATCTATGAGTGTCTTATCAACCCATAAGTAGGAGAGTCTCATTTGTAAAGCCACCAGATCGTGGTTTGTTTTCTTCTCCTCTGGAATTACTAGCCAATAGGATTCAACAGTACATTAAAAGGATTATTCACCACGACCAAGTGGGATTTATCCCAGGGCTGCAAGGTTGGTTCAACATCCGCAAATCAGTCAATGTGATACAACACATCAATAAAAGAAAGAACAAGAACCATATGATACTCTCAATAGATGCTGAAAAAGCATTTGACAAAGTACAGCATCCCTTCCTGATCAAAACCCTTCAAAGTGTAGGGATAGAGGGCACATACCTCAATATCATCAAAGCCATCTATGAAAAACCCACTGCAAATATCATTCTCAATGGAGAAAAACTGAAAGCTTTTCCACTAAGGTCAGGAACACGGCAGGGATATCCATTATCACCACTGCTATTCAACATAGTACTAGAAGTCCTAGCCTCAGCAATCAGACAACAAAAGGAAATTAAAGGCATCCAAATCGGCAAAGAAGAAGTCAAATTATCACTCTTCACAGATGATATGATACTCTATGTGGAAAACCCAAAAGACTCCACTCCAAAACTGCTAGAACTTATACAGGAATTTAGTAAAGTGTCAGGATATAAGATCAATGCACAGAAATCAGTTGCATTTCTCTACACCAACAACAAGACAGAAGAAAGAGAAATTAAGGAGTCAATCCCATTTACAATTGTAAAGCCACCAGAAGCACTTGAAGGGAGCAGTACTAAATGTGGACCACTTCATTTGAGCCTGAGCCCAACTACATTGATCTCTTATAGCAAACAGTTCTTTTTATTTTTTAAAGATTTTATTTATTTATTTATTTGACAGACAGAGGTCACAAGTAGGCAGAGAGGCAGGCAGAGAGAGGGGGTGTGGGAAGCAGGCTCCCTGCTGAGCAGAGAGCTCGATGCAGGGCTCCATCCCAGGGCCATGAGATCATGACCTGAGCCCAAGGCAAAGGCTTTAACCCACTGAGCCACCCAGGCGCCCCCAGCAAACAGTTCTTAGAGACAGAAATCAACAGATGCATACTGAAGAATGAATGATACATTTCACTTTTTACTTCTTATATTGAACATTCTTTTAAAATCTTTTAAAATCTTTTTTTTTTTTTTAAGGAAAAAGAAATAAAAGCCACCTGGGTGGCTCAGTGAAGCATCCAACTCCTGATTGAGGCTCAGGTCATGATCTCAGGGTCCTGGGGTTGAGCCCTGCAGTGGGCCACACTCAGTGGGGAGTGTGTTTGAGGATTCTCTCTCTCCCTCTGCCCCTCCTTCGGCTCACATTTTCTCTTTCTCTCCCAAATAAATCAATTTTTAAGTAAATAAATAAATAATAAAATCTGCTGTACAAATGTACACTACAAAAACTTGGAAACACAGTTTAGAATTACTTACTAAAGTATAAAATACACATATTCTATGATCTAGCAATTCCATTTCCCAGTACATATCCAAAAGAAATGTATATATATGTACCAGGAGCTATGTGGAAGAATATTCTTAACAGAAATGAAAACAATCCAATGTCCTTTAATACTACAGTGGATAAGTTATGCTATATTTACATATTAGAATATTCTACAGCAGGGAACACAAATTACAGCTACACATACAACATGGTTGAATCTTACAAACACGAAGTTGAGCAAAAAAGACATAAAAGAGGGGCACCTGGGTGGCTCAGTCGTTACGAATCTGCCTTCCTCTTGGGTCATGATCCCAGGGTCCTGGGATGGAGCCCCGCATCCAGTTCCCTGCTCCACAGGGGGCCTACTTCTCCCTCTCCCACTCCCTCTACCATGTTCCCTCTCTTGCTGTGTCTCTCTCTGTCAGATAAATAAATAAAATATTTGTTAAGAAAACATATAAAAGAATACATTCTGAGGTGTTAAATAATAATTTAATATCTTGGCATGTTTTAAGACAAAAGATTGAATGCAGAATGAGAAAAAAAAAAAAAAATCCTGCCAAGCTGGGGAACGTAATCTAGCTCAGAGTCTAAGCTCTAGGAGATGACACTAGGGGGATAAGACATGGGGTGAGGCACTTTAAAACCAAAAAACTAAGATCTTTCTCAGACTGATATTAGGAGAAAAAAGCCTCACAGTGTTGCTGATTGGCCCTGGATGCAGAATTGTGAGTTAAGTGAAAGGCCTGGGCTGGCTGCGGGGTGGGGTGGGGGTGGTCTTTGTATACATGAAGTTACAGCTACAACTTCAAGATTATGGCTTGGATGCCTCTGTTGTATATATGACGTACCCCACAGGGGACCATACTACAGCCGGGTTCGTGCTGGTGTCAGCAAGCGAGGTAGTCAGGTCAATGTTTGTTAATATTTTTCTATTTGTGTATAGAATTCAAGAACCGGCAAAACTTTAAACATCAAGAAACTGATCATCATAAAAATCAGGATAACTGTTACCTATGTGGAAGGGGGAGGTTGAGAAGGAGGTGACCAGGACAGGACACATGGAAAGCGTTCTGAGGGTAACAGTAGATAGAGTTCTATTTCTTAATCTGGGTGATGTTTTCATGCCTTTTATAATTATACTTACTCTATAATTATTCACCATACTCTGTGTTCTATGCCTTTTCCTCTGGGTGTTATCATTCACAATTAATAAAGGTTTAAAATAAACAAATCAGGGCACCTGGGTGGCTCAGTGGGTTAAAGCCTCTGCCTTCAGCTCAGGTCATGATCCCAGGGTCCTGGTATCGAGCCCCGAATAGGGCTTTCTGCTTAGCAGGGAGCCTGTTTCCTCCTCTCTCTCTCTCTCTCTCTCTGCCTGCCTCTCTGCCTAATTGTGATCTCTGTCTGTCAAATAAATAAATAAAATCTTTAAAAAATAAAATAAACAAATCAACTTCATTATATACAACTATAGAAGTCCCTCTGAAATTGCTAGACTTGTAATAAGTGTATTAATACAGCTTCATTTTTTTTAAGATTTTGTTTATTTATTTGACAGACAGAGATCACAAGTAGGCAGAGAGAGAGGAGGAAGCAGGCTCCCTACTGAGCAGAGAGCCTGACTCAGGGCTCAATCCCCAGGACCCTGGGATCATGACCTGAGTCGAAGGCAGAGGCTTTAACCCACTGAGCCACCCAGGTGCCCCAATACAGCTTCATTTTAGCATGAAGGTATCAATTGAAAATGGAAACCACCTGGGGCGCCTGGGTGGCTCAGTGGGTTAAGCCGCTGCCTTCGGCTCAGGTCATGATCTCAGGGTCCTGGGATCGAGTCCCACATCGGGCTCTCTGCTCAGTGGGGAGCCTGCTTCCCTCTCTCTCTCTGCCTTCCTCTCTGCCTACTTATGATCTCTGTCTGTCAAATAAATAAATAAAATCTTTAAAAAAAAAAAAAAAAAAGAAAATGGAAACCACCTATTTCTGATGTGGCAAATTATCATATGCTATTTTAAGATCTCCTGCCTATTGATTTAAATACAGACGAGCTGTAGAATAAGTATGCTGAACACACTCTTCTGAAATGGTGACATTTGGGTTCAAAGATATCCCAAGAACATTCTAAGATCGACTTTTAAAAGTACTGTATTATAACTAATGTTTAATTTGGATCCTCTCCATTTTGCTAAGCTTTACACCAATTGAGCTAGGGTTTATAGGCCATGAAAGGCAATTAGAAAGAATTGCGACATTCTCAAAACACTAGAAAACTAGTGCTCTGGAGATCATACTCTAAAAGTTTGCTCAAGCAGATTCCGATATGCAAATGTATGCTTTAAAATTAAGCTTCATTAAAATGCACTTACGAATTTAAGTGGAGGCTGATTTTGTAACCACATTTGGAATTTAGATTCTTACTACTTTAAAACAAATGCTATGTAAACATGAAAATTAAGTAATCAAATGATTCTTTGCCCTCCTTCTACAACAATTTTGCTTGGAACTATTGATACACTTCAAAATATAAACCCTCAGAACAACCCAGCAAGCAAACAGAACCCATTGGCTTTAGTAATGCACTTCAGCCAAGTCAAGGGCAGACTCCCTTGAGCTCATGAAGATCACTGGCTCATCAGAACTTTGAGAAGGCCCTCTGCAGTTCAGCCCAGCAGCCTTCCCCAGGCCCGAACAGGCCCTCCTTGTTCTCCTGTCCTTGCCTGCCAGCCCCTGGAGTTGGCTTACATTCTCAGAGCGTGCTCTTCCTAGCCCTTAAGGTCCTCTCTCTCCCTGTTTGGCTGCCAATGGGCCTATCATCTCCCCAGCACCTCTCATTTCATACCCAGTTTGAGGAAAAGCCAGAACATGATAAAAGGACAGAACACAGATATTAATAACACTTGCCGAGCATGTAATGCAGTCCATGCCCCTCAAAACCCTGACAGGGAATTGTCATTAGACCCTTGTTTTATGAAGAAGAAAACCAAAGTCCAAGACAACTTGTAAAATCTGCTTGAGGTCACGCAACTAACAGAGAGGAACCCAGCCAAGCCAGTGCTTAATAATCCACTTCCCTGCATCTTTGCAGACTCGGTGTCCTAGACGGCTCCGCTCAGTGGTTCAGAGCTAGGGCTTAGGGTCAGACAGTCCTCGCTGGAGTCTCAGGCCTCTCACTTCCAAGCTTTGTGACCTCAGACGGATGACTTGATCTCTCTAGTTTCAGTTCTCTAAGGCAAAGCTCAGTGAATGGTAGCCATTACTATTTCATTCTCAGATGTTCACCTCTAGTGTAGACCTCCGCTCCCAAACTTTCCTTTGCCTAAGGATCACCTGGGGCAGCCTGTGAAAAGCAGATTTCTCCTCTGCCATGGGAACTCCTGAGCCAGGTCCAAGAAGCACCATTTTAATGTTTTAACAAGAGTTCTAGAGATTCTGAGGCAGAGAGCCAAGGTTTGGCAAATAGCAATCAAGTACTTCTAACTTCCATACGTGCATTTCTCTCAGGAAAACTCTGTCTCTAAGAACTCGAGGTCTTTCTTCTGAAGTAAGTCCCACTCCACATCTGCCTTCTAGCTGGTGGCTTTCAAACAGACCACAATCACAATAGGAAATACATTTTACGTAATAACTAAACACACACACACACACATACACACACACACACACAAACACACAAATCTTCCACAAAATAAGGCCTTCCCTGTGCATGTGGCATTTCCATTCCTTTTTTTAAAATCTTTCTTAAAAAAAAAATATTTTATTTATTTATTTGACAGACAGAGATCACAAGTAGGCTGAGAAGCAGGCGGCAGGCGGGGGGTGTGGGGAGAAGCAGGCTACCTGCTGAGCAGAGAGCCCAATGTGGGGCTCGATCCCAGGACCCTGGGATCATGACCTGAGCCGAAGGCAAAGGCTTTAACCCACTGAGCCACCCAGGCACCCCTCTTTTTTTTTTTTTAAATCTTTCAATGCTAGGCACAACTTCCAATTTCATTTCACAACCCAATAATAAGCTGCAACCAATAAATGAGCTGCAATCAGCAAAAACCAATACAAGATGTATAAATAGAAAATCTAAGCAAAGAAACAAAACTACAAAAAACGTACCAAATAGGGCACCTGGGTGGTTCAGTCGCTAGGCATCTGCCTTCAGCTCAGGTCATGATCCGGTCCTGGGATCAAGCCCTGTATCGGGCTACCAGCTCAGCAGAGAGCCTGCTTCTCCCTCTCCCACTCCCCCTACTTGTGTTCCCTCTCTTGCTATCTCTCTCTGTCAAATAAATAAGTAAAAAATTTTTTTAAAGGTACCAAATAGAAATTGTAACACTAAAAAAAATACATATGTGAAATAAAAACTGCACTTAATGGGCAGATTGAAATGCCAGAAGAGTCAGTAAACTAGAAATTATTCAATTTGAAAAACATAGAGAAAAAAATTTTAAAGTCTCAGAGATGTGTAAAATGATATCACACAATCTTACATACATATAATTAGAACTCCAGAATGACAAAAGAGAGAGAAAGAAGCCAAAAAAGTGTCAGACATAATGGCTCCAAAGTTCCCTAATTTGGTGAAAGACATAAATTCAAGAAGATTGAGGAAGATTCAGCAAAACCCAAGCAGAAGAAATAAAAAACATACCTAAGGATATCAAACTGCTGAAAATCAAAGATAAAGAAAAGAATGTTTAAAGTGGCCAGAGAGGGCGCCTGGGTTGCTCAGATGGTTGAGCGTTTATCTTCAGCTTCAGTCTTCAGATGTCCAGGTTCTGGAATCAAGCCCCTCATTGGGCTTCTGGTTCAGCAGGGCCTGCTTCTCCCTCTGCCTCTGCCTCCCCCCTTGCCCGTACTCACTCTCTCTCTCTCTCTCTCTCTCAAATGAATAAATAAAATCTTTCAATAAATAAATAAATAGGGGCACCTGAGTGGCTCAGTGGGTTAAGCCTCTGCCTTCGGCTATTCTTCCCTCTCTCTTTCTGCCTGCCTCTCTGCCTACTTGTGATCTCTCTCTGTCAAATAAATAAATAAAATCTTTAAATAAATAAATAAGCAGCCAGAGAAAAATGACTCCTTACTACAATGATATATTCATAGCTAAATTCCCATCTGAAACAACAGAGGTCAGAAGATAGTGATGCAACAACTTTAAAGTGTCTAAAGAATAAAAAAAAAAAATACTTCCAACTCAAGGGGCACCTGGGTGGCTCAGTCAGTTAAGCATGTGACTTTTCATTGCAGCTCAGGTCATGATCTCGAGGTAGTGGGATCTAGCTTCATATGGGTCTCTGCACTTCGTGTGGAGCCTGCTTTGGATTCTTTCTCCCTCCCCCTCTGCCTGTCCCTGCTCATGCTCTGTCTAATAAATAAATAAAATCTTTTTTAAAAAATCCTTCCAACTCAAAATTCTATATCCATCAAAAATATCCTTCAGATATTGAACAAAAGGAAATAGAAATGTTTTCATATAAACAACATCTGAAAGAACTCACCAACAGAACTATACCACAAGAAACACAAAGAAAATTCAGGCTGAAGGGAAATAATATCAGATGGAAATTCAGACCCTTGGGGAGAAATAAAGAGCACCAGAAAGAGTGATATATAGATATAAAAGACTATATAGATATAAAAGATAGATATAAAAGACTTATTTTTTCGCTTAATTTATTTAAGTACATCTAACTCTGTAAAGAAAAATTATAACAAAGTATTGTGGTATTTATAGCATACTTATATTAATGCACATGACAACTATAGCATAAAGCAGGAATCAACAAATTTTCTCTATGAGGGTCCAGATGGGAAATAGTTTAAATTCTATAAACATTATAATCTCTGTGACAAATACTGAACTCTGCCATCATAACATGAAAGTGGACATAGACAACACATAAAGGAATGGATGTAGTTGTACTGCAATTAAACAAAAGCAGGTACAGGGCAAGATTTGGCCTAAAAGCCACACTTTGCTGATTTCTCACATAAAAGATTGGAGTCAATGAAACTGAGTGGTTGCAAAATGTTCACATTTTATGTGAACTGTACGATAACTCTAAGTAGACTCTGAAAACTTAAGGATATATACTGTAGTCCCACAGCAACTATTTGAAACAAAACTACAAAGAAAAATAACTAAAAGCCAATATAAAAAATAAAATGGACTTCTCAGAAATACCCAGTTGACTTACCAAAAAACAGTGAGGGGTGCCTGGCTGGCATAGTCAGTAGAGTATGCAACTCCTGATTTCAGGGTCATGGATTCAAGTTCCACATTGGGTATAGAACTTACTTTAAAAAAAAAAAAAGTGGTGCTTGCTTTGGCAGCACATAAGCTAAAAATTGGAATGATACAGAGAAGATTAGCATGGCCCCTGCACAAGGATGACACGCAAATTCATGAAATGGTCCATATTTTTTCAGACCTGTACCCCTGGTGCAAATAATACATTGTATGTTAATAAAAATATTTAAAAATTTTTCAAAAATGAAGGGGCACCTGGGTGGCTCAGTGGGTTAAAGCCTCCGCCTTCGGCTCAGGTCATGATCCCAGGGTCCTGGGATCAAGCCCTGCATCGGGCTCTACGGCTCAGCAGGGAGCCTGCTTCCCTCTCTCTCTGCCTGCCTCTCTGCTTACTTGTGATCTCTGTCTGTCAAATAAATAAATAAAATCTTAAAAAGAAAAAGACACAACAGTTGAGGCCATGAAGTCTAGCTGACACTTCCTTCACAAGATGTCTCCCTCCGTAGAATGTGTCTGGGTTTTGGTATTCATGCTTTAATGAAGTTCTGTTTTGTATTATTTCATAAACAAACAGCACCTTCCTTATACTAATATGTACAATGTGTTGGCTCCACTCTGAATTGGGATGATGTAGAGGAAGACCACAAATGACCACTGGGTGTCATCAAAGTCTTATACAAGGCAACAGGCTTGGTTGGCATGGCTCCTTAGTGGTCTACCTTTTCTGGAAGGGGGAGATAAATTATGCTTGGCTCTAAATGGAACCAAAGAACGTTATCAATCTAGAACTTAAGTATGTGGTAACATGGGCCAGGGGAACACAGCTGAGGACTGGAAAATAAGCGAAAAATAATATCTTGAAATCATCCAAAATAACATCTCCAAGTCCTTTCACTTGTATTTGCATACTTTCTTCAAAATATTAGGACAGCTATTTGGGCCCTATTAGTGGGAAACCTACTGTTTTGTTTTGTTTTAATTTTAAATTACTTCATTATTAGTACTTCCAGCCTTTGTATTGCCTTCACTGTGGCTCATCCCATTAGTTTAGGTACTGGTACAGACTACAGTAGGAAGTGGGCTTATCACCTCATGACAACTCTAAGCATAATAAGCACGTGCCCCAAGGTAAGAGTGACATTGACATGGAAGGGAGGACCCCACGTGGCAGGCTGCAAACCTTGCAACCTGTCACCTTTTAAAGGAAATACATACGATTTGGGCTTAGACCTGCCAGAACCTCACTAACAATCATTTTAAGACTTGCATTCCTGAAGTGCCTGGGTGGCTCAGTGGGTTGAAGCCTCTGCCTTCGGCTCAGGTCATGATCCCAGGGTCCTGGGATCAAGTCCCACATCGGGCTCTCTGCTCAGCAGGGAGCCTGCTTTCTCCTCTTTCTCTCTCTGCCTGCCTCTCAGCCTACTTGTGATCTCTGTCTGTCAAATAAATAAATAAAATCTTAAAAAAAAAAAAAGACGTGTTCCTAATGATAACCACCAGTTGTGCTAACCTATTTCTATCCATGGACTGAATGCACTTAGGAATCAAATCGTTTCAGTTCTATGCTCACCTCCCAATACAAGGTCTAGTTTTCACAGACAAAAGGTATTCTGGATTTTTTTTTTCTATACTTTGCTGACAAAGTCATTACCCTGACTCCAAGGTCGTATTAGTTACAGTAGTTAAGCTTATATATCTCCAATGTGATGATGCAAGGCCATGATAGAATTCGCTGGAGCCCCATGTTAAGCACTCTATCAGGCAACTCCAAAGAAAATGTTTTTAAAAAAGTAGATCCCCAAAATTCAGTCGTTTAAAATATCAGAAGTTTATCTCTTGGTCAGGTAACCTTCCAAGACAAGTGTCAGAGAGTCCCCTAAGTGACTCCCCTAGGGCATAGTTGGGGCTGGTGTTAGCCAGCTAATGGGTGAAAAGAGAAGGGAGGAGTCTCAATGCTGTGCTAACTTCCATCCTAGGAGGGGCAGACATGACTTCCGCTCAAGTTCCATTCATTGCCTAGAACTGAATCACATCATTATTCCTAACTGCGATGGAAACTGGGAAATGATGGTCTAGCTGTGTTTTCCCCAAAATCAGATTTTTTAAATTAAATTTATTTATTTTCATCATAACAGTATTCATTATTTTTTCACCACACCCAGTGCTCCATGCAATCCATGCCCTCTATAATACCCACCACCTGGTACCCCGACCTCCCACCCCCCCCACTTCAAACCCCTCAGATTGTTTTTCAGAGTTTTTGGAGGCAGCACTTGGTCCACAAGTACCCATTACTAGTCCAAATCATGAAGTTTTACTCTGATTAAACATTAAATTGAGGCACAGAGCAGTAAATTTTCCCAAGGTCATACCGCTAACAAATGGCCAACTTAGGGACGCCTGAGTGGCTCAGTGAGTTAAGCTTCTGCCTTCCGCTTGGGTCATGATCTCCTGAGATGGAGCCCCACATCTCATCTCACCATCTCACAGGGCTCTCTGCACAGTGGGGAGTCTGCTTCCCCCTCTCTCTCTCTGCTCTGTCTACTTGTGATCTCTCTGTCAAATAAATAAATAAAATCTTTTTTTTTTAAAGTGGCCAAGTCAGGATTTAAGCCTAGAAGTCTCTACTTTTCACCACTCTACTATATTTCTAATACCATTTGATTCTCTAATAACCACTCTGTATTACTTTGTAATTTTTTAACAATAATAATTTTTTTAATTAAAAAAGGATGCAAGAAGCCAGGGATTTACCAGAGGGACAATTTCCTATGACTAATTTGCAGGCCTCCTCCCCACCCCCACCCGCTCTGCATTTTCAGAGAGGTGAGCAGAAACAGCCTGGGTATGCCACACAGTGAAACTACCTAAGACTTCACAGACTGATACTCTGCCCAGCAGACTGCAAGAGGGTAGGGCAATGCTGCATGGGTTCGAAGCTGCTTTTGAACCTTTCCTACATTCAGCGCTGCAGGCAGCCTCCCCACTTCTGACCTCTTTCCAAAGCACCTGGACCAAGCATTGCCACCCCTGGAGGCCCATATCCAGGTCCCCAGCCCTGCTCTAGTTCCCTGGAGCCTGGAGGCCGCATCGGTTCTCAGCTCCTGATGACTTTCTCTCACTGGAGAAGAAAGTGGGCAAACACCCTTGCCTTGGCCTCTTAACATTTGTGGAACCCAGGTCAGAGAATGCGGAATTCTCCAGATAAATGAGGCAGCAACGTGTAATGATGTGTTCCCAGGCAGTAATCCCATGAGGGAAGTACTGTTGTTGTCACTACCAGCGTTCTACAGATGCAAACAATGAAGCACAGAAAAAAATAAGTCCTTCTCCAAAGACCAGACAGAAACCAGTGGTTCAGCTCAGTGGAATCTGGCTCCTATTCCATGCGTGAACACATCCTCTTTGCAACCCCATGAACTGGCACAACTCTAGTGGGTGAAGAAGCAGTGTGGGGTGGGGTTGCGGGAGAGGAAGGGAGAGGAGAGAAAGGAGTCCCTGTACCCAAAAGGATACTCGGGAGTTTCAAAGGGTTCTTTACAAGCTCTCCCCGTTTGGTGGAATGTGTGTGGATACGAGGGTGCCCACGCGCAAGTTTTAACCACTGAATAGACCAAGTAAAAGGGACTTGACTAGAATCTAAGACCTGGAAGGCAGAAGGCAAAATGGGTTCTGAAAGTTCCAGAAGCGAGCGGTAACTGACATCCCAGCGCTGTGAGCCTCGGGTGGTGAGGTTTAACCTTCCTCCGCTCTTCTGGGAGGAGCTGCGGTTTCAACCTGACAGCCTGGAGCCCTAGGCAGAGGACAGGAGGTTCCAGACGACAGCAGCGCTGCCCTCCCGGCCCCTGCGCGCAGCCGGGAGCGCAGGGCACCTCTGCCGGCGCCCAAAAGTTCCCCGACGTGGTTGCGTGGTGCAACCAGTGCGGGGAGCTGAGGCTGGGATTTGGAGTGGGGAAGATGGGGGCGGTTTTCTTTCAGGTCCGAGGACGAAGCTTGTGAGCCATGTGCACACCTCCCTGCTCCTTACGCAATTTGAGTGCTGCTCCAAGCGCAAAGTACTCCTCCCAGCGGTCTCTGGTGTCTTTCGGGGTGGGATGGGGAATGTAACTTATTCCATCCGCCTTCGTGGCCTTCGCCACCTGGACACCGAAATCTGGCAGCTTGTAGCCATCGAAGAACTACTGCGTTTCCCCAGGCGCACTGCTGCTTGCCCCCTGAGCTCTTGGTAACCAAGTTGTGAGCCCAGACTCCATGGTGAAGCCACAGGCTTAGCACCTCAGAGCCTCGGCCCATGCTGGGTAACCTCGAGGGCCAGGAACCCTAGCTTTTGTTCTCCTTAACCACTGAGTTGTCCATAAAGTGAAATGGGACTGGGGGGTGGGAGCGGGGAGGGAGTCAGCAAGACGTAGAAGGCGGAAGGCTAAATTGGATCCGAAAATTCTAGAAGCATGCTGAACTACACATTCAGCGCCACAACGTCCCTCAGAAAGGTCATGGATGTGAACGTGAAGTATCGACTTATTCGTGTTCAGTGTTCAAGTCCTTTTGGTTTACTCACACTAGCAAATAGAAAGGTAATCCGTGGCGGAAACAGCAGGGTCTCCTGCTGGGGAGCGGGGCGAAAGTGCACGCCTCAGGGCCTCTCCATTGACCTCGAATCTGTTGCAGGATTTTCCCAGGGTTGCCCTGCCATCCCCACACTCAGTGCTTGAGCTCCTGCTGGTGTTTGAGAGACCACTCTCCTTCCAGTCTGCTCCTGGGGTCGGAGGAGTGCGTTCTGGACTGTCCGTGCCCCCTTTTCAGCTGCCGCGTTGCATTCTGCTGGAAGAACCTGGCCTGGAAAAGGTAGGGGTAGTACCGCCTTCCCCCATGAGCCCCAGGCCAAAAACCCAGCGAGAAGCTGCAGCAACCTTGCCTCTGTGGCCCAGACCTCGGTTTGAATGACAAGTCAGCTGTGTGTCCCCCAAAGGTTTTCTCGAGGTCCCCACATCAGCAGTGGGTGTGTTTCCATTATGCACTTCCAGCTAGTTTACACAAGAAAAAAAGCAGGCTCCTGGTACACAGACCCCGAGTCAGATATCTCATCTGCCTAGCGGGCAAAGGGACTGGGAGGAGCTGACCGCACCCCAAAACCCTGGAGGTTCCATTAGGAATGAGGTGGGGGGCAGTTGTGGACACTAGCAATGCAAAAGGATTGGGCAAGCGTTGTCCCCTAGAAGATACAGTGGCCAATGAAGAAAAGACAAGAGCACGCCAGTATGGTCCTGGAAAGATGGAGATGGCAGGCTCCCATAAACTCCCAACCTCTCCCAAGGTCTTTGAATTCTAGAACAAACCCAAAATATTTCCTAGAACTTCTAGAGGGATAAAACCACAAAAGAATGCCTGGGGCGGTGGGGGGGGGTGGCAGCTGGGCCTGGGTGGCTCAGTGGGTTAAGCCTCTGCCTTCAGCTCAGGTCATGATCCCAGGGTCCTGGGCTCTCTTCTCAGCAGGGAGCCTACTTCCTCCTCTCTCTGCCTGCCTCTCTGCCTACTTGTGATCTCTCTGTCAAATAAATAAAATCTTAAAAAAAAAAAAAAAAAGAGAGAATGCCTCTGGGACCAGTGGCCTGGAAACCCATGTCCCAGGGACCCTCTATGGGAAAGTGCAAAGTGGGGGACAAGGAGCAGTCCCACAACAGTGCATCTGACACTCCCCCCACCAGGAGACTAGGCAAGTTCGAGTGAGCCTAACCCTTTGTGCAAAGAGGGCATCACATGCTCCCGACAGGGGGCATCTTCTCCCCCACAGGACCCCTCAGTGTAATGGAGGATGCCCAGTGGTAGAGCAGAGGTGGTGGTGCATCGGGCCAGGGAAGCCCAGGCCAGCAGTAGGTCAGGAGCTGAAAACAAGGCATGGAAGACCTGTTCTCCAGCTGTTCACCAAGGCTCGGAATAAGTACCCTGCTATTTGATCTACAACAACAGAGAAAGGAGGGGTACCTGACTCAAAGAATGTCATTTCTACCCTGGACCTTCAGTGTTCCTCTGTGCCATGGGAACAATGATTCCATCCATGTCTGACAAGAGTTACCTCAAGGCTTCTCTGGGAGGACACGGTGGGACTCTGTGACCACATGAAGTGCTGCAGCCAGAGATGATGGGCAGAGTATTCAAAGTGAGAATGTCTTGGTGATGGGACTGGAGTGTAGGAGGCCAGAGCAGAAACACTGAGCTCCCCTACTACCCGCAATCTTGTCTAATTCTCTGGAGAATAAACGACTCCCCAGGCCAATGGAGAAAACCAAAAGTAGAAAAGGGGAAGGAGAGTGCTCTGAGGTTGAGGAGGGAGTGTGGCCACACAGTGGTGTTCCCCTAAACTCAGTGTAAGTGCCCCCTCTACCCTTCTCAGATCACTGTGGAGGGGGATGTCCCTCTGCTCTGAACTGTGGACAAATGTGTCCCATTCTCTAGGATACTGTCTCCCTGAGTTTAGACCAAAATGAGGAAATCACTAGGATATTATGATTTGGTGACCAGATCCTATTGGCCAAACCCAGTTTTGTGTCTGGATTATCAGATTTAATATGTCAAGTCTTTATTTTATTCTCCAAATGCAGCTGTAAGTTCAGCCTGTCTGGTTCCCTCACTCTTGCTCTCTCCTTGCTCATTGCCTCTGGTCTTTTCTCCCACATACACATACAGCCCCTTGTTTTCCAGTTAAAGAGAAACTGGAGTCATATTTCCTTCCAGGGAGATGCCATTTTCCAGATCTCAGCTGACCTAGACTTTAGGTTATTAATGGAGGTTCTCATAGATAACATAATACAACAAACTTGCCACCATGAAAAAGCCCAGAGGACATGCTTAGAGTGGGAACAAAGGAGCAGAGAGAAGGCAAAACTAGGGCAATTGTCTCTTTTATATTTCATTTTCAGAGGGGAAAATGTTTATATCGGGCCAAAGCAGCTACCACTGTGCTGACAAAAAGACTTGGAATTTGGAGTTAAGACACCAAAAGGCAATACTGGTTAAATATCTAGAGTTCAGTTTTGTAACTAGGGTCCACAAAACAGCAGGCTGAGCCCAGCCGTTATAAAGGCTGTCCCTCCGTGGTGAGCCCCACTTCCCAAAGCATTTCTAACGAGTTCACCAGGCTCCATCAAGGGGCCTTCCTCAACCAAAAGGCAGGCTGGGAACTAAATCCTGGCAGATTTGAAGGTGGATTACCTTCCTCATTATTCCGCAGAGAGCGAGCTGTGTGGATGCTGGAGTTTTAATTACACACTTGCTTTTTCGGGGGAAGAAGACCAAGATCACATTTTTCAAAGTATCAACTTGTTTTCCATTAGGCAGTTGTTGAAACAAGTTCTTTCAGCGACATGTTATGTCTTTAGGAAGGGGTGCTTCAGATGGCGCGCACTAGCACAATTTTGTGGCTTTTAATTACTATTTTGTTCTTTTGGGGGGTTTCAGAGACTGGCGCCTCAGCGTGATTAGACCGTCTAGTGGGCCCGCTGCAACCAGGCACACCCCCAGCAGGTGGCGCCACAAGGCCGGCACTGCTGCGGGAACTGCGGACTTCGGGAGTCCAGTCAAGGTGAGCGTCCCTCAACTCCCGGCCACGGTCCCCAGCCAGCAGGAAACACTGCTCTGGGGAAAGTCGCCACTTCTGATTTAAGAGGAAATTGCAATGATAGGACGAAACAGGGTCCTAACTGAATGAACTGGAAAATAGGGTTAAGCGCTTGAGGGAAAAAAAAAAAAAAACTTTTTCTATTTGTTTCTGTAAATTCACCCAGACTTGGAGTATCGAGACGCCTCTCTCCCCTAAGAATTATCCTTTGTCGTAAATATATAGAATTTAGAATTAGAACGAACTTTGAAGGCCGTCTGGTCAATCTGGTCTAGCATCCCAACCTAGAGAGGAAATTCCCGGGGCCGCTTTGTGCCTGTCAGTTCACCATCAAATCTACCTAATTGCTCGAAGTCTCGTCCTATCGGGAAAGTACGAGGGAAAATGGTTTCAAATATATCGTTGGTGAGGGGGCGCCTGGGTGGCTCAGTGGGTTAAGCCGCTGCCTTGGGCTCAGGTCATGATCTCAGGGTCCTGGGATCCAGTCCCGCATCAGGCTCTCTGCTCAGCAGGGAGCCTGCTTCCCCCTCTCTCTCTCTGCCTGCCTCTCTGCCTACTTGTGATCTCTCTCTGTCAAATAAATAAATAAAAATCTTTAAAAAAAATATATCGTTGGTGATAATATTTTTGAATTTATATAGCTTTTCACGGAAGCAACAAGAAAACAATCGTTCAAACATTGTCTCATTAATTATCTAATATTCCTGCGGGTCGGTTAGCAAGTATGTGGAAGTAGGGATTATTATACGTGGTTTATGGATCATTTAAATCAATTGACTTCAAGCGCCGAGTGACTGACAAGGGTAACCGCCGGACGCTCCGCGGAAAAGCGGAGCTAGACCTGGCTCGACTCTCGGTGCCGCTTTGATCCGTGTTTGAGGCGGACCTCGGACTGGAGGACGCGAGTCGCGGGACCTGGCGGGCGCTCGTGCACAGAACGGGATGGGAGACCCCCGGTCTTCCTCCCCTGAGCCGGTCCCCGTCCTCGCGCCTCCCGTCCTGCGGCTGCCCGCCCCTCGCCCCGACTCCCCACCGCGCCCCTTCCCCACTCCCTCGCCTCGCTGCTCCCATTCAGCCGCGGCCTGTCTGCGCCCGCAACCGCAGCAGCCGCAGCGCCCGCCCCGTGACACCAGCCCCCCGGCCGGGCGTACCCCGGCGCCCGGAGCCTCGCGGCCCGGCGCTCGGGATTGGCTGTTGCTAGGTGACGTCCCGGCGCTCACGTGACGACTGTTAAATGCCCACCCTGCCCGAACCCGCCCCGCAGACAATCGTAAGGCCGCTCTGGGCTGCTCACCTGCTCCCGCCTCCCGGAGCCCCGGCCTGGCCCCGCCACCCCTGCCCCCTCCGCCGCCCGCCGCCCGCCCCCCGCCCGAGCCGGCGCTGGGCAAGAAGCCGAGCGGGTTAGAGAGGCGGAGAGAGGATGCGGCCGGCGGCAGCTGTCCCGAGCAGTGCACGGTGATCGCCTCCCCCGGAGGAGGAGTTGCCCAGACCGTTGCCACATTTCTTGTTTTCCTCCCCACCCTCCCTCACCCCCCGTAATTACATTGGCTGCTGGAGGGGACAGGGAGAGACGGAGGAGGCGCCTCGCTTCCCCGCTCGCGCCCGCCACCCCTGCTCTTTCCCGTCCCGGGCCAGGATGACTGGAGTCTTTGACAGTCTGGTGGCTGATATGCACTCGACCCAGATCACGGCCTCCAGCACGTACCACCAGCACCAGCAGCCCCCAAGCGGCGGCGGCGCTGGCCCCGGCGGCAGCAACGGCAGCAGCCTCCACAAGCCCCAGGAGTCGCCCACACTGCCGGTATCCACAGCTACCGACAGCAGCTACTACACCAACCAGCAGCACCCGGCGGGCGGCGGCGGCAGTGGGGGCTCGCCCTACGCGCACATGGGCTCCTACCAGTACCACGCCGGCGGCCTCAACAACGTCCCTTATTCCGCCAAGAGCGGCTACGACCTGGGCTACACCGCCGCCTACACCTCCTACGCACCCTACGGGACCAGTTCTTCCCCGGCCAACAACGAACCTGGTATGCACAACGCTGGCGTCAAGGGTGACAAGTCTAGTTCCTGGGATGGGTGGGAGAAAATTGTTTGGGGCGGGGATCCATCCGGAACCCTTGCCGTGTACTCTGCCTGCTCCCTCCCTGCCCGCCCTGCGCCTTTTACTCTTCTCAACCTCCAGTCTGCGGAGGGTCACTGGGTAGGTCCCTCGGGGCTCGGCTGGTGGGACCAGGTGGCCTTAGGGGGCCGAGTGGGCGCGCGGTGCATGCTTCATGGCAACTCATTTCCTTACCACCTGCTCCTTCTTTCTCTCCGGTTGGCTCCTTCTTCCCCTTCCTGGAGAATCCAGCTCCCAGGTTCCAAGGAGGCGCGAGTCCGCACTTAGCGAAGTGGAGTCTGAGCGCCCTGCTCGTCTCCGAGAAGCCGCTCCCCGGCTCAGGCCAAATCCCAGGCCAGGCGCTTACGCCCAGCGGGAAGTCTTTGGGGCTCCCCGTTTGTGGTGTTCTCACGGTTGCGTTGCGTTGCAGAGAAAGAGGACCTCGAGCCTGAAATCCGGATAGTGAATGGGAAGCCAAAGAAAGTCCGGAAACCCCGCACCATCTACTCCAGTTTCCAGCTGGCGGCTCTTCAGAGGCGTTTCCAAAAGACTCAGTACCTGGCACTCCCCGAGCGAGCGGAGCTGGCGGCGTCTCTGGGCCTCACCCAGACTCAGGTGAGGGCTCCCGGCCTGGAGCGGAACGAGGAGCGCGCGGGCCTGGGGTGGCTGGGAAGCAAGCGGGGTCAGCACAACGTTTTAAAAAAGTGTTTCTAAAGTAATTTTAAGGATTACGAGGCCCGCGCCTTGGGCGGTCTAAACTTCTACTCCTGATGCTGAAATCCCCAGGGGGGCGCCGCGCGTGAGAAAACGAAAGGACCGGGGTGGGCAGAAAGCCGCTTTCGCAGTCTTACCGCGCCGTACTGATTAAGCGGGTAAAATCATTGGCCCTCCTGACCCTCCCCCGCTGTCACCACCACCACGGTGCACCCACACCAGCTGTCTCCGATTTTCTGAGATTGCCTCCCAATAGAGTGGGAGCCATCCCAGCCTCGGAGGCCTCGGCACGTGATCCGCTCGCCTGCCGCGCGTGCTTTCCACGCTCCTCCCCTCCCCTGCCCCAGATCCAGGTTCTTCCACTAACGTTCGGGTTCCTTTTCCACAAAGGTCAAAATCTGGTTCCAGAACCGCCGGTCCAAGTTCAAGAAGATGTGGAAAAGCGGTGAGATCCCTTCGGAACAGCACCCTGGGGCCAGCACCTCGCCACCTTGTGCTTCGCCGCCCGTGTCGGCGCCGGCCTCCTGGGACTTCAGCGCGCCGCAGCGGATGGGGAGCGGTGGCGGCCCCGGCAGCGGCGGCAGCGGCGCCGGCAGCTCGGGCTCCAGCCCGAGCAGCGCGGCCTCGGCCTTCCTGGGCAACTACCCGTGGTACCACCAGGCCTCCGGCCCTGCCTCACACCTGCAGGCCGCCGCGCCCCTGCTGCACCCAACGCAGACCCCGCAGCCGCACCATCACCACCACCACCACCACCACCACCACCACCACGGCGGCGGGGGCGCCCCGGTGAGCGCGGGGACGATTTTCTAACCCGAGGGACACTACGCAGGAGACTGACAGAGCAGAGATCGGTGATCCTCAGTGCTCGCCCGGAGAGCCGGAGGGTCCCTCCAGCTGGCCCGAGGACGCCTCCCACCCTCTGTGAGGAGAGGCCCGGGAGGGCCCGCCACGGGCCCTGCTTCCTCGCGCTGCCTCTGAGCGGTGCGGAACTGGAAGGTTCTTCGAGGCCCCGGGCAGGGCCGCCCGCCTTGGCCGCCTTTCCGACCTGAGCCCCGCCTCAGACATGCCTCTCCTCCCCTCCGCGACCCGAGAGGCAGTCGGGCGCCTTCCTTGCCGCGGGCCACGAGCTGAGTCCGGGGGGAGGGACGCCTCCCCCGCCCCGCGAAGCTTCCAGGGTGCTCTGAGGCTCCTTTCTCCGTGCCCGCCCCCAGGCCCAGCTCCAGCGATGGGCTGATTGACCTCCCCGGCCTGCGCGCCCTCCCCACTCACCCCTGTGACCTGGGCGGCCCGCCGCTTTTTTTCTGCCCTGCTGTCCCAAGTCCTTGGAGCCCCCCTCTGCCCTGCCTTAGATCCCGCCCCCTCCCCCAGGAACGCTCCCTTAGCTCTTTCCTCATCCATCACCTTTGGAGTTTTTTTATTTTTATTTTTTTAAAAGTTTAGGTGCCTTTGCGGATGACCTCATTTTGATGTTGGGGAAAAATGATTTTTTAATATGTGGACACTGCAAAAAAATGTGTTTAAATTATCTTTTTTAAAACCTATTCAGGATTGTTAGGCTGGACTTCGACATAGAGTTTGTAAATAAAGGTGTCTGTGCAGATTTTCCCACTGATTTATTTGTATAAAAACACTCGTCTTTTCAGACTTTTTTGTAAACCCCCCCACTTGTGAAAACTGCGGTTTAGCAGTGACCTCAGCAACCCCTCCATTTTATTTTTCCCTTTGAAAATTTTCTCAGTTTAACTAAGCTACTGATTGGGTTTTATTTTATCTTATACTAAAGTCTTTGTTCTTGAAATGAAAGATATTTTGGGGTTATTTATTATGAAAACAACATGCTCTTAATGTTGATTTTACAATATGAAGAGATTATTTAAATAAATTATTGTTTTCATTGGATGTGTGCGCTTTTTCCTTGGAGTCATGACCTGGAGCCTCGAGCCCCCTGCCTCGGGCGGGGAATCTGGCCGGCCGAGAAAGTGACATTTCCATCTTTCAGAGGCTTAGAGAGCGGTGAGGCGAGGCGGGAACAGACGCGCTTGGCATGGGCCTCCCCGAAATGTTCACTCTCTGCGGGCACTCGAGTCTTGGCGCGGGGTTTGCCCTCTCGAGGCGCGGTGAGTCACCCTGCACTCCGGCAGCTGCAGCCTCCGCCCGCCGGGCCCCTCCAGCGCCGGCGCCACTGCCCCGCGCCTGGGCGGTCTGTGCCGCCCCCGCACCGGTGGTGCAGGCGGGGCAGAGCTTCCGAGCCGCCGCGGGGGACCTGCAGTCGCAGCCTGAGCGTGCAGAAGCCGGGGTCAGACCCCTACCTTGGACCCTCCCCTCTGCTTGCCCTGTGGCCCTGCTGGGGCTGCCAGAGCTGAAAACTCAGTGAGTCACCATGGCCCCCGGGAAACTCAGTTGGCTGCTCTGGAATGTAGGGCGACCCCGGCACGCAGGGCTGCGCTAACACACATAAAATCACACACTGTGACTCTTACAGTCACATCTATACTATCACACACTCTAGTATGCACACAGTCACACACTCCTGAGTCACACACGCACACCACTGACAAAAATTCATGCACGCACACCTTCACGTACAGGGATACACCAACCCACACAAGCACACTCATGCACACAGGCACATTCACATAGAGACTGAGGCACATTGCTGTGAGAGTGGCACCTTTCCATCTCACATTCTCTGAGGGGAAATGTGCACACACCGTTCAGCTCTGCTTTCTACCTTGGGTCCCCCCCACCCAGCTTCCATTGTAGGAAGTGACTCTACTTTCTGTCATTCTCTGCAAAGGCCAAGGGCAGGTGGGTAATATAGGCCTGAACTGAAAGTCCCTTTCCTTCAAAGCACTGAGGCCTACAATGGAAGCGTTTTAGGTTTAATCATTAACTCTGTGATTGGGGCTACCCGCCTTAACCTCTCGGTGCTGTAGTTTGCATATCTATACGACTGGAGAAATAAAAACAGCTACCTCAGAGTTTTTGTGAGCATGTAATGAGGTAATGAGGTAACAGTGCCCCGCACATAGTAAGCACTCATTTATGCTATTAGTAGTGTATTGTTTGATCCCAATGCCCCCCAAACAGGGAGGCTTTACTTGTGCCTTGTGTGTACTTGTGTGATTATGAGGTCCAGACTGACCCAGAAGCCTTTCCAGCTTTGCCTCATGTAGAAAAGCAGCACTGTAGAGCTGAGAGAGCTCAGCTCTGGCCCCTTCTTACATGAGAACCCGAACCTCAGCCATCCCCTCTGAAAGGGCCAGCCTCTACTGGAGAGGAAATTAGGGGCAGGCCAGAGAGTCCTGCTAGCCAGATCCAGGCCTCCTCTAGGAGGGCTATTCAGGCCATCCCTGTGTGTCTTCAGATCACCTCAGCCAGAAAGCAGACATGAGATGGGGGTGACTTTCTACATTCAGTGCCATCATCCTGAGACAAATCCTACCTTTTCTGGCCAGTTTTGGGGCTTGCGTGGAGTCTAGCTTACATACAACAGAGTATGGCCAGGGAGAGGGATTCTGGGAAAAACAGGGAAGCTACAAATCCAGTGGCCATTCCCATTCCTGCATTGTTTTCCCAGGCTAGGAAGGCCGGAGCTAAAGCTCGTTGACCCTGTGATTCCAACTTCTCTAAGCAGCCGCTGCCTAGCAGACCCCATTCCTGCTCTCCCTCCCCGCAGCTCCAAATTCCGTGGTTTTCTTTGAGTGCCAGTAGCTGGTGCCAGCCTTCCTCCTGCGGTTGAATGCGCCCTCCCCTCCTCTGCGCGCACTCCCCTCCCCCTCCAGAAACCAGCGAGGAGAGACAGGGCAGTAAATTGGCTGGTGTCGAGGATCTGCAGCAGACAAGATGATTAAGAGGCCTACGCCGGAGCGCCCGGGGCAGGGAATGTCAGCCCAAGTTGGAATCACGCAACAGGCCTTGGCATGAGCGAGCCTGGGAGCCGGGAGGGCGGGCGGCCCCAGCTCCGGGGTGGGCCGAGGCCCCACAGACTCGCTGGAGTCACCGAACCTGGCACCCGGCGGCGGCGGGGTCGCGCCAGGCCACGGCGCGTCTTTCCCCGGGAAGCCCGCAAAGCAGAGATCAGGAGGGTGCAAGGGCCAGAGGAAGGGGGCGTTTCCGCAGACCCGGAGAAGGGCAAAAAGATCGGGAAGCGAGGATGCGCCCAGGTCTCAGAAGTGAGGGGGCGGAGAGGAGGAGGGGTGAGCGAGGGGACAAACAAAGCCTGGCTGGGGGAGGCAGGGGACGGCTCCAGCCCCGCCGGGGGCAACGAGCTGGCAAGTCTTTCTCACAGTCTCACGGCTCGCGGAGAGACGCGGAGCCCTGTGATCAGCCCGCCGCCGAGCAGACACGCTCCCCCCGCGCGGGACTGCGCTCCCCAAAGCGCGAATGAAAAATGGAAATGGGAAGCCGCGATCTCGGCTCCCTACACTGGGAAACCAGTCGCGCTCGGAACACACATAAATCTTCATTGCAATCCCCTTCCATTTGCTCGCGTGAAATATCAGGCCAGAGACAGGATATGACAAGCGCTGGGAAGCAGGGGGAGGGAAGCCGAAGAGTGAGGGATGCCCGGCCCTCTCTGCTCCACCCCCTGGCAGGGTTGCTCGGAACTCTGGCAGAGCGCTGGTATTGAGTTCCAATTCCCCGGGCTGGCAGCCGGGGCGCTCCCTCTTCCACTTCTCATCCCGTTCCCGCCCCTTTGCCCCCCGCCCCCGCCAGGGCGCGCAGGCCATCCAGCCCCGGGTGCTCCGCTGGGTGTAGACACACCCCGCTCCCGCTGCCCCGAATTCCAGCCGCCGGCCCCGCGGCTCCCGGGGTAGGGAGAGCAGAGAAGAAAGGGAACGGATCCCGGGCCTAATCAGCGCGGCTGCAATGTGGGACCGTTTAAGAGGCTTCCCCTCGGCTTTCTTTCAGGATTACTTGTGAAATTTGTGAATATCCGTCCTGTGTAAGAATTTCCGAGACTGGTGGGGCGAGTTTGGGGGAAGTATCAGGTTTGATGGGGGCGGAGAGCACTCTGCAAAACTGGGTCTTTGTTTACAAACAGTTCTGCGGTCGAAGGGGAGAGGAGGGAAAGAGGGGTAAAGGGAGGAGTGCAAATGTGGTGGAATGGTCCCCTCCAGTGTTAGAAGCCCCCTCGAAGGGGAACACGATACTAGGGACCAGAAAGCCCCCTTGCCTTTCAAAAAAAGAAAAAAATTCGTGCTCCCTGACGGTAAAACCCAGGAGCAACTCCCCCACTCCCACACAGCCCACCCCCGAGTTCCCCGTCCCAAACTCTAGCTCAAAAGTCAAAAGCCGGCTCCTTTCCCGCCAAGGAACAGCGACAACCAGTGCCTTAAACCTGTTGAGGATCAGATACCTCCTTTAAAATGAAGCTACAGATCTCTTTTTCCTCCTAAAATACCTCCCTTGCATTCGCTTTTGGGGTCCCCAGAAGCGAGGGGGTGGGGCGCGGTCCTAAGATTCCAGTTATGCGAGCCCCTGGCCCTGTCCGACCAGGCTTTCCGGAGACTGGCCCGCTCTGGCGGGGTCATGACACCCAAAACAGCCCCAGAGAAGCCTCCCTTTGCCGGGACCTCCTTCCCCATTGGGATCTGCCCCGCGCGCTTTTCCTGCTGCCCCGCTCCCTTCCCCCCTTAGACACACCAGCGGGAGCGGATGCGGAGGCCCCACAGAGCACCGAGGCCCCCCTGGCAGGAGTTCCCCTCGCAGGGACGGCTTTGGCAGTGATTGCCACATTACAAGATGTTACATTCCGCCCTGGGGCCTGGGGCCCGGCGGGGCGGGGGAGACAATATGTTTCTGAAAAGAAAGAGCAGGCAGATCTTGGAAGAGCAGCCACTCGGAGCCCCACGTGAGAACACAGGCACAGTCTCTAGAGACCTTTCTTGCAGCGGCCGCCTCCTGCTCCGACTCCGACTGCTCGCTGGTCCTCAGGGTCGGGCCAGACCGCAAACACCACTGAGTCTTTGAGATTTGCGGGCAGTGGGGCTGCGCTCCCGCGATTGTCCGGAGGCCGTTTGCAGGATTCTCGGCAGCCCTGGTGCCACCAGCTGCGTCCCGGGTCGGGTCCCGCCTGAGAGAGGAGTTGGGGGGAGGGGGAGCGCGAGGATCAGGTGCGAAGCCCGGGAAGGTAGTGAAGAGCTGCGTGGGGCAAGCGGGGGCTGCAGGACAGAGGATTAGAATTTGGGGGACGGAGAAGAGGCGAGAGGGAGGGAAGGACTGGACTTGGAGAGCCCGGGGGTAATCCCAGAGGGCAGACTAGGGCCCCAACGGAGCAAGCATGGCGGGTTTCCCACACTCCCGTTCCTGCCCTCCTTTGGGGGGTGCAGGAGTCTCAGACACTCTAGAAATTAAATCGTCGCTCACGGAACAATGGGGACTTCTGGCCCTGGAACTCCACCAAGTCTAGGATGCGCCGAGAGGTGGCCGCACACCAGGTGGATACTCCCGCCCGCTGCCGCTGCGTTGCCCCCTCCTCTGGGGCAGCCCCCGCCCCGCCCCATCCCTCCTCGGCCCTGGCCTCAGCTTCTTAAAGTCGCAGGGTGTCTCAGCGCTCTAGAGAAGCGCCGCCCAAGTGGGGAATGAGTGTTTCTGGGGGGCGCTATCTCGGGACAGTATTGACCAAAGAAGGGCCTAGGGGACCGCGGGGCGACCCCAACAACCTTCAGCTTCTTTCCTCCTCAACCCAAAGCTTCCCAATAGCAGGCTCCTATTCATACCAACTCCTCAATGCAAAGCCTGCTCCCGCACCCCACTTTCGCCTCCCGCCCCTTGGCCTGCAAATTCCTGGGCCGAACCAGGCTGCTTTGTGAGGGGGGCTTGGGAGAATCCGGGAAAGGGGCCGAAGGAAGGAGGATAGAAATTGAAATGAGAAAGGAACGAGTATCGGGATGAGGGTGCGGGAGGTCCGGCTCAGTCACTTTCTTAATAGTTGCCGTATTTAGGGTGGGGGCCCGGAGCTTCCGCGGCATCCAAACCCGGAAAAGCAGGCACGCGGAGAAAGGATTCTCTTCTCGACATGTTCAAGGGGAGAACAGTGAAAATTTGCCTTAGGTGGCCAATTTTCTCATTTGCCCCTATTAAAAGAAAAAGCCCAAGAAATTCAATTAAAGCCACCCTGGCCAAGGCGCTATTTGAGGCATGAATGTCTCCCCTAAAGCTGCAGCAATCATGTGGCATTAGACACTTCCGGAATCCTATAGCCAACCTGAAAAATCCCAGACCCCCTTTTTCCCTAATTTTTGCTCTGATCTGTAATTTTATCCACATTTGCACTAGTTTGAGCATTCTGGCTCTCCCATCTGAAAGCCTGCAATTACTATATAATTCTTCGCAATTTCAGATGTCCTAATATGGACTGTAATTTTTGCGCAAGACAATTTCCTGCTATTTCAAGCATCAACATTGTCAAAGTTGTATGTACATAATAAATGGGAATATCAATGCATAGTTTTTAGCATAACATCTTGACTCCTCGATAATTATATCCGTTCGGAGCCTACGCAGAATTAGCCTGAATTGCATGGTAACTGCTGCTGCTTTAAAATTTTTAAAAATTACTCATAATTTTCCCAAAGATTACCAAGATCTCGAGTGCACAATGTCATCAGCGTAATGAAGAGTAAACATTTATGCTAATAATCTGCAATTTTTTTCATCAGCTATAAAGACAGAGGCTATATAGCCGAAAATTTCAGTCCTATTCTGCAAGCGCTGCGCTGCAAAAAGCCTGCGGCGCTCGGAGGAGCCTGGTCCTGGAGACCTCTTTCCACTCTTTGCTCTCAGGATAGGAGGATGGGGCTGGGGGATTCTTTTTGGTTTTCTGGTTTTGTTTTGATCTGGTTTGGTCGGTTTTATATTTCCTATTTTTCTTTTTTTCCCTTTTTTTTTCCTTTTTTGCCTTTTCTTTCCTGTCATTCTCCCAGCCAAATGCCGCCTTCGACCCTTTTGATTTGATCTAGGAAAGATTGTGTCCAGATTATCTGAAATTGACACTGAAGAAGGTAAGGGTGGAAACTGGTTTCATTTTTCAGAGGGTTGGAAGGCTGCGCTGCGCCCGCCGCGGTGGCTCCCGCTCCGGGAGTAGGAGGGTGGGGGAGTGATTATGTATGCACCAGCTAATTCTTCCATCAAAACTTCTTGTCAGCGATGTCAGGATTATTTTTTTTCCTTTTTATAAAAACACTTGATGTTTCAGGAAGTGTTAATCCCTGAAGGTTGGGGGATGAGGGCGGGGGTAGCAAAGGAGTGGGTGTGGGTGACAGGTTTCTTGAGCCTGGGGAAGGCACCCTTTAGAGCCGTTTGCCTGTCTTCACTGGAGTTGGGGGCTGCTGTGAAGCTGGGGACCGAAGGAGGGTTTCTTTGAGTCAGGGGAGGGACAGACCCTTACCCACCATACTGCATTTGATGGAGGTGCCTATGGCTTGTGTGGGATGAGGAGCAGAAAAGTTCGCTTTAGCCTGTGATTTCAGATGTTTAACCCAGGCGCTGGCTTGACAAAACCCAGATAATTCTGAAATTGGTTTTCAAAAGATACAGAATGAAATAGATAGATAAGAGGATAAAAAAAAATATAGCCGGGAACCTGGGTTGCTTCTTTCCTCTTAATTTTTCTTGGGATCAAGCATCTCAGGTTCCATATCCAGCACCCAGACCTACCTTTCCATAGGTGACAGACATGGACAATTTCTTCAAGAGGAGGGATTTAGTTATTTCTCCATCGAATGATTCTAAGAATAAATTCATATTTCTGTGCATATTGGTAGAGGAATTTTTAAACTTTTTGTAGCTCTTCAAACTAGCACAGACTAGGCGAAGGCTGAAGGGCCATCTGACCTAGCCCAGGAAAACTGTGAACTATAAACATGTTTCCAATTTCAGATTTTTAAAATACTACCTAGATTTAGAACCTGGATTCTTGCACAACTAGACTACCACTTGCAGGACCACTCAGTCCCAGGCTTATGAAAGCCAAGACCAGTGGGAAGGGGGTTGGGGATTGCTGCTTGAGCCCCTACCGCCCCCCACCCCTGCCCCTTTTAGAGCTAGTGTGTGTGAGAGAAGATATTAAAGAGGTATCTGTTGTTTGGCAATTTTGCTAAGTCTGTCTTCACTACTTCGACGCTGTGCATTTGCTAATTTGGAGGCCTGGCCATTGACAAGCTTGCTCCATACACCTGCAAGCAATTTGCCGGCTCCGGTACCAGAGAATTGCAGAGATGGCAGCTCGCACCTATTTGATTTTTTTTTCCCCTTTTCTCAATGCACAGCAAATTTGGCTTTCAGTGCGTTATCTCTTTTGTTAATGCAAAAAGATTCCCTGGGCGAAAAAATTGCTCATAATTACCAGAGAGATGGGGAAACTGCATTAGAATAAATAAACCTGAAATTACTGTAATTATGTTGTGTTTGATGGGCCCGGCTTGTAATCAAGAAGAGAATACAGTGAAATGATGCTGACCCTCTTGGGTTTGCAGCTGTACGCGCACTTTGGGGTCTTTTTTTGCAGAAAAGAGTCATTTTGATAATCATTAAGCTGTGTGTAACCTATTTCAGAAGTGTTTTAAAATGAGGTTCACATTTTTTGAACAAGGAGAAAAAAATCCCAAAATTGCATTTTGCCATTACAGACTCATACATAAGGAAAGGTTGTGTTTTCTAAGTGACAATTGTTAAGACATAATATTCGAAATCAGTATTTAATCATTATAATGAGGTATTGTTTAAATATAACCACCTTTAGATTATTCATAGTTTAATTAATATACTCATTATGAAAATCTTTGAATCAGATATTTGATGAACTACTTGTCAGTAACAAGGCAGCATTAATTAGGCCTATATTGAGATTAACATTTTTTAAAAGTGCAACCGCTTATAATTATAATAGAGCCTAACTAAAGACCGCCTTCGTTGAGCTAAAACTAATAATTTCTCTATTTGAACTGTTAGCAAGAGATTATTAAATTAGTATAAGCTAATATCTCAAAATATTAAAATCCGCTTGACCAAAAAGATTTTGCCTGTGGCTTCAGGCGCTGAGTCCTGGCTGCTGCACCAGAGTTGGATGTGTGAGAGCAACCCACCAAAACCTCCCCTTTAGCAAAGTCACATCTCCAGGGAAAACCAAATGCGGAAAGTTCCCTACCCCACGGCGGAACCCAGCCTGGGAAATCCTGTTCTCCCTCGCAGCTTTGAGGCCCGTCCGCACCCGCCTCCGAGATTTGGCTTCCCGGGTTTGCGTTCCGGGTTCTGGAGACCAGCGGGAGAGGAAATGCCCCAGTCCCAAGCCCTGAAGGGGCCTCGAGGTCCCCGGCTCCATCCCCCACTATTTCCCCAGCTCCCTTCACCACCGCCCCTCCACCGCTTCCCCTCCCCTTCCCAAAGGGCGTCAGAAGAGCCTGGAGCATCTGCTCTTTCACCAGCACCAATTGAAAAATGGGTGCTTGTCACAACACAGATCACTGCCTTCCAGGCTTTGCTCCCCACCGCGCGCTGCAAAGGGCCCCCCAAAGGCGGAGGGCCAGCCGGTACGAAGCAGTGTCGCAAGGCGAGTGCGAGGGAAGCGGGAATCGCTCAAAGCAGCCCCTAGAGGCCCGCAGCTTCCCCGAGCTTCCTCCGCTTGGCTGTGGGGTCTGGGATTGAGGTTGGGGTGCGATGCCAGGCCAACGGGTGGAGGGAGCCAATCTGGTTCTGGTTGATCGGAGTCCACTTTCTCCCGGAGAGAATTCATCGGAACGTTCCACTGGAGGTGCCCCCTTACTGACATGGCCTCAGGACTGTCGGGCTAGGGTTGGGGCGGGGGGTGGGAGGGAGGTCTTGACTCAGCTGGCGCCTGGGTTCCAAGGAGTCAATGGAGTCCTCCTGCCCCTCCCTTGGCATTTCCGTCTGGGCGCGGAAAAAAGCTGGTGATCATTATGAGGAAAGGGGCTTCTCCTGGTGGAGGAGCCCAGTGAGTGGGAGTTACTGTGGGGGGGCCCAGGTGACGCCTTGGGACTGTCCCCCGGAGCTCACTGATCGACTGGGTATAGCCGGACAGACAAGTCCTTCTGGCCCCTTTCTGGTGTCTGGCCGCGTCTTTTCCGCGTCGGGATCGCGCGCCCAGCGGGCATGCAAAAGCCGTAAGGCCAGATCGCGGCGATGGCGTGGGGGGCAAAGTCCAGCGTCCCTGCTTTCAATCCTCTAGGCTTCCGGCGAGGTAACTTGGTGAGGGGTGGCACAAAGTCTCCCATGCCAGCTGCCTTTGAGCTCTGCTTTCATCTCCTCTCAGCTAGCCTTCACAGTCCCTTTGGTTCCTGAGACCCGGCTCTGTCACACAGCACCTGTTCCTGAACCCCCCCCCTTCCAAGGACCCTTGCCAGACAGTTGCTGCCCACCCTTCTAACCCAGGTAGGGATCAGACCCCTTAGGGATCAGAAGCAGAGCAAAATGAACGGCCCCAGCCGCTGGGGAGGGCCTTGCCCCTTATTCTGATGTCTGGAGCCAGGAGTCCCTACCTCTGTCTGCATTATCTGTCCCTAGAGTTGGAGGCCAGGCCCAGCCCACAGCACCCCTCACACAGCACACCAGACAGCAGTTCTTTCTCGAAACCATAATTTTACTGTCTCAAAGAAAGTTTATAACTTATTTACAAAGTTCTTTTTTTCCCAAGATACAAAGCAATAAGTTAACATTCTCAATATAAAACTAAACTTTGACATAGAGAACACAAAACACGGTTGATTTCAATTGATCACATTTTCCAAATTTCACAAGTAAAATGTCAAGATTCTCATTTCACAAAGCATCAGATTTTACAGCCACACACAACAGAACGGAAAAAAAGCTAAGCTTGTGCAACATGTTTACGGAACAATAATAATAACAATAATAATTAACAACAATAATAATATGTACAGCGATTAGATCCTGCATTGGAGCCTGGGTGTCCAGGGCGCTGCCTGGCGTTTTCCTGTGGTCAAGCCTCTGGGGATTAGTGCTGCTTTTGTCTTTCTTTAAAGCTCACTGGCTTTAGGGCACTCATATATGCCTGCCTTTTTTTTTTTTTTTTTTTTCTTCACTGCCCATTGGTCCTCTCTCGATCTCCCCAAGGAGGGAATAAGGATCTTCCTACTTGTCCAGGCAAAGCGACCAAGTGTTTTTCCCGAGATGAGAAAATTGTGTTGGCTTCATTTCTTTTTTTTCTTTTAAAAATAATATGGAACATGTAAAAATGCAAAGCATTAAGTTCCAACTTCTCCATACCAGTGAAGTACAAAAGTTACTGTATAAGTTAAAAATCACCAGGTCCTCCCTATTCGTTTTTCCGGGTGCATTTGTAGTCATCGGTACTCTTGGACCAGGCGCTCCTTGCGCTCCACAGAACTGCGAATTGGCCAACGTTCACCCTCAGAAGTCCATTTCTCAATAAATAAAACCCCTTCCCTCCAATTTCCCCCAATTCCGGAGCGAGCTACACAGATGGTTAGGCAGGCCCAGAAGAAGGTCCGAAAGGACCAAACGTCCCAGCACCCCGAACTGGGCGGCCTGCCGGCCCGAGCCTCTTCCGACCTGGTGACTTTTTTCAGAGGCCGCAGAATGAGGACAGCGGACAGACGAGGACCTCGACTTCGTCAGCAAACAGATACAGAGCGAAAGGAGACAAGAGACAGACAGAACAGGAAAAAAAAAAAAAAAGCTTTTGCTTTTTCTATATTGTTTTTTGTTTTTTGTGGGTGTGTTTTTTTTTTTTTCTTTTTTCTGATAGTCCCACACAGCTGAAGGTCGACGAATCGGGTCCAGCTGGCTCATCTTGCTGCTCTGGCTGTCTCGGGAGCTTGTGCCTGCGCTCGGAGGCCGCTGTCTGCTGTCACCGCGCGGCGTAGGCCGGGGCGGGGGCGAGGGCGTGGGCGTGGGCGCCAGGAAGTCGCCGGTCCAGACCGCGCGGGGCTCCAAGGAGGTGGCGGGCGTCCTGCCTTCGCTGTTCCTTCTTCTTTGGCCCTGGGCCTTTCTGCAGGCCCAGGGCTTGCGGACAGGGTGGATGGACCGGGAGGCGGGAGGGGCCCGGGCCGGGGGGAGACGGGAAGGAGGCGGGAGGGTGCGGGCGGGCAACCTCACATGAGTTGGGGTTGCTGCATAGCTTCTTGGTGCGCCGAGGGGTACCATGACGTGTAGCTGGGGATGTAGGAACCCGCGCTGCCGCCCGAGCCCTTCCCAGATGACGAGTTGGGGTTCCAGCCGGGCGGCACTGGCGGGGAGCCGGCAGAGAGTGCCCGGCCGTTGGCCAGCGCGCTACCCTCCAGAGCCGCCCCGCCCTGCTTCATCAGTTTCTTGAACTTGGAACGCTTGTTCTGGAACCAGATCTTGACCTGCAAGAGCGGACAATAATGTGACTCGGCTAGGTCCACTGTGCCTACCGTGGTCGTCGGGGAGATAAGGGAGCCGTGGGACAGTGGAGAAAGGATCCCCCTCGCCGCCCTGCGCGACTGAGCAGCTCCCTGCTGGAGGAGCAGAGCCCCATCACCACCTATAAAAACCAAAGCCAGGCTGTCAGCCGCCGGTGGCCCGCAGGGGCAAGCTCTCAGAGAGCCAAGGGGGCGTGGTGGTGAGGAGTTAGGGGGGATCCAGGCCTTCGTTTGTCAGGGACTCAGCTCGACCCTCCCAATCGTCTGGGGGAAGAAGCAGCGCCTGCACAACATCGAGTCTTCAAGTCCAATATGAACATCAATAAAAGAATCGAGTGGAGGAAAGGAGTGGAGGAAATTTATTTGTAATGCCACCTGCTTTCTCTTTGCTCCATCCTTTCTGCCCTTGAGTGAGTCGGGGGTTGATTGAGGAGGCCAAAAGGTTTTGCTAAACTTTTCATTTGGACTTACAACAACCTTTCCTTAGTGTCTGTTTGCTCTCCCCAGCTCTACTCCAAATCCCGGCCCAGACGTTGGAAACCTGCACCAGTCCTGATCAGAAAGCCCATGAGCTCCCCAGAGTTTTAGAGCAATCCGGGAAGGAAGGTCCTGTTCCTCCTCCAGGGTCTGGGACTTGGGAGGTGAGAAGGCAGAGGAAAGGATTTCCCCATACCCCAACCCGGTGAGGAGGAGGAGGAGGGAGACAGAGGCTCCAGCCCGGCCCCGAGTGATTAGCCACACACTTTGAAGGCAAAGAAGGGATTAAGCCCAGCGTCTATTGTTCCAGTTGTTCGGGCACGTGTGACCTCAGAGTCCCCAAACAAAACGTCTAGGGAAATCCTTCCACGCCCTAATCAGATTGTCCAGGGAGTGAGGGCCCAGCGGCAGGCAGTGCGGAGTACAGAGTGCAGCGACAGAGCCCGGGCAGAGAGAACTAGAGAGGAAGGAGAGACGCAGGGAGAACCAGGGATGGGACACGGACACACACACACGCACACACGCGCGCACACAGTCTCCGACCCTGAGGCCCAGAGAGCCAGAAATGAAGCTCCGGGCGCAGGCCGCTTGGCAGAGGGGCAGCGGCAAGGTACCTGCGTCTGCGTGAGTCCCAAGGAGGCCGCGAGCTCCGCCCTCTCGGGCAGAGCTAGGTACTGAGTTTGCTGGAACCTCCGGTTCAAAGCCTGCAACTGCAAACTGGAATAAATCGTCCTGGGTTTGCGGATCTTTTTCCCCTTGCCATTGAAGCGCACTTCACCGCCTTCCACCACCGTGCTCTTCTCCGAGTCAGCCCCTGGAGGGACAGCAGAAGCGGGGACTGCTGTTAATGCAGGGACAGCCTTTAGTGCGGGGAGCCGAGGGCGAGTGGCTACCGAGGGATGGCAGAGGCTGGGCCGATAGAGAACGCTCAAGAAAGTCCGAAAGCCAGGGAAGTGTCCCGTAAAGTCCGAGGGCCGGACCCGGGCCGCTGCAGGCGGACTGGGGCAGTTCCCAGGCGTGCAGTTCCTGCCTTTGCAGAGAAAGTTTGCTATTTTTGCAGGCGGTAGTTGAGGTTTAATTACCCTTAATTGCATACATTGTTTATAGCGCTACGCAATAAATAATTACTGCGACTAATACGTGCACATGTGGGTTTCTGTTTTCCAAAGGGGCATTGTGTGCTCCGCACACAGAGCCGCCCAGAGGCTCAGACAGTGCCAGGGGACGCTCTCGGATTTATCCTTTGCTGTATAGTTGGGAGTTGGGTGGAATTTTTTAAAAAAATCTTTTCTTTGCTATGACAAGGATCCATACATAGATTGATACCCGAAACCTCCATTGCTCCGGCGCCCTCCCCACCCCCACCTCTCTCTCCCTCTCTCCCTCCTCTCTCTCTCTCTCTTCCTCCCCCCCTTCCTCCCTCCCTTCCACCCTCCTTCTCCCTCTCTCCCTTCGTACCCTTTCCTCTCCCTCTCCCTGGCAGGCGCACGTACCTGGGTCCTCCAGGCGGCTCTGGGCGAGGCTGGCGCTGCCCGGGTAGGACTGCACCGAACTGATGTAGGGGCTGGACGCGTGGCTGCTGACCGAGTTGACGTAGGGGTAGCCCAGCGGTCGGGAGAAAGACGAGGCCGAGCTGTAGGCGCCGTCGGGCTGCGAATGGCCCGCCGAGTGTAAACAGTGCATGGAGTAGTGCCCGTGGGACATGGGAGAAGGAGACATTTGCTGGTTGGGTGGCCCAAACTCCATAAACACCGCCTTGCCCGACACGGGGCTGTTGAGACTTTCTGGCATGGTGGTCATGGTCATCTCTTCTCGCGGGGTCTGGGTGTGGGTCTCTCTCTCTCCTCTGCTTCCCTTTTGGGGGTCTCTGTGTTTCTCAGGACAGGAAGGAACCCAATTTAAGCGGAACAGGGGTTTTCACTTTCCATTCATAAGAAAATGGAGTTTGTCTCTTTGAAAAGTCTAAGCATGATGCTGCCGAGCTCCCCAAACTCGCTTCAAAGCTTTGACTCAGCCAAGGTCATAAATATTCATGAGCTGGCGGAGCTGATTGGTCCGCTGTCTTGCATAATCACCGGGGATTGGTCCGAGGCGCTCCGGCTCCGCTGGACTAGAGCGGGCGAGGCGGCCGGGCCTCGGGAGAAACGCGTCCACACTTCCCGGCCGGGGCTCCTCTGCAACAGAGCGCGCCGTGCGGAGCGCACAATGGGCTGCAGCGCCCGCGCCGGAACCTCAGCGGCCCGTGGCTCTTCGGCCTCCCGCCTCCCCGGCGCGCCTAACTTCCCAGAAACCCACCAACCGCTCGGCGCAGCCGCCCTCCCCCCACTACTGTCCCCACCCTCCGCCCGCCCCCCACGCCGGGACAGGGGAACTGCTTCTCCTAGCCGCCGTCACCCGGTCCAGCGCTCAGCTTGGGCGACTCTGGAGCCCGGCCGCGGCCTGGGAGCGCGAAGTCGCGCACTGCCGGGGAGGGCGGGGGTGGTGGCACCAGAGGCGGCCAGCAGAGCGCTGTCCTCTCGAGAGTCGTGTGCCTAGCCCAGCGCTCTCCTTGGCCGCGCCTCCCCGGCCTGGATCCTCTCTGCCACATCCCTGGGATCGAGTCTGGGGCCCTCCGGGCGAACTCACTCACTCGGCCGCCGCGCCGCCGCCGCCGCTCCCTGGGGCCCGCTCGCATTGCTCCAGGCCCAGCTGGCCACTCCAGCTCGAGGCTGCACCGGTCTGATTAAAGCAGAGCGCGCGGAGAGCCAGGAACCCGCGCTTCTCCTCCCAGGAAAGGCGACCGCACCGCCCCCTCCCCCCAACACACACCCCCTCTTTCCCTCCCAACCTTCCTCCGCCTCCCTCTCCCCTCCACTCACTCTGCGCCGAATGCCCTGGACTCACTCGCCCCAAGGGCGCGGCGCTGAGTGGAGCCAAGGAGGCGGCGGGCTCAGTTCGGCTGAGCCTCGGATATCGGGTGGTCATTTTCCGGCCTCCTGGGGTCTGGAAAGAGTACCCGGGGTTTAGGAGTCCCGTGGACCCCGGAAACCCGCGGCAAAACCAGCCCAGTGGTAGGCTCGCAGATCTGGTTACAGACAGATCTCTCATTGTCGCCCAGGATCCTCCTCATCTCCAGTGGTCAAAGCGGGCGCCCCTGGGCCTGGGGGCAGGGCTGGCAAAAGCTGCCACCGCGCCTTCTGTCTTCTGGGGCGCTAGGTACAGAAAAGCGCACAAAAGCCCCCCGCCGCCGCCACCACACAGCCACCCCCACGAGGCGTGGCGCGCACCACGCTGTCTGCGAGGGGCTGTTGGTTCCCCATCCCGCCAGCCCCACGGTGAATCCCAAATTACTTTGTTAGGTAATTAGAAAGTGTTGATAATTATTTCTTTCATAATTTAGCGGTGTGACGGGAACGGGGAAATGATCTTGTGAAAGTTCACACGTGCAGATGTATTAGTTACTGATTCATTTGATTAAATGGTAGTCTCAAGTGCTCGGATCCGCAGCTGAAGGCGCCCCATTAGCATAACACTGATGTTTAATTTTCATACGCATAATTAGCCATATATTTAACACTAATAGCAACATGCAGCCTTTCAGCGTTAAACAGCCCGGGGATTTGATCTGGCCTGAGCTGAACCTTCGGCGTTGCACCTTCCCCTGTCTGGAGTGCGCAATGATCACAGGACAAACCTCTGTTCTGTAATCAAGCACATTTTGGCAGAGGGAACACCAATAAAAATGAACATTCAAAACAAATTACATCGGTGCTGTCGTTACAGATATTAGTGGAAGGGGCTTCTCTCTTTTTTAACTTCCGTAGCCGCAGCTGCTGCCCGCGGAATTCCTCTCCCTTTGGTTTAAGGGCATGATATTGGGGGTAGCAATATTTCAGGCAGCGTGGTTGGAGCAAAAAGGAAAACAAAAGCAAAAAAAAAAAAATCCTTCAAACCAATAACTGGTTTGCCAACGTTTAGAAAGGTTTTTCCCCCTTAATCACAGAACCACAGGGCGATGCTTTGTAGCAACAACCAGCTAATGACTCCGCCACCAGACTACTCCTGGAGCCGCTCAACTCCTCTTGATTTCCGTGTTGCCCTTGTGGTTTTAATTGCTCCTTCCTAGCGCCTGTTTCGGGGTGCGGTGCGGTGCGGTGCATTCTGCACAGCAGCACGGATGCCGCCCGGGCCCCTGGTCTCTTGCGCGCACCTATAGCGGGCCCTGCCCACGTAAGTGATCGCCGCGGCTGGCGCCGGGTCGGGGTGGGGACCGAGGGAAGTGGCTGTTGACTTCTGGCGCTCAGGGCTATACGCGAGGAAACCCGACGGCTGGCCGGCCCGTGGCCAGTTTATGCCAGAGAACTCTAAGAAGGGGGGAGGGGAGAGAGGCAGCCACGGGTCGCGACTGTCGTCTACAGGTCTCTCTATCCACATCTGGAAGGAGAAATCCAAACCTTTCCAGTGCAGAGGACCGGGCTGGCTCCGTGGAACAAAGGACGCGGTCCCTCGGGAAACGGCTTCAGAGCCTTGTTTATTTTAGAAATGAATTATATGTGGGCGAGAAGTGTCTATACTCGGGGATTATTTCTTAGCCCCAGAGAAGCAGGTCCAGGGAGGTGCGGCCGAGCCGGGGCCCCTCGGGTACTGAGACACCCGGCCTGGAGCAGTTTCGCAGTGTGCGACCTTATCTCCCCTTGGTGAGCCCGGAGTGGATCCCTCCCACCGCACCCCACCCCCATTGCTAAGACGACACCTGTTCTGAAACGCTGGTTTGCTTAGATCTTTGCCGGTCCCAACTCCGACAGGAAACAAAACTCTACGTTTATCCTGAGAGTCCCGGATTCCGAGTAGAACCAGTGGGAGACACTGCAGGACCCGAGTCCGGTGGTGTCAGCCGTATCCACGCGTTTGCTGAAACGCCGGCGGCCCGGGGGTGAGGTCTGGGGCCAGTTCAACCGGAAGGTGATGGTGGTGGTGCACAAGGTATTTTTAAATCTTTCTAACTTCAACTTCAAAAGCATGTTAAACGGAGTTCACTCTAAATCAAGTTTGTTTCCTACGAGCTGCTGACATTGGCTGTGCTGGTAGATATACATATACATGGGTATCATGTTTAAACTAGGCTTAAACTAGTTACTTTAATAAATAGGATTATAAACCTGTCCCATAAATACTTCCACCGCAAAATAATTGCTGCACAAACAGCATGTTATCCCAGTGGTTGGTAAAACCCTGTGGTCCTAATAAAATTATTCTTGGGGAACTTGGAGTAAACTGATCAGTAGATAAGATAAGCGGGGAACCTTGCAATCTCATTGCTCTAGGAAAGAAGTGAAATCATTATCTGGCAAACCTCTCCCAAGGCCATCTGGGCCGAGTTCTTTCCTGGAGAATGATTGTTCGAGAGCCGCAGTCTCATCTGTAGGCCTTTGCTTGGACGATGTCTCAAGAACTCTGAGAAGTTTTTCTGTGGGCTTTGTAAATCTTCAACCCCTCCCTCACCTTTTCCAGTTCTCAGATACACTTGAATTGGAATCACCTCTGTCCAAATTCTCCATGCCTGAGCACAGAGAAAGGGGGCTGGAAGGGTTGAAGGATCCCCAAGAGAATCCACGCTTGGGGAAAAGCTTGAACTAGCCACTTCTTCAAGGGCACTTACTGGCCTGTTTCCTAACTCTTCTCCCTACACTTTGTGTCACAAAGACAGCTGCCTCTTGGGTCCTGATCACAGAGACCACCTGTCATGGCAACTACAGGTGCTTGCATTTCCTTGGTGCTCTCCAGACCAAGCCATATTTAGTGCTTGGCAACTTTGTAAAACCCGCTTCAGTAGAAACAAAAGTTAGCACAACTCCTGACTGCCTGGACACCCTCACAGAAGTTGTTCCTAAAACCATAATCAGAGGGGGGCTATTCTCTATGTGCCTGCTGGACGCCTGGCACCTCTTCACTTGAGCCCAGGGGTGAACAGGTGCTGGGGAGTGTAATTCCTGCTGAGGAAGAGAGGGTATTCTGATCAAAATGGGCCTTTGGGAAATGTAGAATGTGAGTACTTGGATTTTCTGCTTCTGAAGCTGATGGAGCTTCGGGCTTGCCAGTTTCTATCCCAGCTAACTTGGCTCTTGCCCTCAAAAGTTTCCGTATCTTCTCCTAGAATCTTCTGGGTCTCTAGCAGGAGAGCACAGTCCAAAGGCGGCGGATACGGAGAGAGGTCACCTTAGGGGCTAGACAGCTGGACAGTGTTCACATCTGGATGGGAAGGGGGCAATGTTCAAATTTCTAGTGCAACAGATGTGTGTGTGTGTGTGTGTGTGTGTGTGAGAGAGAGAGAGAGAGAGAGATATGGAGGGGCGAGAGCGTCCCTCAAAAGTAACCTCAGGGATGGCTGCTCGGGGCAGGATGAGGGATGTGAGGAAGAGCCAGAAGAGCCACAGGGATCCAGGAAAGCCATGTGTGTGGACTGATAAAGCACTGTGAAGGCCAGATGCAGGGTTCACTGGCAAGGAAATATGTGTAACCAACCCCACGATTTGCTAGCTAATCTTTTCATCCCAAAGCAGCTATGAAGGGAAAAGAATTGGAAGGGCTAGTGCCAACGTGGGATCCACAAGGGGAAAAGAAGAGACTTCTAAAAAAATTCCCAGCTAACATCTAGGCTCATTCTTTCCCCCAACCGCAGATGTGAAAAGTTCAGAGACTCAAAAATTAACCAGCCACCCTCTCCCTCTAGTATCTGTCAGAGGCGCAAGGACAACAGACACAATGGGCTTGGGAGGGGAAAGCTTTTACTTGGGCAGTCAAGGCAAGGGGAAGAGGAAACCACGCGTCTCTAGAAATCCTTCCCCTACCAAACCCGGGAGTCCCCACTTCCCCCCAGAATCGATTCTCGCGGTAGGAAGCCGGGCCCGCCCTCTCTGCGAAGCCCCGAGGCCAAGGCCAGGCTTGAGATCGGATCCCCATCGGGTTTTTCCAAGACGTGAAGCTAGGTTGGTTACTGCGTGACCTCTCGTCTTGCTGGTCTTCTAAAAGTTCTCCAGCTGGATTTCGGCAATTTAGGATAAAAAGCTCCCGGCCTCTGCGACCTGCGGGCGGCTCCTCAGGCCTCGTGGGGCAGTTTGGTCAGGATCTGCACGCCCCCCGACGTGACGAGAACTGTGTGCTCGAACTGGGCGGACCTGAAACACACACCGCAGCGGTCAGAAGGCGCGAGAGCGCCGGCGGGGCGGAGAACAGTAGCTCCCGGGAGCCGTCGGACCAATCTCCCTTCCCATAGCCTCTCAAAGCAGTGGCACCGAAAGCAAACACCTTTGATTGTCCAGGGAGACCACAGTCCAGGCGTCTTCCAGGACTTTAAATTCAGGAGATCCCTCGGTTATGATTGGCTCTGTAAGAGGGAAAATATTTACTGCAGTGATCTAATCACATTCTTGTCAAATATTGTTCCGGCTGATTACGAAAAAAGAGAAGAAGGTTCTCCTCCCCTCCCCCCAAGTGCTTCCCCCACGGGTTCCTGTTGTCATCTCACAAGGGCTGATAATTGATGTTGCTTACATCGTATATTACAAACTAAACAGTAGGAAGAGGAAACACTACCGCATTCAAAAATGTATGAAGTTGTCTCGTTCGTAATTTTTTTAAGAAAAAAAAAGGGCATTTTAATCAAGCCTTAATTAGGACCCCGTGGATAATAACCACCCAAACACCAGTCCCTCTTATAAATACCAGTCAGTTTTTTAAAATATTTGAATTTTTAAAACATGCTTAAAATGTTCATTAATCAGCAAATAACAATTTTCATATTTCACTCTAATTGCTTCGCCATTAAGTACCACAGTCAGAAATATGATGCCTTTAGGGTCTTAGATGATTGGAATTTGGTGGTGACACCAGTCACATGATTAGCCAGGACCTGGCGGCCAGACAGGGAGCAAGGGACATGATCACTTCTAGTTACTGGGTGTTACTGGAAAAAAACAAAAGCAAAAACGAAAACCCCAAACCAAACCAAAAACATCCCCAAAACCAAACCAAACCAAAACAACAAAAAACACCAAACACTGCCTTATGCTCGTAACAGAATTAGAGGTTGGATGGCTGCCGTCTCCTAAATGTGTCAGTAAGTATCTGATTTAGGAAGATGGGGCTTGAGGATATTATTTAATCAGATTTGCTATGCATCTGAATTATTTCATTACGCTGATTGGCTTTATTATTCCTTCACGGGACTGCCTGGCCTAGGCCAGCACTGCTGCCTTGATCCAGGGAGCCAGAGCTCTCTAAAGGGAAGCTTGGGCACTGACCTATGGTGAACGCCATTCCCTCCTCCATGAGTAGATCGCTGTCATTTGCTGCAAAACAAAAAATATAGGGTAGGGGGAGTGAGAAATGGAGAGAAAGAGAGAAACAGAATTAGAGGGGCAGGACTGTTCAAAAAGACCTTGGTCACTTCATTTATTTATTTTTTATTTTTTATTTTAGGATAGAGGGGGTTCTGACCCTTAGGCTTCACATTTTCTTTGCTTGGGGTCAAGACCCCTAGGAAGGGTGTACCAAGGGCTAGCAGAGGCAGCTGGGGTGTTTTAGATACCTGTTGTCTCCTGACTTCACTGGGTCCTAGGCCCTGCCCGCCACCCCAAAGAGAAAGACATCTTGGGGAACTGATACAAAGGGAAGGCAGATCCTTAGGGTGCAGGTTAAAGCAGGAGGCTAGGACAGGGGTGACTTGAAATAACTCCAATAAGTGTTGGTGCAGGGTGGGGCACACGCCTGAGACACTCTTTCTGCGCTCCTGAGCTGCTGCAGGTGGGGTTCTTTAGTGCAAAAGGAATTCTGACCTGCTGGGTCCACGGAAATCTTCAGGGAATAGGGTTCTACCAGCATTTCTTCTAGGGACTGCTCCAACCCCAAGCACACAGGTCAAGGCCCAATTTTCCTTCGGTCCCTGTCCAGGAGTGCAGCCCCCCTTGGGGGCACTCTACAGAATTGCCTCCTACCCTAACCACTGCCTCTGACCTACCCTTGCCTTCTCATTGTCAGGTGCATACTCAGGCAGTGAAAAGCAGGAGGTTCTGGGGAAGGAATACAAGAGTGGGTATAACCTAGAGATCACTAAAGAGTACATGCTGCTAAATACATCAGCTGTCAACGCTGTGTAGGATGTAATGAAGTTTAACCACAACAGTCAGCAGTTAGAGAAGAGGGTAGAAAAAGAAAAACAGAAAACAGTCATATGTGCATGCTGCTGGGACATTGATGCAGTGGCATTTTGTTTTCAGTAACTTTTTCTAGACAAATATCCCTTGTGCCTTCCAGCCATCACCCTTCAGGGGAAGACAAAAAGCAAAATAAACCCTATTCTGAGACTGAAACTGCTGGGCTCTAATCCAGTAACATAGTAATGTGCTGGTTACAATTGAGTAACTCCCCCCCCACACACACATGCATACACACAAAAGGATGATCATATGAATTCAAAATTAGAGGAACATGAGGAGCAAAATTGCCTTGTTCTGATTCCACCCAATAAATAGCTCCCAAATTAACTTCCTTACCATGATGCCAAATTTCTGGATGTCCATGAAAGTAAGATCCTATCCCATGCCCCACAAAATGTGGACAGACTTGGAAACCATTCTGATGAGTTATGCGGCTTTAAAAGCGACCAAAAAATTTTTTAATTAAATTAGGTAAGTTTTTAACACATACTTAGATAAAGTCACTTTAAAATAGTCTCTGAAAGAGAAAAAAAATCAGTTATATTTAGAGTCAGATGGTAACAATGTTTTCATTATTCTGAAATAATTAAAATTTTTGCCATTGCATGCAATGACTCCTTTTGGATAAATGAAGAAAAAAGTTATGTATCTAACATGGTAGTTTGCTTCATTTACCTTAGTAAGGCATTCAAACAAGGCCACTTTTAGACAACAAGTGAGTGTGCATGTGGATCGAGGCATGCATACACGGATCGATATGCATACCCATGTGCATAGAATGCAGGTCATAAAAACTTGCCTGGTTTGTATAAGATTTCACCAAAGACTTTGCAAATTACTACTGATTTGGGGACTGAGCAGAGAAACAAAAATGCAACCTAGAAATGTGACCTCCTACTTTTATAGTTTCCTTATTCTGGCCTACTTCAAAACATTATGTATTTTAGAAATAGACACACTCATACAATAGGTCAAGCTGCATTGTCAATATTCCTGAAATACTCCAAAACTTTGTCATCATTTGGGATTTCCACTCAAGACTTAAGTCATTAACAAAATTCACACAGAATGTTTTTTAATCACCGTGATGCTTAAGAGAAGCTAGTATTGTGATTCCTAATTATTTTTTTAAAGATTTTATTTATTTATTTGACAGAGAGAGATCACAAGTAGGCAGAGAGGCAGGCAGAGAGAGAAGGGGAAGCAGGCTCCCTGCCGAGCAGAGAGCCCGATGTGGGGCTCCATCCCAGGACCCTGGGATCATGACCTGAGCCGCCGAAAGCAGAGGCTTTAACCCACGGAGCCACCCAGGCACCCCTGATTCCTAATTCTTAATGATATATTTGTTCTTTCTACATGCAAAATGTACAGGTTTCCATCTATTCCATCCACAGAAATGAAGTCTGGCCTATAGAATTCAACCCTAAAATCCTCACATACAAAGTTAAGAAGTTGTTTTTGAAATCAGGTGAGCACACTCATTTCTAAGAGCAAAGAAAGTTAAAACATATAAAGCATGAACAATTTATATTTTCATGTGGGGTTAGTGCCCTAACCCTAACCATAACAATGGATCAGGATTTACAGGACTACTATTAAAAAATTTTTTTTTCTTTTAAGATTTTGTTTATTTGACAGAGAGAGATCACAAGTAGGCAGAGAGGCAGGCAGAGAGAGAGGAAGAAGCAGGCTCCCTGCTGAGTAGAGAGCTCCATGCAGGGCTCTATCCCAGGACCCTGGGATCATGACCTGAGCCAAAGGCAGAGGCTTTAACCCACTGAGCTACCCAGGGGCCCCAACTATTTAAATTCTTAACAAAATCAAAGTTTTTAGATCCCAAACTAGGTTTCCAGTAGACCTTAGGTTTAGTCTGAACATGAACTCAGAAGCAGCATCTCTGACACTCATGTCAATACTCTTATCTTTGAACATGTTTAACTTTCATCTCCGGACCTGCAAGATGCCTTCCCTTATACCAGGATGTCACTATAAGTAGCAAATGGACAGCCTCTTATTCAGACTTAATTTCCATGTAACTGAGAGTGCAGAAACAGGTAAGCTATGCATGTGTCAAAGACAGGAACAACAAGTCAACATCTTTATCTCTTAAATTTGTACTTTGTGGTTATAGTTATTTCTGTGTGTCTGTGCAGTTGGGGCAGGAGGTATAAAAACTTTCCCAAGGTGTTTCTACTTGTACCACACAATTTCCAAATAAAAACTGAGAATGGAGAGCGGATAGAGGGTGGAAGAAAGATTATTACGTAAGACAATAATGATCCAGATTTTTTTTTTTTTACAAGAATGGGTCCTACCGAAACTGCAAATTATGTGACTTTAGTCCCAACAAACCTCAATGATTCTAAGAACATTCCATAAACTGTTCTCCTACTTTCTTTCCTTTAAAGAAAAAAAAAAAAAAAACCCTAGGATCTAACAGATTGGCAGGCATCACGGCTACATCTTTAATGTGTGATACAATGGCAATCTTCATTTTAATTTCTGATGAGAAGAGAGGAAGAAAGCCCACTCTGCAAAAACACTTGGGGTCCCTCTGCCATCACACCTCTCATTCCTCTTCATAAAAGAAGATGTGCAATTACAAGGTGCTAACGATATTTTGAGTGCATTCTCCTACAACAATTTACTGCCTGGATCCTGCTGGAACTTATGGTTATGGGAGTATCACAGAATGTATGTGTCATGAATGCAAAGGTCAGGATTTCACAGCCGGGTGGAAAAGAGGAAAAGCGCAGGACAAATTTCGCTCAGTTCCTTGGCTGAGCATCATCTCAATGCTTGATTACCAGGAGCTAAGTATAGATTTCGGTCTGCCTTTCAGGGCATTTCCCTTGTGGATTTGTAGTGAGCTTTTTTATTATTTATTTATTAAAAAGATTTTATTTATTTGAAAGAGAGAGTGAGTGTGTGAGAGAGAGCATGAGAGGGGAGAAGGTGAGAGGGAGAAGCAGACTCCCCGCGGAGCTTGGAGCCCGATGCGGGACTCGATCCCCGAACTCTGGTATCATGATCCGAGCTGAAGGCAGTCACCAAACCAACTGAACCACCCGGCACCCTGTAGCGAGGTTTTATCACACATACTTATGGGGACGAAATGGGATCAAATCTAATGCTCCTATTTGCTATTTAAAATCATGTCCTTGGGTGCCTGGGTGGCTCAGTGGGTTAAGCCACTGCCTTCGGCTGGGGTCATGATCTCAGGGTCCTGGGATCGAGTCCCACGTTGGGCTCTCTGCTCAGCAGGGGGCCTGCTTCCTCCTCTCTCTCTGCCTGCCTCTCTGCCTACTTGTGATCTCTCTCTGTCAAATAAATAAATAAAATCTTTAAAAATAAAATAAAATCATGCTCCTTCACCTACTTTGGAATATACGGGGAGCATGAGATGATTTGCCCTGATTCTAGGGCTTAAATCTAGATTCATAAAAGACCATCCAAGGGACCTGTAGTAGCAAATTCCACTCTAACCTGAAAGCCAGTGGTGGTCACCCTGACTGCGGTACGGGAAGGTGGAGCACATGTGCTTCCCTTCACTGGTGTGTTGAGGGAAGTGAAAAGAGCTGGGCAGGCAGGGCTGCCCAAGAAATGCCGCGGCTGCTCCCCTGCACCAGCCCTCCCCGGCTGTGACCACTCCTGAGCCCGAGGTCTTCTTGCCCTGGACAAGAAGGAGATCTGCCTTCTTTCTGCTGAAACCTACCGAAAAGAATTCTCCTGGTATTAGCTGTTCTGTACTGATTTTTCTTTAACTAAAAATCTCTCAGACAGTACAACACTTACCTATGAGCCTGAGCGCATTTACAATTTGAAGTCCTTCTTAGGGACTATTTGGGGAGGGAGAAGAGGGTAGAGAAGGAAGAAGGTATACAGATGTACTTCCTGAACTTACTTTGAAATCATCCTATTATTATAGTTCGTGTTTCAGTTATGGTTCCTCTCTTAAGGAATTTCTTGGGGCCGTTTTCGTCCATTTAATTCCCTTTCATGAGAGAGTTTTCCTCAATTGAAGTATTGTGTAGACGAATTAAAATTCTTAATACATTTCAAGTATATTTTGTGACGAAGAACACATTCCCCAAGAGGGCAGAGGAGTACTGTGTTTAAGTGCATACTCTTTTCAAGAAAGAAAAATGCACACGGAAATAATTTTCTCACCATTTTTACACGAATCCTATAAACAGTACTAATTTCCAAATGGTCACAGCTCTAATTAAATGGCCCCTGGTTTTCCAAGTTCAGTCCTTCCAGGCTTTTATTTTAAACAGTAGTCTTTGAATGAAGGAATGCACGAGCCCAAGGATTCCCTCTAACGACAAGGAATGTTTAAGTGCAATTAGTAATATTTTTGAAAGCCAACAACCGTTTTTGGAAAGAGGGGTACATTTTTTTGTTTCAAGCCGGATCACAAATTACTGTGTTTTTCTTACAATAGTGCTGAACTTTTATTTGAGGTTTTCTGTTTCCGAAAAGCAGACATGATGGATTGAAATAAAAGATAATTTATTGCAGTGCTTACTTTCATGTGCAGAGAGAAGCAGTGTAATTGTAATTTACAGTAGCTGTCAAGAAAAATCCATCACAGATGACATTAAAATGACTTATTTTGCCTGAGCCACTTATTGTTTAAATGTGCATAATCTAATAGAAAGAGATTATTTTTAAAAATCTGCTTTATAGTCTTCTAAATTAATATCAAAACATATACTTATGAATTAAACATTAAAAACCATTTATTGATACTTTCATCATGACATTTACAACTATAAGTTTAAATTATTTTTGATGGAACTGTCACATATTTGGGATGCATGAATCTACACATTCACAATATTCTCATATGTACAGATCATATCATCTAGAGATAATTTGAATATACAGTTTTAGAAATAATTTAAAGCAAATGGAGGTACAGTGAGCATAATAACACTGTAATCTAAAGATCACTAGCCATCCCTCATGAAGCAAAAGGGCACACAGAGAACTCTTTTCATTAAACTATTATAGCCAATACTTCTTCAGAGATAGCCTCCTACCCTCACAGGCTTCTGAGAATTTCGAAATGTCCTATAAAGATCACTAGGTTCTTGGTAGCATACTGCTAATAAAAGAAGCTTGAATGTTCTTTTCATGGTGCATCAGTAGAGGGAGGCTATGCAAAAGATGGTGAATATCTTAAAATAAATGAGACTGAGTTGAAAGATGTTTGTAAACCTTCGGTCTGTAATGATTCCAAGTACTTTTGGCTTAAAGGTGGAGACTGTTTATTTACTCCCTTGAGATTTTTGCCTGAATAAGAAAAGGCAAAATAATAGATGTCCAGAAACACCGCCTTAACATGGGCTAGTCCCTGGTGGCAGACAGAAACCATCCAAATAATGAAATGTATCAGGGTGAAAGTAAAAAGTTCATTGTCTGTTATTTTTCACATAGTTCTGTAAGTGTAGCTGTTGGGACTGATCTGGTTTTCAAAGGAGCTTGTCCATGCAAATTCATACTCTGCGAAAACTGACCTTTGCATCCAGATAGCTAAAACCCAATGTCACTTTCAATTCTACTCTTCTTCTTCTTCTTTTTTTTTTATGTAGCTAGAATTAATGTAGTGAATATGTAATGAAATGCATTATCCTGCATGGAGATTTATCAGATTTTCCGACTGAATGCTGTGCTTTGCTAGTACTAGCTGGAGTTCACCTGCATGTTGGTGTGGCGTGTGGCTCTTTTTTGTAAAGAGTTAAGTCGTACACAAAAAAAGGGAACAAAGGTCAGCACCCAGCCGCCACTTGAATGTGAGATTTTTCTTTTTATTCCCCTTGATGTATACTAGGCTCTGTGTTATTAGTCTTAATGATGGAAAATTGTAGTGTTGATACAAATCTTTTTTTCAAAGTAGTAGGCGGGAGCTCCATTTGTTAGTAAGTTTTTTTGTGACTAAAAGCCACGGACAGTACATTTATGTAGCAGTAAAAGGCCTAGATGCTCTTTCCATAGCAGAGCTAATTATTCCTACTGTGACCTTACTGATCTAGCCTGTTCCTAGCACATCTCATCTGCACGCCTGTTCCTCTGTGTAGATGGTGTCAGAGAATATGAAAAACCCTATAATGAAACCATTTTCATGATGGAGAAAGGCTACTGGAGTTGCACTTGCTACAAAGAGGCTCAATTATATGAGTAATTGTGATAATTTTCTACATTCATAGCCTTCAATGGGGAAAAAAGAATGAGAGCCACAAAGGAAAATTACTTTAACAAGAAAGTACAGAGAGTAAAAATGGAAGAAGAGACAAAAAGGGGAAAAAATAACCAGAAAAAAAAAAGTTTAAAAAATAGATCTGGAGGGAGGAATAGCGAGACAGGGAGAACAACAGAAATGCTCAAAAGCCCGTGTGCAGCTGTGTTGCACAATTAAATTGAATTTTTTTTTCTGCAGTTGATGAATGTGACTACTGCAAATGTGCCTCTGTAGTTAGCTATCATTTGTTGTTCCGTGACAGGAAAAGGATAATTACCTCTCAGAGAGAATCAAAGGCTGACATGCCCTTTAGACACAGCCATGAATGCAGAGCTCGATAGAATGCTTGAATAAGAATCTAGTGTTCTCTGCCCCCTTCTACTGAAGAATAAATTTTGTTAAAATGCAAGAGCACCACCAGCAAATTTGTTGAACCCTAGGTGTTCAAAAATATGAGATACATCTATCGACTCATCCCATTTGCAAAAATAAAACTGCATTTTGAATTCATTTCTATTATATTCATGGACAGTAAGATAGTGAGATATGCATTAAATTTCTTTTCCCAGTAGGGGTCTGATTCAACATTTCCTATGAAAGAACAGAGAGACACTATCCTTTTTTCCCAGGCTAGTTAGCCTATAATTTAAAACTGTCAAAAACACAATTTTGTTCAAAGTCTTCAATAAAAGCTTCCCAGATATAAGCCAAAGAGATTTTACTAAAGTTTGATTCAGACATTGTTACAATATTTTTAAAGCCATAAATACATTTAACTGATATTTTACTGCCTTTTTTCTTAAAGTGTTTGAGGGCTTACGAAGAAAAAAGGCAGCATCTTTTCAAGGTGACTAAGCCTTCCATCCTTTAGACAAACGGGAAGTATTCAATGGTTCATATTAATGAGAACAGTACTTTAAAAGGTACTGATGTGATCATCTTTAACAAAATGTATTACTTTTGAATGAAAACACATATTCTGAATGTCTACTTCAAAACAGTTATAGGGGTTTAAAAAAAAGATCTAAAAGTAGGTAACAGATTACGGGGAAAAGTCTTGAATTCAGAAAATACACATACACTCAAAAAGCAAGCATAGAATGCTGTTTGGAAGATAAATTATAGTTTACAGGAAAAAAATGAACCAAACAGGAAAAGGACATAAGCTCGCCCTTTCAGCCCGTTTGCTAATCCACTAATTTGAAAGGTAAGTCTTGCTTGAGCTAATGTTTTTTTTTTTTTAATGTTTGTATTACAGGAATATGTTTCACTTCATTCCTTTATAAAATTTAGCTTTTCTCCTGTTTCATTATCCAAGAGTTGGGATGCTTATCCCCTTCTTAGTTACTTTCTTCCATGTTTGGTGTGATTTTGAGTAAAGGAACACTACACACCAAAATGTCGAGCTTAAACTAAAGCAGTCATATAAATATTGCTTGCCGCTCCTGTAAGTTTCCTGCTGACCCCAGTATAATTCACTGTTTTAAAATCTCTCTCTCTTTTTTTTAAGCCCAGGGAACAGCATTGCAGCTTGGCAGTTCACATACTGATATCAGACTGAAATGATGGTTCTGAATCATAAAACATGTCATCAACTTTATACCAAGCCACCAATAACCTTTGTACCATTTGCCAACCCTCCCTTTACTTGTCAGTGTAAGGCTTACCTGATTGTGTTTCCAATTACAGAGAAGGGAGCCCCCGCTCTGCAAGCTGCAATTGCTTCATCTCTACACCTCCTGGCAACCTCCACTAACTTTTTACCACATTCATCCACATTGCCCACCAAAAACGTTTCAGAGGTGTCTCCGTGGTAGCCATTGTAATAGACCTAAACACAGGCAAACATTTAAAAATACATCCTTGTTTAAAAATGTACTTTCCAAAAGTATATATTGTGTTCATTTATGTATTTAGTAGATTCATATGTTTCACCCTTCCAGAATTACTCATTTCCCTACAAAAAAAAAAGATATGCTAAAGCCTTACAGAAATTAAAAAAGATGAAGCCATATGATGATATTACAAAATTCAGAAATAAATATATAACTGGAATGGTTATTTCAGCATTATGATTAGCAATGCTAGTATAATGTTTTATTTTGAGAAGACAAAACTATACATGCATAAATTAGTGACCAAAGACATTGACCCACAATTACTACTATAGCTCTAGGGAACCTAGAAGTATTTAACATAGTGAAAAGTTTCTTCAGTGTCCTGAAGACACTCGATCTTTTATTTACCAATTCTACATTTGGAAGTGATAGACAACAAGAAGAAATAAAATAGACATGTCAGTCTTAGACAGTAGGAGAATTTTGTTCCAAGAAGTGAAGTGGCTCAATATGGGAATGAAATATGTTAGGGAAAGATCCTGCCTAGAAGTGAAACTTGAGTCAATTGTTCCAGATAGCAGAATGTTAACAGAAGACACTATACATGGGGTCTTAAAGGATTAAAATATAACAAAATAGGCTTAAGAATAAAATTACAGAAAATACAATTTTATCAGTTGTCAGCAGGCCCTATAGGATCTTGGAAGACATCAGAGTCATTATAAAAATCAATAATTAACAAACACTATAAGAAATACACAAGGTACTATGGTGAGTGCTGTGAAGTGTATAAACCTGGCGATTCACAGACCTGTACCCCTGGGGATAAAAATACATTATATGTTTATAAAAAATTTAAAAAAATAAAAAATAAAAAAATACACAAGGTAGAAGGGACTGGTTGAATACTGATCCTCAGATAGAGCACAGAATTTGCTATTTTGCATTAATTTGACCTAGGTAATTATTTTTCACATTTCTCTTTCTCATGAAGTAGAATGTACAAACTTATAAAAAAGATATTTATCTGAGCTATTTTAATACCGAGTTAGTGTCTTAAATCTGTATACTATTCTGCACACACACAAAAATACTCTACTACATTCTGTAAGGGAAGCAGGAAAAGTCTTTATTCATCTTCACTTTATAAGTCAGGAACCTGAGGCTTAAACAGGTAACTCATCTAAGGTTACTGGCAAAAATACAGAGGTAGATCCAGATGTAGTACTGGCTTCTAATCAAATGTTTTCTCTACTGTGTCAAATGACCTTAATTACCTTGCAATACAGTAGTGTTTTATACATTTTTTCCCATTTGCAGTCCAAGAAAGTACAAGTTTGATTTTATAAACAATTATGTTACTGTTGCTAATATAAGAGTAATTATTTTAAAAATGTGTAATTCAGTGTTTGTGTAACTGTTATTTAAGTAAAAGATATTTTTAAAAATCTTTGACTTCTTATATTACTCTTTGCTAGTTTTCCAAATGACTATGTGAAAGATTCAATATGTACGAGAATAATAACACTTCTGAAAGCCTATGGCAGTTATCTATAATTAGGGTTTACGCTCACAAAGTATTCTTGTTTTGTACTTCATTTATTAAAGAAATATTTATTGAGCAACTACTCTAGGCATCTCATAGTTTTTTTTTTTTTTTTTTTTTAAAGATTTTATTTTATTTATTTGAGAGAGAGAGACAGTGAGAGAGAGAATGAGCGAGGAGAAGGTCAGAGAGCGAAGCAGACTCCCCATGGAGCTGGGAGCCTGATGTGGGACTCGATCCCGGGACTCCAGGATCACGCCCTGAGCCGGAGGCAGTCGTTCAACCAACTGCGCCACCCAGGCGTCCCTGTTTGTTTGTTTTTTAATTCAGCTTTCAAGGGGGAAAGAAGTCTGTTTCCTTGTGATATATACTAGATGTAAACAATTATAAAATGCACAATGAGTACTTTCTGATGAAAGTATAGGATCTCGTAATGGAGCCTTTCACTTAGTAACATATCTCACAAGAAATATAATTTGTGGGAAGGGGTTAATAAAAAGAAATATAACTTATGAAGATAGCGACCAAGAGGTCTTCTTGACTCCTTTATATTTTGAGACACTTGAAGTCTTTCACCTTGCTTTTATGAGTTTTGCAACTGTGATATATCTGAATGTTAAAAATTCATTAAAAGTCTTCAGGAAACAGAAAAGGCATGGGATATTCTCTCTGGATGCATTGGGAGCAGAAGGAAAGAGTGTGCTGATTTCATTCAAAGCAGCAATATTTTATTAGGGGGTGATTAGGTGAGACAATAAATGTAAAACCCCCAAATCAGTTACAATTCAAAAGAAAAGTATATCAGGAAAAATACTTATTTCAGGCATACTTCATAAAGTATCTCCTCCTACATGATTCTGAGTAGGAAAGATAAACCAACAGAGTATCTGTGGAGTAAATTCTCAAGTATTCTAAGGACAAAATGATATATGAAAGAGTAGCAGCGATAAAGGCATCATTGGCTATGTCACCATCCAATCTGCTATGAAAAAAGAGGGGGAGTTAATTCAAACCACTAAAAATTTGGCTGAAGTCAACTGGATGGCAATTTCCACCTCATTCCCATACCTACCTAAGTTCATGGTCTGGATATACAAAATAACTATCATGGAAAATATTTCCTCATTCATAGAAGCTATGCTCCTTGAATGTTGTCTCTCTCAACTGGTTCTCATGAGATGATTAAATTTTATTTCTTTACTTAAAACTTGTTTATTAATCACCAAGTGCACAGAATTTATTTCCAATCCGCATAATCCAAAGGGGCCCCTGCGAACTTTTTTAGTAAAACGAACTGCCAGAGCGCAAATAATCCAAATCTGAGACTAGTGAACGGCTGAGGGAATTAGAAAAGGTTGGCACTTGTACAGTTTGAAGTTCCCACGTTAAATCACTTTGGGTTGTTATTTAAAAGAAAGGCTGTTAACCATTTGGTAAAAAGTTGGGTTCAGAGAGAAAACCACTCTGCTCGTATGCTCCGAGTTCAAGGCTCTCTATACCCTCGATGCCACAAATGGAGCACGACGTTACCTTCAGGGATTTTAATAAATCTAGGGAACACTGCTAGCAAAAGAGTTGCTGTCCAAATAGACTGACACACACAGGCCAATGTAGCCCCTAATGACAGAGTAAGATAATGACAGGCCCTACTCAAAATCAGCAGGAAGAGGAAGATCAATCTTGGCAGAGTGAAGGAAAAATGCTGGCTTTCTTCGCGTTAGCTCATCTCATACATATCTAGCTTCAGCAGCTGCCCAGTGCCGTGGTGCTCTGCTTTAACTACACAGTGGATCAATAACAATTACACCTTCTCAAAAACATGACACATAGCAGGATTGGGTTGACATTTCACTTAGGCCAACATTGATCTCAGTGCATCTGATTCCAGCCCTAAATTCAAGTCAGGCCTGGGTTTACTTGGAATAAACACGGAGTTAAAGACAAAAAAGGAAACCAGCTGCTTGCGTCTGGGTCTAGAAGTAAACAGCACTTCCCTTGGTGCGGCTCGCATTTTCAATCCACAATTCTTCCTGGTGCTACCAGCAATTCCGAAGTTGATCAAAGACTATTTTTTATATTATTTACTCACCGTGACATCAATGTTGATAATATCTCCATCCTGAAGAGGTCGACTGAAACATAAACAGAATAAAAATGGTGATAGACAGATCTCAATAAGAGGAATGTACAAATAAATACTAAGACTATCACGAGCCCAGTGAATTGCAATGGTAATTTGGGGTGGAAGAGGAATAAATGGAAAAAACTATATCTAATCTTTATGTTATATTAGTCATGTCCCATCTTACAAGAAATACAGAATATGAACATATTGCCATTGTTTAAAAATCTTTTAAAAATTCTTTAAAAAACATTCTTATTGGTTACCTTAATTCTGTAAAGAGCTGAAACAATAGTTGATGACCTCTATTTGCCTACATTTGGATTTTTACCATTTATATGGTTAAAATCTAAGAACGTACAACCAATATTTAAGGAGAAATGACCTTTTTGGACTACACACTGCTTTAACAAACATTAAATTATATCCACTTAGAAGCAAAATACTTCGAAATTTTTGTTTTACCATAATCAGCTTCACAAGTTTGCAGGTGGGTTTCAATTAAGCTCGTGTCTTTCACCACGTGTTACAGATCTTCGGTCTCATGGTTTAGTTTCCAAAGGAACAATATGTTATTAAGCAATAAATACCTGTCAGGAATACCATGACAGAGCACGTTGTTTACAGAGGTACAAACGGATTTTGGAAAACCTCCATAGCCTAGAGGTGAGGGATAAGCATCGTGACTGATGATTTCCTGATGGACAAGAGCATCTATCTCCTCAGTTGTCATGTCGACCTAAAATATTAAATAAAGAAGTTGTGCAGCCACAGTTGAAGACATTTCCTGCACTCGCTGACCATGTCTCTGGCTATAGCACTTCCAGATGAGACTGTACAGACTTACTGTGATAAACTCGTGATACAACATTTTAATTAATGGGGGTTAACATGATATATTTCAATTGTGCCTTTTTGATAATCGTTTGGGTATACGATGTTGTTATGGGCTGTTAGGAAATGGAAATTGTAAGCCCTGAGATCCTATAAATTATCTGTTGAGTCATTAAATGACATGACTACTTTTGAGCCTGAACACTTCACAAAGAGGTTCTTAGGCACTTCCTTCCTCTTCCTCAAGGGCTAGGGCCTCAGGTAGCTGAAGCATATAAATTCTCAAAAGTAGTTCAGTTTAGGTGACAAAGCTTGAAAAAGTAAGTCGACCCACACCTCTTTATCTCAGTGAAAGCTTACATGGGCTTTGCAGCAATGATGAGAAGATAATGGATCATTATTTAAAAAAAACTCGGCCTGATACATATAGTAGAAATTTGGTTTTCACAAATCTTGCTTTCTTTTGTGCTTAAGTAAATCCATTGGGTTTTTAAAAAATATTTCTCTCTTATTAATAGGCATCCAATTGCTCTCAAGCTAAAAAAAACACAAAACCTAAAACTGAGTTTTTTTAGTATACGAAGATATCTCCATAAACTCATAAGTCATAAATAAAATTCTAAAACAAAATCTTTCATTAAAAATTACCTATTTCTTCAATACCTTTCTATGTGTCATTTGATATTCACATTATGCTTAATTATGTTCCTATAACCAGTTTATTACACAGGTGACACCCTAAGTGATTTCACCATTGAGACGCACTTCCTAAATTCTGCCCACCTTCTAGAAACTACAGACCCATACTTTTCTTTTTCTTTTTAATGACCTCTAAAAAGCAGAGTGTTTCAGATTATTCTGGAGAACTAAATCTTATAGTAAGACAGTTGTCTGTAATTACATTTCTCTATTACCCATAGCTTTGTATATATGCTCTAATCTTGCTTTGCAGAACTAATGCAAGAGAAAAAGAGACAAAGGATGAGGCAGAACAACTCTTCAGGCACACAGAAATAATGTGGGGGAGTCAAAGCAGAAACTACAGGCAGGATAAAGGGGCAGAAGTCAAAACTGTCTGCCACTGATCAAGTGGGATAGGCTGGCTGGGCCCAAAGGATCTCCAGAATCCTGCTACTTAAAATTGAATTTGGATTTTAAATTACCTCTAGAATAAACACACAAAATAATAAAATCTCCTTCCCCTATCCCAAGGCTTGACTTGATTTTTTTTTTTAACAAATGAGATGTGTATGCAAGAAGAGCGAAAGGGAGAGGGGGGAAAGAGGGGGGTTTTGCTGCGACTTCTGTAAGTCCTTCTGAGGTTTGCTGAGACGCCACCTTTAAACTCTTCCCAGCCAGGAGGAGGACATGTCGCGCCAGCTGACAAGCCTGACGAAGCCCTTGAATCTGATCTTCATTCTTAACTTCTATGCTGTCTCCCCAGTCGGGTACAATGCCTGTCGTCACATAGTCTGGCTTCTTTATGTGCTTGAGGAAAAAGGATTGAAAATGAAGATCAGAACCCAGCACACGACAATGGGATCATTTTTCGGACACAGCCTCCTGCTTCATGGGGCTCTGCCCTTCCTGCCGGAGCACCGACCTCCGAAGCCAGCACGACAGACCCTCCAGGCTGCCCCCAGTTCCTTCCCCTGCCCTTTTGAACTTAACATTGCCTGTTAGTGCTGCCTCTGGATGGTCTGTTAACCTTACTGTGCTTTGAGTCAAACTGGTCTGAAGTAGACTTCTGGTCAAAACAAACAGTAGTTTTCTTTTCTTCCCCCTCCCAACCCTGTAAGAAGCATTCTTGTCGTTGATGGAAAAAGAGCACCAAGCTTCCAAATTGCCAAATGGCTAATTAAGAGTACTTTCATCTTCTTAACACAAAGGTAAAATTTATGCAAAGGATAGCTCACAACACCCTCTCCGAATGAATATATGTAAAAGGCTGACTCTCAAGGCCCCTGAAGCCTATTACAAATACACTTTTCTTGTACTCGGCAACTGTACCCAAACTAAGAAGGGACTAGAGAACAAAACCCAACAGCTTTCTTTTCTTTTTCTTTCTTTTTTTTTTTTTAAGTACATTAAAAAAAAAAGAAAAAAACACCTAGAACATTCCCATGATTTGCCAAAAACAAAGAAACCCCCCAAACTCAAAATGTTCAACTCTGATCACCCTTGTAGAACATTCTCCACTGCTTCCTTAAACCTATGGGCAGTATTCAGAAAATAAATAACTACTTTACACACAGAGCTTCTTTCAGTCCCAAGGTTGTGCTCAGCTCTTTACAATCTGTTTATAGACACCGCCACATAAGCACTGTGGAACTCTACCGAGTTTAAGCGCGCACAGCACTTGGGGACAGGAGGCAGAGGGAGAGAAGACTCTTCAGCTGGCCTCACAGTGACTCTGGAAGGGCTGAGCTTAGGGGTCTGCTCTCTGTGAAGCGCATCACTCCTTCACTTCTAAGACCTTCCCTTATCCTCATGTTCAGGTGGGCCTTTGTGACACAGGGCACGCCGGTGTTTGGCTGAGCTCTGGGCAAGCATCCACTCCTCCAGCTTTGCCACCAGTGCCCACGGATGCTCACACAGTCTCCCCCACAGACTGCGCTACTGTCTCCACTCGGCCCTGCGACTAGGTGGCCAGGTTACAATTACAGGCAGAAGGGCTCCGGGCTTGCACTGGCGTTCTAAAACAATACATTCATCTCTCTGGAGGCTTCCCTTTCTTTCCCAGCACAGAAACACCAGGAACATCCTCTGGGTTCTGGTAGCCTGTCTCATTGGCCCCTTTCCACACATACACAAAAGGGGCCACTCACCTTCAGGGAGTATAATATACTTAATGTGGGTTTACTGTTTAAGAAATGCATCAGAGGGGGAAAGCAGGTGAATTTGTGACAAATCTAGACTTCTTTCAGGTGTTCTCATTCTTTCTCCATGACCCCCCCTCCACCTCCTTCATTTTGCATTTCGAAACATGGGTAGATTGTCTTTCCACAGAATTGTACTCTCTGAGAAAAAAATCAAGAATGCTCTGAGGCAAGAGGTTTTTATTTAATTACTCTAAAGGAGGATTCAAAAACAGCAGCATTAATACTATGGAAAGTATGAGCAGGCGTTAGGAAAAGAAATTCTAGTGTACTAGTTTCAAGTAATCTCTCTTGAATGATCCCAGTTTTACAGTCCATTTTTTCTCTAAAAAGATTAAGAAACTAGAGACATGTACTTTTACCTTCGTGTTAGAAATTTAATATAGAAAATTTTCACGGTAGAAACTAATTCTAAGTAAGCTAAGCAGCTGTAAGCTCAGAGCTTTATTTAAAAAAAATAATGTTATAGAACTGCAAGATGTTACCGCTTCTCAAATCACAATTTCAGATCGTAAACCAAGTTTAAAAATCATGATTCAAATGGCTCAGAAATCAAAGGTGCAAAAAGACACTGGTTCATTTCTGCGGATAAGCTTCATCCTGGCTGGAAAAAGCAGCAGATAATAGGCAACACGGTACCTCAGGGACTGGGTGAGCTGAAGAAACGGCAGCCGGCAAAACTATACTGTGGGAAATCTCTCTTTGTCTCCGGAAAAAGAAATTTCTTCTTTGTTGACTGCTTGACTCCTTGTGTAAGGAGATAGGATTGAGTGGTGAAGAGAAAATTCTATGACAACCTATGAGCAGAAATAGGCACATTTTAAGTTAAAAAATCTACCATAGGGCTACATTTTAAGATGTTCACCATTGTTGTCTGTTAAATCATTATCCTAATCCTTTACTGGCTCAAAAAGGAAAAGCCCCAAATAGAAAGGAAAGCGGTTATAGTCTGAGTTCTAGTACAATAATAGCACAGCGTATTTATTAGCTAATACTATGTTTACATACATGTTTGACAATGGAAAACTCCACTCTAACGGGAAACAAACATATAGAGGCATCTGCTAAGTACCAGGTTTGCAAAAAGAGCAATTTCTGCTGTGGAACCTTCCCCAGCAATGTCCAGGATGACCTTAGATTCAGGGCACTGTTTGGGTGGCTTTATATTCTTTAAAGCTGTTTTCCTTTCAAGAATCATGGACAAATTGCCAGCTGCACTTTTTGCCCTTGATAGGATTACTACTCTGTGTTAAGTTCACGTGCAGCAAGAGGCATTCTACCGAAATGCACTATGACAAATGCTCAAGTCGGATAAAGACTAAAAAACAGAAATGTAGGGTGTGACCCTGAAACAAAATGAACGCAGGGTCCTAAAGTGCTCACAAGAGGAATTAAGAAATAGCTATCAAAATTTTAAATGCATATATCCTTTGACTCAGCAACTCATCTCCTAGGGCTTTCCCTTGCAGATATTATGCAGTAATGGATATAAGAAGATGTACCCTCACTTTGTGGTAGAAAAAAATGAGGAATAATGCAAATGTCCATCCATGGGGGACTGGTGAAATAGAGTCTGGATGTCTATGCAACAGAAAGCTATGAAGGTATTAGAGAATAAGCTAAATCATTTATTTCTACGTGCTGATACGTAACCAGGCCACAATACATTGCTAGGGAAAAGACAAAGCTGAACAGCAGGTATAGAAAGCCCAGTGATGTAAAAAAGAATGTATACATTTATATTAGCTTGTATATCCCTATAAAATTTCTGAAAATTTATATTCATCAATAGTGGTTATTTCTGGGGCATGTGATTGGGCCTGGAGGTGGGGAGGAAGTCTCCCTGATTCATTTTATTTTCTTCTACACTGATAGATTTTTTTAAACTACCCATTTTCATGCATTACTTTTATAATTAAAACAATAGTTTGAAAATTCCCCAACATGTCACAATTGCATGTCAGGGGTTGGCAAACTACAGCCCGAAGGCCAAATCTAGCTTGCTGTCTGTGTTTTTGTACAGTCCACAACCTAAAAATGAATTTTACATTTATAAATGGGCAAAAAAGAAATAAGAAAAATAGTATTTTGTAACATGTGAAATTATATGAAATTCAAATTTCAATGCCCATAAGTACAGTCACATTCATTCACTTACAATGATCTACGGCTGCTCTGAGCCACAGAGTTGAGTATCTGTAACAGAGACTGTACGACCCACAAAGCCTAGAATATTTACTATCTGGCCATTTATAGAAGTTTGTTGACTCCTGGTCTAGAGCACTGGTTCTCAAAAAGTGGTACCCAGACCGCCATATCAGCATCACACGGGGAAAAATGCAAATTATGGGGCCTCTCCATTTACTGACTCAAACTCTGGGATGAGATCAGCAATCTATCCTGTGACAAGGCCTCAGGGTGATTCTGATATCCTTGAAGGGTTGAGAATTACTGGCCTACAGTAACATTTCAGCTGTGAAACATAATAGGAACACCAAGTGCAGGTGAGTACCAGCCTCCAAGGCCAGGATCTCCAAGTGACCTAGAGAGAGGCACACAAACAAACCCCTATGGTCAGCAATTCAAGGTTGTAAGTTTCACTCTATTATGTTCTTCCATAAAGTTGAATGTAATAATGTTGAATCAAACTTACAGAGGTATTTCGGTGTTATTTTAAACAATTCCAAATACTAGACAAAATGCAGCAATATCATTTTTTTCTTTTTTTTAAATCAAAAGTTGCTTCACAGAGGCAGGTACATATTCCCCGAAGTTTGCACATTTCCCTGTAGACAACACCACCAGATCTAGATTGTCAACTGGTATATGGGGCAGGGCAGAATCCTAGGAGAAGCAGATGGTTGGAAAGTAGATGCCTAATAATGAACAGTTCCTTCAAGAACACTTAAAAAGATTTTAATGAGAAAGAAATCGTCCACTCCATTACAGCTTCTAGTACCGAGCACTTACTATGAGTTAATTACTGTCCTAGGCACTTTACATAGGTTAGCTCCTTAGTCTTAATGAGAACCTTCCACTGCACTCCAGTTGGGGATACTGAAGCACCCAAAGGAAGGTAACTTCCCCAGGAGCATGCAGTAAGTATGAAAACGGTGGGAAAGCGGTCAAGTTGCCTCTACAAAGTATATTATTTTTCCCGTACACCTGAGAAAAAATGACCTAACACATATGGAAACACCAGAAAACGTACAAGGCATCACTAAACTATTAGGAGTTACTATCACTAGGTTATTCTTCCAAAAGTGGTGATAGGTTTGACCTAATTCTTCCACTCTCAAGCCAAGCTCCCTTCGCTTTGGTGCGGTGGCTGAAAGAAGCTGGTGGGCAGTCTGCACTATGCGTCCCAGCGAAAGCAAAGACTTAGGCGGAATCAGTCTATGACTCCAGGCTCCCTAACTCCATCCCGAGGCAGGACCACGACAAGACACAAACCCACAAGTATTTCCCTTCTGAGAAAAGAATGTATTATGATTACTATTAATAAGGATAACACTAATAGAATTAGTAATGATAATAGTGGTTAGCATTTAATGGCCACATTCTTTGATGAAGCACAGTGCTAGGTGCTTTACATACATTATCTCTTACCAACTCTGGTGGGCAGGCAGGCAGCTATTAACGCCACTGTTTCACAGATGAGGAACTAAGATTCAACACTGCTGGAGGTTAGGGGGAGGCCCGGGCTCCACATCCCGCAAAACCAACTCAAGGACTGAGCTCACCACTCCAAGCTGCCTTCCTACAGTGTGCTGGGGTTCAAGTAGATAGCATGCTTTCCTATAGGATGTGGTTTTTATAAGGGATTAGCTTTGTGTGTATTATTATTATTTTTTTAAGATTTATTTATTTATTTGAGAGAGGGAGACTTGGGGGAGGGACAGAAGGAGCCGATCTTCAAGCAGACACCCTGTTGAGTGGGCAGCCTGCCTGGGGAGGTCGGGGGCGGGGGGGCGCGATCCCAGGACCCATGAGATCATGACCTGAGCCAAAGCCAAGAGTTGGATGCTCAATGGAATGAGCCACCTGGGTGCCCCAGGGAATAATTTAAAGGAAAGTTGGTTTGTGTGTGTGTGTTTAAGATTTATTTAGAGAGAGAGACAGAGTGAGAGAGCGAGCAAGCGCATGTAAGCAAGCACGTGAGTGGGGAGAGGGACAGAGGGAGAGTGAGAAAGAGAATCCTCAAGCAGACTCCCCTAACCCCCAAGCACAGAGCCCAGAATGGGGCTCAATCCAAGACCTTGAGATCATGACCTGAGCCAAAAAACGAGAGTCGCCTTCAACCGACTGAACCACCCAGGGGCCCTAAAGGAAAGTTAAAAAAAAAAAAAAGAAAAGAAATAAAAAGGTACTTTTCATGAAAATTCGTCGATCCGATCTAATTGGGAGGTACTGCAGTAGTGAAGATAGCATGAGCTTGGAGGGCAGATGGATCTGCGTTACCACAACTTCTGAGCCCCACGTTCTTCACCATCACATGGATGTTTTCCTCACCACTGCACTGTTGTGAGCATTAACTGAGATAACATTCATAAGTAAACCATCTTAAAAGCAGGTGCCTCATAAACATTAATTTTTTTCCTTTCCCTTCTCAACTCTTCAATGGGTTTACCTGCAGGCCTCTAAATTTATTTATTCTTTTATTCAGCAACTACTTACTGAGGTCCTTCTGTATGCCATGTTCTGGATACTGGATGAACCAGACAACAAAGTCCCTGCTCTCATGGAGCTTCTATTCTACGGTGGGACAAAAACAAGAAGCAAACCAACAAATACATTAGATTGTATCAGATGGTCATATGCATGATGAAAAACAGGCCAGAGAGACACAGCAGCGGATGGCACCTTGGAACCATGGTGCGGCTTCGGTCCTGCTAAGAGCTAACTATGTGACCTGAAGAAGTAACAGTAAACACCGGCTGAGCACTTTCTGGGGCCTGCTGAGCAGTCAGACCCTGCCCACTGAGACAGAAGGCTTAGGAAAATGAGGGAGTTGGGCTTTCTCATCTTTGAGGGAGGTCTCTTTTAGCTCTGGCATTTGTGCCATCACGCCCCGGCACCTGATTGTCATGCGAAATTCCAGGCAAAGGGAGGATGTGGACCTGATCAATTTCAGGACTCACGAAGATTTTTTTCAATGCAGCTGATTACATGAAAGAGAGATCATCTTTATCAGCATTATCAAGTTCAAGCAGACAGTCATTGCAGGGGGAATCTCTTCCATGTACTTAAACTTGAGGCATGAAGTCATCAGGCCTCTACCTGGATATCTTGTTGAGGCTTTGAGACATTCACTTCAAGGATGAACAGTGTTGCCAATGTACCTGTCCTGCCAAATGATAGGCTCATTGCCAAAAAGATGCAGGCACACCCACACACGACTTAAACATTGGGAATGCAGCCTGAATACATCCAATCTGTTGACAATTACGGTTGTGCAGTGTACTCAGAAATTCCACCTTCATATGATACTTTTTTATTCGGAGCAAAATCTTTTCTTTCAATCTGATAAAAGACACCCTATAAACGCTGTCACAAGGTAACAGGATAATAAGGTACCATACCGTGTTTATTCCACTAACTATTCATTACAAACCAGGAGAAAAAAAAACTAGTGTTTTCACAGGTGAAATGAAGAAATGGGCTTTAAAAATACATGCCTTTAGAAGATAATGGTCCTCCAATTAATGTGGCAAAAAAGAGGTGGGGCAAAATCCTCCATTTTGTTTATCATACTGGAATTAATAAATAGTAGTTAACAAATTTTCTAAATGCAGAGTGGGTAAAATTAAATTCTCCAGTACCCATTATATTCAGGGTCACAGGATAAACAAACTACAGTTACTGCTATAGACCATTCTAGAAAAGGTTTGTTGTGTTTCCTTTATACCTCCTTTCCTTATAAAAGCACTGCTTTGTACACTGAAAGCTGATACAATCCAAATATTATATGTCAACTTTATTTCGATTAAATAAATAAAAGCACTGCTGATACCGTATCACAACTGTATCTAACTTCCCACTTGCTACGGTCAATGTTACAGCTAATTTGATGTATGACACCCATCATCAGAGGCAGGGACACCAGCAAGGTTTTCATTAGTCACAAGACTGGCCGCTCTGTCAGTCTTGTGGGCACCACGATTTGCCCAGGATCCACAGCACATATCACGTTTTTCAAGTTTAGTATTTTTTTAAGATTTTATTTATTTATCTGAGAGAGAGGGTGTGTGCATGAGCAGGGTAGAGGCAGAAGGAGAAGCAGACTCCCCAATGAATAGGGAGCCCGATGCTGGACTCGATCCTAGGACTCTAGGATCATGACCTGAGCCGAAGGCAGACACTTGACTCACTGAGCCACCCAAGCACCACAGGTTTTATTTTAAGTAACCTCTGCACCCAACATAGGGCTCGAACTCACAACCCCAAGATCAAGAGTCACATGCTGCACCAATGAGCCAGGCAGGCGTCCCAGATCTCCTTTTGTTAAAGCTATTTTCAGGAAACAAGTTTCAGGTGTGTACTAATTATTGTAAGGGATAAGGTGACCAGTCTGAAGTTAAGGAGGCACAAGTTGAAAATCATCAGAAGCCGGGGTGCCTGGGTGGCTCAGTTGGTTAGGCAACTGCCTTCGGCTCAGGTCATGATCCCAGGGTCCTAGGATCAAACCCCATGTCGGGCTCCTTGCTTGGCAAGGTGCCTGCTTCTCCCTCTCCCTCTGCCTGCTGCTCTGCCTGCTTGTGCTCTCTCTCACTCTCTGTCAAATAAATAAATAAATTTAAAAAAAAATCATCAGAAACCTCAGAAGAGGAGCGCCCCAGATCAGCAAGGAGCTGCTTTGGACTAATTTGATCTTCAAAGAGTGATCATAATGAGTGTTGTTACTGCTGATTATGTAACAGAAACTCTCTATAGGGTTTCCTTGACCAGTACGTCTATACGTTATTTGTTATAAATACTAGAATATCTACTGTTATCAGAGGTAATAGTAAGAATTATTTTCAGAGTCACAAAAATTCTATCAGTGTCTAGTTTCAGCTGAATGTCGAAAATTATAGGCAACTGCTTCTTTCACTCCATGGAGAAGCACACTGTGCAGCCTGAATGTCTTTTGAAATTGGTATATGTCCTCTGGATCCTGCAGCACATTTTTCATATTTTACATTTGTATTTGCTGTGGAAATCTAAGTCATGGTTTTAAATATGAAAATATTTGGGAATAACATCAATTTCTAAAAACTGCATTTTATTCCCCTTTACAGATTAAGTCTGAAAGGTGGGATTACGGAATTCAAGTATGATGGAGGGAGGAATGCATTTTTAAATAACTAATGTTGCTGCACACAACATGACCTATGTTTACTGGCCTCTTACTCAGGGTCCATTTTAATTGTTATCTGCTCATGCATTCTATAGCACATAATGAAATGCTTCCATTTCACCCACTGAGCCCGGGGTTTTTCTGTGCACCTCTACTAATGACCCTTAATTAAGCTGATTTATCCTTGAAAACGTAAGTTTTCTTTTGGCCAACAAGTATTTTTAAGGAAGAGGCCTGAATGAACTTTCAAAGAGACATTTAAAATGCTTATTATTTTAAGCGACCGTAAAGCTGAAAAAGTATATTTGTACTTAAGTGTGGTCTACCAACACCTATATTTTTCTATTGTATGTTTCCAGGGAAGCACTTCTACCCTGCGTCAGGCATCAAATCCTCGGTTATGCTTACATTTCAGAGGTATTAGATATCTGGGTAGAAAACAACACAATTAAGTAGCCGGTACTACTTTACATTAGTTAACAATGTCAACCAGAGATAATAGGTAATTTAAAAGATACTCTGTAAAATGTCTTACTGAATATTTTTTTCATAATGGTCAAATGCCAAAGTCTAGTAACAAAACTATTATTTATAGCATATCAGCATCTAATTGGTTTTACAAATGGAGGCAATTATTTTGGATGAAGGGGGGAATGTGTGCCAGATTTAAATGATTTATGATTACTAAGAGAGAAAACAATGTTTTGCTAATTCATTTTCAAATATGGCTCTTACAGTCATTGATAATTTTAATTCTAAACCAAGTGATTTGCTTAAATAATACATTAACTTAAAAAAAGAGGTAACTTACTTTGTGACAGCAAACAGATACTTTTAACTGTTTAGAAACATTGCTTCCTACAGTAGGCTCAAAAGGGACTGTGCCATAGAAATACATTTTCGAGGTGCTGATTTAGAGCCACAGAAAGATCACACTTCACGAACTCCAACCAATTACCTAGAGTAGGAGCACAGGCTCTTAAAGCACTGTGTGCTTCAAGTCCAAAAAGGAACGCTGCAAATGCATCCATGCCTTATATTTCTTGACCCAAAACACTGTCTACTTGATCGGTTTGATAACTTGCACAAATGTTGTGAAAGGAAAATTAAACACTCTGCATTACTTGATATAACTCCCATTGATTTTTATAATCTAGGACTAAGATGTACCTGTTTCAAAAGTAAATGAGAGAGATTGAGGGTTCCTTCACATTTCAAGGAGACTATCAAGCAGAAGAGAAGCTCACATTTCACAAGAAATAACCTGTGCAGTGGTTGAAGAAAAAAGAAAATCAGCTCAGGGAATGCCCCAGGCTGCAGCAGATACTGATTGGGCAAAGCTAGAGGACAAGGGCCCTTGAAACTAAACAAAAGCAAATTCATTCTGTTGACAGATGTTGATTACATCAAAGCAATAGGAACTCCCCCAGCTCCCCAATTTTTTTTTAAACAATTAATACTTCTCTACAATTTACACAATAAGGACAAAGTAAGTTTTTAAACCAATCATAATGAACATTATTAAACTTGTTTTTGAAAAGTTTCAGTTCTGCTGAAGACTTCTGGTGTGTTTTTAGCTATGGGCTTCTCCAAACAGTGGTTTATTCATTCCCACGGACATGTCGGGGAAGCCAAGCTGGCCATGCCATCAGCCCCTTCCTTCCAGGGGTTAACTGCTCTGGCTGCCAAATAAAATACAGAGTGAGCCATGTAATTATGGAGACAGTCAAAGGGCAGGCTCTATTTTGAAATCTATTTGCACAGACAAGGTCTTCCAATTGAGCTTACAGGAAACAAGCTGGTAGAGAGCCTCCTTTTCCCCAGATGCTTTCCACACTTTTTCTCCAATTCAGGAAATCATGGATATGGACACCATACACCATTGCTTCCTGGATTTCACGCTAAGATACCACGACAAGAAGAGTGGATGTTTTACAAATCCGCAAAAAACACTTTTTTCCCCCTTTTTCTTCTTGCCTAATTAAGAGCATTTGGCAGTAGCCTCTAGATGATAAAGCAACAGTGCTTATTAAACAACATTTCTAAAGAGGATACAGGCACGGTTATGCAGGTTTTGGAAAATAGATTCTTTTCCTTAATGCTCAAAACAAAGCATAAAGTAAAATATATTGGCATAAACACTTGTCTGAAAGATAGATTCTACTTGACATCCAGTAGTGTTAGCCTTGAAGTTATTCACAGTTCTGAATGCTAAAACACTAACAAAGATTCCACAGAAATAAAAAAGAAATGTGTAAAATAGTTTGGGTGAAAAAAAAATCACAAGTCACTTTATGCTGCAACATAAACATTTGTCCTAGTTGCTTAAGGCTCTAAATTTGCAATTGCTCTGAGCCTTTACGGTACTCAGATTAAAACAGAATCAGGCCACCACTGCCAATAAAACAAAGTAGTTATATGAAGTTATATGAAAGTGAGATGGTCGTCTTCACCGATACTAGCCTATGGATGTCAGAACTCTTCATCAGGCCATAAACCAAAGCTTGGGAGTCCTGATTCTAGAGAAGATGAGCTGGAAAGTCCGCCTTGGTCAGACCACTTCTGGGGAAAGGAAGGGCAGTGGCCTGAGGGCACCCTCTTCCAATAATAACAACATTCAAGAATGATGCCCAGGTCACGGCAAAACATGACCTTCCCCAAGGCTCCATCAGGAAGTTGGTTCCATGCTACATCCCTCCTCCTTTTTAAAAATTTAGCAATAGCAAATAATAGAGTATAATGACAATGACAAGCTCAGAAATGGGGTTAGGAAAATACTGCCTCTTCTTTTTTAAAAAAGCCAATCAGATAATTTGTGATTATCCATCAGTGTATACTATCAGCACCCAGGCATTTGTGATTTAAACAAAAAGCATTCTCCTCTTCTTGGGAGAAAAAAACACCCTAACCTACTCTAGAAATACATGTCAATAAACAAAACCTAGTTAATAAAATAGACTTATGTTTGTGGGACTGGGAAAAAAATCCTTTAGGCTGGCCCAACCATAGGTCGGGGAGGGGAGTCAAAGATTACTGTTTAAGAACTCAAAATCTAAAACCGAAAGCAGATCATTTGATGGATAAATAGAAGTTACAAAGAAATGACTGATGTGTAATAGGAAATGGGGCTGTTGTGTGAAATTTCTCCATTTAGGGTTAAAAATGTTTTCTTCAGAATTTAAAACCTAAATTCATTTCTATAATCATAAAATATTGAGTCACACTGCAATAGTGTATGCTTAGAAAATCCCATTGTCTCTCAGTTAAAGTTTGGAGAAAGCAGCTTTTTAGCACTTCAACAATACATATACTCAGGCAACTTCTTGGACAAAGAAATATTGTGTCTTTCCAGGGGAAATAAAGGAGCTGTTTATTAGGGCTGTGGTTAAAATGTAATAATTCATTCTAGTTGAGCCCTGTGGAAAATGTCATCAAAATATCATTTTCTTTGCCAGATTTTCTGGATGCCGTGATAGCGTTTAAATACAGAACAAAAGGCAAACTCTGATTAGAGTATCAGTACACCACCACCAAAATGAACCAAAAGCAAATGTTCATTCCATCAAAGGAGCAGGAAAGAAACTCACACAGTCCTGATGCCCAGAGAATGCACACTTTTAGGTTAGCACAGAACATCTGGCAAACTTCAACCTTCCAGAATTTCTCAAAAGAAGTATTCCTATTACCACACACTTTGGCTAAAGAAGAGGAACCAAAAAAATTTTATATTAAAGCACATAAATAAGAATCAGAAAGAACAATTTCACAGAAATCATACATGGAATTCAACTTTGGAGAAAGTGCATATAAAAATAAATGAGTTTTTAAAAAATGATATAGTAAGAAAGTCCTTCTTTAATTAAAAAAAATCCTCCATAGTGCAACCACTCTGGAAAACAGTGTGGAGGTTCCTCAAAAAACTGAAAATAGAGCTACCCTATGACTCTGCGATTGCACTATTGGGTATATATCCTAAAGATACAAATGTAGTGATCTGAAGGGGCACATGCATCCGAATGTTTATAGCAGCAATGTCCACAATAGCCAAACTATGGAAAGAACCTAGATGTCCATCAACAGATGAATGGATAAAGAAGATGTGGTATATATACACAATGGAATACTATGCAGCCATCAAAAGAAATGAAATCTTGCCATTTGCGACGACGTGGATAGAGCTAGAGGGTATTATGCTTAGCGAAATAAGTCAGTTGGAGAAAGACAACTATCATATGATCTCCCTGATATGAGGAAGTGGAGATGCAATGTGGGGGGGTGGGGGGTAGGATAAGAAAAAAATGAAAGAAGATGGGATTGGGAGGGAGACAAACCATAAAAGACTCAATCTCAAAAAACAGACTGAGGGTTGCTGGGGAGAGGGGGGACGGAGGAGGGTGATGGGGATATGGACACTGGGGAAAGTATGTGCTATGATGAGTGCTGTGAAATGTGTAAATCTGGGAATTCATAGACCTGTACCCCTGGGGATAAAAATACATTATATGTTTATTTTAAAAATTAATTAATCAATTTAAAAAATCATCCATAAATACTACTGTCATGTAAAAGTTATTAGTTATTTCGATAAAATATTAGTTATTTGGATAAAAGAAGACAGTGGGACTTACGGTTTGTGATCAAAGGCATGGCTTTAACATGAATATTTTTCAATTGTATTAAAACATTTGAAAAGAGTGTAATTTTAGGCTTCATCCCACAACAATGTCACCTGAATTCTATATGCAACATGCTCTAGTTACATTGTTGGATGTATTTCTTTCTCTCCTTTAATGAACCACTTAAAGTCATTTATGCAAACAATTGGTATAAAATAGCTCAGCACTTTGACCAAAACTGCAGTATCAATACAAAAAAAAAAAAAAGCTCTTAGATCATAATATTTTTCTGAGAATGTTTTCACTGTACAATTCCAAGTGAAAGACATGAAATAAAAAGAAAACATTTAAATATAAATTCTTCCATTGGTATTTTGACACATGTGGGAGTTTTGTTTCTGCTCTGCAACACGGCAATAGGAGTGGAAGGAAGGTAGGAAGGTCAGTAATCACACTCCAAAATGAGGAAGCTAAAGCTCCAAGAAAACAATATATTTCTGACCTTCTGCAGCTGAGAATACGTTGATTTAAGACAGTAGGAGCCAAGATCACTCATCAAGGGGTTATTTCCATGAGAAAAATAAAGAGAAAATAAACAGTAGCCTCTGAAGTAAAAGAAAAAGTTCCAAATTATCTAAAAGTAGTTTTTTGGACTGATGTAGTTATGTTGCCATCAATAACTTTTATTCAATTAAACTGTATGGACTTAGTTAACCACGTGAATCATCACTCCATAGCTTCAGCATTAATGCAAAAAGTGCAATGTATTAAAAATAGTATGAGCTTAAGGGGCGCCTGGGTGGCTCAATGGGTTAAGCCTCTGCCTTTGGCTCAGGTCATGATCCCAGGGTTCTAGGATCGAGTCCCGCATGAGCAGGGAGCCTGCTTCCCTCTCTCTCTCTGCCTGCCTCTCTGCCTACTTGTGATCTCTGTCAAATAAATAACTAAAATCTTAAAAAAAAAAAAAAAAAAAAAAAAGAAGCGGGCGGGCGGTTACCACAGAAGTCTACTTACAAACTGACCCATCCTTTTTTTTTTATGGATGCTCAACTATAAAACCATTATTTTTGTACTAAAGATTAAAAATTGGGGCTCTGGGTGGCTCAGTCGGTTAAGCATCTGCCTTCAGCTCAGGTCATGATCCTGGGGTCCTGGGATCAAACCCCACACCTGGTTCACTGATCAGTAGAGAACCTGCTTCTCCTTCTCCCTCTGCTCCTCCCCCAGCTGACTCGCTTCTTCCCTCCCTCTCTCTCTCTCAAATAAGTAAATAAAATCTTTGAAAAAACAACAAAACTATCACATCACCCCTAACCAAACGTGTACTCTCTCTATATGAAGCAGGCTGCTTCTCATGTCTGACAATGCAATATTACTTGAAAACTTCAGCAGACCAAGATTAGTCATACTTGGTGGAATGATAAATCCATCATCTCATTTTTATTCATTTTTTTATCATCTCATTTTCAGACCAAAGTCTTCAATATGACCACAATACTAAAATATTTGATGTATACAATATTTGAAACACGTTTACTGTCTAATGTGAGGTATATTGAACATTTCTTTGAACTATACTCTTCGTAGAGTGTTACAAAAAGAAAAGCAACCCTAAAATGTCTAAATAAAATATAGCAAATTTGGAGGTAGAAAGAGGGAAATGATGTGGCATTTAAAACACTTTACATTTGGCTTGTGAATGCACCGTGGGATCATATTTACTTGAGTTCTTGCTTAAATTGGTTTTCCTTCTCTACACAATAGTTGGTTCACTTAGACAAGCCTTAGTTTCCTCATCTGTTAACAGGAATAATATCTTCCTCATAGGGGTACCAGGATAATTGTATGACATGAGGAATGGAAAGTGACACAGGGTAAGCACTTGATAAATTGTAATTATGATCTTGGTTGTATGATGAAGGGAGGTCACTCTAAAATGGACTAATCAGTAGGTAGGAACCAGCCTGAATTTCAAAATGTGCTTTGGCTAATTCACAAAGAATTTATGAGATTCCACGTTGGGTCCCAGACATGCTACCTACAAACCACGCTACCTAAAACACTGGGGCTCTCCCGCCTTCATCCCAGGACCATGCTGACCATCAAATGAGACTGCACATGTATTAACACTTTACAAAGTGGATAGCATTTTATCATTGCAGTGTATTTTTTAAAAAGATTTTATTTATTTATTTGACAGAAAGAGACATGGCGGGGGGGGAGGGGGAGGGGGAGAGGGAGAAGCAGACTCCCCACTGAGCAGAGAGCCTAACATGGAGCTTGATCCCAGGAACCTGGGATCATGACATGAGCTGAAGGCAGACACTTAAAGAATGAGCCACCCAGGCGCCCCTCATGATTGTAGTGAATTAAAAGAAGACTCAAACGCAGTAGGATGAATTATGCACAGCCTAGTTTTGGCATTTTTCTCAGAGTTCTTGGTAAGGCCTTGCCAGATGCTGATGGCTAAAGGTGAAGTGTAAGGAAAATATCTTCTTCCGTTCAGAGGCATAAAAGACCCCACCTTTTATCAAGAATCATATCCTTCCAAACACATTAGTACATGAAATAGTTTTCGTATCTGCAAAAGGTGAGTAGGAGGAGTCATGTTCTAGAAAGATTCCACTTAGCAGTGAAGGCATTCCCTGTAAAGCTCATTATCACAAGCAACTTTAAGAATTAGAGTAGAATGGGGGAGCTTGAGTTGTTCAGTCAGGTTAAGCGGCCAACTCTTGATTTTGGCCAGGTCACGATTTTGATCAGGTCATGATCTCAGGGTTGTGAGATCACCATTGCATCAGTCTCCTAGCTCAGTGGGGAGACTGATGGAGATTCTCTCCCTCTGCCCCTCCCCACCATTCGTGCACATGCACACATGCATGCTCTCTCTCTAAAATACATAAATAAGAGGTAACTGGGTGGTTCAGTCAGTTAAACATCTACCTTCAGCTCAGGTCATGATAGCGGGGGCCTGTAATCCAGCCCTGCATGGGGTTTCTGCTCAGCGGGGAGCCTGCTTCTCCTCCCTCTGCCTCACCTCCTGCTCATGTTCTCTCTCTTGCTCTCTCACTCACTCACCTCTTGCAAATAAAACAAAAAATGTTTAAAATAAATAAATAATCTTTTAAAAAAGAGAGCAGAGTGCTATCTTTATTCTGTTACTAAATTGTGTTCAGTCCATCTTTTTTTTTTTTTTTTTAAAGATTTTATTTATTTATTTGACAGAGAGAGATCACAAGTAGGCAGAGAGGCAGGCCGAGAGAGAGAGGAGGAAGCAGGCTCCCTGCCGAGCAGGGAGCCCGATGCGGGACTCGATCCCAGGACCCTGAGATCATGACCTGAGCCGAAGGCAGCGGCTTAACCCACTGAGCCACTCAGGCGCCCGTGTTCAGTCCATCTTGTGCTTAACCATGGCTACGTTGTCCTTGGTAAATTCAGGAACTTAAAGGCTGTAAGAATTATATTTGTTTCAGTGTGCAACTATTTAACAGAGATATTTTAGAGCTCACCAAACCTTATCGTTTAAATGTACCAAGAAGTCCTCTTTGCATAAAAATTCCTGTTTATTAAACACTGATACAGAACTTATTTACATGTCAAGCACCACCAACATACATCATTTATGACAAAAAAGGCAAGCACTCCATACGAAATGCTCAATCACTGTCAATCACAAACACCAAAATATACAAAAACCAAAGCAAGCCATGTGAACTGTATTAAATTCAGCTAAACACAGAATTACTAACCAAACAAACAAAAAAACAAATAATTATCAGTGACTCACAGACCTATTTACATAGTACACAAAATAACTTGGGAAGGTGTAACCATGGAAACATGATAGCCTAAATTCAGTGCCTTTAAAATCTGCATTTATTTAAACAGTGTGCAAATGATGTCCTTACAAAGTTTAAATATTTCAAAAGCAGTCAAAGCTAATCTTTGTTATCTGATCATTGAGCAAAATAGTTTCCACTATAAATTAGCTGCCTTTAAAATTATTCAGGGACCAATTTAATGAAACTCTGATAAAAATGTCAAACAATTTTTTCTAATTTTTCAGCAAACTGTTATTTTCACAACCGCTGATTAACAATTGAAAAAATTCAATTATATACAACAATTCTCATAACAGTCAAATAACATTAAAACATGCTTTGACATAAAGACTTTTCTTAAACTCACACTGTTGCATGCAACCACTCCCACTTCCTCTAATTAACCACTAAAGCAGAAATGTTATTAGCTGTTTCGGTTTACAGGTGATTTTCACTGATGGTTACCATTGGGAGAGTTTAATATTTAATGCTATAGTTAGTCGTAATGTCTTGTATTTTATTTTATAAGCTACACGAGTAAACCATTATTTTGTAGTCCAGTGGCTCCCACACTCAAGATATAATGTTCAGTGTGTATTTCATTATGTAGATGAGCAATGGATGTTGTTTGACATGATTTAAATGGGTCAACAGTATTTTCCTAGTCACATTCATCATTCAGACAGCCAGAATTTTTAAAAAAGGGGGGGAGGCCTTGAAAATTAAAACTTGAGAATCTATTCACGCAAATGACACTTACCATTGGTGGGTTATCTAGGATGTGGTTAAGCCGAAGGAAGAGTTACAGACTTTGAACACATGTTTCATTATTTATTCAGAAACCACTTCAAGATCTAGCTCTACTTTCAGAATCCAAGTGAACACCCACAGAGACGGATTTCTGAGACACCAAACTATAATTTTTTTTTTTTTTTAAGGCATTAGATGGAGATCTGTGAAAACTTTTTCATTTGGGAAGAAAGAATAAAATTTGGGAAGCCCAGCTGCAACTGAGACTGTGCCTATGGGTAGGGTCGGGAGTATGGTGTCTATAAAAATATATACCCCAGCACAAATGAGGGCACAGGCCTCACTGTGGACAACAATCCTGTCTTCACCTGCTGATGGCTCCTGGGAAGAGGAGAAAAAAAGAAAAGCAGAACCAGCTGCAAATCATCTTGCTCCAGTCCTTCTATGAGTCAAAAGAACTTCATAAGAAACACGGAAAACGGGGTGTCTAGGTAGCTCGGTGGGTTAAGCCTCTGCCTTCAGCTCAGGTCATGATCTCAGGGTCCTAAGATCCATCCCCGCATCAGGCTCTCTGCTCAGCGGGGAGCCTGCTTCCTCCTCTCTCTCTGCCTGCCTCTCTGCCTACTTGTGATCTCTGTCTGTGAAATAAATAAATAAAATCTTAAAAAAAAAACAATAAAAAAAAAACCACGGATAACAATGGGTATAACCTCATCAAAGGCAACTCTGCAGCCCTCTTTCCCTTTCGTTGTCATGACGGACCTTTGCCTTGTGTCTGACCAAGGGATGACTTAGTGTACCTATTCAGTGTGCCAGATACTGTTCTGGACACTCGTCCTACCACTTTGTTCCATATGTCAAGTGCTTTCTAATAACAAGTACGGGAGGGACGTAACAATCTTCACAACCGAAGCTATTCAGTGGGTCTTTGGCGGTTGTGAAGAAGACAGCGTCTAGCATTAACTTTTGCATTCTGAACCCACTTCTCAAAGGTCATTCTCTTGAGTGGCTGTGCTCTGCCCTCTCCCGAAACCACACAGAATGAGCCAGGGTCCATGGAGAGCCCACGTTTTGTTCAGTTTTATTATGAAAACGGCACGTGTGATATTAAGTATTTTTATAATACTAAAAAAGCAAGAAACAGTAAAAAGCTTTCTCAAATGATTGCTGTTAACATTTAGCCAACACACTTTAGAATATTTCTCTAAGTATCCACTAATATATTTTATATTAATTTATCATATTTTATAAGCATTCAGTTTGTGTATGGAGTTTTGTTAAGCTGCTTTTTGCTTTTTTTTTTTTTTTTTTTTTTTTTGGAGAGAGACAAGGGGCAAGAGAGGAAAGAGAGAATCCTAAGCAGGTTCCACACCTAGAGCAGGGGCAGAGCCCAATGCGGGGCTCAATCTCATGACCTCAAGATCATGACCTGAGCTGAAGTCAAGAGTCAGCTGCTTAACTGACTGAGCCACCCAGGTGCCCCAAAGCTGCTGTTTTCAAAGCAATTAACTTCTCTCCATGATATAGAAGATAGGTAAGTTCTTTTTCTTTTCCTTCCAAAATATACTTTTTACTAATACAGTTGCACACTTGACCAATTATTCTTTTTAGCTTAAGATCCTTGTAGAATTCTTAGGTTAAGAAATATGCAGAATTCGGGGTACCTGGGTGGCTCAGTGGATTAAGCTGCTGCCTTTGGCTCAGGTCATGATCTCAGGGTCTGGGATCAAGCCCCGAATCAGGCTCTCTGCTCAGCAGGGAGCCTGCTTCCCCCTCTCTCTCTCTGCCTGACTCTCTGCCTACTTGTGATCTCTCTCTCTGTCAAATAAATAAATAAAATCTTAAAAAAAAAAAAGAAATATGCAGAATTCAGGGGCACCTTGGTGGCTCAGTTGGTTAAGCATCTGCCTTTGGTTCAGGTCACGAGCCCAGGGTCCTAGGATCGAGCCCCGCATTGGGCTCCCTGTTCTGTGGGGAGTCTGCTTCTCCCTCTCCCTCTGCCACTCCCCCTGCTTATGCTCTCTGTCAAATAAATAAATAAAATCTTAAAAAAAATATGCAGAATTCTGCCATTTTCAGCACTGCTCTCCACATAATAGTGATTTATATTCCCAATGGTGCCAGTTTTCCTACACTCTCACCAATATTACTAATGTTAAAATCTTTGTCGGTTTGATAAACCAAAAATGATTATCTTGATTTTATGTACTTTTTTCAAATACTACTAAGGTTGAAGATCTCTTTATTTATGTATTTATGTTTTTTTGAAATTTAGGCATCTTGGGTTTTTTTACTTATTTTTAAGAAAATTTAAAATTTAAGAACATTTAAAAAATTTTTTAGGGGCACCTGGGTGGCTCAGAGGGTTAAAGCCTCTGCCTTCGGCTCAGGTCATGATCCCAGGGTCCTGGGATCAAGGAGAGAGCATCAGGCTCTCTCCTTGGTGGGGAGCCTGCTTCCTCCTCTCTCTCTGCCTGCCTCTCTGCCTACCTGTGATCTCTCTCTCTGTCAGATAAATAAATAAAATCTTAAATAATAATAATAATAATAATAATTTTTTTTACTTATTTTTAAGAGTGTTCTGTTAATTAGAAACATTAAACATTTGTGTACTTGTTTCAAATTTTTTCAGTTTGCCATTTGCATTCCAACTTGTTTAAAGTGTTTTTGGCCTCACAATTGGGGCTTACATTGAATTTATGGAGAACTTAGGGAGAATATGACTCTAAAATACTTAGTTGCCTTATTCAAGAGATATCTTCAAGGGGTGGCTCAGTTCAGGTCATGATCCCAGCATCCTGGGAACCAGTCCCATGTTAGGCTCCCTGCTCAGCGGGGTGTCTGCTTCTCCCTCCCCTCTGCTCATGCTCTCACTCACTCTCTCTTTTTCTCAAATAAATAAAAAATCTTAGGGGCGCCTGGGTGGCTGAGTCCGTAAGCGTCTGCCTTCAGCTCAGGTCATGATTCCCCCCCACATCCTAGGATCGAGCCCCATATCAGGCTCCCTGCTCTGCAGGAAGTCTGCTTCTCCATCTCCCTCTCCCACTCCCCCTGCTTGTGTTCCCTCTCTCTCTGTGTGTGTCTGTCAAATAAATAAATAAAATCTTTAAAAAATAATAATATAATAAATAAAAAATCTTTTAAAAAAAGAGGGAGAGAGATGTCTTCAAAGGTACTGCGTCTTTTCAAACATCCCTCGGTAGACGTCTAATTTTTTTTTTCACACAGGTCCTATATATTTGTTATTATTTGTTTAGTCCTAGGTATTTTATATTCTTGTTTGCTATTATAAATGGAATTTTTCCCATTATATTTTCTGCATAAATACAGGACAGTAATTTATTTTCATATAATAATTGAATGTATTTTTCTTTTAAAAAGTTGTTTAAAAAATTAAAATACTTCAGTGTCATATGTTTATGCTCCTTAACATTTTAAAAAGTCATACATACAGACTCACAAACTTATTTCATTAGAAAGAAGCAAGTTGTGCCTGATGGGTTAACTAGACTTTTCTTTCCATAGTTGCCAATTCACCTCTCTTACTTTATCTTTCCCCCAAATTGCCTTCCCTCTTCTCAAATATGAAGTGCTAGACAGGGTAGGCTGACAGGGGCTAGAAGTGCCAGTAAACTACAGACATCAAAAAAAAAGGGACAGATTTTTTGGGAAGGGTTTGATATTTAAAATATTTCCCCCAAAAAGCAATGGCCTGATCATGGCAGGGAAGAGAGGGGGAAAATAGAGTTTTTTAAGAATTATTTATCCATACTTATTTATCTGATTTTATAGCTTAATCTTGCTTTTGTTTTGGATTACATGTTTGGGTTGGTTTGGAGCGACCAAAAATCTTTTTAGTGCTCCGGTCCCATCTCGATTTAGCCCTTATGTAACTATAACTAAGCCCCCAAGTTCACGAGGACCCAAATGCACCAAGTAAGGGCACAATTACAAAACTTTGGGACGCCTGGGTGGCTCAGTTGGTTAAGCAGCTGCCTTCAGCTCAGGTCATGATCCCAGCGTCCTGGGATCGAGTCCCACATCGGGCTCCTTGCTTGGCAGGGAACCTGCTTCTCCCTCTGCCTTTGCCTGCCATTCTGTCTGCCTGTGCTTGCTCTCTCTCCCTCTTTCTCTAATAAATAAATAAAATCTTTAAAAAAAAAAAAAAAAACTTTCCCTGGTCTTCTAACAGTGAAAGAGAACCAGAAACTTTTTTTTTTTTTTAATTTTTAAAAAGATTTTCTTTATTTGACAGAGACACAGCTGAGAGAGGGAACACAAGCAAGGGTAGTGGGAGAGGGAGAAGTAGGCTTCTTACTGAGCAGGGACCCTGAAGCAGGGCTCGATCCCAGGACCCGGGGATCATGACCTGAACTGAAAACCGATACTTAAAGACAGAGCCACCCAGCCGCCCCGAGAACCAAGGACTTTAAACAAAAATAAATTTAAAATGGATCTGCCAGCCTTTCGAACAAGGATTCTGTGTAGCTCTAGTTCCTAGGACCCTCTCGTATTTAGTCTGACTTCCCCCTGAGAAGAGCAATTATGTCTTAAAGTTGCAGAAGAGGGCAAGATGGAAAGAATCCTCTATCCCTCCCTTAAATCAAATGTTCTCCTGATGTATTGTCTTTCATGAGTTTCAGAATACTACTTCCAACTCCACCTACGAGTCTGGAAAATCATGATGCTATATAGAGGACAGAAAAAAAAAAAGACTAATTTTTTTCCATTAAAAGTATCTGATCCACAGGTAACAGTATGGGGCTCATTAAATGCTTTCCCCTATATCTGAAATTTTCAATAATAAAAAAGTATTTGAACAGCACTAAAAAAAACAAAACAAAACTTTATCTTTCCTAGAGAATTCTAAGAGGTAGAGCAAATGGGTTATTTTAAATCTAGATGCTGTTTATATGTGAAAAAAACAAGCATTTAAAATGAGCATTGACCTGCAGTTGCTCCTGGGCCATAGGCTCGGAACTTACCGCTTCTTGATGGTGGGGCCACACAGTCATTCACACATGTCTCATTTGCATTTCACAGCCACATGTGCTTCTTGGGAGCCATCCTGGGGTCCAGACTTTTAGCTGCTCACACACTGTGCACTCCTTAAAGTACTTAAAAGTTACTTTAAGGTAACTCCTTAAAGTACAAGCCCGGACACTTAATTGTTTCTGAGTACAATGTGATGGTGGGTGCTGGCGGGGATCTGAAACATGTTTGGGCTTGGCCATGGTGATAATGTACAGATGGGCAGGAGGTCTTCATGGCAGTTCAACGCTGGAAATGGTGGAGAAACACTGTAGAATGAGGGGAGTTCTTTTCCCACCTTTGCCTTATAAAATCTTGGACAGCAAGATTTTAGCACAATGGTGTGGGGTAGATAGTGCGGAGATAATATATAAGATAAGAAGACTATAAAATCCTGTAAAGGGGGAAGCAGGGGACTGACATGGACAGAATTTAGACTTATAACTACTCTTTCATCATTACCAAATCTACCCTGCTCTCAACTCCACTGCCATGACTAGATGATGCTGAATTCACTGAGTAATCTGAAAGACTAGCAATATTTGGGTTTGGTGATTGCTAACTTTAGACCTCATAAATATTTTTTTTTTTTAGATTTTTTTTTTTTAGACCTCATAAATATTATGTAACTCTAGTCATTTTGCCTCTAGCCAACCAGCCTGACTGCAATTTTCAGCCACAAGTGGCAAACTGACACTGAGAATTTATGGGCTCTGCTGTATTAGTAATGCCCATTTCCTTTTGAATTATTCTAGCCTGTAGCCTGAAGCAGATTATTAATTATCATTCCTTTTGCCACACAAGTCTGATGATCTACAAGAGGTGCAGGAAGCTACATGAATATTTCTCAATGTCTTAAGCAGGTTGGTAAATAAAAGTCCACGTATGACAAATGGAAAACAGATGCGGTTTTTTTGGTATGGCTAGAATTTTTAAGCCATCTTAGCTAATTAAAATTTGGTCCCAGTGACAGTGTGTCCATAGAAAATGATTCCCTGTCTTATTAGAGATGATTTTCACTTTACTATTAAAAATGCATATTGTACAGTTTTCTTGAAGCACAGTATTCAGGTAGTCAATCTATACTAAGGATAAAGTTAGTTCTACACCAAGATAAATATGTGGTCTTTGCTGTTTGGGAAGCATTTTCCTACATAAACCATGGGGCTAAGTTCCCAGGCTATCCCTTTGCCTCTAACGTAACTGAAATACTACACATCTGCAATGAAAACAAAAAGCTAGAAACAATTCAGCTGCAAGGCACCTACTATTTTAGCTATGTTATGGGTTTTCTGAGCTAGCCTGGGAATGTTGCTGCCATTTACAAAGCAGTTTTTCTAAAGAATGATGTGTTTCACGTTGGTGGACAATTAGGGAAAGTAAACAGTCTACTCTACTGCCTCCTACCGCCCATTCGAGCCCCAGCCAGAAAGCGGACAGAGGCTTGAGTGGCCCTGAAAACACTAGAGAAAAGAGAAGGCCAAGTGTCATCCCTTCCCATAAATCCTGTACCTGCACCAGGTCAGGATTCTCATGTTGCATCAGCTTCCAACTTCTAGAGCAAGTGAAAGGAAACAAGAAGTTCAATCAACCCCCTTACCTATTCCTCAGTTCCAGAATGAACATCCCAAGCTGCAGGACAGCCACCCTGACAGTGAGCCATGGTGGTCCTGGGGGACTATGTCACTGTATCCAAAGTTCACCAATAGGGGCAGGAGGTATAGTTAATAATTGTTTCTAAATCAGAACCAGGGGAACTGGGCTGTCTAGCTTCAGTTCCGGCTCTAAGATTCACCACCTCTCAACTTTCAGCAAGTTACTTGAGCATTCTGTGCCTCGGTTTCTTCACTTGTTAAAAAAAATGGGAAAAACCGTTATAAGGATTAAGTAAGTTCTTATGTCTTAAGTACTTCTTAGTACTTATTAGTACAGCGCATGGCCCATAGCAATCAATAAGTTATCACTCAATATAGGTTTATAATATCACTATGAATGAAAAGTTACAAAAATGCTCTTTTTTTAAAGTAAGCTCTAAGGCCCATTGTGGAGCTTGAACTCGTGACCCGGAGATCAAGAGTTGCATGCTCTACTAACTTAGCCAGCCAGGGGCACCTCTTTCCTTTTCAGGGCTGTATTATTTTTTTTTTCTGGTCTTCAGAGTAGTAGTTAGGAAGGAGGGTGTAATTTAGCAAGTAGACATTAATAACCCGAAAGACTTTAGGTACTCTGAATACTCCTACACACCCCTACCCCATGTACACACTTCTCAAACAAAACCCAGATGTTTAAATTACAAGTACATATGTGTAATAAATAGTAAACTTATTTTACCTATGTTGTTTTTACTAATAATATTTTAAAAGAAAGCATTTTAAAAGAAAATGCAAGTAGAGATGAGAATGTGGAGCAAGAGAAACACTCCATTCTACCAGAGAAAGTGCTGATTAGTATAACCACTTTGGGAAACTGTTTGTCTATGAAGTTGCTAGTTCACTCCTAGGTATATACACAATAGAAATGCACCAACAATGCACCACAATAGAAGGTGCACCAAAAGACATGCACAAGAATGTCTGTAATGGAAAAAAGTGCAAATAACTAAAATGTCCATCAACAATAAATGGAAAAATTATGACAATTTTGTAAAATGAAAAGATTATACAATAACCAAAATGAATGAGCTACAGTTACAGACAACAATACGGATGCATCTTTAAACTGTAAAATAAGTCAAAGAAGTCAGACACACCAAAAAGTATACCTACTGTATGAGTCTATTTACATAAAGTTCAAAAGTAGGCAAAATTGGGACGCCTGGGTGGCTCAGTTGGTTAAGCGGCTGCCTTCGGCTCAGGTCATGATCCCAGTGTCCTGGGATCGAGTTCCACATCGGGCTCCTTGCTTGGCAGGGAGCCTGCTTCTCCCTCTGCCTCTGCCTGCCACTCTGTCTGCCTATGCTTGCTCTCGCATCTCTCTCTATGACAAATAAATAAATAAAATCTTTAAAAAAAAAAAAGTAGGCAAAATTGAGTCATACTGTTAAGGAATTTTACATGGGGGTAAAACTATAAATGAAAGCAAGGAAGTGAATATTATTAAGGTCAAGAGTGTGATTACCTAAGAGATGGAAGAGATCTGAACTGGAAAAAGCATTCAGAGTTCTTCTGGGGTGCAGGCAATGTTTGATTTTTTTTTTTAAACTGGCAAGTAGTTACATAGGTGTCTGCTTTATAATCATTAAATTGTACATTTGTTTTACACATGTTTCTCCCCTATGCATTATACTTCACAATAAAGTGCTAGAAGGACAGGAGAAAAGAAGGCAGAAAAATAAGGAAGGAAGAAAGGGAGAAAGAGAGGGATAAAGTCAGAACTAGAAAACAAACAAAAGGAGAGAAAGCATTGTAACAATCAGGTTTCTGTATATTATAACACAAGTAGTTTGAAATACTTATTAATATGTGAAATTCAAGCAGATTTTTAATCAAGGAAAATTAAAAATCTGCAATAATTTTTACTACTTAGTGAAAAAATTAGAAGCATAATTGTCTATGCTCTTAAATTGACTAGGCTATGAGAAATTTGAAAATTTTTCAAACGAATTCTTGTAATTACTCTATTACTTCAAACTAGTTAATAAATACCCTTGATGACCATGTAACTATTTTCTTATTCCAGAGCTTTTTTAATTAATTTAATTAATTTTTAATGCACATGGGACAACTATACCACTTGCTGAAGCAGAAAAAGCTACAAATTCTCCTAGCAGGAAAACTATCCTTTCAAAAGCTGTATAATAACAACAATAATAACACAGCTGACATGTTGTAGCAATTTGCAAAGTAACTTCATACATATTTAATATGGTGTAACAACATGTGTAAGGTAAACTGGGAAGATATACTTAGTTTACAGGAAAAAAACCCTGAGACTCACGGAGCTTCAGGGATTTGCCCAAGATCACAAAATTTTTAAGTGGCAGATGTGGGTTTCAAACCTAAGCCTATTTTTTTAAAGTTCTTATTTACAGAAATTTCAAACACCCACAAAAGTAGACATTAGTATAACAAACTCCCATATACCCATTATCCAGCTTTAACAATTATCCACTCATGCTGATCTCATTTTATCTATAACCATTTCCCTGTCCCACAGAATTATCTGAAAGTCAAACCCAGACATTATATCATTTCATCTCAAATACTTAAGAAAGAGTATCTAAATGATGAAAACTCTCTTTAATGATTTAAGAATATAATCTTATCAGACCCAATTCCTTAGTAATTCCTTAAGTAATTCCCAAGTAATTCCCTAATATCATCAAATATTTAGACAGTCTTCAGGTAGTCTCCTTTTGGCATATTTATATGACAATTGTATATATATTACATATAATGTATAAAATTACATAATGTATAAAATTATATATATAATTTTTTTAGATTAAACAAATGGTTTGTTAAAATAGAATCCAGGAGCCCTGGAGTGGCTCAGTCGGTTAAAAAAGTGACTGACTCTTCAGTTTCTATTTAGGTCATGACCTTGGGATCCTGGAATTGACCCCTGTGTTGGGTTCTGAGCTCAGCGATGAGTTCAGCGAAGAGTCTGCTGGAGTTTCTCTCTCCCTCTCCCTTTACCCCTCTGCGTGCTTGCTTGTGCTTGCTTGTGCTCTCTCTAATAAATAAATCTATAAATAAATAAAGAAATAGATAGATAAGATCCAAATATGGTCTACCCATCCATTTGATTGACATGTCTCTTATGTGTGTTTTATTTTTAAAAAAATATTTTATTTATGTATTTCACAGAGAGAGATCACAACTAGGCAGAGAGGCAGGCAGAGAGAGGGGGGAAGCAGGCTCCCTGCTGAGCAGAGAGCCCAACGCAGGGCTCGATCCCAGGATCCCAAGATCATGACCTGAGCCGAAGACAGAGGCTTAACCCACTGAGCCACCCAGGCACCCCTCTTATGTTTGTTTTGATCAATTCCTCTCTCTCTCTCTCTCTTTTTTTCCTCCATGCAATTTATTTGTTAAGGAAAAGAATTTCTTTGTTCCTAGCATCTCCACATTCTGGAATTCACTAGTTGTACCTCAGTGGTGTCATTTAACATGTTTTCCTGACTCTTATATTTTCTATCAACTGATATTAAAACTAGGAATGCATTTTGATTCAAGTTCAGGTTTTTTGGTTAAGAGTATTTAATGGGTTGGTGGTGTGCTCTGACAGCTTTCTCTTTTTGTGATGTTGGCAGCCATTTATGGTCAGTGCCTAGATGCATTAATTCATTAGGGGTTTGCCAAGTGGTGAAATTTTATCACTCCTTCTTCTTTCATTGGCAAGAATACCTCTATACAGAAAACCTTTCTTTCATCAAAGTAGTTGGTCAACCTGAGGTTCAATTCATACATGAAATCAAGCTAAAGACTTGATTCTTTCCCTTTACTTAACCAGTTTTCAAGAATTAGCTAGTAAAAACCTAGAGCTTTGAACAACCAAATTCATAGTTCTTAATCAGAAATTAGATAAAATTTCTATCTAAAACATTCAGAGGTAGGGGCACCTGGGTGGCTCAGTTGGTTAAGTGTCTGCCTTTGGCTAAGGTCATGATCCCAGGGTCCTGGGATCAAGCCCTGCATAGGGCTCCCGGCTCAGTGGGGAAGCCTGGTTCTCCCTCTCCCTCGGCCTGATGCTCCCCCGCTTGTGTTCTCTCTCAACTCTCTCTCTGTCAAATAAATAAATAAAATCATTTAAAAAATTAAAGCAAAACATTCAGGTGTAAAATTTATATACTTCTATATAAGTGGTTTCTATATGAAAGATTATGTCAAGGAAACTTCACTTCAGTTTGAAGTCAAAATACTGGTTAGAGTCCAGTAAAACAGAAACATTTTACTTATTCCTATCATAAAGTAAAAACACTAATCACCTAGACGTAATATCACATATCTTCTCCATCCTTCTCACACTTTCATTTTGGAGGTGGGTGGGGCTGGAAGATTAGAGTTTAACAAGACTGCAGTTTAAAGGGGGGTAAAACCCAATTCCAAATGGATTTTTCTTTAGGAAAGAAACCCAAAACCGAAAGAAAACAGGTAAAATTAGCTATTGGAAATTATGGCCATGTGAATCAACCCTTGCTCCCCACATCTGGCAGCACTTAGCTCCCCGAGGGCATGCTTGGTGCCCTAGGGCCCCAGTACATATGTTTGACCAGCCGGGCAACAACAAAGGACACAAGGCTAGAAAAAGAGGCAGCAGGTAACCATCAGGCCGGCCAAATGGCTGAGGCACTTTGACAAAACACACAATGAAGCAACTGGTTATTCCCATGGCTGAAAAGTCAAGGAGGGAGGGCTTTTATTTGAGGACTCAAATTCCACAAGTTGCCTCTTTAAGTCACTGGGTTACTTCCCTGTTTTAATCGAGTCCACAAATCCTCCCTTTTCTTTCAGACACTCAGTGAAAAAGATCGGAGACAAACTGTATAAAGCCACCTTGTGCTCTTGCCAAAAACCCTTCTGAGAATTCAACTCGGCTGTTTTCTGGACTCTACTTCTAGACTGTGGAGGAAGTGAAGGTGCCAAGTTATTCTGCACACATACTGGCATTATGTTCAAAAAGAGACAGAAGCATTCGTGAAGGACATAGTCTATTTATATCCATTCTACAACTTAGATGACTACAGTACTATCAGTTTTAAATATGGCTCCTGCCTAAGTAGACATTTCCTAATTACGAAGTAGGGGCTTTGCCTCTCCCACAGCCTTAAGTCCTCTTGGTTGGTGAGTGTCTCCCTTACCTCCCACCAAGAACCCTTATACTCCCCTCTACCTCTTCACCAAAACTATTAAAAACATACCAACTCATTCCTTATAATCCATCCTTAGCAAAACACAGGAATGATAACCCCTATTAAACTAAGGCTTTATGGGGGAAATCCCCTTAATCCAAAGGAATGACTCTAACAGCTGGAAATTTTAGGTTCCAAACAGAGTGGAAGGGAGATATTTTGGGGCCAGTGGACCTTTCCAATTATTTTATTTACACCTCTGTTAATAATCTGTTTCATAAATATGAAGCTCTAGGGAAGGAAGAGATGACTATCAATGTTTTAGTCTCTCCTTCCAGTGAAATATTTCTAAATTACAAATTTTTGAAAATGGTAAGATAAAATATTTCTAAGTTGTCAGTATTTACTCCTTAAAACAACTTCTTGACACTAAGCAAGAGGAAGACTTTTTTGATATGACATATACATATATACACACACACATATATGTGGGTGTGTGATTGTGGAATTAAGACATCTCTTAACAAATGGATCACATATAATTAAACATTTGGAGAAGTTAAATATATTTTCATTTCTATTTTTTTTTTAATTTTTTTTTTTTTTTTTAAGATTTTGCTACACCCAACATGGGGCTCAAACTCACAACCCCAAGATCAAGAGTCACATACTCTGCTGACTGAGCCAGCCAGGATATTGGGAAAAAATAGGGATATTTTCATTTTTATATACAAGAGAAAGATAAATGAAAGGTTTTATTAAGAAACAATATTTCTTGCTAACCATGTTACTTCAGTGTCTCCAATTTAAGATAAAAGACAGACGGGTAATTGATGAGTAGATCACTACTGCTTATGACTTTATTACAAAACCAGAAGCATATTAAGGATTTGAACTGGGAATGCTGAAGGCTGGGGCCAGGGTTCATGGGTTAAGAATGCAGATGGGGTTTGCCTAAGATATGTCTCCTATAATGTGACAGCAATGTCGTGTCACACATCTTTAGATCCCCTTACTTCTTGCCTGCTTTAGCCCATTTCCATCTCTGCAATATGTTTGTTTGTTTTTTAATGTAGGCTTAATAATGAACTAAGTTGGGTTCATGAGTTTGAAGAGGTTATTTCTGTGGGCTATCGTTTTTTTCATTCACTTGCTATTTTGGAAAATGTTTGCCATAAATGCCCATACTATAGCAGACTCTGAAACCAGAAAACATCAACCCCATCGCTGCTTTATTGTAATATAGACAGCTTCTCCTATGCAAGTTTGTGCTTAGATTTTACAAACGGGCAGGATCTAAAAGAAGTTGGAGTTTTTACAGTTCAAGGATTTTTAGATATATTTTCCACAAAACTTAAATATATTTTAAAAGTGAATAAATGAGTACATTTACAATTATTGACAACAGTAAACTGTACTTTTATTTATTTTTAAGTTTTTATTTCAGCAATCACTCCACCCAATGTGGGGCTCATACTCATGACCCTGATATCAAGATCTGTACATTCTGAGTGCCTGGATTGCCGGGTCGGTTAAGATTCTGACTTCAGTTCAGTCATGATCTCATGGTCGTGAGACTGAGCCCCGCATCAGGCTCCATACTGGGTGTGGAGCCTGCTTAAGAGTCTCTCCTTCTCCCTCTGCCCCTTCTGACCCCACCCTCCACTCCCCACCCCCACACTCTTTTTGTTTTGTTTTGTTTTTAAAGATTCCATTCATTTCTTCGGCAGAGACAGATCACAAGTAGGCAGAGAGGCAGGCAGAGAGAGAGGAGGAAGCAGGCTCTCTACCGAGCAGAGAGCCTGATGCGGGGCTCAATCCCAGGACCCTGAGACCACGACCTGAGCCAAAGGCAGAGGCCTTAACCCACTGAGCCACCCAGGCATCCCCCCACGCACTCTTAACAACAACAAAAAAAGGTCGTATGCTCTTCCAACTAAGCCAGCCAGGCACCCCAGTAAACTATACTTTTAAGGGTGACACATCTCTGTAGAGTTTACTGAGTTTCTTCTAATTTGTTATGGTTTGACCACACACTTCCTGTTGAATTCTTATTCTTCTATTTTCCGTCTTTGTTCAGGTTGTGCTGTCTTTAGAAGGTGAAGAATGGTTTATAGAGCTCCTTTAACAATAAATACATGACTGAAGTAAATACCAATCATGATAAGTTTATGAGAAAATCAAGAATCAAGTTAGAATATGTTTTTAATGTTCTTAAATTATTGAAGTGAATTTGTATCTATAACAGGCATTTAAAAACAACCCAGTGCTTCCCTCTTCACCCCTAAGAAACTGATTTACCATCATGGCTTCAATTTTGTTTATTTGTTTTTTTCTTTAGAGGGAGAAAGAGGGTGTGCAAGATCAGGGAGGGGGAAAGGGAGAGAGAGAGAAACTTAAACCAGCTCAGGCTCAATCCACATAAGCAAACTATCCACGATGTGCATAAAATACATTACTTCATTCACTACCTGAAAAGCTGGAAATGAGAAAAACCTCATGCAAACTTACCACAAATGACATATGTAGATAAATTAAAAGGGAAGAAACTGACTTTTTGAAAAGCATAATGTAAGTCGGAAGGAAAAATCAAATACACACATATATATGTGCCTATATATGTACAAAATTATATATATATAATCAAATATACATATATACACATACACATCCATACATACCCATCCATATATATTATCTGTAAGTACAAGATGACATCTGACGGCTAACCCTAGACTCAGAGATAAGTAGTTCTGTGTGTCAGGTTGGGAGTTCTCTAGTGTTTATAGCTACCCAGTGCTGGCTCTGTGCCAGGCAGAGAGCCGACAATCAGTATGTTTGTTGAGTGAAGGAATGAACCCTGGAATGATCTTGGCATTCTTCACATTGCTTGGAAGGAGAACCCTGGGATGTAAGTAACCACTTACTGCTATGAGTAAAATTGCCTACCCCGATCCAGAAATCTCACGCTTGCTTTCAGGACAAAATAGATAAATACAAGGATTAAGAAGTCATCTCCTCTGCCCCAGGATGGGATGCAGGTACAGAATTGGTGGCTCTGACTCACTTGAACTTGGGCCAGATCACCCTGCCTGCAACTGTGGTTTCATTACAGAGCCCCAAACTGTTCACTCAATTGTGTGCTCATCTAGTCATTAAGATGAATATGTCTCAGATGAAATAAATCAGAGAAAGACAGTTATCATATGATCTCTCTGATATGAGGAATTTGAGAGGCGGGACGGGGGGTTTGGGGGTAGGGAAGGAAAAACTGAAACAAGATGGGATCGGGAGGGAGACAAACCATAAGAGACTCTTAATCCCAGGAAACAAACTGAGGGTTGGTGGTGGGGGTGGGGGGAGTAGGGATAGGGTGATTGGGTTATGGACATTGGGGAGGGCATGTGCTGTGGTGAGTGCTGTGGAGTGTGTAAGCCTGATGATTCACAGACCCGTACCCCTGGGGTTAATAATACATTATATATTAATAAAAAAAAGAAAAAGAAAAAAAAAGATAAACATGTCTCAGAAATGGAAATAAATGTTGTAGGCAATAGGTCACATTTTAAAGATTACTACACATTGTGAAAATGAGACTAAGATGTGAATGCAAGAAAGCCTTACTGCTTTTGATATCAGTGTTTTAGTAGACAGCTATGGGTTCACTGGAACACTTTAAAAGTCTAACCCAGAAAATGAAAAATCCATGATGAGAGGGAGAAGGTTCTTCCATGAGCTACTTACTAAGTTAAAATATGTAGTTTTCCCTAGGAAATAATGGATCTCAGCAATGGCCACTAGTAGGACAAAAGAGAGACAACAAAGTATGTGCCTCATGATGGAAGCATATGATACCACCTATGATATATTCTTGCCCCCAAACTGAACTTTAATCTGGTCAAACTCCATGATGGAAGTGATGGAGTTTATAGGAATTACAGGGAAAGAAAAATGGTAAATGACAGCATGGGGACCCAATCAGAAAATCTAGACTGAGAAAATCTACAAAACAAATGTACTGTTTTCTTCAACAAATAAATCACAAGGTGGGGAAAAAGAGAGAGGGGCAACCTATAGATTAAAAGATTAAAGAGACACATCAATCAAATGCAATGTGTGGACTGTATTTGGTTCCTGATTTCAGCAAATCAATCGTAAAAAAAAAGGAGAGAGAGACAATCAAGGAAATGTAGACACTCACATATTTGATACTACAGAAGTCTCAAATTTTATAAGATTTAATGATATATTTCTAGAGTACTTATATTTTAATATTTTAGAGTTGCCTACTAAAATATTTATTAATATAATGATATATCTAAGATTTACTTCCAGAAATAATCTGTGGAGGAAGAAGAGATGAATATAGAAATGAATCAAAATTGTTGTGGTTGGGTGATGGGTCCATGGAAGTTCATTACATTATTCTCCCTAATTTAGTGTATGCTTAAAATTTTTCCCAAGAAAAAGCTAAAAAAAATCCATAAGATTCTATTAGTTAACTTAAGATCCACGTCTATATGGATTCTCATGTGGCCTAATAATTGCATCAGTATCTACATTGGGTGTTTATTAAAATGCAGATTTCTGAGCTCTGTCCCTGAACTACTGATTCAGAAAACCCAGGTATGGAAGCTGGAATCTCATTTTTAACAAACTAAATGATTTCTACACATATTGAAGTTTCTTACATAAATGATTCTTATAAACATTAGGATTTGAGGATCACTAACTGAGCATTTTGTGTCAGGTTTCACTTCTCACTTTCCAAGTGAGAAAATCAAAGAATGGAGACAAATTAGTTGGCCAGAGTTCACTTTGAGACCCTGAAATAGGTGAGATCTTTGAGCTCTCAAGTCTTGCCTGTCTAGTTTACTGCTCAAATACCAGCTGAGCAACACAGTCACATTTAAAAATATATTATCATTAGCTTTTAAAAGTTTGGTTCAAATTCCACCAGAATCAATTTACCCTTTTGACCCTTCAAGATAAAAACACATCTATATGCACAACATAAGTATTACCAGAGGCCCATATAAGATATCTTTAAAAAGTGGGCTGTATCAGGATGTAAGAAATAGTCTGGCATTCTGATAGAACAAAGGTGTTCTTGGCCAAATCCCTGGGATTTGGCTGAAACTGAAAGCCCATTTTCATTTGATAGGGTCTTGCTCTAAGGTATATAGCAGGAGAGTCACCTGCTCGCCACTGGTGAAGATTATATGTCAGGAGGCCATGTTCTTCCCCTGGTTAGGGTTCTGGAGACCAATTCTTAGTCTGCCCAGAGAGGTCACTGGCTGGGCTGCATGGTTTGGATTTCTCAGAGCTCCTCTTGTTTGTAAGGACACCCTTGGCTTCCATGCTTGGTAATGGCCTTTCAAATGGTAACTGGAGAAAGTATGAGGTGGGCACATTTTTCTATTTATCTAAATGGCTATATTCATACCCTTTTGGTATTAATCCAAGTGGTCTGATTTTGAATGGGAGTGAGAATTAGATTTAAATATAGAGGTGCACAGATCCTTTATTGAGCAAAAACCAGTACCTTCATTCCTCCCCCACCAACATTTTAGGAAAATTTTCAAATATAAAAATGTTGAAAGAATTTTAAGGTAAACAATAACACTACCTAGATTCTACCATTAACATTTTAACTATATTAAACATATTTAACTACATTAACATTTTAACTATATATAACCCCTCCCCCCAAATTTCAACATTATTAACCCAATGTCAATATGTATTTAGAGGTTTGTTTTTTTTGTATTTTGAAGTAAAATTTACATACTATTACAGGCACAAATCTTAAACATATCATTTGATGAGTTCTGCCAAATGTATATACCTGTGTAACCAAATATCTATGAAGATACGGACTATAATCACAAGAAGTTCCCCCCTCCCTTCCCAGCAAACCCCACCCTCACCAAGCGACTATAGAAATACATGATCTGATGCTTCCACATCATCTAGTCAGGTCAGGGACTAAAATTATAGTAACACTTCCCAAATAGGATAACTTGGGCCAGAAAGAGATTAATTATTTTTCTCCTATCACAGGAATATAACATAAGAACCAAAACTTCAGATGCTGAACAGTTTCATGCTTTTCCTATTTGATTGCATTCCAAAGTTTCACTTAAAAACTTCTAAATTAAATTTCAATCAAATTCATGACTTCTGACTGTTTCCAAGCAAATAGACAATTTTTCCATAACCTTTTATATCAAGGCATACCTACAGGAATAGCGAGTGTAGAGAAAAGGAATCATAAATGCATTTTTAAAAGAGACTAAAAATAATTCACATAGGAAATGCAATTAAGTTTAATTACATTGAATGCTAATACTCCCCCTGCAATCATAAAAACAAATGTTTGAAATATGGTCTAATGAAAGGAAAAGCCCCTAGTATATGGCACAGTTAAAAATAATCCATTTGCTTAATATGTGAATTTTCATTACTACTCTAAATCTAATACATCCCAGATTTCAAGAATTAAAGGTTCTGTTCATTCTACAATTTTCTACTCATGCAAGCAAAGGCAGTGAAGTTATAAGAATATTCTTAGGATATCTGAAAACTACCAATAAACAACATCTTTTCGTATTTGTTTAATAACTGCTGTCACTCTTTTTGTAAGCAGCAATCACAAGATGTCAAACAAATTCTGCCTTGACTGTGGGTACTGATAGATGTCTTCGCTTGTTTTTATTAAAAACAAAAAAATTTTCCCAGCATTAATTACCAACATCAGAGAAGGGGGTGGGGGGCACGGCTGGGATGTTCACCAGCTTCTGGGCAAGCAGAGAGCCAGCACGGAGAACCACAGGGCAAACTCGAATCCCGGAATACCGGAACACATTTTTCTCGAGCTCCCTGGGGGACGCAGGGACTCCAAGTCTTAGATTCCCTTAAAGGGAACAGCAGGCGCTTGGGTGGGGGCAGGGTGGGATCACGTTTATCAGTCACAACAGTTCACTGGGCCTGGATCCAGGTAGTCTGCGTGTCTAAATTTGATGAACTATAGGCGCCACCAGGTAACAGTAGTGGTCAGGGAGCTTGCCAGGAACCTGTAACTCAAAACTGAAAAATGAAATGAAAAGACTACTTTGGCCGGGCAGTTTCTTTCTTCGGGATGCAATAACTGCGAACTACAAAGTTAAAAGAACAGACAATGCTTTGTATGTTTAAAAATTTCTCCTCCCTAAGGGGAAGCAACATCTGGGCCCAAAACAAATACACATCGCTTCCAAACTTGCATTTTAATATCAAACTGTCATGTTTCTGCAGAACTTCCCCCTTCTCTTCCTCCTTTCTTCTTTCTCTTCCCCACACTCTGCACGGGGGCTTGGCCTGTGGCAGGGAGCCAAGGCCTGCCGAGGTCTCGGGTGTATCCGGAGGGCAGGTATGAGGGGCAATGGCGGCGGAGCAGAGGCCTGACCCTGTCCTGTCAATAAACCTTAACCCCGACCTGCCAGGCCCTGAGCTAGCCAATCTCTGTCTAGCCTCCGTTCTAATTGCTCTAAAAATGACTCTTCATTTAAAAGTACCTTTGTGTAAACACCCCACAGGAACTGACAGTCATCAGAATTACCACACAGTTCTAGTATTTGAGGAGAGCAGGAAAAGTCTTTCATTGTGGGAGGACTTTGCAAACAGTTTCAACTGCTGTGCGAAACAATGCTCATCACTCTTTTAGCGAACTCTGCAGGTGACGTTAATTTGACTTTTAAAACTGTTTACAGTGAAACCTTAGCTCTTTTGATTAAGTTATTTGAGAGTAAAGGTGGATAAGAGATTTTCCCCACAGAACCAGCCTGTTCCTTTTTCTTCTGAGCACCCCTGACAGGGATGTAAAGCTCAATTCCTGTGCTTCCTCATACAGGGGATGAGGCTTTCCTATAATCCTGAAAGGACCAATGTTTTTTACCTAAATATGAAAATCCAAACAAACAAGAACTTAAAATGGGAAAGTGAGGGGGATAAGAAAACAAACAAAAATTTGAAATAGGGAAGTGAGGGAGATAAGAGGAGAGGTTTTGGAATAAAGGTTTTTTTAGTAACAGAATTAAATCAGCCTCATAGATTAGTATAAACACAAACTTCTCTACTGGTTTGTGGCTCAATTCTTTTTCCCTTTCTCTTTACAGTAATAAAACATTTATATCACATAAATTACCGAGGGCTTCTTGGAATCGATTCCCTAAATTATTTCTCTCCCAAGGACAAAATGGGAAAGCTAGTCATTGTCCATTTTATAAAAGGAAACCAGACTTGAATTTTGCAAATCTTCAGCTCTCTTCTGATTGGGTACAGGTTAAATTCTGCCTTTTAAAGTATAGCTTATTTAAGTAGCTCAAATTAAATAAACTATTATCTCTAGTAATTTATTACTAATCCTGACAAAATTAAAGAAAGCCCCCCTTTCCATTTTCTCCATAGTCCTTATCACCTTCTAAAATACTCTGTGATTTACTTGTTTATCACCTCTCAATGAGAGCTCCTTTGAGGGTAGGGACTGTTGCCTGTTTTGTTCATTGATGCACTCGAAATGACTAGAACCATATCTGGCACATAGCTAGCCCCCAACAATAGTCTTAGAATTAATGAATAAAAATTAAGGAAACACTCTTAAATAAGGGTATTCATCTTATTTCTACTTATCTACCTTACCCTGTATTTTAGTATAATAAGTTACTTTACTTATTATACTGAAGATTACATATGCTTTTTTTTTTTTTTTTCAACAACCCAAAAGCTTTTCTGCCCCCTCCACAACACTAGTTAAAATGCAAGAAGAAAAAGGTTTGATATTTCAGAGTTGAAGCAGATCTTAGAAACCACTTCAAACTGAGGTTTGAACCTGCAGAATCCCCCAAGGAGCTTGTGAGCCTGCAGATTCCCAGGCCCCACGCTACACCTACTAATAAGGAATCCTCATGTTCAAGTACCTCAGCATCTAGAAGGGTTAAAAAAAAAAGAAGAAGAAGAAGAAAAGATAAATTGATTAGCCCACGGCTGTGATCAGGATGCTGCTGGAACCAGGAGGCGGTGCGTATAAATCAAAGTGTACTTGAGCTGAATTCTAAAGTATGAGCAGAAATGTGTTAGATGAACATCAGTGAGGGTATATGCATTTCACACAGAAAAGTGTTTTGTAAAATCTACAGGTGCTACAGCTTGAGGGAGGGGTATCCATCACAAGATCAGAGAAAGTAGGTGAGGGTCAAAATACGAAGACCTTCCTATTCTAAGATAAGGAGTTTAAATTTTATCTTAAAAACTGGGGGAAGCCAGGAGCTTCTGCAGGGCTCAGTTGGTTGAGCATCTGACTCTTGATGATGGCTCAGGTCATGATCTCAGGGTCGTGGGATCGAGTTCCCTGTTGGGCTCTGTGCTCATCGGGGAGTCTGCTGGAGATTCTCCCTCCCTATCCCTCTGCCCCTTCCTCTCTCAAAAAAAAAAAAAAAGAAAAGAAAGAAAGAAATATAAATTTCAGGAGTTGGGTGAAGCTCAGCTATCTTTCAACAAGCCCTCCAGTTGATTCTAATACACACTGAAGTTTAGAACTACGGGCATAGCCTGATCTCTAACTCCAGAGGACAGTTAGCTTTGGGGAATGAAAAGATGACAGATAGACAGACAGATAGATTAGGCAGGAGTCTAAAGCCTAAAGCCATTGGCTGCCAACTCAGAGACATATCTAAGGTCACGTGAAAAGTTATAACCAGAGTTAAGTTACCATTCTTCCTACAGTCTCCTGTTTGCTACCTCTGTACAACATACAAGTATCCCTTAAGGGAGCCTGTTAGATAAAGGAAAGACTTCTAATACAATCCATCTTATTTGTTGTACCTTAATATAACAAGATATCCTTCAAACTCTGACTGCAACTCATTATTGGAATCCTTGCATTCTCATAAATATGTCAATACCCATGAAGTCAAGTCAATCACCTTTGCCATCTGTGGCATGAAAGGTCCTCTTATTTCCCAGTGCACATATTTTATAACAACCTTTTTGTTTTTTTGCTTTTGTATCTTAATCACCACAGCAGATCATATGCATAATAATCAGACACAAATGTGTCCATTTACTGTCCTGAATCTTATCATTCCAAACATCATGTTCAATGGCAATTGCATCTCCCCCATAGGACACTTCCTCATATTCAATGACACCAGAGCCATTTACAGGCGCTCTTCAATGTTGGGAAGGAGTTATTTATAGCAGGTTTCTCTTTTTTTCCTTAAGTTTTCATCTAGATTCCAGTTAGTTAACATACAGTGTAATGGATGCTCAGTTAAATTTCTATTTTCTTACATAAAAAACCTGAATTTTCTCCTGGAGGTTTTTTATTCTCCCTTCTAATTACTACCTTATCTTGTCTTGGGCTAATATTAAAAGGTTCTCCCTTAGGGCACCTGGGTGGCTCAGTGGGTTAAGCCACTGCCTTGGGCTCAGGTCATGATCTCAGGGTCCTGGGATCGAGTCCCGCATCGGGCTCTCTGCTCAGCAGGGAGCCTGCTTCCCTCTCTCCCTCTGCCTGCCTCTCTGTCTACTTGTGATCTCTCTCTGTCAAATAAATAAATAAAATCTTTTTTAAAATAAATAATTAAATAAAAGGTTCTCCCTTATATCCAGGTATTAAATCTACTCTTGGCAAGATGACTAAATTTTACTCATTTAGCAAACAGTTGTTTAGTTCTTACCCTCTTGTGTATTTACTGGGGAGGGAGGAATTACTTATATACATTTTCTGCTCTAGCAGTCTCGAAAATACAGTAGCATGCCAAGGTTAGTGTGAAAACCATTACAAATATAACAGCTCGTGATTCACAGTAAGTGGCTATGGAAGAAACGATGGACTCATTCCATCTCATCCCATCCAGGCTCATTCCATTCCAACCTCTAAGTGGTCTTCTGTATGGCAGAGACTGGATCGCTAAAAACTACATTTCCCAGATTTCTCTGCAAAGAGGTTCTACATTTGAATTTGACTCTACCAATTAGATGCACTCATGGGATATCTGAAGGAGGAAGTATGGTGAAGGCCTCATTCCTGTTGCTTCCGCTGTTCTCTTTTCTGCTGGAAATGTTGGGTTTTTCTGAGCAGTATTCTGCTGTACCATATTATCTCTTTAAGTACTGAGAAGCAGCTGGAAGTGGTGGGCTAGTTCCACCTGCTTCCTTTGTGGGTCAGTTCAGGGGAGCGGTTCCCTATGTTGTTCCTGCAGGCCCGCCTACAGGCTGTTTCTTTAACCTCCCAACAATTAGGAACACCCTATCTCTATACTAAAAGCATTTCTACTTGAAATAGCTAGACTGACCTCAGTTTTCTGCTTAACTCCAACTAGTGGGTTCCAATATTGGTAGAAAAAAGGAAGGGAGGAAGGAGGGGAGGCAGACAGACAAGATCAGAACTATTAGGGAAGATCAAGAGAGGCTCAACAGAAAAGGTGGTTTCTGACATAGTCCTTGATATACAGACGGTATTTTGACAAAAATGAAAAGGAAGGGAATAGCACACTAGACTGAAAGTAAAGTGTGAACAAAAGTATAGAGTTAGGAAAGCCCAGGGTACATTAAGGTTTGAGTGGTCTGGTTTTTGTTTGTTTGTTTGTTTTAAGATTTTATTTATTTGATATATAGAGAGAGATCACAAGTAGATAGAGAGGCAGGTGTGTGGGGGGGAGCAGGCTCCCTGCTGAGCAGAGAGCCCCATGCGGGGCTCGATCCCAGGACCCTGAGATCATGACCTGAGCCGAAGGCAGAGGCTTTAACCCACTGAGCCACCCAGGCGCCCCGAGTGGTCTGATTTTTGTTGAAGTATGTTTATTTTGAAGAGTAGATAGAATAAGACCATACTCTGGAAGATTTTAAGTGCTTAGGGTAAAGAGTTTAGATTTAATTCCACAAATTATTAAAGTTTTTGAGTGGGGGAATGCCAATATTAGAAATGACTTCTTAGGGAAATTGGAATGGGGAATCAGGAAATGGTACAGTTAGGAGGCTATTATAAGAGGATGGATGAGAAGTAGTGTGAGATTAAACCTCAGTGGTAATTTGGGCAATGTAAGAAAGGGGATGGACACAAGAGACTGCAGAGGTTATAATTTACAGAACTTGGCAACTGTTTAAATATATACAGACTAAGGGAGAGTAGGCAAAGATAATTCTGAGGACAGGGATGACATTAACAGAAAGAGGGAGCACCAAGGTGGGGGGCATGAGTTGGTTCTGGTCTGGGGAAGACTTAATTTGGCTTTGGGTTTACTGAATGTGAAGTAGTAGCAGGACCTTATGTGAGGGTGTCTAGAGAGCATTTGAAAAGGCAGGGTCAGTCCTGACAAGAGAAGTCAATCATATTGACTTCGGAAACTTATCTCATTATCTGTGACACTTTATCTAAAGAATTAATTAAAAAGAAACTAACTATAAAGGCTTCCTACTCCTCTAGCTACTCTTCATTCTCTTTTGTAGGCTTTCCTTCCCTGACCACCCCTTACAAAATCAGTTTTCCTTAGGGTTCCATTCTCACTCCTCTTCCAGATAACCTACCACCTTCCCCTAGGGAGCTTATATTGTCAACACATGTTCATGACTTCCAACTCAGCATCTCTAACCCATATCCCTCCCTAGAACTCTCCTTGTCTGTTTATCTCTTCCGCTTACTAGAATCTCTCCTTGGCTGTCTCTAGGCACTTCAGACTCACCATGTCCCAAATTAGACTGATCAGATTCGCCTCCAAAGCTGATCCCTACTCCAGTGTTCCCAATGAATGGCACCATAATCCGCTCAACTGCCAGAAACAGATGCTGTAAATCAGTGGGTCACCCACAACTTATCCTTTTCCATCACCACCATCTCCAAATCCAATCTAACCAATTTGTGAGTCTACCACACAAATATCTACTAAAACCATTCACTTCTCTCCACCTCCCCCAATATCCTGGGCCAGGCCACTATAATCTTCACCCCAAACAGCTGCGATTACTTCCCTATTGTTCTTTCAGTTTCTAGAGACATCATCCTGCAAATCATTCTTCTCCTTAAGGCCAGTGGGCTCTTCATACCACGCAAATTTTTACGTGTCAGTCCCTCACTTAACGATTTTCTCACTTGACTTCCTAACTGCCATTATTGATAAAACCTAAACATCATACTTGTGTTGGCTAGCTTTTGCTCTGTCGAAGTACCCCTAAATTAGTGACTTAAAACAACAAACTTTATTTCTCATGACTCTTTGGGTTGGCTGGGCAGTTCTTCTGGCCTGGGCAAGCTCAGCTGATCTCTGTGGTAATCGCTAGGGGCTCTGCTGAGACCGAGATGACCTCACACCTGTCTAAAACTTGGTTCAGCATTAGCTGGGAGATGGTAAAGACTCAACCATGTGTCTCTTCATCCAATGGGAGAGCTTGGGATCATTCATATATGGTAGTCAGAGTTCTCAGGAGAAGGAAAGTAAGCTCCAATATACCAGTACTTTTCAAGCCTCTGCTTAGGTCATCCCAGTAGCCAAAGAACTTACAGAGTCAAGCCCAAATTCAAAGGGTAGAGAAATAAAAGTTGACCTTTTGATGGGAAGGTCTTTGAAGTCACACTACAAATAACATACATACAGAAAGGGGGAAAATTTGTACCCTTTTGCAATCTACCTCATACATGTACTTTACAAACTTCTTATGATCTGGATCTGATTACCTCTTACACCTCACCCACTTAAAACCTGACCCTTGTACCAGGACTCCTATCTACTTCAAACATAACAGGCTCTTTTCCTTCTAGGTCTTTGTACACGTTGATCCTCCACCGTGAATACTCTTTCACTTCACTATCTTTTACCCTCAGGTCTCCTCTTAAATATCACCTTCTTTAGGAAGTCTGCTTTGATCCCCTAAGACTGGGGTAGGTGCCCTTCCACCGTGCTTCACAGACTCTGCGCTTACCCCATCACAGCACTTAACACATGTAATGCTGATACTGTGTCTGTCTCCTATCTGTCTATACTCTCCACTACATTGTAAGCTCTCTGAAAACAAGGACTAGGTCTTCTTTATCAGTGAAGCCCCATGCACAGTAAAAACTGATAGATTCCTGACCAACGAAATTACCAGTATGAAGTATCAGGACGAAAAAAAGCAAAGTAAGGAATAAGAGAATAAGGAATATGGATGAAACATGATTCATGGGTAAATCAGTTTTCAAAGATTAACACTGTGGGACACCTGAGTGGCTCAGTCAGTTGAGCATCCAATTCTGGGTTTCAAGCTCAGGTCGCTATCTCATGGATTGTGAGATCAAGCCCCACATCAGGCTCCGTGGGAGGTGCAAAGCCTGCTTGAGATCTTCTCGCTTTGCCCCTCCTCCGACTTGTGTGTGCACTCTCTCAAATCAATGAACAAATCGTTAAAAACCAAACAAATCTTTTTTTTTTTTTTTAAGATTATTTATTTATTTATTTATTTGACACAGAGAGAGAGAGAGCACAAGTAGGCAGAGAGGCAGGTGGAGGAGGGGGAGAGAACAGAGGCTCCCCGCTGAGCAGAGAGCCTGACTCGGGGCTCGATCTCAGGACCCTGAGATCATGACCTGACCCAAAGGCAAAGGCTTAGCCCGCTGAGGCACCTAGGCACCCCAACAAACAAATCTTTTGAAAACAAAACCACGAAGATTAATACTGTTACCTTATGCAGGATTTAAGAGAAAAATAAAAAGCTTTGCAGAAAAGCTTGAGATCTCTTAGCTTTCATCATATTAGAGGTGGTAAAACCCTGAGAACCATTCAACATGTCTGGGTAAAGGAAAAGGATGGAAAATTAGATGAGGGTTACCTCTACAGAAGAAATTATGAAACTGAAGTAAAATTAAAATCTGACACATACCAGGGCAGTATTTCTGGCCAGCACGCAACAAGATTTATTTCATAAGTCAATAAAGAGGGGTGCCTGGGTGGCCGAGTTGGTTAAGCATCTGTCTGCCTTCAGCTCAGGTCATGATCTCAGGGTCCTAGGATCGAGTCCCGCATCTGGGTCCCTGCTCAGACTACTACTTCTTTGTCCCTCTATTCCCACTCATTGTCTCTCAAATAAAATCTTTTAAAAAAAGATTTTTTTAAAAGCCAATAAAAATGGTGAACTGAACATGCATCATCAGCTTTTACTGCTTCTCTAGTAGATTAAAGCATGAAACTTTAAGACCAGATAGAATATTGGCAGCCAGGCCTCTACCTTTCAGGCAGAAGATTAGCAGAACCTGCTCTGGATACTCTGAACAGCCTAGGAAAAAAGACTTGAAGATACTGACTCTTGATATTGATTCCCCAGGAGAACAACCAACCAGATCACTCCAAAGCTCAGAGCTGACCCATAGCAACCCACCCTCCACCATTCGCTCAGAGCTTCCGCTCAGTCTGCCTTATTTTTACTTTTTATTCTGAAATAATTTTAGACTTACAGAAAATAGTTCAAAGGGAAACAAAAGTACAGAAGGTTCCTATATATCCTCCAACCAGTTTAATTTAATGTTAACATTTTATAGAACCATGGTTTTATCATCAAGAACAGGAAATTAACGTTAATACATAAAATATGGATAGTTAATAACTATTACATATAATACTAAGCATAATTAACTAAGGTATAGACCTTATTTGAATTTCACCAATTTTTCCACTAATACCCTTTTTTCTCTTCCAGGATCCAATTCAGTTTTCCACACTGTAATTAGTTATTAAGCCTCTCTAGTCTTCTACAATCTGTGACAGTTTCTGTCTTTCCTCGTCTTTCATGGGCCCACTCAGCTTTTTAACCACCCCCACCCCACCCCTCCACCTCCGCTCACAGAGAAGAAAACAACTGTGGATTTCCAGATATCTGAGAAACCCTATGAAGATAAATACCACACAAACAAAAGGAACGAAGGAACGAAGGAAGGAAGAATGGAAGGGAGGAGGGAGGAAGGAAGAAAGGCAGATTCAGAGGAAACAGGACACACAGAGAAGAAAACTTTAAGAAAACTATTAATAACATGCTCAAGAAAAATATGGCAACCACAAAACAGGAACAGAATACTATTTAGAAAATTTTCAGGCACATAAGACAGACTCTTAGAGATTAAAAAATATTACAACAAAACTGTAAGACCTCAACTGAAGGGACAGAGAATAAACTTGAGGCACTCTCCTGGAATGACAAAGTCCAGGTGGGAGCTGGTCATTAAAAGAAAAACCACGCAAATGAACATATGTTTTTAAAATGTGGTATGTGGGGCGCCTGGGTGGTTCAGTTGGTTAAGTGCCTGCCTTTGGCTCAGGTCCTGATATCCAGGTCCTGGGATCAAGCCCCAGGCCAGGCTCCCTGCTCAGCAAGGCCACTGCTTCCCTTCTCCCTCTGGCTTTCCCCCTGCTTTTGCTCGGTCGCTCTGTCAAATGAATAAAAAAAATCTTAAAAAAAAAAAAAAAGTGATATATGTTATAAAGGAGAAGCACGGACCACACATTGAGAGAATATACTAGAGGGTAGAATATGGGGGGTGGGTAGGAGAGGGGGTCAGGAACTTCCTCTGATGAAACTAAGACTTCAAGAATGAGCATACCTTAGGCAGATAAAAGTGAGGAAAGAACAGCTCGGCAGGCATAGCAAACAGCATATGCAAAAACCCTAAGGAGGAAATGGTTTAGGGAATTAGAACACTTGAAAAGCAGGCAGGTAGACAGGAGTGGAGGGGCTGGAGAGCTGGGATGATAAGACAAGGCCAGTGGGTATTAGAGGTCAGGAGTTTCATGGGAAGCCAACAAGAAGTTCTAAGGGGGAGTAAAACGATCCAATATGCTATTTATTTATTTATTAAAAGATTTTCATTTTAAGTAATCTCTATATCTAATGTGGGGCTCAAACTTACAACCCCAAGATGAAGAGTCTCACGCTCCACCGACTGAGCCAGCCAGACGCCCCCTCCACCAAGATGCTTTTTAAAAGGCCACTTGACTGCAAAGTGTAAGTAGCTGAATGGCGGTTATCACAGTCCCTCTCGTCTTATAGCTGTGTCATAATTTGCTTGATCATTCCTCTATTTTACTGGACATTTACAGTGTTTCCAGTTCTTTGTTAATGGAAGCAATGCTGGAAGAGACATCCTTGAACCTATATCTGTGCCAACATCTCTGGTTATTTTCTGAATATAGATTCCTAGAGGTAGAATTAAATAATTGAATTTAAAGGTATGAAATTTTCTGGCCATTTTCTAAAGTTTTTTGAAAATAAATATTTTGATTATTAAATATGAAAAATATACTTCACAAACTGGGTATCTCCCCATTTATTCAGTTAAATGATAGCCACAGATGATAAAAAGATGAAAAACTTATATTTTTATGTAAACGATACCCTCGTTTATTTGTTTTTTTAAAGTGGTAAGCACTTGAGTCCCCAAAATCAATACTGTCCAACTTCTTGATTGGGATGAGCCACATTTTTAAAAAAAACAACCTGACAGCAAGCAGGCCGTGCTTGGGAATCAAATGACTACATATTTGGGACATCCTAAAATAGTCTCTATGTAACGTAATCTTCCAAGGGGATATCTATTTGTGGTTGTACTTTTTTATAACAATACATTTTTTTGGTGTTGTTAAAAATACACTCACAAATCTGAAAGAAATGCTTTGTCAGACCGTGTTTCTCCTGACGTGTGTGTTCAGCTCTGCCAAGCAGAGCTGTAGTTCTGCTCTCCCCATTTTCTCTTCTGTTCTCTCCCCTGTGGGCTCCTTCACAAGCAAATATGCCTCTTGCATCTCCTCTCAACCAGCGGCATCACCAAACACAGGCTCCTCTCACCTTTTTACCTCCTTCCTGCATATTCTGTCTCTAGGTACACAAACCTCCTCACCTTCAAGTTCTTACATGTTTATTTTCTCTTCTAGGATGTGAGCCTTTCCCTCTTTTTCTCCCACATCCCTTCACCCTCACTTTGGGCTTCCCTCAGACTCCTTGGCCCTCCCACCTCTCCTCTCACTCACTGACTGGGACCACTCCTGCCCCGGGTCCTAGTTCAGGGAAATCTGCCGAAGTGGCTGAGGGAATAATTGGGGCAAGGGTTGGGGGTGCAGATGCATGGATGCTGGGCACGAGGAGGCCAGGTGGCCAGCCAGGGTTTCCCAGGCCACTGTGGCAGGAGGGGGTAGGCCTGAACTAAAGGATGGGGCCGCCAAAGCAGGAGACAGAGGCCGAGTCCTGCTGCTCGACAGCCGGAGTGCATACACAGAAGCCACTAGAAACGCTTTGTGGCCTGGATGGGGTCTGAGAGTTGCCAGTTGGCCATACTGACCTAGACAGCCAATTAAGCTGTGTTCAAGGTCTGCTGAACAGAACAGTCTTTTAAACTAGGCTAAATCCCCTGTTAAGAGTTGCTGATTTTTCTCCCCGTAAATCTTCCAGATTTTCAGTCATAGGAAGAACTGAAAGACAAATCAAGCAAGGGCACTGCAAAATCGGACACACACTCAACATTAGAGTTACTGTGCTTTTGGAAACAAACCAGGTATTTGGCCAACACTGAAGGATCTAGTAGGTATGCTTGATGAGAATCTGTACTGGGGAGAAATTTAAGATCAAGGTCAGGAATGATTAATATGCATGCAGGAAGTCATCAACATTTAAGCATAAGCAGTATGAATCTCATTAAGTCTTCAATCACTTCCTATTGCCTGAAGGAACTGGTGGTAGTTTAATGATGAAAGCCGTAACATTAAAGTAGAAAACAGTAATAGAAAATGAATCTGACCCTTGGAAAAGGAGCTAGTACAAAGGACCCGTCCACCTGAGCCACTTTGTAAGACTCTCCGAGGCAGCTGTGGTTTTTTTTCTTTAACGTGCACTGTCTCCTCGTCCCCTAAGCTAGAAGCTTTTGCTGAAAAGTGACTGCTGAAAGAGACGTTCGAGGGCCTTCTGCTTTCCTTTTTTTTAATCCAGGTAATTGATAATCTTTTCCCAACGGGCCATCATAAGGCTGTTTGTCGTGTTGCCTGCCACGCTGCTATCCGCAGAGAACAGCACCTCCCTCCGCCCCAGCCTTCTCCTGCTGTGTTGCTCACTTACTTTTCTGATTGCTCAGCAATGCCCTGAACAGCTGCTATTCACAGAAAATAAAGTAGGGGAGAAATGACAGAAGACAACAGAGGAGCTTTTGAAATATCAATTCCTAGAGGGGCTGGTTTTCAGCTGTATCAGCCAGTTGGCAGCGAGTATGGTAAGGGTGTTCTTTTCATCCCTGACCTATTTTCATTTGATCTTATAGGGAAATCATAAACTTACTGATGACAGAGACAGAGAATGATGCCCCAAATTCAGCATTATCACAGTGCCTAAGAGAAGGATAAATGAGAAAGGATAAACAAGAGTGTGCTATAGAGACTCCAAGTACAAGGGACAAAAGGACCTCAAGGTTAATTTTCCTAAGTTTGTATTTCAGTAATTTATAAGCTTTTTCTGTGGATGTGGTAGAAGTTTTTTAAGATCATGGTTGTATTACCAGTAGCCCTTCTTAGGGGAAAAAATCATTTTAGGAATGCCTACTCTTTCTATCAAAATAAGATTGTAATTGACTTTCACTTTCTTCTTTACGTATCTTCATAATATCTTAATACTACCACTACAAATAGTTAGTAAGCGCTTATTATGTGTCACATGCTGTGCTAAGAGCCAATGATAGATGGTCCCCAAGGACCTGGCCTCCTGGCATTCGCACCCAGGTCTGCCACACTGTGCTGTTCTTTATTTTTATTTTTTAAGATTATTTATTTATTTGACAGACAGATCACAAGCAGGCAGAGAGAAGTGGGGAAGCAGACTCCCTGCTGAGGAGAGAGCACAATGTGGGGCTTGATCCCAGGAACCTGAAGGCTGAAGGCAGAGGCTTTAACCCACTGAGCCACCCAGACGCCCCCACACTGTGCTGGTCTATGTGTCTGACAGCATATGGCAGAAGTGATGGAAGTCACTTCTGAGATTACGTTATCAAGGACTGTGGATTCTGTCATGTGCACTCTGATTCTGTCTCTCAGATCACCAGTTCTAGATGAAGCAGGCTGCCACGCTGTAAGCAGTCCTCTGTGTAAAGACAGAGGTGGAAAAAATGGGAGGTCTCCCCAAGTAACTGAGGCCTGCTGTGAGCCATGTGAATGAGCCTAGAAACAGGTCTTCCAGCCCTGAACAAGTAGTGAGATGACTTTATCTCCAGCCAACAGCTAGCTCAACAGCAACCTTCTGGGAGGTCCAGACCCAGAGGCACCCAGCTAAGCCACACCCAGGTTCCTGGCCCGCAGAAACTGTGGCATGATAAATGTTTGTTGTTTGGGATAAGTTTTTTTTTCCCAAAGATTTTATTTATTTGACAGACAGAGATCACAAGTAGGCAGAGCAGCAGGCAGAGAGAAAGGGGGGGTGGGGAAGCAGGCTCCCTGCTGAGCAGAGAGTCTGATGTGGGGCTCGATCCCAGGAACCTGAGATCATGACCTGAGCCGAAAGCAGAGAGGCTTAACCCACTGAGCCACGCAGGCGCCCCTGGAATAACTTTTAACATGGCAATAGGTGACTCATACCACTATGCAGGCATTACTTTTTAAATCCTCAGAACAGCCTAGTAAGGTCGGTACTTGTCTCATCCTGATTTCAAAAATGAAGAAACTGGAGGCATTCGGATTTGTGTTGAGTGGCCACCTCTTAGTTTCAGCTGGGGTCATGATCTCAGGGTCATGGGATCCAGCCCTGGGGTGGGCTCTGCACTCAGTGGGGAGTCTGCTTGAGATTCTCTCTCTTCCTCTGCCTCTCTCCAACCCTGTCTTCATGGAGTTTACATTCTGATTAATCAGACATAAATACATGAAAGATAGTGATTTGTGTTATGGAGAAAATACAGGGTGATTAGGCCCTACCGCCAAGGTGATGTTTGAGTAGATAATAAAAGAAATGAATTTGTGAGCAGTGTAGATATCTCAAGGAAGAATGTTAACACGCAGAAGAATAACAAGTGCGGAATGTGCTAGACGTGTTCAAGGAATATCAAGGAAGCCACTGTGACTGAGAAGGATAGCTTGGGAGGATGATGTGTCTGGAAGCCAAATGATGAAAGTGCTTGAAGGAGGAGGAGGAGTGAACTATGTCAGGTGTTGCAGGTAGTTCTCATAACATACAGGCTCTTGGGATTTAGTGATTTGTTTGTTTGTTTGTTTGTTTAAAGAGAGAAGTGATGGAGTCGGAGGATCTACTTTTTACAAGTAATTTAAGAGAAATTAAAAATGGAGTATAGGGGCGCCTGGGAGGCTCAGTGGGTCAAAGCCTCTGCCTTCGGCTCAGGTCATGATCTCAGGGTCCTGGGATCGAGCCCCGCATCGGGCTCTCTGCTCAGCAGGGAGCCTGCTTCCCTCTCTCTCTCCCTGCCTGCCTCTCCGTCTACTTGTGATTTCTCTCTGTCAAATAAATAAATAAAATCTTTAAAAAAAATAAAATAAAATAAAAATGGAGTATAGACTGTTTTTTGGTTTTGCTCAGAAGTGGAGTTGAGAAATGGGCAGCTAGAGGAAGACACTGGCTAAAGTTAGATACAGTTAGATGTTTGTTTTGCTTTTGAAACAATTGCAAACTTACAGAGAAGTTAGAAGTATAAAAATACAAAGACTTTTTTCCCCTGAAATAAGGTTAGCAATTCCCGAGAATTGCAATTCTCGGGAATTGTTGACCTGATGAATCACCATCACATACTCTTTAATGCATATTTACTCTGAACGAGAACATTATTATACATGGCCAGAATATAATCATCAAAATTAGAAAACCTTTTTTTTTTTAAATTTTATTTATTTGTCAGAGAGAGAGGGAGAGTGAGCACAGGCAGACAGAATGGCAGGCAGAGGGAGAAGCAGGCTCCCTGCCGAGCAAGGAGCCCGATGTGGGACTCGATCCCAGGACGCTGGGATCACGACCTGAGCCAAAGGCAGCTGCTTAACCAACTGAGCCACCCAGGCGTCCCAAAATTAGAAAACTTTATCAATACATTATCACCATTTAATTCTCAGACTCTTAAGTTTTCCCACTTGTCCCCAAATGCCCTTTTTAGCAAAGGGATCCAGTTTAATTAGGATCAGGGCTTCCATCTGGTTGCCCTCTTTTGTCCCCTTCAGACTGGAATAGTTGTTAGTCTTTTCGTGACTTTCATGATCTTGACACCTTTGAAGATGGCAGACCAGTTATTCTGTAGAATGTCCCTCAGTTTGGGTTTATCGGATGTTTGCTCGTGGTGATTTCAGGTTCTCTTAGCTTTGGTAGGAAAATCACAGAAGTGACATGCAGATCTTAGAGCACCTACTCAGTTTTTAATATACAGTCATTAAACTTCCAATTCTTTCATTTATTTAGTTCCCATATTATTTAGTGGATTATAAGTTGTTACTGTCATTTATTTTGGTTCTATATTGTCCCTGATTTGGCCAGTGGCAGCCCAGTTCTTGCTGCTTTCTGTGTTTTCACATGTCCTCCTCCTTACTTGATTACTTCATTCTTTGATTACTTTCTGGAACAGAATATTCCAGTCCTGTCTGTTATCTCCCCCACAGCTCTGGAATCAGCCATTTCTCCAAGAAGCCCTGTTGGATTTCTTTATTTCTTTCTTTCTCCCTCCCGTCCATCCTTCCTTCCTTCCTTTCTCTCTCTCACTCTTACCTTCTTTCTTTCTCACTCTCCCTCCCTCCCTCCCTTCCTTTCCTTCCCTTCCCTTTCCTTTCTATTTAAGAAGAAAGTGGCATTTCGAAGCTAAGGGCGAGCAGGTGTGTTAGTGTTCTAACATCAATGAGAGTGGGCCTTCTCAGTGGATAAAACTTTGGGCTTTCCCTTTCTCTCTTTCCTTTCCTTTCCCTTTCTTTCTTCCTTTCTTCCTCTTTCTTCCTTCCTTTCTTTCTTTTTCTTTTTTTTTCTCCCTTTATCCCTTTCTCTCTTTCTTTCTTTCTTTTTCCCCCTAAAGACTTATTTTTTTGAGAGAGAGAGTGCACAAACTGGAGGGGGCAGAGGCAGACGAAGAGAGAATCTCAAGCTGACTCCCGAGTTGAGCTCAGAACCCGATGCAAGGCTCTGTCTCATGACCCTGAGATCACAACTTCAGCCAAAGGACGCTTAAGTGACTGAGCCACCCAGGTCCCCCAAACCCCCAAATTATGCACTTTAAATAGGTGAACTGTATGGTCTGTGGATTATATTTTGATAAAGTTTGTTTTTTTTGTTTCTGTTTTTTAAAGAACTAAAAGCCTCCATACTTCTCTACAGCCACACCATCACTTTTCATAAGTTCCTCCATTGCTAAAATTTTGGTCTAAGTCACCATGACTTCCTAAGAGCCAAATTCACTGACCTTTACTGAGCCATCCACAAACTTCCTCCCAAGCCTCTTTTCCTGGCTAGGCTTTTAGTTTCTGTGAATTCCTGTTCTGCTTTGGCAACTCCTCTCCCCTATAAGTCCCCTTTCAACCACCAGAGCCTGTGGATTTCTCTCCCCCTCCTTCCCATAGTTACTGAATTAGTTCAGGACCCCCATCTCTCTGTTTCTGCCAGTTCCTCCCAACTGACCTGCAATGGTTTTTCCTTTCTAGTACATCCAGAACACCACCAACAGCATAATATGAACAGAGACCCCACTTCACATATTTGTCAAAAAAAACTCTGCTGCCCATAGCCCTCAGCTGGCCCTCAGGTTTCTCCACGACCTGACCCTAACCTGTACTGCTAAACATCTCCTATAACTCACCTACACAAACAGGCAGCTCTAGCCCAACACTCCATTCCAGAACCTTCTAACTATACCTTGATTTTTCCTGTATCCATATGGTTTTCCTAAAACCACCCTGCCTCATGCCCTTAGAAATGGCCCCTCCCCCAGGCTCCCTGTTGACCGCCTGAGGTATCCGTCAAGATGCAATTCAACCGTCCCTTCTTCTGTGAAATGAGCACTCCCCCTCCAAATGAGCTTTCCTTTCGCTTATTCTCAGAGCCCTGTTATGTTTTGCACCGTTAACTGTAATACACTGCTTCCTTCAATTAAATTAGAAACTGTAGTTTCTATGAGCCCATTCAGAAGTCACCTCCATCATGAAACTGCAGACTACCCCAAACCTTCCAGTTCCCTCACTCTTCATTCCCATATACCTGTTCTTTGACCTCGCTGATAATTCTCATCTTAGAACAACTCCTCCCCCCCAAAACTATCAATCTCTTCTCTTTTTACTGCTATATCTTAGATTATTAATTCATTATAATAGAAATGGGCCCAGAAACAAACAAAATAGACAGGCTCCATATCCTTAGGAAACTTACAGCCTACGGCAGACTCTAGAATTCATTAAATCAATCCCTCTCTTGCCAACCACCCACTTCTCTTACTCCCTGGTCTTTCTAGGGCATCCAACTGGAAAACTCCAGTCAATTCCACTATCTACCTTCACTCATTCCTACACACAAGATGATACCCATTCGGAGAAAATCACGCAATGGCAATGAATGGGGCCATTACAAATACACTCCCTCTAATTTCACTTGGATCTCAATATTGCTGGGCAATCCTTCTATTACCTCTTATCAGTTTCCTCACCTATTTCCCAATCCCCTACCTCACTTCACCTCCGATCTCTGCAAACAGGTACAGAAAGAAAAAGTCATTGGAGGGATGAGGAGTTTCTTCAATTTTCTGTTCCCTCTTCCACTTGAAGAACTATCTACATACATATTTCCTCCAACCCTAAGGGAGATGTCTAGTGTCTTCATCTCTTCTTACACATGGACTCGGCTGTCTCATTCAGCTGGCCCCCAAATCCTGTATATTTACTGGAAAAAGTAGCTGGCTCCATCCCCCTCTCTGGCTACTCCCTAGTTCTTACTCTGCTTGCTTACCATATTAAACCAGCGAAGCTCCCAGAGGCTGCAGAGATTCTCATCTCTCTCTGCCTTTGGACACCCCCTCTGTCTCTTGAGTCCTTCATCTGACCAGACCCTCCTTGCACAGCAAGACTCAATCCAGTCTTCTCCTCTGTGAAGCTGAGGAATCTTCAGTCTATACTGGGTGATCCCACTGCACCCTTTCCTCAACTCTGTCTCTGTCTCTATCTTACTCTGTTGCAGTAACTGACTTACATGTCAGATCCCCCTGAAAGAGTGTGAAATCATAGAGGACAAGAACATGGATTCCAAGTCTATGACAGTGTTAGTGTCACCATTCTTCATTCTCTAGATTCCTTTTGTGTTTCCACAACCATGTGGATCAAACCTCTCTCCCTGTTAATTTGTATACTACTGCTTTGTGATCAGAGAATGTAGTTCATATCATTTTTTTCTTTGTAGAACTTTTTGAGGTTTTAATGGTATAACATCAAATTTTATCCAATTTCATGTGTATTTGTAAAAACAATCTTTAATCTGAGGTATCAAATTTATTATTAAATCAGATTTACTAATTATAACATTCTGAACTTCAGTAAACTTATTACATCTACTTAAATTGCCAAATTAGAGGCATGCTTAAGTTTCCCACTATGATTATGGTTTTATCCTTTTGCTTTTAACAGAGCTTGCTTTATGAATTTTAACATGTTATTTGATTAATAAAGACTCATTATTAATAGCTATATCGAAACAACATTAACTATCCACTTTTTGTTCATTCATTCAAAAAATCTTTATGAAATGCTTATTATGTGTCAGGCACTGTTCTAGGCACCTGGGATACACTGCGGAAAAAAACAAACAAAACTCCTCTCCTTATAGAACTTGCATTCTGGTGGGGGAGATGAGCAACAGCAACAAAAATGACAAATAAGTAAATCATACAGTGTGTTAGAAAGCATTAAGTGCTGTGAGTAGGGCCTTACAGGCTATTATAAGGACTTTGGCTTTTACTCTCAGTAAAACAGGTTTTGAACAAAAGAGTAAGATGATCTGACTGACATTTTTAAAGTTCAGACTGGTTCTAGTATTGAGAATCAAGTTGAGGAGGGCAAGGGTAGAAACAGGGGGACCAGCAGTGGATTATTACAATAATCCTGGTAAGAAACAAAAGTGGTTCAACTCAGGATGGTGACAGGGTGGGGGGTGACAAAATGCATTCTGGGTATATCTTAAAGGTAGATTAAACAGGATTTTTTGGCAGATTAGGTACTGAGAGAAAAAGAAAGGAACTGGGGGATGATTCAAAGGTTTATGGTCTGAGAAACTGACAGACAAAATTACCATCAACTAAGGGTAGGGAAGTTCTTGGAATGGAACAAATTTTAGGGAAGAGATTATAAGTGCAGTTTTGGCGTTTTGAACATGTTGATTTTGAGATGTCTATTAGACATCCAAGTGGAAATGTTCAGTAGGCAGTTGGATGTACGAGCCTAGAATTTAGGAAAAAGGTCTTGGCTGAAGGCATAAATATGCAACTTGTTAAATTAATGGATCATAGGACTGATGAGGTCAGTAAGGGAATGGTGAGTGTCCAGAGAGAAAAGGAGCATGAACCTCTTCGTTCTGTCTGATGCTTTTTGCCCTAAATTCTCTTCTGCCCCATGGCAATATTGCTACTTTGCTTCTTTTCAATGAATATTTCTCTATTGACAAACTTGACCTTGGGTTAATTTGCTAGCTCAGTTCTCCTGGAAACCTGGTAAAGATGGAATGTCAACACCATATTAAGTACTATCACTTATGACAAAAATTACTCCAGATTGATAAATTTCATCGAGGCTATGAATAAATTTTAAATAATCTGGCAAGAACCTATACTTTGTTGTGTGTGGTGACTCTAAGATTTACAGGAGATATGTACATGTACATGCCCGCATATACTCCCAAGTGGCTCTTTGTGGGCCCTCTACTGAAAATTATTTAAAATCAGTTATTGCTAGCTATTACATACTATAAACTGTTCCGGTTACCATTGCTGTATGACAAGTTAATCAAAACTTGACAGTACAGAAGAAAAAAGCCTATAAATTTATTATGCTCCCGGATTATTTGGGCCAAGAATTCAAAAATGAATGTCTAAGGCTGCCTGAGGTCTAAGGGCCTTAGTCAAGAAGACTTGAAGGCTGAGGATGACGTAGTGGTTGAAACTGGAACCCTCTGAAGGCTCATTCACTCACATGTCTGGTACCTGTGATCGGTTGACTCAGAAACTAGGTCTCCTGACCAGACCACCTTCAAGAAGCCTCCCCAAATGGCTTGGCCTTCTCACAGCATGGTGGCCCCAGGGAAGTTGGGTTTTTTATAAGACAACTCAGGCTCTAAGCATGATTGTTCCAGTGAATAAGCCAAAAGCTGCAGCCCTTTTTATCCCCTTTTATGACAGCCTTGGAAGTCACACAGCATCACCCCCCCCCCATTCTCTTTAGGTTGAAGCAGTCACAGGGCAGCCCAAGATCAGGGGAGTGGACATAGATCCTACTCTTCCATGGGAGGAGTATCAAAGAATTTTAATAATCTAAGGGAAATGCTTTTTTTTTTTTCCCAGATCACATCTTACTTCAGGAAATTAATGAAAGCCATGCATATTTTCTAGCAGAAATCTGCTTATATAGACAAAATTTTGCATATATCTGGGAAGTTCATTCCTTGTCTCCCCATTGTATTCAAGAAACAGCCTTAGATTCTCACAACTGACACTTATCCCATGAGGAAGGACTCCTATGTCCACTCCCCCCGATTCTGCGCTGCCTTGTGATTACTTCAACCAATGGAGAACACCTGCCACAAGGAAAGGGGCATTTCTTTTTTCTTTTTAAAGATCTTATTTATTTGACAGAGAGAGAAACAGAAAGAGAGGGAACACAAGCAGGGGGAGTGGGAGAGGGAGAATCAGGCTTCCTGCCGAGCAGGGAGCCCCACATGGGATTCAATCCCAGGACCCTGGGATCATGACCCGAGTCAAAGCAGATGCTTAATGAGTGAACCACCCAGGCACCCAGGGCATTTCTTATGCTAGGTGTTGTTACAGGTTCTCTCATTTAATTTTCGTTTGGCTTAGATGACTTTATACCCTGTCCTTTTTTTAACAGATGAACCAAATAGAATTCAGAAAGTTTAAGTTATTTTTTAAATAGACTTTATTTTCTTTTTTTTTTAAGATTTTATTTATTTATTTATTTGACAGAGAGAGAGAGAGAGAGCAAGAGAGAGAGAGCGCATGCACAAGCAGGCAGAGCTGTAGGCAGAGGGAGAGGGAGAAGCAGGATTCCCGTTGAGCAGGAACTCAACTGAGCCACCCAGGTGCCCCAAGAAGCATATATATTGTAAGCACAGGATCTGACATTTCACTAGATAAAAAAGTGAGTCTCTTGCTAGAGTGTGAATGACTAATAGTATGAGACTCAACTTGCAAAAAGCTCTGGGAGAAATTCAATTCTTTCTCACCTTATAATCTACTCTAACATTACATTATAGTAAGAATTCCCTAAATTCATTTTGTAAAATGCTACTTCTGTCAATAGCTTTCGGTTTTCTACCTTGAATCTTGCAATCCTGCATTAGGATTCTGTTTCAACGCTACATAATCCTCACATATATTTTCATAAAATTAAAGAAGTAGATACACAATTAAAAATAAATCCACATTATTCTACGCAACTCATTGGTCACTTATGGAGGGTAAACTTGTTGTTTAAAAACCGGTGAACAGGGGTGCCTGGGTGGCTCAGTGGGTTAAAGCCTCTGACTTCCGCTCAGGTCATGATCCCAGGGTCCTGGGATTGAGCCCCGCATCAGGCTCCTCTGCTCAGCAGGGAGCCTGCTTCCCTTCCTCTTGTGATCTCTGTCAAATAAATAAATAAAATCCTAAAAAAAAAAACAACAACAACAACCAAAACTGGTGAATAAAGAGAACAAATCAAGCATTTAACTTTCCAGGATGAGGTCTATCAGGGTAAATACTCAATGAGAAAGTTTCTCTCTGTAGACATTTTTCAACAATAAATCAAGAAGGAATGATGGAATTAAAATACTGCCATTTTGGGGGCGCCTGGGTGGCTCAGTGGGTTAAGCCGCTGCCTTCGGCTCGGGTCATGATCTCAGGGTCCTGGGATCGAGTCCCGCATCGGGCTCTCTGCTTGGCAGGGAGCCTGCTTCCTCCTCTCTCTCTCTGCCTGCCTCTCTGCCTACTTGTGATCTCTCTCTGTCAAATAGATAAATAAAATCTTTAAAAAAAAATACTGCCATTTTGCAAACTCCAATGACCTAATGGAGCCAAGTAATCATCACTGGTGGCCTCTAACATCTCAAAAAGCAACACCCTATGAAGTTTTCTTCCCCCTACCCCACCCCCCCAAAAAGTCTAACCTAAATCAGGTCAGGCCTTAGATCTAACAGTGATTTTACAGAGGAACATTCTAAATGACCCCATTAGATATACAATCCACAAAATCCAGAATGTGGAAAGCTCCAAAGGGCAGACATACTAACCAGTTGCTTCAACAAATAAATTTCAAGGAAAAAAGTACTGATAAGTGGGAAAGTAAACCTATAGGTTAAAAAAAAAAATGTGACTTTCTCTCCTGGTCATGTTGACATAACTGTTATCAGAATTCCCTCCTGTTCTAAACAACTAAATTAACTAGACAAAACACGAAGGAACTATTTTTTAGCACTGGATATTAACCACTGCAAATGGTGAACATTGAGGGTAAACAAATACACAGAGTAAACCCAGACTGTCTCCAGTGTTCTGCCTGGGGAAACCATTCTAAATGGCAGCCTTTGGGAGGTGTAAGCTGAACAGCCACAGCACCTCGCTGCTGAGTTAGGGAGGCAGAGTTCTGGTTGCTGACCCTGCTGGAATCTGTGTGTCAGGGTACTGGAAGGGAGGCCGAAGGTCTACCAGATGGTTGCTGCTGTAGGCTGAGTGTGAACAGAGATTCTAGAGACTGCGGGGCTGAGAGAAGTTGGGGTCCAGCTCAGAGTCGAGAGACCTCCCTGGAGCTGAAAAGGCATTCAAAGGAGATGTCAGAAAGATCACGCCTTAGGAGTAAGAATCAAACATTAGCAGAGCAAAGGAGGGCAAAGTAAGACCTGGCTCACCAATTTTGCAAAGAAAATGTTATTGGAAAATAGCTACACTTATTTGTTTAGTAAAATCTATGCAGCTTTTGCACTATATTGGCAAGTTGAAGAGTTGCAAGAGAGACCACAGGGTCCACGAAAGCCTCGAATATTTACTACCTGGCCCTCTCTAGAAAAAGTTTGCTGACCTCTGCACTAGAGTAAGGGCTACACTCTAGGTCTAAGGGCAAATTAGATTCACTCTAACGAAGAATAAAACTAAGGCTTGTGGAATCAAAAAGATTTGCCAGTAATTTAACTGCCTGTCAGAACAAAACTCAACATATTTAAAGAAAAACAACATAACCTGTACAAGGAATTATTCATGATGTCCCATATATAATTCCACATTAGATAACATTTAAAGAAGCAGAAAAATGTGACCCACAGTCAAGGTGGGGGGGGAAGTAGCCCTCACCTGCACCCACCCCAAGCCAGGGGTTCTCCACACACCCAGCATTCAGTGAGATGCACCATGCACTGATGATAATGCAGTGGACAAGGACAGAGGGATGGTGGCCAGGCCAGACTGGGGCTAGTGCTTCTGGCCCTGTGCCTACCCACACAAACTTATTCAAATCAAATAGCTGTTGGGGTGCCTGGGTGGCTCAGTGGGTTAAGCCGCTGCCTTCGGCTCAGGTCATGATCTCAGGGTCCTGGGATCGAGTCCCGCATCAGGCTCTCTGCTCAGCAGGGAGCCTGCTTCTCTCTCTCTCTCTGCCTGCCTCTCCGTCTACTTATGATCTCTCTCTCTGTGTCAAATAAATAAATAAGTCTTAAAAAAAAATTTAACTCATTCTCAAATCAAATAGCTGCTGTAACGCTTTCAAGTAACTCCTCCCAGAATACTCTGGCTTCTCCAAATCCAGCTAATGCCACCAAGGCAAGTGGTAGTGCTCTGCAGTCAACAGCTAGTCTCTGTACAATCCTCTTATCCCTTCTGTATCTATTCTGTTTAAAGATTCAGGCCAAGAACATCTATATTACCCATTTTCTAAACCCAAGTCAAATGGCATCTAGACATCCAGTGTGACAAGGAAAACAAAGGTTCTTCATCAAATCTGCTAATTCCACACCTTATTAACACAGAAAATGCTGCGGATCCCAAATTTGACTGATTCGAAGAGCATGTGAAGATTTTGACTAGATGAGGAATGTTAATATTAACATCCAGAATGAGTTAAGAGATGATTACCTTAATGTGGCTTAAAAAATAAGGACTTTGAAAATGACAATAGGGGCACCTGGTTGGCTCAGTTACTTAAGCATCAAACTCTTGATAGAAGCTCAGGTCATGAACTCAGTTTTGGGGGATTCAGCCCCGCATTGGGCTCTGTGCTCAGCAGGGAGTGTGCTTCTCGCCCTCTACCCCTGCCCTTGCATGCACTCTCTCTTCTTCTTCTTCCCCTTCTCCTTCATCTTCTTTTTTTAAGTTTTTATCCATTTATTTGAAAGAGAGACAAAGATAGCAACAGACAGTACAAGCGGGGAGGAGGGAGAAGCAGGCTCCCTACTGAGCAAGGAGTCCAACACAGGGCTCCATCCCAGGACCCTAGGGCTGTGACCCAAGCCAAAGGCAGATGCTTAACTGAGCCACCCAGGCACTCCTTTCTCTCTGTTTCTAAAATAAATAACTAAATAAATCTTAAAAAACAAAAACAAAACAAAAAAAAAACCACAACTCAATCAGAATACCTATATTTGGAATGCTTTCTGTTCTTAGTCAATATTTTTAGATAGTTAGAACCTGATCCAAACCCTAACGTGGGCTTGGCTCTGGAGAGTAAATCTTTCCACAACTGCCTCAGCGCACAGAGAGCTTTTTAAAAATAGACCCTCTAAGGGTGCCTGGGTGGCTCAATCGTTAAGCGTCTGCCTTCAGCTCAGGTTATGATCCCAGCATTCTAGGATCGAGCCCCCCATTAGGCTCCCTGCTCAGTGGGAAGCCTGCTTCTCCCTCTCCCACTTCCCCTGCTTGTGTTCCCTCTCTCACTGTGTCTCTGTCAAATAAATAAATAAAAATCTTTAAAAAGAATTAGATCCTCTCTAAGGTCTTTCGTTTGTACGGTCACATGCTAAAGCTTAGATGTTCCAATATCTAATATGGTAACAGTAGTCTTGATAACCGAAGTCATTTTCTCCCATCTTCAGGAACCCACAGTGGAACAACCATATCCAACAGATCTGAACCTTCCTTTTTGCTTCATATCTGAATGCCATTTATCTATTTCAGGTTATACATTATGTTTGTGTATTTATACTTTGATTCAGAGTAATTTCTCATGTTATAGAATTGATCTGCCTTGAACACAAACTGTAAATTAAAAGAAATGGTTGAGAGAAAAGAAAACCAAAGTCATAGTCAGTAAAATAGGAACAGACCCTGAAATCACCCAGATGACAGAATTAACAGATAAGGACTTTAAAAATGGTTACTAAAAATATGTATGTTCAAGTACTTAAAGGAAAAGGTAGACATAATGAGTGAACAGCTGGGAAATCTCAACAGAGAAATGGAAACTGTAAGAAAAGAACCAGTCGAAAATTCTAGAACTGATATGTAGAATATATGAAGAAAATAAAAAGGGCTCCCTGTCTTTCAGAGATACATAATGAAAAATCTACAGATGAAATTATATAATATCTGGGATGTGCTTCAAAACAATCCAGTTCCAGGGAGAGAGTGGCTAGGGGTAAAGATAAATCAAGAGCGGCCATAAATTGGTGATTATTATAACTAGTGATAGATATGTGGGAGTTTATTTTACCACTCTCCTTTATGAATATTAGAAATTCTCCATGTTCCAGGGTACCTGGGTGGCTCAGTCAGTCAAGTGTCCGCCTTCAGCTCAGGTCATGATCTCAGGGATCTTGGAACTGAGCCACCAAGTCCAGCTGGGCTCCCCGCTCAGTGGGGAGTCTGCTTCTCCCTCTGCCCCTCCCCCCCACCTGCACATGTGTGCACACTCTCTCTCGCAAATGAGTAAATAAAATCTTAAAAAAATGAAATTCTCCATGTTCAAGAGCTAAAAAAGAAAATCCAATCTCCACAAGAAAAAGTTGTTTTAACTATAAAATAAGATGTTCAAGTGAAGCTCTGTACACATATTTTTATCCTTCCATCTTTCTCAAATTCCCTAAGATACACTGCATTCACTCTGCATTTTCAAAGATTTCCAATGCTTGGGAAAATGGGAATTTCATAGTATTTGGAATATTTTCTCTTTCTCTCTCTCTATAACCTATGCAAAATGTGCAAGGATTTACTTCTATCAGCTTCCTTCATCTCTCCTATGGCTATACTGCTTAAACTTAGACGCACACAAAGATACTGCTGTTTTATTTTACAAAATGAGATTATATTAAACTGTCCTATAACTTGCTTTTTCCAAACAATATAAGTTTTAGACATCATTCCATGTCAACAAATACAGGTCATCATTATGGTTGATGGGGCACCTGGGTAGCTCAGCCGATTGAGCCTCTGCCTTCAGCTCAGGTCAGGGCCTCAGGGTCCTGGGATCGAGCCCTGCTTTGGGCTCTCTGTTCCTTGAGGAGCTTGCTTCCCTCTCTCTCTCTGCCTGCCTCTCTGCCTACTTGTGATCACTCTCTCTGTCAAATAAATACATAAAATCTTTTTAAAAAGTCATGGTTGTTGTTGTTTTTTAAATGACTGCAAGTATTCATCACTGAGGGTCTACAGGTCCTGCACTGTGCACTGAGATTTTATAATTTCAATGGGAGACAGGAACTATCTGTGCTATAGAAAGCTGTTTCAAGCAGAGGAAAAACATAAGAGCCTATATGGCTTTAGGGACATGCCTGACTTTAGAGAATTTAGGACCATGATTTTTTTTTTTTATTAAGTATGTCTTTTTTTTTTTTTTAAAGATTTTATTTATTTATTTGACAGAGAGAGATTACAAGTAGGCAGAGAGGCAGGCAGAGAGAGAGAGGAGGAAGCAGGCTCCCCGCGGTGCACAGAGCTCGATGCGGGACTCGATCCCAGGCCCCTGAGATCAAGACCCGAGCTGAAGGCAGCAGCCCAACCCACTGAGCCACCCAGGCGCCCCTTAAGTATGTCTTAATCCATGAGTAACAAGCTATATTATAAGAGGGCTGGGAAAGTATTTGTTAAAAAAATATCCTACTAGCAAAAATCCATTTCACTCTCTGGCTGTCAACATGAATAGAGATTAAGTCACAGGAAGCTCCTTATTATAATACCATTTTCCATTTTTTGAGACCACATCTCAAAACCAAATTCTGACTTGGTTTGGCAAAACTGAAGATACATTTTTCTACAGAAGCTATACAAGATAGGAAGGATCTCAGGTCAACTGACAAAAGTTTAAAGTACTTAATTCATGATGTACAACAGCCCCTCCCTGACCTGGAGGATAAATTTTTGAAAAACCATTATGGAAAGAGAATTCTCAGTGGAAAAATTGATGGCTTTAGAGTCACAAAAGAACAGAAGCACTTGTAAATATTTCTTAAATTTGTTAAACTAAAAAAAATGAATAATGAAATATTAGTAGCATTATATGCATCTTAAATTATAGTATGGCAATGAATAACATATTCTACTTGAATATATTATGTAATATTTGGATAACAAAAATGCTCACTATATAAAATTCAAACACATCAAGCACCAAAAAGTAAAACTCAGTCCAATCTCACAATCTAGAAATGACAACTATGAACATTTGGGTGAACGTATTCTATATATCTCTTTGTGCATATATGCACAAGAAAGCAAAGAAAGGTACTTTTACATAAGGGAGATGTACTGTTCTATGCCCTGTTTTTTTCCCTCAATATGTATCAATGACTAAGTCTATAATCTTTATTTATTTATTTATTTATTTGACAAAAAGAAAGTATGATCAGGAGGGGCAGAGGGACAGGAAGAGGAACTCTCAAACAGATTCTACACAGAGTGTGGAGCCCCACTTGGGTCTCAAACTCAATACCCTGAGATCATGACCTGAGCCAAAACCAAGAGTCAGACACTTAACTGAATGAGCCACCCAGGTGCCCCTTGACATCATCTTTTCTATTAGCTGCATAGCACTCCAGTGAACGGATGAACCACAATTTATGTAGCCATTCTCTTACCACTGGACATTTCAGATTCTGTCCAATATCACCAATATACAATCTTGTTCAAGCACCTTTGCATACTCATTCTATTGTTCTCTTAGGATAAATTCCTAAAAGCAGAATTGTTAGGTAAAAGGCGTATATACCTTGTATCTCGAAGACATTGCCACACAGCCCTCTGGAAAGGCCAGACTATTCCACACACCCACCAGATATGTCTTCCTTAGAGTTTCTGTCAGACTTGCCAACAGTCTGCCCCATCTCCTCTCACAGCATCAACTCCTTCCACATGGCTTGTTTCCACAGCAGGATGGAGTCGAGGTGCAAGGGTTTACTTCCATCAGCTTCCTTCATCTCTCCTAGGGCTACACTGCTTAAACTTCAAGCACTTCTCTTTTAGATTTCTTCCCTTTTCCCATTTCAGTTTTTTTTTCTTTCTAATTATAAGTCTGATTCACAATTCAAATAACCTGGAATGAATTTTTCACAGTTGCCAAAAAAGATACACAGAAGTAAAATTGTCTTACATTATTCTTGGAGAGATGGAATATAAAAAAGAAAGTGAAAAAGAAAGGAAGGAAGGAAGGAAGGAAGGGAGGAAAAATGGAAGGAAGAAGGAAGGAAGGAAAAAAATTCACTATCTAGGCCTGTTATGTGAAGGAAACTGACATTTTTATTTATTTTTTAAAAGATTTTATTTATTTATTTGACAGAAAGAGATCACAAGTAGGCAGAGCAGCAGGCAGAGAGAGAGAGGGAGAAGCAGGCTCCCCACTGAGTGGAGAGCCCAATGCGGGGCTCGATCCCTGGACCCTGGGACCATGACCTGCACCGAAGGCAGAGGCTTAACCCTCTGAGCCACCCAGGCGCCCGGGAAACTGACATTTTTAAAAAAGATTTTATTTATTTATTTGACAGAGAGAGAGAGTGAGAGAGGGAACACAAGCAGGGGAAGCAGTGATGGAGAATGGGAGAAGCAGGCTTCCCACTAAACAGGGAGTCCGATGGTGGGGCTCAATCCCAGGACCCTGGGTTCATGACCTGAGCCGAAGGCAGACGCTTAATGACTGAGCCACCCAGGCATCCTAGAAACTGACATTTTGAGATATTTATTCTTTAGGCCTACTGTACAACTTTTGTGCACAAATATTTCTGTAGGAGGTTGCAATCTGAAAGGGTTTTCATTCAGTTATGAAACTGAGTACTTACCATGTCCAGACACTGTGCTACAGGCCTTGCGGAGACAGATAAAGAAGGTAAGACACACCTATAAGAAGCTCTGATTCTAGCGGTGTGACAGAGGTGTAAACTAATATTTTCTAGAGAAGTATACATACTTTGATGCCAGGTGACAAGTGTTCTGGTAAAGGTACAACCCAAGTGCTATATAAGCAGAGTGGGTTAGTTTGGCTGGGCAGAAGAAAGCAAGCTTAAAGGAGAGATGGAATTTAGGTGTGGCCTTGAGGGATGAATGGTTTGTCAGGTGAAAAAGGACATTGCAGGAGCACAGTTAAGGATGCACACAGCTGTAAACCTTAGCAGCAATATGAAGAAAGGGAACTGACAGGAGATGAGGCTGCAAAGATTAAGTAGTGTGCTGGAGCTGGCCTTGCATGCTAAGGGACTTTATCACAGCAAAGAAGAGCTCCCAGAAGTTTTTCATCAGGGAAGCATCATAATCAGATCAGAATTTTAGAGACAGAACTGTGGTTGTGGGAAAGAAGATGGACTTGGGGTGGAGACCAGTTACAAAGGCCCTGTCTAGCCAAGGAATGGTAAAGACTTGTACTTAGACTATGCAGAAAACTGGAGGGATCCAAGGAATAGGATGTGCACCAAGTAATGTAGAGAATTGTTGAATCATTATATTGTACATCTGAAAGTAACATAACGCTATAGGTTAATTATACTTGAATTAAAAATAAGTAAATAAATAGCTTGCGGGGGATGGGATTTACTGGGGTGCCTGGGTGGCTCAGACAGTTAGGCGTCTGCTTTTGGCTCAGGTCATGATCCCAGAGTCCTGGGATTGAGCCCTGGGTTGGGCTCCCTGCTCAGCAGGGAGCCTGTTTCTTCCTCTCCCTCTGCCCCTTGCTTGCATGCTCTCTCTCTCTGTCAAATACATAAATAAAATCTTAAAATCGTTATATCTTAAAAAAAAAAGAAATGGGATTTACTAACTCACTGAACAGAGAAATGTTTAAAAAATTGTGGGGACCAAGAGAACTCAAATGCTTTTACTTAGATACTGACTGGGTGGCAATACCATTGATGGAGATAGAGTCTATAGGCCTAGAAGAAGATGTAGAAAAATACTCACCTCCATGTTGAACCTGTTGAGTTTAAGGGCCCTATGAGACATCTAGGAAAAGATACCGAACAGAGAGCTGGACTACAGCTGGTGCCCAGTTTCAGCAGACACTCTGTTCAACTTTTTAAAAATCATCTAGATTTGACAGTCATTGAGGTAGATAAATTTGGTGACAACAAAGAGAGAAAGCAGCGATGGAAGTTCAGGACAAAATCCTGGGGAACAATAATATTTAGAAACCCAACAGTAGAGCCTAGTGAAAGTCTGGGAAAATCAGAGAGGTGGAAGACAAACCAGGAGAGACTGGCTCATGAAAGTGACCAGGTTGTAAAAGAGAAAGTATGTCCCACTTATTTGCCTTCCCCATTCCTTCACGTACAAAGGATCCATAAAGGTGACCTTTCCTGGTCACTAAATCTCTCCCTGATGACACATTTTCTGTCCCTTTTCTAATCAGAAGATCCCTCTTTTAGTTGTTACAGCACTGTGGGATATAATGGAATGGGTTATAAGAACCAATAACCTGACCTGGCTTCCCTATAGCTGTCTTTCCCAGGATTGTCTGAACCACCATTCGTCAAAATCATGACCCCCCCCCAAAAAAGATTATTTCTGTAATCTGCGGGGATTATATACATACACACACATATATGTGTACATCATATAATATACATGTGCCTGTGTGTTTTGGTTCCTCCACCACCTTGACTATCTCCCCAGATTCTCTTCACCATTACCTGTGGTACACAAGAATGTATAAATAACACTATTTCTTGCCAAAAGAGGAAACAGAAAAGTAACTCAATTAGTAAACAGAATTTGGCCTGGAGCCCAGATCTTAAGAGATGTAAATTACGGCTCTTTTCACAGGGTTGCGCTCTCTCCTGTTGACTTCCACTCTAACAACCAACCAGTCCAAAATACTGCTTGCATCATTTTCTTCTTGCACATATCTCACTTCAAATTTTCCTCTGGCTCCTCTTACAATCTGTGCGGCCTTAGTCACATTACTTAACTTCTCTGCCTCACTTTTCTCATCTGCAAATCGGGAGTAATGCCTTTTAATTCAATGCCCAATGAGTAACTCATTGGGTTTTGTTTATTTACTTTTCACAGTACAGTGTTCCTTTGTTTAGTTATAATCTTAAATTTTTAATTCAAAAAATATGGAACGCTTTATGAAATTGCGTATCACCCCTGCCCAGGGATTACACGCTAACCTCTGTATTGCATCGTTTCGATTTTAGTATAGGTGCTGCTGAAGCACGCACTAACTCACTAGGTTTTATTTATTTTATTTTTAAAAAAGATTTTATTTATTTATTTGACGGAGAGAGAGAGATCACAGGTAGGCAGAGAAGCAGACAGAGAGAGAAGGGGAAGCAGGCTCCCTGCTGAGCACAGAGCCCCATGAGGGGCTGGATCCCAGGACCCTGAGATCAAGACCTGACCCGAAGGCAGAGGCATAACCCACTGAGCCACCCAGGGGCCCCAGCTCATTAGGTTTTAAAAGGTAGCTAGCGGAGCACTGGGTGTGGTGAAAAAATAATGAATACTGTTTTTCTGAAAATAAATAAATTGGGGAAAAAAAAGAAAAAAAAAAACACCAAGGGGAACTTTAAAAAAAAAAAAAAAAAAAGGTAGCTAGCATATGTAAGGTCCTGACACCGCATCATGTACTTCCGTGCTATGGTGATTGATGTGGATTGTGTAAGACTGATGATTCACAGACTTGAACCCCTGAAGCAAATAATACATTATATGTAAATTTTTTTAAAAAGCACTTAATAAACGGTAGCTATTTACTATGAAAATAATATTTACCTCACAGAGCTTCTGATCCTATATGCCTGACACCTCAAAATATGTTAGTTCCTCTCTTTCCCAATCCTTGAGACAACTTCTTAGTTCTTTCTAAGCAAGATTCAGAACAAATCTAACAAGGATTCCCCTAATTTCCCTGCAAAAGTATCTGCATATTTACTGAAGTCTCACCACTCATGCAAGGGTAACACCTACTGAGAGCTACTCCCGCATGATTTCTTCTCCTCCTCACTTTAAGTCACTGTGACAGAATAATCACATGTTGCAAGTTTCCCCCAAAGATGTATTGTATCATGCCAATAGATACAACAAACACCAACTGCTTTCTCTGTGGCAATGGGTATCCAGGCGCATTCCCGAGTTACCGTAGATTCATCTCTCCACAGCCAAAATAAGTAAGTTTGCTACACTAATCATACAACTGACGTGGGGAAGAAGACTCCAGACAATGTCCCATAAACCTCAAGGGGTGACTGCGAATAGATGCCACGCAGTGACGCGGTCCAGGCAAATGACGAGTGGATAAATGTGTCTGTTCCTGCGGCGTGTCCGTGTCAGCCTGTGTGTCTGCGTGTATCGGTACAACTGAAAGTTACATCCGTGTGCACCGAAATGTTTGAGCGCGGGGGTGTAACCCCTTTGAACCCGGGTGCTTAGCGAGAGAGCTACCGAGCAAAACCCCGCGGAACTGTTCTCCAGGTGCTTACCTCTGCGGACGAGCAGGTGGACGCCGCTGGGCGCCGCCATGTTAACGCCGATCACGTGGTCGCGGAGCACTCCTCAGCCGTCCCGTCCCGCCCCGCCCCGCCCGCAGGAACTGTCCAGTCGCAGCCCTGCCGAAAACTGGAGGCGCCCGGGCCACCCCGGGGGAGCGCGCGTGCGCGCGGGGGGCTGACTGCGGGAGTCCCGGCAGCGAAGCGGCTCCGGCACTGGGGCCAGCAGGGGAACCCGCGGCCCGCCGAGCCCGCTCCGGCCGCGAGAGGCGGGCTCCAGCCACGGTTCGCGCGCTCGCTCAGAGCCCCTGCGCCCAGGTGGGATGGAAGAAGCGTGTCAGGTAAGCGTGGCATCCAATATTTGTAGCATCAACATTTTGGTGCATGGAAACGTGAAGTCGGGAGGAAAAAATAAAGCACAATCTAGCGTTCAACATAGCACTTTGCATCGTCGGCCACTCTGTTGCAATTTCCCTGGATTGAGTTGAAAGGTAAAATTTGATTCAAAGTCCCCAGCTGCCCCTTTGCTGTCCCAGAAATTACATTACTCAGCAGAGACTCCAGACAAGACGGGAATCTCTGTGCAGCTGCAAAATCAATTCTGGGTACCCCAGTGGATCTCTTCCGGGGACTTCTCTTTCCCCAAGGACACTTCCCGCTCAACGATATTAACTGGAGTCTTAGTCCTAAATTTGACTTTTAAGAATGAGAGGATGACGTCTGCCAGTGGCGCTGCCGAAAGATGAAGCCTACAGAAGGCCAATTGTGAGACAAGTGAGGGTGCTGTTGTATCCCTAGTGATGACGGTGCCCATTCTTACCAAATCCACTTTTCCTCTTAGCTGCATTTTGGGGCAGATTTCCAGCCTGTCATAGACCAGGTATGATTGATCTTGGTAGCCTGGTGCCAGTCAAAGAACCTGGTATTTAAGGAATGCCTGGTGAAGGAATTCAGCTCTCCACGGAACCAGTCAAACCAAGGATTTCCCGGTTTTCCAGACTTAATGCAGTAAAGACTGTTAAGGATCCTTGGTGATTGTGTGTGGTGTTCCCTAATTAATTTTTAAGAATTTAAGTACACACTTGATGAAACATGCAGACAATTCAGAAATGAATAAAGGAAAAAAGCCCAGGTCCCCTTCCTAACCCTCTCTGCACACCACAATCCTACTCTCCAGACAGCCACTGTGTACATCATTCTGTTCCTTTTACAGGCAAATATGTGTAAGTATTTAAAATAAACTCACATCCTTACTGTTAGGACATGCTTTTTGCACTCATAATAAACATCAAATCTTAGTTCAAACTCATTCTTTTTAATGACTACATAGTTTTGATACTTTTACTTTCAAAGAATGAATTGTGGCAGTTCCTTGGAGGACACGTGCTATACTTCTTGGAGACCCAGTTTTGGATGCTTTTAGGTCGCCTTGAAAGATAAAGAGAAATAATGTTTTCCACTGAGGTAAATAAGATGTGTAAGGTTGAGAATGAAAAGTACTCCCACAGGTTATGTCAAGCTCTACCTTTTTCAAACTTAGATCAGTTCCAGGGAGAGGGCTTTTGAATATGGTGAATCTGTTCTGTTCTCCTGCAACTACAAGGAAAAGGAAAGGGAAGCACTGTGTGGACACAGGTGGCCCCACTATAGTGGAATCCAGGGAGAAAATGCCTAATAAATTTGTGGGTATCTAGGATGAGCTAGAAATGACACAGATAGGAACTTGCACAGGTTATGCAGCTCACCCATTGACCTCTTATTTGGCTTATCTCATACGATATCTCCCTGACATTAGAAGAATTAAAGGTTGCCAGTATGTGCTCTCCCAAATCATCAGTTTATGCGATAAATGCATACTGACCAGTAAGATAAAAGTCTAGACCACCAACATCTGAGATCCTTTGCGATTTCTAGTATTCTGTCCTGGAGAGTAAGGGCATCAGAATGCTTTCATTTAGATGAGTAACCACTACTGACTCACTTCTCTACTCCATTTCTGCGTCTTCCCGCCTGTGAAATGAAGGTTAATTACACTGTGGTACTTCACTGATTTGAATGCCCACCAATATTCAGATTTTGTATTTGGGATTCTTGAATACAAAGTTGAGTAGTTTTTCAAGGCCAGAATTCAAGAAATAAAGGATAACCTTAATACCTTAAGGTTAAGTGTCCAAAAATTCATTTTTTAATGTTAAAATATTTTTATTAGTTGTGATTCATTATTGTTTTATAGGTCTTTTACCTTGGTTTTATTTTTTACCTAAGTTCATGTCTTATTAGCACCTTTTAAAATCTTTTTATCTTTTATAAAAGAAATAAATCAGAAATAAATTCTGATATTCATATTTTTGAAGTCAGTTTTTCCTTCTACTTAATGATATTTTATTATAGATTTATACTATATAACTTTTTCAAAAGTTATATATAGTTTGTAATAAAATTTAAATTATATTGGTTTCTGTAATATATGTTTTGAATTTGTAATTCAAATTCACATGTTTTAAATTCTCTAGGATATTATGCGAGATGCAGTAAATCTCTTTAAAAATAAATTTTGTTTTGTAAAACATCATCCTGTAACTTGTTTTACAAGTTTAGATTTTTTTTTTAAAGATTTTATTTATTTATTTGACAGAGAGAGATCACAAGTAGGCAGAGAGGCAGGCAGAGAGAAAGAGGAGGAAGCAGGCTCCCTGCTGAGCAGAGAGCCCAATACGGGACTCGATCCCAGGACCCTGAGATCATGACCTGAGCCGAAGGCAGCAGCTTAACCCACTGAGCCACCCAGGCGCCCCTACAAGTTTAGATTTTTTAATACTTATTAGGATTACCTACAATGCAAGATACCAAAACAAACAAACAAACAAACAAACAAACCTATACTAAGATGCTTACATATCTATAGAAGAATATATGAACACATTGTAAAACTAACTTAAAAAAGGCAGTATTTCTTGGGACGCCTGGGTGGCTCAGTTGGTTAAGCAGCTGCCTTCGGCTCAGGTCATGATCCCAGCGTCCTGGGATCGAGTCCCACATCGGGCTCCTTGCTCGGCGAGGAGCCTGCTTCTCCCTCTGCCTCTGCCTGCCACTCTGTCTGCCTGTGCTCGCTCTCTCTCCCTCTCTCTCTGACAAATAAATAAATAAAATCTTTAAAAAAAAAAAAAAGGCAGTATTTCTTACTGGGCACAAGGCAGATTCTATGGCCTGCTGAGGGTAACTGGTACGCTAGGGCCTGGACAACTTCAGCAAGACCGTCATCTAGCCTGAGTTGCCTTCATTTACCCTTCCTGACCTTGCTTCTCAAATTGGAGAATTTTGCCTTTTGATTTGATTTCAGGATCATTTCTTAGCATTTTACTCTACGGCTTGAGAAGAATATTTCCAATCCTGCCGTCTGATTTATCTGATTTTAGTATGAGGAAATACTTTTATTTATTTACATTTTTTAAGTTAAATGAACATTCTTTCCAGGAAATAGGAGTTCTGCATAAACATACCTGAACATAAAACAGGGACCTGTCTCAGCAGCTCATTGGACCCCTGTAAAGTTAGGGTCCAGCTTCAAATGATTATCTGTACAGGTGGAAAATTTCTAAGGCACTCTTAACCAACTAGCTGGCAGAAGGTCATTTCCTATGCCAACATTTGAGACAGCAATGGATAAGTTACTGAATAATCAAGGGGTATCCTTAGAGAAAATGCATAGATTCTCCATGTTTTTTTGAGAAGAGTAATGCCATATCCAAGGCAGTTGTGAGAAATCAAGAGGATTTCTCCTTGCTGTGTGTGCCCTGTTTTCTTGATCTATAGCAGTGCCAACCAAGAAGGAACCAGGGGGCAAGGGAGTGGGACTTTAGTTGTATGTGACCCTCCTGTCCCTCTCATTTTTGATTTGTCTACTGACATTTTCTCAGTCATATAAATTCTATGTAAAAGAAACAAAGTTCCACCCCCTTCTAAGAACAATATTGTCCTACCTGAGCCCCTCCTACCCTGAGATTCAGAAAATGTCAGGAATCTATTGCCATATATAAACCTGGTCCAAATGGGCTCAGGAAATAGCCTGCCATACTTTCCTGAACAGTCTTTCAAGGGGTCAGACAGGACTAAGGTAGCTGTAGGGTAAGACCAAAACATTGTCCCAAGAGAGTTGTTGCTTTCCCGCCCAGTCTGGCCAGTATTAATTTCAAGTTGGTTCAACCTCTTGACTTGAAAGATGTTGTGCGAGATTGTAAGCAGAAATAATGCTTCAATGGACATTGGGGAGGGTATGTGTTTTGGTGAGTGCTGCGAAGTGTGTAAGCCTGACAATTCACAGACCTCTACCCCTGGGGCAAATAATACAATATATGTTAATAAAAAAAAAAAGAAAGAAAGAATGCTTCAGCATATAGCCTGTTCATTGTTGGAGCACAGAGGGGTGGCAAGAGCCAAGAGGAGGAGGATCTGGGAGGGCTACAGGGAAAAGGATGAGAATAGTCCAAGATCTCACTCGCTGATGCATCCGAGTTTTCTGATAATATTTGTTTCGGTCAAGTTTTGCTTTGAAACTATGCAGGTTTGGGGTAAAAAGGCTTCTTTGACATCGTCTCTTGGGACTGGCTCAGAGGAAAGTTGAGTTAAAGCAGAAGTTTGTATTTGCCTCCATGATATCTAAATAAAAATGTGTACACTTAGTGACTGCCATCTCTTCCATTAGTAATCCCTGGAAAAGTAGCAGCTGCTTATACGCTTCTGGAGAATGGTTACCCTTCAGAGTAAGGAAGAAAGGCAAGAAGTTTACTAGACAATTTAACAATCAATCAGCCAACAAAGGAATACTTAATGCCTACTCTAGGCTCCAAAGAGACATGATATTATTTTTGTTCTTTTTTTTTTTAAGGATTTTATTTATCCATTTGACAGAGAGAGAGAGTACAGTAGGTAGAGTGGCGGAGGAAGAGGGAGAAGCAGGCTCCCTGCTGAGCAAGGAGCCCAACTCTGGGCTTGTTCCCAGGACTCTGGGTTCATGACCCAAGCTAAAGACAGAAGCTCAACCACCTGAGCCACCCACGCAGCCAGATATTATTTTTGTTCTTAAGAAACTAGTTGGAGAGGAAGCTCCCTGGCTCAGTGGATGGAGTATGCAACTCTTGATCTCAGGGTTCTGAGTTCAAGCCCTATATTGGGTGTAGAAAGTTCTTAAAAATAAAATGTTAAAAAAAAAACTAATTGGAAAGCTGAGACTAACATATTCACAAGATTGTCCATAAAAAAGGACCAAATACCCTTGAGAGGATAAGCCCATATGAACAACTCCAGGGGTGAAGGGTTACAGAGTCTGGCTATCCTTGGCTGCCAAGACCTGAGAAAAATGCTGAACTCTAATTAGGCAAGCTTCCAGGAAATTAGAACCTGGTTAATCCGTTTTACTTCCTGTGAAGTTGAAGGTGAGAGAAAGGGATATAATTCTTTCTTTAACATCTGTAATCCACAAGGAAAATGCTCTTATCTCCTTGTTGGAACTTTTTTTAAAAAGTCTGGTTTTTTGTTTTGTTTTGTTTTTACTGTTTATTGAAGTATGTAATATGTGCTCTTTAAAAACACTTACAGGGGCGCCTGGGTGGCTCAGTCAGTTAAACATCTGTCTTTGGCCCAGGTCATGATCCCAGAGTTTTGGGATCGAGCCCTGCCTTGGGTTCCCTGCTTAGCGGGGAGCCTGCTTCTCCCTTTCTCTCTGCTCCTCTTCCTCCCACTTATGCTCACTCTCTCTCTTTCTCTCTCTCTCTCTCTCAAATAAATACAGAAAATCTTTAAAACAATAAAAATAGGGCACCTGGGTCGCTCAGTTGGTTAAGCGACTGCCTTTGACTCAGGTCATGATCCCGGAGTCCCGGGATCGAGTCCTGCATCTAGCTCCCAGCTCTATGGGGAGTCTGCTTCTCCCTCTGACCTACCCTCTCATGCTGTCTCTCACTTTCTCTCTCTCAAATAAATAAATAAAATCTTTTTTAAAAATAAAATAAAAACACTTAGAAATACCAAAATGTATACTATAGAAAGTAGAAGTCCCCCAGAAAAGCTTGTCCAGGTAATCAGTATTGAATACAGCAGGTTGATGTATAGTCAGCCAGAGTTTTTATTCTATGCATGTACCATTGACTGGACTTTCTACGAGAAGGAACCTATCGTTACCATGACCAGTCACACATCTGTACGGGGTCCCAGAGAGCAGACCAGGCAAACCATACGCAGACGCCCAGGAATGCCCACTGCTACTTGGGGCCTTATTACAGTCTACTGCACATTCTGTCTTCCCTTTGCCCCCACTCTGCTCTTGTTCCCATTTCTTTGTTTCCACCTTTCTCTAACATTACTTACTGGTTTGTTTCTTTACCTCCCGAAGTGATGGTACACTCCTGGTTACCTTCTCCTATCTTCCCATCTTTGTATTTTCTTTTACTGGCTTTATGGTTCTGTTTGCTCTATCATGCTTCGTGTGTTTGAGCAAAACCAGGACTGTGTGAAACCAGTTCATAGAGACCGCAGTTTGACCATGAATGTCACAGGCTGAAAATATTGGGAACTTTTGACATTTCTTACCGTAAGCAGGAAACAGTACTCCTGGGTCCGTTAGCGGCTCTGCAAAACACACTGCGGTAAGACTCTCCAAAGCAGAGACGATGAAATGGCAAGGACTTTAATAATAGAAAAAGAAAACTAGCTGGATGTCCCCTTCTCCCGTCCCACTCCCCGCCTCCACCCCCTGGACTGCCTGAGAAACTAAGCAGTTTCTTAACTTCTGCTCGCCTCTCACTCAGCACCGTTCTCTATGCGAGACTGAAAGTGTCGAAACAAACAGGGGGGCAGATGCTGCCTCGACCTCTCTTCCCATTAAGCTATAGCTCCTCCGTGCTCACCCCATCCACTTTAACCCGGAGAGCAACCTGTCTGGAGAGCGTTTTCCTCCTCTGAAGCACACACAAACATCCCTGCATTTTCTTTTGCTTGATAAAGGATAAAGGAAGAAAAGCAGCAGCTGCTCTAGGAACAGACAGCAAACAAGCCTCACTGTGGTGGCCCCCGAGGCCTTCACAAAGGGGGATTCAGAGAGCGAGGCAAACAAACTGCACAGCCCACGACTGATGCACGGATTCACCTGCCAAAATTATTAATTAAAAAATCTAAAGAACTGTCCAGGTGAACGGAGAGTCTACCCAACTGGTCTTTTATTAAGTTCGAAGAGAGAGAATACAGTTGAAGACCTGGAAGAGGCTTCAAAGACCATCTAATCCAGCCCTAACCCCACCCCTTCCAGCTTGAAGATCAAGCCAGTGAGGCCCAGGGAGAGGTCGTAGGAGAGAAGACACAACCCTTTTCCAGCCTGTGTACATTACAACACTGGAGATCTTAAAAAATAGTTTTTTATGAGATCTTTATGAGCATCTTATGCTCTTCAGATATTCATAAGAGATGGTGTTATGCTTTTATTGTGTTACATTTCGCCACAGGGTTAATGGAAAGCCCCCAAAATTATGAAATGAAAATTTTCAAAGCTTTGGTTTTCTATGTGGTGTCTGTTGATTCATAGCACTAGGGGGTCAAGTTTAGGGACAGTTTCTTTTGGTAGCCAAATAAGGAGCGTGGTAAACTATGGTCCCATTGAGAACCGGTTTCCAAAGAAAAGGATTGAATATTGTGTTTTTTCTTTTTTTGGGGGGGGGGTTCACTTTTTTTAGTTAAAGAAAGCTCTTCATTAACTTTTCTTTTGGCAAGTTCTGCTTTGTGGAAGTCAGGCTGAGCACAGTCTCACTGTTTAAAAGTCCCACTTGCCTATGTCAGGTAAACCTATTTTTAAAACTTACAATGTTTTACAGTTATCTTTTATTTGACAATAATATATGTTCAGTGTTACTTGCCGAACAGTGTAGTAGTAGTATTTAAATAAAATTTCATATCAAAGTAACACATAGTTTTTATTTTATTTTTTAAAATATTTTATTTATTTACTTGACAGAGATCACAAGTAGGCAGAGAGGCAGGCAGAGAGAAAGAGGGGGAAGCAGGCTCCCCACCAAGCAGCGAGCCCGATGCGGGCCTCGATCCCAGGACCCTGGGATCATGACCCGAGCCGAAGGCGGAGGCTTTAGCCCACTGAGCCACCCATGCGCCCCACATATAGTTTTGAAAAACATGCAGTTACAACAATGGTTGCAATGAAAAGGGATAGTCTCGCATCCTATCCTTTCCCAGTCTGACTGGACTCAACTGGTTTGTTTTTAGTTACTGCTCAAAGGCATGCCAACCCACAGTTTATGATGTTTGGACTCTGACTTTCTTATATATATATATATATATTTTTTTTTTTTCTTCCCTTGAGTTCATAGTCTCCTATTATAATCTGGACCAATTACTTTTAGAGATATTACTCAGTTGCCATCCTCAGATTTCTTTTTATTGAAATCAGATTAGTTTTTATCATCTCACATACTCCACATCTTAACATGCTCTTTGATTCACCTTCATGAGATCTACAAGTAACTTCATCAGAAAGTGTGTGATGTAAGTTCTCTAGTTTCTTAGATTCCCAAAACCATCTTTATTTTACTCTCACATTTGATTCATAGTTTGGGTATAGGATTCTATACTTTGAAGACATTGTTCCATTGTCTTTTTTTTTTTTTAAGATTTTATTTATTTATTTGACACAGAGAGATCGATCACAAGTAGGCAGAGAGGCAGGCAGAGAGAGAGAGGGAGAAGCAGACTCCCCACTAAGCAGAGAGCCCGATGTGGGGCTCGATCCCAGGACCCTGGGATCATGACTTGAGCCGAAGACAGAGGCTTTAACCCACTGAGCCACCCAGGCGCCCCAGTTCCATTGTCTTTTAGCATGGAGTATTTTTTTTTTTTTAAGATTTTATTTATTTGACAGAGATCACAAGTAGTCAGAGAGGCAGGCAGAAAGGCAGGCAGAGAGAGAGAAAGGCTCCCTGCTGAGCTTGATCCCAGCACCCTGGGATCATGACCTGAGCTGAAGGCAGAGGCTTTAACCCACTGAGCTACCCAGGCGCCCCAGCATGGAGTATGCTTGATGTGAAGTCTAATGCTATTTAAATACCCTCCCCCCCTCCCCAGGTGATCTGTCTTGCCCTCAGAAAGCATTTGGGTTCTTTATTTTATGCTCAGTGTTTCGGAATTTAATAATTTAGTCAAAATGTGGGTCTTTTTAGGTAAGTGGTGTAGTGGTTAAGAACCCAAGGGAATTAGACTGCCTGTATTAAAATTCTAAAAAAAAAAAAAAAAAAAAAAATTCTAGCTCTGTCACTTCCTCTGTGATATTGGACGAAATAATCTCCCCAGGCCTCACCTGAGGAGAATACCATGTGCCTCTGAGGGTTGTTGTGAGAACTGACAGGACCGATTCAAGTGTTTCACAGATAGTAAGTGCTCAATAAATGTTAGTGATGGTGGTTTAACCTTGTTCAAACTTCACTGTGCTTCTAATTTGAAGATTTATTTCCTCAACTCAGGAATTGTCCTCCCTTTTTTGATGATGTTCTGGTTTTCTTTTCCTCTCTGAAATGAAAATAAGCTAGCTATCAGAATTCCCACATTGATTTATCTTTTCTCTCATTTTTTCTCTTTACGATGTCCTAGGAAATTTCTTCAACTTTATGACCCACATTTCTGCTTCTTGAATTAGAATATTTATTTTAAATTTTCAAGAGCTCTTTTTTATTCGGTGTCTCTTTTTCACAGTATGTTTTTGTTTCATGCATGCAACAACTTTTCTTTCCCAATTTTTATTTTTCAAATCTAATACAGAAAGGTTGAAGAATCATATATATAGTGAACACCTGTATATATCTTCCACCTAGATTCAATAATTTATTTATTTTTAAAGTGACTTTCCTTTTTATTTATTTATTTGACAGAATGTGAGAGAGAGAGAGGGAGGGAGCACAAGCAACGGGAGTGGCAGGCAGAGGGAGAGGGAGAAGCAGGCTCCCTGCAGAGCAGGGAACTTGGTGCAGGACTCGATCCCAGGACCCCGGGATCATGACCTGAGCCCAAGGCAGTCGCTTAACCAACTGAGCTACCCAAGTGCCCTAGATTCAATAGTTTTAAAATTTGGGGCACATTTGCTTTCTGTTTCTGTTTCTGTACTTACATTAGTCTATGTAAGCATGTGGGTATGTAAGGATATGTATCACCCCTGTACCTACTTTTTTTCTGGACCATTTGCATGTGAGTTGCAGACACTATGACTCTGTTCCTAAATACTTCAGCATGTAACCCATAGGAATAAAGACAATTTCCTACACAATCACAATATCATTATCACAACAATGCAAAATCCCATATCACCTAATATAGAACCCATATTCAAATTTCTTTATTGTGTCAAATGTGTATTCAATCTACCGAAATGTAAAATGTCCACACCCTTTCACTCAGTGATTCCATCCCCATCGTGCATACATACTCCCACATGTACAAAATGGGAGTACACACAAGAATATTCACCGCGGCTCTGCTTGTAAGAGTGGAAGATGGGAAACAACCCAAATATCTGTTAATATAAAATTGGATTAAACACACTGAAATCGTATTATGAAATACCAAATAGCTGTTTAGAATCAAGGTGTTTAAAGTTGAAGTTTTCTAATATGTACTAAAAAAATGAGTTAAATTTAACTGGAAAACATTCCGAGTACTGCATATGGTATAGCAGTATTTGTGATAAGATAAAAAATTACTTTATTTGCAGACTGATCATTAACTCTGAGGGACATGAGAGAGACTGGTAAAAGTAACTGCCTCTGGAGAAGTGAACTGGGTGACTGGGAGGAAGCCAGGTGGAAGCAGCTTCTCATCAAGTACTCTGACTCATTTTGAACTTTTTACAGTGTCTGTGTGGCATAATAAAAAATAGTGCCTAACATGGATGAATATTCAATCCTAAGTAGCAGTGGTTCTCAACCAAGGGTGATTTTTGTCCCCCAGAGGACATGTGACAATGTCTAAACACATTTGGTTGTCAAATCTGGAGACGAGGGTAGTGCTAATGGCATCTAGTCCCTCACAGTACACGGGCCAGCCCCACACAACAAAGAATGATCTGGCCCGAAATGTCAATAGTGCTGGCACTGAGAAACCCTGCTATACAGCAATTCTTCTGGATGATAAGGTTCAAAAAGAGCTAAGCAAGACTAGAGGAATAAACAAAGAGGTACATATGCCTAAGCATTCAAATCATGTGACTTAAAGATAATTCATATTTTTAGCTGTGGATGAGGATGGTGGGATTAGTCCAGTATGCATACTTTATTCCACATGGGTACAGTTCAAGCTTCTGTAACCTTCGTTCATGTTTATTTGACTGTTGTAAATGTAGTGTAGTCACTAGAAGGATGAGATCAGAATAAAGATATGATTTCTAGGGCTTCAGTGTGTAGGTGTACTTGCATCTGTAGAGGAATAGGCATTGCAGCACTGTTTGTAATGGAAAATACTGGGAACCACTGAAATAATAGGGGACCGGTAAAGTGATTTATGATATATCCATACAACGGAATACTGTGCAGCCATTAAACAAGACAGCGTTAATGATCTCCAAGATATATCAAGATTTTATTTTTCAAAAATATTTATTTATTAGAAAGAGAGCATGCAAGTAGGGAGGGGGGCAGAGGGAAAAAATCTCAAGCAAACTCCCCACTAAGCCTGGAGCCTGAGATGGGGCTCTATCCCAGGACCCCGAGATCATGACCTGAGTGGCAATCAAGAGCCGGTTGCTTAACTGACTGAGCCACCGAGGTGTCCCAAGATATATCGCTTAAAAGGTGAGTTACAGGGGTGCCTGGGTGACTCAGTTGGTTAGGTCTCTAGCTCTTGATTTTGGCTCAATCTCAGTGTTGTGAGATCGAGCCCCATATCTGGCTTTGTGCTCAGTGGAGAATCTGCTTTTCTCTCCCTCTCCTTCTGTTTCTACCTCTGCTCACGTGTTCCCCCCTACCATAAATAAATCTTTTTTTTTTTTTAAAGCAACTTAGAGCTCTCAATATATGTAGGTTACCATATGTAAAATAAAAGATATAAACATATGTGCTCATTTATGCATCTATATATATACAAATTATTAGGAACAGGGGACTGTTTCTGGAGGACTAGGGTGGGGAACTTTTTATTGTATGCCCTTTTGCAATTTTGTACTACGTGCATACTACTTGTTATATATATGACAGCTCTACCCAAATCAATGAGTAAATGCACTGTATAACCCCACTGTAACACATAATACAAGGAAGAATGAAATATGTATTATAATAAAGATATGAAAGAATATGGAAACAAAAAGTACAGATGTTGAAAGCTTGAAAATGTTGAGAGGAAATGAGGAACTTCAAGCTGTACTTCAAATGAGGCACCATTACTTTTAGTCATTATAACTGAACATCCTTTTCCCAATACCTGCTCCTCTATGGTTATAAAAACAAGAGGGCACTTAAGGTATTTGTCTGGTGCCTAGGGTGAATGTCATGCAAGTGAGGTGTTTTCCAGATGCCAATGAAAAAAAGGCCCTCTTACAAAGAGCTTAGTGGGCATGCTTAAGACTTGGTTAGCCTACTTGATAGAAAATAAGATGGAGAACTCAGAAGCCCAGGGGATAGTCCTGACTTTGCAATAAATTTATATGTGACCTTATGCAAGTGAAACTCTCGATGTATTGTTCATCTATAAAGTGAGAGTGTAGATCCCAAAATATAAATTTTTAAAGAATCAAATGGATAATTCATATTAGGAAAAATTTCATTTAAAAAACGGAAGAATAGGGGCACCTGGGTGTCTCAGTCGTTAAGCATCTGCCTTCAGCTCAGGTCATGATCCGGGGTCCTGGGATTGAGCCCTGCATTAGGCTCCCTGCTCAGTGGGAAGCCTGCATCTCCCTCTCCCACTCCCCCTGCTTCTGTTCCCTCTCTCACTGTGTCTCTGTCAAAAAAATAAATAAAATCTTTAAAAAACAAAAATAAAAACAAAATACCAAGAATATTTAGTCTTCCCATTAAGCAAAAGAAATATAGATTTGAGATTCTATACTATTGAAACAACAAAATCAATATCCCATGCCACTGAAATTCTGTTAAAACTAGTATACACATTCATATGTTAGTGATTTATAAGCTATTCTGGAATATATGGCTTGAGTAACTGAGTCATTGAGATATTCTTGCCCTTTGACTCAGTAACTGCATTTCCCAGGAATTTAAGGAAATGATCTAACAGATGAAAAAAAAAAAATATATATATATATACAAAGACATTAATTCATTTGAATGTATAATAAAAAATCCAAGTAAATAGTTTATTATGGGCATATCAATATGAAATATTGTTCATCTATTAGAAGAACATTTTAAACACGTTAAATCCACTGGTATGTTTAATGTAAATAGACATAATATACGAATGTAAAATAATTTCATTCAGAAGGAAGAATTATGGGAGCAACTGGGTGGTTCAATTGGTTAAGCGTCCTGACTCTTGATTTCAGCTCAGGTCATGATCTTAGGATTCGGGATTGAGTTCTGCATCAGGCAGGGAGTCTGCTTGAGGATTTTTACTCCCTTTGCTCCTCCCAAGCTTGTATTCTCTCTAATAAATAAATCTTTTTTTTAAAAAAGGAAGAATTATGGATACTTTGTTATTTAATCAATATTTAATACTATTAAACAGACTTTTAAATTCAAATAAAAAGAACTTAAGATTGAGTTTAAGGAATTAAATCACTTTGACCTCTAAGGTCTATGATTCTAATCATTCTCTTATACAGTGTTGGGGGCTTTGCTGTCCACTTTCCTCTAGTAGGCAAGGATGGCAGTGGATGACATAAATTTTTGGGATAAGGTTCTGATGCAGCAAGCTGGGGCCCTGGCAATTTGGAGACAATCAGGGACATAGAGTGTTTTGGTTTTTTCCTCTCACGCTAACTTTAATATAAACTATGAAATTTGAATGACTTACAAAAATGCTTTTAGATATATACCACATGTACACTCACATTTTAGTATAAAAGCATTTAGAATGAGAAAAGATGAAAAGCAGAAACATGTATCCTAGAACAGTGAGGAAGCCTAGAGATAATTCTAGTACAACCTAATTTTACAGATGAAAAACTGATGCTCAGAAAGCAATCATGTTCTTACATGCAGAGAAAATGCAATTTGGAGGACACGGAAAAAATTAAGGGTGATTGGCAGGGGAAGTCAGTGAAAAAAGTTAAGGCCACAAATAAATACAGATGGGTATGTGGATGATAAAATAGGTGAGGGCTACTACTGGAGGGTGGAAAGTGACCCCAGGACCTAGAAGGTGGCTGTGTTGGATTCATACATGGTCTACACACCCATTCTGATATTTAATTACACCACACAAGATATGGATCTATCACATTTTCATCCTTCTAAATCCAAATGAAGGTACAGCCTTTCAAGTCCCAAAGATTAATGTTAAACCAGATTTTTATTCAAAAATGGATCATAGAACGTTGCTTTAAAAAAAAGTACAGAAATTGGTATTTCACTGGCTTTTTCTGATTTCTACATAAAAAAATATGTTGAAAGATAATTTGTTTAGACTGTACTGTCCACCCCTTAAAATCAGAAAGGATTTTAACTAAACTAGTTCATTCTATCTGAACAAATAATGTACATATACATTTTCAGAAATCCAAGTTTCATCTATATATAGAAGCTTTTGAGGGGAGACTAAAACTTTTCCAACACCCTGGAAGGGGGCTGGGCTTAGTGCTATTGGTGTGCCGCTGGCCACGGCTATTTTGCGTCCAAAGGGGTCTAGTTACTTTGCTTCTCCTATGTCTGACAGATTTTACTGATGGAAAGCTGATCTCAGGACATCCAAGTTGGGATTTTGCCATAAGCATTGAACAAATCAGATTTTAAAAGTAACGTTTATGCCCTGAGTGTAAAGCTTAACCAACTGAGCCACCAGCAGGGAGCCTGCTTCTTCTTCTGCCTGCCGCTCCCCCTGCTTGTGCTCTCACTGACAAATAAATAAAATCTTTTAAAATAAAAAATAATAAAAGTCAAGTTCAACTTATATCCCATTTTTGATGTTATACAATACCTCACTTACTGGCACACATTATAAACATGAGGCTTTGACTTTTAATGGTTCCATATCAAGCAATTTATTTATACTCTAATAAAAATAAAGTAAGATTATAGTAAACAATTTATCATTACTTTGGGTTGTTTTCCTGTTGGACTTCAACATCTTCAGAACCTTGTCACAAATCACAACACATATACACCTCGTTTTACACAAGATATATTTCAATAATGGTGTATAAATTGATTTTTTATAAACTGATTTATTATTTTACATTATTTATAAAACATTTAGGCTAACTTCTTTTTCAAAATTTTATTTATACATTTATGCTAACTTCTAAATTATCCTCAATTAATATGTGATGTCAAACATTTTGGCTTTAGGCTATATCTAGTTTCCTTTCTCTCTTGCTACCCATCCTACCCCCAACAAACAACTGATAGAGGAATTTATTTAAAATAAAACAAATCTATACTAAGAATATTCCTTATTTGGAGAAATCACACAGGAAAAACAAGATTACTAGGGAAAACCTTAAAGAAGTGTGTTTAAAGGTGACAGGTGTAAACTCTTAAAAGCAAAAAATGGGAGGAATGATAATGAAAGCCTAAAAGCCATTTGTGACGTGAATGGACCTAGAGGGTATTACACGATGTGAAAACCTTAAGTTTTTTTAACAAGACCAAAAAGTTTATCATAAGTATTTAAGAATCATATCATCACACATTAGCATATCACAACTAAGCATTTATTATACTGTTAAGAAGGGAAGCGATTGCAGTGGTATTTCAGAAGCTATATATTTTTTAAAATGTAATATATGCTCATAGACTCTAAACAGTATTTTAAAATATACAATCTCTCCAAAAGAAAATATTCAACTAAAGATAAGATAGATAACTTTTAATGTAAGTAAATGTTACAAGATTTTAAAATTAAAGTCATCATCAGATTTTCCATAACACAATGTACAGAAATTTCCAAACTTCCTGTACAGAGCCAAATAAGCTCTACTCTTGAGCGAGGCGTTCAAGAACACGTCGGTAATCTTCCACAAGTTCCTGAAAGCTTTCTTCCAGCTGTTCATGTTGCATGCTTATTTCTATTTGGTTCATCTGGTTTGTCAGTTCTTCTGGTCTGAGACATTTTCTCATTTTAGCAAGATCTCTCTGCTTTTTCTAAGCAACAAATATAATTATTGGTTAGACTAAGAAGGAAGATAAATTTCTTTATATTCTTTGAATTTTAAGTCTCTACTATTAGAAATAAGATTAGTAGGAATATGCCCAAATTTGTCCCAGTTTTTTCCTTAAAGAAGCCTAAACATAATGTTTATGTTATGTTTATGTTTATGTCAAATCTAAAGGGAGTTAACAAGACTTGGAATTTCATGTCAACTGATGGTAAATATACATGTCCCCTCTACAAAGCATAATAAAAAACTGTACAGACTCACAAATTTCTTTAATAAATAAATATATTAATTGAAGAAAGACAACTGAGATTAAGTGCTATTATTCTACATTTTGGTATTCAATCATTAATTCATTGCATTAATTTTAATTCCAAACTGCCTTTTTCCTGACACTAAGTTCATCTCTAAGTTTCCCTACCCAGTGATATATTTATGGGCCACATATTAATTTTAAGATAAACCTTTGAAGAGTTTCAGAAAGATAACCCAAAATTGTCACACTTTAAAAAGATAGTATTAACTACCACTTACTGAATTTCTAATATCCAGAAATACATTTTATTATTAACCCGCCCTACCCACATTTTACTGAGAAGGAACCCACCATGCTGGGCCAGAAGAGAACCAGTAACAGCTTTCAGGTAGGACACTGTGTCAGAACAACACTGTTAGTAATGCTGGGAATGGGACTGGAGGACCAAGTTAGCAGCTACTGCAAAGATTCAAGTGAGACGATGAAAGCCTCTACAGACCAAGTCAGTAGGAGCACAAATGGAAGGGAAAGGAAATACTGGGTGATAAGAGGAATGAAGAATGTCTCCAAGATTCCTGGAGAGGTGGCTACACTGCAATACAGTAAGGAAACACTGCAATATATGCAACTTTCATACATTTTGCTTAAATTGTTCTAGATTAATATATCTTCTTTTACTAGAACATATAATGAAGAGTTAATTTTACATAAAGATCAGAAATCACATAATAACTCATGTAATCCTAACAACTCCATAAGATTGGTAGTCTAATTTTCTACAGTTGATAAAGAAAAAATAGGATATGGGAGTTCAGTAACTTGACACAAAGGCAGTAAGATGAGTGGCCAGGATGCAAATCCTAACAATCTGGTTGGAAATCTGTATTGTTTAGTTCCTATATCTAATTCACTTTCAAAAAAACAATTTAAAAAAACCAAACTCTAAATACATCCAAAAAACTAATAAAGGCCCCTTAAAAAGAACCCTAATAATTCTGGAATACTAGGCAAATGTGTCATGATTACTACTTAAAAAGTCCAAAATTAAGCTAAATTAATAACCACACATTTTAAAAATTAATTAATTAATTGATTTTTAAGTAAGCTCTACACCCATCATGGGGCTTGAATTCATGATTCTGAGATCAAGAGTTGCATCCTCTACCAACTGACCCAGCCAGGTGCCCCTAAACCATATGTAAAACAAGGTGGCAACAATGTTTGGAGATAAGCCTTCCTAACACTACAAAAAAATTAGGTTGATCCTAGTTTAAATTGGTGGAGCCAGTAGTAAACAAGGTTGCTATTACTATAACCAGAAATTTTAAAAAGTTAGCTTCATTAATATAAAACGCCCTTCTAAAGCAGTACTTCTCACACTTCAATGTGTATACAGATCACCAGGGACATTGATAAACGCAGATTCTGACTCAGTAAGTGTAGGGGACAAGAATCTGCATTTAAAAAAAAAAAGATTTTATTTATTCATTTGTTAGAGAGAAAAAGCAGGGGGAGAGACAGGGAGGAGAGGAAGAAGTAGCTTCCCCACTGAGCAGGAAGCCTGAGTGGGTGGGGAAGGAGGGCATGCCTCCATCCCAGGACCTGAGATCATGACCTAAGGCAGACCCTCAACTCACTGAGCCACCCAGGTGCCCTCAAGATTCTGCATTTCTAACAAGCTCCTAAGTGATGTTAATGTTACTGATCACACTATGAATATCAGTTTCAGAGAACTGAAGAAAGTTCAAATTTAGGGAAGCCTGGGTGGCTCAGTTGGTTAAGCAACTGCCTTCGGCTCAGGTCATGATCCTGAAGTCCTGGGATCCAGTCCTGCATCAGGCTCCCTGCTCGGCAGGGAGTCAACTTCTCCTTCTGACCTTCCCCCGTCTCATGCTCTCTCTCTCTCTCAAATAAATAAATAAAATCTTGGGGAAAAAAAAAAGAAAGTTCAAATTTACTGTTCCTAAGACCCACCAGGACAGTATATTCCTTACTATTCAATCATATGAATGATGAATGCTTTGTTTCAGCTGTAAAAGTTAATTTTTCTGCCAACAGGCATAACTGCACTATATAAGAACATTTAACTTAAGAAAGCAGTTCAGGAAGTAAAGGGTAATTCATCAGCAAACTACTGTGGCGTCTGATAGGAATAGAAGCTATTTTTCTAAATTGCTAACCAGTTATAACATTTATTAGATAATCTAACCCCACTGCTTGAAGATACCGCCAATTATTAAATTCTTATATATATAATAGAACCATCATACTAAATTCTTAAATTTTTTTTTTTAAAGATTTTATTTATTTATTTGAGAGAGAGAAAGAGACAGTGAGAGAGAGCACGAGCGAGGAGAAGGTCAGAGAGCGAAGCAGACTCCCCATGGAGCTGGGAGCCTGATGCGGGACTCGATCCCGGGACTCCAGGATCACGCCCTGAGCCGAAGGCAGTCGTCCAACCAACTGAGCCACCCAGGCGTCCCTAAATTCTTAAATATTTCTAGACTAACAAATTTTGTTGCAAATAACCTATAAAATGAATCCTGTGCCAGTAACATACTGTTTAAAATTATTATGCTCTTCTTAAATCTGAGAGCTTACATCCTCAGTTTATCACCCCCCAACCTTCAATTACTTCATTGGGAATCAGAATTAATCACCACTGTAATTTTTATTGGCATGACAGAAAATTTATGAATTAGCAGTGCCTGGGTGGCTCAGATGCTTAAGCATCTGACTTCTGCTCAGGTCAGATCTCAAGAGTCCAGGATGCAGCCTGTTTTCAGTCTTCCTGATCAGTAGGGAGTCTGCTTTTCCCTCTGCCTCTCCCTCCTCTCCCCCGGACTCATGTTCAGTGTGTCCATGCTCTCTCTCTCTCTCAAATAAATAAATAAAATCTTTTAAAAAGTGATAATAAAATAAAACACAGGAATAAAAATACTTATAAGTAGCTTTATGGAAAAAATATAAAACTATATATTTAAGCTCCTTGTGAACATGTAAGGTATGATTCAATTTAAACATAACTATTTTGAGGTTATTTGCTTTATTGGCCTTTAATGTTCCTTAACTTGTATATATTCCATTGTCTATATGTACGATATATTACAAATTATCTTTAAAACAGTGTGTAAAAAAACACTTTAAAAAATCCCAAACTGATTTGAGGATCCCACCCCTATTCAACAAAGTGATAATACCTTGGGAGAACAAATGAAACAATGAAAGGCAGAAACCCTTAAGACTCGGATATTCTATAAGCTTGAGAATAATTTTTTCCCCACCAAAAACAAAAACTTAATTCCTTCACAGATTAGAGCAGTTCATAATTTTTAATTAACGAGAACAAAGATGGCACTATTTTAAACTTATTTGTGTTAACATTTGGCTTGGATATGAATTTTTCCAGAAAATAATCCTTTCTTCTTTATTAGCTTTCACATGTTCCCGAAGGACTTACAAATTTGATCTCAAAAATGCTACCACCTCTAAGGGCTCCTTAATTGCCTTCGGTTGAACTAGTTAGTCAGTTTTGTGAAGTACAGAGATAAGGTTCTTTTGTACAAATTTTAAAATAACAATGGAGGCATATTAATTCCAAAGATTTGTCAAAAGACATCTTTTAAAACATGCACCACTGAAAAAAACAAAACAAAAAACATGCACCACTGTATTTTATTTCTTTCTGTTCAGTTCCTAACTATAGAGGCATTTCCATTTTATGGAAGGGAAGCCTAATACCCAGGTGTTAATAAGTTGTCAACAGTTAGACAATTTCTAAAAACCAGACCTGAAAACTGAGTTTCCAGATTCCAAATACAGTGATATTAACTATGATTCTATATTTTATATTTGTAAACCAACTAAGAATTTAAATATTCCCATGAAACAATATAAAAGCTTTAATGCTAAAACCAAGCAGCTACACCAATTTTCTTTTAACCAAATGGTTCAAATTTATCTTTTTTTGAATATCTGAAAATGATTTCTGTACTAGAGATGGAATTTCTTTTTGTGCTTTAAAAAAATGATTCTAGTCGATACAGGTTATCTTTTGGCAATGATACAAATGAATTAGCAGTGTTTAAAAACTTTTAAAGAAAAGTACAAGTACTTCTAATAGCTACCCAAATAATTTCTTAGTGGGAGAGTGTGTTTAGACTGACAGGTAACCTTGATTCCTCAAATAAAGGCAGTACAGAATTTGCTACCAATAAATCAATTAATTTTGTACCTCAGTAATAACAGTGACAATCTAAATTATAATTTATTTTCATGAAATATGAAAGTAAACATGTAAATTTTATACTCCAAACTTTCCCCATTAGGCATAATTTTAAAGACCTTAAAAAGTTTAAAATCACACTCATTATTAAGCAATTTTACTTTATTTTTAAATATAATTTTATATCTGAGAATAGTATAACAACACAAGAAAGTACCTAATTATCAAACTGGAAAAACAAATTGAAGAAAATCATCTGCATCCATTCAACAAGGAAATCCCAGCACTCCTCCCATGCCCACTGGACATTTAACTCATCCCTAGACTTTCTTAAAGTTTGTGGTAGGTTTCCTACCCCAAGAATTGGGACTATAAACCAAAATTAGGGGAGGGGCACCCTCAAGCTTTCTTGTTTTTCTCAGTGGGATAGAATACTGGATAACTGAACTTATTAAAATGTACATTAGTATAATACAGTTCAATCAAGCATCTGAAAAAGTTGTAATCTGTGTATGAGCTTTAGTGCAAGGATGGTGATACTCAGCTGTGTTAAGAACCTAGAGTTTAATAACCAATTTGCAGCTGTCTTTCAGATAGGCCAACTTGTTTGCAGGGTGAGGATACTTAATAGTGAAAAAGTCAGATCATTACCATTCCTTGAGAGTAAAAAATACTTGCTTTTATGAACTATAGAAATTCCTATTTGGCATGAGTTTGTGACTGCTTACATTTAGAATTCATCATCTCTCATGGGCTACATCTGCCCAAATTATTTGAAGTCAAATAATGATCTGAGATGCATAATTCAATAAATCATTTTATTTTACTACAACAATTTTAATATAGGCATACCTCAATTTATTGTGCTTCACAGATAATTCTGTTTTTTTGTTTTTTTTTTTAAACAAATCAAAGGTTTGTGGCAACCCTGCATCAACCAAGTCTACTGGCACCATTTGCCCAGCAGTATTTGTTCACTTCATGTCTCTGTGTCTCATTTTGGTAATTACTGATTTCAAACTTTTTCATTACTATTATATTTGTGGTGGTGATCTATGATCAGTGATCTTTGATGTTACTATTGCAATTATTTTGGGGCACCACAAACTGAGCCACAGAAGATGGTAAACTTAGTGTTGTGTGTGTTCTGACTGTGCCTCCCTATTCCCTGAGACAAAACAAAATTGAAATTAACCCTACAATGGCCTCTAAATGTTCAAGTGAAACGAAGAACTGCACATCTCACACTTTAAATCAAAGCTAGAAATGATTAAGTTTAGTGAGAAGGCATACTGAAAGCTGAGATAAGCCAAAAAGTAGTAGGTCTCTTGTGCCAAACAGGCAAAGTTCTGAATGCAGAGTTCTTGAAGGAAATTGAAAGTGCTACTCCAGTGAATGCACAAATGATAAGAAAGCACAACAGTCCTATTGCTGATATGGAGAAGGTTTTAGTGGTCTGGATAGAAGACCAAACCAGCCACAACATTCCCTTAGGCCAAAGCCTAATCCAGAGCAAGACCTAACTCTTCAATTCTCTGAAGGCTGAGAGAGATGAAGAGGCTGCAGAAGAAAAGGTGGAAGCTAGCAGAGGTTGGTTCATGAGGTTTAAGGCAAGAAGTCATCTCTATAACGTAAAAGTGTAAGACGTGAAGTAGCAACCGTTAATGCAGAAACTGCGACTTCTCCAGGAGATCTAGCTAAGATAATTACCGAAGGTGGCTACACTAAGCAACAGATTTGCGGTGTAGACAAAACAGCTGTTGTCTTTTTTTTTTTTTTAAGTTTATTTAAGTAATCTCTATACCCAATGTGGGGCTCAAACCCACGACCCTGAGATTAAGAGCCACATGTTTTTTTTGTTTTTTTTTTTTTTTAAGATTTTATTTGAGAGAGAGCAAGAGTGGTGGGGAGGGACAGAGGGAGAGAGGGGGAGAGAGAAAGAGAAGCAAACTTCCAGCTGAGCAGGAAGCCAATGTGGGGCCAGATCCCAGGACCCAGAGAGCATGACCCTGAGCCCGAGGTAGAAACTTAACCGACTGAGCCACCCAGGTACCCTGAGTCACATGCTCTTCTGACTGAGCCAGCCAGGTACCCTAAAATAGCCTTCTATTGGAGAAGATGCGATCTAGGACTTTCATCGCTAGAGAGGAGATGCCTGGCTTCAAAGCTTCAAAGGATAGGCAGAGTTCCTTGTTTAGAGTGTAGTCACCAGTCCCTAATGCAGCTGGTGACTAAAGTGAAGTCACTGCTGACCATTCCAAATATCCTAGGGCCCTTAAGGACCCTGCTGGTTTTACTTTGCCTATGCGCTAAGAGAACAACAAAGCCTAGATGACAGCATCTGTTTGCAATACAGTTCACAGAATAATTTAAGTTCACTGTTAACACCTGCTGCTCAGAAAAAAGTATTTCTTTTAAAAAATTCCTGCTCACTGACAATGTACCTGGTCAACCAAAAGCTCTAATGGAGATGTACAACGAAACTAATGTTGTTTTCATGCCTGCTAACACAATATCCACTCTGTAGCCCATGAATTGAGGAGTAATTTTGATTTTCAAGTCTCACGATTTAAGATAGCTGCTGTAGATAGTGATCCCTCTGACAGACTTATTCAGAGTAAACTGAAAACTTCTGGAAAGGATTCACCATTCTAGATGCCAATAAGAACACTCGAGATTCGTGGGAAGACACAAAATATCAACCTTAACAAAGGGAATATGGAAGTTTATCCCAACCCTCATGGATGACTCTGAGGGATTCAAGACTTCAATGAAGGAAGTAACCACAGATGTAGTGGTATATGTGCTGCTGAAGCGAGCACAACCACAGATGTAGTGGAATAGCAAGAGCACTAGAATTAGAAGTGGAGCCTAAAAGTGTGACTGAACTGGTGCAATCTCATGATAAATGCTGAACAGATGAGGAGCTGCTGCTTATGCATGAGCAAAGAAAGTGACTTCTTGAGATGGAAACTACTCTTGATGAAGATGTTGTGAAGGAGTTGGAATATTACATAAACTTAGTTGATAAGGCAGAAGCAGGGTTTGTGAATACAGACTCCCAATTTTGAAAAAGTTCTGTTGTAGATAAAATGCTATCAAACAGCATCGCATGCTGTAGAGAAAGGAAGTCAATTGATCGGACAAACTTCACTACTGTCTTACTTTAAGAAACTGTTATAGTCAACCCCAACCTTTAGCAACCACCACACTGATCACAGTCAGCAGCCATTAACATCAAAGTGAGACACTCCACCACCAAAAACATTATGACTCACTCCAAGTTCAGACAATAGTTAGCATTTTTAGTAATAAAATATTTTTAAATTAAGGTATGTCAGTTTTCAAACATAATGCTATGGTACACTGAGCAAAATACAGTATAGTGTAAATGTAACTGTTATATGCACTGGAAAATAAAAAAACTCATTTAGCTTGCTTTATGGCAATATTCACTTTATTGTAGGGGTCTGGAACTGAACCCACCATATCTCTGAGGTGTGCCTGTACTGTGAAATGCTGCCATGATAACATCTAATTACACTGTTCTATACGCCCCAAATTTCAGCATAAAGACACTTTATAGATGGAAAATTAATATTACTTCAAAACTCAAAACTTTTGAAAAGAACAATTCTTACCAATTTTCTGATGTTTCTCAAGAGATAAATATCAAAGAATAAAATGTTACTTTGAACAATTTGGGGGTAGAGAGACCATTATAATGTATTATAACCCATTATAGGTAGTCCATAAGACAGAAACTTTTTAGATTTGTCATTCATTTATGTTCTCAGCTATTGTACTGCATAAACCTACAGGTATAGTGTATATAAATGTATCAGCCACAGGTCTGGTGCTCATTAATAATTTATTGAACAAATTAACAAATATTCTCCCCCATCAGCTTACTGCACAGCTGCAACTATCATAGCAAATCCTCATTTACACAAGTTGTCATGGGCACTATCTACCTTAATAATAGTCAGAGGGTGAGGAGGACAAACCTGATCTAAGAGGGGAAGTTTCTGAGAGAAATATATGGGAGATGAGAAAATGGGTAGGGGTAGAGGGCAAGAAGAAAGACTGTGAAAAAAAAAAAAAGTAAATAATATTGTGCTGCAGTTTCAGTGACGGTAAAGTACAAAGGTTAAAAATGGCAACCAAGGCCATATTTAGGAAGACGGGAGCAAAGGCAAACACAATATATGTAACAACTAGGAAACTAGAGACTTAGAACAAGTTTAAAACAAACTTGAGACTTTTAACAAGATTATTTATTTAGGAAAAGTCTGAGCATTCAGATTTTTAAAAGATGGCAAACAAATGAAATAAAAAGTAACTATGAGTAGACCATCCTTGGGATTACTTTTCAAGTGAATGAAAACAGATCTATAGCTCAAAAATTACGACAGTAAGACTTTTTATAACTAACTGGAAGAATATTTTCATGTTTGTAAAAGTTAATTTAGGAAAATGATTTGGACTGTCCCATACACTGGCAAGTGTTACACTTTCTTCTCCATTTTATTTTATTATTTATTTATTAAAAACATTTTTTTAAAGTAAACTCTACCCCTAATGGGGGGCTTGAACTCTCAACCTCAAGATCGAATCACATGCTCTATAGACTGAGCCAGTCAGGTGACCCACTTCTCCCTTTTATTTATTTACTTATTTATTTGTTATTTTCTAATGATTTTACTTATGTATCTGAGAGAGAGAGAGAGAAAGAGCATGAGTTGGGGAAGGGCAGAAGCAGATTCTCCGCTGAGCAGGGAGCCCAATGCAGGGCTCATTCCCAGGACCCTGAGATGATGACCAGAGCCAAAGGCAGAAACTTAACCAACTGGGCCACCCAGGTGCCCCTCTTCTCCATTTTAAACAGTTACAAGAATATAAATGTTTAAGACTCTGGAAAGTCCTACCTTATATGGACTAATTAGTCTTCTTTTAATGTCCAGTCTATAGCTTCTGTATTGTTCAGCATTACTCATGTCAGTTACCAGTAGTCGAAGAATTTCATAAACTCGCCTAGCATGTTGCTTAATGAAACAAAAGAAAAACATGAACATTTTAATTACAAAATAGAGACATTTTCCCAAAAGAACACAGGATACACTGAGTATCTGCTATGGGCCAGAAATTGTACTAGGTACCAGATGAAAAACAGTAAAAGATATCTCTGCCCTTGAGGAGCTAGCAGCCTAAGAGGTAACACAAATGACTGAGGTATGGTTAATTTAATGATGGAAATATGTGTAGGGTATTATGGTAGCACAGCCTGGGAATGGCATAAATCTTAGAAGAAGATTCCTGAGGAAAGAAAACCTGAGCTAAATCTTAAAGGGAAGGGACCATGCCAGTCTAGAAGGAGGAGAGGGCACTGTGAGTGTACAAGTGCACATAGCATGCACATGCAAGACTGAGGCGGCTTGACATGGCTGAAGCACAAAATGAAAAGTAGTGAGTAGAAGTAACGTGAGGACAGAGCAGAAGCACAGAACCTTACATGATATATTAAAGAGTTGGGCTTTTAGCTAGTAGGTGACAGATTTTACTTTTTATTTTATTATTAAAAATTTTTATTTATTTGTTTTAGAGCAAGAGTGTGAGCAGGGGGAGGAGGAGAGGGAGATCATCTCCAGCAGACTCCATACTGAGTACAGAGCTGGATGTAGGGCTTGATCCCAGGGCTCCAAGATCATGACCTGAGCTAAAACCAAGAGTCATATGCCTGACTGACTGAGCCACCCAGGCACACCAAGGAGATGGATGTTAAATGGGGACATGAGCAAAGCGCACAAATGAGTTTTAAGAAAAGCGTTATTTCAGCTACATAGAAATGGTAGCAAAAAGAAGGACAGGGAGATTGTGAAGCTGTGCTATTCAATCAGGCAAAAAATGATGAAGGCATGAACTAAGAACCAGTAAGAACACTAAAAGAACAAAAATTCTAGATATACAGAACAGGAAGGACTGGGTGTGGAGGAGAGTGTGGAATGACAGTGAGTTTTCACAGCCTAGGAGAGATTTAGGAGGCAGCAGAACATAAAAATCTAAAGAAAACGCTAGTCTAAGAATGAAGATTTAAGCAGTATCAGTATATAGGCATGAGTTAAAACCACAGTATTGGTTAGGAAAGCATAAACAGTGAAAAAATGAGGAGGGTCAGAACCCTGTAGTACAGTGACAGTTACAGGGCAGAGAAAAACAAAGAAATATTAGGAAAATCAAGAAATCTTGGTATCACTGAAGCCAAGAGTAACCCATTGTTTGTGTTGTTTCACTTATATACTTATTGGGGATAGGGGAGAGATCAGGTGTAGGTAGATTGGGAAGATGATGTTTGAACTTTCAGAAGGGACACCTGAACAAATGAGTAATATATGGCAAGGCAAAGATGAGTAACAGGAGAAGGGAGTATCAAGGGCAAAAGGCATAGTTAACATAAAGCAATATACAGGGAAGAAAGATGTAGCATAGCTGGGAAATAAGAGGTTTAGTAATGCCAGGGCATATAGGAAGGCGGTAGAAAGTTGAGTCTACCAAGGTTGGCAGGGTCCAATTATGACGGGCTCGGTGTGCCATACCAAGTTTTAATTCCTTTAAGAAAGAGGAAAAAAAGCATGATTTTGAAAAATGTGTTCATATTCTCTTTCTTTTAAAAGCTGAGCAGTTGATGGGCACCTGGGTGGCTCAGTGGGTTAAGCCGCTGCCTTCGGCTCAGGTCATGATCTCAGGGTCCTGGGATCGAGTCCCGCATCGGGCTCTCTGCTCAGCAGGGAGCCTGCTTCCTCCTCTCTCTCTCTCTCTGCCTGCCTCTCTGCCTACTTGTGATCTCTCTCTGTCGAATAAATAAACAAAAATCTTTAAAAAAATAATAAAAAAAAAATAAAAAAAAAAATAAAAGCTGAGCAGTTGAATAAATTCTCTAAAGGTTTGATATACTCTGGACATGCCAAATATTTCTAAAACATACATTTATCTTAAAACCAGGAAGCTATTAAAGTGTTTTAAAAAGATGGAAAGTTTCAGTTCAAATTAAGCTATTGAAGGTCAGTGACCAGGAAACATTTTTTATCTTTCTTTTAAAAAAAAAGATTTATTTATTTATTTATTGGGGGGGGGAGAATTTTTTTTTTTTTAAGATTTTATTTATTTATTTGACAGACAGAGATCACAAGTAGGCAGAGAGGCAGGCAGAGAGAGAGGAGAAAGCAGGCTCCCTGCTAAACAGAGAGCCCCGAGCCCGATGCAGGGCTCGATCCCAGGACCCTGGGATCATGACCTGAGCCGAAGGCAGAGGCTTTAAACCACTGAGCCACCCAGTCGCCCTAAGGGAGAGAGAATCTTAAGCAGACTCCCCACTAAGCAGGGAGCCGGATGTAGGGGTTCAACACCACAACCCCAAGATCATGACCTGAGCTGAAATCAAGAATGAGATACCCAACTGGCTGAGCCACCCATATGCCTCCGGATACTTTTTCTATATACTCGTGGGAGTATAAGAGGAAAATCTACATTGGAGAGTTGGATGAGATCTCCCAGGTGGAGTAAGCAAAGTGAGAGAAAATGAGGACTGAATAAGGAACTCTGGGGGAGAATTATCTTTAGGGAACATACAGAAGAGTAAAATCCAGTAAAAGTATCTCAAAAAAGATGTAATCATAGTACTAAGTGAAAAAAAATCAGGAACTATAACACCTTAGCAACAAAGGAGAAGGTAACAGAATCATATACTAGTCCCTATTATTAGAATACCGTTCATCTCTCTCTCTCTCTCTCTTTTCTTCTTTTAAGATTTATTTATTTTGAAAGAGAGCATGCACATGAGTGGGGGCCCAGGGCAGAGAGAAAGAAACCCAAGAAGATTCTATGCTGAGTCCTGAGTCCAACACGGGCCTCAAACCCAGGACCCCAAGATCATGACCTGGGCTGAAATCAAGTCTGATACTCAACCAACTGAGCCACTGAGGCACCCCTCACATACCTTCATAATCCAAATCCTACCCATTCTTCCATTCTTCAAAGTTTAGATCAAATGCATCTCCGTCCCATGAAAAACTGATTCCCTTGCATACACAAATACAATAAACTAAACTCCCTCCTCTGAACTGCCAGATTACTTTTTCTATACCTATTTTAAGGGTATTTACTACTTGAAAATTCAAATATATAGAAGTATATCTATTTCTTCACATGTATTAACTATTTTACCATTTCAAACATATTCTTAAAAAGTAAAAATCATAATATCCATTTTGTTCTGCCTGTTACACTTAATACAGCCATATCAACTATCTTCCTATTCTATTAATGAGGAAATTAAATTGCCCTAAGTCACAGACTAAGTGGTGTAGCCAGATTTTAACACAGACAATTTGGCTTCAGAACCTGTACTCTCAACCACTGCTACTTCCCACATATGTATTCTTAATGTACTTGCAATGTTTAAGTTACATACTTAAAAAAAAAGAGAGAGGGGCGCCTGGATGGCTTGGTGGGTTAAGTCTCTGCCTTCAGCTCTGGTCATGATCTCAGGGTCCTGTGATCAAGCCCCGCATCTGGCTCTCTGCTCAGCAAGGAGCCTGCTTCTGCTTCTCTCTCTGCCTGCTGCTCTGCCTACTTGTGATCTCTCTCTCTGTCAAATAAATAAATAAAATCTTTTTTTTTTTTGACAGGCATAATAAAGTTTATTTCCTGTTCACTTCATGGTCCAATGACAATCACTAGAACATATTCACAAGATTTTAAATAAATAAAATCTAAAAAAAAAAAAAGAACAAGAAAAATAACTTCTTATAAAAAAAAAAGAGAGAAAGAAAACTTCAAAACTGAAATTTATTTCTTCTACAGAATAAAAATACCTTATTTATTTTGAACTTCTGTTGTGCCTCGATTGCCATGTCTTCACTGAATCCTTGCATCAACTTTTCCCGAGAAAAACAGGGCAAATCTTGACAAAGCTTCACAAGCACAAAGTCTCTTAATTTCACATAGCTTTTGGATGGATCTTCAGCTAAAGAAAAGGCAGAGTAACATTTCCCTTATCCAACATAATTCATCATTTGTGATCTTAATATACATGGTAGGCTAGAAAAACAAATTCTTGAACGATACAAGGCAAAAGTTACAATGAGAAAGGATTACTCCTTATTAATCAAACAACAGCATAATTATCTTTACCATATAAAATTATAGGTCCAGTCCTTTTGCAAAGACATACAATATCTGTGAAATCAGAGCTACTCCTTTCAAATATAAACTTTTTTTTTTTTTAAGATTTTTTATTTATTTATTTGACAGAGAGAAATATCACAAGTAGACGGAGAGGCAGGCAGAGAGAGAGGGAAGCAGGCTCCCTTGCTGAGCAGAGAGCCCGATGCGGGACTCGATCCCAGGACCCTGAGATCATGACCTGAGCCGAAGGCAGCAGCTTAACCCACTGAGCCACCCAGGCGCCCTCAAATATAAACTTTTTGATGGGTGTTATCTACCGTATGCATCTTAGTTTTATTTTCAATTAAAGTAGCTATATAAACAAGAGATTCAAGTTTAGATAATCAATTCCTATTCTCCGATAGCTATGGCTTCTGAAGCTCAATTTAGAAGTCCCTTACTTATAAGTCCCTAATCCAATAATCATTATAGTCTGCCATACTGCTTTTACCCAGTAATAATAAAAAAGAACTCTTTGTTTTTTGTCTTAAAAAAAAAATAAAAAGCAAATCTTTTCTTCATTTTTTTTTGTTTTAAAGAATAAAATGATAAAGATAAAAAGATAAAAAGAAATAAATGATAAAGATAAAATGATTTTTTGTTTTAAAGAGTAAAATGATAATATGATTTTGGTCCTTTCTTCAATGCATCTGAACAGCATAGATCTTCCTTTATGTTAGTCTCTTATGTACATTAGACTATGTAGTGGACAAGGAAAACATCAAAACATGATGGGTAGAAAGAAGACTACACAGAGAAAATCAGTTTAAGTCCCAGTTCTGCCACTCATAGATGTAGGACCATAGGCAAATCACCTGACTTTTCTGAGCTCTTGCTTTCTGATCAGTAGAGGGCTTAAAACAAAGAATGTTAAATTCTGAGCTAGTTCATGGATCATAAGACTTAATATTGTTATAATACCAATACTCTACAAATCATTCAATGCAATCCCTATAAAAATCCCTCAGTTGGCCTTTTTGTTGCAGAAATTAAGTTTATCCTAAAATTCACACAGATACGAAAAGAATCCAGAATAGTCAAACAATTTTGAAAAAGAACAAAAGTTAGAAGACTCACATTTCCTGATTTCAAAAATTACTACAAAGCTTCAGTAATCAAGACAGTATGACGCTCGCATAGGACAAATAAGCAGATCAATGAAACTGGGTTGAGAGTCAAAAATAAACCCTTACATTTACGGTCAATTAATTTTTGAGAAGGGTCCCAAGACAAATTAATGAGGGAAAGAATTGTCTTTTAAAGATTTTGTTTGTTTCAACAAGAGAAAGAGAGAGATCACAACTAGGCAGAGGCAGGCAGAGAGAGAGGGGGAAGTAGGCTCCCCGCTGAGCAGAGAGCCAGATGCGGGGCTTGATCACAGGACCCTGAGATCATGACCAGAGCTGAAGGCAGAGACTTAACCCACTGAGCCACCCAGGCACCCCAAGAATTGTCTTTTAATAAATGGTAATTGGACAACTGGATCTCCACAAGCAAAAGAATGAAGTTGGAGGAACAGGAGAAGGGGGTATCAAGGGCAAAGGGCATAGTTCATGTAAAGCAATATACAAGGAAGAAAGATGTAGCATAGCTGGGAAATAACAAGAGGTTTAGTAATGCCAGAGCTCATAGGAAGGTGGTAGAAAGTTGAGTATACCAAGGTTCATACACAAAATTTAATTAATTTAATTTTTAAAAATTTAACTAATATACAAAAATTAATTCCAAATGGATCACAGACCTAAATGTAAGGGGTAAGACTATAAAATTCTTAGAAGAAAACATAGAGGAGTAAATCTTCACGACCTTTGGTTAGGCAATGGCTTCTTAGATGATAGAGCCAAAAGCACAAGTAACAAAAGAAAAAAAAATAGATAAATTGGGTTATATCAAAATTTAGAAATTTTGTGCTCAAATGATACCATTAAGGAAATGAAAAGACAACTTACAGAATGAGAGCAAATATTTGCAAGTCATATATGAGATAAGGAACTTGCATCCAGAATTTTTAGATATGTTTTTCAATTCAATGAAAAAAAGAGAACCCAATTTAAAAAATCACAAAGGATCTAAACAGACATTTCTCAAGAAGAAATACAAAGGGACAATAAGCACATGAAAAGATGCTCAACATCATTTGTCACAAAAAAAACCAACAACAACAAATCAAAACCACAATAAAATACCATTTCATCCACTATCCACTAGAATGACTAGAATATGAAAGTAACAAATATTGATGAGGGTACAGAGAAACTGAAGCCTTCATACTACTGGTGGAAATATAAAACTGGTACAGCCACTTTGGAAAACAACCAGGTGGTTCCTCAAAAGGCGAAACATAGTTACCAGATTTTCCACCATTTCTACTCCTAGTTATGTACCCAAGAGATATGAAACATAGGTCCACACAAATACTTGTATACAAATATTCATTCCAGGAGCCAAAAGTAGAAACAACTCAAATGTCTATAGATTGATAAATGGATACATAAAACTTGGTATATACACAATGGGAATATTGTCAATAAAAAGATATAAAAGTACTAATATATGCTATTACAAGGATGAACCTTAAAAAATATGCAAAGTGAAAGAAACATCGTATTATCATATGACTTCAATGTCCAGAATAGGCAAATCCATAGAGACTAAAAGTAAATTAGTAGCTGCCTAGAGCTGGAGGGGAATAGGTGGTGAGGGTGGAAGAGTAAAGGAACAACTGCTAATGAGTACTGGGTTTCTATTTTGGGAGAAAGGAATATTCCAAAATTAGATTATGGTAATGGCTACACTGTAAATATCATTTCAAAAATTGTACAATTTAAGTGAATTGTATATGTTAACTATATCTCAATAAAGCTGTTTATTAAACAAAAAGTCTGAGCAAGGGGTAATGTTTTATGATTCTGAGTCATTATCCAATCCTCCATTAATTCTATCTGTATGCACTGAATACTTTTTTTTTTCCTTTTTAAGATTTTACTTATGTATTTGACAGAGAGCACAAACAGGGGGACAGGCAGGCAGAGGGAGAGGAAAAGGCAGTCTCCCAGAGGAGCAGGGATCCTGATGTGGGGCCTGATCCTTGAGCCACAGGCAGACGTTATTCTATCTGTATGCACTGAATACTTTTTTTTTTCCTTAAGATTTTACTTATGTATTTGACAGAGAGCACAAACAGGGGGACAGGCAGGCAAAGGGAGAGGAAAAGGCAATCTCCCAGAGGAGCAGGGATCCTGATGTGGGGCCTGATCCTTGACCCACAGGCAGACATTTAACCAACTGAGCCACCGAGGTGCCCCGCACTGAGTACCTTCTTAATGCCTCCTTGTGGTATTAACATCATATATATGTAATTATTAAGTAAATATTATATGACTATTGCTTTAAAGTAAATCCTGGCACTGTATCAGTTTGTTATGAAATTATGGTTTATTAGGAATGTACACAGATGATGAAATCAACAGGGAACAAAATAACTAAAGTACAGATCCTGTCAAAAGCCAGAGACAAACAGAAAATCCTAAAAGCAGCAAGAGGAAAACCTCTCATCAGAAACCACAGATGGCCAGAAGTCAGTGGGGTAATCTATTCAAAGTACTGAAAGAAAATAACTGTAAAACAAGAATTTTTGTTTTGTTTTTTAAGATTTTTATTTATTTATTTGACAGAGATCACAAGTAGGCAGAGAGGCAGGCGAGGGGGGGGGCAGGCATTTTCATGAATTATCTTGTGGTTATAAAATGTGCCTTTTTTCTCTTGTAATTTTTTTCATTTTGAATGGTATTTTTTCCCAGTTGTTTTTTATTGTGATAATGCTTAAATTCATCCTTTGACTCTCAGCCTTTGAATCTAAAATATTTCTGCTGGAGACAGTATATAGTTGGATCTTTTTTTATCCAGTGACAATCTATGCTTTTTTAAAGATTTTTATTTATTTATTTGACAGAGAGAGATCACAAGTAGGCAGAGAGGCAGGCAGAGAGAGAGAGAGGGAAGCAAGCTCTCCGCCAAGCAGTGAGCCCGATGCGGGACTCAATCCCAGGACCCTGAGATCATGACCTGAGCCAAAGGCAGCGGCCTAACCCACTGAGCCACCCAGGCGCCCCAATCTGTGCTTTTTGATTGGAGTCTTTTTTTTTTTTTAAAGATTTTATTTATTTATTTGACAGAGAGAGATCACAAGTAGGCAGAGAGGCAGGCAGAGAGAGAGAGAGAGGGAAGAAAAAAGGCACATTTTATAACCACAAGATAATTCATGAAAATGATGTTACAATTATAAACACACACACAGCTAACAAAAGGGGTCCAAAGTAAATGAAATAAAAGCTGACAGAATGAGGGAGAGAAATAGACAACTCAACAAAAATAGCTGGAAATTTCAATACTACTCAATAATGGCTAGAACAACCAAACAGAAAAATCAACAAATATAGAGAAGACTTGAACAGTTCTATCAACTAACTTGCCTAGCTCATAGTTAGATAACATTTCACCCAACAGCAGCAGAACATACATTCTGTTCAGGCACACATGGAACATTCTCCAGCATAGATCATATGTTGGGCAAAAAAATCAGTAAACAATGGCCATGGGCCAACTCTCACCCATGGAAACAGAGAACATACATGGCTTTGCAAGGCATAAGATATTTATTACCTAGCCCTTTAAATAAAAAGTTTATGGACCCCTAAGGTAAACCATAAAACAAAACTCAGTAAATGAAAAAGAACTGAAGTCATATAAAGCATGCTCTCTGACAACAACAGAATTAGATATCAATAGGAGGAAATTTGGGAATCCACAATATTTAGAAATTAAACAACATGCTTCTAAACAACCCATGGATCAAAAAGCCATTAGAAGGCCTGAACACCGGGCTGGCTCAGTAGGTGGCGCATTCAACTCTTGATCTCAGGATTGTGAGTTTGAGCCCCACACTGGGTATAGAGAGTACTTAAAAAAAAAGAACAAGATATTTTTAAGGGAATTAAAGCATTTATGAAAATGTATATGATCAGTTAAGGCAGTGCTTATATTCATATAGAAATATACATGTTACACATAGGAGTATTTATATATTTAAAAATCTGTATTAAAAAAAGGAGGACATCAAATTAAATTAAAAACCTAAGTTTCAGGATGCCTGGGTGGCTCAGTCAATTAAGTGTCTGCCTTCAGCTCACGTCATGATCCTGGGGTCCTGGGATCAAGCCCTGAGTCCAGCTCCCTGCTCGGGGTGGGGTGGGGGGGCCTACTTCTTCCTCTCCCTCTGCTGCTCCCCCTGCTTGTGCTTGCTCCCTCTCTCTCTCTCTCAAATAAATAAACAAACAAAAAAACCACCTAAGTTTCAGTCTTCATTAGAATAAGAGGAAACTGAACCCAAAGAATTAAGAAGAAAATAATAAAACTCAAAGTGGGAATCAAGTAAGTAGAAGACAAAAAAATAAGTATTTGTGAAAACAAAAGGGATTTTGTATAACCAAAATAATTTTGAAAAGGAACATGACTGAAATACTTTCTGACTTCAAAACTCAATAGAAAGGCTGAGGCACTACTGCTGCCAGGGACATAATGCCTAAAAAGGGAGAAAGGGAGGCCATGAACGCCTAGCTAGAAGTACATGAGCCCCTAGGAAAATGATACACAGCTCTAGGCTGGAAAGCTTAAGGCCCGGGAGGAGGAGAAGCAAGGAAAGAAGCCGAGGATGACAAAGATGACCACCAGCAAAGGTGTGAAAAGGCCCATCAACATTAAGAACCACAACCCAGTGGCACAGATAATAAAAAAATAAAACAAAGGGATCTGGACAAGACAAACGAGTTTTCAAGGAAAGATAAGACAGAAAGCAAAAGACCATTACATTAAAATGCATTTAGTGGGAAGACAGAACAAGCCAAGGTTGACCTCACCTGGCTGGAGATCAACCATAAAGAGCAGAAAGAAGTACAGGAGGTCACGAGGAAGAAGGAAAGCAAAAAATGATGCAACTTTATCAGGAAAACAAATGCAATCACTTACTCTAAATATGTACGATATGTACGCCTGGCCTGTGGGAGGAAGTGGGCCCTATTACCAGAACCGCTGCTGTCTCTGACCCACTCTATGCCCTGGGGCCATTTAAACAGCCCTTCAGCGTAGAAGCCCCCTGGTGGTCTGGGGCCTCCTCTTCATCTTCCTGGCAGAAAAGTCATTTGTGGGGGAAAGGAGAGCTGGGGGACTGGGGAGGGAATAGCGGCTTTGAGACAAAAAGATGAGGACTGTGTTTCCTATGGAACCAATGGAAAGGTTTTGTTTTCAGAATTTAGAACCTCTGTTTTGTCAGGCTGATTGCACCTTAAGGGGGAGTTGTGCTGGGGTCAGCTACTGATGAATTTGCAACAACCAGACCCAGACTGCGTTGCCTGGGTGCTCACTCACAGAGAGACTATACTTAAGAGTCCCTGAGGGTCATGGCTTGTCCCTGGCCAGCTCCCTCTAACTGAAGCCACACCTCTCTGTCTCCCTACGCTATTTCCCAGCCACCTGGGCAGGGCCAGTATCCATTTTTAACCTTACTCATCTATCATTTCAAGAAATTTCTGTTTACTCTGCAACACCCAGGCAAACCACACTCCACAAATTCAATGTATGTATTTGGCATATTAAGCTTCACATTATCATTAAAAAAAAACCTCAATAGAAAGCTACAGTAAACTAATCAAGACAGTATGATACTGGCATTAAGGATAGACATATATAGATGATTAGAGTCTAGAAATAAATCTTTACATTTATGGGCAATTGATTTTCAACACAGGTACCAAGGCAATTCAATAGGAGAAAAACAGTCTTTTTAACAAATGGTACTGGGTAAACTGGATAGCCAAATGTAGTAAGCAGATGATTTTAGAAACTTACAAAAACTGCCTCAAAATGGATCACAGACCTCAATGTAAGAGACAGCAAATAGGGACTGCCTGCAAATGGACATGAGGAATCTCTTTACTGTGAAATATTCTAAAACAGGACTGTGGTGATGGCAGCAAAACCAGGCAGATACACTAAAACACACTGAACTGTACACTTAAAATGGGCAAATTTTATGGTATGGAAATTATACGTCAATAAAGTTGCTTTAATTAAACCTCTACTAAGTGACAAAAATTCTCAAAGAAGCATCTCTTTAAAACAATTTTTTAAAGTACTAACAGATGAGGCTCGAACTTGTTCAATGTCAATTTTTCCAAGTCTACCTCTTCTAAACTGATTTAGAAAAAAGAACTGTGTTGCTGACATCAATTTGAAATAAGATTTAGTATGAGTGATAGCTTAAGTAACTTATATGACCTCAGAAGATTAGGAAAAAACATATCCTAGAAAAAAGAATGATAATTGAGAAAAATCTAAAAACTCATGCCACATTCCTATCAGAAATTTTCACATAAATAAAATGCAAAAAATTTCCATTTAGCTTTACCTAAGCTGTTACAGACTGACAATATAAGGGGCCAAGTCACCATTTCAATATTTAAGCACTTTAACCAAAAGTGTCAGACTGAAAATGAACTTGAAATACTGATACTCAGTAATTCGTGACACCTTTCAATTCCTTTGCTTCTGTGCTACAAAAATAAGCAATGCATTTAAAGGATGAAAACTGCTTAAGTATAAATCTATAGTGACATGCAAAATAAAAAACCAAGTTTTTTCCAAATACATTATCTAACAACTTAAGTGCTTGTTCTACCATTTTTTTAAAAAACCTCTCCATATCAATGTCCTACATTAGAGATAAAAATCATATAAAATGAGACAGCACAAACCACCTAAGGATAAAAAACTTATAGATAATATTCTAAAATATTCCATTCCAGTATTATAAGGCACATTTAAAGGACACTTATAATTAGCTCTTAATACACAACTGAGAGATTAGTAATACTGACATATACTCCAGCCCAAGATCAGTTTCAATTGCCAAATGCAAATCTCTTCATAATTCTAGAAGAAACAATTCACTGATTCAATTTACAAGGTCATACAAATGAGGTGTACTCAAATGCTTTGTATCTTAAGTTAGTGACATTCTCAGAAGAAAGATGTACGTGATATAAAGAACTGCCTTCCAGTATTTTACTTTAAAATTAAGTGCTAAGGGGCGCCTGGGTGGCTCAGTGGGTTAAAGCCTCTGCCTTCGGCTCAGGTCATGATCCCAGGGTCCTGGGATCGAGCCCCACATCAGGCTCTCTGCTCGGCGGAGAGCCTGCTTCCTCCTCTCTCTCTGTCTGCCTCTCTGCCTACTTGTGATCTCTGTCAAATAAATAAATAAAATATTAAAATAAATAAATGAATAAATGAATAAAATTAAGTGCTAAAAAAAAGAAAATGAGTAGAAATTACACAATAAACACCTATCTAACTTGTACCACAGGCCCATCAATGTTAACTTTTAATTATTACTATATCTGGCTGTGTGTGGAGTAAGCAAAAAGCCATGTCAACATAAAGAATATTCAGGATTGCAAAGGGAGATCTTGAACCTGCTGAAGATCCACAAAGTTAGGGGCCCCTGGGTGGCTTAGTTGTTGAATGTCTGCCTTCAGCTCAGGTTGTGATCCCCATACTGGGATAGAGCCCCACTTTGGTCACCCTGCTCAGCAGGAAGCCTGCTTCTCCCTCTCCCACTGTCCCTGCTTGTGTTCCCTCTATTGCTGTATCTGTCAAATAAACAAATAAAATGTTAAAAAAAAATCCACAAAGTTAAAAATATATATACAAAATAATGGAGAAACAGGCAACTAAAATGACTAAAAAGTGGAGAATTCTAGTATTCTCTTTTAAAAAAAGACTGGGTATGGAAATCTAAAAGATGTATCTTCATGAAAACAGCTGATAAGGCATTTTTAGTAATGTATAATGCTGAGAAATGTTAACAGTGAAAATAAAAGCTGGTATCTAGTTTTCAAATTCAGAAGTCCTTTAGCACTTTTAGCCTTTTCTCTTTGGAGACTTCAGTTTGCCATGAATAAAGGCTACCACTATTGATGACTCTTCACTGAGATTTAAGAAATAAAATTCTTTATCTGCTAATTGGTGCTAAGTATTAAGGACTTTATTGGTTGGAGTAGACAGAAGAAAATGGTTAAGAGGCTTCACAGAAACAACTCCTGCTGGCACACTACCCACTACAGAATACAAAGACTACTTATGTGAACTCTAAGTCTCCAGATTAAAATCACCAGAAAGTCCCTTCGTGTAGCACCAAGTCCAAGTTCTATAAAGTAAACAGAAGCTAAACAATTTTTAGCTTAGTTAAAAAGAAGTACCATCACTTTTATTATGTTTCTATAATTTTTTGGTTAGCTAGTAAAGGTGTCACTGTCAACTTAAGCAGTTACTTCTTTATCTCCCAAATTTCTAAACTGTTTCACAGTAGCATGAAAGTCAGATGAAAAAATAATTCAACTCCATAAACATGGAACTCCCTTTTAAAAACAAAATGTTTTCCCTCCAGTATTTTATTAAGCTATACGATGAATTCAGAATCTTTTTTGAAGTAACTTTAATTTTACTTACTCTGGATAAGGAAAACCACTACATTACATGAAAGCTAAAAATCTGCCTATTAGCCTATTTATATTATTTTCTTTTTTTTTTTGACAAGCCTACTTATATTCTTATTAATCCCATATCCAGTACTTTTTTTTTTTTGGTGTCTTTATACAAAGTGGTAAAATAAAATTCTAAAACAGCATTTTTTAAACAAATTAAATTTTAGTGTTAAGCAGTATAGTTTTAAAAACAAAAATGTGCTCAAACTGTTATGAATTAATAAAATGTAATACCTAATTTGGGTATGAATATCTGGTATAATATTTTTCATTAAAAAAAAAAAGGGTGATTTTCAGTTTAATCAGCAACTTTCTGAGTTAACAAATTTGAAACAGTATTACTCAGGGAAAAGAAAATATTGACAACATAAATGTTCCTGGGGCTCTTTGTTCTGTGCTAACTCACATCTATCATCTGTAACTCCATCTAATGATGGCTTTAAAAGAAGAGTCTCTGTCCTTCTCCTAAGCATCCTATTCACAATACTTCTTCTCTGGCTAATTCATAATGAAAGATGTTTCCAAAACAAATAGCCTTGCATTTCACTTTATAAACTGCTGGTGTGAAGGCATGCATTTTAGGAATAAAAAACACATGCCTTGAGAAATGTGTATTCGATTCAGGAATTATTTGCCTTGATTCTTCTTTCTCAGTAAGGTTTAGAATATTCTTCCCCTACATGAAAATTAGAGCAAGGCCTCTGAGCAATGCAATGGTTGGCCAGATAAGCTGAAATAAGTCACAACACACTTACAAAGTACATATGCCTAATCACAATTTCCCTAATATATATTCAATTCATTATCTTCAATTTGTTCAATTCATAAAGCACTTCTTACTTGAATATACAATCCAATCCCACCAAAGGCTTGTAACTTAAAATGTAACTATAAGCAATCTTTACATGGTTCTAAAAATATCCCGAGAAGGTTGTTATTTAAAACATAAGTTAAAACAAAATTAATCAGTAAAGAAGAGATTCTTTAGGAAGGGTCTTTCAGTAACAAATCAAATTTTACATACCTGTAATATCAAGAACAGAAGGAGATGCAATGTAGTATCTATGAACTGTTTCAAGAAGTTGAGCACCATGGCCTTGACCTTGAAATGGAGTCAGTATCAGCATCTGACTACAGTAAAGAAATGATTGTAAAATTAAAATATCCCACAATATGATCTGTTTAAAACTACAAATCACTGTGTATTAAGAACATTTTCAAGTTAGTGGGTTGTTTTTTTTTCAGTCGACCTTCAAGAAATCCAAAAATTATTGAGATACTCAAAATTGGTTTAATCTTCCACAGTTGCAAAGGGAACAATGAAATAAATCAGTACATAGCCAATGAATAATGGTGATTTTTTTAAACAAATCAACACTATTATAACAAGTATTGGAAACTTCAGCAGTTCCTTCTTCTGAAATAAAAGACAAGGCACGTGTTACACCGCCAATTACCTTACACGTGGCCGGGTTTTGTCTGGGTACACATAGTAATTATAGACTGTCATGTAGCCTACGGTCGCAAAGAGCGTAGCTCCATCCTTATTATACTTCTCAAATCTGCAGATAAAACAGAAAGCCAAGCAGGTCAATTACAGTCGCGCTCCCATGCAGTGTCCATTTTCTTTTCCATTCTCTGACTGAATTTTCAGTGTCAGCAAGCTACTCTGTGAGGGCCCAATGGGTACACCTGCTATGTTCTGAATGTACAATTCACTTAATTGGTGTGCAGCAACTTGGATAAATCAGACCTCTTTACATCACTTCAGTGCACTTGCCTATTATAAAGATGAATAGGTGGCAAGTAAAAGAAAACACAGGCAAAGCTCATTTTACTGTTTAAGCCTACATTCAGGGTCCTAACGGACAACAGCATTTAATTCAGCTCTATTCTCAAGGTCTCCGAAAGCATAATGAAGGAAAACTCAAGTCTCATAAACAATAGTTTTTCTTTCCTGGGAAAAATATCATTATACTGTCCCAATAATTGGGCCGCCACAATTAAAATGCTGGCTTTGTGGAGGTAATAAGGTCTACTGTTGCTTTAGAACTGTACTTACACTAGAAAGTAGTGCCATCTTTCATCATCCACGTCAATAAAGCTAGCAGTTTCAATAAACCACATCAAAAAGGTCTGAAGCCTTTCATGATATTCTCGAAAGCCTCTACATGTCATGTCAGCCTAGGGAAAAAGCCAGGAAAAGTCAGGTGAAACTCATCACAGAGGTAAGTGAAAGTCTGTAGAACACAAAACTATCCTGTGGGAAAATGTTTAGAAGTCTCAGATTAAGATGTGTACACAGACGCACATACAAAATAGATCTTTGTTTTTAATGCTGACAGAAACTTGTTTCCTGAAGCTGGAAATGAGTCACTGAAAATAACACAACAGAACAGCATACAAGTTTCAGGCAAATGGAGCACTTTTACCCAAGAAATATTCAGATTTATCTTTACCTTGTATATCTGAAAGGTAAAGTTTTCCCCTCCTGTTGGACTGAGAACAGAGTATGTATGGAGTAAGGTTCCAAATGGCTTGAAATCAACTTCTTTTTCCAGCAAAGAGAGAAAATCATTTGTGTTTGTACAAAATCCAGGTGGGATGATTTGTCTAATTTTCCCCTCAACATCATCTGCCTAAAGAATAGAGGTTAAAAGACATAAGAAAAAATTAGTAACAAATTTGACTTTTAATTGAATATGCTTAATTTCTTTGAAATGGACAAAACTCACAAAAATCACAAAACTGCAGTTCATAGTTAAAGAAGTAAACACATGGAGAGCTGGAAAAGGATAAGTTTTGTGTGCACAAGAGACTATCTCCCAAATCTGAGATGAACATAAGTTTAATACAGAAATAAGAAAGAACAGACAGGTAGCCTGAAATCAAGAACAAGAATGAGGACAATGCTACTGAAATTTCTAATATCTACAAAATGCGGACTATATCCTTTCAGGACAATTTGAACTGGCCCAAACAAAAGGCTGCTTATTATTTTATGTATATCAAGGAGACCGTATTATCCAAGACATGAGATGATCACAAGCAGTGGTAAGGTGAGGCTATAGTCTGACTAAACAAATTGCAAACTCACAATGAACAAGTAGACAGGTCATAACTCCTTTATACATTAAACTCAGTATTAACACGACAATCTAAAAAATATACCCACTTAGGACATACATAATTTATATGAATGGATATATTATCCACTCATCTCTATAATGTGACACAATTTTTATAGACTTGGATTTGTGACAGTAAAAAGAGACAAGCCTGGACAACAAAATTAAACTCAGAGACTAAAATTACCCTTGTTAAACAACCTCAATGAATGTTAAAACTATCAGCTGAGCAGACTTCATAATCCCTTTCAAAACCCCAAAAGCCCACTTGATTGAATACATTTACTACTTCTCTTTAACCATGAATATTTGATGAAGTCTTACAATAAAGTATTACTGCTTCTCACCAGGCAATAAAACTTAATGAATTGGTCTCAACTTAACAAAACCTTATCCCTCAATACAGTCCCTAAAAGCCTGACATTACATTCAACAAAATGAGCTTGCATTCTATTCAAACTTTTTCCTGAACAATGAGGCCAGGTTTTTACTTAATGGAGTTTGCCGTGAGTTCAGCTGTAATGTTTGTATTGTATCTATTTCCACAAGGACTGACACAAGAACACTTTGTGTTAACTTACTAAGCAGCTCTTTCATACCGTTTACATGCATGATGGGTATTAGTTCTAAACCAAGACCCTTGCTACTTAGCATTCAAAACAGGGAAATTAAGATGCTTAGGACAAAATACACTACAAAAGGCTAATACAACATGCTACTAATTCCTGTCCTTTCAACCATCTTTTAACTAAGTAGAAGCAATGCACCTGCAGATGAATAGCACTTTATTATCATTCAGTTACATTTTAGGATAGAGAACCAAGGACAGAGTTTATCACAAACAAGTTTTATTTTCAATGCTCTGGTAGCACCAACATTTATACATAACTTGTTTATAGCTATAAAAAAGAGCTAATATTTAAAATAAAGCTCTTCATTATTTTACCCAACAGCTTATTTCTAGTAAGTATTAATTTACCCTGTAAACCAAATAAACTGCATTTGGTATTTTTTGTTTAAACTGCTATCTAATGTGAAGAGACCATCTTAAACATATTTTATAGAATAGATACAATTTCAATAATTATAAGAGGAAACTGTAATAATAAGGAATAGTCTTAATGGATCTGTTGTGTGGCAATTAAAATCCAAAGCAGTAATGCGTAAAGTAGTACAATTTTAGTTCAAGGTTAAAAAAAAAAAAAAAAGTCAAGAAACGCTACTTTTAAATAAAGAGGTTTATAATCTATCAGTTTAAAGGAAAACACTTCAAAGTATTTATAGTGTACTTAATTTTAACTTTTAAAAACTTTCCCTGTATACTGTTTTCTCAACAAGGCACTGCAAAGTATGATCAAATAACTCCACATACCTCGCATCAAATGTACTTCAAAGATTTCTTAGAAACTCTTAAGTTTCAAGTAGTAGTTCTGGTGGAAGACAGAGCAACGCAAAGATTTGAGCTCAACAAAGCTGAAAGAGAGTTAACTTTCAGCCTTCAAAGGATACCTACATATCATCATAAGTATCTTCAAATAAATATTTTGCTCTAGGCAAGTTTACACATTACTTTAAGAACTTTTACAGGAGAATAAAAGGCTAAGTTTAAACACAAGGACTCTTATACATAATAGGTTAGAGAAAATGTGTATCAGATATATTACATAAAATATAGAACATAAAACCAAAGGGCTCTTCAAACCCAGAATTCAGAATCTTGCTTCACTAGAGGAAAAATGTATGCATTTCTCTATGAAATAGATTCTGTTTTAAGAAGGAAAAAAGTCCTATAACTACTTGTTTTAGAGAGCTGTACTCTTCTAATTCAGTTCAGTTAAATATTCATTTTTCATATTGGATTACTGGCCCCATAATAAAATCATCACTAAAGAAAAACCCATCTCATCATTTGAAAAAGAACTTTTTTTATTTTTAACAATTTTATTCATTTACTTATCTTAGTAGGCTCTAAGCCCAAGATGGGGCTTGAACTCACAACCCCTAGATCAACAGTCGCTTGCTCCAGGCACCTGGGCAGCACAGTCGGTTGAGTGTCTGACTTGATTTTGGCTCAAGTTGTGATCTCAAGGTCATGGGGTTGAGCCGCACCTCGGGCTCCACGCTCAGCATGGAGTCTGCCTGAGTGTCTCTCTCCCTTTCTTCCCACCCCCTCCCATGCAAGTGTGTGCACGCACTCTCTCTCTAAAATAAATAGATCTTAAAAAAAAAAGTTGCATGCTTTAGTGACCAAGCCAGCCAGGCACCCCCTCTCTATCTCATCTTTTTAAAATTCAAAGTTGAATCAAAGATTAACTGAACTCTTTTAGTTCCAATGCTTGTAGCTGAAAGTTCAGATTCTATTTCTGAAGATCAAAAAAATTCCCTACCTGCAAGAATATTATTTTAAACCTTAATTAAACTTATGGAAAAATATAGACAAGATAAGAAGGGGCGCCTGGGTGGTTCAGTTGATTAAGCATCTAATTCTTGATGTCAGCTTGGGTCTTGATCTCAGGGTCATGAGTTCAAGCCGTGCTGGGCTCTACACAGGACATGGAGCCTACTTTAAAAAAAATTAAAACAAAAAACCAAACCTGTTTAAAAAAAAAGAAAAAGAAATTAAGCTGAATAGATCAAGAATCCAGAATATAATCTGATCTACTTAACTAATAAAGACAAGCCTTACAAATATTTTCCAAACTTTTTAGAAAAGGAATGTTATAAAGATAATTATTCTATTTAGTTCTGAGGTGAGTCATGATGAAATGCTTTAGATCGTATACTCTCTCACTATGGTCATTTCAACTTCCAATGTTCTGTACTTTGTTACACATGTGATGTTCCCATGAAGGAATTTTTGCTTTTTCTCACCACTGCATAAAGCAATGTGCCTGAAAATAATGGGTAGCCTGATATGACATAAATATATTTACACTTTATTTGTATTTATCCACATTTGAAAATCAAATTACACCTTCAGCATCTTTTCCCAAACAGCACCATTTGTGTAAATTTGTCTATGTTGAGTTATTTTTGAAACAGTGATTAAAAAAGGCATGTTAAGTAGGTGGTCCTTTTATACGTGGCTAAAGTAGAAGAATTAATTAACATTGACTAGAATTCTAAGATTACCTAAGATATGCTACAAAAACAAGCCAAAAAATTTCCATTTCTACTTAATTTGCTCAATCGTACATTACCTGACAACATTTATACTGCATTAGTGTTACGCTACCTAAAATCACATATAACATTCTAAGACAAAAATCTCAATGTATAATTTTAAAGCTTTCCATATATTTTATAAAATATTATGAAAAACAGTCACAATTATGAAAAAAGTAGAGTTTTCACTCTACTTATTAGTCTACCAAAGATTATTTTTTCATTTCAAGATTAAATTTTTGTTAAGTACACAGGGTTTTTCTATAAGAGGCTAAAGAATCCAGAGAATTTTAAAAATCTGCTCTCGGGCGCCTGGGTGGCTCAGTGGGTTGAGCCGCTGCCTTCGGCTCGGGTCATGATCTCAGGGTCCTGGGATCGAGTCCCGCATCGGGCTCTCTGCTCAGCAGGGAGCCTGCTTCCTCCTCTCTCTCTCTGCCTGCCTCTCTGCCTGTTTGTGTTCTCTCTCTGTCAAATAAATAAATAAAATCTTTAAAAAAAAAAAAAAATCTGCTCTCAACTACTCTCAAATTCAATCCATTTATTAGTGGGAGACAAGGATAAAATAGAAGATTGAAGTGTACCCATGTATTTTAACTTCCTCTGCCAAACCTCTTCCCAGAAATGCTAGCAATTAGTAAGACTGAACAATCTTAGTCATACACCCTTACACTAAATGGCAATGAAATTACCTCAAGAGAAAGCAGGAGGCTCTGAAAAGTATAAGATAAAAGAAACTGAAGGCAACACAAATAAATGGAAGGATATACTGTACTCATGGTTTAGAAGAATTAGTATTATTAAAATGTTCGTACTACTCAAAACAATCTACAGATTCAATGCACCTTCCCTCAAAATACCAATGGCTTTTTTCACAGAACTAGAACAAAGAATCCCAAAATTTTGTGTGGAACCACAAAAGATCATGAATAGCCAAAGCAATCCTGAGAAAGAACAATGCTGGAGAAACCACACTCCCTGATTTCATAGTATACTAGATCACAAAGCTAGAGTAATCAAAACAGTACTGTACTGGCACAAAAACAGATACAGAGATCAATGCAATGCCTAGCAATAAACCCATACATATTGTCAATTAATGACAAAAAAGCAAGAACAATGGGAAAGACAGTCTCTCCGACAAATAGCATTGGGCAAACTGGACAGCCACATGCAAAAGAATGAAAATGGACCACTCTTGTACCTCACATACAAAAATAAATTCAAAATGGATTAAAGACTTGAATGTGAGACTTAAAACCATAAAACTCCTCAAAGAAAACACAGGTAATAAGCTCTTTAACATTGGTCTTAGTAATATTTTTTTCAGACTAGTCTCCTCAGGCAAGGGCAACAAAAGCTAAAATAAACAAATGGGATCACATCATATAAAAAGTAGAGATGGGGCACCTAGGTGGCTCACTCAGTTAAGTGTCTGCCTTCTGCTCAAGTCATAATCCCAGGATCCTGCAGTGGAGCCTGGCATCGGGCTCACTGCTCTGCAGAGTCTGCTTCTCCCTCTCCTCCCTGCACTTGCCCTCTCTCACTCTGTTGCTATCTCTCTCAAATAAATAAATAAATCTTAAAAAAAAAAAAAAAAGTGGAGTACCATCATACACTGTCGTTGGGAATGTTAACTGCTACAGCCAGTATGGAAAATGGTATGAAGTTTCTTCAAAAAAAATAAAGGAAGAACTACTATACAATCCAGCAATTTCACTTCTTGGATATTTATTGGAAGAAAATGAAAACACCAATTTGAAGAGATACATGCACCCCTGTGTTCACTGCAGCATTACTTACAATAGGCAAGATTTGGAAGCCAAATTTTCCAAGATTTGGAAGTGTCCATCATAAATGAATGGATAAAGATTAGATATATTTAAATACACACACACACACATACACACAAATACATACACACAATGGAATATTACTGTCGTAAAACGAAAGCTTGCTACTTGCAACAACACAGATGGACCTACAATACGCTACGTTAAATGTAAAAAACAAAACAAACGAGTGAACAAGACAAAACAGAAACAGATTCATATATACAGGTAAAAAACTGTTGGTTACTGGATAGGGGAATGGGAGTGGGAGTTGAAGGGGTGGGCAAAATAGATGAAAAGGATTAAGAAGTACAAAATTCCAGTTATAAAATAGTCATGGGGATGTCACATATGGGAACGCAGTCAATAATTTGTAGTAACTTCGGTGACAGATGATAACTGGACTTGCCATGGGAATTACTCATAATGTATAAAGATATTAAACAACAACAAAAAATGGATCACTATAATATATACCTAAAAACTAAAAGGATTCTGTATGCTAATTCCACCTCAATTAAAGAGAGGTCAGGAGGTATCAGTAAAAGCAAAGGTCAGAGACAACCATAGGAGGAACAGACCAATAGTGTCTGAACAATAAAGTTTATTGTAGTAAAATTCAGAAGAATTATGTTGCCTTTAAAGATGATGGCTAGTGGGGATGTTTTATAAGCTTCTCAGTTGCGTCTAAAAACTTTCACATGGAACTGGAGAACTCAGCTTGGAGAGGAAAAATGGATGATGAAAGATTAATGTAATGGCAAAATTTTAATAAGCAAATTAACTTCTAAGCTGATATGCCATGGTTTCTAACCACCTCACCTAAAAGAGTTTATCTTTCATACACAAAAATACTACTACATATTATAGTCTGTGAAAACTCCAATATGATATATAATAGTCTCAAATATAACATACCTAAAACAAAAATCTTGATTTTTTTTTCCTATTTAGACCTACTTCTCCAATCTTTCTTAACTCAGTTAATAGTACTATTATTAAAGCTAAGCAATAGGATCCTCCTTGTTTCTCTCTTCCATCTCATTAAATTTAATTTAAAAGTAAATCCTACTGGCTCCATCTTCAAAATATATCCCCAGACAGCCAACTAAATGTAATGTAGTGTCACCTGTAACACTGCAACGTTCTGGTCTCCCTTCTTTTAATCTTTCCCCCTGCAGTATGTTCTCTGCAAAGCAGCCAAACCGCCCCTCCCCCGCTTTTTTTAAAAAAGATTTTAGTTATTTATTTGACAGAGACAGCAAAAGAGGGAACACAAGCAGGGGGAATGGGAGCGAGAGAAGCAGGCTGCCCGCTGAGTGGGGGAATCCGACGTGAGGCTCAATCCCAGGACCCTGAGATCATCACCTGAGCCGAAGGCAGACGCTTAACGACTGAGCCACCTAGGCGCCTCCCCCAAAAATCTTCTGAAAATATAGATCATCATATCACTCTTACCTAGTTAAAACCTCTAAAGGCTGTCAACTATTCTCTACCTGACAAGATCTAGTTTTGCCAACCCATTCAACCATCTCCTACCCTTCTCTCCATTACCATAATCATTTAACAACAGAGATATTTCTGAGTATTCTCCTTTCAGGGTCTTTGTTACTAGGCTCTTCCCTAGGTTATTACATTACATTGGCTCCTCTTCATTCTATGAAGGAACCAGCAAAGTATTTCTTCGTAACACTACTTACTATTTGTTTACTGACTGTTCCTCCTAGCTCATTCCCATAAGAGGAATGATTTTGTTTTCTTGCCACTCTTTCCCTGGCATCAAGAACACAGAGGCACTGTGGAATGAACATTCTTAATGCAAACTGAGATAAAAGAGGCAAGCCCATTCCCTCCACATCCATTACCCATTCTTTTTTTATAAGGGGGAAAAAAGTCTTTGCTTGAACATGTAATTTAAATAAATGATCTTCGACCATGAAGCAAATAATCCCACAAGAAGACATTATCAAAGATTGATTCCTTACTCATAACACAGTACTTCTAAATGGAAAAACCTGGTTTTCAAGAATGGAGCAATTAGAAGTCAATGCAAATACATAGCTATTTTCACTGCAAATAGTATTTGAAAGATTTACCAATAACTAAGTCAATAGTTCCTTTGGAAGAAATCAATTCAGCACTATCAGCTGGAACATAAAAAAAAAAAAAAAAAAGACACCAAAACCTTCAAACAACAGTAAATTTTGTACAACACTAGGGAAACTACTACCTGCATTTTTAATAAGAGTATATAGCTGGGCTCGAGAATTTAATAATCTAATAAGAAACATATGATTAGGAAAAAAACTCCACTTTAATAAGCCTATTTTGCATGCTAGTTTATCTAGCATCGTATGAATTTGGGCAAGTCCTTACAATGAAACACAATTTTAAAAATTAAAAACAACAACAACAGCAACAACAAAGAACAACAACGAAACCCCAAAAAACCCCAAATCAACCAGTCCCAAGTCACGAGAAGTTTGGGGGCATGAGGTTGGCAAAAGATTTAAGTCAGAAGTTTAAAGTCAGTTTAAAGCCTTGAAAAAGTTTAATTGTTAATGTGTTAGGCATTGCTACTTGTACAGAAGGGAGTTAGGATATCCATAATGCAGTGATACATAAAATCTTTGCTTAGTTACGTGAAGCACAGTATTCTCAATATAGCAGATCTGATCTGATAAAACCTCCTGGATTTTTAAATTCAAGGGACAAGAGATTTTACTCTAAGAATGCAATTTTCAACTTTATAAATGTGATTCAGTGACAAAATGGCATTTCATTAAAAAAAAAATCAACTCTGAAGTAATTCTTGATGAAAAGTTTCATCAAGGGATGAAACTTGAAGGGAAGTAGGTAGGGGAACGGGTTAAATGGGTGATGGGATTAAAGAGTAGTACACTTGCTGTAATGAACATTGGTGATGTATGGCATTACTGAATCACTATATTATACACTGGAAACTAACACTGCAGTGTATGTTAACTAACTGGAATTTAAATAAAACCTTAAAAATAAAGTTTTAATGCCTTTAGATAGGAATGCCCAGAAACAGAACTCTAAAAAACATAACTTTCTTCAGATCCCTCAGAGATTCATGTCTATCCCAAACATGCAAAATACAATCATCCCATCCCAACATCCCCAAAAGTTTCAATCATTCCATCATCAGCTCAAGTCCAAAATGTCATTATCTAAGTTATTCAAATAGACTCTGGGTATGATATACACCATGGGGCAAAATTCTTTTCCACCTGTAAAACTAGAAAATAAGTTACCACTTCTAAAATATAGTAGTGGAACAGGCACAGGATAAATTATGGAGTTTCCCAAAGGGGAGAAAACTGTAGGAAAAAAGGAGTCACTGGAACCAAGCAATTTCAAAATTCAGAAGGTCAAATTCCATTAGTGTTCAAAACCTGAGAATACTGTGGCCTGTGGCTCTACCTTCTGGGCCATTATTCCTTTTTCTTGAAGGGAAGCACATGTTTGTAGCTGAGTAGTGCAATCAACCCATTTCCTACCTATAGAATTTTGGAAGTTCATTAGCCTTTCCTCAACCTGTCAGTTCAAACTGGCAGTGTTTCTGCTGACAGAACATTCTTAAAACTCTTCTAGGTCACCTGTATTTGCCAAGAGGGTTCACATCATTAGATAAGATGGTCCTACAAAGGACTTTATTCAATCTCTATTTCTGGTTTTTACTGAGATTACTGAGATCCATGAGTCCTGTGCATAATTCCTTCAGAAAGAACAAAAGGTTATCTAGCCATGCTCTTGGATTTCTTTCTAAAGCACACTTTCCTGACAATCTCCTAATTTCAGTGTCTTCTGCTACCTGAATAGACTGAGAATCTCCCAAATCAAGTCCTGGATCTTTTTCACTTTATAGCTCTTCCCACAATCTATTCCTTTCCTCTTACATTTACTATAAGCCACAAGAAACCAGGCCACAACTTAAATACTTTGTTTGGACATCTCCTCAGCTAAATATCCAACTTCACGGCTTATTATCTTCTCGTTTCTATATAAATGTAGGATACAATTCAGCTAGGCTTCCTGGCTCTATATAACAAATATCTCCTTTCCTCATTTTCTAATAATATCTTCATTTCCCTTTGACTTCTTCAACATCCCTATTTCTACCAACATACTATTTGTGACAGTACATTATTCCCTAAGAATACAAGTTTTCTCTCCCATGCTCCTAACTTTATTCTGAGCCTTCACCAACAATGCCTTTAAAGTCCATCATCTATTCAAGGGAGTCTACGCTTCTTCTATCATGTGCCTCAAAGTTCTTCAAGTTTGTACCCGTAACCCATTTCCAAAGACATTTCTACAGTTTCAGTTATTTGTTTCAGTAGCACCCGACTTTCTGGTATGAAAATCTGTATTAGTTTCTATGGCTGCTGTAACTAACTACCATAAACTTGGAGGCTTAAAACAACAGATTTAGGGCACCTGAGTGGCTCAGTGGGTTAAGTCTCTGCCTTCAGCTCAGGTCATGATCCCAGGGTTCTAGGATGTAGCCCCACATCGGGCTCTCTGCTCAGCAGGGAGCTTCCTCCTCTCTCTGACTGCCTCTCTGCCTACTTGTGATCTCTGTCTGTCTCTCTGTCAAATAAATAAATAAAATCTTATTTAAAAAAAACAAAAACAAAAACAAAAAAACAACAGAGATTTATTCTCCCACAGCCTAGAGGTAAAGTCTAAAATCACTATCACTGTACTAAAATCAAAGTGTCAACAGGGCCACACTCTCCCCAGACTCCAGTGGAGTCTTTTCCGTGGTTCTTCTAATTCTGGTGGCTACAGTATTCCTTGGCTTGTGGTCACATCATTCTGCCTCTGCTTCCTGAGGGCTGGTAATTCGGCCTGCCCTGGATGCATTCTCTTTAATGCCTCTCTTTGCCTTCACTCTCTTTTGGTTCATTTGTTTCAAAGTTTTATGTCATCAGCTTAAATGCCCATGTTCTTAAGGAAATATATTAGCAAAATCTGTGGAATCAGAAATTAGCAAGAGAAATTTAAATGAGCAAATTCTATGTGAAGAAAAAGTAGAAAATTTGGCTATTGCCTTCAATTTATTGTCTTATTTAACTTCTGGGAAGTGAAGTAATTTTCATATCCACAATAAAAAAACAGAAGTTGGTAAACAAAATACAACTCTGATCATAAAAATAAAGGGTTTTTAGAGAAGGTCCACTCAGGAAATAGATCAGGCTAAGGATCATCATCAAAGGTTAACTGTAGTGACAGGAAGGCAATTACCTCCATAAATAAAGATAATCCGTGGTTTTATTTATTTTTTTTTAAGATTTTATTTATTTATTTGACAGAGATCACAAGTAGGCAGAGAGGCAGGCAGAGAGAGGAAGAGAAGCAGGCTCCCTGATGAGCAGAGAGCCCGATGCGGGGCTTGATCCCAGGACCTGAGCTGAAGGCAGAGGCTTTAACCCACTGAGCCACCCAGGCGCCCCCCAATCCGTGGTTTTGAAGCTACTATATAACAGTTTCCCTCCTCCCTCAAGCTTTAAATTTTAAAACCTGTTTTATACTCAAATGGAAAGCAGAGTTAAAGATAAATTTATTATTGTTCTTACCTCTACACAGTCAAAATTCTCATCAACTTTAGATGCATATTCAACACGAAACATTGTTGACAGGCTACCAGCAATATAGTATAACAGGATCTTCAAACCCTTGTAACCAAAAGCAGTTTCACTGAAAAGGAGAAAAATATCAGTAATCTGAGACTCCAGAAAGACTCTTTGCAAAGTCATTACAAAGAATTAGCTCTCTATATAAAAAAGTTTAACTTTATGGGTAGTTTCAAGATTTTACCATACTTATTTTAGAAACAAGTACTTGTAATAAAACTGCCTCAGCTTTCCTCATTTATAAAATAAGAGAGGGGCACCTGGCTGGCTCAGCTGGTAGAGCACCTGACTCTTGATCTCGGGGTTGTGAGTTCAAGCCCCATCTTAGGTGGAGAGATTACATAAAAATAAAATCTTCAAAATAATAGAATATGAGAGAATAATAGCACCTACCTCAGGGACATTGTTTGGGTTACATGAGCAAGTTAATACCTATAAACTGCTTCTAATGTTGACCAGCATGTTATACAAATTATGTAATAAATATAATACATCATTGTGGCTGCTTCTGCTATTATTAGTATCAGAAGGCATTTCAAATCAGACACAAGTGGTATGAAACTGGTACCTTGCTAGGCAAGCAGCTAAGATGTAGCTTTGGCCCAGTCTTTCCTCTAGTTTACCACTTGCTTCCATCATTAACATCCAGAGTTGCTGAAAATGGTAGAAGCACCTATCTAATTACATCACCCTATGAACTCAGAAAGCAGATCTAGAGCTGCTGTTTTTCCAGCCCTGCTCCTTTCAACCCACTTATACTTCGATATTCTCTTTTCTGGCTTAAAAAGGAGTCTTCCAAAATGTGCATCTAAAATATCCAGAATAGGTAAAGCTATACAGACAGAAGGTAGGTTAGTGATTCCTAGGGCTGGGGAGATTAAGGGAGGAAAAAGAGAATGACTGCTAATGGTTATGGGAATTTTGGTGGGAATGACAAAATGTTCTGAAATTGACTGTAATGACTGCACAACACAATATACTAAAAATCACTGAATTGTATACTTTAAATACATGAATTATATGGTAAATTACATCTCAATAAAGCTTTTTTTTTTTTTAAGTGAATTCTGAAGAAGAGTACCTGAAAGGAGCAGTGTCATTTTCAGATTTCTGTCCAGGCTACCAAAATAAAACATAAGCAGGATCTATTCCAGGACTCTGAAAGTTATGTGCATAAAATGCAGTGGCAATGATAAGTAGGATCAAGACCAATGTCATACTTGAGTCATAAGATACAGGGTTATGATTATGTGACTGTCACCTGTCTACCTTAGAAGGGGAGTATGTAAGCATTTTTTTTTTTTAAAGATTTTATTTTATTTATTTGAGAGAGAGAGACAGTGAGAGAGAGCACGATCGAGGAGAAGGTCAGAGAGCGAAGCAGACTCCCCATGGAGCTGGGAGCCTGATGTGGGACTCGATCCCGGGACTCCAGGATCACGCCCTGAGCTGAAGGCAATCGTCCAACCAACTGCGCCACCCAGGCGTCCCAGTATGTAAGCATTTTTAATGACATGTAAAACAGAATGAATGTACAAAGTACCACTGAGAAGCAATCTGTAAGACTGGATTCTATGCACCTAAGGAAGAGATTTTAAATAGCAGGAAGAGGAAAGGAATAAAATAAATAACGATAGAAATCCCCAAAGAAAATATTCTTCTCTTTATAATAAAATAAAACATATTTAAAATACAAAAGAAAAAAAATACAAAAGGTTCAAATTTTGGCATGAATCAATATGTACTAAAATAGAATTATTAATATTTAAAAGCACATAAAATGCCCAATCCAATACATTAATAATGAAAAGTTCTGAGGAAATTTGTTCCATGGAGAGACATTTGTTAATTTCGAAACACATTAAATAAATATGTGAACAATGCTGAAATAAGACATACGAATAATAGCCACGAGGGCAGTATTTTAAATATCAACCATGTCAAAACACCCTTTCCTACTACAACAAAGCAGGGTTCCTTGGGAAAATGGCTAACTCCAGAACTAGTAGAGTAAGTAGAAGATGAATCTTGAACATCTTATTGTATTTCAAAGTAAAGTATCCCCCAAGTGATGATGGTTTATCAAAAGGATTCAAAAACTGGTTTGAAATGGGATAATTTGACCATCATAATTAATAACAGTAGCAGATTATGACCCCTTGGATTAAAAAAGAATCTTTGAGTCTATTCTGATAGAAACAAAGAAATACATAAGGGGAAAAAGAAAAGCTCTTCCTTAGAGAATGCCAATAAATGTAGAAAGTATGACAGAGTTAGAAAATCACCATTTTGCCACCACAATAAAAGATTCAAGCAAGAATCATCAACAGATTTAAAACTACTGGGTGAGGGGTGCTTGGGTGGCTCAGTTGGTTGGGCCTCTGCCTTCCGCTCAGGTCATAATCTCGGGGTCCTAGGACCGAGCCCCGCATCGGGCTCTCTGCTCAGCAGGAAACCTGCTTCCCCTCCTCTCTCTGCCTGCTCATGATCTCTCTCCCTCTGTCAAATAAATAAAATCTTAAAATAAAATAAAACTACTAGGTGAAAGTCTGATGGGAAATAGGATCTTTTCAGTCTCAGAATATCTCCCCACAGATGACATAATAAAAGGAAAAACCTTATAGTGCAGAAAACTGACACACACCTCTAAACTAAGTGATACTACTCTTACAACTTTCTGCAAATACGTTTTTCAGCACCAAAAGTTTAAAAAAAAAAATGGTAACTAACTATTCTAATGATGTTATAAAGCTGTAGGAAATAAAGGAATTGTGCTGAATATCCCAGGACATATCTTTAACCTTGTTTTTAAAAATAAAATTTATTGTAGTGCCTGAGTGGCTCACTCGGTTAAGTGCCTGTCTTGAGCTCAGGTCATGATCCCGGGGTCCTGGGATCAGGTCCTGCATCTGGCTCCCTGCTCCACAGGGCAGCCTGCTTCTCCCTCTCCCTCTGCCCACAGCTCCCCCTGCTTGTGTGTGCTCTCTCTCTCTCTGTCAAATAAATAAATAAAAGCTTTTTAAAATAAATAAATAAATAAATTTATTTAAACTGCTTATTTACTTGTCATAGAAGAACTTGAGCTTTCTAGCTTCGGGAGAGCATATTCTGTACTAAGAGCAGTATAGCAAAGCAACTGAAGAAAAAAGTGGTAATTATAAATATGGGCTTCATAGATTGCCTGAATCTGAAATTTGGTCATTCATATGTCCATAAGCAGCTACTCAATTCCACCAATGTACAATGTAATGAATGATAATACCATCGCTAAGATTGTTGTGAGAATTAAATGAGCTAATATATCCACAGCACTATGTGATAGGTATTGTACAGTAAACTGGTATCTCAATGTCAAAAATGCCATTCTAATGTCTATTTTAAAGTAAATTACATAAAAAACAGTGAAGAAAATAAAGTCTGACTTCTAGATTAAGAAAAAAAAGTTTTTTATTGGCCACACTGATTGGGCAAAATTACTTACTCATCCCCAAAGAGTTGATGGGTATATTCTGGAAAGAAAGTTCTAATGTCATTCTCAAGATCTTCAGGGAAACGAACTGTTTAAAAGAATAAAAATTATAGAGATATTAAAGATACTAAATTAAAGATATTAAAGGTGACAGGTATTTCCATTTCAAGAATTTCACTATAACTAGGATACAGCCAACAATCCTTCTTACGTAAAATGTCACTTTTCCATTATATGATTTACACTGGATTCTCATGAGACAAATGAACAATGAAAATTAGAATATCACTAAGTGCTTCAGCATCAAAACCCTACTGATTTTAAGAATTAGATAACTAGATATGACAAAGGCATCTGATTTAGTTTTTATTTTTCTGTATGTTTACATAAAATGCAAAGAATAAAAGAAAACCAAACCAAAAAAGACACTTTGAGATAAGCAAAGCTACAGCATCAAAAAAAAAAAAGGACTAAAAAAGAACGCTATAGGAAACATTCTGAGAATAAGAGTACTCAGAGTTTGTGGGTTTTTTTAAAAATAAGATTTTATTTATTTATTTGCCAGAGAGAGACAGCAAAAGGGAACACAAGCAGGGGGAGTGGGAGAGGGAGAAGCAGCTTCCTGCCTAGAAAGGAGCCCGATCCAGGGCTCTATCCCAGGACCCTGGGATGGAGCCCGATCCAGGGCTCTATCCCAGGACCCTGGGATCATGACCTGAGCCAAAGGCAGCCGCCTAAGGACTGAGCCACGCAGGTGCCCCAAGAGTACTCAGAGTTTTAAGGAGGCCTTTATCATTACATCATTCTTTATCAGTGCAAGATGATATTCATGTTGTTCCTAAGGTGGGTTTTTTTTTTTTTTTTCCTATTAAAAGTAATGCTGTGGGGCGCCTGGGTGGCTCCATGGGTTAAGACCTCTGCCTTCAGCTCAGGTCATGATCTCAAGGGCCAGGGATCGAGCCCCTCATCGGGCTCTCTGCTCAGTAGGGAGCCTGCTTCCCTCTCTCTCTCTCTCTCTGCCTGCCTCTCTGCCTACTTGTGATCTCTCTCTGTCAAATAAATAAATAAAATCTTTAAAAAAAATAGTAATATTAAAAAAAAATCACTCATTACAGGATAGATCAACATTGTATGTCTTCTGCTTCAATGCAATATAAAATATACAGCCATCATCTATAAAACATTTTCTTACCAAAAATGTTTATGCTAGCTCTAATGCAGCTTTAATTAAATCTTCCAACTTACAAGAAATATAAAGGACAGGGTAACAAGTTAAATACTACCAAAAGAAAACATATAGATCCAGAATGTAAATGTTTATTAATTCTACTCAATAACATTACTCTTCCAAATAAACCAATGGTATGGAGAAAAGACTGTTCTGGATTAAAAGAGATTTAAGAAACATTACAGCCAAACATGATGCATGATCCTTGACTGAATTCTGGGTTAAATACTTTTTTTTTTTTTTTTTTTTTAAAAAAGCTACTGAATGGTTGCCTGGGTGGGTCAGTCTGATAAGTGTCTGCTTTCAGCTCAGGTCATGATCCCAGGGTCCTGAGCCCCATATCAGCCTTACACTGGGCTCCCTCCTCAGCAGGGAGTCTGCTCCTAACTCTGACTGCCACTCCCCTGGTCGTCCTTGCCCTCTCCCTCCTTCCCTCTCTCTCTGGCAAATAAATAAAATAAAAATAAAGCTACTGAAGACTTTCAAGGACAATCAAGAAATCAGAAAATTATATAATAATAGTAATTATTAATTACCATTAATTTCCATAGGGATAATAAAGGAATTGTCATAATTATGGAATTATGGTTATCTATGTGAATATTCATGTACTAGGACTGTCATGATGTTCAGAAATCTACTTTTGGGGCACTTGGGTGGCACCGTCAATTAAGCGTCCAACTCTTGGTTTTAGTTTGGGTTGTAACCTCAGGGTCATGAGATCAAGCCCTGAGTCAGGCTCCAAGTTTGGTGCAGAGTCTGCTTGGGATTTCCTCTCCCTCTCTCCCTCTTCCCTGTATGAGCGTGTGTACTTTCTTTCAAATAAATAAATAAATCTTTTTAAAAAACTACTTTCAAATAATTTAGCAAAAAAGTATGTATTAAAGCAGATATGATAAAATGTTAATTGTTGAATTTAGATTTGGATATATACGTTAAGTATTGTTCTATTCTCTCAACTTTGCTCTGTATTAACAAATTTTTTTTAAAGATTTTGTTTATTTATTTTACAGAGAGAGAGATCACAAGTAGGCAGAGAGGCAGACAGAGAAAGAGAGAGGAGGAAGAAGGCTCCCCACTGAGCAGAGAGCCCAATGTGGGGCTCGATCCCAGGACCCCAGGATCATGAGCTGAGCCGAAGGCAGAGGCTTTAACCCACTGAGCCACCCAGGTGCCCCAGTATTAATAAATTTTCATAATGAAAACTGAAACTGAAAAAAAACCCTGGGCAAATACAGCAAAATGTTAAGATGTGAAACAGTTAAGTGATGGGATCATGATACTCATTAGCCTGCTCTATATTTTCTGCATGTCTATAATATTACATAATAAAAAAAAATCCAGGGACGCCTGGGTGGCTCAGTTGGTTGGACGACTGCCTTCGGCTCAGGGCGTGATCCCGGAGTCCCGGGATCGAGTCCCACATCAGGCTCCCAGCTCCATGGGGGAGTCTGCTTCGCTCTCTGACCTTCTCCTCGCTCATGCTCTCTCTCACTGTCTCTCTCTCTCAAATAAATAAATAAAATCTTTAAAAAAAAAAAAATCCAATATGTCTAGACTTTTTAACCCCTCAAATTTCCCACTACTGACCTCTAAAATTTAAAAATGTTTGGAAGTCTCTAGAAATTATTAAAAATTAATTTCAAACTACTGCTTTTAATATATAGTATTTCGGTAGTGATGAGAGACACAGAGAAAAAGAAATGTAACAAGTGTCAAAATAACTATTTCTATAATTTGGATTTGCCTTCTTCCAATATACCTGTCATCTAAACTATTAAGGTTTTACTATCAGCATGAAATTTAGTCCATAGGTAATAGGAACTAAAAGAAAGGAAAGCAAAGTGATGCGTCTTTCAGCTGAAGTGAAAATCAAATAGCTTAAGGGTAAATATATAGTCAAATATTTATTGTTTGGTTCTGATTAGATTTGGGTGAAAGAATCTAACAGAAATCCTTTAAAATCAATGCTGTGTATATTACAAAGGATTTTTTTAGTATAGAATAAATGAAGTTTTTATATTAGTCATTGTATTACATGAAAAACTGTTCACTGTACTACAGTTAGCCACACAGAGCAGATTCCTAAAAAGTTGCCCCAAATTCCTGGGATTACACACTGAGAAGATACCCAAGGTTATACTTTACAGAGATTAGACTAAAAGTAATTTCCTCAAAAAGGGTCTTTAAGGTAAAAAGTCCTTGGCCTAGATAAAAGGAACCAACAATTAGCTCTAGGAGGTTAGTCTCTCTCACAGATAAGAAACAAAGATGAATTTTCTACTTTTTAAAAAATATTTTTATTTATTTATTCGACAGAGAGAGACATAGTGAGAGAGGAAACACAAGCAGGGGGAGTGGAAGAGGATGAAGTAGGCTTCCCCCTGAGCAGGGAGCCTGATTCGAGGCTCGATCCTGGGACCCTGGGATCCTGGGATCATGACCCAAGGCAGACCCTGAACTACTGAGCCACCCAGGTGCCCCTCTACTTTTATTTAAAAAACAAACAAACAAACAAACAAAAAAAACCTCAGGGCACCTGGCTCAGTGGGAGAACATAGGACTCTTAATCTTGGGGTCATGAGTTCAAGCCCCACATTAAATGTAGAGCTTACTTGAAAAAATAAAAAGAAAAACCCTCAATATTTACATAACTGTAGTAATTACCACAAAAGAAATGAAACCACATCTCTGTATTTGTCTATTCTGGACATTTCACATAAATGGAATCATACAATATGTGCCTTTTATATCTGGCTTCTTTCTTTTTTCTTTTTCTTTTTTTTTTTTTAAGTGGGCTCCACACTCAGCATGGAGCCCAACACAGGGTTTGAACTCAGAACCCTCAGATCAAGTGCCAGAAACTTTTTTTTTAATTTAATTTTTTGCTGTGTGTTCCAAAATTCATTGTTTATGCACCACACCCAGTGTTCCATGCAATACGTGCCCTGCTTAATACCCACCACCAGGGTCACCCATCCCCCCACCCCCCTCCCCTCCAAAACCCTCAGTTTGTTTCTCAGAAGCCACAGTCTCTCAAGGTTTGTCTCCCCCTAACTTAACCAACTGAGTCACCCAGGTGCCCATGTCTGGCTTCTTTCACTTTGTATGTTTTAGAGGTTCATCCATGTTACAGCATGTACCATTAATTCATTCCTTTTTGTGGTTGAATAATATTCTACTATATGGATATACCATATTTTGCTTATCCAGTCCTCAGTTAATGGACATTTAGGATGTTTCCATTTTGGGGTTAGTATGAATAATGCTGCTATGAACGTTCCTGAACAAGTTTTTGTGTGAACAGAGAATATGCCAACACAGGACATATTCATAATAAGCAGTCACACAGTGTTATTAACCATATTATTAGTTGTCACTTGAACATTTACTGTGTACCAGGCAATTTGCTAAGGATTTTATAAACATTATAGTTAATCTCCACAAGAACTATAAAAGGTAGGCATTATTATTATCTCCATTTCCAGATGAAAAATGCAAAAAAGACTATTTGCTCATGGACACAAAATAAGTATGGGCATCTGGGTGGCTCAGTGGGTTAAGCCTCTGCCTTTGGCTCAGGTCATGATCTCACGGTCCTGGGATCGAGCCCCGCACCAGGCTCTCTGCTCGGTGGGGCGCCTGCTTCTTCCTCTCTCTGCCTGCCTCTCTGCCTGCTTGTGATCTCTCTCTCTGTGTTAAATAAAATCTTTAAAAAAAAATAAGTATGGGCTTAAGGATGAATCAACCTGACATATATACGTGTACATGAGAACATGTACAGAGTGTGAACTCTCCTGGATATCACAAACATTAAATATTTCTAAATCTTTACAATGCAGTTATGTCAGTAAAGCAAGACAGCAAGCAAGCAAGCCCCAAATCAACCAATAGTAGAATAATTAAATTACATAAATGAAATAGTTTTAATGTAAATATTAAACATAATGCTATTGAGAAATATTTGGTGACAGAAAACTGTTCATGATGCATTTAGGTGAACAGAACATGACAATATAACCTCAATTTTATAAAAAAGAAATAACATAAATGAATATATAATTTAAAAAACTAGAAGGAATTATCCCAAATTATAATACAGAAGTACTATTATTCTGAGTGATAAAATTATGGGTAATTTTTATTTCTTATATTCTTATATACTTCCCAAAATTTCCGCAAAATATGTATTATTCTAACAGAGGAATATACAATATAAAAAACTATAATAATTTAAAATAATTTTTCTTTTCAGGAGAACCTGTCATTTACATTTTTGGAGAAAAATGGAAGATCAGGGCCCAGAATACTAAATGGCACCTTATCACCAACACAGATCATTGAATCATCTCATTCAACACATTCATTGAATCATCAATGAATCTTCTATTTGAATATAAATCCTGTTGTTTCCACTCCTATATATAGTTCCTCTATTTCCTAGTTCTCAGGATCATTTCGGTAATTTCAAGAGGGACAAAATGTGTAAAAGATGATACATTCTACACTGTATGTTAACAAACTGGAATTTATTTATTTATTTATACATTTATTAAGATTTTATTTATTTAGGGGCACCTGGGTGGCTCAGTGGGTTAAGCCTCTCCGCCTTCGGCTTGGGTCATGATCTCAGGGTTCTGGGATGGAGCCCCACATTGGGCTCTCTGCTCAGCAGGGAGCCTGCTCCCCCACCCCGCCTGCCTCTCTGCATACTTGTGATCTCTGTCAAATAAATAAATAAAATCTTTAAAAAAAAAAAAAGATTTTATTTATTTATTTGACAGAGAGAGAGACAGCAAGAGTAGGAACACAAGCAGGGGGATTGGGTGAGGGAGAAGCAGGCTTCCCACCGAGCAGGGAGCCCAATGTGGAGCTCAATCCCAGGACGCTGGGATCATGACCAGAACCGAAGGCAGCCACTTAACTACTGAGCCACCCTGGCGACCCCTAACTGGAATTTAAATGAAGACCTGAAAAAAAAAAATACATTCTACATGTCTTATTAGCCCAAAACATAATTAAGAAATCACCAAGGCACATTAATCAGTTTTAAAGTTTAATAATGCTTAAGTATTTAACATATATATGATCTATCGACAGGCGCTCATAATGCAGATATAAATGGGTTCCACTTCAGAGATGCTGCCACATATTCCCTGTATCTAACTGTACGCTGACTATATCGAAGTTTATTCATACTCCTGTGTTCTTTTTTTTTTCTTTTAAAGATTCTTCTATTTATTTGAGAGAGAGAGAGAGAGAGAGAGAAAGCATGAATGCTTTTAAAATGGGAGGGACAGAGGGATAGGGAGAGAGAATCTCAAGCAGACTCTGTACTCAGTGCAGAGCTCCACTAGGGGCCTGATCCCAGGACCATGAGATCACGATGTGGGCCAAAAGCAAGAGTCGGATGCTTGACCAACTGTGCCACCCAGGAACCCCTTACTCCTGTGTCCTTTAAACAACTGAAATCTTAGTGTTTTGTCCAATCATACTTTCCTGGCTATGTTAAACTGCAAAGTAAGTTTAAATACACTATTATAAAATGTAAGGTTGAAGGCAGGTCCTACTATGCTCCTGGCAACATTCTCATCAGTTCCACCAGCCTGCAACATTAGAGGTCCTAATGTTACAATATACTTTAGAAACCATCACAATTAATCCCATCATAGTCTTTATTCCTGCAAACTTCAGTCAAGTTCCTAGGTTATCCCTTTTTACCTGGATTCTCAACCCCACACAGTATGAAACTACTAATCTAATGCCAACTCCCACACCACTCCAACTCCCTGTGTCTACTATGAAACTCACAGGTCAATTACCAAAATTCTCCATATCCCCAACTGGGAAAACTTAAACAGAGTCTGAGAATTAAATGGTGATAATGTTTTGATAAAGCCTTCTAATTTTGATGGTTATATTCTGGCCATGTATAATAATGTCCTAGTTCACAGTATACATTACAGAGTATGTGATAATGGTTCATCAAGTCAGCAATTTATTCTCTAATAGTTCAGGGAAAAAAAGATCTTTGTATTTTTGTATTTCCAACTTTTCTGTAAGTTTGCAATTGTTTCAAAAACAAAACAAAACAAAACAAAAAGGAATGCATCCCACCAGATCTGCTGCATGTCTCAGTCTCCCAAAAATTGGGTTTTAAATTCAGACCCCCTCAAAGCAGCTACCTGGGGGGAAACCTCAAACCTCACTGAACCATGTACTTAGTGTGCATTCCATAGTATGTAAATTGTACATCACTTTTTAAAAAGCAAAAATAAAGTCATCTAACTTTATCCTGTGTCTTCCTCTAGCCACCCATGTCTCAACGCCACCTCTGAGCAAAACCAAGAACAGTCTATATGCCATTTTTAATTTCTCTCCTTAATATCTCTTAAATTACTTTTAAAAAGGAGATCCTATGACTCTAACACTTCTCTCATTTAAAAAGAAAAAAATCAAATCACTAAATCCCAAGAGCCTTTATGTTACGAGAACTACCAGCAACACCTGACATAGTTCACTACTCCTCCTCCTTCAAGCACTTTCATCATTCGGCTTCAGACACATCATCCTCCCAAGCTATCCTTCTCAGTCACAGTGGCTTCCTTAATATTCCTTAAACACGTCCAGCACATTCCATACTTGCCATTCTTCTGCATGTTAACGCTCTTCCTTGAGATATCTACACAGCTCACAAATTCTTTCTTTTATTATCTACTCAAACATCACCTTAGTGGTAGGGCCTAATCACCCTGTATTTTCTCCATAACACAAATCAATATCTTTCATGTATTTATGTCTGATTCTCATAATCAGAATGTAAACTCGATGAAGACAGGAACTCTTTGTATACTGCTCTATCTCCAGTGCCCAGATAGATGCTTTCTACATGAGTATGGCTAAATAAGTATTTGGCAAATGGTGAATGAATTTATAAAGACTATCTCAGGAGAAATAACAATATATTTTATTTTAAAAATAGGTTATAGGGCCTTTTAGGAAAATTTAAAACAGTACACTGGAGAGTGAGAGGTCAAGGAAAACAAAACACATTAGTTAGAGACAGGAATGAGAAACTGCAAGGAAACAACAGAAAAATGAGGTAAGAAAAGCAACAAGCAATACATATAAAGGAAATAAAAATGCTAGGGGAAAAAAAAAATTATACAATCAAGGGCGCCTGGGTGGCTCAGTGGGTTAAGACTCTGCCCTCAGCTCAGGTCATGGTCTCAGGGTCCTGGGATCGAGGCCTGTATCTGGCTCTCTGCTCAGCAGGGAGCCTGCTTCCTCCTCTCTCTGCCTACCTCTCTGCCGACTTATAATCGCTCGGTCAAATAAATAAATGAAATTGGGCGCCTGGGTGGCTCAGTGGGTTACGCCGCTGCCTTCGGATCAGGTCATGATCTCAGTGTCCTGGGATCGAGTCCCGCATCGGGCTCTCTGCTTGGCAGGGAGCCTGCTTCCCTTCCTCTCTCTCTGCCTGCCTCTCTGCTTACTTGTGATCTCTCTCTGTCAAATAAACACATAAAATCTTTAAAAAATAAATAAATAAATAAACGAAATCGTAAAAAAAAATTATACAATCAAATCTAAGTATGCACTCTCTAAGAGACATAGCAAAAAAAAAAAAACAAAAAAATGGCAGGTTAAAAGTAAATGGAGGGTGGGGCGCCTGGGTGGCTCCATCGTTAAGCATCTTCCTTTGGCTCAGGTCATGATCCCAGGGTCCTGGGATCGAGCCCCACTTTGGGCTCCCTGCTCCGCAGGAAGCCTGCTTTTCCCTCTCCCACTCTCCCTGCTTGTGTTCCCTCTCTCACTGCCTCTCTCTGTCAAATAAATAAATAAAATCTTTAAAAAAAAAAAGTAAGCAGAAGGGTCAAAAGTGTATCATGCAAACCACAAAACTTGAAAATGCAGTGTAAATTGTAGTAAGGTGGGGCGCCTGGGTGGCTCAGTGGGTTAAGCCGCTGCCTTCAGCTCCGGTCATGATCCCAGGGTCCTGGGATCGAGTCTCGCATCGGGCTCTCTGCTCGGCAGGGGGCCTGCTTCCCTTCCTCTCTATCTGCCTGCTTCTCTGCCTACTTGTGATCTCTGTCTGTCAAATAAATAAATAAAATCTTTAAAAAAATAAAAATAAAAATAAATAAATAAATTGTAGTAAGGTAAAAAACAATAACAACAACATTAAATGGCATAAGGGGACCTCTTCATAATGATCAAGGTGAATTCTTTCAAGTCTTTACCATTAGTTAAATCTAATGCTTTTAAAACTGGTAAAGGTGGAAGTGGTAGAGTAGGAAGGCCAAGAAAGTAGTCACAAAAAATACAAAAAACTGACCTTCACGTCCCCTGAAAAGTAAGCACAAAGAAGAAAATCACAGACCAAACTCATCTTTAAGTGGTAACGTAAAAATATTTAAAAATGAATTTATTAATATTTCTTGAGCTACTTATTTTATAAATGAAAGGATGTTTCAATATACCATAGTATCATAATATTATCTTAAATATTAAGTATTATAAATATTTAGCTATTATAACCAAAATTATTTCCAAGGAAATAAAAAATGGCACTTGATAAACTCTAATACATGTTTGAATTAAAAACTCTTTGCAAAACAAGAAAAACCATTCTTCAAAGTAACAAGCAAAGATCACGTTTAGTGGAGGAATACTAGAACCATTCTCATTAAATTAAGGAACAGGCATGATTGTCCTCATTTTTTTTTTAAAGATTTTATTTATTTGACAAATAGAGATATAAATAGGCAGAGAGGAAGACAGAGAGAGAGGGGGAAGCAGGGTTCCTCAAGCAGAGAGTCCGATGAGAGGCTCGATCCCAGGACCCTGAGATCATGACCTGAGTTGAAGGCAGAGGCTTAACCCACCGAACCACCCAGGCACCCCTGTCCTCATTTAACACTGTTCTTTTTTTTTTTTTAAAGATTTTAATCACAAGTAGCAGAGAAGCAGGCAGAGAGAGAGGAGGAAGCAGGCTCCCTGCTGAGCAGAGAGCCCGATGCAGGGCTGGATCATGACTTGAGCGGAAGGCAGAGTCTTTAACCTACTGAGCCACCCAGGCGCCCCAACACTGTTCTGAAAGTATTACCCGATGCAGTATGAAAAGAGAACAGGGGCACCTGGGTGGCTGAGTTGGTTGAGCGTCCAACTCCTGATCTCAGGTCAGGTCTTGTTCTCAGGGTTGTGAGTTCAAGCCCATGTTGGGCTCCACACTGGGTGTGGAGCCTACTTTAAAAAAAAAAAAAAAAAGAGAGAGAGAGAGAGAGAGAGAGAACAAAAAGGCACATGTATCAAAAACTAAGTGAATTTGTAAAATGATCAGATGATATGGTTGTAGGCCTGGAAAAAAAAAAAAAAAAACACCCAAAGTCACTCCCCGAAAAGTAAGAGAAGCCAGTAAAATTATCAGGTGTTAAAAATATATATATATATATTTTTTAAAGATTTTATTTATTTGACAGACAGAGATCACAAGTAGGCAGAGAGGCAGGCAGAGAAAAAAGGAAGCAGGCTCCCCGCCAAGCAGAGAGCCCAATGTGGGGCTCGATCCCAGGACCCTGGGATCATGACCCGAGCCGAAGGCAGAGGCCTTAACCCACTGAGCCACCCAGGTGCCCCTAAAAATATATTTAAAAACCCACAAAAACGGGTGCCTGGGTGGCTCAGTGGGTTAAGCTTCTGCCTTTGGCTTGGGTCATGATCTCAGGGTCCTGGGATGGAGCCCGGCATTGGGTTCCTTGCTCAGCGGGAGCCTGCTTCTCCCTCTCCCTCTGCCACTCCCCCTGCTGTGCTCTCTCACTCTCTCTGTGTCATATAAATGAATAAATAATCTTTAAAAAACAAAAAAACGAAAAACCCCAAACAAAAAAAAAAACCAAAAGACAACCTAATGAAAAAATAGGCAAAGGATTTGAATAGATACTTCTATAAAGAAGATATACAAATGGTCAATAAGCACATGAAAAGATGCTCAACATTATTCTTTAGGCCAATGCAAATCAAAATCACAGTAAGATATCATTTTACATCTACTAGGAAGTCTATAATAATAATAAAAAAAATAACAAGCACTGACAATGATGTGGTGAAACTGGAACATTGACATGGCTGGTGAGACTGTAAAAGGGTACAGCTACTATGTAAAACAATTTGGCAGTTTCTCAAAATGTTAAACATAGAATTAATATACACTCAGTAATTCTCTTCTTAGCTATATACTAAAAGAACTGAAAACAGGATTCAGATACCCATATACTTGTCCACAGTAGCATTATTCACAATTGTGAAAGGTAGAAAAGACCCGAATATCCATCAACAGATGAATAAACATAATGTGGTATAAATACACAATGGAATATTATTCAGCCACAGACAGGAATGAAATCCTGATAGCTCTACAACATGAAATATTTGCTACATGAAATAAGCTGAAAGCATTATGCTAAGTGAAATATGCCACACACAAAAGGACAAATACTGTTGTGATGCCACTTAAAATATCTAGAACAAGTAAATCCATAGAGACAGAAAAGTAAATTAGGGATTACCAAGGACTGGAGGGGAAAAGTGAATGGGGATTTATTGCTTAACAGGTACAAAGTTTCTGTTTGAGGTGATAAAAACATTTTGGAAATACAAAATTTTGGAAATTGTGAATGCAATTAATGTACCGCACTGTACACTTAAAAATGGTTAAAGTGAGATATAGAAAAAAAGATTCACTCTTTCTACAGTAACCTACCTCAAAGCACAGAATTTCTGTGAAAAAAGTGTGTCAATCCCTCACACACAAAGTGAAAACAGCCTCTGTTAGAGGAAAAATCTTGGGATAAACCTTAGTGGAATTATAGATATGCAGTTAAGAGCTCAAGTTACCCCATGTTCCAAGCACATTGGCCTATCACATAGTAAGTTTCAATAAACATTTGTCCAGAGAAGGTGGAAGGGAGGGAGTTGGGATAGGAGGACTGGAAATAAAAAGGAGGGAAGAAGGAAGGTTGGCTTGAGGAAGCAAGTTATTACTACAACTATAAAGGATTAGAAAGACGAAATAACCCAGGCAGTTTGGGTTCTGTCATGTATATGTAGAACCTGAGTTACAAAGTAAACTGGATTTTGAGGCAGGGAAAAAATATATATTAAAAATTATCTTCCCAAAAAAAAAATTATCTTCCACAGTTTTCTCACACACTATTAATAAAGGTGAAAAACATAATAGAAGAATTTCATTTACAATAGCAATAATATAGATGAAATACCTAGATATAAACTCAGTAAGAAATGTTTATCATATATATATAGTTTAAAACTCTTAAAAAAGATGGACATAAAAAAGACCTGAATAAATAGACAAATATTCTTGCTATTAGAAAGACTCAATAATGTAAGGATTTTGATTCCCCCTAAATTAAACCTGATTTAATAGAATCTCAAGTTTAAAAAAAATTAACAAAAAAATCTTTTTCAAACTCGATAAAATGTTCTCTAGAAGAACAAACATTAGAGAAAACTAGGAAAACTCCTAAATAGTAACAAGTGGGGACCTAGTCACACCATATAATTACATATAATTATAACATTTATTGTAATGGTACACTAATGGCTCAGGGACAAAAAAAAAAGTCCCAAAAGCCAGCTCAAGTATATATATGATACTTTAATATGATTAAAGAGAAATTTTAAATCATTAATGAAAAGACAATTTACACTGGCATGTGGATAACTGGCGAACTCATCTGAGAAAGCAAAGCTTTGGTAACATGTAACACATGTAATGTCATGTGTTATACCAAGTTAGATTCAAAAATTTTGACTTAAAAAAGAAAAAAAAAATCCAAAAAATATTAGAGAAACAATAGATATACTACTTTATAATCTTAAAGTAGGGAGGGCCTTTTTGTTAAACATAAAACAAAAACTCTTATTTGCATATATGATAAAATAAGGGCTGATTCAGGGTGCCTGGGTGGCTCAATTGGTTAAGTATCTGCCTTTAGCTCAGGTCATGATCCCAGCGTCCTGGGATGAAGCACCGCATCCACCTCCCTACTTAGCCAGGAGCCTGCTTCTCCCTCTCCCCCTGCTTGTGTTCTCTGTCAAATAAATAAAATCTTAAAAAGGGTGAGGGGAGCTGATTCTCTTAGATATAAAGGATATACTTTTCTTAGAATTAAAAATCAGTTTTCATTGTCAAATTAAAAAATAGTTTAAATAATACAGTAAGAAATCGACAGACAATAACAAGTGTTGGCAAGGATGTAGAGAAATTGGAACCTATGTGCACTGTTGATGGAAATATAAAATGAAGTGGCCACTATGGAAAACAGGTACGTACACAGCCTTAAACGGGATCCTGGTTTTAGGAAAGTTTATGCATGCATACAAAAAAATCTACATAAGTATTCTCTCTGTAGTGAGGGGTACCTTCTTTGTCACCTTCTTTATATTTTTGTTATGTTTGTATTATTTTAATCAGCAGAAGCTAACATTTATTGAGAATTTCTAGAAGTCAACCTGTTTATGCACTTAACTTGTACTTAACCTTACATATAATCTTTATAGCCACTATAAAAGTAAGTACTATTAACTTCATTATAAGATAAGGAAACTCAGCCATAGAATGATGGAACCAAGATTCATGTGCATATAACTATTTTTTTAAATAGCTTTATTGAGCCTGGGAGCTCAGCTGGTTAAGTAGACGTCTGCCTTTGGCTCAGGTTATGATCCTGGGGTCCTAAGAGGAGTCCCATACTGGGCTCCCTGATGAGCAGGGAGTCTGCTTCTCCCTCTCCCTCTGCTTGTGCTTGCTCTCTCACTTGCTTTCTCTCTCAAGTAAATAAATAAAATCTTTCTTGAGGAATTATTTACATACCACAAAAATTACTTGTTTTAAGCACATAATTCAGTAATTTTTAGTAAATTTAGAATTGTGTGACTACTGCCACAAACTAATTTTTAAACACTGCCATTGTCCCCAGAAGAAATCTCATGCCCATTTGCAGTCATTATTCTCAGTCAGCCTCAGGCAACTACCATTCTACCTTGTTTCTGGATTTGCCTTTTCCAAACATCTCACACAAATAGAATCATATTGTATATGTGGGGGTTTTCTTGTCTGATTTCTTTCACTTAGAATATTTTTGAGTTCACCCATGTTATAGCATGTATTAGACCTTCATTCCTTTTTATTGTCAAGTAGTATTCCATCATACAGATAGATCATACTTTGTTTATTCTATTACCAGATGATGGAGATCTGGGTTGTTTTCTTCTTGGGCCACTGTGAATAATGCTGCTATGAATATTCATGTACTAATTTTTGGACAGACATATGTTTTCATCTCTCTTGAGTAGATCCCTCAGAGTAGATCTTCTGGATCATACAGTTCATTAAACTTTTTGAGAACATACCAAACTGTTTTCCAAAGTAGTTGCATCATTTTACATTCCCATCAGCAATGAGTGTCTTTCCACATCCCCACCAACACTACTGCCTACCATTTTTATAAGCAAAAGCATAAAGGTAAATACTTTAAAGAGCCTGAGAACACTTAACATGCTGTACTTCCTACATGTAAACTCTGCTAAACATCTACCCACTACTCCATGACATAAATGAAGACTGAATAAAATCTGAATGTGTTCAATGCATGCAGAAAACTATACATTTACATGAACTGCTCTTACATAAAATTCTACTTCAAACTTTTAAAAAAGATTATGTATGAACACACAATACATACATAACACCACTGAGAAATAGCATACATACCTAATTTTAGTTCAATTGCTGTGTTGGTGTTACATTTGTACTCTGCCAGTTTCTTCTCCACTGCACTCTTGTACTCAACCAAAAATTTCTCCATAGCACCAAATCCTAAGGGAAAGTTTTTAAAAGGTCTTGTTGGAAATGGTTTAAATAGTCAAACCTACAAAGAGGGTTCTTATTAGAAGGGGAATAAACAGAAGATTTAAAACATGCTAATAGATCATAAAAGCAACAAACTATAAAAGCACAGGTCATTCTCCACATAATCCTAAATAAATATAGAGTATGACTGCCCCATTATAAAACAGGAAAAACATCATTTTTGCCAAAGGCTTATGAACTAGGCTTGCTTTACATAAATAAGTAAATCTTAAAATTAACATGACTACTGACATTTCTCTATTTAATAGTAATGAATATTACCTGCTAGGATTTCTATCTAAGCAGTTTTTTAAAATATAAAAAGGGTGCCACTGCTCCACCAATACACAAGGTGAGAACACCCTTTGATAATTACAATAGCATTTTATCTCTAATACTGGAAAATTTCTACCAGAGTACTTCAGATCAACCATTAAAAAACTATCAACTGATAATGCAGAGATTATCTCAGGAGGGACACACAAGAAACTGGTAACTGTGGTTATCTCTAGGATAAGAAAGAAGGAGTGGGGACAGGGTTAGGAAAGAAAATTTTCACTGCATTAAAAAAAAAAAAGGTTTTTTTAACCATATTTGTACAAAGTCATAAACGATGGGCTATCGGCAACCAAATGATTTTACTACAATGTGGCTACCCATTGATATATGTAATAAATAACTAAAATGGAAGCAATCCAGGTAAACTTTGAAGCAAAGATGACAATAAATCTGACAAAATGAACATAAAAATTCAGGAAAAAGAAGTCATGAGCAGAAGAAACAAAAGAAAGGTACAATGACATGCCACAAACTTTAATAAATGGTTTAAAAAAATACACATACACAGAAAATAGGGAACATCCAAGGCAGTATAGATTAAGTCTGTTGTCAGAATTCCTGAAATGAAATCCAGGCTTCACCACTTACCTATCAGATCTGTGAACTAGAACTAGAGCACATTACTTGACTCCTTTGACCCTAATTTATAAAACTGAGATAAAAGAACCCATTTAAGGAATTATATATGATGTAAGCAACAAAATTTAACTTGTGAAATCACACACTGGCTTAATCCCCACACCCTATGAGACAAGTAAATACTATGTTGGCCCCATTTCATACTAAAACGCTCAGGCTTAGAAAGAGGTTTAGGGGCGCCTGGGTGGCTCAGTGGTTTAAGCCGCTGCCTTCGGCTCAGGTCATGATCTCACGGTCCTGGGATCGAGTCCCGCATCAGGCTCTCTGCTCGGCAGAGAGCCTGCTTCCCTCTCACTCTCTCTGCCTGCCTCTCTGCCTACTTGTGATGTCTGTCAAAAAAATAAATAAAATCTTTAAAAAAAAAAAAAAAGAGAGAAAGAAAGAAAGAGGTTTAATTGCTTAAGTGCACCCAACTTTTGAGTGGTGAGGCAGAGATTCAAATTTAGGTGTAATTCTTACTATATGTACACCATACACAATACGTATGTTCTCCCTCTTTTATAGCACTAGTGTACCCCTAAGATCCCAGAGTCACTATCTGGTAGAAGAATTGTTTATCTGTAGAGCTCACGTGATAGCCTGTCTTTGTAGCCCATCCAAAGAAGTGTAGTAAGACTACTATGAAGGGCGCCTGGGTGGCTCAGTGGGTTAAGCCTTCAGCTCAGGTCATGATCCCAGGGTCCTGGGATCGAGCCCTGCATCACACTGGCCTCTCTGCTCAGCGGGGAGCCTGCTTCCCTCTCTCTGCCTACTTGTGATCTGTCTTGTCAAATAAATAAATAAAATCTTTAACAAAAAAGACTACTATGGAGGCACTGCGGAAAGACAAAAGTAGAAACGGTCCTTCATTCCAAAAGGTATGTAACTGGGAAAAAGTATATACTCACACCAAAATAATCCTAATACACTTACAAAACAGCAATTATTCATTACTAAATGCTGAAAACTGAAGAGACAAAAAAAGAGAATGAACGTGAAAATTATAGTATAAAGTACTATGAGAAGTTTAGATGAAGGAAGAATGCGAGAACGATCTCTCTCAAAGAAAACCTAAATCCATCCTAGGAATATTAAAGCGCCAGAGATTAAAAAGCCGATTGCGAAGTCCAGGTTCAAGGGAGAGCCCTAGTCAGGGCAAGGCAGCAAGCAATGCGCTAGCTCAGAAGTTGACTGTAGTGGAAGGTGGAGGGAGACCTGGAAGAGGACGACGACCCGAACATTAAAATCAGCTGGCGGGAACAGAACCAAACTACTGCGGCTGAGGCAGCAGTGCAAAAAAAGAAACGAGAAGATCAACAGGCCTCAAGGCATCCTGCACCTTACAAGCCAAACCGCGACTCTTTCCCCGGGCTTCTTCGGCCCTCCGCAGGGGCCGAGCTCCCCGCAGAAGGCACAGAACCCCGAGTCGTTGGGGGCGGGGGCACGAACCTCGGCCAACAGGGAGCTGTGCTGAGAGTTCCGTCCTTTCAGGCTGAAGCAAGCCTTCTGGAACCCAGGCTGGAGCCGGAAAGTTCCAGGCGGGCACTGTCACCACGGTCTCGGCGTTCTTTCCCAAACCTACCCGCCCCCTCCCCTTGGTAAACTTTTCCCGGGAACTTACCCGCCATTTCCGAGCTGCGAGCACCCGCGGCTGAGGAAGGACGAATCAACCCGCGCGCTCCCTGGCCGGAAATGAGCTCATTGTTTGACGCATTTCCCCCGCCCACCTCTGGCAGGTCGCTGGCCAATGAGGGGAGGAGATTCCAGGCGCCGGGAGGTGGAAGCACTTCCAGAGGCGGGGCTGATGCCGAGGGGAAAGCTCCGACCGTTGCCTAGCCACGGCGACTACCGTCAGCCGCTTTGCAGGCCCGAACCAAGCGGACGGCCGCGCGAGGGGCCATCTATGTTCAGATGCCCGCTGGCTCGCCCGTGGAGAATTTCTTTAGGAGTGGATTTGAATGATATAAATACCCTAAAGCTGTTCTCTATTCCACCAGCGATGTTTCGGAGACTGCTAGAAAAACTTTCCCCTGGGCCAGCACAAACACCCGAGGCCTAGGTTTATATAGGAAAATAGAGGGATTGAGTTGCAGTTACTGGAGAAATTCACGCTTTTTTTGTTTCTATTTTCTCCGTAAATGCTTGTTTAACGTCGTTTTTCTTTTGTCATGTTTTTAAGCAGTATACGGTGTAATATTTAGGTACTCTGCTTTCACTCCTAGGATTACTAGACATTGGGGCACGGAAATAGTTACCTAATAAGACCTCAAGTGGCCTGATGTGTCCTACATGTCTCAAGTCCTAGTGGCCTGAATCACGTCACAGGATGCTTCCTGATTTGGGGCTTAGGGCTCGTTAGTACTTAATCACTGTTGAAACTTTTTCGTCCCAGAAGATAAGATATTATTTAAGTATCCATAAATATTCCCACAACGTCGTCTGGACCCTAATTGCCCCGTCTCAACAAATGTGGGTTAATAGGCTTTACAGTGCTATTGCTGGAGCTAAAATGGACCCTTGGAAAGATAGTCTAGAACTAACACTCCCCCTCATTTTAGAAATGAGGACATTAAAGCCCAGGAAAAATAAATTGCCCTAGTTTACACTCAGTATACAGCCAATGTAAGAGTCCAGTTCTCCAGACACTCAGTCCAGTATTTGTTCAACAGCATGGAGATGGCCCTCTTGAAGACAAAGATCAGAAAAGGTAGGGAGAATGCTCAGATCTTTCTCTACGCCTTAATGAAACACAAGAAATTACCATCCTAATTTTTTTTAAAGATTTTATTTATTTATACCATCCTAATGTTAAGAAGCAATTGAAATTGGCTATTAATGACAGTATGTGTCAAAAAAAGAAAACAATTTTTTTAAAATAATCATTTTTTCAAAATTGCAAGACTCATTTCTTTATAAAACCACCTTATTTGTAGGTTGGCCAGCTGCTGACCAGTAGTTACCTTTATAATAAGAAAGTAAGTAAATCTGAAATAGATTAGTCCTGTGACATTATGGCTAGTTGTAAGGAAGAAATGTAATGAAATCTACATAAGATAAATACAAATAAGAAATAAGGTGAATATGAATAAGAAGTACAATTAAACATATATTGTGTGACTAGCATTTAATATGATCTGCTTACAGAACTGAGGTTATAGGGTTTTTAAAATATGTATTTATTTGTTTGCATATTTGTTTATTTATGAGAAAGAGAGAGTGCAAGTAGGGGGAGGAACAGAGAGAGACAAACAGATTCTATGCTAAACATGGAGCCCAAGTTGGGGCTTGAACTCATGACCCTGAGATCATGACCAGCCGAAATCAAGAGTCAAATGCTTAACTGGCAGCTACCCAGGCACCCTGAGGTTATAGTTTTATATTGTCCTTGTCTTAGAATTGTTCACACATATTTTTTACAATGCCACAGAATATGTGTTTAGGTACAGTCATTCTGAAAAGAATGACTTCTTTCAGAAAGGTAGTAAAATTATCAAAAAGAAAAAAGATAGTTTCCTTTTTTGCAGGGTTCCTTCTTCCTTTTTAAATTTTATTTTACCTTGTTCTAAATGGAACTTAGGAAGTGAATGTTAGCCACTATGGAATAAAATTTCTTTTCTTTTCTTTTCTTTTTAAATATTTATTTATTTGACAGAGATCACAAGGAGGCAGAGAGGCAGGTGGGGGCGGGAGGAGGAGGGGGAAGCAGGCTGTCTGCTGAGCAGAGAGCCCTTTGTGGGGCTGGATCCCAGGACCCTGAGATCATTACCTGAGCAGAAGGCAGAGGCTTTCACCCACTGAGCCACCCAGGTGCCCCTGGAATAAAATTTCTGTAAAAGGAATATGCTGTCCTTACACAAATGCAAGAGGCAGTAGCGGGCTGTGGAAAGTTCAATGCCCTCCTAGTCTCAGTTCTACTACTTCATGATCCTTGTTTCATCTATTAAGTGGAAAAATTACTATCCTTCCGGTCACCACAACTGGTTGTGAAAAGCAAAATGGAACAATATTTGTGAAAGAGGTTTGTAGACTCTAAAATATGTTAATATGAGGTGATAGTAGTATGGTAATATTTATTCTAGAATAAGAGGTTTAGAAAAGGCATTTTTCTCCAAGAAAAAGCCAGATTGTGCTATTAGGAATGAATTAGCAACCACATGTTTGATAAAGGTTCAAGCGCATAAAGACTAGTAAATTTTGTCATCCTGTGTTGAAATCTCCACAAAACATGGTATTAAAGAGATGGATGTCAGATAGTACATAGAGGAAATCTGAGATCTAAAAGGAAAATGAAGATACTTAATGTATCTTTGTTTCAAAATCTCTCTCTCTTTTCAGGCAAATAACAATAGCTATTTAACTAATTTGTTTAGTTCATAGCACTAATCAGGAGGAGAGGGGAACCATGAGTTTCAATTCCCAGACCAAGTACCCCGAATACCCTACCCACCTACTTGATTTTCATGAGTTAAAATAAAATAAAAATAGATGTTTATATCAAAAACTATTAGAAGACTAACTTAAAGACACACTTTACCAACAATTTGCACACTCCATTTTGTAACTCTCATACAGTACCCATAGAAATACAAACTAGTACTTTTTGAGAAGTATTTTAGCGATTTTAATAAATTTAACATATTTTAAATTTGTATGTTTTTAAAACTTGTATATCTTTTGAGGTAGCAGTTCCACTTACAAGCATTTATCCTACAAAACTGCCTAAGAATGCAAAGATATATGAACAAAGATGTTCAATGCAGCATTAGTTTTACTGAAAAATTGGAAATAACCTAAACATTCATCAGAAGGGTTTGGTTAATATGTACTGGTTTGGGAGAATATTTACTATATATTTACTATAATAGGTTAAAAAATAAGTTATACAACCTTACAATGTTATGTTATTCGTGTAAAGAAATGTGTTTTGATATAAACATAGAAAACATTTAAAAGCATACCTAACAACTTTAACAGTGACTGCCTCTAGAAGGGTGAGTTTAGAGAAGAGAATAATGAGGGATTTAAAAAATTATATACTGTTTGCTTCCTTTAATGAGGCTATGTTGTTTTCTTTCATAATTAGAAACTTAGCATCTTGGGGCACCTGGGTGGCTCAGTGGGTTAAAGCCTCTGCCTTCGGCTGGTGTCATGATCCCAGAGTCCTGGGATGGAGCCCCTCATCAGGCTCTGTGCTCAGCGGGGGGCCTGCTTCTCCCCCTCTCTCTCTGCCTGGCTCTCTGCCTATTTGTGATCTCTGTCTGTCAGATAAACAAAATCTTAAAAAAAAAAAAAAGAAAGAAACAGCATCTTTTTGGATGTTTTTGGACATATTTGCTAACTTTTTATCCTCCTCTTTACATTCTATGAATCAAAGAGAAACAGCTTGAGACAAAGAACAGTAGAAAATTAATATTTCTCTTTTTTCATTGTGTCATTATTTACAAGCAAAAATTGGTCAAAATGAGGGAAGAGCACTATAATTGCTTATACTTGTTTACAAATGACCATCCAGGGAGGCATGATTTACTCTTTGAAACTACAATTTGCAAGAATGGCATTAATTATTTGTGTCTACCTACAGTAATAAAATAATGCCTAAGATATTTCACATTCCATGTGAAAATACTGTTTCAAATTATTCTTCTGTCTTAAGTTTTTTTAAAAGGTTTTATTTATTTATTTGACAGAGATCACAAGTAGGCAGAGAGGCAGGCAGAGAGAGAGGAAGGGAAGCAGGCTCCCTGCTGAGCAGAGAGCCCGATGCGGGGCTCCATCCCAGGACCCTGGGATCATGACCTGAGCTGAAGGCAGAGGCTTTAACCCACTGAGCCACCCAGGCACCCCTGTCTTAAATTTTTTGCTGCTCTGAGTTGTTTCTTAATATGGAAAGCTTCAGGATAGAGGGAAGGTGAAGAAAACTTATATCAGAGATACTTAGATATTAAAAAATAAGACTGGAAAGTGGTAAAAATTATGATTAGAAATATTCATTTTAAACTGATATATTATTTTAGTCATTGTGTTTTTTTACTGTCATAAAACAAAACTGACTATCTTAATTGTTTTTCTATTTTTTAAAAGACTTTATTTATTTATTTATTTATTTATTTGAGAGCGCACAAGCAGGGAGAAGGGCGGAGAGAGCGAGGGGAGCAGGTTCCCCACTGAGCAGGGAACCCAATATGAGCTCAGTCCCAGGACCCTGGGATCATGACCTGAGCCAAAAGCAGATGCTTAACTTAGTGAGCCATCCAGGTGCCCCCACCATCTTAATCATTTCTGAACACACAGCTTAGTAGTGTTAAGTATATTTGCATTATTATGGAAGCTGTCATTTTAATGGACTGTTTTTCAGCCAACTTCTTTGTGATCTGTTTACTCATATTACAATGCACAGCAAGACTCTTAACGTCTATCATCTGGACACAAAAAGTGAGTAGCTTTTATACCAACTATATAATGCCATTAGTTGAATGTTTAGTTCATAAATCCATCCCTTAAATAGTTTAGCTTTATGATAGTGTTTTTTCTAATTTTTTTTTATAAATGAGAATTTTGAGGGACTATATATACATATATGTCTACATACATACCTAGATATATATGTATGTATATATGGTTATCAACAAACTAAACCAACCAGTCAGTGTGCAAATTAGTAAAATTTAAAGAATTCTGAAAATTTTGCTAGAAGGAATCCAGACTTTAAGGTTTTGTTAATCTCATCAACATAGGGCTCTCAGAGAATCCTTTTGCCAGTCTCTTGAGTGAGCTAAGAGGAAGAAAGAGTCATGCCAACTGGCATCATATAATGCAAAGAGAACCTGCTTCATCAGGTAAGAAGAGTGTGTTGGTAGGGTTAGGATGCATTTAAATAATGAAAGGTTTACTTTTTCATATCATTGTAAAATTAAATTTTGTTGTATATGGGGAAGTTTATGTTATAGATATGGTAGGATTTTTAAACATAGTTTAAGAGAAACTAAAGTACTTTGAATAATATAAAATCAGAACTTTAGAGCATAATGATTTTAGAAATCAAGTAATCTAATCGCTGCCTTATTTTTTTATTTGGTAACATATGCATTAAAACTTTTGTTCATATCTCCATATAAATACATATCTAATATATTTTTATTATTCTTTGTTCCTATATTAAATATTACCATTGTTAACCTTTTGGGGTTTTAAATCTTTTTTTAAAGATTTAATTTATTTATTTGACAGAGACAGAGACAGCGAGAGAGGGAACACAAGCAGGAGGAGTGTGAGAGGGAGAAGCAGGCCTCCTGCTGAGCAGGGAGCCCAATGCGGGGCTTGATCTCAGGACCATGGGATCATGACCTGAGCTGAAAGCAGATACTTAACAACTGAGCCACCAGGCACCCTAACTTTTTGTTTTTTAGACCAAAAAGAATATGAATTCTAATTTTTAATATATCCCACCCAAGTAAATCACCTGTGCACCCCTGAAAATCCCTGACTTCAACCCACATTCTTCTTTAAGACTTCTCAGCAAGTTCATGTTAGAGATACTATTGGTATCTCTGTTTGGTCCTTTGTTTTTCTACTTTTTTCTTCCCATTCTTGCTATTGAAAGGCCTAATTTCCATCATGAAATATGTTACTTTGGAAAGAAAGTCATTGTGTCTGGTACATGATTGACATCTATTAAATGTTTGTTCAATGATTTTGTAGTAATACCATTAAGAACGTAAGTTCTCCCCAAAACAGCTAAGCTTCCACTTTTGTTCCAGCACTTCATGGTTCTTGGGATTGGAAACTGCTACGTTTCGGGACATGTGGGTGGCTCAGTCGGTTAGGTGTTTGCCTTTGGCTCAGGTCATGATCCCAGGGTCCTGGGATCTATTCCCACATCAGGATCCTTGCTCAGCATGGAGCCCACTTCTCCCCCTGCCTGCTGCTCCTCCTGCTTGTGCACTCTCTGTCTCTCTGACAAGTAAATAAATAGAATATATGAAGAAAAAAGAAAGGAAACTGCTAAGTTTCTTTGCTGTAAAACATCCTTCAACATTCGAATCAAAGACTAAAAATCACCTTATTGGGTCCAACCCATCCTACCAACATGTGTATAATATAGTTAGTCCTTTCCTTCTTAGTACGTTGTTCTTTGGATGTCACCAGAAAGTAGCTCTGGCCTAAGGTAGGTAATCAACACAATTGCCAGGAGATGATCATTTGCCAGAGTACATTTATTTCTGGTACAGTGGCTCCAAAGACAAGGTTGTCCAGGACACATGTATTCTTGCAGACGAGCCCAAACCATCAGTAGGTCTAGTTTTACCCCAGAAAATTTTAACCTAGATTCTAGCTTTTTCACAGAGTTCTAAGACAGCCTAGCTGTTCCTCATCAGCCACTTACCCTGCTCTTTTACGCTTCCATCTCTACCCTTCAATAAGTTTTGCACCCAAACATTCAATCACTAGATGTAGGCTGCCATCTCCCCAAAGCAACGTCCTATCCAGGAATATACTTACGGAGTTGAAGGAGACGTACTAGGTATGTGTTATATAACATCCTTCCTCCTCTTCTCCCTGGCTTTCCGACAACAAACAGCAGCGAACCCATGCTGTTCCCTGCCGCAGCCCCACATTTCACCCCAAGTGAGGCTTTTATACCCCTCTCTCACTTCTCTCCAGTTGGCTTCATTGAGGCCTGCTGTTTATGGGGCCTGCTGTGTTCACTCACCAAGGTAGGCCTCCTTATCACAGAAAGATTGCTTCACTTCCTGATCTGTCCTCCTAGGGGATAATTATGAATCATCATCTTCTCCACTGTTAGGCTTATTTACCTCTTATTGATAACTCCTCCAGGACTGGAACTATGTTATCTTCATCTCTGAGTTCTTACTTGAAGTGAGAACAAATTCTCTTACCATTTATGAAAGATTTTTATTCAGATGAAGAGTTATATTGAATACATTAATATTAAACTTGCTTATATCCTCTCTTCTTAGGCCTACTCTCAGGTTTGTTAATATTCCTCCCCACTCTGTCTGGCCCTTGAGGACAATTCCTATATAAATGGAATTATCTATTTACTACAATACTGGGTTGTATTTTCATTTTATGAATTCTTATCTAAAAATCCAAATGCTGGGGTGCCTGGGTGGCTCAGTGGGTTAAGGCCTCTGCTTTCAGCTCAGGTCATGGCTCCGGGGTCCCGGGATCGAGCCCCACATCGGGCTCTCTGTTCGGCGGGGAGCCTGCTTCTCCCCCCTCTCTGCCTGCTTCTCTGCCTACTTGTGATCTCTCTCTGTCAAATAAATAAATAAAATCTTTAAAAAAATAAAAAAATAAAAAAAATAAAAATCTGAATGTTGACTTAAAATATGTAATATTCTCATTTAAGAACAAAATACTTGGAGAAATGAAAACTTCTATTTATGAGATGTTCTAAGAACAATGGCAAGGGTTTCCTAATATATTTTTAAAATATTAACAAATAATTATAACATTTTGTTTCATATAAGTTTTATTATGCCAGAATCACAAGAGAGACCAGGAAGAAATTTTCTTTTCAAAAGATTGTGTCTACACATCTACATTGTCCTTGGGTGTATAGAAGCCCTGCTTAGCTAAATTTTACGTTTCTTTCATTTAGTAAAGATTTTTTTTTTTTTTTTTGCTATTTTTTCCTTTGGAAATTTGGACTTTCAAATTCTTTGAATCTCAGATTTTGAACTTCAGGTTGTTCTTTTGAGCAAAATGCATGGAAGAACTGTAGCAGGGAGATGAAAAATGTCCAGTTCTTTCAAATAGTATCAGTATGATTTAATTATCTTAGTTTTGCTTTGCTTTGCATTAAAAAAATAAATTAGATAATGTGTTTAAATGCCAAATTTTATTTACAATTTTATTTACTATTAGGAGATTTAATTGTATATGAGCCCATATCTAAGCACAAATGAAAATTGCATAGTTATGTATTTAGTATGTCATAACACCTTTTCCATCTATTAAAGGAAGATAAGTACTTACCTAAATCATAATTGTGACAGAACAATAAGCTATAATTTAAAAGGTCATTCTTTCGTGAGCATTGCTTTATTTTATACTATCTGATTCATATATATTTTCCACTGGGGTCATATGGGGTTGAGATTTTTAAAAGACAGACAAACTTTTTATCTCGTACCAGGCTTGGTTTAAGAAAGCGTTAGGGCATTCTGTGTATGAGATCAATATGTTGTAAACAATTCCAGGAGATTCTTATTCTGCACCAGTGTCCTAAAACATTCTAATATGAGAGGAAGTTTTCATAAATTAGAGTCCTCATACAAATATTAACAATGATGCTATAGAAATTGGAGTGAGAGAGAGAATAGGTTAGGGTAGATGATTTCACATCAGGTGGGCCTAAAGGAATCTTCACTGGAGGGATCAAAAACATGTTCCCTAAAATATCTCCGCTATTAACAATTATATGTATGAACTCCCTGCAAACTAGAATGATTGCAGATAATGGAAGAAGTCAAGCATAATACTCAAATTTTAATGGAAAAGGGAGGAACTGAGAGATCATACTTTGTTTAGTCTTCTTTGAACTACTATGGTGTTAATCTCTGAAAAACAATAACAATGAAAAAAACCAAAAACCAAAAACCAAACCAAACCAAAACAAAAACCACCCTGATTTACGAGTCCACAGAGGGTGGCCACGTATCTATTATCCAGCATGGATTTATGAAAAGCAATCTTGCTAAATAAACTTACTTTCCTTCTTAAATAAACGGCAAAAAAAAAAAAAAAAAAAAGAAAGAAAGAAGAAGAAGAAGTGTTAGAGCAGGTTTGGTGAGCTATACAATCATTGCTGACCTTATACAAAATAGTGATGTAGAGAAAATTCAATTATCTGCTCCAGGTGTTGTTTAATATACTCAGATTACTCATACATTTGTACTTGCCACATAAATACAATTTCAGTTCTGATTCATTCACTTAACCTTCTATTATAAGCTACATACTATTGTTGCTTTTATGTGATCAAGTTACTAAGGAATCTGAACTTGGTTGAGGTATGAAATAAAATGCTTTGTTTTTCTCTAATCATTGCTCCACTATACTATGTTCCCCCTGGGGAAGATTCCATACTTTCCTGGTATTTTAAGTTATTCAAAGTCTAGCCTATCCTAGTTAAAGCTTCATTACTCCATTGCCGTCTACTCCATTGCCGTCTAACTTGTAGCCACGGGGACTTGAAATGAAGAAGGGAGTATAGTAAATTTTTCATTCTTTCTCCTTCAAACCCCTATAGATTGGGTTGGGGAATGTCTGGTTCTAGAATATTTTTTCTTTCCTTCTCAAAACAAATCTTCTGGTGTTGGAGGCTAGAAGTAGGAATAGAGGAGAGATGAATCTAGCTACTTAGCTACTCTGTGTTGTGGTTATCTCTGCTTCTCCAGTTGACATTGGCTGCCATCAATACCCTTACTGTCTCTCACATAGCATGCATTCTTAATTTATTCAGTGAGTTGAAAGGAGCATCCATTTTGTACCAGTTCCCTGAAAAGAAGACTCTGGTTCTTCACTGCTTTTGTCTCCTTTGTTAGTAGGCTTCCCTTTAGGATGGAATACTGCAAAAGCAATTCAAGTCCCCATATCTTCCTAGTGTCCTTTGAAGTGTAAGAAATTCATGTATCCTCTTTTGTGTGACAATCAATGTTCCCCCAAAAATGGGTGTACATAACTTATCAACCATCATATCTTCATAAGATAATGAGATTTAAAATGTTAACCAATGCCAATGCTCTTTATTTATTTTTAAGATTTTATTTATTTGGGGTGCTAGGTGGCTCAGTTAAGCATCTGCCATCAGCTCATGATCTCAGGGTCCTGGGATGGAGCCCCATGTTGGGCTCCCTGCTCAGTGGGGAGCCTGCTTCTCCCTCTGCCTGCAGCTTCCCCTCCTTGTACTCTTTTCTCTCTCTCTCTCTGTCAAATAAATAAATAAAATCTAAAAAAAAAAATATTTATTTATTTATTTGAGGTGGGGGGTGGGGAAGCACATGCGGGAGAGGGGTAAAGGGAGAGGAAAAGAGAGAATCCCAAGCAGGCTCCATGCTGAGCATGGAGCATAACACAGTGGTTGATCTCAAGACCCTGAAATCATCACCTGAGCCAAAATCAACTGACCAAGCCACCTAGGCACCCTTTTGAAACAGAGATAATAACATGAGATAGCTCTACTTCTGTGGTTGTTTTGAGGATAGTACTTGGGATATTGTCTGATACATAGTAGGTGTTCAATAGTAAATATTCATTACTATGGGCTTTGCACCAGCATATTGTGAATTTCATTAGCTTAAGTAATCTTTGGGTCATTTACAAGATGATTTCTGACCTCTGGAGCCGATGACCAGATATCCCAAACTTCAGCATATTAGGCCTTTTTTGAAAGACTTAACAGCAGGCCTTTAGCAGTCATGCCTCTCTATCTCAATATGCCCCTCAAATTCAACAATTTTAAAGGTGCCTTCTCCAGTTTTGCTTGTCTCTGTATCTGTGCCTACAGGTCTGTTTTCATCTTAATTTAAGATTAAGATGTCTTAACTTAAGATTAAGATTGTCTTATAAGAAACTCTTATTCTTAAAAAAGGAAAGTGAGAGAGGGCAAAAGGTGATTTATGAAGATGATCCTCCCCAGAGATGTGTATTTTTTCTTTTATCAAACATTTTTTTTTGATTACTGGTATATGCCTAACCCTGTGCTAATTCCTAGAGACATGGAGATTTTTGTTTTATCTTTTCCTCAATTACTTATAGTGAGCATCATGCTTAGGAATCTATGTGAGTTCACAGTCTGTTGTAGTATTTTTAAACTGGGCCATGAAATCAATTCAGTGTATTAAAACCAGAAATAGAAAAAAAGGAAAATAATACAGAATAATAAATAGCAGAGTATATTGCATGTAGTGAAGTTTGATATTGCTTCATGAAATTTCTATTTCAGTATGTACTAGGTTGGGGTGATTAAAAATATGTATTTCATACTCTATAGGTCTGTGTCAGTAAAGTTTGAAAACTACCAGTGGAAAAGACAATAAACAAAGAAGGGATTATAACACAGTGATAAATACTATACACAGAATGGGGTCTAATCCAGTCAGGGAAATTGGGTGGAAGATTGTTTTCTAGAGAAGATCCTTGAGCTGTATCTTAAAAGTTCTATTACAGTTGCTAGCCAAACAACAAAATTATGTACCCGAGTAGCCATCTTTAGTAATGCAAAGATCCAGCACAGTTTTCTGCAGTGTTTTATTTTTTTTCCTGCAGTGTTTTATTATGAAAAATTTCAAACATATGGAAAAGTTGAATTTTTACAGTGAATTCCCATATATCCCTCAGATAGGTATCACATATCTCTCCCCACCCCGCATTCATCCATCATCCATCCATCTATTTGTCTCTCTATCTATTCATCAATCTAATTTCTTTTAAGCATTTCAAAGTAAATTTAAGATAGTGGTATTTTCTCCCCTAAATACTTCATTAGCTAGAATTCAATATTCACAGATTTTTTTTCTTTTGAGGAAAAATTTACACATGATAAAATATATAAACCTTACTTGTACATTCCCTAAGTTTTGGAAAATACACACACCTCTAATCTAAACCTCTAGCAAGACATAGACTATTACCATCACTCCAGATGGTTCCCTCAATTCCTGTCTTCCAGACAACCTGGTTCTTTTCCCACCATAGATTAGCTTTGTTTGTTCTGGAACTTTACATAAATGTAATCATACATTTACACTATATAATTCCATGAAAGGCTTCTTTCACTTAGCATGATACTTAGCATGATACCATGTTCTATGTATCAATATTTTGCTATTTATTTATTTATAAATATTTTATTTATTTATTTGACACAGAGAGAGAGAGACAGAAGTTAGGCGAGAGGTAGGAGAGATGCAGGGCTCAATCCCAGGACCCTGAGACCATGACCTAGGCCGAAGGCAGAGGCTTAACCCACTGAGCCACCCAGGCACCCCGCTTTTTTTTTAAATTGCTGAATAGTATTACATTCTGTAGATGTACCATAGTATATCCATTCTCCTATTGATAGACATCTAGGCTATTTCCAGTTTTTGGCTTTTATGAATAAAGTGGCCATGAACATTCTTGTACGAATCTTTTTATCCATACATATTTTCACCTCTCTTGGGTAAATACCAAAAAGTAAAATTGCTGGGTCATAGTGTGGGTGTATTCTAGTTTTATAGAACCTGCTAGATCTTTTTCCAAAGTGATTGGACCGTTTTACACTCCCACTATTGTGCCTGAGAGCTCTGGTTGCTCCACATCCTTGCCAGCATTTGTTTTCAGTCTTTTTAATTTTAGCCACTCTCGTGGGTGTGTAGTGCTATCTCTCTACTGAGATTTAATTTGCATTTCCCTGATGGCTAATCATCTTGTGTGGTTTTCATATGCTTATTGGCCCTTTGTACATTTTTTTTTGTGAAGTATTTGTTCAAATTTTTGCCCATTTTTAAGCTAGATTGCTTATTTATCTTTGAGTTTTAGGAGTTCCTTATATACTGGAGTATCAGTCCTTTGTTGCATATATATATATATAGATAGATAGATTTTATTTATTTATTTGAGAGAGAGAATAAGCAGAGCCATGGTGGGGAGTGGAGAAGGAGAGGGAGAAGCAGACTCCCTGCTGAACAGGGAATCCTATGACCCTGGAATGACTTGAGTCAAAGGCAGACACTTAACTGACTGAGCCACCCAGGCACCCTGTTATATATATGTTTTGCTAATTTTTCTCCTAGAGACTGTGCTTGCCTATTCATTTTCTTAATGATGAGTATAAATTTTGATGTTAGTGCAATCTAATTTATCAATATCTTAATTTATGGTTATTGCTTTTAATATGCTGACTAAAAATCCTTTACCTACCTTTGAATCTCTAAGATACTATTTTATGTTTTCTGCTAAAAGTGTTATGATTTTAGCTTTTGCATTTAGGTCTATGGTTCATCTCAACTCAGTCTTAGTGTGTATTTTGAGGTGGAGGTTGAAATTTATTTTCTTCCCATGTGAATTTCTGTTTCTCGTAGAGTCATTTGTTAAAAAGACTTCTTACCCCATTGAATTATTTTAGTACCCTTGCTAGAAATCAAATGACTTTATAATTTCATATCTATTTCTGTGTCTCTCTAATCTCTTCCATTGACCTATTTATCAATCCTTATACGAGCCAAGACCACACTGTACTGGTTTCTTTAGCTTTATAATAAACATTGAAGTCAGGTAGTGTAAGTCCCCTAACTTTGTTATTGTTCAAGTTTGCTTGGATATTCTGAGGCCTTTGTTTTTTGCCTGGCACAATTTTTTTTTTAAGATTTATTTATTTATTTATTTGACAGGCAGAGATCACGAGTAGGCAGAGAGGCAGGCAGAGAAAGAGGAGGAAGTAGGCTCCCTGCTGAACAGAGAGCCCCATTTGGGGCTCGATCCCAGCACCCTGGGATCATGACCTGAGCCGAAGGCAGAGGCTTTAACCCACTGAGCCACCCAGGCGCCCTGCTGGCACAATTTTTAAAATGAAATTTTTTCCTCTACTTTGGACCAGATTCCAAGCATCCTTTCTGGTTGACCTCTAAATAGAAGGGAGGCAAAAATCAGATCCAAGTAAATCCCCAGGGGTCGATAGAGGTGGGCATCTCAGGGATTGAGCCTGATATTTGTTGTCCCAGTTATATACTTTTGATTGGAATGGGAATATGTGGCAAACCAGATTTTTTTTTTTTTTTACTGCATTATTACCTAAAGCTGCCTTGGCCTTTGGCATATGCAGAAGATCTGGTTAATCATTAGAAAATAAATGACTGAGAGCAGTTGACGCAGTCAAATATTCTCTATGCTTTGGGAGTCACGCTATTTATTTTTCTAATATTTCCTATAGTTGCAACAGTGAGTTTAGTGCAAACACAGGCACTCAATAAATTTTTATTAGCTAAAATTTGGCTCACTCTTGATCATGACATTAGAGTATGAAAAGAAACATTACAGTTCATTTAGTTCAATTCTCCATCTGATCATAAGGTTTTTCACTAAATATCAGCTTACACATGACTAGTATAGTTATAGGGCCCTCATAGACTTGAACATCTAGAGCAGTTCATTCCATGAATTCCTTCCCAAATCCAATGAAAAGAAAACTGTTATTGCCTCCACAAGGGAATAAAGAAGACTCTGGTCCAAAAATAAGATCACTGTCATCCCCATCGCATAATTTAAAGGACTCAGAGTCCAGCTGTGAGGAAGAGCAGGTTAGGAAGATGTAACTACAAAAGTACAACTATTCCATGTGATTTTTTTTTAAAAGATTTTATTTATTTATTTGACAGAGAGAAATCACAAGTAAACGGAGAGGCAGGCAGAGAGAGAGAGAGGGAAGCAGGCTCCCTGCTGAGCAGAGAGCCCGATGAGGGACTCGATCCCAGGACCCTGAGATCATGACCTGAGCCGAAGGCAGCGGCTCAACCCACTGAGCCGCCCAGGTGCCCCTCCATGTGATTTTTGATACCCCACTCTTCCCTCTCCACCAAAAAGAGAATTTATTTCAATAAGACCAAATGTTCATAGAGGGCATATAATACTAGTACAATATAGAGAAGTCCTAAAATGTCTAATTTATGTAGTATCTATAAGTGGTTGGGTTTGAAATAATAATTTCTGGCTGATTTTGAGGTCAGCCTATGAAGTAGAACATAATTGGTTCAAACTTGGACACCTAATGCTTAATATTTCTCCTTAGCCTACCCCTTTCCATTTCCCCATAAAGATTCTTAGCAAGGAAGGAGTTAAAGCACATCTTAGAAATCGGTAAGTTTTGTAGTATTTCAGTAAAATAAAAAGGACCATTTTATAATTCTATTAGGTCAAGATCAATATTACTTCAAAGTTCCAGATGTTCAAATATCCTTTGTATGTGTGTGTGCCAAAGTCAGATCATGCTATTTATTTGAAACATGTTTAAAAAGATCTTATTTATTTATTTGACAGAGAAAGAGACAGCAAGAGAGGGAACACAAGCAGGGGGAGAGGGAGCTGGGGAAGCAGGTTCCTGCTGAGCAGGGAGGCCCATGCAGAGCTCCATCTCAGGACTCTGGGATCATAACCTGAGCCAAAGGCAGATACCCAATGACTGAGCCATCCAGGTGCCCCTATTTCAATTATTTTAAGTGGGATTCATCTTGATGGGAGGCATAAAATGCAGTTGATTCCTCATCATAATGATGGTATATGTACTTTCAACCTAGGAAGAGTTTCACTCCTGGTTTAGTCAGTCAGTGATAACCTAATGCTCTTCTAGTGTTTATACAGTACCTGGATTTACCTCTTGCAAGATGACATCCATAGGAGCTGTGTGGGATATGGAAACAAGAAAAAAAAGTATTCATGTCAGTAAAATAATTGGAAGAGGCTAGAAAATAAACAGAAATAGTATGTTATTAAAAATGGAAGGACGGGGCACCTGAGTGACTAGGGGTTTGGGCCTCTGCCTTTGGCTTGGGTCATGGTCTCGGTCCTGGGATCAAGCCCCCCCCATCAGGCTCTCTGCTAGGTGGGGAGCCTGCTTCCCCCTACCCTTCTGCCTGACTCTCTGCCTACTTGTGATCTCTCTCTCAGTCAAATAAATAAATAAAATATTTTTTTAAAAAAATGGAAGGATGGCCAGGAGTTGTGGCAGAGCAGGCTCATTGGAAATTGCATCTTGTTTTAATTATTATATTTTAGTTTATTAAGACACTAGACATCAGTAAAATTCTAACTTTCATCCACAAAGTGACTGGATGGTTTCAAATAAATATAATGTAAGCTGCTCAGGAGTTAGAAACATGTTTCTGCGGGTTTGTCTAGTAAACCCATATTTTGGTTCTACAGTTGGGATAGTATATTATTTTCACTGGCAACTACTTCACTAGCAAATGTAAATTCCCGGCTCAGTAAAGCTACATATTGAATCTCTTATTAAATCAATTCTAAAAAGTGACTATTAATGACAATATATTTGCAACTAGTCTTTTAGTCTTTAACTTCCAATTTTGCTTTCTGAAATGTCATTTTCTATAGGCTGTTTTAATTATTAAGTTTTCAACTTATAGTTGTTCCCTAGTTTTAAAATTATTTCTTGTTTACAAATGTCATTTGAAATTTAAGGGAAGAGTTATAAATTACTTTATTGGCAAGTATTTTTTTAAAAAAACTGAAGTTTTGAACTATTTCTACCACCTTTTCTCAAATATATTGTGAATATTATTTGACAGGTTTGTCTTTTGGTTTTCCATTAACTAATAAGTTTTCCTTCAACCTTGATCATCTGCAATTGAGGCAAAAGTAAGTTTTAATTTGTTTTAACTTTTTTTTTGAAAGATTTTATTTATTTATTTGACAGAGAAATCACAAGCAAGGAGAGGAGGCAGGCAGAGAGAGTGGGGTGGGGACGCAGGCTCCCTGCTGAGCAGAGAGCCCTAACAGGCTCCATCCCTGGACCCTGAGATCATGACCCAAGCTGAAGGCAGAGGCTTAACCCACTGAGCCACCCAGGCTCCCCTGCTTTAACTTTTGATAATACCTTTCATCAGTCATTATAACAGAAGGATAGATCAGAAAGCTTTTCAGAATAGGAGTTCTAACACATAGACTTTCGTATTCCTTTAAATACTTAGTTTATTTCCATGTAGTTTATCATTTTAATACCTTTATCCATTTTATTGTTTATTATATTTGGATAGATAAAAAATCTAGCAAAATCCACCTTTATTTTGGGTAGCTGAGCTTTTCTATTTTCTCTGTATATCAGCTTTATTTAGTTTTAAATTATTACATCATCTCCAGTGCAACTAGATTGGCACCAGTAAAGCTCTTGGACTTGCTCAAAGTTCAGCTATTTTTTTTAAAGGTATATATATATATGTGTGTGTATGTATCTATATATAAAATATACATATTATATATAAATTATATATATAATTTTTCTCAAAGATAGCCTATTTTTAAAAAACACTTATTTATTTTAGAGAGAGAGAATATGAATGGGAGAGGCAGAGGGAGAGAGAAAATCTCAAGCCAACTTGATGGGGTTCAATCTCATGACCCTGAGATCAGACCTGAGCTGAAACCAAGAATCAGAAGCTTAACAGACTGGCCACCCAGGTGCTCCTCACCTATTTTTTTTTTTTTTATTCAAGGAAATTTTCATTGTGTTTGTTGCTTATATCTAGGAATTATTGTGGAGGGCTCTGTTTAAATGTGATGTTGTCTTCCTCTGTAGGAGTTGCCAGTCTGACCCTAAATTTTCACTCCAACAATATAGATTTGGTCAACAACATGTTCCAATAGGAAATAATTCTTTCATTTTAAATAAATGTCTTCCTTCCTTTAAGTACTTGTATTCAAAGTGAGGAAATTTGGCTTACTAAACAGATATTCTTCCCTTGTAAAATAATGTAAAATAAACATCTTGAGATTCCTACTTTGATAAACTTCAGGAAATAAGAGAAAACAAAGTATCAGAAGCATAAAGTGCTAGAAGAACAAAATACAAGTTTGTAAATCCTTATGTCCAGTAACATTGTTAAAAGAAATTTGAACAAACTGAATAATTGTAATATTTAAATCAACTGCAGCAAGAAAGCTCATTATGGTACTAATATAGCACTCCTTATCAACAATTTCCATTTGCCCCTCCTCTTTCCTCATTTCTATAAACTTAAATACTTAACACAAATATTATAATTAGTGGGACTGGAGAAAAGGAAAGTCTTCTCTTAGATCGAACATTGGAAACTTGAAAAAGGTAGAGAGGGATTAAGAGTTTAAGATAAATCTTATGTTGTTAGCTTTTTTTTTTTTTTTTTAACAGGGAGTATGCCCGTAGTCACAAACAGAAAAAATATATACTTAAGGTTGGGGTTTAGGGAAGCACTGACCATCTGTAAAATACTAGAGGTTTGGGACTACATATTACTTGTTTTCTATTTTTTACAAGCAGGACTATGTCTAGCATATAATAGATGCCCGGTAAATGTCTGCTGAGTGAATCAGTCTGTAGTTCAATATAGTCAGAATGGCAAAATTCGGTTTTAGAGACATTATTTTGGTTCAAGATAGAGCTACTACTTAGGCAGGACCGGCAATGTTTATGTTGGGCTAAGTGGGGCCAGGATTCAGTACCAGTCCTGTTGAAGACAAACGGATTAGTTTCCGTATGCATTTGTGCCCTACCTCACCGCACAAAAGACCTAGGTGATTAGGAGTGTGGAGTGAAACGACTAATAAAGCTTTACAATAGGCCAAGAATTACAAATACATTGAGCATATTCATCTCATGCCAATTTAAGGACACAGTTATTGTTATGTTTCCTTAGGTTTTTTCCCTGGGTGCACGGTCGCCCCTCTTTTATATTGTCAGTATTTGCCATTTGTTGTCATTAATTCATTTATTACTATCATCAAGGGGACATGTCATTCGATCCATCGAAATCTTGTTTTATCTGGATCCCCAGTGTTCCTTTAAGTCTCAGGAGAAAACGACTTTGGCTGAAGTCGGTGCCCAAAGCCACACCCACTAAGAGGCCTTAAGAAACCTGGGGCTTTCCTGGCGGAGACTCAGCTGTAGGCAACCACGCGGCGCGTCGGAATCCCAGGGCTGGCACTCCAGTCTTCCCCGTGGGAGGCGCGTCCTCCCCCCAGCTAGGCAGGCCGCCCGCCCGGGTCCAGCTCCCTTCCTGGCGCGGAATCGGGGCCCTCTTCCCGCCCCGCCCCGGGCTCATTTGCATAGGGACGCGCGCGGCGCCGGCGAGCGGGAGGGCGGGCGCGGCCGGGAAGGCGGCGCGCGCGCGCCCTGACAGATCGGCCTTGCTCGCTCACTCGCTCGTCCCCGGCTTCCGAGCACAGCATGGCGGTCAAGGTGACTCCCAACTCTCTGCTGCTGCCTTTATTGCATAAGAGCCATTCCGGGGACCTTGCCTCCAGCCCTTCACCTCCTACCATTTCTTCGTTGCCTGGTTTTTAGATAGCGTATCCTGGGGCTCCAGCTTGCGGGTGGGAGAGCTGTGTGGGGCTTGGACCCGAGGGAGAGGATGCCCGGCTGGGGGAGGGGAAGGAGGAGGGATTATGAGTTGGAGGGGCTTGGGAGGACCACAGGTCGGTGAAGGAAGAGTAGTGTCCTGCTCTAGGTGCATGGGATTGTGAGTCCGGACTTGGAGGGCATCAGAAAGGGACTAGGAGGAAGTGGCATGTAAAGCCGGGGATACCTAAGGCATCTCTGTATTGCAGTGGGGGAGGGGGTGAGTAGTTGAGTAATTTGGGGCTTTAGTGAGGCCGGGGGCAGTGGCTGGCATTTGTGCTGCAGGTGGCAGGATGTCGAAAGTATTTGGAAACGTTGTTGCAGCTTTCATATTTTAGGTTGGATGGGGAAAGGGAGGAGATAATTATTTTCTGGATTGCTTTACGTGGGGAAGAAAGGCTGCTAGGCCAGGCGATTAATTTGGGTGTTTCAACTTTCCTGTTGCTCTATTCTTGCTGGCCTCTTGATTGGGAGGTGGGTTGTTGCTATTGTGTTGCTAGTGGATGTGGAGTAAAGTAAGAGATTGATCCTCCCTGCCTTCCCTTTCCAGTTCGGAGGAAATGTGGGAGATTTGCTATATATTAAGCTCTTCACACCTGTACTTACCCCCCCTGTAGTCACAGATCCCCAAATTTGACAGGTGTTATCAGTATTGGTACTTTTGGTTTGTTTTAAACTAATGCCCTTATAAAAGATAAGAGCATTGATTGTTAGCGTCTGAGACCTCTAATCTGAAGAGATTGTGTGGTTTCTAGTAAAGCATTAACTGGCTTTTTTTTTTTTTTTTTTTGCTTACAGGTGCAAACAACCAAGCGAGGTGATCCTCATGAGTTAAGAAACATATTCCTACAGGTAACTGGCTTATGTAGCATGATCTTTTATTGGGACAAAAACCGTTGTAAATTTAGTGCTTTTGAGGCCTCAAATTTCAGTATTTTTCTATTTTCATTCATTTTGAAAAACATGGATAGACAAACATAGCTTATAATATTTTATTTAAGGTTTGAATAAAGATTTCTTTTACTAAAGTTTGATAAAATACTTTCCCCATAATATTTTTTTAACATGACTTAAAGTATGTAAAGAAGAACACTGAAAAGAATTTCTGACTTCCCTTAAGCACTATGATCAAAATTATATTTCAAAATGTATTGACACTCTTGTGTAATTACTAGGTATGGTGACTAAATTTCTTTCTTGAAAGTTGCAAGTTTATAGTTTTTCTCCTTATAAGTATTTATTTATGTTATTTGTTGCAGAGATAAGAATATTATAGTTATTGTTAATTGTGTGTGTCTTTTCTCCCTCTGCTTATTTATAGTCATCAGCTTTTGAGGTTTTGTTACAAAATGTTACTGTCTACAGTTCTTGCAAGGATCCACCTTCTGCTAAGTTTTTAAGATCAGCAACTTGGCTGTAGACTTAAAAAGTTGGCTTACTTTTTTGTTTTGCTTTCTTTTCTTAAATTTCAGAAGTTCCTCAGGCAGGAAGTTGTACTTAAGAAATAGATGAAAAGGGAGACAAGCTAAGGTGTTCCACTAGATATGGTGTTTTTCTCTGAAATATTCTTCTGAAAACTTTCTATTCTGGACCTGGGTTGTTATATACAAACTTTGACCTTGGGCCCTGCTGGGTATTTGTTTCCTCTGTAAAATGAGAGGTGATCTCCAAGGTTCCTTCCAACTCCAAAAGTCTATGATTCTATATTAGGAACAGATTCTAACATATGCTGATCAGCCTGGAATAGATGACATTTTTATCTGAGGCATGGATTGCTTAAGCTATTGTTGGGGAGGAGGCTGCATAGATGACCATGCATATGTGTAGTTCATGAAAAAGAACTAGCAAAAATTGGAATCTTAAATTTTATAAAATCTCATACAGGGAAGTATCATTTCCAGAACACAAGTAATTGTAATAGAAATGATCTGTTTATGGCTTGAAACCTTTATTCCTCACAAGTGTTCTTGAAAATAGCGGAAAAAAATGTCAGTATTAACTGCACCGTATGCTTATACTTGGTTGTTTTGTGAAAAGTTTGTGTGATATTGTTAATTTTTTCTAGATTAAGTAGGCATGGAAGAAATCAGTTGAAATGATGTATGATGTAGTGAAGGTGTCAGAAACACTGGGTTCAATTCCCCGTCCTCCCTCTGATTGTTGTACCTGTAGGCTACCTATCTGACCTTCCTAGGCTTTACCCTCTTATTTGGGACTCAGTGGGATGTTGGAAAATGGGGATTGAGGTCCTTTCAGCTTTAAAAATCCTGTGGAGGGGCCCCTGGGTGGCACAGTCAGTTAAGCGTTGGACTTTTGATTTTGGCTCACGTCTGATCTCAGGGTCGTGAGATCAAACCCCATTATCAGGCTCTACTTCCCATGGGGAGTCTGCTTGAGTTTCTCTCCCTCTTCTCTGCCCCTACCTTCTGCTCCCTCTTTCTCTAACATAAATAAATCTTACTAAAAAAATCTTGTGGAAAAAAATTCTATGATTCTGCATGGATTTGGTTTTTTGGGGGAGGGAGGATAGAAATATAAGGAGAGAGCTGGCACTATGCCTAGATTTTTTTTTCTTTAAAGATTTTATTTATTTATTTGACAGACGGAGATCACAGAGAAGCAGGCAGAGAGAGAGGAGGAGGCAGGCTCCCTGCTGAGCAGAGAGCCCGATGCGGGGCTCAATCCCAGGACCCTGGAATCATGACCTGAGCTGAAGGCAGAGGCTTTAACCCACCGAGCCACCCAGGCGCCCCTATGCCTAGCTTTTTGACAACTTTTAAATCTTACCATTATCTTTATCTTTTTATTTTTTTTTATTTTTTAAAAAATAGGCAGAAGATTTTATTTATTTATTTGAGAGAGAGAGACAGTGAGAGAGAGCATGAGAGGGGAGAAGGTCAGAGAGCAAAGCAGACTCCCCATGGAGCTGGGAGCCTGATGTGGGACTCGATCCCGGGACTCCAGGATCACGCCCTGAGCCGAAGGCAGTCGTCCAACCAACTGAGCCACCCAGGCGTCCCATCTTTATCTTTTTAAAAGATTTTTATTTTATTTTTTATTTTTTTAAGATTTTTTTTTTTTTTAATTTATTTGCCAGAGATCACAAGTAGGCAGAGAGGCAGGCAGAGAGAGAGAGGGGAAGCAGGCTCCCTGCCGAGCAGAGAGCTTGATGCGGGGCTTGATCCCAAGACCCTGGGATCATGACCTGAGCCAAAGGCAGAGGCTCTAACCCACTGAGCCACCTAGGCGCCCCAAGATTTTTATTTTTAGGTAATATCTATACCCAGTGTGGGCCTTGTACTTACAACCTGGAGATCAAAAATCCTTGAGGTCAAAAATTGCATGCTCTACTAACTGGGCTGGCCAGGCACTTCCTTATCATTATCTTTATACACATTATTTTGTTTTCCAATTTATTTATTTTCAGAAAAACAGTATTCATTATTTTTTCACCACACCCAGTGCTCCATGCAAGCTGTGCCCTCTATAATACCCACCACCTGGTACCCCAACCTCCCATCCCCCTGCCACTTCAAACCCCTCAGATTGTTTTTTCAGAGTCCATAGTCTCTCATGGTTCATCTCCCCTTCCAATTTACCCAAAAGCACATACCCTCCCCAATGTCCATAACCCTACCCCCCTTCTCCCAACCCCCCTCCCCCCAGCAACCCACAGTTTGTTTCGTGAGATTAAGAGTCACTTATGGTTTGTCTCCCTCCCTATCCCATCTTGTTTCATGGATTCTTCTCCTACCCACTTAAGCCCCCATGTTGCATCACCACTCCCTCATATCAGGGAGATCATATGATAGTTGTCTTTCTCCGCTTGACTTATTTCGCTAAGCATGATACGCTCTAGTTCCATCCATGTTGTCGCAAATGGCAAGATTTCGTTTCTTTTGATGGCTGCATAGTATTCCATTGTATACACATAATTTTGGATGAGGACCATATTTTATTTTTATATTGAAAAATTGGGGAATTCATAACAGTACATTTAGCACTAGTTATAAGGCATTGGCCCAAGAATTATTTATAGATAAGAGATCATAAATATTTACCTTCAGCAACTAGAAGGATATACTGTAGTTGGTTGAGCCAATTAGAGGACAGTTACCAAGTAGGATAGCAGATTTTTTTATTCCTTTCTCAAGTACTTCAAACTATAGTTACTTTAAGCTATAGGACATTGTTTAGAAACAGTTTTATTTTAGAAGCATATGGTTTATTAGTATTTTAGAGATAATAGGTAAAAATACTAACTACGTATTTTTTTAAAAGATTTTTTATTTATGTATTTGACAGAAATCACAAGTAGGCAGAAGTAGACAGAGGCAGGCAGAGAGAGAGGGAGAAGCAGACTCCCTGCTGAGCAGAGAGCCTGAGATTCGAGATGCGGGGCTCGATCCCAGGACCCTGGGATCATAACCTGAGCTGAAGGCAGAGGCTTAACCCACTGAGCCACCCAGGCTCTCCTAACGTATTTCTTTAGCATTTACTAAGGACCATTTGCTGTGTGCTGTGTGTGCAGTTGTATTTAGTTTAGCAGATACTAGTTGAATAATCAAAGGAGAGGACTGAGCATAGATGTGAATGGTAATGGACATGGGACTAGCTCCTCCCTCAGACCTAGTCAATCTCTAAAAGGTTGTGGTCGAGGGAGTCAAGAATAATGAAGTCAAATGCGTAGACTCTGGTAGAGCAATCAATTTGGCTTGCTTGGATCAAAGTGGCTGTAATAATAATGACAATGGCTAACTTTTATTGATCATTCTGCGCTGTACTGGGCAATGGCCTAATGTGCTAAGGGTACTGTATTAATTTTCATAACAGCCCTAGGAGGTAGGGTTAGAGTCCCTGTTAAATAGAGGAAGTTAAACAACTTGGTTAATGTCATTTAGTCCTTAAGTGGTGGAGGCTGGATTCCAATCAAATTGCAGAATATGTATTCTTATCCATTACACTAAATCACTTGTGGGGTCTCAAAATGGGGGGCAGATAATATTTTGAAAGCTAGTGGTATATAAGGGGCTAGTGGCAGCTGTGTTTGTAAAGTTAAAGGAAAAAAAACCTGGTTACTTAGGTGATGAAAAAAAGTGCCTTTACACTGTAACTACCTAGAACATTTGGCCAATGAGTTTGGATTTGAAACAGTAGGGAGGCACTATGGGTTTCTGAGTGGGCAAATTGAAGTGGTGAATTCTGATAGCTCTTTGTGTATGTTGGATAAAGTGTGGAGAGGTTGGAAGTAGGTAGGGAGATGGGCTAAGAGGCTATTGAAATAATACATGTGGGAGATAATGACCTGGAGTGGCTGATGGCTGGGGAAATAGAAAGGAAGGACAACACCAGTGACTTTGTAAGGGATGAAGCCATTGAATTTGGTGTTAAATGTGAAAGTAAGGGAAGAAGTAGTGAATCTGGATAGATGTTAATTGATAAGGCATCCATTTTGGGAATTTTTTTTTTTTTTTTTTGTGGGAGCAGTTTAAGTTGGGTTGTTAAATAAATATGGCCCAGTATGTTAAATTTGTCAGGTTTGGGGAGTGACAAATTTGTACAGGTGTTAGATAATTCCTTGTGGTGAGGGGATTAAATATAAAAGAAACAAGACCAGGAATAAGGGGCTGATTTATAAGTCATATCCATAACTGAAGTGGAAAGGAGGAGGAGGAGAACTAGAGAGAATCGTCCCATGGGAATTTAAAGTAGTTTCAAAAAGATACAAAGATCAAAATATAGGTTATTATTACTAGTATAATTTGGCTTTGGTAGGATTTGGGGGCTGCTTGAGTTCAGGATCATTTTAGCTGTTTAAAGACTACAGAGAAGATTTGATTTTGAATTTTGGAATACAATTGAAAGTTTGTTTTTTTTAAAATAAAGACTTTCTTCATTTGGGGTAGAGAGAGAGTGTATGCGCGTGAATGGGGGAATGGGCAGAGGGAGAGGGAAGCAGAGTCCGTGCTGAGCAGGGAGCCTGATATAGGGCTCCATCCCAGGACCCAAAGATTGTGACCTGAGCCGAAGGCAGATGATTAACCATCTGAATCACCCAGGTGTCCCTAGTTGAAAGCTGTTCTTTGTAAAATTTAGATTAACTCTCTAATTCACAAATACTCATTCACATATTTTGTCAATGGCAAAATATTCCTCTTTGAAAGTACTTTAATGGAATTATGTGCGCAAGTTCGTGAGAAGGGCTTTATAAAAGTGAAGTTCATTATATTTTTTCTGTGTTCATTGCTTCTCAAATTTTGATGAGCTATGTTTTTTATTTAAAAAAAAAGAACAATAATATTCACTAGGATTCTGTTTTTCCCGTGCCCTACAAGTTTATAAAATTGGAGCACAACAAATGAATTCGTATGTGTTAGATTGTGCTATAATTTTACAACCGGTTGTCAAGCTAACATCTTACTATTACTACCTTTACAATTGTCATTTCTTGATTTATCTCTTCTTTCACCTCTCTCACCCACACACCATCACTGACCCAGTTTCGCTACATCAGAAATATACAGTAGCAAAAGGAGACAATAGAAGCAATGAAGAAAGGAGGTAAGGTGAGGATAACAGGAACGTCATAGGCTGTTTATTATAAACCTGACAAACTTCAGAATGAGAAGTTCTGGATTAATTAATTTAATTAATTAATTAATTAAGTGATCTAGTCTGTGCTTTGTGGCCAAGTAGGTTTATCAAAAACTGTTCTAAGTGAATTGTTTGTCAAGGTCTTTTTTTTTTTTTTTCCCAGTTGGTAGACTTTTTATTGTTTATTTATCAATGTATTGTATGGTAAAAGCAACACATTTGAGACTGTATCATTATATATGTTAGACTAGAAACATGCTGCAATATAGAACTCAATTATATCAATCCTGTTCTTTTAAATTCTTTTTTTTTTTTTAAAGATTTTATTTATTTTTTTGACAGAGAGAAATCACAAGTAGACGGAGAGGCAGGCAGAGAGAGAGAGGGAGGGAAGCAGGCTCCCTGCTGAGCAGAGAGCCCGATGCGGGACTCGATCCCAGGACCCTGAGATCATGACCTGAGCCGAAGGCAGCGGCTTAACCCACTGAGCCACCCAGGCGCCCCTCAATCCTGTTCTTTTACTCTGTTTCTCTCTTTAAAGATTTTATTTATTTGAGAGAGAGAAAGAGAGAGGGCACAAGTGGGGGGAGGACTGGAGGCAGGGGAGAGAAACAGTTTCCCTACTGAGTGTGGAGCCTGACATGGGACTCAGGCCCAGGACCCTGAGATCATGACCGGAACTGAAGTCAGATGTTTAACGACTGAGCCACCCAGGTGCCCCATCCTGTTCTTTTTCTCGTTATCACCAATGTAACAATGAAGAGCATATTCCATATAAAAATTAGGAAAATTCGTTTTCTTCTGTGTTATTTTAGAGAAGAAATGGAAGAAGATGCTGCTAATATAAAGCAGTGTGATTCTTCCCTTACGGTTTTTATGATAACATATTTTTAATGGAAAGAAATATCCTCTTATTCAATAAACATTTGTTTACATATTACATATTTATTTTTTGCAGTAACGTGAAGCTGAGAAGGGAATTAAACAGAGCTTTTAGCAGGAGACATTTCCACTTTGTTGGAGTGGGCATCAGGGCTATGTTTTCAAAAGCATGGAATGTGTACTACAAATGATAGCATCTCCTGAGGCTCAGTGTGGAGCGAAAAGGTGCTCTCACAGGGTATTTGTGGAAACAAAGACTCTTTGGAAAGCAATCTGGCAATAGTTTAAAATAGAAAGAAAATACCGTTTGAACAAACAGTCCTACATTTGGGATATTTATCCCAGAGAAATAAAAATACTCGTAAGAATATGTATGTACAAGGGGTGCCTGCGTGGCTCAGGCAGTTAAGTGAGCCTTTAGCTGAAGTCATGAACACCGGGTCCTGGGATCTAGTCCTGAATCAGGCTCGCTGCTCATCAAGAGTCTGCTTGTTCCTCTCCATCTGCCCTTCCACCCTACTTGTGTGCACAAGCTCGCGCTTTCTGTCTTTCTCAAATAAATAAAATCTTAAAAAAAAAGAGAGAGAGAGAGAGAATATGTGTACAAGGTTGTTAGTTGCAGCATGGAGTTGTTCCTTGAGGAAAAAAAGGTAGGAAACAAGAGAAATGTTATCAAAGGGGAGAGGTAGAAAAATTGGAATAACCATCCCTGGAGAATTATGCAGAACTAAAAAGAATGAGGCCTGTATCAGCTGATTTAGAGAGATTTCCAATGTACTATTGAGATAAGAAAGATGTAATTAAGTGTATATGGCATGATTTTAGTTTTCTAAATGCCATTTCATATATGTTGTATGTATATTTACACATATATATACTTATAGAAGAATTAGGGGAAGGATGCCTGGGTGGTTCAGTTATTAAGTATCTGCCTTCGGCTCAGGTCGTGATCCTGGAGTCCTGGGATCAGTCTCCATGCTTGGCGAGAGGCCTGCTTCTCCCTCTCCCACACCACCTGCTTGTGTTCCTGTTCTCTCTCTCTCTGTCAAATAAATAAAATTAAAAAAAATTATTAGGGGAAAATAAAAACAAAGTATTGATGTATACATATTAGATTTTTACCAAGTGAAAAATTTAAAAAGTAAGAATTTAACTGTTCAGTACCTGAAGTTAAAAGAGGACTTCCCAGACTAAATTGGGTTGAGTAAACCCAGTATGAGACACACAGAAGGGAATCTATAGTTTTCTCAGCCATTTTGATTAAGAGTTTTCACCAGTTCTTTAGAATGTAGGCATTGAAGACAACAGTCGTTATCTTTAGTGTATTAGCATTTGCCATAAACTATACAGAGTTTTCATTAAAAAAAAGTTTAGGCATTAAAGGTATACTCACATCATAGATTTTATCTTTGAGTCAACTGAAGGATTGAAAAATAATTGAAAAGATGAGAAAATTAGTGTTATTAAATGCCACGTTGTGTTCTACTACCCATCAGTATATATACATATATGTGTGTGTGTGTGTATATATATATATTTTTTTTTTTTTTTTAAGATTTTATTTATTTATTTGACAGAAAGAGACATAGAGAGAGAGGGAACACAAGCAGGGGGGAGCAGGAAAGGGAGAAGCAGGCTTCCCGTCAAGCAGGGAGCCTGATGTGGGCCTCTATCCCAGGACCCTGGGATCATGACCTGAGCCGAAGGCAGCTGCTTAATGACTGATGGGCGCCCTCCATCAGTATATTTTTAATTGTCTACCGTGTGCCAGGTTAAGCATTGTGCTAGTTTCTACCTTTATAGATTTTAAAGATTTTTTTATTTTTTAAAAATTATTTATTTGAGAGAGTAATGAGGGAGAGCCTGAGAGGGGAGAGGGTCAGAGGGAGAAGCACACTCCCTACTGAGCAGGGAATCCAATGTGGGACTTGATACCAGGACCCAAGGATCATGACCTGAGCCAAAGGCAGATGCTTAACCAACTAAGCCAATCAGGTGGCCTTAAAGATTTTTTTGAAAACTTACTTATTTGAGAGAGGCAGGGGGAGGAGGGTAGAAAGCGAGCATGAGTCAGAGGGGATGCAGGGTGAAAGGGAGAGACAGACTCCCCACTGAGCAGGAAGCCAGCGGTGGGGCTTCATCTAGGAACCTCTGATAATGACCTGAGTCAAAGGCAGACATTTAACTGACTGAGCCACCCAGGTGCCCCTACCTTTATAGATTTTAGATAAGAGGATTTCAGTGAAGGTAAAACCTCACATTCTAGGTCACGGTGAGACAGACAATAGCAAACCCTACAGACTTGGAAAAAAACAAAAAGCAGCTGCAAAAGGTGACAAGACTTATAAGGAAATAAACAAAATGATGGAGAAGGCCATCATTTGTCAAGAGGGTGGTCAGTAAAGACCCCTGAGATTGTGTTATTAGAGATGAGACTAAAAGGTGGGTAGAGAGAATTCTGAACAGAGGGCTCTCATGTCTAAAGGCCTAGATGTAGATAAGGGTTTGGTATTTTTGGCAAACAGAAATGAGCCAGTGTGCCTGAAGTGTCAGTCAGTGAGGGAGTGAATGGCCAGTAAGAGATGAGGTTGCAGGAGAGCCTTATCAGGTGCGGCCTTGTTTGTAGGCCACAGAAAAGAGTTTGTATTTTTTTTTTTAAGAATGTTGTTTGAAACTACTGAAGATCTTTCACATTGGAAGTGGAATAATTCAGTTTACATTTTGAATAGGTCATATTTCAATAGACCATATTGATCTATTATGTAAACTTCCTTATATGTTTCTGTGCTTTCTTATGGATGACTGCCTTGATTCTTCCAGTTTAATTTCCTTCTGTCTATGGGGGTGTTAGAATATCTTGAGTGAGGTCTCACTTTTCTTTCTTTCTTTTTTTTTTTTTTTAAGATTTTATTTATTTATTTGGCAGACAGAGATCACAAGTAGGCAGAGAGGCAGGCAGAGAGAGAGAAGAAGGGAAGCAGGCTCCCTGCTGAAGGCAGAGGCTTTAACCCACTGAGCCACTCAGGCGCCCCCTCACTAACTCCTTTTCATCTAGGAGACCAATAGCTAGAACCTTCAAGGGCTTTGTAGTCTGACCTGGAGTTGAGTCCTTATTTGATCCCTTTTTGCTGTATGACTGTAGGTATTTACATTAGCTTTGGAGTCTGTTTGCTCATCCGTCTCAGAAGGGGTAACTACACCTAACACATAGGGATGTTAGAAAGATTATCTTAGGTAATTTGTAAATGATGCCTGACACATGGAGCTTAGTTCCTGGTTCCCTCCCTTTTCTTCTAAGATAAGATGAAGATTTTTCTTTCCTGAGTAAGATCTGAGTCCCTTGTCTTTCCCAGGCAACTGTGCTGGACCTATAAAGTGATTAAGATGTTAGTATGTGTTTCTGATTATGGACATGTAATCAGCTAATTGATCACTTTATTTATTTATTTATTTATTTGACACAGAGAGATCACAAGTAGGTATTTATTTATTTATTTATTTGACACAGAGAGATCACAAGTAGGCCGAGAGGCAGGCAGAGAGAGAGGAAGGGAAGCAGGCTCCCTGCTGCCCTGCCGAGCAGAGAGCCTGATGCGGGGCTCGATCCCAGGACCCCGGGATCACGACCCGAGCCGAAGGCAGAGGCTTTAACCCACTGAACCACCCAGGCACCCCAATTGATCACATTCTTGAGACCTGTACCTGAAGATCTTTGCAAGTCCCCACATTCAGAAATACCACCATAAAAGGTGACTTCTCTCAAGTTTATAGGTTTTGAGAAAGGATAAAGCCATGGTCTGAGATTGAGAGACTGTGGAAGTTGTGTGCAGAGGTTGTTTTTGGAATCTTCACCTGCTCAGTCTGGACCAAAGAAAGAATAATGGTCCAAGTAGGCTTTGAAATACCAAGACACAGACCTAAAAGAGAGACTTGTAATACATTCTTTATGTGTGTAACTTAAAAATCATTTCCCTGTTCTGTCCAGCTCTCTTTTACTTAATATTACTGAAGTTGCTGAGGCATCATTCACTGAAACCAGTGCCATGGCCGCTATTGGGCTTCTAGAACTGTGTTCTCTTTCTTACTTACTGAATAACTATCATGTCTCAGGCAATATTGTAAGTATTTTATACAAATCTTTATAGTTAATCCTCAAAACAACTCTATAAGGTAGGAACCATTAATATTCCCATTTTCATCGATGAAAAAACTGAGCCCTAGGAGGGTTAAGTAACTTGCTAAAGGTTATACAGTAAAGAGAAGAGACTTGCTTTATGTGTTTCAAAGCAACTCGGCTTTTTTTAGTTAATATTATTTGGAGATAGGAGTACATATGGTACATATAGAATAATCTCATTCTTTTTTGGTCATTTTTTAAAAAGTCTTTTTTAATTATGGAAAATTTTAAATCTATATAAGCTAGAGAAAATAGTATAATGAATTATCATATATCTATCACTCAGCTTCACCAACTCTTATGGCTAAGCTTGCTTCGTCTGTATTGCAGCTGCATTGGATTATTTTGAAGCAATTCCCAGACATTGTATCACTGCATACACAAATACTCTAGTATCTCTAAAGGTGATGACTCTGAAAACCACCAAACCATAATTCGATTATTACAGGTAAAAATACTCCTTAATAATGTGGACTTCCACTCAGTATTGAAATTTCCCTGGTTGTTTCATTTTTTAAAAATTTGATTTGTTAAAATCAGGATCCAAACCAAGTTCATATTACATTACATTTGGTTGATCTGTCTCCTAAATCTAATATTTTCCACTCCCTACCACAATAGAGGTCCTTCTTTCTCTGTGGCAAAAATCTTGCTATTTAATCAAGGCTTACCAACATTAAAGCATTCCGTGCCCCTAGGAGCTGCACCTTGATTGTCAAAAACATGATTTGCCCAGGCTTATAAATATATATATGCTCCTTGTATGTTCCCATGGTTACTTAGACCAAGAGATTGAAGTATTATTTTAAGAACAATGCAAATTAATTATGCAACTTATTGTGCCCTGAGAAGCATTCTAGTTTGAGTTATTGAGTTCTCTGGGGTCATTATTTTATTTCCAAGGTTTTTGGCCATTTTGAGAGGAAAATTGTTTTGGTAGACCTAGTTTATTATGGTGGCTTCATTTGATTTCAGTGATTAACAAGGGTCTTGTACCTCCGTGCTCTGTTAGGAATTACATTGTTTAGTAGATGACAGTAGGACTTGATATAATGGATAGTAAAGATATATTCACTGAAGCAAAAAGAAAAAGAAGTGCATAATATTTCATGGAAACAAGCTGAGTTAGAAAGCAGATGTTTGGAGAACTTTTTTTGCAAAATCGAATAGATGGTTTATTTCTACTGTATGTGAAATATGCAACAGAAAGTGCTAATTAAAATTAGATGGATGGGACACCTGGGTGACTCAGTCAGTTAAGTATCTGCCTTTGGCTTGGGACATGATCCTGGGGTCTTGAGAATGAGTCCTGCAATGGGCTCCTTTCTGACGGGGGAGCCTGTTTCTCCATCTCCCTGCCACTCCCCCTGCTTGTTCTCTCTCTCTTTCTTTCTCTGACAGATAAATAAAATATTTAAAGAAAAATAAATAAATAGGGACACCTGGGTGGCTTAGTTGTTAAGTGTCTGCCTTTGGCTCAGGCCATGATCCAAGGGATCTGGGATTGAGCCCCATATCAGGCTCCCTACTCAGCGGGAAGCCTGCTTCTTCTTCTCCCACTCCTCCTGCTTGTGTTCCTTCTCTCACTGTGTATCTCTCTGTCAAATAAATAAATAAAATGTTTAAATAAATAAATAAAATAAAATTAGATGGATAAAATTGCCTTTTCCTAATGCTTGTGTAGCTGGTTTTAGTAAATATCAAAAAATTTTTGCATCACTAACTAAAATCTTTTAAAAAGTGGCCACACGTGTTAAAATTATTTTTTCTTATTAAAACATTACTGATGATAGATGAATTCCACATTGTGCTGTTGTAACAGGGTTTGTATGTCAGGCCTGTTGCAGTTTGCTACTCATGCAGAGTGCTCGTGTAGTGAAAGGGCACACATTCTTGACTAAATTTGGCTTCCGTTAGGAGTAAGAGCAGTAAAAGTTAAGGACATCCGGAGGATTAACTTTGTATGCTCAGCTCTTCCATCATTCACGTGTTCATTTTTCTATATGGGAAATGCTTTATGTGATATCTGTAACTACCAAACTTTGTGACATTGTCATTTGAGAGTTACTTATATTAAAAGGGTATTAAGATCTGAAAATGTCAGTTCATCTTAGTTGGAACAAAGTCAGGGAGCAACAGTGTGTTTGGACTCATGTTACAGCCACGTGTTGGATAAGCAGAGATTAAGCTGGCTAGACCAGTTAGGACCAATGTGGTAAACCTATGAATTGTAGAAGCCAACTCCAAGGAGACCTTGGTTTGGAGAAAGATGAAGAGTTGCAACAATAATTCCTTCGTGTTTGGGCAAAAGCAGAAAAATTAAATAAGCAAGGAGGGAAACCAGGACCGTATGCTTCTCTGTGTTTCTAAACTTTTTAGAAGAACTACAGTATTTCAATATGCATTAGTTTTACAATTTCCAAGTACTTTGGTGTTCAAAATCTCATTTTTCCCCTTGCATCAAGACAGCTATGTTTCTGTTCTTATTAGAGAAGAGGCTCAGAGAAGCTGTGTTTCTCAAGAAATCACACAGGGGATTAGAACTCATTTTTTGACCCTGGTTTCAGTGTCTGTCATGCCACTGTCTCTGAGCTAATGTGAGAGTAGGAACTATGTTTTTTGTGATCTTGCATCCCTAGTATCACACGTAGTGTCCAGCACACAATTGGTACTTAATAAATGTTTTTTAAGTGAATGCAAAAAAACTGTAAGATTTTATGTTAGCAGATTTTTGGTTTAACTAGTAGTGCTTCTAAACATATTACCTTGGTTTTGGTGTGCATACTTAAAAAGAAAATCTTTGATACACTGTATACTTTTGAAAAAGCAACCAGCTTTATAGTTACAGCAGATCAGAATTTTTCTTTATGGGGTGCCTGGATGGCTCAGTCCTTAAGTTTCGCCTTTAGCTCGGGTCACGATCTTGGAGTCCTGGGATCAAGCCCCGAATTGGGCTCCCTGCTCAGCGGGAAGCCTGCTTCTCTCTCTCCCACTCCCCCTGCTTCTGTTCCCTTTCTGTTGTGTCTCCCTCTGCCGAAAGAATAAATAAAATCTTAAAAATTTTTTTTTCTTTGTAATCTCTGGAAAGTCTTTTAGACATATAAAATATCAAAGGATCTATTTGTCTTTGAACTTAAGCCATTTAAACAGGCAATTTGATTCATTTAGACTATTTGGGGTTTTACTCATTTGTGTCATTGAATTTTAAGTTAACCTTCTTTTCCTCCTTACTCAGTAGAAATTTAGGGTTTTGTGAAAATTCTTTGTAAAGTCTGCTTTGTAGTAACCTGTGATATAGTTTAAAATTTGGTAAATTGTTAAAGGAGTCACTACTATCTAACTTACTTTCAGTCAGGTGAGACCTTGATATGTTGATCTGTTGGTCTGGTAGGCAAAACATTTCTAGATAACATTATCTCTTTTGGAGCTAGAGGTAGTTCAGTATAAGTATAATAGTGTAAGTATGTGTATCTATATGTGAAACCCTACCATCTTTTATCAGCAATAAATATTCTAATCTTTCATTAGGATCCATTTTATTTCTCAGTCTTCAGAATGTCAAGACTTTTTCAAGCACATGTGAAATAAATGTAAATTTAAATACTTCTGGAAATGTCAAATCTATGTGCACTTTTACATTCAAGTACTTAAGTTGGATTTGGAAAATGTTTAATAAAGAAATAAGTCACCTATTTTGTTTGGATGATGTCAGCCACTTCTTGTCAGTGTCTTTCATGTGTCCTTGAATTCCTGCCCAAGAAGGATTTACAACTGCTTAAGAGACATCTTTGAAATGGCAAGTGATTAACTCTAAAGTTATTTGGAGTGTGGATACAGTATTTGGTCAATTTCATTTAAAGAAATTTTGGTTCACTCTTTGAAATGACAGTAACAAAATGGAAATGATGAAATGAGTAAGTTAGTTGTCATATTAAATTTTTAGCATAACTGTTAGCTTGGGAGACCCAAAACTTTGTTTTACATTGCTTTTTATTGTTTTTAGTGTAAATATGCAAGTCATTTTGGTTAGCAGAGAGATGTCTTAATATGGCCTCTTAAAGTTTTCTGACTTCTAGCCTTTTGTGTTACTCAAGGCCATGTTTACTTTGTTTAAAACATTATTATCCAGTCCATTAAAATAAACATTGAAAATAATGAAGTTGTTTAAAATAAATGGGTCATTCTTATTTTTTTTTTAAAGATTATTTATTTATTTATTTGAGAGAGAGAGACAGTGAGAGAGCATGAGCGAGGAGAAGGTCAGAGAGTGAAGCAGACTCCCCATGGAGCTGGGAGCCTGATGTGGGACTCGATCTCGGGACTCCAGGATCACGCCCTGAGCCGAAGGCAGTCGTCCAACCAACTGAGCCACCCAGGCGTCCCGGGTCATTCTTATTTTAAAAGTATTTTAAAATATACTTTTGGTTTAAATATATCTCCTTTTTTTAAGGTACCTGCTTTTCTTTGTTGACATAATACCTAACATGTTTTAGCATCTTGATTGACTGTGGGTAGATTCTAGTCAGTTCTATACTCCCTCTTCTGTTCTGTCCAGGCAAACAGACTCACTGACATTGCCAAGTAATTGTCTCTAATTTAATGAGTTAATTAGTTAACTGTCTCCTGCAAAAGTCAAGTACTGACTCCTTATGGATGAGAAGACTTGTTTTTTTTTTCCCCCTCTGAGCTATACACTTTATCTTTCAGTTCAAATCAAGTTAAAATAGACTAGGAGAGTTGGGGAAAACACTAGCAAAATACCTCAGGGTAAGTGATTCTCTGGCATCATTTATAACCCCAGATACTGGCAAAGCCTGTTCCAGTACTTGGCAACAAAAGCATTTGTTTTCCTTGTTGGCTGCTGTGTCCTTGACTTCTGCTAAGGCTGCTCTATTTCCTCATAAAATCAAGAATGTTGTGAAATCCTGGTGATTCTGTAAGTACAGTATACTTTCTGTGTGCGTGTGTGTGTGTGTTCTGTGTGTAGTGGTGTAATCCTGGCAGACAAATTCAGGTACTACTATTAGATATGAGATACTATGTGGCAAAAAGAAATGGAGAATTAGTTGCCACATTTTGTTAATACTAACTCTGAAATGTTTTCATACTCTTTTTTGAAAACTGACATCTGATTAAGGAAAGCAAGCAGCTCTCAAACAGTTGTAGAAAGAACAAAGATCTCCATAACCCATCTCTAGTATCTTTTTTTATTTTGCATCTCATGTTAGTTCTTCCTTCTTTTAAACTTTCCAAAGGACTCATACCTGGGATTCCTTGTCAGAGGACGTGAGCATTCATATAGTTCTTTATATATGATAGGTATGTGTATATATGTATTGCTGAATCCCTTTTCACAATGACTGAATTGGGAAAAAGCAAGATGTACAGAACAGTATCAGTAGTTATCATTTGTGTAAAAAGAAATAAGTAAGAATATTCATGCATATTTGCATATGTATATATTAGCATGTATATGCATATATTTCATATATGTATAATCATTTATGCATAAAACATCTGGAAGGATATACAAGAAATTGATTGCCTCTGGAGGGGGGTATTGGGTGACTAGGGACTGAGGTGTTAGGAAGACTTTTCACTGTATACCATTTTGTACGTTTTGAATTTTGAATGTGTGACTGTAACATTATGAAAATCATTTAGGAATGCCTGGGTGGCTCAGTCGGTTAAGCAGATGCCTTTGGCTCAGGTCATGATCCCAGGGTCCTGGGATCGACTTTCATGTCAGCTCCTTACTCAGTGGGGAGCTTGCTTCTCTTTCTGCCTCTCCCTGCCACTGACTGCTTGTGTTCTCTCTCTCTCTGTGATAAATAAATAATTAAAATCTTAAAAAAAAAATTTTTAAAGAAAATAATAAAAAAAAAAAGCCTTTAGCAAGGGGTGAAAGTACCCATTTTTTTCTTATTTCTACTCCCACCCTCTTGGTTCAGGCTTCATCCTCCTTCACCTGGATCTTCAGTAATGGACACTTGGTCTCCCTGCCCCCAGTCAGTTTCTGTGCTCTCCAAACCATCTTTTCCACTGCCACTAGAGAAAGCACAGGTTAAATCACAGCTCTGTCCTCTAAAATTTTAGTGTCATCCCATGCCCCCAGAACGGAGTTCAGACTATTTAGCTTAGCATTCAAATTTTCCATCATCTGGTCTCAAACTGCTTTTTTGGTCGCACCTTCTGCATGTAAATGAATCCTATAGTACATTTCCTATACCATTGTTTGGCACTCATATTCTAGTGAGTTGTTAACTTGTCAGTGTCCTTAAATTCTATTTTAGATTGCCTTGTGTTGATTCCTCCTTTCAGTCGCAGTAGTCTTCCTGACATTGTGCCTTTCCCCACTCCTGCCTATCCTATTCTTAACTGTGGTTTTCTGATTTTGGTAAAACATGTCAGATTTTGAAGAACATTGAAGAACAAAGAGCAAAACAAGTAGTTGATGGGAATTGGTGGAATCCACTCATTATTATAGTATGTAGAAAAACATGACTTTATTTTGAGGTGATATTTGTTAGGTGTTTTTAGTAGTACAAGCTGGTAAAAACATGTCTACCTTGGACTACTTCTTGCGCAGGGTAACAAAGCATTGGCTGTAATAGCCTCTGTGGTGTGTTTCAGAATATGACGAAAGAAACATTTTTTATTTAATTTTTTCCTTGTTGAAAGAGCTGGTTGCTTGGTTTAGTCAGAATCACAAATGAGAATATTTGAAACACTTAACCAAAAAGCAAACCAATAGTCCTTTGCTTTGATCCTTTCCACTCCTGTCTTGTTTCCCAGAAGCAACCACTTCTCTTAGCTATTTATTTTGGTATTTCCCTTCATATTTCTATATTGCTATTTCTAGACATTACTGACTTCCCATGATAGTAGTTGAGGACTTCCTTATACTACGTCCTCCTTCCTTCTCCCTCCATTCCTCTCAGTATGTTTATCATTGTAATTAATACTTGTATCTATATTATTATGAGTATAAACACTATTTATTTTGAGCCAAGTCATGTATTATATTTACTTTTTTTTTAAAAAAATATTTTATTTATTTATTTGACAGAGAGACACACACAGTGAGAGAAGGAACCTAAGCAGGGGAAGTGGGAGAGGGGAGGAGCAGGCTACCCGCTGGGCATGGAGCCAGACGCGGGGCTCGATCCCAGGACCCTGGGATCATGACCTGAGCCAAAGGTAGACACTTAACAACTGAGCCACCTAGGCACCCCTACTTCCTGTTTTTGTGCAACAAAAATACCTTTTCATAATTTACTTTCTTATAGAGTTAAAAATTACCTAACTTTTTATTTACTTAGCAATTTGTGTACCTAATACCAATCCATTAAAATTACAAATATTTACTGAATGCCTACAGTGTGCCATTATTCTTGGTGCTTGGGATGCAACAGTGAACAGACAATCTATACAAACTAGACAAAGAGAAAAACTAGAACTAGACAAAGATTCCTTCCTTTGTTGGGAGATAAGCAATAAACAAAATAAAGATGTAAAGTACATAGTATGTACTTTATCACAAAGTGATAGGTGCCAAGGGGAAAAGAAGAGCAACATAAGGGGAACTGGGAATATTTGTGCAGGCATGGGTTATAATACTAAATAGGGTAATAAGAGTAGATCTCATTGAGAAGATGACATTTGAACAAAGATTAATATTCCTCCCAATGTTATTTTCCATATAGCCAAATGCCTTGGGTAATTTAACACTCCATTTTTCCCAGTGGCTTTCCTTCTTGGAGTCCTTTGTCTGCTCCCTGCCAGGACCATGGACTCTAGAGGCCTGCAGCACAGTTCTTGTCCGGGGATTTCTCTTGGCCACTTTCCTGGGTTGGATCAGCTGATTCCTGGATCCTACATCTTCCTCTGACTTGGTTCATGCCTCTTTTTGATGGAGTAAATGCTTCTATAGCTTCCTGAGAAGGTACACGATGGGAGAAAGAAGTATTGAGAACATGGATATCTCAAAGTACTTTTATTTTTATTTACTTATTTTTTTAAAGGTTTATCCATTTTAGAGATGCATGAGCAAGGGGAGGGACAGAGGAGAGGGAGAGAAGCAGCCTGCCTGCTGAGTACCGAGCTGGCTGTAGGACTTGATCTCATGACCCTGAGACCATGACCCGAGCTGAAACCAAGAGTCAGATGCCCAACTGAGTAAGCCCTCTGAATAAGCCCAACTGAATAAGCCCAGCTAAGTAAGGCACCCCTCAAAGTACTGTTAACCTATTCTTAAAACTGATTGAAAGTTTGGCTTAGTTTAGAAATCTAGGCTGGAACTCCTTTATCTTAGAATTTTCAAGGTCTTACTGCACTGTCTTTAAGCTGTCCGTGTTTCTGTTGAGGAATCATTGATCCTTGGATTCATAATTCTTTATAAGTGACCTTTTTTTTTTTTGGTCTCTGAAAACTTTCAGGATTTTCTCTTTATTCTGGTGTTTTGTAATTTTATGATGATGGGCCGGGTCCTGGCATGGGGTTTTTTTTTGTTTTGTTGTGTTTTATTTTGTTTTTTTGACACTTAGTTTGGCAATTTAGTGAGTGTTTGTATTCTTCAATTCTGGGAAATTTTCCGATATTACTGCTTTGATATTTGATTGAAGTAGCTCAATTGGTCATCTGCAACCCAAAAGAGGAGAACTTTGGTTCTTTATGTTTGATCATGCCATAGTATATAAAACCCTTAAAATAATGAGGTATTTATTTGATAGGCAGGTATTATTTTTTTCTTTGTAAAAATTAATCACATAAAAGAAGAATATTTTTGTTTCTTTTTTTCAGCTATTGGAGCATAGAACAAATACCTATGATGCAAGGTCTTCTTTGTCATACTCTTCTTATTCATTTTACTTTCGAAGGTTTAGTAGTTTGTCCTGCACCCCTCCACCCTCCACCTCCCGCCCCCAGCTCATTGCTGTTGGGGTGGAAAGCCTCTAGGAGCCTGCAGGTGTCATCTTCTCACTCTCAGGTCTTGGTCACCTTGGCTGCCCTTTCACCTTTCTTCATCTTTCTCATATTTCTTCTCAAGCATTATATGTTCTGATGAAAAAAGGTCACATAACAAAATTCACCATTTTAAAGTTTGCAGTGCAGTATTGTTTAGTATATTTACAGTGTTGTGTGGTCATTGCCACCATCTAATTCCAGGACATTTTCATTGCCCCCCCACAAAGAAACCCCATATATGTTTAAGCAGTTACTCTCATTTCTCCCTCCTTCCAGTTCCTGGCAACCATGCCTCTACTTTCTGTCACTGTGGATTTGCCTATTGTGGACATTTCATTTGTAAAAGGGATCATAGTCTGTGGCTTTTTGTGTTTGGCTTCTTTAGCTTACAATGTTTTCAAGGTTTGCCCATGTTATAGCCTGTATCAGTTCTTTGACAATGCTCTTAAATCAGCCTCTGAGTATTTTTCACTATCCAGAAAAAAGTCCTGCATTTGTTATCTTTATTATGATTTTGATACTGGCCTTTAATTTACCTTTTCACAGATTATTTTTTTTGGCTACAAGGTGATGTTAAATAATTTTAATTTTTAAGTATACATTATTTATTTTTTAGTATGCCAGTACTGAGGTCGATGGAGAACATTACATGACCCCAGAGGACTTTGTGCAGCGTTATCTTGGACTGTATAATGATCCAAATAGCAATCCGAAGATTGTGCAGCTCTTGGCAGGAGTAGCTGATCAAACCAAGGATGGGTAAGAACCTTTATAAATTTTTTGAAAATGAATGTTTTGCAATATCTTACTAAAAAATAATAAACGCTAAGTTTGCCTATGACCATCTGGAATTTATCAACCGTATCTTTTTCTTAGAAGTTTATAAAAAGTGTCACTTGCTGCCATTATCAAGGATTTGGCATAACTAGCATTTTTTTCTTGTGTGTGTGTTTTTTTTAAACTGTATTTTATATTGAATCTGAACAGAATGGTTTTCAGATAACTAAGTGTATTTCTTTCTTTCGTACAAAAAATATTGAATACCTACTATGTTTTAGACAATGTTCTAAGGCCTAGAATTACACCATTGAGCAAACTGATAAATGCAAAAGTAACATACAAATTTAAAAGTAAACTAGAGCATGTTAGGTTACAAGTGCTACGAAGAAGAATAAATCAAGGAAGAAGGAAGAATTTAGAGGGTGGTATTTATTCGTCTGTCTACTCATTTATTTGACACCATTAGCCAGGCCCTGTCGCACCTTAGTAATATGAGCATAAATAAAACGGGGTTCTTGGCCTTAAGAAGAAACTCATGGCCTAGTGAGAAAGAGGATACATAAACAAAGAAAATAATACTTTGGGAAGGAGGTGCTATAATAGAAGTATATGAAAGTTACAAAGGACACCCAAGAAAACAGGGTTAACTCTGTTTTGGGTGATCAGGACAGCATTATGGATGAGGTGATACTTGAGTGAAATCTGGCAAGATGAACGGGGAGTTGAGTGGTCTGATAAGTAGGGAGGAGAGTTCTAGGAAAGGGAACAGCAGTGGTATGAAACATCAAGGAGAGTGTGCATGTGTGTGCCTGCGTGTGTATGTGTGTTGGGGAGTGACATTGGGGAAGTTGTATTGTGTGTACCTTGGCTGTGGTGTTGCTTTGCTGCTGTTGGAGTTGTGGCTGGAGTGGAACTGGGGACCTTCTGTGCTAAGGTTTGACTGTGTCCCGAAGGCACGTGACTTAGTCTTGGAAGTATTTTTAGCCTGGCAGTGTAGGGGTGTGTGCAGACACAGAAATAGCAAGGTGCATCTTACTGCAGTGTCAGTTTACTCAGGGGGGAAAGCTCACCATTTTTATATTAAAATCAAATATGGTACTACAGAGCAAATGGATTATTTTTATGAATTATGAAGAGAATTTTGTCATGCTTCGTGAGTTCCAGGCTACATCCTCAGGCTTCAAAGGCCCAGGTTCTTTCTCCTACTTGTAGTGGTAGTTGTGTGAAAAACTAGTTAATGAGGAGTTGTTAAAAGTTATTTCTATTACCACAGAAATGATCAGATTTTTAGAAAAATGGTAGGTTGGAGTAGGGTGAGACTTACGTGCAGTGAAATACATTTGGTATTTAGGAAACTACTGTAGTTGTTAAACTAGAAATGTTGGTATCTGAGTTGAGTCCAGCATTAGTATTGTATTTATTTGTGTCTTCCCACAGAACCTAGTATAGTGCATTAGGTCTGCTATGAGTATTTTCTATCTTAAATAAAGATTTTATATAATTTATCAATAGTAGATATTGGGGAACTTACATACTTTTGTGGCTTGCCTCTAAAAAAGTCAAACCGGCTGGCTCAGTTAGTAGAGCATGAGAGTCTTGATTTTGGGGTCATGAGTTCAAGCCCCACATTGGGCTTAGAGATTACTTAAATAAGTAAATAAATAAATTTCATCGAAATTTGACGAAAAGATTCGTCAAATAAGCTGGTAAGTTACTATGGGGTATTCAGTCATTGGATTTCTCAGTAGTGATTAGGCAATAATATGTATGAAAGGTATTTTTAATCAGAATTCAGTCTTTAAAACTTTTAAAGGTAACATATACATTTAGATCTTTTAGAAATTATGAGAGTATTGATTGTCATTAATTTGACCTGAGACCTGCTTTCAGAGTACCCGTATCTTTCCAGATGCTTCGTTTGTGACCATCTGCTCTGGTCCATCTCAGTAAGTGTATTTTTTTTTTTTGATGCCTCATGTGGTTCTCCCAGACTCAGTTGCATCGTTAATGTGGTTGAGTGGAACCAAGGGTTTAAGCTGCCAGAGTAGCTCAAAGATGGGTTTTGGCTAGTGAAGTGTATCAAATAATGTTGATAATGTTCACTTAAAAACAAACCTGTTTCTCTTTCTAAAAGGTAAATCTTTTTCCCCCTTCCCTTCAACAGTAAATCTTTTTTATTTCAGATTTTATTTTATTTTATTTATTTTTAAGGAAATTTATTTATTCATTTGACAGAGAGAGACAAAGCGAGAGAGGCAACATAAGCAGGGGGAGTTGGAGAGGGAGAAGCAGGCTCCCCAAGGAGCAGGGAGCCCAATGTGGAGCTTGATCCCAGGACCCTGGGATCATGACCTGAGCCAAGGGCAGATGCTTAGTGACTGAGCCACCCAGGTGCCCCTATTTCAGATTTTAGAAACTTTTTAATTTTCCTGTTTTCCTCTCTTTGGAGTGAGTCAAATTGGGATTGGGTAGGAAATCTGATGCCAAGAGTTATATCCTAAAAATTAAATGAGTTTATGAAACATTAGATTATTTCTAAAAGCAGAGAAAGGTGGAATTTTCTAGAAGCACAGCAATTCTTTTTTTTTTTTTTTTTTTCTTAAGAGGAGGAGTAGGACAGAGGGAGAGGGAGAAAGAGAATCTTAGGCGGGGCTTGATCTCACAGCCCTAACTAAGATCATGACCTGAGCCAACCAACACTCTGAAACACAGCAATTCTTAACCTTGTATTCATGGCTTGTCTTCAGGGGTTCCTGAACTTGCTGAAATATAATGCAAAAAGAGTGAATTTATATCTGCATTTTTCTGGGGAGAAACCCTAGGTTTTCAGGAGGGGGGTGTCTATGAATTCAAAAAAGGTTAGATATCCTGGTTAATGTTTCTTTAATACTTGTAATTCAAGAGAATCAAAAGCTTTGATATTGTTTAATTTATTCCACGTAGTCAGCCTTGCTCATTTAACATTTAAGGAAAATGAGATCAAGAGAGGTAGGTTGATTTGCCCAATAACACAAAATTCTCTTAATTTTTAGTCCATTTTCCTTCTTACAATCTTTTTTTTTTTTTTTAAGTGTTCTTTATTCCCCCCTACTTTCTGTTTCTCACTCCTTTACCCAGAGCAGTGATGAAAGAATAGAGTATTGCAATTGGTATTTCTTTTTTTATAGCCCTGGGAGATATTTCTTGGTTTTATTGTAGGTTTTTTGTTTGTTTGTTTTTAAAGATTTTATTTATTTATTTGACATTGAGAGACACAGTGAGAAAGGGAACACAAGGAGGGGGACTAGGAGAGGAAAAGCAGGCTTCCCGCTGAGCAGGGAGCCCAAAGCAGGGCTCCATCCCAGTACCCCGGGATCATGACCTGAATGGAAGGCAGACGCTTAACTGACTGAACCACACATGCTCCCCAACCTTTTTTTTTTTTAAGATTTTATTTATTTGAGAGAGAGCGTATGAGTGGGATGAGGGACAGAGAGAGAAGCAAACTCCCTGCTGAGCAAGGAACCCAATGCAGGGCTCAATCCTGGGACTCAGGGATGATGACCTGAGCCGAAGGCAGACACTTAATTGACTGTGCCATGTAGGCAACTCTCTATTGTAGTTGTTCGATGAGAATCTTATAGGTACGGATAATTTGAAATAGCATCACATAACCTTGTTTATAATTACCCCAGACCCAATCTCAATTAATAGAACTAATATAGGCAGGTCTAAATGATTTAGTTAATAAATAAGTGGGGAAAGCAGGTTTAAGAGCAGTGAATACCATACCTTTTTGTGCTCTGGCCTCCCCCACCCCCTGTTCCATGTTTTCTTAGCATGTAAACTGCCTGTTTTCCTCTTCCTCATTCCCTTTGCTCAAATAGATAGTCAAATAAGCAGTAGTGGTTTTGATATAAGAGTTCGCTGTGCAAAGCCATGTAGAAGCAACATTATGTGGTATAAATAGCATGATGGGTTGTCTAAAAGTAAAGGCCATTAGCCAAGTATTTGTGAGATTGTGGCTTAAACTTTGAAGATGGGGTTGGATAATGAAAAGCAAAATGATTTCATGCATCAGATGCAGATTTTGGGAACTATTATTGTGTGATCTGATCTTAAATGTTTAGACAGTTGCTTGTTTGAAACTAACTTCTGGAATTGTAGTTTCTATATTTAGCTCTAGTCGGAAATTCTTCTAGAGGCTCTATTCTCCTCTAATGTATAAAACTATTATTTTCTCTCTGTTTTTCACAACTGTTTTCCTTTAATGTTCTACATACATATAAGAATGTATTTTTTAAAAAAGATTGATTTTAGAGACAGAGAGGGAGAGAGCACTGGGTGGCTGGGAGATTGGGGCAATAAGGAGCAGAGGGAGAGGGAGAGAGAAACCCAAGCAGACTCCCCACTGAGTGCGGAGCCAGATGCAAGGCTCCACATCACCACCTGAGATCATGACCCAAGCCAAAAGGAAGAGTTAGATGCTTTACTGACTGTACCAGCTGGTGCTCCAAGAGTAAAAGTATTCTTCATGCATATAGAAAAATCTTTTATGGAGAAATCTTGGTTGTTCTAAAAATTGCAGAATTACCGTATTAATATTACAAAATTTGATTACTTTCCATTTGGTAAATTTAAAAGGAACTTTGTAGAAAAATTTTAAAACATCCAATTCATAAAATGCATTATTTTGGAGTTATAACAAGAATATATGTTTTTTGTAAAAAGTCAAGCAGTAGTTATGGTAAAAATTGAAGGTGCCCCCTCATCCTCGTTAAAGGAAAACAAACCATCTATTAAAACCATGTATTAAAGTATGAACTAAGCAATGGTTTCTTCACCCAGTTAGTGGCTTGTGGTTTGCATTTGTTCTGCTTAAGTCTTGGTTAAGACCTTCTAACAATAGGGAATTCATTGCAGGATATGGGGAGTAGAGCCTTCAAAATTATTCTGGAACATGTTTGCTTCATGTTCACAGATAAATAGGCTATTTCTTGCTTTATGAAAAGTACTGTTACATTATCATGTGGTATAAAATGCCTATGGGCTAAAAATTGATAAGGGGCATATCAGAGAGACAAAGTGGTCCATGCCCTGCACCCCCTACTTCTTCCCAGTATTTTATACTGAAAATTCAAATATTCAGGAAAGTTGAAAGAATTTTATAATGTGCACTTATATACCTAACATATTCTACCATTAACATTTTTCTATGCTTCCTTTTTTGTATATCCCTCTAATTTTCTGTCCATCCATCTTATTTTTTAACACATTCCAAAGTAAATTACAAACATTGATATTCTTTAAATATTTCAGCATACATATTATTAACTTGATTTCAGTATTTGAGTGATTTCTTTAGATATAAAATTTACAGACAGTGACAAATATAGAACTTAAAGATACGTTTGCAGAATTTTGATAAATACATAAACCTGGGTAATTTCAGGTGGCTTTTTTATTATATTAAAATATATATAATAAAATAAAATATATTTTGTATTAAAATATTATTATAAAATACATATAAAATATATACTAAAATAAAAATACATAACAAAAATAAAAATATGTAATAAAATACATAATTAAATATATATAATAAAAATATAATAAAATATAAAATGTATAATAGACATAAAATATATATAATAAAATAACAAAATATATATAATAAAATTAAAATACATAATTAAAAGTATATAAAATATGTAAAATAAAATATATAATAAAATATATAATATAATAAATTAAAATAAAATGTAATAAAATATATAATATATACAATTAAATGTAAAAATAACATATAGATAATATATAGATAAAAAATGAAATACATTTTAACTATTTTTTAAGTGTACAGTTCAGTGGCATTAAGTACATTCATATTGTTCTACTACCGTCACCACCATCCATCACCACCAATTTTTTCCTCTTCTCATACTGAAACTCCATACCTATTAAAGTGAGTCCTTATTTTGTCACAGTACCCAGCCTCTAGTAACCCCTATTCTACTTTCTGTTTTTAATGAGTTTGACTATTTATTTCATATAAATTGAATAATGTAATATTTGTCCTTTTGTTTTCAAGATTGACCCATGTTACAGCATATATAAATCAGAATTGCATTCCTTTTTTTTTTTTAAAGATTTTATTTATTTATTTGACAGCAAGAGATCACAAGTAGGCAGAGAGGCAGGCAGAGAGAGAGGAGGAAGCAGGCTCCCTGCTGAGCAGAGAGCCCGATGCGGGACTTGATCCCAGGACCCTGAGATCATGACCTGAGCCGAAGGCAGCGGCTTAACCACTGAGCCACCCAGGCGCCCCGAATTGCATTCCTTTTTAAGGCTGAATAATATGAAGTGACTTTTTTTTTTTTTTAATACCACCATGACATTTTTTATTAAGTATATTATTTTAATGCCAGTATAGTGAACTTAGTATTATATTACTTTCAGATGTACAATATAGTGATTCAACAATTCTATATATTTCTGAGTGGTCATCACTGATAAGCGCACTCCTTAATCCTTATCACCTATTTAACCCATCCCCCCACTGCCCTCCTCTCTGGTAACCAACAGTCTGTTCTCTGTAGTTAGGAATGTCTTTCTTGGTTTGCCTCTCTTTTTCCCCTCCTCTTTTGTCCATTTGTTTTGTTCCTTAAATTCCACATGAGTGAAATCATATGGTATTTGTCTTTCTCTGACGTATTTCACTTAGTATTATATACTCTAGCTCCATTCATCTCATTGTAAATAGCAAGATTTCATTCTTTTTTTTTTTATAAACATATAATATATTTTTATCCCCAGGGGTACAGGTCTGTGAATTGCCAGGTTTACACACTTAATAGCACTCACCATAGCATATACCCTCCCCAATGTCCATAACCGCACCCTCCTTCTCCAAACCCCCCTCCCCCCAGCAACCCTCAGTTTGTTTTGTGAGATTAAGAGTCAAAGTTACTTATTTTTAAGTTGCTGATGGTTTTATGTTTCTAAGATTTATTTATTTGAGAGAGAGAGGCACAAGCGTGGTGGGGAAGGGCAGAGGTAGAGGGAAGCAGCTCAAGCAGTGTGCGGAAGGTGGTTGGGAGGGGTAGTGGTGGCTGAATCTTACCTGGATCAGGACCTGAGTTAGAGGCTTAACCGACTGCGCCACCCATGGGCCCCTGCTTTTGTATTTCTTAACTAACCTTTCTTCAAAAAAATTGATCTATGTAACAAAGGTACCTGTGAGTATTGAGGATTGGTTATGTATTCCCCTAATACCTTCTCTCTCTCTCTTTTTTTTTTCCTTAAGATATTATTTATTTATTTGACCGAGTGAGTGAGAGAGAGAGAGAGAGAGAGACTGAGAGCAAGCACAAGCATGGGGAATGGCAGGCAGGGGAGAAGCAGGCTCCCTGCTGAGCAAGGAGCCTGATGTAGAGCTTGATCCCAGGACCCTGTGATCGTGACCTGAGCCCAAGGCAGAGGCTTAACCCACTGAGCCACCCAGGCGTCCTCCCCAATACCTTCTTAACCAACTGAACCTGACCCAGGCACCCTAAGAAATGTACATATTTAGAGTCTGCAGACTTTATATTTTAGACAAAGGTCTACTTAGTTGGAAACCTATGTGGGGGTCCACAGGGGTGGAGTTAGATAACCAATGGGCCCTGGTCTTGTGAAGAGGCATCTTCTGCTTTGGCTCCAGGGAGCTGTGCTACTTTGGAGAGAAAACTGTTGCCCACGCTTGCAGTTTAATAAGAGAAACCAGAAAACTGGATATTTGTGTGAAGTACTTAAGATTTCTTAATGCTGGCAACTAATGTAACTAAAAAAATTATACTTTGCATGCCAAAGAAAACATGTGTGGTCCAAATTCTGTCTGCCAGCCAACTGTTTATAACCTTTGCTAGTTAAGGAAAAAGTCTTCTAACTTTTCTCCTAAGTGGCTCAGTGGGTTAAGCCGCTGCCTTCGGCTCGGGTCGTGATCTCAGGCTCCTGGGATCGAGTCCCGCGTCGGGCTCTCTGCTAAGTGGGGAGCCTGCTTCCTCCTCTCTCTCTCTCTGCCTGTCTCTCTGTCAAATAAATAAATAAAATAAAAAATCTTTAAAAAAAAATAGTAAGTTGTGCTATTGAGTATAAAATGTGTTTGAAAGCTACATATTCTGTATTTCAGGATAATCGTATTTTTTTAAATCTTTTTTTAAAAAGATTTTATTTATTTATTTGACAGAGAGAGATCACAAGTAGGCAGAGAGGCAGGCAGAGAAAGAGAGGGAAGCAGGCTCCCCGCTGAGCAAGGAGTCTGATGTAGGGCTTGATCCCAGGACCCTGAGATCATGACCTGAGCCAAAGGCAGAGGCTTTAACACACTGAGCCACCCAGGAGCCCCAGGGTGATTGTATTTTTTATTTAGATTCCTGAGGCTGTTTCAGAAAAGCCAAGATGGATTTGTTTTTTAATCCATTGTCAGCCTAGTTACTTTTTTTTTTCTTAACATTACTCTTATAATAAAAAGAAATAAGGTAAATAATAAAAATTTCAAACATTTCAGAAATACATACTGTAGAAAATGAAGGCCTTTCTAACTCCCCCTTTATATCATTATTTCATTTGTGTTATGTAATCTTATTAAAACCACATACCACTCATTGCTTTTTCAGGGTGTGTAGATGATGATACTTGATATGTTATAACTTCATTTGTTTTTATTGCTCTAGAATTTCTGTAATGATAACTGTACTTTTGAGTTTTATCATAGTTTTTAGTACACCAAAGCATAGAGTGTATTATGACACGTGACCTGTAAACAGTTTGATTATTATTCTTCCCAGGATTCATTAAGCATTCAAGCTCCTAATTTCACCAAAGATTCTTCCTCAGGGGCACAGTGATTCTTCATCAGGGGCACATCATCGCCTTTAGTGTCCTGAACAATACCACCACAAGGCCTTTTCCTCAATAAAGGGAAAAGGCATAGAATACACCATTGCTTTGGATATGATGTAACTTGTGTAAATTAAACATATTTCAAAGTATTTTATTTAATAGAAGATGAAACTTTGAATGTAAAATATGTCTTTGATGAATGGGGCCATAAAATAAACTGTAAATTGTAGTCATTCCTAATACTGTGTTGAGAAATATGGCTCTCTAAAAAGTCTTGTATTCTGAATTGAGTTTATTCAAGAATATTTATAAGTTCCTATCCTGAATCAACACTGTGCTCTGTGACAAGCTTATCTTCTTGTAGGAAATTAGACTTTATTTTTTATTTTATTTTGTTTTCTTAATGATTCTATTTATTTATTTGTCAGAGAGAGAGAAAGAGCACAAGCAGGGGGAGCAGCCAGCAGAGCTGGCAGTGGGAGAAGCAGGCTCCCTGCTGAGCAAGGAGCCCAATGTGGGACTTGATCCTAGGACCCTGGGATCATTACCTGAGCTGAAGGCAGACGCTCAACCAACTGAGCCACCCAGGCATCCTGGGCATTAGACTTTAAACAATGAATTATGTAATTACTTCAATAAAAGTTTTACAAGGGTCTCTGAAAATGTATAGTGTGTTGCTCTAGGGGTGTGAAGGGTATGTAAAGTCATCTGGGAACTCTGAGACGGTTCTCTTGAGGAAACGATACTTGAGCTGAGCTATGTAAAGATGGGTACAAATTAAATGGACGAAAGTTTGGAGATGGTGGGATAATTCCAAGTAGAATGAAATGCTGAGTGATGGTCCTGAGTGAAAGGAGCATGGATTAAAAATGAATGTGTTAGGGATGCCTGGGTGGCTCAGTCGTTAGGCGGCTGCCTTCGGCTCAGGTCATGATCCAGGGGCCCGGGGATCAGGCACCGCATCGGGCTCCCCACTTGGTGGCAAGCCTGCTTCTCCCCCTCCCACTGCTCCTGTTCCCTCTCTTGGCTATGTCTCTCTCTGTCAAAAAAAAAAAAAAAAAAAAGAATGAGTGGGCTGGAGTGCAGAGAGCAAGGGGACTGTGTGCAGAGATCAGATCCTGAGGGGCTAGGAGACATTAAAGATTAGGTCTTCTCCTTTCTATAGTGTGACTGTAAATGTGTTGCCCAAACCAGGCCATTTGAGAATAAAAGTCAGCACCATTACTAATATAAATAAGTAAATAAATAAGTGTATGTATTATATATTTATAAAAACAGATTCTTAGTATATGTGCTGCCAAAGCGAGCACTAAAAACAGATTCTTATAATGCTTTTACTTGGATACTAGTCACTTCCCAAAAGCAGCAACAGGGTGTGGAATCTTTGCAGCAAGCTTGCTGTGAAAGATAACTCTACACTAGCATATACTGGCTCTATGATAAGATCATTGAAGGTGGGGCACCTGGGTAGCTCAGCTGGTTAAGTGTCTGCCTCCTGATTTTAGCTCAGGTCATGATCTTGGGGTTGTGAGTGTGAGCCCCAGGTTGGGCTCTGTGCTGCGTGAGGAGCCTGCTTGAGATTCTCTCTCTGCACCCGCCACTCCCACTCATGCCCCGCCCATCCTAAAAAGATCATCGAAGACAATTTTAGTGTAATTTTGGCCACTGGCTAATTTCATAACTCTGAGTATTCTAGGACTCAGTATGTTTTAGTTTTCCTCCCTTTTGTTTTGAATTTTCCTTTAAAAAATGTATTTTCCTTAAAAATTTTTTTTACATAGGCTCCATGCCCAGCGTGTAGCCCAGCACAGGACTTGAATTCATCACCCTGAGGTCAAGACCTGTGAGCTGAGACCAAGAGTTGGATGCTTAACTGAGCCACCCTGGTGCCCCTAAAAAATATATTGCCAACATTTCAAACATAAAAAACAAACTAGTGTAGTGAATTCAATATCCTCATCACCAAGTTTTAGTAATTATTAAAATAATTATTAAATTAGTATTATTTATGCCTCTTTCCACTCTTTCATCCCGTGGATTATTTTGGAGTAATTCCAGATGACATATTTTGTTTGTAAATATCTGTGTATGTCTCAAAAAGATAAGAAAAATTACAAAAGCAGAACAAACCTCCTCAAAAACATTAACATCAATTTCTTAATATCACCAAGCATTTGTTATATAATTATTGTCATTTACTAATTTTCTCATAAATTAAAAACTTTTTCTTCATTTAAATCAGAATCCAAATAAGATCTGTATCTTATAACTAATTACTGTATCTTTTAGGTCTTTAACAAAGTTCTCCTCCATATTTTCTTTTAAAAAATTTTTTTAGAAATTTTTGTTTTTGTTTCTTTGCAAGTACAGAATGTTCATGCTACAGTTTCCTCCAGTCTGCACTTACGCTGATTGTGTTTCTGTGGTGATGTTTAACATGTTCCTTTGTCCTTTGTATTTTCTGTAAATTGATTACATGGAAAGCAGTGGGTCTCAACTTGGGTGTTGGCAATTTGCAGTTTGGTGGGTAGAGGCCAGGGTTGCTGCTAAACATGATACATTATCCAGGAGGCCCCCACAACAAAGAATTACCTAGCTTAAAATGGTCCTGTTAAACACCATGGTTGTGACTCTATGATCTAGAGACTATCAGCTTCAGGTTTAATTACTTTTGGTCTAGTTCTTTCTCTTTTTGTGATTTTAGGAGTGATTGCTTATTGCCCAGGTCCATTCATTTATTAGGGGTTCACAAAAGGGTAGTATTCTAATTCTATCATTCCTTCCTTCTTTCTTTATTATCTGGAATACCTCTGTAAAGAGAAACTTCCCTTTTTCAATTATTTGGTTATCTCCTATAGCATATAGTAAAGACAGGTTAAATGCCTGATATTTTCTTTTCTTTACCAACCAGTAATATTTTATATATTATTCCAGGTTGATCTCCTATCAAGAGTTCTTGGCATTTGAATCTGTTTTATGTGCTCCAGATTCTATGTTCATAGTGGCTTTCCAATTGTTTGACAAGAGTGGAAATGGAGAGGTGACATTTGGTAAGGAAAAAAAAAGATTTTAAGTGATAAGTGAAGTCAGTAAGGCTGGTCCAGTCTTTAAATGCTAAATCTAGTAACTGCAAATAGATTGCTGCTTATTTAGGAGCTAGTCAATAAGTGAAGTATTAATTTCCTGAAAGAATTTACATAGATAAAAATTAAAATGGTGTATTTCCTTCAAAACTTTAGACTATTGCAAAAAAGTAAGGAATCTAGGAATGCCTTTGCTCATTGAGTCATTGACACTTAACATTCCTAAAATAGGTGGTATAAAATTTTCTTGTTCTGGGCTAGCCTGGGCAAAATTCTTTATGAAACAGACTGTGAACAACATGGAATAATCATGTCATTCTTTAAGGAATTTTTGGGTAGAGAGTGCAGAGCTTTTCAATAGCAGTCTGGAAAATTGCTGCTCTGTCGTTGTAGCAACAAGAATGGAACCGAAGGAGGGAGTTAAGAACAGTTAGCATTCTCTAAACCCCCATTATAGATTTTTGATTTTAGGAAACAAGCCTAGTATGTTGAAATTGAAATCTGTATTAAATGTAAAATTGATATAAACCCTTTGGTAGACACATAATTTAGCACAGTGTCATTGTTTGACAATCATATAAACTAGAATTTCTATCTGTAGCTGTGTGTTAGTTTTTTTAAAGATGCTTATTTGTGAAAATTAGTTTGTGTTTAAAGTATCTGCAAATTTTTCTGACAACAGGCTTTTCAATGAAAACAATACAGTGTTTTCAAGGATCTTGAACTCTCTTCCCTTTTTTTTTTTTTTTACATTTACACTTTTTATTATAGTAAACACATAAAATCTTAACCCTTTTTCAGCATACAATTCAGTAGTGTTGAGTATATTCATGTTGTTGTGAAACAGATTTCCAGAACTTTTTCACCTTGTAAAGCTGAATTTTAGCCCTTTTATGGTGTGAATTGGCATCAATATGTGGTAGAAAAACTCTTGAAAATCTGGCTTTCCCTGACTATAGTGCTAAATATTTATTTACTGCAGTATTTGTTATATAAAAAACATCTTTCAGTTAAACTCAAAGGATTAAGTATCACTGCCATGGAAATAATGATGAGGAAGTATAGGTATTCAGAAGGACCAGTGGTGCCTTTACTTTGATTTTAGTGGGCACATATTCTAGCTTGGCATTGACCTTTCCTTTTGCCCATTGACCCTGTTATTTTCTGTATAAGAAGATTTTCCCAAATAAACACCAGTGCAGACAGAACTCCTCGGGTTTTTGCATCTGTCTTGGCATGCTTCCTGCTTTGGTGCAAGCTCTGACCATTCTTCTTCCTAAAGGCTGACTTTCCCCAGAAGTATCTAGATTCTGTAGTTTGAAATATGAAACCTTTATCATGTCATCATTCAGTATTAACCATGGACCACTAATAATGCTGCATTTTCCATTTTCAGTAGGTATCACACATTCTCACATGTCTCACTTTCAAATGTTATGCAGCAGTTCTTGGGAAATACTTTGATACAAATATCTGCATTAGGGACAGCATACCTGTGGTTCTATCCTGTGTCCATTGTTTAAGAATTAGATTTCCCAAAACCAAATTGTGGTTTCTTTTGTCTCTCCTACCTTGGTATCTTGGTTCTTTGTGTATCCTCCATTTGCTTTTCCCAATTTTATTTTAAAAAACAAGTTGCTCAAGTCACTTCATCCAATAGAACAATGGAGACTCATGCCAGTGTTGATTAGTAGATTAATCAACTAATGAAATAGTTAATTTCAAATAGATGTGTTTAGGAACACATTTTTTTCATGCAAATGAAAGCTTGGAGTTATTAGATCCCAACTCTATCATTTTAAAGATCTTTTGTTTTCCCCCAGACCATGATGTAAGAGTTAGAATTCTAAGAAAATATAATTAAGATTAAAAGCCAAACAAATCACTTTCCATTGTTATAACACCTGATATGAACTGAAGAACATATAAATCCTCCAAAATTCTGTTTTCATTCTTCTGCTTCATAATCTAGAGATAGGAAGATTCTTATGGAATAATACACAGCTGAATGCCCTTTCAACATTGTTCTTGGAGTCCCTGGCCAGCTGGATGGTTGTCTTGATGTTCACATATTTCCTGAGACTTTGACCATTTTCCTTTCCTGCCTTGCTTCCCTAGTTTTCAGGATCCATTTCGGACAAATTTTCTTAAATAAAAATTATAATGAAGGAGAGAAAGTTTAATTTTATGTTCTTGGGAGGAAAAGCATTGAAACTGTTACAAATGCTATTTAACAAGATTTCTAAGGCCTACTCATTACAGGCTGTTTTCAAGAGGACAGAATTTCAGCATAAGGAAATAATTAACTTGGAGTTTATTTTTATAGGATTTTGGATCTGTGATAAAGGTCAGTTTTCATGTTTGTATCCACTTAATAAAATGAATTATGCTTATTTTAAAATAAATGCTAAAGTAAAAGGAAATTTTAGATCCATAATAACTCTAAATTCTTTTCAACTAAATGGCCTTATGTTTTCTAGTTTGGAAATTGTTTATAGTTTTCTCTTGAGCACATCAGGAGAGAAAGGTGGGAGAGAATATTGGATGTCAGGTGTAATGGAGTGGAGAAAACTGTTATGCCATTGATATCCTGTGGACTATGATGATGTTATCTGTGTATTTGTATATATTGTTCTCATCTATGCTTTTGTTTTTGTAGATACGTTTTTTAATACACATCAGATTAGATACTTAAACTGTGTGCATTTTTTAGAAGTATTTATATAAATACAAATATTGAACAACCTTTACTTGAGTGCTGGAAAAGTTTTGTTTTATTTTTTTAATTTTTAGAGATGCCTCTACTTTGCGGGAGAGGACTTATATTGAGACTTTGGTTATCCATTTCGGAATAGGCAAGCTCAGGAGAGGGTTCTGGAGTTTTTAAAAGAGTGAATACAACCATTAGTTGTTTCCTCTTTGTTCTTCCAATAAAACTTCTAATGCATGCTGTGGATGATTACTTACTGGTTTGTGTATCTGTTGCTGCCTGGTGTCATGAGCCTTGTAGAGGCTGCTGCATGCCTGGTGAGTGCTAGACATATTGCAAACTTGCCTTGGTCTCTGCCAGCCGCCAGCGTACTGGATATTCTGCTCGGTAGCATTAGGGTGAGGTAACCTACATAACCAGTATATACTACCTCGTGTTTTCAGTAGCTGTCATGCATTCGTCCCACATTTAAAAAATCAAAGCCTATTCCTTTAACAAAGATGTAATCCTTCTAAAAAAAATGAAACGCAAACTCCTATTGACTAATAAGTGAATATAAGATATGTTATAGAGTCTAAGTTTTCTACTGAAATCTCACCAACATTGTGTTCCAAACGGCTTGCCTAGGAATGGGAACTCTCCAAAGTAAATTTTTTTCAAGGGCCTACCTTCATCTTCCTACTGTAAAACCCTCAAAAAGCAGGGATTCCTTTTGATTTTATACTGTGTTTCGTTGTCATTAGATACAAGAAATAAATATGTGTTCCATTTGTGCCTCTTTTTCCATGAAGGGAAAAACAGATTGGGTTTGGTTTAGGCATTACCACGGCTATTACTAAAGGTTCAGGAGGTGGAAATCTAGATATGAAAGATGTACCTTCTCTCACTGGAAACAAAGCTGTAGACTTGGAGTAATATGAAAATCTAATAGTAACAAATACCTACTTTAATCTGGTAAGAATTAGAGCTGCATTTGGATGTTCAGATTAAATCAGGAAGAATTTTGAGATTTCTTTCAGATACTGCAGAGATGGTAATATTAATACTCAAGGCCACTAGAGTAGCTTAGAATTAGAGACAAAAAAAAAAAAGGATATGCCATTTGGTGATAGACTCTTTTTTTTTTTTTTTTAAAGATTTTATTTATTCATCAGAGAGAGAGAGAGGGAGAGAGAGCGAGCACAGGCAGACAGAATGGCAGGCAGAGTCAGAGGGAGGAGCAGGCTCCCTGCCGAGCAAGGAGCCCGATGTTGGACTCGATCCCAGGACGCTGGGATCATGACCTGAGCCGAAGGCAGCTGCTCAACCAACTGAGCCACCCAGGCGTCCCAGTGATAGACTCTTGAAGCATCTAGTTTCTTTAGTAATAGAAGCTCTTTAAACATAAACTTATCCTTCCTGAGAAATGGACCTTCACACGTATTTGGCAGGAAGACTACTCTACTGACTGATTGTCTGGTAGTCCCTTCTGGAGGTAGGTAAAGAGTTAATAGAAATACTTTCTTGCTTGGAAAAACAGAGGATGTTGCCTAGGAAAATAATGCCCTACCTGGAAGTAGAGCATAGCAGTGTGGGACTGAGTCTACATGCTATATTGGTTGGGACTTTCTCTGCTAAGTTCCTGTTGTTGAACTTTTTGTTGTTGTTGTTTGTTTTCCTTTGTTTTCTTTTTTGGTCTCTTAGTTGTTCCTCTTCTTTCTCCCCAAGTTTTCCTTCACTGAAAAACTCTTTACTTCCACAAGTCTATTGTTTTTGTTCAGTTATACACAAGGAATTCATTGTTTTGGTGGGAGTCCTTCTAAAAGCCTCTCTGACTTCACTTTAAGAACTGTGCAGGTGAAACTCAGCTATTGAGGACTTTTTTTCCCCCCCTGACAATAAAAATGTTTGGTCTCGAGCCTATTAAGTTGGAAGCAGTGGCTCCTGCTGGGCTGGAATCCTTGGAATCAGGATGTCGTTGGGCTGATGGTAGGTGGGCTGTGTCACAGGGCTGATGGCTTGTATACCTACAGGAGGAGTTCTCTGGCCACACCGTTGGTACAGCAGCTCCTTCCAGGCTCATTCATGGAACAGGCATGGTGGCAGTCTTGGAGAAGAGTGCCAGCCCCGGTCAGAGGTAATTTTGTACTGCAGAAAGGTGAACAAGACCAGTAGGAAGCCCCTTAAGGACCAGGGGAGGGATGAGGGTGGATGAGATGGGGAGACATGGTGTGGGCTGCTGGGGAAATTAAAACCTCTATTAAGACATATTTACATGATATATATGCTTCAATGTGTGTTTCATCTAGTCCTATCATCATAAGTGACTGATACAGCTAAACTGACTAATGTTATACGTCTGTGAACATTTTTACTTAATCACAGTTGTCACCATTACCTGCCCTCCTTTCTTTTGAGCAAAGAGAACATAATGACAGGCGACTTTTGTGTCTGGCCCCAATTCCATTTTCAGAGGAATTATAAACCATCTCTTTCATAAGCCCATGCTCTGCAGGAAGTGAAAAAGTGGTCTATTGTTTTCTATATGTCAGAAAACGAATGGATTCCTATATCCCATAGCTATATCCCATAGCAAAACCGGGCTAGTATAAAACACTAGATCATGATCTTGCTGCCTAAGATGTGACTGTCATAGCTCTTTCATCCAGGCCGGAGCTATGGCCACTGAAATAGCACTCCAAGGAGTGCTGCCTAGAGCCAAAGACCCTTGTTTGCCACTGGAAAGACGGGATTCTCTCTGGGGGGAAAACTTTCTGTGCAGTTTCAGTTAGTTGCCCTGGGAATATTTGAGATTATTGGGGTTCTCTTTCATGTCACGCAGAACTTGATAAAATTGGGTAAGATAAAAACATCATCTCTTTGAGCTATTGCCTCACACAAGTAGAAACTCTCCAGTTCTGGAGCTTTTGTATAACTTTTTTTTTTTTTTTTTTTGATAAGCGCATCCTGGTAAAGTGGTGATTATGAATTGGACCTTAAAACAATAGTTGTACTAATTATTTTTGTAAGCTTCCTGAATTAGCCTTAGGCAGCTGGTAGTCAAAATAATAACAGAAGGGAAGTGGGACACATCAAGAGGTGCCAAAGTGGGTTGGAAATTTTGTTATTCCTAGTAACTATAGTTGTAGCCTGTGACATAGTTAAAATAATTAAAAGTGTCGGGAGGGGGTGGTTAATAAAATACAGCACATATTAGTGGTCATAATAAAACCACATACAAAGTGTGAGAAGTAGGAAATGTTGAAACAAGTACTCATGGAAAAGGACACTTCAGTATTTGGGGAGATTACTATGAGTAATTTAAGCTACCATTTTAATTGTTTCAAAGATATTCCAATAGCTTATTTAGAAGTTGTTAGGAAGTTTACAAAACAGGACTTTAGTTAAAGTTTTTATTATGGAACTTTTTTTGAGTGTAAGTCAGACATTGTAACTTTGGTTCGTAAGTATCCATTTTGTGATTGTAGAAAACAGTTTCATAATTAAGTAAATTTTTGTAGTTTGAAAGCTTTTGAATCTTTGTATTTGATTAGTTTCACACTAATATTCTAATATTTTCTGATCATATAAAGGGAATTCAGTTTTTTTCCACCATTATATAAAACTTCTCTAGTATTATGTGCATTTCTTATCAACTCTTATAGTTGAGTTTTAGGACTTGTGACCTTTAAAATAAAGGTTATCATAAAGTAACTTATTCCCTTTCATACACTTAATATTTAAAATAAATATATATATTAAGTTATTCTCTTTTAAAAAAGATTTTATTTATTTATTTGAGAGAGAATGAAAGAGAGAGCATGAGTGGGAAGAGGTTCAGAGGGAGAAGAGTCCTTGCTGAGCAGGGAGCCAGATGCAGGACTCAGTCCTGGGACTCTAGGATCATGACCTGAGCCGAAAGCAGTTGCTCAACCAACTGAGCCACCCAGGCATCCATAACTTAAGTTATTCTTTTCTGCTTTCCATTAATTTTTTCATGTTTCCTTAGTTTAACACTCAGACCTTAAATATAAGAAATCAATGTGATTAATTTGGGAGTAGAGCAGCTGGTTAATTAAAGATCATAAAAAATCTTCACTGATCTCCCATATTTAGCTCTAAATACTTTTTGTAACCCTTATTATTTTAACTATCTTACAAATTTTAGCATATTTTTTTTACAACTGTTGAAATTCCATGTAGGTTTAAGGGTGAACTTTTGTATTGATTAAAATCCAGGATCCCATGAATTACTACTGAGTTAATTTTTTTTGTTTTTAGAAACAAAAACCCATATATTTAATATGGGTTTATGGAAGGTGAAAATAATTTAACATGGTTTGTAAACTCTGACACAGTGTTGCTAATTAGGCAAGAAATAAATGTTACATTCCATCTGAAAGGAAAGATGAGAATCCCATCTCCCCAGTGACATCCAATGCCTTCTTCCAACTTCCTGATAGCTGTGACCTATTCAGAGCTGTTACATTGAGTCCAGACTGGTAGGATTTCCAGTTCTGGATTCTTCCACCTTCTTATTCTCCCAATAGCAATGCTTTTATCAAGAAAAAAAGGTATATAAAACTAAAGGGAATCCATTAAACCATTTACAATGTGAGATTGGTATCTTATTCAAAGAATTTGCAGAAATTAGAGAAAAGAGCATAGTTGGAGATTATAAAACATTTAACTCCCACTAATTAGTAAAATTGATAGCTATGGATGGTAAAACACTTCCACTAATACAATTGGCATAAACTTGAAAATAATTTTTGTTCTTAAGACATCAGTAAAACAGGCTTCCTGCTTTCTTAACTTTGCTAATGATTCTTTTTTCCTTTCTTTTTTTTTTTTTTTTTGGCATGAGCTTCTAAATTAGGCTATCCAGTCTATGCTTGTTAAAGTACCAGTCATTCGTGAATTGACTTTTATTGTAAGTGTAGAACTGTGTAAGAAAGTGACTGACGTTGTTAGTGCATGAAGACAAGCTGTCAGAGGGTTTTGGTTGTATGTTACACAGCTTGACTGGTTCCTATCTAAAAGTTAGTGTACTGTGTTTAGTCCTTCTTTATTTAAAAGTGAATCACTAATTTCACTTATCTTAAAATATTTTTAATAGTTGGGACTAATAATCATGCTTTTTATGGGGATTTTGAAGCTTTGTGTCAAGACCATATTTTTGACAATATCAGAAGCTTTTAATAAGGTGCTTGCTGCTGAGCTAATGATATGCTTTTGGTAGTATTTCTTATACCTATCTTCAATAGACATTCAGGCTAGTGTGAATGTAATAATCAAGCCTCAATCAAACCATACTTAGTATGACAAATATTGCATTATACTGTAATTTAGGTATTCATGCTTCTGATAAAGGGCTTAATTCGACTCCTTGAGGAATCGGGAAAACACTATTGATTTTTTACTGGAATGCAAAGTAGCAGCCATTTGTAGTGCAAGATACAAATCACTTCCTAATTAAAATAAAATCAGGAGAAATTAAGAATCTCATGGCCTTATATGTAATGGTACACAATCTTAAGTGTAAAATTATATTTTGTATCAATTGTGTTCCTGTGCATGGGTTTCTGGGCACAAAAGATTTTGCAGCTAATCTTAATAGAAGCAGATAATATTGACTTGAAATTTCTCTTAATTTCTTTCTGTAGGAACATTGCAGTGGACTGAACTACTTACTCCAGATATAATTTATTTATTTTTGTTTTCCTTTTTAAGAAAATGTCAAAGAAATATTTGGACAAACTATTATTCATCATCATATCCCTTTTAACTGGGACTGTGAATTTATCCGACTGCATTTTGGGCATAATCGGAAGAAGCATCTTAACTACACAGAATTCACACAGTTTCTCCAGGTGAGCTTAGTTTTCATAACTGGTATAAATACATGTCATTTCTCCTCCACTTCCTTCCTTTTTAGTTTTATTACCAAAAATAGCAATTCCTTGTGGCATTACATGCCCATTTTTCATTTCCCACTCCCAGAGGCAACTTTTTAAAACTCCTACAATTATTTCTTTCGGTGATTACTTCCATAGCTTTAAATAATAAACTCACATTGGCACTTCTACTTTTTAAAAATCTCTCTTTTTTTTTTTTAAAAGATTTTATTTATTTATTTGGCAGACAGATCACAAGTAGGCAAAGAGGCAGGCAGAGAGAGAGGAGGAAGCAGGCTCCCCGCTGAGGAGAGAGCCTGATGCGGGGCTTGATCCCAGGACCCTGAGATCATGACCTGAGCTGAAGGCAGAGGCCTTAACCCACTGAGCCACCCAGGTGCCCCTGAAATCTCTTTTTTTAAATTGAAGTATAGTTCACACACAATGTTAAATTAGTTTCAGGTGTACAACATGGTGATTGCCTATTCTGTGCTCACCACAAGTGTACCTACTGTCTGTCCTCATACAATGCTGCTGTAGTACTGGGCATTATATTCCCTATGCAATGCCTTTCATCTCTGACTTATTTATGCCATAAATGGAAACCCGTACACCCCTCTTTCCTTCACCCATTTTGCCCATCCCCCACATGCTTCCCTTTTGACAACCACTAGTTCTCTGTATTTATGGGTCTGTTTCTGCTTTGTTCATTTGTTTTATTTTTTAGATTCCACATATAAGTAAAATCATATGATATTTGTCTTTGACTTATTTCAGTTAGCATAATACCCTCTAGGTCTATCACTACTGCTTTAAATGGCAGGATCTCATTTTTTTCATGGCTAAGTAATATTTCATTGTATGTATATACCACATCTTCCTTATTCATGTATCAAGGGATACTTGGGTTGCTTCCAGGTATCTTGGCTATTGTAAATAAAGTTGCAATAAACATAGAGGTTCACATATCTTTTCAAATTAGTGTTTTCATTTTCTTTGGGTAAATACCAAGTAGTGGAATTATTGGATTGTATGGTGCTTCTGTCTTTAATTATTGCCAGGAGGCTCCGTGCTGTTTTTGTACAGTGGCTGCACCAATTTGCATTCCCACCAACAGAGCCTGAGGGTTCCCTTTCTCCACATCCTCAACAATACTTGTGATTTCTTATGTTTCTAATACTAGCCATTCTAATAGATGTGAGGTAATATCTCATTTTGTGTGTGTGTGTGTGTGTGTGTTTTAAAGAGTTATTTATTTATTTTAGAGAGAGAGTGTGGTGGGATAGAGGGACAGAGGAAGAAAGTGAGAGTGTCTTAAGCAGACTCTGAGCTGAGCAGAGCCCAACACAGGGCTCAATCCCATGACCCTGAGATCACAACCTGAAACCAAGAGTTGGATGCTTAATGAACTGTGTTGGCCATCTAGATGTTGTCTTGGAAAAATGTCTGTTCGTCTCCCCTGCCTGTTTTTCTGCAAATATTTTCTCCCATTAACTACATTGTCTTTTTCTTTTGCTGATGGTTTCCTTTGCTGTGCAAAAGCTTTTTTTTTTTTTTTATGTTTTTTTTTTATGTTTTTTGGTTTTTTTTTTTTTTCCAATTTATTTATTTTCAGAAAAACAGTATTCATTATTTTTTCACCACACCCAGTGCTCCATGCAAGCTGTGCCCTCTATAATACCCACCACCTGGTACCCCAACCTCCCACCCCCCCGCCACTTCAAACCCCTCAGACTGTTTTTCAGAGTCCATAGTCTCTCATGGTTCATCTCCCCTTCCAATTTACCCAAAAGCACATACCCTCCCCAATGTCCATAACCTTCCCCCCTTCTCCCAACCCCCCTCCCCCCAGCAACCCACAGTTTGTTTCGTGAGATTAAGAGTCACTTATGGTTTGTCTCCCTCCCTATCCCATCTTGTTTCATGGATTCTTCTCCTACCCACTTAAGCCCCCATGTTGCATCACCACTCCCTCATATCAGGGAGATCATATGATAGTTGTCTTTCTCCGCTTGACTTATTTCGCTAAGCATGATACGCTCTAGTTCCATCCATGTTGTCGCAAAAGCTTTTTATTTTGGTGTAGTCCCAACAGTTTACTTTTGATTTTGTTTCCCTTGCCTCAGGAGACATTTAGAGAAATGTTGCTAAGGCCAATGTCAGTGAGATTCCTGCCTATGTTTTCTCCTAAGGGTTCCATGGTCTCAGGTCTTATATTTAGGTTTTTAATCCATTTTAAGTTTATTTTTGTGTGTCGTGTAAGGAAGTGGTCCAGTGTCATTCTTTTGCATAGTTTTGTCCAGTTTCCTAGCACCATTTATAGAAGAGACTGTCTTTTCCTCATTATATATTCTTTCCTGTTTTATTGTACATTAATTGACTGTATAATTGTGGGTTCATTTCTACGCTCTCTGTTCCGTTTCATTGATCTATGTGTATTTTTGAGCCAGTACCACACTGTTTTGATTACTAGAGCTTTGTAGTATATCTTGAAATCTGGGACTGTCTTACCTCCAGCTTTATTATTCTTTCTCAAGATCGCATGGCTATATGGGGTCTTCTGTGGTTTTGTACTCTACTTTAAAAATGTTCACTTTTAGGTATTTTTTCATTGAATTTGAACTGTGGAAGATTAGGAGCTGATTCTTTCACCCCCTCTCTCTATCCCACAGACTTGGATACTTTTTGTCTCCATCACCCATATAATTATGTTATGATTCTGCTTAGATCACTAATCATATTTTAATTATGATAATTTTATAAATACTGTGCATGACTAAAATGATTACTTTTCTTAGGATTTCTAGTTCTTCTTATTTGTTTATTTTTCTATGTATTAATGCTAATTCATTCTTAAATTTTGCCTCAGTTATTAACATCTCATTTTAATATATTTACAACATTAGGTATTCATTCTATCAATTTTGTCTTTTTGGAGCTCTCTAGGAGCTTTTTCTTTTTTAAAAAATCCAGGTAAAATTCACTTAACATCAAATTAACCATGTAAAAGTGCATGATTTAGTAGCATTTAGTGCGATCCACAGTGTTGTGCAACAAACCTTTCATTACCAGAAAAACCCCTCTGTACTCATTAAGCAGTCAGTCCTCATTCCTGTTTCTCCTCAGCTCCTGGCAGCCACCAAACTACCTTCACCTCTGTGGATTTACTTCCTCTGCATAGTGCATATGCAGTAGCGCCCCCCCCCCCATTATTTACAGTTTTGCTTTTTGCAGTTTCAGTGTACCTGCGGTCAGCCGCAGTCCAGAAGCAGATAATCCCCCTTCAGATGTATCATCAGAAGTTCAGTAGTAGCCTAATGCTATGTCACAATGCTGACACCATTCACCTAACTTCATCTTATCACTTAGGCATTTTATCTCCTCAAGTTATCACAAGAAGAAGGGTGAGTAAAGTACCGTAAGATATTTGAAGAGACAAGAGAGAAAGAGACCACATTCACATAGCTTTTATTGCAATGAAATGTTATAATTATTCTGTTTTATTATTATTTTAGTGATTACTGTTAATCTCTTACTATGTCCAATTAGGAATTAAACTTCATTGTATGTATGTATGTATGGGAAAAAAACAGTATATATAGTTTTTGGTTCTATGTGCAGTAACAGGCATCCATTTAGGGGTCTTAGATAAAGACCCATGGATAAAGGAGGACCACTGCTGGTGGAATTATACAATATGACTTTTTATGTCTGAACTTTTCTCACTTTGCATAATGTTTTCAGGGATTATCCATGTTGTAGCATGTATTACTACCTTACTTCTTTTTACAGCTGAATAATATTCCATTGTATACATATACAATATTTTGTCTATCCATTCATTAGTTGATGGACACTTGGGCTGTTCTCACCTCACCTTTTGGCACTTGTGAACATTGGAGTACATGTATTTGTTTGAATACCTGTTTCCAAATCTTTTGAGTATATCCCTAGATATGAAATTGCTGTCACGTAATATTATCTTTAACTTTTTGAAGAATTTCCAGACTGTTTTCCACAGTCCCTGCACCATTTCCTTGGAACTTTCTGACCTGCTTCATGGTTGCAGGCTGGTGTTCGTACTTTTTGCGTAGCTGTCAGTCTGTCAGTCTGTTATCTACCTTCACCGTGAGAAATCCATTTGTTTTTCTTTTATGTTGACTCTCCTGTTTTTTGTATTCCATCTCTTCCTTTATTATGGTTTACTTCCTCTTTTTGGTGGAATGCTTCCTGCAAGGGCTTCTTGAGGAAAGTAAAATAATTTTTTTGTGAGACTTTCCATATCTGAAAAACTCTGCACTGTTTACACTTAGTATGATTGGGTATAGAATTCTTTTTTTTTTTTTTTAAGATTTTATTTAGTTATTAGAGAAGGATTGAAAGAGGGGCAGGAAGGAGAAGCACTCCCCACTGAGCAGGAAGCCAATGTGGGGCTGGATCCCAGGACTCTGGGATCATGACCTGAGCCTTAATCAGATGCTTAACTGACTGAGCCACCCAGGTGCCTGACTGGGTATAGAATTCTACTAGGAATTATTTTCCTCCTAATTTTGAAAACATTTCTCTTTTATTTTCTTGCTTCCTGTTTCGACACTGAAAAATCCAGTGCCATTCTCATTCTTGATTCTGTTTTGAAACATTTATTCACTCTGGAAGGTTTTTTTTTCCCCTTTTCTTCAGTATGTTGAAATTTCATGATGATACTCCTTGGTGTGGGGCATTCAGTGGGCTCTTTGAATTAGAAAACTTTTGTCCCTCAATTCTTGAAAATATATATATATATTTTTAAGATTTTATTTATTTATTTGACAGAGAGAGAGAGATCACACGTATGCAGAGAGGCAGGCAGAGAGAGAGGGGAAGCAAGCTTCCTGCTAAGCAGAGAGCCCGATGTGGGGCTCGATCCCAGGACCCAGAGATCATGACCTGAGCCCAAGGCAGAGGCTTAACCCACTGAGCCACTCAAGCGCCCCTTGAAAATATTCTCATTACTTTTCTTTTTTTTTTTTTTTAAATCTTTTTTTTTAAAAGATTTTATTTATTTATTTGACAGAGCGAGATCACAAGCAGGCAGAGAGGCAGGCAGAAAGAGAGGAGGAAGCAGGCTCCCCGCTGAGCAGAGAGCCCGATGCGGGCCTCGATCCCAGGACCCTGAGATCATGACCTGAGCCGAAGGCAGCGGCTTAACCCACTGAGCCACCCAGGCGCCCTCTCATTACTTTTCTTATTTATTTTCTTTCTTTCCTTTAATATGGTAAGCATATTAAATGTATGATTTAGTTTTTTCTTCTCTTCTACTTTTGAATATTTTATTAAGTTCTAATTTTTGTTACATTTCAAATTTTCAGTTAAAAAGAACTGAATATTCCTTTCTGAATATTCCTTTTTAAAAAATAGCATATTCTTTTTTCATGGATGTGCTATACTTCTCCCTTCTCCAAAGATATTGAAGGCAGGTGTTTTCTTCCTTCCCCTGCGAAATGTCTGTTTTCTCCAAGTTTCTTTTTCTTTGTTTGTGTTTCTTTGTTTGGCTTTACTCATGTCTGATTGTCATTGGACTTCTGCTCATATTTAAGATTAAGGCTTATTGAGTTCATGGTACTACTTATTAACGCTTGACCTTATTGTAAAGTTCGCTGGCTGGGCTGTTCTTTTGGGATCCCTCTAATGTCTGTATGCTCAGGTCTTTTCTTTAGCATGCCACCTGGAATATTCAATCTGACATTCTGGTTGCTGAATTTGAGAGGAGGGCTGGAGGTCTCAACATTCAGTATGGAGATGGACTTTCTTTTTTTTTTTTTTTTTAAGATTTTATTTATTTATTTATTTGACAGACAGAGATCACAAATAGGCAGAGAGGCAGGCAGAGAGAGAGAGAGAGAAGCAGGCTCCCTGCTGAGCGGAGAGCCAGATGCGGAGCTTGATCCCAGGACCCTGGGATCATGACCTGAGCTGAAGGCAGAGGCTTTAACCCCCTGAGCCACCCAGGCGCCTGGAGATGGACTTTCATTGACTTATCTCTTTTCAACTGCACCTGGTCTCCCCTAGTCTGAAGACCCTCTGTTACATTCTCAAGGCAGTGAACCTCTAGTTTCCTCCCAGGCTTGGGAAAGGGCAGAATCCTGGCTACAGTGAAGCAGTGCAGGTGACTCACTGCATTTTAAACAGACTTCCCTCTAAACCTCCTATCTGTAGTTCCACTTTCACTGTCACTTCTGCGGGTACTAGTGTAGCCAATTCCTGAGAGTTTTGGGGGGTCTTGGATTAGGGGTCTTAGTCATTGAATTGCTTTTTGGTTTTTTCCATGTCCAGTTTTCTTGAGTCTTATCTGTCACTTGCCTTTCTGCTCTCTAATCTTAAAAATGTAGTTGCTATCTTCTTTTCTGTTCTCTTTGTCCTTGAGTGTCTGTTTTTAGTTCCTTTTCTGTGATTTTAGCAAAGAGTAGAGTTTTAGAAGACACCAGAGTTACATTACTAGTCATTCTCATTCACTGCCACAGTTTCTGAAGCTCAGCTGTTTTCATCTCATAGTTAGATGAAATACATTTTAACATGAGCGTAACTTCGTTTTTTTACCCTTTCCTTCAGTTACCCTATCCACACTTGAAATCTGAAAGCGTACTTGTTTTATTTTTTATTTATTAGAGTATCTTTATCTTTTAAGATTGAGGCGTCATTTTAGAGTATTTTAGGTATTTTATCTTTTATAAGCCTAGGATATTGTTTTTCTTTAGGTGCATGATCACAGTTTGAACACGATATCCTGTAGGTGTGGTTGTTTGTAGAACCCAGTGCTTGTTTCTAACACTTGCACATTTAGTGCCTATCCGACTGACACTGTAAACTGTGCAAACCGGAAAAGTAGAAAATATTATTTATTTGAGACATGATTATTTAAAAAAGGAAATGATCCCTGAAACTAAGACTACACTATACAAATTTGAATTTAAATAAAATCTTGAAAGAAAAAAAAATAAAATTAAGAAGGAAATGTTCTTCCAACTCGTGTTTTTTAAGGTTTCTCTAAAGATGGTTTGTTCTTGTCATTGGTTCCCTCACATTTATTAAGGAATATCTAATTCTACCCTGATATATTACTTATACTACCTAAACTGGAGAGCTTTAGATAGGAACCTTCTTTTTTCCCCTTTTGTTTTGTTTCTCATTTGAAGTCCTTAATGTTAATTTTTTAACCTTTTTATTTTGAAAGACTTTAAGTATATTTAAAAATAGAACAATGTAATGAATTTCCATGTACCCATCAACCAGCTTTAGCAGTTATTAACTGTTGGCCAGTCTTATTTTGTCTATAGTCTCCACAGTGCTTCCTCCTGGACCATTTGGAAGCCAATCTGATACCCTCTACAGTTTCATCTGTGATACTTTTCCTATGTATTTTTAAAAGATACTTAGGAGTCCTTCATTTGTTAACCTAATAGAAAACAGAAAATCTATCCTTCCATCCTTACTCTTGCAATGAGGATTCTGCTTTGTCTTTAATATAAAGGTCCACATTTTCTCTAGTACCGAGTGTCATTAATAAGGCTTCATTGTGTCCATGGTTGCCACTGGATATTTCTGAGAGACAAAGACATATAGATGGAGAAGACAAAGACTTGACAAAAACATAAAGAAGGAGGAAAAAGGAGAAGTAAGGAAGGCAAAACATATCAGACATGGAGTGGACCTGTGTCTATTTCTGATGCTGCTTAGGAATACTCTTTCTGTGGGGGATACTTCCAAGAGTATTTTAAGGTTGGAATAAAGACCTAAAATTCCTGTTTCATTTGAGTGATATGGTTGGAGGTGCTAGGAAGAAATGGAGTGAGTAGGGGGAATGAAGAAAGTAGAAGAGGACAGAATTCACAAATATGTGGAGATTATACAACACATTCCTGAATAATTGATAATCATAGAATGAATCAAAAGGAAAATCAAAAAGTGTCATGAGACAAATGAAAATGAAAACACAACATACCAAAATGTATGAGAAGCAGCAAAAGCAATTCTAAGAGGGAAGTTTATAGTAATAAACACCAACATAGAGAAAAAATTAAGAATCTCCCTTTACATCTCAAGGAGCTAGAAGAAGAATAAACTAAGGCCAAAGTTGGCAGAAGGAAGAAAATAACAAAAGTCAAGGCAAAAAAAAAGGAAATATAAGAACTAGAGACACAATAGAAAAGATCAATAAAACTGAGAACTGTATATTTTTAAGATAAACAAAATTGACAGATGTTTAGATTGAGGAAAAAAAGAAATGAAAGAGACATAAATGATAAGAGAAATACCAAGGATCATAAGAAACTACTTTGAATATTTCTATGTCAACAAATGAGATAACCTAGAAGACATGGATAAATTCCTAAAAACATATATCCTACCAATTCTGAATCATGAAGAAATAAAAAATCTAAACAGACCAATTACTAGCAAGAAGGTTGAGTCAGTAATTTAAAAACCTCCCAAAAGGGGCGCCTGGGTGGCTCAGTGGGTTAAAGCCTCTGCATGACCCCAAGCTCCTGGGATGGAGCCCCCGCATCCTGTCCGGCTCTCTGCTCAGCAGGGAGCCTACTTCTTCCTCTGTCTTTGTCTACATGTGATCTCTGTCTGTCAAATAAAAAAAAAAAAAAAAAAAACTAAAACAAAAACCAAACAACAACAACCAAAACAAAACAAAAAAACCTCCCAAAAAGACAACTATAAGATCAGATGGCTTTCCTGGTGAATACTACCAAACATCTAAAGAAGAGGTAATACCAATCTTTCTCAGACTCTTCCAAAAAGTAGACGAGGAGGGTAAACTTCTTCCAAATTCATTTTACAAGACCAGTGTTAACCCTGATACCAAAGCCAGACAAGGACTCTGCAAGAAAAGAAAACTACAGGTCAGTATTCCTGATGAAGATAGATACAGATAGCCTCAACACAATATTAGTAAACGGAATTTTAAAGATTTTAAAAAATTATTTATTTACTTGACAGAGCACAAGTAGGCAGAGTAGCAGGCAGAGGGAGAAGGAGAAGCAGGCTCTCTGCTGAGCAGGGAGCCTGGTGCAAGACTTGATCCCAGGGCCCTGGGATCGTGTCCTGAGCCTAAGGCAGACACTTAACTGGGCCACCCAGGTGCCCAGTAAACTGAATTTAATAGTACATAAAAAGAAGCATACACCATGATAAAGTTTGCTGGAATGCTAGGAGAATTCATCATATGTAAATCATTACATGTGGTATACCATATTAACAAGATAAAGAATAAAATCATATGATCATCTCTATAGATACAGATACACATTTGACAAAATTCAATATCCTTTCATGATAAAAATGCTTAGCAAATTAGCTATAGATGGAACATCCCTCAACATAATAAAGCATATACACGACAAGCTCATAACTCACATCATGCTCAGCAGTGAGAAGCTAAGAGCTTTTAAGATCAGGAAAAAGACAAGAAGTCCACTCTTACAACTTTTATTTTAAAAAGTACTGGAAGCTTTAGCCAGAGCAATTAGTCTAGAAAAAGAAATAAAAGACATCCAAATTAGAAGGGAAGAAATGAAATTGTCCCTTTTTGCAGATGCCATGATATATATAGAAAACCCTAAAAAAAAGTACACACACACACACACACAGTGTTAGCACTGATAAATGGCTTCAGGGAAGTATCAGGGTGCAAAATCAAGATACAAAACCAGTTGCATTTCTATACATTAACAGTGAACTATTAAAAAGAGAAATGAAGAGAATCCCATTTGTAGAACATCAAAAAGAATCAACTACTTAGCAATAAATTTACCCAAGAAAGTGAAAAATCTGGTCACTGAAAACTAAGCCACTGATGAAAGAAGTTGAAGACACAAATAAATGGAAAAATAATTGTGTTCATTTATTCAAAGAATTAATATTGTTAAAATGTACATACTATCCAAAGTGATCTGTGGATTCAACACAGTCACTATCAAATTCCAATGGTACTTCTTAACAGAACTAGAGAAACAGTCATAAAATTTGTATGGAACCACAAAAGACCCCACAGAGCCAAAGCAGTTTTGAGAAGAACAAAGCTGGAGACCTCACACTTTCTGAATTTAAACTATAGTATGAGGATATAGTACTCAAAACAGTATGGTTTTGTCAAAGACCAGCACATAGATAAATGGAACAAAATAGTCCTGAAATGAACCCATGCATATATGGTCAATTTCTGACAAAAGAGTTAAGAATACACAATGGAGGAAAGGTAGTGTTTTTAATAAACAGTGTTGGAAAAACTGAATGTCCGCATGCAAAAGAATGAAACTGAACTCCTATATTATACCATACACCAAAAACAAGTCAAAATGAATTAAAAACTTGAGCATAAGACCTGAAACTTTAAACTCTTAGAAGAAAACATAGTAGGTAATTTCCTTGACTTCAGTCTTGGCAATGATTTTTAAAATTTGACACCGAAAGCAAAGGCAGAAAAAGCAAAAACAAGCAAGTAGGATAACATCAACGTGAAAAGCTGCACAGTAAAGAAATCAATCGACAAAATGAAAAGGCAACCACTGGAATGGGAGAAAATATTTGCAAATCACATATCTGATAAGGGATTAATATCTAAGATATACAAGGAACTTATACAACTCAATTACATACATATATACATAAAAATAAAAATGGGCAAGGGACCTGAATAGTCATTTTCCCAAGGAAGACATTCAAATGGCCAAGAGGTATAGAAGTTTTCAACCTCACTAATGATCAGAGATATGCAAATTAAAACCACAATGAGATGTTACTTCACTGTCTATTATCAAAAGACCAGAGACAACAAATGCTGGCAAGGATGTGCAAAAAAGGGAACCCTTGTACATTGTTGGTGGCAATGTAAACAGGTACAGCCACTATGGAAAACAGTTTAGAGGCTCACCAAGAAATTAAAAATAGGGCACCTGGGTGGCTCAGTGGGTTAAGCCGCTGCCTTTGGCTCAGGTCATGATCTCAGGGTCCTGGGATCGAGTCCCACGTCAGGCTCTCTGCTCAGCAGGGAGCCTGCTTCCCTCTCTCTCTGCCTGCCTCTACCTACTTGTGATCTCTCTCTGTCAAATAAATAAATAAAATCTTTGAAAAAAAATTAAAAATAGAACCACCTTATGATCCAGCAGCCCACTTCTGGGTATGTATCCAAAGAGGAAAAAAAGTCACTATTTCAAAGAGGTAGTTGTACTCCCATGTTTATTGTAGCATTATCACAATAGCCAAGGTATGGAAGCAACCTTAGTGTCCATTGGCAGATAAATGGATAAAGAAATTGTGTGTGTGTGTGCGCACATACACAGACACACAAACTAGAATAGTATTCACTCAAAAAAAAAGAAGGAAGTCCTGTCCTTTGCAATAACTTAGATGAACTTGGGGGACATTACACTATGTGAAACAAGCCAGACAGAGAAAGCCCTATTACAAGATAGCATTTCTATGTAGAATCTTAAAAAAAAAAAAAGTTGAACACATAGCAACACAAAGTAGAATAGTGGTTGCCAGGGGCTCATTGAGGAGTGGGGTGGTAAGAGAAAGCAGGAGAAACTGGAAAAAGGTTACAAACTTTCAATTATAACATGAGGAAGGTCTGAGGATGTACAGTGTATCATGGTGACTATGAATAATACTGTGTTGTATAATTGAAATTTTTTCAATAGACTGTTTAGAGAGGTGGGAGAGGGCAGACTCTACCCTGTGAGTGGAGCCCAACACAGGCTCAATCTCAGGACCCTGCGGTCACAATCTGAACTGAAATCAAGAGTTGGACACTTAACCAACTGCATCACCAAGGCACCCCAGTATAATTGAAATTTGCCAAGAGAGTAGAACTTGAGGGGTCTCCTAAAAAAAGATAACTATGTAAGGTAATGGATGTGTTACTTAACATGGTGAGATTCCTTTCACAGTGTATGAATATATCAAATCATGTTTCACACTTTAAATATATTATGATTTTGTTAATTTTATCTCAATAGATATTTAAACATTTTTTTAAAAAGTAGAAGAGAGGGAAAAGAAAACTTTGTCAAATCATGCTGGTTGTTAATTTTGTACTTATCAGTTGATTTTAGCTCTCCACTCCTGTTGCTCTTTTCAAGGAAATCCAAACATTTAGATGTTTGATGATAGGTGTTACAATGTTTAGATGTTTTCCTCAGGGTTATCATCTAATTTTTTAAAGTTATGACTATTGAAAGATTTAGTAGTTTTCATATACTTGTCTCTAGCCTGCCAACCTGTTAAGAAAAAATATTTTAGAAACTTGTTTTATTGCTGGGATGCCTGGGTGGCTCAGTTGGTTAAGCATCTGCCTTCAGCTCAGGTCATGATCCCGCTTCTCCCTCCGCCTGCCGCTCCCCCTGCTTGTACACTCTCTCCCTCACACAAATAATTAAATAAAATATTTTAAAAATGTTAAAATATTGTGTTAACATTTAACAGTGTTCTGTTGGAGAGAGATAATGAGCAAATATATTGCTTCTTTTAGAGGAGGAGGCAAGCATTCTCTTATATGTGAATTTGGTTATTATGGTCAAACCACACATTCCTCAGTTTTCATTTGAGCACCTGCAAATAGAAAAGATGTCCTTAGGGGTGCCTGGGTGGATCAGTCAGTGGAGTGTCTGCCTTAGACTTAGGTCATGATCCCAGGGTCCTGAGATCGAGCCCCCACACCAGGCTCTCTGCTTACTGGGGAATCTGCTTTTGCCTCTCACTCTCCCTCTTCCTCTGTGTGCGCGTGCTCTCTTTCTCTCAAATAAATAAAATCTTAAAATGAAAGATGTCCCTTTAAAGAAAATTAGAGAAGTAAGTTATATAACATTAAATATTACAGCCTGTCATCTAGAGCATATTGAACATAGCCTACTTCTTGCTTGATCTAATATTCATTTAATTATAGTTGTCCAAATGTATATTAATTATTCCAAAGGTAACCTTGTCCATAATATTTTATAAATGGTGTTAAAGCTTAATTCCCGTGCATGGAAATGGGAACTATTTTCATATTTACTTACAGTGCTGTGGAGTCCAGTGTATATAATATTAAAGCCAAGATATGGATTTTTAAAAAAGATATTATTTATTTATTTGACAGAGAAAGAGATCACAAGTAGGCAGAGAGGTAGGCAGAGAGAGCGGGGGGCAGCAGGCCCCCTGCCGAGCAGAGAGCCTGATTCGGGGCTTGATCCCAGGACTCTGAGATCATGACTTGAGCCCAAGGCAGAGACCTAACCCTCTGAGTCACCCAGGAACCCCAAGACATGAATGTTTAAAATAAATTTAAACATCTTTTAATGTTTAATGGTGTCCTTCCTCTTCAAAACAGGCAATTGGGATGTGCTTTGACCAATCTAATGTCATATTTCCAACTTTTCTCTCTAGGAGCTGCAACTGGAACATGCAAGACAAGCCTTTGCGCTGAAAGACAAAAGCAAAAGTGGCATGATTTCCGGTTTGGATTTCAGTGACATCATGGTTACCATTCGGTCTCACATGCTTACTCCCTTTGTGGAGGAGAACTTAGTTTCAGTAAGTAGAAAACAATTGCTCCATTTTCTGTTTCTTTAAAAATTTTGAACCGTTGGATCCCGGCTTGCCTCTGTGGACCCATTGGAGTCTCAACTATTCTAACTTTATGTTTGGTTACAGAAGGTAAACAGGTATGTGTGAGGGAGGTGGGGGTGATGGTGAATTTCCGCAGATCATAGCTTTCTCAGAGCCACCATCTTGCTTTCATGTATTTCCAAATTGTTTATTTCCATTTATAGAGTCCAACCAAAGAAAACAAGGAGTTTGTAGACAAGGGTGTGTAATTACTTTTTCCAGTGGCAGTACCTCTCCCAGACACTACTGCCTTCACTTTGGCCTCTTTCCATCCCACCAGGCTCCCAAAGCCTTGCTATAAAGTTGGCTCCTTCCTCTGTTGCCTGCAGGGTGCTGTTTGCTAGAGGAATCATCACTGGCCTCTACACTGTTTTAATAACCATGGCCGAGGCAGAAGGTATGGAGGAAATACGTGGGCATCAGCCTCTGTGGCTCCCTCCTCTCTCTGCCCCTTCACCTGTGCATTCAGTCTGCATGGACCAGATGGGTTTTTTTTGTTTTGTTTTGTTTTTCTGTTTTTGTTCTGTCAAACTGCTAATCTCAACAAGTAACCATCTGGACCATAGCAAACTGATGTCATTCACTTCCTCACAAAGAGTGGTGAAACCTTCCTCACTTACCAGTTTTCTTGTTCATGCATTGTACTTACATATAAGTTTTTGATTGCTGCTTGTTTTAAATGGAGGGAAGCCAGTGAGTACTTTTGTTGTTTCAGCTGAAGATCATTATCCCTGATTTAGACCAGGGTAGAAAGATCAACTTCTGTTCTTTTTCTTCAGTGAATTTGAACATGGAGCATGTCACCTTGTCCTACACATTTCACCTCCTTGACACCCATCTCCCACTCCCTGAACCCTCACCTCATACCCCAGCCAAAAAATGAGAGAAGGAAGGAAAGAATGGGAGACAGGGAGGAAAGTGGTGGTTGTGGCGGGGGGGCTATCCTAGGGAAGGACTCACTCAGTGCCTTGGAGTGAGGGGACCCATTTAATCTTTTCCAATTGGGTCACATAGACCTATTATAGCTTCAGCTTACCAAATGGCATTTCAGTTCCTAAAGGAATGTAATAAATAATTTGAGTTCTGCTTTTGGGTCACTGGCATCCAAATTCAGGCTAACACACATATCATCTATATTTGGGTTAAGGCATGTGTGTGAGGGATGGGTACCTATCATTACCTACACTGTTCTCAGTAGACCTTTATGATTAAGGTCACACTGGTATTTCCATAAGTATTTCTTTGAGTTTTTAATAGAGAATGTTTTTAATCATATGGGTTCCTCTGACTCCTGGCTTAGAAATTAGGCTTTATAAACTATGAAAAATATTCTCTTTGAGTTTATGTCCAACTGGTAGGCAGAGGGAGAGCTTACCTTCTCATCCTGGAGAAGTAATGAAGGCCATATTGCCCCCCACTGCTCCTCAGGCACGAGCCTCTTCTGCACCATTCTGCTGAAGATCTAATTTCTGGTGAATAAGTCATCCCTAGATTTTCTCTACATTTTTTGGAGTTTATGGTAGTTGTACCTTTCATGATGTAGAGCCCAGCACAGACTGTTAAATATCTTAATTATAACAGTTGCCTTTAAAAAAAAAAAAAAGAAAAGATTAGGAGGGCTGCTGATACAGTGAAATAGTTTTAAGATGTAAAGGTAGCCCTGGTTTTTATGTATCTGTATAGGAATAAAAGCAATTTAAAAAAAATACTCCTTATGTTGTACATTGATGTTTGAATTATGCTGGACTAGCAAGAGTTCCATAGTCAAGGATCTTGAAAATCTTGTTTAAATAACCATTGTTTTTGATCTGTGATAATTGTATTTGTTGTTTCTGACCTTATAGGTAGATGAACCGTGAAGTCCAACTTCCAGATGTTGCTTTCTTCCTTAAAACCTAAATTACATAGACCTCCCTGAGGGCGTGAAATGCACTGAGTGTTTCAGTATGATACTTTCTTTGTATTTATGGACTGGTTGTTAATCACTTTAATAATGAAGAGTCCTTTGGATCTTCTTTGGGAGAAGTGTAGTGTCCTTAAATGTGTTTTTTTGTTTTCATTTGTTTTTTACACTTTTTGTGTTGTCATTTCTTAGGCAGCTGGAGGAAGTATCTCACATCAGGTCAGCTTCTCCTACTTCAATGCATTTAACTCCTTACTGAACAACATGGAGCTTGTTCGTAAGATTTACAGCACTCTAGCTGGCACAAGGAAAGATGTTGAAGTCACAAAAGGTAAGACTTTAAAAATATGTATTGATCTGTGTCTGCATTTTCACTTTTCTTTATCTAGCACGTGAGGTTGGTCTAAGTTTACCCCTCTGAAGCCAGATCTAGAAAGTATGTTGCTATGTGTATATGCTTCAGTTGGGCCCTAGTGATTTCCAAAAACCCAGGTGGAATTAATGGGATGCTGGGGTCAGGAATGGAAAAGTGCTTTGACAGTTTTGAAAAGAACCTTGGCCCAATCTGTCAAACTGGTCAGTGGCAGTGCGGCAGCAGCTTGTTTGTTCTAGGAAAGAGTTGCCCCAGAAAGATGGGCAAGCCTGTTCTTTTTGCGATATTTTAGTAGGGTGTTTAGGTGATTGGAGAATATCCAATTCTTTTATCTTATAGCCCTGGAGACCAAAGCAAAGAAACAAGATAACAGAGAGGATTCTAAAGAGATCACTTCATCTTTGAAGTTAATTTGTCTGGTTTTGCTGTACATGATGTTAATATCTTATCTTTTGCCAGCTTTCAGAATTTCATAGTTGAACTTAGGTATTTAAATTCAGTTTTATATTTTTAAAATAATACTAAGATGCCTTCAACTTTCAGATCGTAGTTGGTTAAAGTACAAGCATATTAAGAATCTTTTCAGATTTTAAAATATTTTCTTTTTCTTCTAGAGGAATTTGCGCAGAGTGCCATACGCTATGGACAGGTCACTCCTCTAGAAATTGATATCCTCTACCAACTTGCGGACTTATATAATGCTACAGGGTAACTATTTCAATAATTCTTTGTGATATTTATTACAGGACAATTTCTTCAACATGTAAAGCAAGGGTATGCTTTCAGTTCATTTTAACAGTAGTTAATGCAGTCCACAAATTCAAAGAAAGATAGGCAACATGAGAAACAGGAGGAGGGAGAGACAGGAAGATAGATCTTTAGGTTGGGGAGATGTACAGAGAGAAGGGGAGAAAGGAAAGGGAAAAGGAAAAGAGGATGGGGGAAGGGAGGGAAGAGATGGAGAGAGAGGTAAAAGAAAAGAGCAGGGTTAGCTCAAGGGGCTTGAGAGAGGGAAATGGGGGAGGGAAGAAAAATAAAGAGTAGAGGGGAGTGAGAAGTAAGAAAGGGATGGGAAAAAATGATTTCATCTGGACTCATTTCCATGGAAGAGATTTGTGAAAATTTGCCCAAGTTTATCAAATAAACTGAAGTACATATTTAGGAGTCTTGTAATGTTATTGGTTTATTGTAAATGTTCATTTTGCTGAATAGTATATGTCATTTTTTGTTAGAGGGTATCGTTTTTGTTAAATAGACCTGTGACATTATCACCATGCTTATCATCCCAGACAAGCTCAGATGTTTTATGCTTCCATTTTATAGATAAAAACAACAACAACAACAACAAAAACTAAAAAACAAAACAAAACAAAGCACATTGAGAGTTTTTAATTTGCAAAGTTCTTTTGCAAATAAAAGAAAAAACTTTAACTCTGGCAGGATTTGTGGGGTGGAGGAGTTCTGTTCTATTAAGTAATAAGATTTTTTTTTAGACGCCTTTAGTAGTTATTTAAGTGTAGGAATATCTGAAAAATGAGTTCTAATGGTAGCGCTGAGGACTAATAGAAGCTGAGTATGCCTGGGCGATTTATTGCCTTCTTGCTACATAATGAATTGTTAGGCTGGACATGATACAGAATGGACCACCCCATCTCTGGTGATTAACGTGAAACGTCAAGCCGTATCTCATCCATCTAGAATTCATATTTTTAGCAAAGGTACTGAGCCTCCTTCATGATAAAACAGTTTCAAAAAAGTGCTTTTCAAAACAATCTGAAGTGACCTACCTCGTTCATGGAACATACTTATTTTTAAGTAAGTTTTTGGAAAACAGTAATTTATGATTCAAAACTTGGAGCTCAAAAGAGGGTGCCATAAAAAGTCTGTCTTGTACCTTTGTGCCTTTCATTAAGGGCCACCAGAATTTATCAGTTTTGTGTATATCCTTCTCAAGATACTTTGTACCTGTGCATTAAATATGTATGCCAAAGGAATATGTTTAGTTATGTACGAACTGTCAATGTCTATACTTTGCTTCTGGTAATATTAGTTCTTTTCTTTTGTTATGTATCATTGGAGTCTTATTAAATTTGTATACTCTACATTATTTTTCTGGGGTCTTTTGCTTTTTGTTGTGGGAACCTGGGCCTGGAGATTTTTTTCTCTACTAAAAAATGATCTGGGTAAATAGAGAAATACTACTTTTAAACTGTAGTTTTTTCCTCCACTCCTTTGTTTTTGTTTCTGAAGAAATATGATCTTGGTATGAGGAGTTTGTTGGTGTCTGACAATTTTCCTTTTCCATATTTTTGCCTGAAGGCGCTTGACTTTGGCAGATATTGAGAGAATAGCCCCGTTGGCTGAGGGGGCCTTACCTTACAACCTGGCAGAACTTCAGAGACAGGTAGGAGGCATCTCGTAAATAGAATTGCCCCCCCCCCCGAATGCTGAAATCATGTACACAATGGCCTAGAGCCTGTGAATGCTATGAAAATTAAAAACTACTTTCTAGAAAAAGATCTGACTTAGCTCAAAGATTACCTTTGTAGAACTTTTACACCCACCCTCATGAAGTATTTTTATGGGGAACTAAATTTATGGTTTTTTTTTTTTTTTCTTTTAGCTATTAAGGTAAGGAAAATAAGAGTGCAGACATACATGGGCTGGACTTCCTTCTTCCTAGAACTACTAGTCTTTTCCTTTCATTTGTATAGTGACATTTAGCTATCAGTGTTAAGTTCACTTTGAATCATTAGATTGATATTTATAGGGCTTTTAAAATATAAAACATTCTTCTAATGAAGTAAATCTTTCACTGAGATTGTGCTTTATAGACTACAGTAATGCAAGAAAACTATGTAATTAATGAACCAGAAAGAAAACCTTGACTATGTAAGCATTTTTTCTTAAAGGATGATTTAAAACAATAGCTCTGAGTCCCATAAAGTTAATACAGTCCCATTTCTGATTTCAAAAATACTATCTTAGGGGCACCTGGGTAGCTAAGCATCTGCCTTCAGCTCAGGTCATGATCCCAGGGTCTGGGATCGAGCCCTGCATTGGGCTCTTTGCTCAATGGAGAGCCTGCTTCTCCCTTTCCCTGCCTCTTTGCCTACTTGTGCTCTCTAGCTGTCTATCAAATGAATAAATAAAATCTTAAAAAAAAAAAAAAATCTATCTTAGTGGGAAAATAAACCCCATGATACTACATGGAAGAGTAGACCAGAACAGTAGTTTTATTTTTTTAGGTCTTGTTTTAAACTGAAACCCTTAACTTCTGTAGTGTTCAGAGGCAGTCTCAGTTGTAGTGATGGTCACATGGCTTTGTATTAGGGGTGAGGGTTAGGAGGGCTACTCCCTGTCCTTCTGCTATTTCCCTGCTTTAATAGATGAGGCTTGTGTCCCACGTGATTCCTTAGGAGACTGTGGTGCTCTAGGAGATATTGAAAGGGTGTGGGGAGATGGGGAAGAAGACTGGAAACAGAGAGAGAGAAAAAACTAAATGGGCATGCCACAGAAAGAGCCCAAGTTTGCTTTTTCTTTAATGCTGTCACACAGGTGAATAGCCACGTGTACTAGTGAAAGATCGGGCATGTACGTCGGGCTCACTTTGGGAAATTTGGTAGGAAATTTTTCTTCTACTTGAGGTCCATGGAATGAGGATTCTCCCTCTGAAGCTGATTAGAATTTCTACTTCTCCTTTACATAATAAACAAGAACTTTTTAGTTAGATACATAGATTAAAAATGGAAAATATTGCTTTTTATGTTAATACTGTGTTTGCTTGGAATGGAATAAAGTTTCCTGAAGATTAAAGTATACCTATAACCCATTACAGGTAGCGAAGAAGTTTAGCTTCTTTAATAGCAAAAAATTCTTATCTGTTGCCATCAAAGTTTATTTCTACCAAATGTTCTCAGATCCTTTAAAAAATAGGTGGATTTATTCCAGTTCATTGATTTATAAAATTTAATGAATTTATTAAATAATTGAGGCATTGTAATATTTAAAGAGCTCAGTGAATTGAACTTTGCATTTTTGTAGCATACATTTATAAAAATTTGGTCTTGATGTTTAAAAAATTGCATTTCAAAGAAAGGTATTTTTCAGTGTTAATAGGTCTATTAATATAGCTTACAAAATAACTGATTATATTTCCTGTGCCATACTTTTTATCTCTGTGACATATATATTTTATAACTGGAAGTTTGTACCTCTTAATCCCCTTTATCTAATTTGCCCATCCCCCATCCACTTTCCCTCTGGCAACCATTATTCACAACAGCTAAGATATGGAAGTAACCCAAGTGAGCATCAGTAGATGAATGGATAAGAAAGATGTGTTATGTATGCACACACACACACACACACACGGGAATATAATTCAGTCATAAAAAAGAATGAGATCTTGCCATTTGTGACACCGTGTTAGACCTAGAGGGTATTATGCTTAGTGAACGAAGTCAGAGAAAGACAAATAGCATTTCATTTCACTTAAAGGTGGTATCTAAAAAACAAAACAAAAGACTCACAGACCCTTAAATCTTACTTTATAAGGGCGAGAATATTGAATTCAAATCCAGGTGTGACTTATACACAAGGAATTTTGTTTTATTTTCCCTGGACTTATTTCCATTCCAATCATACATTTCAGGAGGTATTAAATCTAGCTTTTTTCTTCCCCCTGTGTAATCATCCGCTTTTCCTTCCTTTTCTTTTCTCCATTAATAGTGTGCTATTTTGAAGGGGCGGTTCTTTTTATTGGGTTGGCATCCAGCTTGAAGCTGTGTTTTGGTTAGGTAATTTGACTTGTTTACTGGCATGATCTTGCCTTATCTAATTTTCCTTTATAGAATGAGATACATTCAACAACAAAAGCATAAGAACTTTCTACTATCAAATGAGGTCTCAAGTCATTTCCTATCATACACATATGCTTAGGGAGCAGGTTAAAAATCAGTTAAGATTCTCAACTCTTATTTTGCTTTGAAAAACACTTAATTAATCTTATTAAATATCACTTTCATGATCATAATCATAACCTTAAGGGAAAGAGTGTCTTTTCCTTGGCCCATTTGCTCACGGTAGGCGATCTTGTTCTTAGTGCTGAGTATTTTCTTTCAGCCTAAATGCTAAAAATTCAGTACACAGTCATTAACGAAAATGACAGCTACAGTAGCATTTCTACTTATGAATATTCATGAAGTGAAATCTATAGCATTAATTAAATTAATTTACATACCTGAATACAAGTGAACCCTAAGTTACAGTGCTAGCTAAGCTTAAAAAAACCTTCTTACTGACCATATATTGTACTTTTATAAAAAAAAAGTGCTGTTTAATAAGGGTGGAGGCCAAAAACCATTCAGGTATTTGTATATTTATAGAGATGTTTTTAGCTAAGAATTAAAGAACACTATAATTCTTTAGTTTTCATACAGTTTTGTAGGGCTTATAAACATTCTTTAAAGGAAGACAGGTTAAAGAAAATGTGTGTGGACACCTGTGTGGCTCAGTTGGTTAAGTGACTGCCTTTGGCTCAGGTCATGATCCTTGAGTCCTGGGATTGAGTCCCACATCCGGCTCCCTGCTTGGCAGGGGGTCCGCTTCTCCCACTGACCTCTCTCCTCTCGTGCTCCCTTTCATTCTCTCTCTCTCTCATATAAATAAATAAAACCTTAAAGAAAAAGAAAAAAGAAAATGCGTGTGGTTGAACACAGGAGAGCCTTTTCATATGAATAATAATTAGTGGTTACTGGATTCTTATTTGGGATCATAGCCCTTTTATTCTGTGAGTTTTAGTTCAATATACTCTTTTGAAAGGAGACATAGTTAAAAATAATAATCTAGGGGCACCTGGGTGGCTCAGTGGGTTAGTAAGAGCCTGCTTCCTCCTCTCTCTCTGCCTGCTTCTCTGCTACTTGTGATCTCTTTCTCTGTCACATAAATAAGTAAAATCTTTAAAAAATAATAATAATCTATGAGAATGGAGCTTATTTTCACACAGTTTTGTGATTGAGAAACCCCATTTTGGAAAAAAAGCTTTATGTGCATGTTTTTAGAAGTTAAAAATATATTTCTGTCCAAAAACAGACTCTGAACTATAGAGAACACACTGATGGTTACCAGAGGGAAGGTGAGTTGGGGGGTGAGGGGATAGGTGACACAGGTGATGGGGATTAAGGATGACACTTGTGATGAGCACTGGTGTTCTATGGCAGTGTTGAATCACTGTATTGTACACCTGAAACTAATATTACACTGTATGTTAACGAACTGGAATCTAAATAAAAACTTTTAAAAACCCTATATTTGCTGTGTTTAAAAGGTAGCATAACAGCCACACTGATTTTAAAGGATTTTTAAATCTAAGCTAAAATGCCATTACTAGAATTTCTTCAAAACATATATTAAAAACATCATCTTTGCTGTGAAGATACTCATTGTGTTTTCAACTATGTTATCTTTGAAGTAGAGTAATCAGAATTAACTGGTTAGCTTCACTTTGTTCAGTCCATGTTTAAAAAACTGAGGCATATTTAGTCAATATAATACATAGAAGTGATCCCCAAAATATTTTTTGGTTAATAAGTGAAAATTAAAAAAATTTTTAAAAAAGATTTTATTTATTTATTTATTTTAGATTTTATTTATTTATTTGACAGAGAGAAATCACAAGTAGATGGAGAGGCAGGCAGAGAGAGAGAGGGAAGCAGGCTCCCTGCTGAGCAGAGAGCCCGATGCGGGACTCGATCCCAGGACCCTGAGATCATGACCTGAGCCGAAGGCAGCGGCTTAACCCACTGAGCCACCCAGGCGCCCAAAAGATTTTATTTATTTGACAAAGATCACAAGTAGGCAGAGAGTTAGGCAGAGAAAGAAGGGGAAGCAGGCTTCCCGCTGAGCAAGAGAGCCCGATGCAGGGCTCGATCCCAGGACCCTGAGATCATGACCTGAGCCAAAGGTAGAGGCTATAACACACTGAGCCACCCAGGCACCCCTGAAAATTAAATTTTTAAAAAAACATTTTATTCCATCTCATTCTTTATAATTTCTACTTCTGTGTATGTTTAAAATGCATACTATCTGTATTTGGTTTTTGTTTTTTCTATAAAGATTTTATTTATTTGACAGAGAGAGACACACAGTGAGAGAGGGAACACAGGCAAGGGGAGTAGGAGAGGGAGAAGCAGGCTTCCTGCTAAGTAGGGAGCCTGCCGTGGGGCTGGATCCGAGGACCCTAGGATGGTGACCTGAGCTGAAGGCAGACACTTAATGACTAAGCCACCCAGGTGCCCCTAAAATACATACTATATGTAATTTAATAAAGTATATTACTTTTCTATTCTTACAGATATTATTAGTACAATGTAACTATGTATGATTTATAAATGAAATCATGTATTGGGGGTAGATGCTTAAAATCTTCCTGGCAGGAGTGTTCAATTCCAAAAAGAGTTGTTAAGGCCGTTGACTTGAAGAATGATGAAGAGTCACATCATTCTTGGGTAGACAGGAAACTGGGCCATTGCTCTGCTTGTTCCCCATCTGAGGAGACCTGTAGCAAGTCTTTAGTCTTGTCCATACAATGGACATCTTACCTTTGTATGCACGGAGGACTGACTGAAAAATTAGTCCAGTGTGGTCTCACTGTGGATAGAAATTGCTGAAAGCCTCTTCCTGGTGGTCTCATAAAGGAGTTTATTTACAGAAGATTGAAAAACAATGGGCCCCTGAGGGCTGCATTAGGGCCCAGGTCTTAAGTACTTGGTAGAATACTCTCACCCTTTGGGAGATAGTACATCTCTACAAAGTCTAAAATTAGTGTTATTATTACAGTGACAAGAAGAACAAAAAGTAATTAACTTTTTGGATGGCCCATTTTTCACTATTCTATAAGTGAATCAAAATTAGTCTTATACTCATTGTAGTAGGATATTGTTAAAATATCCTACTTTTCCCTTATTAGATTTCAGATAAAAATATCAGCTTCCAATTATTAATTGCTCACTTTTGTTAACAGCATGTAAATTAAACATAATAGATGGCTGGGTAGTTGCTTGGGCTACTTATAGGAAAAAATGTATTTCCTACAAGATCGTGGTGATGTACTACTCTGTAATTTTCCACCTTTTTTTATGCTGGTTTCTTCCACATACTAAATTCAGTTTTGTACATAATAGATGTGTACACTTTTACCTAATTGGATTATAATAAATTTAGTAGAGTGTAATAGTTGAGATTTGTAAAATATGTGCTGATATTATTTGAAATAATGGTGCTCTACTAATTTTTTTTTTTTGGCCAAGGGTTTCATTTTGCTTTTCATCAAATATTATTTATTTATTTTCCTTTTTACTATAGAATCTATTGAACTACAATACTGGCAAGCATAATGAGCTTTTTAAAAGATCTCTGCTTACAGAGATCACAATCAAACATTAAATATTTAGGTATCAGATGTTTTGGTTAAAACCTGAAAGCACACTTATTATGGTACAGAATTTACAAAACAAGAAGCAGATAAACCCTTTATAGGCTGCTTCTCAAGTTATTTGTAAATATCTGGATTTGCCATATTTAGCTTGGTTAATTGAGCTTTGAAGAGATTGTACAGATGAAAGCAAAGCAGAGTGGACTAGCTTTTTTCCCCCTTTTAGATTTTAGGCATGGATTCCCTCTCCATTAAATTATTCTAATGGGCATATCTAAGCTTTTTATTATGCTGGTTTTAAAAAGCTTATTCCAAGTTAATATGTTTCAACTTTCCTTTATGTTAAACCAAATATTTTATTCTTTCATCTCAAACTGTTTATAGAGAGTAACTGCTCTCTTCATGAAGAAAATATTAAAGAACAAGACTGGCCGACAAGTATAGGCCAATTATTTTAGATACTATATGTTGGGGGCTACCTATGAAATAACATTCTGAGTCACAATAGGGCATTTTTCCTTTGCATTATCATTGTAGATTCTATGGTGGAACTATAAATGTGGCTAGGATAGTGGTTTTCTACCTAACTGCCTAGCAGAATGATTTGAAACTTTTAAAAAAGAGATAAGAAATAAATAAATAAATAAATAAAAGAGAGATAAGCTCCAAGCCTCAGGAATTTATTTTTTTAAAGCCCCTCAGCTGTTTTCTTTACATAGGTATAGCTGGACAATGCAGAGGCCTAGGAGAGGGAATTCTTGGTAACATAGGTCAGAAATCTTGTAGTTATGTAGTGATAACCTCAGTGGTGAGCTGCAAAGCTAGAAATAAGGGGTCCAAGGCTCTGAACACTTGAAATAGTAGTTATTAAAGGTTTTCGCTTTAGCCTCAAAGAGAAGTACTTGACTTTGCCTTACAAATAGAATTCTAACAATCCTAGTTATGTGATGTCGCTAGCCCTAGTAAATGAGAGGCAGCAAAACCAAATTAGGAAGCTGTTGGTAAAAGAAGTAATGTCTGTGAGGCCTGGGAAGACAACACGTGCCAGTGCATTAGAACTTGATGCAGTAATTGATGGGCCTAGGAATATGACAGCTTTCAGTCATTAGAGAAGGTGGATTATGATCAATCTTCTCTGATCGAGGAATCAAGGTAGTGTTTTTTTTTAAAGATTTTATTTATTTTAGTGAGAGCGTGAGTGAGCGAGTGGAGTGAGGAGCGGCAGAGGGAGAGGGAGAGAGAGAGAATCTCAAGCAGACTCCCTGCTGGGCACAGAGCCCGACATGGGGCTTGATCTTATGATCCTGAGATCGTGACCTGGGCTGAAACCAAGACTCAGATGCTTAACTGACTGAGCCACCCAGGTGTCCCTCAAGGTAGTTTTTGCACATTTCAGAAATATTTTAAATTTTAGGTTGGTTAAAGTAAAGAAGAGGGGAAGGGATTTTATACCCAAAATGTTAGTTTACCTGAAAGCGTCACTTCTCTGGAATGATGGTGTATTCCCCAATAGTAGCAGATAAATCAGGTATTAATAGGCTTGTTAAAAAAAGGGGGGGGAGTAACGGTATCTGTTTGGCTGGATGTGGTTTTAAAATGGTAATTGTGGTATCCATTTTGAAATCTTAAAATAGCTGAATTGTAGCTTTTTAAAAAAAATTTGCCTCATACTTTTCCAAATTTTTTTTTTTTTTTTTTTTTTTACATGTTTTCCTCCCACAGCAATCTCATGGTTTAGGCAGGCCTGTCTGGCTCCAGATTGCCGAGTCTGCTTATAGATTCACTCTGGGCTCAGTTGCTGGAGGTGAGTGACTTGGCTGTGTGCTGTTCCTGGCTTGTGTTCATGTAATATTATCTCACTAGACTGAGACTGATCAGCAGAGCTGCAGTTCATTGTTCCTGCGGGACATGACCGCAGAGCTTTCTGAAGTGTTCTTGATTTCTACCTGGGATCAGAGGGCCTGCTGCAGCACAGCCGTGGGCCCTCAGGCTCCAGCCTGTCTTCAGGACAAAAGCTCCGTAGTAAAGTGAAAGTTTGGGCGTGTGCTGCACTCACCTTAATTTTCCTGCGGAGAACCAGGATGAAGAAATGGAAATGAGACTGTGTTAACTGTGTTAATGGTGTTGGGGGTGAGGGCAGGGAGGAAATTAAGATTTGGGGTAGAAATCCCAGGACCTTATGAAATACAACCACCTCCTAAAGGGATTCACTTTGGCTTTTCTACTTGCATTTTTTTTTTTCCTTTCCCTTTTTACTGCTTGAAGAGTATCTGGACTTGTACATACTATTTCCTAAAAGGAACCTCCCCTCCTAGCTCCTGGGCAGAATTTGAGGGACTTTTTTGGCTTAAATATCTCCATAGAAAGCGTGAACTTGCTTTGTTGAGAAGAACCTAGGAAGTGTGATTAAAATGTTTATGATTTTTTAAAACAAGCCTGAACTGATGGAACTATTATTTTTTTTCTTTTCAGTTTCAGTTTTAGAAGTTGCAGAACATGTTTTGGTTTTCACCAGTTGAAAAATATAACACTCTAAGTCATTTTATACATTTTTCAATCTGAAAAATTCTAAAGCCTGACATTCATTTTTTAAAGACCAAACTCTGGGGCACCTGGGTGGCTCAGGTGGTTAATTAAGCGTCTGCTTCTGCTCAGGCCATGATCCCAGCGTCCTGGGATCCAGCCCGGTCTCCGGCTCCCTGCTCAAGTGGGGAGCCTGCTTCTCTCTCTCCCTCTGCTGCTCCCCCTGCTTGTGCACTCTCTCTGTCAAATAAATGAATAAAGTCTTTAAGACCAAATTCTGTACAAAGGGATAAGATCATGTTGAGGTTGGTTCTGATATTATGCTTGTAACTAAGATTAATTTACCAAAATGCTTTAGTAAACTAAGTTTTAAAATTACAGCTACCTGTGTGAACATATATGATTATTGTAAGAGGTAAATGGTATTGTATTTAAGTACTGAATGGAAAATATAAAGAAATATGTTATATATAGTAGTTTCATATTGTTAGAAAAAATCAAGTCTGGATTATTTACTGTTGGCGATGACTTGAAAATCCATTGCAGTTGTTCTCGGAAGCAGCTGTATTTATGGATCCCGGTTGCTAGCCTGTCATCCTTCAGCGGTGCACGGTGTATGGGAGAAGGAAAAAACACACCATCCCTTTTTTTTTTTTTTTGAGCATAGATCCTGCATTTTGTTTTCGAGTCCTTTGAGATGAGATTTGTTGTGCTTGAAGATCTTCCATTTAACTATGCTCTCTTTTAAGCCTAACCCCTGTTTTATTTGTAGCCGTGGGAGCCACCGCAGTGTACCCTATAGATCTGGTGAAAACCCGCATGCAAAACCAGCGCGGCACTGGCTCTGTGGTTGGAGAGCTGATGTACAAAAACAGCTTTGACTGTTTTAAGAAAGTCTTGCGCTACGAGGGCTTCTTTGGACTCTACCGGGGTAAGTAAGCAGAGCTCAGCTGCTGAAGTTCGTGATTTTGTCTCCCCAGCAGCAGATTTTAACTCCGTCATTCTGAAAATCAGTGTGTTGCCTGTCCAGTCAGACTAGAGCTGTTTCTCTCTTTTTATTTTCTTGTTGCTGGCTTCCCTTTTTACATTCTTGCTGGGAACTAGCAGTATTAGTCTGCAGACAAGGCCTTCACTTCTTCTCCCTGATACTTGTATTTCATGGAATCCAAATCCTGCCTTTGTCCCAACATGAGTCCATGGTCCCTGTGCTCTCAAAAACTCAGGCTGAGTTGAATAAAGGACAACAGCTAAGAAGTAGAGAGCTGCTTTTCTCGGGGTGAGAGAAGAAAGATGTACCTCTTCTCTGTGAAATGGAAGCGAGGCTGTTACTTGAAGTGAGTTTACCCTCTGTGCACTTGTTTCAGTTGAAAGAGATGTCAGATGTGTTTGTGTCTTCCAAGGAGACCATTCATAAGTCTTTTTTCCAGTGAGTCATCTGAAGTTTAAAAAAAAAAAAATGAGTAAAAGAAAACCTTTGGCCCCAGGTCTCATTCTCTCTCCTTCCCCCCCCTTAGCTCAGAGGCACTGAGTAAAAGCAGAGAGATTTCCTTTTGCGGGGAATGTTACCACCAAGTCAAGGTTGAGCACAGTGCTGTCAGCATCAGAGGCAACAGCCCCTTGTAGAAACTCCCCACCCCCGTGGGCTTTGTAGGAACTTGTTCTCTTTGGAGAGGGAATGACTTTCATGTTCATGTTTTCACATAAGAATTTAGGGTTTCCTTTGGGAGGGAGATTAATTTTTTAATCCCTTTGGGCGCCACTTGGAATTCTTTGAAAATATTCTCCACATGCTCAAGTCCAGAGCATTTATGGAATTTACTGTACTTGTTTGTTTGTACACACGATCTCATTAATCCCTAGCTCGCTCTGAGCTCTGCTGACCTGTTGGGCTTAGAACCTTTTCCTTGGGAAGAAAGATTGGACCTGCACAAAGCTTCTGCTCACAGACAGGAGAAAAAAACACCTCTGGTTAGCATTATTTGCAGATACTCAAGTGAAAAATGTATTCCTGATAATGCTCACATTTAAAGGAGAGGGCCATGAGAATGTTCATTTTTGGCAGTATATATATATATATATATATCACCCTCTTTTCTTATTTTATACATATATATTATATATATAAAATATATATATAAATATAAATATATATAATATATATAATATATATTATATATATATACAAAATATATATATATTTTATACATATATGTATATGTATAAAATAAGAAAAGAGGGTGATCAAATCAAACTCAGCTCAAATACCCGGCTCCTAAGAATGCATGTAGTTAATTTTACTTAAGTATTCAGAACTCAAGCCTGTCTAAATTCTAGCTGTATAACATGTACTTACTCCATGGGAAAGGGTATGTGTTGTCCAGAATGCAGGTCTGTGCATGGGAATGCTTATTTTAAGCTGTATCAAACCCTGCGTATCTAGATTTTTTTCAATGAGGAACTTAAGGAGGGTTGAGTGGTGCTAGGGTTTGGTTTTGTTTTGATTTTTGCTTTGTCATCTCCAATCTTTCTTTGTTGAATAATAACCTTTCTTCCTCCTTGGTATGCTTTTAAAGAGAATGCTCCTATTAGAAGTAACCAGGGTATATACTTCATTCAGAGTTTAGCCTTCTCAGTGGTTGGATGCTTACAGAAAATTTCGTTTTGGAGAGATGTCATGTTAATTAAATGGTCTGATATGGCAAGTTTGGGGGTAGGGAGAGGTGGAGGGATTGTTCGCTTTATTCAGGATGTGAGCTGATAAAATCAGTTCTTTAAATGAGAGACTCTTGTATTAGAGAGAAGATTGTAGGAGTCCTGTATGCGAACACTATGATTATTGAGATTGTCATATATTGCTTAGAACCAGTCCATTATTCTGTCAGATGATTGACAAAATTGTTGACAGATTAGCTTAAATTTCTTTGCAAGCAATAGTGATAAAATGACATAAATCAGTACTTTATTAAAATTCCATGAGCCTTATTGAGGCAAGTTGTAAAACAAATACACACGCTGACATGGTTGTATTGAAGTTAGATTAAAAGTAATAGGGCCTCATAATCATGAAGGTTAGAAAGTTAAGACTGCCATCTGCTGATTTATTCTTTTAAATCAGCCTGCTACCCATTAAAGGTGTGTGCAGATTTGTGTTTGTCACTGATAATTCAGTTTGACTGACAGTAGCCTGTATGTATGATTACTTGCTGGCTCTCAACTCACAGAAAATCACTCAGCAGTATCCTCAAAGTAGGCTTAAGATCAGCAGTGAGTGTGCAAATACATACATAACTCCCCTATGGCTGGGTGATTTAAAGGGTATAGAATGTTTATTGTTAGCATTTTTAAAAAATGTATGCAAAAAATGTATGCCAGCAATTTGGATAATCTGTGTGCTTTAGAAAGCTGAGCCTTACAGATGTTGAATTGTTTATATATTTTTTTTCTTTTCCAGTTTGCAGCCAGCCTTGGTAATTTAACTTTCTAAGAATAATGATTTCCTTTGTTTTAAGAAGATTCTTTTGAAATGTCTTAAGTTTGACATATATTAGTAAATAAGAATGCAGGAGGCATATGTTTTTGCTTATAGAAGACACCCATTAAATGATATTTAAAACTGCGGGGTTTTTTTTTGCAGTTTTGGCTTCCTTTAAAATATATGTATACGGAATTCTGGTTTTCTCTAAAGAGAAAATTATGGGAGTTGGTATTCTGTAATAACCAAACCACCGTATGCTATTAGCATCATTTGTGCCAAAACCTGGGTCTACTCAACAGCATGTTTTGCAGACATACGACATTGACTTCTCTAATGAGTTCGTGTATGTTTGTATGTTGTTGGTTGTAAAGGGAGGGAATTTGGTTACATTGTTATTGGCAGTGTTTGGGAGTAGAGAAGATCATGGCCTCCGTTCCTTCTTCAGGTACTTTTTGAGAGATGTTAGATAACTAGGCTTTAAAGGAAGCATGCTTAAGAAAAGGATCTATAGCCTCAAGAAAGCCTAGCATTATGTTTGACCTGAATAATTATTACATACATGTACAGAGTTCTTAGGACAATCCATTTGTTCATATTTTAGTGAAAACCCTAGAATGTTCAATAGGTAAATAATAAGGGAGAAGCCATTAACTTGTTGGGTTTACATATTAATGTCTACTTCATTCATATTGCTAATGCTTCTCTCTGTTTACCTAGGTCTGATACCACAGCTTATAGGAGTTGCTCCAGAAAAGGCCATTAAACTGACTGTAAGTTTCTTTCTCATTGAATTTATATGTCATTTGTTTAGATGATCATTAAACCAACAATTAAGACGGATGCTGCAGAGACTGGCACACTATCAAGATGTCTGTAAAACTTTCAGCTTCTATGTAGACATTTGATAATTCTTAATTTTATCATGAGACAGGTATTTTGAGATTTGGAAAACCAGTAACATGCCAGTAGAGGAAATGGTTGAGAATTCCAGTTAACTGATGTTGCTTTCTTATTAGGTCAATGATTTTGTCCGGGACAAATTTACCAGAAGAGATGGGTCCATTCCACTTTTAGCAGAAATCCTTGCTGGAGGTTGTGTAAGTATGAATACTGGGCATTTCTCATGGCAAGCATGTTCCTTTAACCTTTTTTGCACATTAGATATAATACCTGAGTGACATTCCTTCTTAACTTAAAGGATTCTAAGATTTTCTCAGTGATCATAAGGAATAGTTTTTAATTTCATTGCATGATCCTGACTGGTTTTGAATGAAGGAAAGAGGAAGTATTTTTTATCGGCTCTGACTCTTAAAAGCTCCGGCATTACCTTCTACACTTTGGAAGTTCTAATTCTGATTTTTAAATATCCCAGGAAATAGAGTTGTGGGTAGTGTTCCCATACATTTATATCGTCTGGAACTTCAAAATAAGTGAGATGATTGATTAATTGGGCTTTTATATCTTAGGTGTAGGACTGAGAAAACCATTGTGGAGTAATTATAATTTTCCTTCTTTAGGGACCAGAGGTTATAGCAAACAACCATAATTATGTTAAGGCTATTACAATTCTGAATGCAGAGATTCAGATTATATTCACTTTGAACGCAAGGGTTTCTGTCTTTAAAGGGTGAGCATGACATTGCATTTAGACCAATTCTCAAATTTAAGTTTGTAGCTCAACTGATTTTATTTGTGCTGTTTATTTCAAATTTGTTAATACATGATTTAAGACTTATTTAGTCCATTTTGTCCCTGAAACTCTTAATAACTTCCAGTTGAACTGGCTGACAGTCTTCGCTAAACCCTCTTCTGTTGCTTGTAGAACTTGAGGTGATGGGGTCAGTGACCCTTGCAACTTTTAATTCTGCGAAGATGCCCTGGGGGGTCAGAGAGTGGGGCTGCTCTGGATTCTTTTTGATGAGATTTGTCAGCCTGGTGCATACCTGGCTCCTCACCTTTGTGCAACCAAAGTTCCTATTGAAAAGGTGAAAAGCTGTGTGTGTGTGTGTGTGTGCGTGTACGTATGTTTGTGCATTTGCGTGTATGCTTGCACTTTCCAAGTAGATTCTCAGGAAGCAAACTCACCTCTTTGGCTAACTTTCTTTTTTCATGAAAGACTAATAATAATTATAGAATAAGACCTTTGTTTAAGCAGATCACAAAAAAGTTTCTCCTCTTCCTTTTCCCCAATTAGATGCTGTAATTATTTCTCTTCAAATGAGAGAATGTTTGTAAATTATAAATATTCTTTTTCTCAGTGGTTTTAGTTTTAGTTTGGTTAAGAAGTTTCCAAACTCAGTTTTGCCACTCCTCTTGCATATATTTGCCAGAAGTCTCCTAAGTCAGGCTTTTTCTGTTTCGCGTGGCTAATTTTTTCTGTTTCCCTTTGTAATACCCAGAGGTTTTTGTCCATGAAACTGACCTGTTCCCATGTTCCCATGTCTGACATGTGACCTAAGTGGTTAAACCGTAATCAGATCTTTGGTTCCTTTGTTTTTCCTACTATGTACCCTGTTTCTAGGTTTGAACTTTGGGAATTTCTGTTGAAGTCTAGGGTGCCTTGAGGGTTATGCTGACACTCTAAATCTCTTCTTTAATCATGACTCATTTCTGAGAACTTTGATGGATTGTCTAGTTGGAAATTGACAGCATGAAAAATAGACAGGTTGGGCTCTAGGCAGAATGATGAGGTTGTCTGCAGTTCTTTACCTCAAACATTTTCTGCTTCCATTTTTTTTTTTTCTAAATCTCTTCATTCAGGGAGGAAAGAAAATGAGTATTTATTGAATTTGTACTGATGAATTCAATCACACTACAGTGTAAATAATCTTTAAAGCATAATCTGCCACTTCTCCCCATGTCTATGTATTTCAGCAGAGAATAAAGCCTTGAACAGAATGAATGGGTCTCTATTTAAAGAATATCAGGCACTGTGGAATATAGGAGTGCTCTCTTTACTGAATGAAACCTGGTAAGCAGCCACCAGATAGACACTGGGAAGAGTGGCTTCCTGTGAGCCTGATATGAGAACCCTCACCGTCCTGAGTAGTGGTGGTGAAAAGATGCATAGGGACCCCGTGGGTGTTCGCTAAATACCGTCTGTATCACCAGCTGAGAACAATGCTGCTGTTTTCTCAAAAATCACTCAGTTTTACCTTGTGTTAACCTAATGCAGATTAATTCAAAAGAAATGGCTCAGACTGAATAGTCAGTATTGGCTTTATAGGTTTTTCCTCAGCAGAGGGATCATCTAGGACCCGGGCTTTGAGTTCCCTGTATATGGGAGAGAAATTCTGATAGGAAAATGACTGCTGGCCTTTAGGAAAAATGGTGTTCTTTGACCTAGATAATGAATTGACCAAGAAATAAAAATATCCAGACCTTTTATTTTTTTTTTTTTGGTTGGTTGGTTGTTTTATGATCTATTTTTAAGAGTAGGTGATATTTGATATATATAAAAAGAGTACACACTATATAAATCTAGTACCTCATACTGTATTGAGCATCTTTAAACGTATCACTCAACTAAAACATTACTGTCATTGACACTGGCTTTTGTTTCTAATGTAGCTCTAATCTGCTAAGATTGCTAATGAGCAGTAGGGACTTTGCCTATCGGAACATTTTTTTTTTTAATTTGTTTTAGAAAGAGGGAGAGGAAGCAAGAGAGCACAAGTGGGAGGGGCAGAGAGAGAGAATTCCAAGCAGACTCTGCACTGAGCATGGAGCCCAGTTCGGGGCGTGATCCCACAACCAGGAGATCACAACCCAAGCCGAAACCAAGAGTCGGATACCCAACTAACTATACCATCCAGGCACCCCTCCCAAACATTTTATAGGCATTATCTGTCTCATTATTATTCCCAACTAGAGTTGAAGAAAATAAACCCAAGTGAGTTCCAGACTTAGTAGGTGATAAAGATTCAAACCACTTTTGTTTAAAATCCATATTTATTCATATTTGGTGCATTTCCATTCATTCGTTCTTCCATTTATTCATTCTCATTCAGCAAGCTGTGAAGCCTGAGAGAGATTTACTTTCTTTTTTCCTGTGAAGGGAACCGGACTAAGGTTACGTTTATATCTCATAGAAAACAGGTAGCTCCTGATCATTCTTACCAGATAAAACTTAATCTTAAGTCTAATCATATTCTATGGTGGTAATTTGAAAGCTGAATTCCTTATTGTGGTTTCCTTCATTACTACATATCACCACAGAAAATACATGCTTATGATTATGTCATCATAACAGCTAGCATTCGTAGAACATCCTGCCCTGGACTTGGACTTTACAGGCATCATCTCATTATTCCCAGCTAGAGTGGAAGAAATTAAAAGCTCAGTAAAATCCAGCACTTAGTAAATGGAAAAATTGAGATTCAAGCCACTTCTGTCTCCAAATCTGTATTCTTTAGTATTCGGTATATCTTTCTCTTCATTCATTCTTTCATTTATTTATTCTCTCACTCATTGAATGCCTGCTATGTTTCAGAAATATTTTAAGAACAACAGCTTTACCAAGATATAATTCACATACCCTACAATTCCCCCTTTTTAAAGTGTACTGCTTGGCAGTTTTTAGCATAGCACAGTTAATTTTAGAACATATTCTAAATTGTGTGATAACACCGGAAAATGAAACCTGGGACCCTTTTGCTGTTGTCCACCAGTCTTTCCTCTCTCCCTCTTACTAATAAACTTTCCATCTCTGTCAATTCACCAATTCTGGACATTTCATATAAATAGAATGAAAAATGTGGTCTTTTGTGTCTGGCTTTTTTCACTCAGGATTTATCCAAGCTGCACTATGTATCAGTACTTCAGACCTTTTTATTGGTGAGGAATAGTCCATTATATAGATACGTCACATTTGGTTTATGCATCAGTTGTTGAACTTTGGGTTGTTTCCACTTTTTGGTTATTATGAGCAATGCTGCTGTGAACATTAATGTAAAAAGTTTTATGTGGATGTATGTTTTCACTTCTCTTGGGTATATACCTAGGAGTGGAATTGTTGGGTTGTATAGTAACTCTAATTTGTATTTTGAGGAACTGCCAGACTGTTTTCCAAAGTGGCTGCAACATTTTACATTCCCACTAGCAATGTATAAGGGTTCAGATTTCTCCACATTCTTGTTATTGATTATAGCTACCACAGTGGATATGAAGTGTTACCTTGTTGTAATCTAATAATTGACAGTTTGAACATCTTTTCTTTTTTTTTTTTTTTGAACATCTTTTCAAGAATGTTTTGGCATTTGTATATCTCCTTTGGAGAAATATCTATTCAGAATCTTTGCCTGTTTTTTAATTGGGTTGTCTTTTATTATTAAGTTATAAGAGTTCTTTATATATTTTGAGTCCCTTATCAGACATATGATTTCCAATATTTTTCACTTTCTGTCCTTTGAAGACTCGGACTTGATTTTAATGAAGTCCAATTTAACCATATTTTGTTGCTTGTGCTTTTTTGTGATATATATAGGAAATTGTTGCCTAATTTAAGATTATGCAGATTAATACCTCTGTTTTCTTCTAAGAGTTTTATAGTTTTAGCTCTTACATTTAGGTCTTTGATCTTTCACATGAATTATTAACCTTAATTTTTTAGGGTCTTTTGCCTTGAGCATAGAGATTACCAAATGGTAGTTTTATTTTTCATTGTCAACATTTTGGTATATTTCCTCCTCCTCCGCCTCCTCCTCCTCCTCCTTCTTCTTTTTAAAGATTTTATTTATTTATTTGGGTGAGAGAACAGGAGAGAGAGCAGAGAGCACAAACAGTGTTGGGGGAAGGGACAGGGGGTAAGAGAGAAGCAGATGCCCCATTAAGCAGGGAGCCTAATGCAGGGCTCAACCCTAGGATCTCGAGATCATGAGCTGAGCCAAAGGCAGACACTTAACCTACTGAGCCACCCAGGTGCCCCAGAATATTTCCTTCTAATGTTCTCATATGCATGCTCACATACATGTGTCTGTACACACACACACACACACACACACACACACACACACGTGTTCTTTTTTCAACCAGATGGAAATTTTGTTGACTCTGATTTACCGGAGATGCAAGCTGCTTCCATTTCCTACAGGCAGCAGAGAATCACAGTAGAACATCTCACTTTAGAAATAGAATATAGGTGTCTCCTTAGTGCAGTAGGCAGCACATCAGTCTCATAGAAATAGAATATAACCATTCTGATGGCTGAGTAATATTCTAATGTATGTATGAAAGACATCTTCTTTATACACAACTAATACATGAATCATTGAACACTACACCAAAAACTAATGATTTCCTATATGTCAGGTAATTGAATTTAAAGAAGAAAAAAAAAAAAGGAAACCATGAGATAATAAATGTGCATTATAGTAAGATGCTAAAAAAAAAAAAAGTTGGGTTTTTGTTTTTAATTTTACTATTATTCTGTTGTATGAATTGACCAAAATTTGCTTATTCATTCTTCTGTTGATGGACATTTGGGTTGTTTCCAGTTTGTATCTGTTATAAATAAGGTTGCTGTAAGGGCAGCTGGGTGACTCAGTCAGTTGAGCGTCCAATTCCTGATTTTGGCTGAGTCCTGATCAAGCCCCACATGGGGCTCCCTGGTCAGTGGGGAGACTACTTCTCCCTCTCCGTTTGCCCCTCCCCCTCCTCGTGTTCTCTTTCTTGCTCTTTCTCTTTCAAATAAATAAATAAAAATCTTTAAATAAAGAAAGATACTGTCTGTTGGTTCTTTGAAGTGGATGGATCATCTTGCAGTCTCATTAGCAATATATGAGTATTTGTTACTCCGCATCTTTACCAATGTTTGATGGTCTTAGTCTTTTTTATTTTAGTCATGTCAGTTGGAATAAAAGGGTATCTTACTGTGCTTTTAATTTGCATTTCTCTGATTTTTAAAGGCATTGACCACCTTTTCATGTGTTTATTGGCTATTTGTATATTTTTTTTGTAAAGTGTCCGTTCAAGTTTCCCACCAATTTTTAATTAGGTTATTTATATTTTTTATTATTGACTTATGAGAGTTCTTCTTTTTTTTTTTTTAAAGATTTTATTTATTTATTTGACAGATCACAAGTAGGCAGAGAGGCAGGCAGAGAGTGAGAGAGGAGGAAGCAGGCTTCCCGCTGAGCAGAGAGCCCGATGTGGGGCTCGATCCCAGGACCCTGGGATCATGACCTAAGCCGAAGGCAGAGGCTTTACACCACTGAGCCACCCAGGCACCCCCGACTTATGAGAGTTCTTTATCCATGATGGATGTAGTCCTTTGTCAGAAATATGTATTATCAATATTTTTCCCAGTCTGTGACTTACCTATTATCTTAATATATCTATGGTTTCTTTACTGAGTTATAATTGTTGTATAACATTGTATTAGTTTGAGAGTTTGAGGTGTACAATATGATTCAGTATTTGTATACACTGGGAAATGATTACCACATTAAGCATAGTTCCCCCCCCCCGCCACCATAAAAAGTTACATAATATGAAATATATTGTCAACTTTGGTTACCATGCTGTACATTACATCCCCATGACTTATTTATTTTATGACTGGAAATTTGTGTATCTTGACCCCCATCTCCTATTTTACCCACTCCTATAATCCCCCTCCCTTCTGCCAACCACCAATCTGTTCTCTACTCCTATGAGTTTTTTTCATTTATTTTGTGTTTTAGATTTCATATGTAAGTGAAATTCTACACTATTTTTCTCTCTCTGCCTTATTTCACTTAGCATAATACCCTCAAAGTCCATCCATGTTGGTACAAATGAGAAGAGTTCATCTTTTTTCATGGTTGAGTGGTTTTCCATTGCATACATATACCACATCTTCTTCATCCATTCATCCATCAGTGGACACATTGGTTGTTTTTGTGTCTTGCCTATTGTGAATAATGCTGCAATAAACATAGCAGTCAAATATCTTTTCAAATTAGTGTTTTCTTTTTCTTTGGATAAATACCCAGAAATAATATTGCTGTATCATATGGTAGTTCTATTTTTAGTTTTTTGAGGCAGCTCCATACTGTTTTCCATAGTGGCTGCATCAATTTATATTCTCAACAGCAGTGCATGTCCTCACCAACACGTATTATTTCTTATCTTTTTTAGAATAGCCATTCTGACTGGTGTGAGATGTTATATCACTGTGGCTTTGATTTACATTTCCCTGGTGATTAAAACATGGAGCATCTTTTCATGTCACTTGTATGTCTTTTCTGGAAGAAATGTTATTCAGATGCTGTATCCAATTTCTAATTGGATTTTTTGTTATTGAGTTGTTAGAATTCTTTATATATTTTGGATATTAATCTCTTATCAGATATATGATTTGAAAGTATCTTCTCCTACTCAAGTAGGTTGCCTTTTGATTTTGTTGGTGGTTTCCTTTGCTGTCCAAAAGCTTTTCAGTTTGATATAGTTCCATTTGTTTATTTTTGCTTTTGTCATCTTTGTCTTTGAAGTCCAATCCAAATGCCAAGAGAAACGTCAAGGAGCTTACCACCTATGTTTTCTTCTAGGAGTTTTATAGTTTCTGTTCTTATATTCAAGTTTTTAATACATTGTTAGTTAATTTTTGTGTCTGGGATAAGATAGTGGTGCAGTTTCATTCTTTCGCATGTGGCTGTGAAGTTTTCCCATCACCATTTATTGAGGAGACTGTCTGTTCCCCATTGTATGTTCTTTCTTCTTCTGTTGTAAAGTAATTGACCATATATGCATGAGTTTATTTCTGGGCTCTCTTTTTGTTCCATTGATGTATACGTTTTTATGCCAAAACCATAATGCTTTGATTACTGTCACTTTTAAACATAGCTTGATATCAGCAAGTATGAGGTCTCCAGCATTGTCCTTCATTCTCAAGATTGCTTTGACTACTCAAGATCATTTTTGGTTTCATATAAATATTAGGGTTGTTTCCTCTATTTCTGTGAAAATGTCATGGGATTTTGACAGGGATTGCATTGAATCTGTAGATTGCTTTGGATAATATGGACATTTTTGCAATATTAATTTTTCCAGTCCACAAGCACAGACTTTCTTGCCACTTATTTGTGTCTTTTTCCATTTCTTTTATCTATGTAGTTTTTGATGCACAGATTTTTACCTCCTTGGTTTAATTTATTCCTAGGTGTTTTATTCACTTTGATGCAGTTGTAAATGGAATTGTTTTCTTAATTTCTTTTTTTTTTTTTTAAAGATTTTATTTATTTATTTGACGGAGATCACAAGTAGGCAGAGAGGCAAGCAGAGAGAGAGGAGAAAGCAGGCTTCCTGCAGAGCAGAGATTCCGATGTGGGGCTCGATCCCAGGACCCTGGGATCATGACCCGAGCCGAAGGCAGAGGCTTTAACCCACTGAACCATCCAGGCACCCCTTAATTTCTCTTTCTGATAATTCATTGTTAGTGTAGAAAAACAACAGGTTTTGGTATATTGACTTTGTATCCTGCAACTTTACTGTATTTGTTTATTCAGTTTTTTGGAGATCTTTTGGATTTTATATATGAGTTTTACTCTTTGCTTTCCAATTTGAATGCCTTTTGTTCATTTTCCTTGCCAAATTGCTCAAGCTAAAATTTTGAATTCTATATTGAGTAAAAGTGGTGAAAGCAAGCATCCTTCTCTTGTTCCTGATCTTAGAGTATGATGTTAGTTGGGAGTTTGTCATTAAATGGATGCTGAATTTTGCCAGATGCTTTTTCTGCATCTATTTAGTTGATCATGGGATTTTTAGCTTTAATTTTGTTGATGTGGTGTATCACAATGACTGATGTGCAGATGTTAAACCATCCTTACATCCTGGAATAAATCCCACTTGATCATGGTGTATGACTTTCTTAATGTATTTTTGAATTTGGTTTACTAATATTTTGTTAAGGATTTTTGCACCTGTGTTTATTAGGGATTTGGGTCTGTCATTTTCTTTTTTGGGTGTTCTTGTTTGGTGTTTGGTATCAGTCTAATACTGGCCTCATAAAATGAGTTTAGAAGCATTCCCTCCTCTTCAATTTTTGGGAGAGTTTGAGAAGGATAGGTATTAACTCTTCTTTAAATGAATTATGGGGGACACCTGGGTGGCTCGGTCGGGTAAGCTGCTGCCTTCGGCTCCTGCATTGGGTTCCTTGCTTGGCAGGGAGCCTGCTTCTCTCTCTGCCTCGGCCTGCCACTCTGCCTGCTTGTGTGCGCTCTCTCTCTCTCTCTCTCTGATAAAGAAATAAAATATTTTTTTAAAAAATAAATGAATTAGGGATTCACCAGTGAAGCCATCTGGTTCTGGACATTTGTTGAGAGGTTTTTAATTACTGATTTAATCTCCTTCTCAGTAATCGGTCTATTCAGATTTTCTATTTTTCCATTATTCAGCTTGGAAGACTGAATGTTATATGTTTCTAAGGTTGTCCAGTTTGTTAGAATATAATTTTTCATAGTAGCCTCTTGTGATCCTTTGTATTTTTTTGGTATGACATAACTTTCCCTCTTTCTTTTTTTTTTTTTTTAAAAGATTTTATTTATTTATTTGAGAGAGACAGTGAGAGAGAGCATGAGCGAGGAGAAGGTCAGAGAGCGAAGCAGACTCCCCATGGAGCTGGGAGCCTGATGTGGGACTCCATCCCGGGACTCCAGGATCACGCCCTGAGCCGAAGGCAGTCGTCCAACCAACTGCGCCACCCAGGCGTCCCAACTTTCCCTCTTTCAATTCTGATTTTATTTATTCGAGCCCTCTCTTTTTCTTAGTGTAGCTAAAGTTTACCAATTTTGTTTATCTTTTCAAAGAACCAGCTCTTAGTTTCATTGATCTTTTCTTTTTTTTTTTTTTTTAAAGATTTTATTCATTTATTTGACAGACAGAGATCACAAGTAGGCAGAGAGGTAGGCAGAGAGAGAGAGAGAGAGAGGAGGAAGCAGGCTCCCCGCCGAGCAGGGAGCCGGATGCGGGACTCGATCCCAGGACCCCGAGATCATGACCTGAGCTGAAGGCAGCGGCTTAACCCACTGAGCCACCCAGGCGCCCCTCATTGATCTTTTCTGTATTCTTTTTAGTCTTACTTATTTCTGCCTGATCCTTATTATTTCCTTACTTCCACAGACTTACTTTGGGCTTCCTTCGTTCCTCTTTTTCCTAGTCACCCCCGCCACTCTTTTTTTTTTTTTTTTTAATTCTAGCTCCTTTAGGTGTAAAGTTAGATTTGAGATTATTCTTGTGTTTTTTTGAAGTAGGTTTGTATCACTATGAACTTCCCTCTTATATCTGCTTTTGCTAGATCTTGTAGATTTTGTTGTGTTCTATTTTCATTTGTCTCAAGGTATTTTTCTCTCTTTTTCTTTGGTTTCTTTTTTGACCATTAGTTGTTCAGTAGCATGTTGTTAAGTCTCCACATATTTGTGTTTTCTCTTTTTAAATTTTTTTGGTGATTGATTTCCAGTTTTGTACTATTGTGGTCTGAAAAGACGCTTGATATCATTTTAGTCTTAAATTTATTAAGACTTGTTTTGTGATCTAACATGTGATCTATCCTGGAGAATGTTCTGTGGGTACTTATGAAGAATGTGAATTCTGCTGCTTTTTGGTGGAATGTTCTGTATGTGTTTATTAAGTCCATCTGGTCTCATGTATCCTTTAAGGTGGACTTTTCCATATTGATTTTCTATGTAGATAATCTATCCATTGATGTAATTGGAGTATTAAAATCCCCTACTATAATTATATCACTGTTGATTTTTCCCTGTAGGTCTGTTAATATTTCCTGTATATGTTTAGGTGCTCGATATGTTGAGTGACTTTATAGACATCTATGTTTAGATGCCTTTATATGATGAGTGTACAAATATTTGCAAATGTTATATATTCTTGCTGGAATGACTTTTATTATTGTATAATGTCTGTTTTTTTAGAGCAATTTTTATTATTTTTTTTAATTTAAATTCAGTTAGGGGTGCCTAGGTGGCTCACTGGGTTAAGCCTCTGCCTTTGGCTTGGGTCGTGATCCCAGGGTTCTGGGATCGAGCCCTTCCTCGGGCTCTCTGCTGGACAGGGAGCCTGCTCCCCTCCCCCACCCCGCCTACCTTTCTGCCTACTTGTGATCTCTGTCAAATAAATAAATAAAATCTTTAAAAAACAACAACAAAAAATTTTAATTCAGTTAATTAACAAAAAAATGTAATATTGGTTTCAAAGGTACAGGTCTGTGATTCATCAGTCTTATATAATACCCAGTGATCATTGCATCACATGCCTTCCTTAATGTCCATCTCCCAGTTAGCCCATCTCTCCCCTCTGCCCCCTCCAGCAACCTTCAGTTTGTTTCCTATGATTAAGAGTCTCTTATGGTTTGTCTCCCTCTCTGGTTGACTTGTTTTATTTTTTCTTCTCTTCCCCCATGATCCTCTATTTTGTCTCTTAAATTCCTCATATCAGTGAGATCATATAATAATTGTCTTTCTCTGATTGACTTATTTCGTTTAGCATAATACCCTCTAGTTCCATCCACTGTTGCAAATGGCAAGATTTCATTTTTTGATGGCTGAGTAATATTCCATTGTATATATATCATTTTAGTCTTAAATTTATTAAGACTTGTTTTGTGGCCTAACATGTGATCTATCCTGGAGCATGTTCTGTGGGTACTTTATCCGTTTATCTGTCGTTGGGCATCTGGACTCTTTCCATAGTTTGGCTCTTGTGGACATTGCTGCTATAAACATTGGAGGCGGGTGCCCCTTCAGATCATTACATTTGTATCTTTGGGGTAGATAACCAGTAGCGCAGTTACTGGGTCATAAGGTAGTTCTATTTTCAGCGTTTTGAGGAACCTCCATACTGTTTTCCAGAGTGGCTGCACTAGCCCACATCCCCACCAACAGTGTAAGAGGGTTCCCCTTTCTCTGCATCCATGCCAACATCTATCGTTTCCTGACTTGTTAATTTTAGCCATTCTGACTGGTGTGAGGTGTTATCTCATTGTGTTTTTGATTTGTAGTTCCCTGATGCTGAGTGAGGTTGAACATTTTTTCATGTGTCTGTTGGCCATTTGGATGTCTTCTTTGCAGAAATGTCTGTTCATGTCTTCTACCTATTTCTTGGTTGGAATGTTTGTTCTTTCGTTGTTGAGTTTGATAGGTTCTTTGTAGATTTTGGATACTAGCCCTTTATCTGATATGTCATTTCCAAATATCTTTTCCCATTCTGTTGGTTGTCTTTTGGTTTTGTCAACTGTTTCCTTTGTTGTACAAAAGCTTTTTATCTTGGTGAAATCCCAATAGTTCATTTTTGCCTTTGTTTCCCTTGCCTCTGGAGACATGTCTAGCGAGAAGTTGCTGTGCCCGAGGTTGAAGAGGTTGCTGCCTGTGTTCTCCTCTAGGATTTTGTTGCATTCCTGTCTCACATTTAGGTCTTTCATCCATTTTGAGTCTATTTTGGGGGTATGGTGTCAGAAAATGCTCCATTTTCATTCTTCTGCATGTGGCTGGCCAATTTGCCCAACACCATTTGTTGAAGAGACTTTTTTCCATTGGACATTCTTTCCTACTTTGTCAAAGATTTGTTGACCTCTGTAGAGTTGAGAGTCCATTTCTGGGTTCTCTCTTCTGTTCCCATTGATCTGTGCATCTGTTTTTGTGCCAATACCATACTGTCTTGATGATTATAGCATTATAATAGAGCTTGAAGTCAGAATTGTGATGCTACCAGCTTTGCTTTCCTTTTTCAACATTCTTCTGGCTATTTGGGATCTTTTCTGGTTCTGTACAAATTTTAGTATTATTTATTCCAGTTCTGTGAAAAAAGTTGATGATATTTTGATAGGGATTACACTGAATGTGTAGATTGTTCTAGGTAACACAGACATTTTAACAATATTTGTTCTTCCAATCCATGATCATGGAATATTTTTCCATTTCTTTGTGTCTTCCTCAGTTTCCTTCATGAGTGTTCTCTAGTTTTCTGAGTACTGATCCTTTGCCATTTTGGCTTCATTTATTCCTAGGTGTCTTATGGTTTGGGATGCAATTATAAATGGGATCGACTCCTTAATTTCTCTTTCTTCTGCCTCCTTGTTAGTGTATAGAAATGCAACTGATTTCTGTGCATTGATTTTATATCCTGCCAGTTTGCTGATTGCTGTATGATTTCTAGTAATTTGGGAGTTGAGTCTTTGGGTTTTCTACATAGAGTATTATGTTCTCTGCAAAGAATGAGTTTGACTCTTTCTTTGCTGATTCAGATGTCTTTTATTTCTTTCTGTTGTCTGATTGCCGAGGCTAGGTCTTCTACTACTATGTTGAACAGCATGGTGATAGTGGCTATCCCTACTGTGTTTCTAACTTTAGGAGAAAAGCTCTCCGTTTTTCCCCCATTGAGAATGATATTTGCTGTGGGCTTTTCATAGATGGCTTTTATGATATTGAGGTATTTTCCCTCTATCCTTGAAGTGTTTTAGCCAAGAAAGGATGCTGTACTTTGTCAGATGCTTTTTTCTGCATCTTTTGAGGGGATCATATGGTTCTTGTCCTTTTTTTTATTAATATAGTGTATCACATTAATTGATTTGTGGATGTTGAACCACCCTTCCTGCCCAGGAATAAATCCCACTTGATCGTGGTGAATAATCCCTTTAATGTCCTGTTGGATGCTACTGATTAGTATCTTTGTGAGAATTTGTGCATTCATGCTCATCAGGGATATTGGTCTGTAATTCTCCTTTTTTGGTGGGCTCTTTGCCTGGTTTTGGAATCAAAGTAATGCTGGGCTCACAGAAAGAATTTGGAAGTTTTCTTTCTATTTCTATATTTTGAAGCAGCTTTGGAAGAATAGGTATTAATTCTTCTTTAAATGCTTGGTAGAATTCCCCTGTGAAGCCATTCAGCCCTGGACTCTTGTTTATTAGGAGATTTTTGATTACTATTTCAATTTCCTTATTGATTATGGGTCTGTTCAGGTTTCCTATTTCTTCCTGTTTCAGTTTTGGTAGTTTATATGTCTTTAGGAATGTATCTGTTTCTTCTAGGTTGTCTAATGTGTTGACATTTAGTTGGTCATCATATGTTCTTTTAATTGTTTGTATTTCTTCAGTGTTGGTTGTGATCTGTCCTCTTTCATTCATGATTTTTTTGGGGGGGGTACTTTCTCTTTTCTTTTTGTTAAGTCTAGCTGGAGGTTTTCTTTTTGATAAGTCTGGCTAGAGGTTTATCAATCTTATTACTTCTTTCGAAGAAGCAGCTCCTAGTTTTATTGATCTGTTGTACTATTCTTTTGGTTTCTATTTCCTTGATTTCTGCTCTCATCTTTATCAGTTCTCTTCTACTGGATTAGGCTTTATTTGCTATACTTTCTCCAGCTCCTTTAGGTGTAAGATTAGTTTGTGTGAACTTTCTTGTTTCTTAAGAAAAGCTTGTATTGCTATATACTACCCTCTTAGGACCGCCAAAGATGTTGGACAGTTGTGTTTTCATTTTCATTTGTTTCCATGAATTTCTTAAATTCTTCTTTAATGTCCTGGTTGGCACATTCCTTCTTTAGTAGGATGCTCTTTAGCCTCCATGTATTTCAGTTCTTTCCAAATTTCCTCTTGTGATTGAGTTCCAGTTTCAAAGCATTGTGGTCTGAAAATATGCAGAGAGTGATCCCAGGCTTTTGGTACTGGTTGAGATTGATTTGTGATGCAGTATGTATAATCTGTCTGGAGAATGTTCCATGCGCACTTGAGAAGAATGTGTATTCTGTTGCATTAAGATGGAATGCTCTGATTATATCTGTGGAGTCCATCTAGTCCAGTGTGTCATTCAAAGCCCTTGTTGCCTTGTTGATCTTCTGCTTAGGTGATCTGTCCATTGCAATGAGGGGATGTTAAAGTTCCATGCTCTTACTGTATTATTATCAAGTTGTTTCTTTAATTTTGTTATTAGTTGGTTTATATAATTAGCTGCTCCCTTGCTAGGGGCATAAATATTTACAAATGTTAGATCTTCTTGTTGGATGGACCCTTTATTATGATATAGTGTCCTTCCTCATCTTATTACAGTGTTTGGTTTAAAAATCTAACTTGTTTAATATAAGGATTGCTTTCTTTTGATGTCCATTAGCATGATAGTTTCCCACCCCCTCATTTTCAATATGGTGGTGTCTTTGGGTCTAAAATGAGTCTCTTGCAGTGATGCCTTGGTGGCTTAGTTGGTTAAGTGTTTGCCTTCGGCTCAGATCATGATCCCAGAGTCCTGGGATCATGTCCTGCATTGGGCTCTTTGCTTAGCAGGGAGCCTGCTTCTGCCTATGCCTGCTACTCCCTGTGCTTGTGCTCTGTCTCTCTCTCTCTCTCTCTGATAAATAAATAAATAAATAAATAAATAAATAAATAAAATATTTTTTAAAAATGTGTTTTTTGAGGACAGCCTATAGATGGGTCTTGCTTTTTTTTTTTTTTTAAATTATTCAATCTGATACCATGTGTCTTTTGTTTGAGGCTTTTAGCCCATTTACATTCAGAATAACTATTGAAAGATAGGAATTTAATGCCATTGTAATACCTGTAAAGTCACTGTTTTCTGCATATTGTCTCTGTTCCTTTCTGATCTATGTTACTTTTGGGCTCTCTCTTCACTTATAGGATCCCCTTTAATATTTCTTATAGGGCTGGCTTAGTGATCACAAATTCTTTCAGTTTCTTTTTGTCCTGGAAGCTTTTTATCTCTCCTATTTTGAATGATAGCCTTGCCAGGAGTTGTTTATCTCTCTTTTTTTCAGCTTCCTTATTCTCTATCATTTGGTCTTCTATATCACTAATTCTCTCTTCTGCCTCTAGCAGTTAGAACCTCCATTTTTATTGCATCTCATTAATAGCCTTTTTGATTATGGTTTGTTTGATTTAGGTCTTTTATTTCTCCAGAAAGGGATTCTCTAGTGTCTTCTATGCTTTTTTCAAGCCTAGCTAGTATCTTTATAATTTTTATACTGAATTCTAGTTCTGACATCTTATATCCATACTGATTAGGTCCTAGGTAGTCAGTACTGCCTCTTGTTTGAGGTGAGCTTTTCCATCTTGTCATTCTTGCAGAATGTGGTTGCTTTTCTATTTGTAGAGCTGCAGCAATTCTTTTCTTAGATCTCCAGTGGAGTTCACTCACAGGTGTTTAGAATGATTTGATAGCCATCTAGCTGAATTCCTGGGACCAGATGAAACTAAGGTTTCCTACTCCATCACCATTTTGAATTCCTTTTGTAGTTATAGTTATTTTTACTGCTTTAATTTTTTTAACCTTCACATTAGCTTTATAAGTGGTTAGTCTATTATTTTGGCTATATATTTACCTCTACTGATGAGATTTTTACTTTCAGTGTTTTCTGGTTACTAATCAGTACCCTCTCTTTTCAGCTTAAAGAGGTCTCTTTAACATTTCTTTTTAGGCCAGTTTTTTTCTTTTTAGGCTGTGATGAGCTCCTTTAGCTTTTGCTTGTCTGGAAAACTTTCTCTCCCTCCTTCAGTTCTGAATGATAATCTTGCCAGGTAGAGTAGTCTTGGTTGGAAATTTTTTGCTTTCAGTACTGAATGTATCATGCCATTTTCTTCTAGCTTGCAAAGTTCCTGTTGAAAAATCTAATAATTGGGGCACCTAGGTGGCTCAGTGGGTTAAGCCTCTGCCTTTGGCTCAGGTCATGATTTCAGGGTCCTGGGATTGAGCCCTGCATCGGGCTCTCTGCTCAGCAGGGAGCCTGCTTCTCCCTCTCCCTCCACCTGCCTCTCTGCCTACTTGTGATCGCTCTCTCTCTGTTGAGTAAATAAATAAAATCTTAAAAAAAAAGAAGAAGAAGAAGAAACTGCTAATAATCTCATAGGGTTCCCTTGTCTATACCAAGTTCTTTTTCTCTTGCTGCTTTTCAGAGTCTCTAACTTTTGAGATTTAATTGTAATGTGTGTTATTTTGAATCTGCTTGGGTTCATGTCTTTTGGAATTCTCTGGACTTACTGTGTCTGGATGTCTGTTTTGTTCCCCTGGTTAGGAGACTGTCCAGCCATTATTTCCTCAAATAAGTTTTCTGTCCCCTTTGCTCTCTTTTCTCCTTTTAGGACTCCTGTTATTCAAAGTCTGTTCTGCTTGATGTTGTTCTATGAGTCCCATAAGCTATCTTTACTTTTTAAATAATTTTTTCTTTTTGTCCCTCTGTTTGGATGAGTTCCACTACTCTGTCTTCTAGGTCACTGAGCCTTTCTTTTCTTTTATCTGGTCTGCTGTTGAATCCATCTGGTATATTTTTCAGTTCAGTTATTGCATTTTTCAGCTCCTCTTTTTTGTACTTTCTTACATTATATGTCACTTACTGAAGTTCTATTATTCATTCATTTTTCTCCTGAGATTGGTAAACATCTTTATAACCATTACTTTGACGTTTTTATCAGGTAAATGACTTCTTTCCATTTCATTGAGATTTTTTTCCTGGGATTTTGTCTTGTTCTGATTTGGAACACATTCCTGTTTCCTCTGACTCTCTCTCTTTGTTTTTCTATATTAAGCAAAACAGCTGTCTCTCCCAGTCTTGAAGAAACGCTCACAGGAAGATGGGGGTGTGTTTCTGTCTGTTGCCTGTGTACCGTGGGGGTGGTAGCCTGTTAAGAACTGTGTCTCCAATTGTTTCAGTCCCATGGGCCCAGAAATGGCAGTCCCCTGACTACAAATGCTCAAGGGTCATCCCCTCTGTGCTTTGGCAAGGCCTCATGGTAGTGCTCGGCCAGGATAAGCTCACTTATCAGGGTGAGCAGGGCTGGGGTAAGACTGCCCACTGGGTTTAGCAGAGCAAGGCACCAGGAAAGTGCAGGGTTGGGACAAGTGATGCTAGCAAGGAGAAGAAGAGTGCAAAAATGATGCCTACTAGTGCCAGCACTACCAAGGCAGGAGAAGAGTGCAGAATTGTACGTGTCAGCATCCTCATCCTCAGAGGGTTCCAACAGACCTCTCTTCTTCCAGGAGATGCCTTCTGCCTAGCCAGTGAGTCTCCATCACATGTAGTCTCGGTGCCCTCTAACCTGTTGCTTTTGTGCTGGGTCATAGGGTGAATGAGTGTGTGCATGAACACTCTAAAAGCAGAGACTCAGTTTCCTTTAGCCTTTTGGATCTCTTGGTGTTTAAAGTCAGATATTTCGGGGACTTGTCTCTCTGGTACAGGTCCCAAGGGTTGGGGTGCCTCATGTGGAACTTGAACCTTTTGCTCCTCACGGGTTGTCACTGTACTTGTGAGGTCACTCTTGCTTGTGGGTCATCCCAGTGCGGGTGGGGTTTGGGGCCATACTGCATCTCTGCCTCTTTTACCTGTCTCAGTGTGGTCTTTTTACCCGTTGTTGTGGAGGAGCTGTCAAGCTAGTTTTCACCTTTTTTTTTTTTTTTCAGAGAGAATTGTTCTATATGTAGCTGTAGGATTTGGTGTGTTCTGAGTTTTCCTCTACCACCATGTTGACCTGCCCCCTCTGTGGTTGTTTGTTCAAAGAAAAGATTACATAGAGTTTCTTAGACATATCTATAAACTTAAAAGGGAAAAAAATGTAAGGTCTTTTTAAGTCAAAAAAGCAGAAAGTTTATTAGTCTAAATAAACCAATCTATATGTATTTTTAAAATGTCCCATTGGTACGTACCTGTTTTTCTGTTTAAAGTCTAACCAGAGCCCATACCTGCCTGATCACATTCCCCTCTTTCAGAGAGTGTATACTTCTGAATGGGTAGAAGTCTTTTAACTCAGAACATATTTAGTGCTCAGCAAAAGGCTAGTGTAATTGTATCGTGTTGCAGATATTCTTAGCCCTGCGTAAACATAGCTCCTGACGAATACATCCGTTCCCTTGAGAGCTTGCTTTCAGTCTGCACGGTGCTCTCACACTCGTGTCGCAGAGCTCTGTGAGGTACATAGGGCCAGTTGTTGGGATCCCTGTTGTCATATTAGGAAACCAAGGACTGGGACGGTTATGACCTGTCCAAGGTTACAAAGTGAAAGACAGCATAGGTCAACAAACCTAGAATCTTTCTATTCTTCCATGCTTCCTCCCTTTGGCCTATGGGTGTCCACACCCATAGGTACAGCAAGAGGTCCCCTCATTAGTTGGAGCATTGACTAAGTCTAGGGCCAGGATTTGTTGTTGACCAGCCATTATGCTGGGTCTTCCTCAGCAAACTGAGTCCGCATATCTCTGAAGAGTTGTTGGAAATAGTATCTCCAACTTTCATGGCAGGGATCACTGTGCTCCCCACTTGATGCTCGCATACTTATGTGAGCACACATATATAGGTGAACAAGTTCAGAGTCCGTATATATTTTTGTGATAGGTACGCAGAGGTTTTGACTTCCCTTACCCTAGTTAGGGCTATGTGTGGTTTTATTCATTCATATCCTAAAACCCTGGCATAGATCAGTGACTCAGCAGAGAGCAAATTGCAGTTTATTTCGTGATCCTAGGCTATTTTAGAGAGAACCATTGCATTCCCTATGGCTTTATAAACTATCTAAGAATGTTTAGTTGATGGCATGTGAGAGAGTCACTGTTCCTATTCTTGAGTCAGTCCTGGTGACAGCTACTTGTGTGACTTTTATTAGCTTGATTTTTTTAAAAAAAGATTTTATTTATTTATTTGACAGAGATCACAAGTAGGCAGAGAGACAGGCGGGGGTGTGGGGGGAGCAGGCTCCCCCCTGAGCAGAGGACCCGATGTGTGGCTCCATTCCAGGACCCTGGGATCATGACCTGAACTGAAAGCAGAGGCTTTAACCCACTGAGCCACCCAGGTGCCCCATTAGCTTGATTTTTTTAAATGCACAATTTTGTTCAAGTTCCTGGTGTGGCCTTAAATTGAAGTTAGATTTTTCATCAGTCTCTATAAGGGAAGACTTTATAGTTCAGATTGTGGTTAGAGGGAAATAGTTCCAAAAGACAGGAGAAAACAGATCAAAGAAGAAACGAAACAGGAGACTGGGCACAAGCAGAGCCAAGCCCCCTACCTCTTTGTGGACTCTGCCCCTGGGGTAGGATTTTAAGGGCAGGAGGTTGAACAGGCCTAATCCTGTGTGCAACCCTTTGGCCTCAGGCATATCAGAGGCCCCGTGACTTCTCTGTATTACATCCTTTTTCTCCTAATTTTTACCATCCACTTTAGTTGATTTATTTTCTCATTAAAAAAATAATTATGTGACACAAGATTAAATGGAAGTGTTTACATTCTTTCCATTTCTGTTATCTGTAGATCACTTTCATTTAAAATGAGACTTGTTCTCTATTATTGTGTCATTTGTAATTCATACATAGTAATGAAAAATGAAAGCCTCTAAAAGTTTTAATATTACTGTTTGCCTCTCTTTATAAGAATAAGTAGCAAATTTGAAGAGGGAGATTTCACCGTTAGAAGTTTAGAAGCTAATTTTGGTGATCTGGTGAGTGAAAACGTTCACCAAATGTGTTGAATGGGTTGGTATTACCTATTGTAAGCATCAGGATGTCAAAGTAGACCAAGTTCATTTGCGAGTATAGAGCTGTGTATCATCATGATTTCATTGAAATTTTATATATCTTTATTATTTCAGATCACGGGCTATATTTGCTTAGATTTATTTGATATTCATATCTCCATAGATGGGTAAGCCTGTTTAAAGTTTCAGATCAGCAGATAACTAGTGCTGACTAGTTTTTAAGATGCATTTAATGTAATATAAATTAAGAAATTTATCATGGGCAGGAATGTGAGAGAGGATCTATCTATAAAGGAAGCCACTGTTTCTAAGACAAGTTCTGTTTCTCATTTTTTGTTTTTTTTGTTGTTGTTGTTGTTTTTCTTGTTTTTGAGTAGTTAATACATTTCATGATTCAGAATTTAAAAGGAAAAATAGGCTATGCTTTAAAAATTCTTTCATGTACTCATTGCTCTTTCCAGAAGGCAACCAGTATTTCCATGCCTAAGCCATTCTAATTTTGATAAATTAATTTTGATCAGTGCATACCTATATTTTATGTTTGGCATAATTTTATTACCAGATCTTATTGCTTAAGAGCTTATAATTGTTTCTATTTAACTATTTCCTTGTTGGGCATTTACATTTTTAGGTTTCGTTTTGTTCTTTAAAGTAGCAAACATCCTTGCATATTTGTAGAACAGCAAACATATTAGTGTATTTTTAAAAATACAAATACTTTTTCCCATTGAAAAGTTACCATATTTTTATTTCATAATTTAATACTTCTGAAATCCATTATATTCATTGATTATGCTTACTATGTTTTTCTCTGTGAAAAGCTGTTTTTAATGTAATAATATCGCTTACAATCAGTAGAGCCTTAAAATAGAAGAGAAATGCTATTTTCCTGTATTTGTTTATCAGAGAGGAAACGGTTAAGAATGTTACAAAACATAATCCTTGTTTTGTGTCACTAGAATTCTTACTAGAGCAGTTGAATTAATTGCAGATTTCCTTCCCCCATCCCATTGTCTCCAGTTTAACATGTGTGAAATAGTGGTCAATCTCAGATTTTAGGAAAGGAGAGTGTATATTTGGCATGGATGTTTCCCTTCAGGTGTTAGGAAATATCCAAAGTTTTAGACAACTTAAATAACAATATTTTTTCTAAAATTATTCAATGTTTCTGGATACTATTGGCCTACATATTCCTGGCCTATCATAAAGTTTTGTGGTTTTTTTAAGGATTTTATTTATTTATTTGACAGAGATCACAAGTAGGCAGAGAGAGAGGAGGAAGCAGACTTCCTGCTGAGGAGAGAGGCCGATGTGGGGCTTGATCTCAAGACCCTGGGATCATGACCAGAGCTGAAGGCAGAGGCTTTAGCCCACAGAGCCACCCAGGCGCCCCAAGTTTTTTAAAATACGAATTTTTAGGCATATACAGACTACGCAACTGCTAGACGTTTTCTTCCTTCTAATAGAGTTCATTAGTGTGAAACACACTCATAAATGTGTGCCTTGCTATAGTGTCATTGCTTTCTTGTTTACATGCTCACTTGTCAGATATATATATAAATGCAAATCAGTTTAGTTTGGTCCTTACGTCCATTACATTCTCAGGACTTAGTACACATTCGAGGTAACAGATCTTCAAATCATACAGCAGCTAATGTGTTAGATGTTACATGTCACACTCAGAAGGAAATGTGAACTGTTGAAGGAACCCAGGTCTCAATCAACTGACCATGATTTCCCAAATGGCCTGGCAAGGAGGGGAGGCGGAGCTGTGGGGTGGGGAACTGCCAGCTGGAGTACTCCTGCTCTGTGGGATGTCATACTTCACCAGTGATTAAAAACATAGAAGAACTTTGTATTTGTTTAAACATGATGTCCATAATTAATGAATGGCACACAAGGTTTGACATCATCTTGTGGTGGCACCGTTTGTGGATTATAATCAAAATTTGTGTTTCTGTGCTGCTTTTTTTTTTTTTTTTTTTTTTTTGTTGTTGTTGTTGAATCTTCTTTAGTTTAGAACATCAGGTGCATTTTCCCAAAGATGGTCTTTGCAACCATTAGGGAAGTAGTGAACTTTTTCAGTTGGTCTGGTCTTTAATACTAGCTATGGGAGCAATTACTTGGATTATCATTTTAACAGTTTTTCACCCAGCAATCCTTTTGAGAGTATTGTTTGCTTAGATTGAAACACTGAAATGCTTCCTCCTCCCTGCAGGGCAGTAGATTAAGGCAGGGAAACACAGGCAAATCAACATGTAAAATTGGGTCAGTTGTCATTCAAGGGCTTGTATGCCAGTGACATGGAGTGTGGAGTTGGGAGTGGCAGGAAACCCAGAGAGAGATAGCAAATTGCTGTGCCCCCATGCTTGGTGGACAAAAGGGGGATCAGGGCCCTGGGGAATCTAGGACAGCAGGCTTCCCACAGAGTGGAAAGGAATCTTGGGGCAGTGTTGGCACTTGTGGACGTTGGGGTCCAGAGGAGTAAGGGGTCAGGATTGGAGCAGGCAGAATTGAGGGGTTTGTGGCTCCCAGCCGGTTGGGAGAATGGGCTGAGACTTGCTACCCCTTGGAAGTAGGACTGGAAGGACTGTGGGTTTTAGAAACATGGAAGGAATGTGGGTGAAGCTAGAGAGTTGAAGTGTCATTGAATGCTGCACGTGAGTTTCACGGGTATCATTTGTAGGATTTCTATACCTGTGGAATTAGAGTGCCCCAGTGAGGCCTTTCCTAGTTCCTGTTTCACATGTGCCGCGCTATCGCAGGGAAGTTATGATTATACAGTATGACTATATGACTATGGTTATGCTTATGTCATATAAACAGCTGCAGTTCGGATGAAGATGAGCAAATGAGATTTTTTTCACTTCGTGGAGATATATATATATATATATATATATATACACACACACACATATATATTTATATATATACATACATATTTATATATATTTACAGTTTATTTATATTTATTTATATTTTATACATTTATATATATTTATATTTATGTTGTATTTTTTAAAAAGATTTTATTTATTATTTAAGAGAGAGACAGAGACAGAGCCACTAGCAGAGGGAGGAGGCAGAGGGAGAGGGAGAAGCAGACTCCCCTGTACGCAGGGAGCCTCTGGGAGAGGGGTCCTCGATTCCAGGACCCTGAGATTATGACCTGAGCTGAAGGCATAGACTTAACTGACTGAGCCACCCACCTGCCCCTATATTTATGCTTTAAAATTTTATTTTTATATTTCACATATACACACACCCGTACAAACACATTTTTTTCTTACAAAAACTAAAAGAAAAAAAAATGGTAGCAGTTTTGTTAAACATTCTTCCCCCCACACACACACTAGTTAACAGATTTCAGATGCAAATACACCCTCATTATCCAAATTCAAATCCCTGTCACTCACCACCATTGTGGAGTGTGCTTTGGTTTGCCAGTCTTGTACTCATGGTAACTAGATGTTCCATTTCCCAGCAGAGCTTTTCTGGTTTTGTCTTGGCACTCAAAGTGTCTTTCTAAATTCTCTCCTTTAGTTATGTATCTGTCTCAGGAATTTTCCTCAGTATAATACATTTTAGAATTTGAGCCAGGGGAGCCTTTTCCCCTTTGAAGACACCTCTGTGGGGCAAAGTTGTGTTAGTTGCCCTACAGTCTGAGGAAGCAGAAGCAGGGGGCTGAGCTAAAAGTGGATGCTTGCTAAGAAAAAAGTGACCCTCGTAGGTCCAAATTTTACCTCCAGCTTATGAAAGATACCGACCAGGCTTCTACCATCTCTTTCCCTTTTGTTGGGGAGCTCCCCCTCTGCCTCATCTGGCTTCACTTTGTTTTCCAAATGCATTTATTAGTTTTGCCATTTTGGATAAGGCTGGGTTGACTCTGGAAAGACTGGTTTGAGAAATACCCTTGACATTTCAAATTAAAGCAAACCCAGACATAGATTGGCTTGCAGCTGAGCTCGGGACCATCCCTGGGAGCCCCTCTAGCATCGGCCGAAGTGTGGGACTCTCGTTCCCCTGAGAAGAGGGAGCAGTAAAGTAGTGCCATGTAGAGGTTTTCTGGACTTTGCTTGGTAACACTCCAGTTGGTCTCTGATTTGGAAACATGCTTCTGTCTCTTCCCCCCCTTGCCTGTAGGCTGGCGGCTCTCAAGTCATCTTTACTAATCCACTGGAGATAGTAAAGATTCGCCTGCAGGTAGCTGGAGAGATCACCACAGGACCCAGGGTCAGTGCCCTGAATGTACTTCGGGACCTGGGGCTTTTTGGTCTGTATAAGGTGAGTAGATTCCCTCGGGCGATCTCAGTAGAGAGCTTGTCATGTACTCAATAGAACACGAAAGAATGTGGAGACCTTGGCTTCTCCCCACAAAGTGGAAAAGCAATTTTGTACAGCAGGGTAGTCCCTTGAGTACAAAACCAGATAAAAAAACAAAATCAGGACACTTTTATGCGAGGCACTGGGATATACAAACACACTCTCCTGTTGTCCCTTCAGCCTTTACGAAGCTGCTGGCAGGGAGCCGGGAGGGAGGCCCGCACCGCAGACCTGCTGACTTTAGCCTCACAGCCTTTGATTTGATGGCAGGTTTGGGAGAAGTTTCTTTGGTGTTCTCTTTGGTCTGTTTTCGGACTTCAAAATAGTTCTGTGTTTATTTTGAGTCTGAGTTATCTCTATTGTTATCTTCCCAGTAGGAGCTTCTGTTTGTCTTAATAATTTGACCACAGTGAAACAGTAGTAGAGTTTGGGAGAATTCAGGTCTTTAAGAAGTTAAGTGGTGGGATTTGTCAATAATGAATTCCATTAAAAAGAAAAAAAAAAAGACAACACAGAGTGTACTGTCCTTTAGCAAAATGCCAGTCAACAGATTCCTTCTCTGCAGGTGTACTTACTCCCATCATTACAGATCAGATGTAATGGAGCAGAAGCTATGATTGTTCTTAAACAAGGAAGAGTATTTCTTTCCATTCTTTTGCCTGGCGGAAGGGGGGAATACGTAAATTTGGCTGCCATTAGACAACTGTGTTTCTACAGCATCTGAGTTATTTATAGATCTATCACTGTAGAAATGTGTAAAGTGCTTCTGTAGCTACAAATTGGAAATTAGAAATTCTCTCGATTAGAATCACACAGGTACAGGGCTCTTAGGACACCTGCAGAACAGTGATGGCTATCTGGAGAGAATTCTGTACACATTTCCTCCCTTCTACCCCCCATTTCCATCCTTTTTGGAATTCCCTTTGAAAGCTAAATTTATTAATATTGCTTGTCTGTATCATCTTCAGAGAGTCCTTGGATTTTTTTTTTTTTTAAATGTTTGAGTTTGTCTTTTGAAAACAGAACCAGTAGGGAAATGAAGGCCGAAGATGGAGTTTTCAGCTGGCTAGGTCAAGCCCTGGGCGGGAGAATAGCTAGGCTACTGACCAAGTCGAGGAAGGTGTTTATTTTTCCTCAGTCACTGAGGCAAGCTATCCCTGGGAGGCTTTCTATTCCGGTGGAAACTTCTGCTGAAAGAATTTATCCCAGTTCCCCACAGTCCTCTGCTACCTAGGACCTAGGGACTGAGGAGGGAAGGTTGGTGGTTTCTTTTTCCCGTTCCCTAGAATAATCATCTTTCTCTTTCATTGCCACTGCCTATAGCTCAACTGGTAGTTCACAGGCTCTACGCTGTGTGCACTGAATGGACAAATTGTTAGTTTTGTGGGCAGCCTTCGCTGGTTGCTTTGGAATAAAGCTATCAACATTAGGTTTCCAAGTCTGTTCCCAATCTTGCCTCCCGCTTGCATCCACCAAAGCCACACAGGAGAAGCAGCCTGGAGGTTTGCGACCTGACTTTTTATTAACCTTAAAATCTGAATCTGTATGGAAATGTCAGAAAATTCTTAGTTGTCAGGATAACATCATTACCCAGTTAACGAACTCTAGGTCTCCAGGGTCCTCCGGCCTTTCTCAGAGTTTGAGCCAGGTACATTTCCTATGCCCCTCTCTTTCCCCTCCCATTTCCATTCCACTCAGTCCCCGTGCTGTTTGAGGGGACACCTAAGACTTGTCACCCCCGGATCCCTTGTGGGCATTCATGGTCCTGTTTATACAACTGTTTTGTACTATTTCCTCACTTGTGACAGGGTGCCAAAGCGTGTTTCCTCCGAGACATTCCCTTCTCTGCGATCTATTTTCCTGTTTATGCTCACTGCAAACTGCTTCTGGCTGATGAAAGTGGACACGTGGGAGGTGTGAATCTCCTTGCAGCCGGAGCCATGGCAGGTAACCACTTTTTTTTTTTTTAAACCAAAGAATCCTCCCCCTCCATGGTCTTTACAGAATGTCTGTGTACTGTCCGCCTTTTTTTCTGGAAGGGTTATTGTCTGTATCTGACTTAGTTTAAATATGATTGCTTTTTCTCCTTTGTGGGATGTGCTGTAATTCTGATGAGAGTTAATTACATTTGCATAATGTGGATAAACAGCGTAATGCAGCTTAGCAACTCAGAGCCAAATTAGATCTGCTCATCTAAATTGGGCTTTCAACACGCTTCTTAGCCTCCTGTGCCCCTGAAACCTTGGGTACATCCAAGCTAAGCATTAAGGTGGAAGAGTTCTTCATCAGATCAGTTGCTTCATTGTACCTCATGTGATGCCCAGGTCTAGCATGCCTCACTTGCTATTTCTGCATGATGAAGTCTACATGATTGGCTCAAAATTGAGCTTTCTCCATGATACTATCCATGTTCCTTCTACCATCGTTCTCTTTAGATACAAGTAAGCAATACTACACGTAGTTGGCATGTCTTCTCTGTCCCTTAACACTCTCTTTATAATAGTTATTTGCATAAGTTTGTTTTCTGTACTAGGCTGGGAGCTTTTTGAGGGCAAGAGTTTCATCTTCTTCATTTTTACTTTCCCTTCGTGGTCAGCGTAGTAATAATAGGAGCTCAAATGTCAGTGGAATAAATGAAGATCTTCATTTGGTCTGAATTCCCAAAGTAGACACAAAAGAGATTCCATCTGAAAGAGGAGCATAACAAATTCAGGGAGGTACTAAGATGCTTCCTTCTGATCTCACAGGCCTAGCCTTCCTCTTGAAGGAGCTGGCTTGGCATAGAAGTGGAGGACCAGGTGTCCTTGGCTGCACCAGCTCTCAGAAATGACAGAAGAAGGAAAGGGCGTGTATTTGTTCCCCATTGCTGCTGGTCCAGGATAGAAACATGAAGGGTGAATACAAACTCAAGCCTAGTGTCCAAATGCTTGGCGTCAGTCTGACTGGCTGGGCTCATGGTACTGCGTAGCTCTCGCTGGATTCATCCTCTTCTGCTGCCCTGGCTAGACAGCCCGACAGCCTGATCACTTCCTGGAGCATAGTGTGTATGGTGGGGTTCGGAGGGGGTTGAGCCCGACCACGTTCTTGTTCTCACCCACGGTGACAGGGAGTGACTTGTGATGGTTATGAAACTCTCCCCGGGAGCTCTGAGCCCTTATGTGGGGGTCTAGCAAATTCCATATTCTCTGGCGTTTGTTACTTGAGTTGACCGGAAGCCGGGAAAGCTACCTGCTCTGTGCTGGCGCTGAATGCTTGTGCAGCCCCTTTCTGGTTCTCACCAAAGTCTCCCACTTGTAAATGGGGCCAGCGGATTTTCCCTCCAAGCTCTTGCCTGCGCTTTCCAGTCAGCAGCAAGACAAAACAAATCAAAGAAACAGCGAAAGAACAGTCCAATTGTGGACAGGCATTTTGCCAGGGGTTGATGGAAGTAAACATTTCCATGGAACTGTCAGCACCAACTTCTTGCCCACAGATACTTGATGTCAGTTTTCAGAACGAGAGATGATTTTTTCTAATTTTTACCAGTAAAGCCTTGCTGGCAGGCCCTAAGAACATTTAAAATTCAGAACATTCCAAAGACAGGCAATTTACCTAGTTCCATGGGAATACGGCACAGGGTCACGCGGAGGAGTAGGAATCGCGTCATCCTCCAACAGTGGCCCTCACACGTCCGCCAGTTCCATCTGCCCCACAAGGATTCAGTGGTGTTAAGGCCAAATTGAATATCATCCCTCTGAGGAACGTTATCTTGCTCCTTTGTTCCCAGCTTTGTTTTATAAGCTTTGTTTTATATTTTTATAATGTGGTTGTGAAATCTCTCTTGGGTGTCCCACCGCTGATCAGTCTCAGCATGACCCCAGGGAGCTCAGGCACAAGGGATAGATGATAAGGCCTTTTGATGATCAGTTCTGCTATTGCTCCTTAACTAGTTGCCTGGCCTCCTCAGCTCCTGTTGTGATGACTTCTGTCATGTAAGTGTATCTGAAAAGAGTCCCACTCTACTCTCGAGGTAGCCCCTCAAACAGGTGAGGGGATATGAGTATTGACCTTCACCTTGCACAGTAAGGTGACAAGTTTCAGCAAAATAACCCCACTACATTTAGCATCTTATTAAACAGGCAGTGTCCTCATTTCTTAGTATATACAAAAATACTTGTATCTTATTTACCAAAAAAAAAAAAAAAAAGGAGGTAAAATAACTGAAACCTAAATGAGAATACTTGGGAATTGTCCTAGTAATATTGCTGCGTTTTTTCCTCTCATAGTTCTTTGGGATCATGCAATTAGAGTGATTTTCCTAATTCAGAAAGAAAAAAGAATTTTATTCCACACGGAAGCAGCTGATAGGCTCATGTATCCTTTTTTCCATGAGCTCCCAGGCATCTGTTTAAGAAACTTTGGTTAGAGCAGTTCAAGTTGCTAATTGTATGTTAGATGTTAGCAGTATTTCTGTTCTTTATAAGGTACTTTGGATGACTTAAATGTGTCTTTCTCCTGAAAGGTGTGCCTGCAGCTTCTCTGGTGACTCCCGCGGATGTCATCAAGACAAGACTGCAAGTGGCCGCCCGTGCAGGCCAGACGACATACAGTGGCGTCATTGACTGTTTCAGGAAGATACTCCGGGAAGAGGGGCCCTCAGCATTTTGGAAGGGGACTGCAGGTAGGGGTGACGGCCATACAGAATGGCTGGCTGGTGTTAGGGACCTGCTCCCATTACTCACCCATTGACTTTGCCGCACTCATGTTCAGTAGCCCCACTCCCTTCTCTTTTCCAGCTCGAGTGTTTCGATCTTCTCCCCAGTTTGGTGTTACCTTGGTCACCTATGAACTTCTCCAGCGGTGGTTTTACATTGATTTTGGAGGCCTGTAAGTGCAGCTGTTCAACTTCTTGTAAAAGAAATCACCGAAACCAAAATAGGTCTTTGTTCAGCCTACAGAGGCATTTTTGGAACTCTTAGAACAGGGTTCGACAGAGAATCCTACAGAACCAGTGGGCTTGAGAAGCTAAAGTATGAGGGCAGTAAGACCTTGGTCAGGGGACATCATACACAGGGTTAAGCAGTGACTTGGGGGAAGTGAAGGCAAGCAGCAAATTAATATGTTATGTGAATAAGTTGTCTTTTTTTAATGTAAGCAAATACAGAGCTTCATAGATTTAGGTCCTAATTATTTGAATTTCATGATATGGCCCTTTCACCAGATATAATGTAAATTTGTATTAGTAACACTTTTATAAACTTTCTTTCCAAGTCTTTCTAAGACTCAATCAAGACACACGCCTGCGAGACTTCATTATTTTTATTTATTATAGTTAAGTGTAGATGTTCTTAGAGCTAACAAACAGAAAAAAAAAAAAACTTTCGAGAGAGGTTTTGCTTATGGACATAATTACTGGTGAAATCATGGTCAGAAGTTGGGCCACTTAGGGAAGCCTGTGCTGTAAAGAAAAGGAGTTACTTGTTGAATCTGCTGGGTGGGCAAGGTTGTACCTAAAGCAAGCAGTTATCAGCTTTTCAGGAGATGATCAAATCCCATATCTGGGTCTTCAGCTCATAAACCTTTAACCCCCCTTCCTTGCTCAGAGGCCAAATAGGGAAGTAGCTGTTGAACCAAGGAGTAGAGAGACTTCTACAAAGTAGGATGTGAGAATAGGAATCTTACAACTCCAGGGTTTTCTGTGCTTTCACATTGTGTAAAAGTAAGTATTGTATCTATGTGTCTTTAAATTTAGTAATAGCGTTCATGAGTCTACCACTTAAAAATTAGCTTTTGACCTATGTCAAAATAAAAGAAAAATGTAAACTTTTTATGACCAGTTTATGCTTAGTGCAGAAAATATGGAAAACATAAAAGAGAAAAACACTCACAATCCTACTTCTCTGAGAGTGTTATTATTTAAGAGTGTTTTCTTCTGATCTGTTCTCTGTGGATATATTTATAAATTGAAGCCATTTCTTTTCCAAATCAAAAATGTGATGCTTTCAAAGCAGCTATAAATCATGAGAAATTTAGCACAGATGATGAGGAAGTAGCCGGACAAACACTCCTCTCTGTGGCACCTGGGTGAGACTGGAAATGTGCTTCTGTGCTCCTGGGCCATCCACATCAGTCTTGAGCACGCTAACCATTGGCTTTTTCCTGTCAACAGCAAACCCTCCGGCTCAGAACCAACACCTAAATCACGCATCGCAGACCTTCCTCCTGCCAATCCCGACCACATCGGTGGATACAGACTTGCCACAGCCACTTTCGCTGGCATTGAAAACAAGTTTGGCCTTTATCTCCCCAAATTTAAATCTCCTAGCGTTGCTGTAGTTCAGTCAAAGGCAGTGGCGGCGGCAGCTCAGTGATGAGACAACTGTTGAGTGTGGCCAAATGGTGCCCTGGAGAGAGAAGCTTAGAAGAGCAGCCCTGTAATGTATCCAGTCAGTTGCATGGTGCTGACTGAGCTGAGGAGTCAGACTCTTCTTTCTATATGACATATACATATATTTGTTTATAAAGTAATCATTTGCCCAGGAAAAAGCAGCAACACAGTTTCGAGCTTTAGTGTTAAGTGTTGAAATGTTTTCTAAGCCTTGGCATGAATTAGTGTTCTAGACTGCTTTGCACAGCTTGCACTTATAGTGACTGTACATATTGTACATCTTTGTACAGAGACATCTTGGCACCTCATCCCAACAAATCACGTTTATAGAATGTACTGCGGTTCTAAGTGGCTTGAAATGTACAGAATGTTTTGAAAGTGTTTTATTAAGAGTCACACAAAAATAAATGTATTAAAATTAAATCCATTCTCTTATTGGTGACTTATGGAAATAAAGCATCAATATTGGATGTATTTAATTCCCACTTCATTTTCCATTCTGGAATGAAAAGGTATTTGCTGATAGGAGGCATAACACGACCAAGCGCTTACACCACTGAATCAGAGATCCTTTGGAAAAGATGCATGCTAGTGGAAGCCAGAGGACCAGGCTAATGACTTGTGTGTGCTGATGTGTTTCCATTTGTGTTTAACATGTGTGTAGATTCTCCTGTGTTCATCAGCCGAAAGGCATTTCCTCGCTAGCTCCTCTCCTGTCGGTGTGCATATGGAACAGGGATGTCTCCAGCATTACTGACTTAGTTTTGCTTTCCTCTGACACAGCAAGGCAAGGGCCTAGCTTTCAAGATTAAAGGATACTTGGGCAATCTTTCTTCATATGGATATGATTCCAAAAAGATAATAAAATGCACACCAAAATGTATCCATGTAGTTGGATTTTCCTTCATAAATAGAGTGATAGTGCTTTTTATTTTGATTCACTACCAGTTCCAAATAACTCGTGATCAGGTGTCCCTCTCTCCCACTTCTGTAGGAAATTATTTGATTAGGAAAGGGTGATGGGAATGAGGGGAGGGAAGAAGAAAATGAGAAGCTGTATCTTGTGATTTTTAGTGGGGTCTAGGTTCTTCCTTATGAATCCAAATTCAAACTACTTATTCCAAAAGACACTCGCCAAGGGTGGGATTACTAATTTAGATCTAAACATGCATCTTGACAGCCACAGCTATACTTTGCTAGGGTTGTGATTTGATGTGTACATCAGAATTTACTTTAGCAAAGTGCTTTGAGAAAACATTCTTGCTATTGCCAGTAAGCCAAGATATGAGAATGTATGCAAATATTTTCAAGGGGCAAACTTGGAGATAGACCCAGTCAGTTAGAATCCTACACGGCACTTATCACTTGATGGCTGACAGCCCTGTAACACAACCAGAAGCTCTCAGGCCTTCAAGGAACAGAAGACTTGCTTTGAAAGCAAGTTATTTCCAAATGTATTCAGTTCTCATTGGAATGGAATAAGTAGCAATACAGTTGTTTCACTATTACCACCTGTTAGAAATATGCAAGTAGTCCATGGATATGTTCTTACAAAAGATTCATAGAATATCTGTGCATATAATTGACCTTTGAACAACTTGGGGGCAGGGGACACCAACCCCCAGTGCAGTAGAAAACTGGCGTATATTGACTCCCTGAAAATTTAACTACTGATAGCCTCCTCTTGACCAGAATCCTTACCAATAACATAAGCAGTCACTTAACACAGATTTTGTACCTGTATTTTATACCGTATTTTTATAATAAAGTAAGCTAGAGAAAAAATGTTTAGAAAATCATAAGGAAGACACATTTATAGTCATGTATTAAAAAAATCTGCATATAAGTGGACTAGATCACACAGTTCAAACGCAGGTTGTTCGAGGGTCAGCTGTATCGAGTACGATGTGAAAGTGCCCTCTTTGCCCTGCTTCTCCCTTCACCACTCCCTGCCTGAGAGGGAATCACTAGTAGGTTGGAGTCTAAATTTGTAGTCTGTTTTTCATACATCTATATATAAAAATATATGTATATATTTATATTTTTAAAACAGGGTTATGCTGTGTATGTATTGTTCTGTGACTTTTGTTCATTTAATATCTTTGAGATTTGTCCATGACCATTCATATTTATCTTAATTTTTAATAGCTACATAGTATTCCATTGTATGAATTATGACACTTTTCATAAATACCCCGTTATTGACGTTCATTTTTTTTCACTATTTTTTCACTGCTGTAGTGAATGGTATACATATCTTTTTGTACATATATTTTGAATATATGTACACTAGTATTTCATTAGGATATTTAAAATTGGAACTGATGATTCACAAGATATATGGACTTTACCATTTTGTGTATATTGCCACGTTGTTCCTCAGAAAGGCTTTACTAATTTGCTTTCCTACTGACAGCATATGACAATGCTTGTTTCTTTGTAACCTCAGTAAAACTGGGTATTATCATTCTTACATTTTAGGTAAATCATGACAGGTGATCACTGTTGTTTAATTTTCATTTTCCTAACTACTAATAAGGTTGAATGACTTTTCATATTTACTGGCCATTTGTATATTTTCTTACTGTGGAATATACGGAAAGCACATGAGATGTACATGTATGTATGCACATACACACAGAACTTAAAGTCCTAAAGTAAACACCCATGTAATTACCCTTGTGAAAAAATCGTTCACACACCTCAGAAATCCCCATATATCCTCCCCATCACACTTCTCTCCTCCTTAACACAGCCCTACTCTTCATTTCTTTATAGTTTTATACCTATATATATCCCTAAATACACTATTTAGTTCCTGTTTTTGAAATGTATATGAATCAAATTATATTATAGACTTGTGAGACTTGTTTCTTTTGCTAAACATGTTGATATGAGTCCTTCATATAATCATGTGTATCTGTACTTTGCTCATCCCAGTATATGAATGTATTTTAATCTTTCCATTTTACTCTGGACATCTGAGTGCTCTCGAATTTGAGGATATTACAAACAGTGCTGCTCTGGATATTTTGTATGTATATTCTAGAGTATGCACTTCAAAAAAAAAGTTTATTTATTTAATCTCTACACCCAGCATGGGGCTTGAACTCATAATCCCGAGATCAAGTCGCATACTCCCCCAAGCACCCCTAGAGTATGTACTTTTAAAAGTACATATACCTACAGGTGGGACCACAGAGGCACAGGCTTGTTAGGTGCTTGCCAGATCATGTGAAACTGTTTCCCCAGATGTTCTTGTACTGATTTACATTCCTCCAAGGGTACATTGGCTTCTTAATTTTTACCAGTCTGTTGGGTGTGTAATGTTACCTCACTGTGCTTTTACTTAGCAGTTAACTTATGTCAAATGAGACTGAACGCCTTCCATATGTTTCTCTGTATTGTCACACTGTTCTTCAAAAAGGTTTACTTACTTTCCTGCTGACAGCAGATGAGAATGCCAACATGTTTACTGGATATTTAGGTTCCATCTTTGGTGAGTGCAGTATGTGTTCAAGTTTTGTGTCCATTTCCCCCCAGCAATTTGCAGGGGATTCTGGTGTATATCTTGGATACTACTCCTTTATGAGTTGTGTTTGCAAAAATCTTTCCCCAATTTGTGGCTTGTCTTTTCACATTGTTTCTGATAGATTACCATTTTAATATGTTCACATATTTTTACCTTCTGGTTAGCATGTTTTAGATTTCACTTAAAAATTACTCTCTCTGGGTCATGAGTATGGTTGATATTTTCTTCATAAATGCTTTATAGCTCTGCGTCTCACATTGAGGTTTCATCCGACTTGGAAATGCCTTCTGCATGTGATAAGAGGTAATTTTTTTTGAGTCTTTATATGGTTAGTCTGTTGTTCCAGCACTGTTTATTGAGAAGACCCTCTTTTCCTTACTGCTTTGAAGTGCCTTCTCTGTTATATATGGACCACTGATATGTGCAGACAGATCCTTCTAGACTATTTTGTTTTATTGGTCTTTCCTTATGCCAATATACAGTCTCTTCATTACTCTATCTTGAAAAAAGTTTTGATATATAGTACTGCAAGTCTTTTCACCTTGTTATTCTTCAGACAGCTTGTGGCTTTTCTTGGTTCTTCACTCTTTCATATCCATTTTATTTTATTTTTTACAGATTTTATTTATTTATTTGACAAAGAGCGAGAGAGGGAACACAGGCAGGGGGAGTGGGAGAGGGAGAGCCAGGCTCTCCGCTGAGCGGGGAGCCCAAGGAGGGGCTTGACCCCAGGACCCTGGGATCATAACCTGAGCCAAAGGCAGACGTTTAAAGACTGAGCTGTCCAGGCGCCCCCTTCCAAATCCATTTTAGAAACAACCTGTGAATTTCCTTCCAAAGACTAAGGAAGCCAAACACACTGAGATTTTAAATGGAGTTGCAAAGATTCTACAGGCCATACAGGGAGAATTTACATCATCATAGTGGACTTTCTAATCCATGAACATGATATATCTCCTAAGTCTTTGTAATGTCTTAATAAAATTTTATCACCCAAGAGGTCTTGGACATTGTGTGTATATATATTCATTTCTAGGTATGCCATATATTTAGATACTATTATATCTTCTTAAAAAAGTCATTTCTTGTACATAGGAACATAATTAAGTTTCCTATCCATTTTTTATTTTCAAAAATTACAAACCTGAGAAGTTTGAAGAGGTAATATGAAACTCTTTGAATATGTTTCAACTAAATTCACCTATCTACATTTTTCCATGCTTGCTCTATCTTTGCAAATAATTATTTTTGCTGAACCATTTGAAAGTATGTTGCCGGTGACATGATACTTTGTTCCTAAGTATATTAGCAAACATTTCCTAACAATGAGGACATTGGGGGTTGTGCTTTTATAATTGAATTAAAGTGTTCTTTATACACTCTGGAAATGAGTCCTCTCTCAGATTTGCAATTATTTTCTCCCAGTTTATTCTCTTAATCCCGTTTTTGAAAGGCAAGAGGGTTTTTTTTGGTTTTATTTGGGTGGAGAAGAGGGAGAGCTTAACCAGCTGAACCAGGCAGGTGCTCCAAAATGCAAGAATTTCGAAGTTTAACACCAGTTTATCAACTTCTGAATTTTATGGATCATGCTTTGGTGTCATCTGAGACCTCTGCCTAAACTGAGGTCATCAAGATTTTCTACTGTGTTTTCTTTGAAAAGTTTTCCATTTTGGATGTTATATTTAGATCTGTGAACTACCTGGAGTTCATTTTTGTGTACGTGTGAAGGGTCTAAATTCATCTTTGTGCAGGAAACTATCCAGTTGTCTATCTTTTCCCTAATGAATTGTTCTGGTACTTCCGTCACCAATGAATTGCCCATACATGTTTATTTTAGGACTCTTCAATTTATTACAGTCATCTATATGACTGTACTTAACGCCAGGACCATACTTTCATGATTGCTCTAGCCTCATATTAAGTTTTGAAATAGGAAAGTATAAGTTCTCCAGATTTGTTCTTTTTCAAAATTGTTTTGGCTCGATCTTTTCACTTCCATATAAATATCAGAATAGCTTGAGAGTTTCTTCAAAAAAGTCAGTTGGTATTTTGATACAATTGTGTTGGATCTGTAAATTGGTTTGGGGTGAATATCTAAGTAAGTAGAGAGAGATTCCAAGTTCATGGATTGGAAGAGTAAATATCTACTTACTTAGATATTTAGAAATTTCAGCTCTGTTGTTTTGTTTTCAATGCACAAGTCTGGCACTTCTTTTGTTAATTTTTTCTTAAGTATTTTATTTTTTATGATGTTTTAATGAATGAAATGGTTTTAATTATATTTTCAGATTGCTCACTATTACTATATAGAAATAGAACTGATTTTTCTGTATTGATCTTGTATCCTTTGACCTGAATTCACTTATTAGTTTTGAAATTTTTTTTTCTAAATGTCTCATCTTTTTGTTCCTGTCTTCCTCCTTTACTGCTTTCTTGTGTAAAATAGGTATATTTACTAGATCTATTAGATATTTCTATTTATAGCTGTAGTGTACCATTTTAATGCCTTTGTTTTTACTATTTTAAAAAATACTTTTTTTCCTAGAGCAGTTTTAGATTCAGAGCAAAATTAAGTGGTATTATAGAGATTTTCCATATATACCCCCTGTATCCCTCATTATCAACATCCCCATCAGAGTGATACATTTGTTACACTCAGTAAACCTACATAACATTGTATACAATGTATAAACCTAAACATTCTTTGTATATTTTGGATAACTTTTTATATTTGGATAGCCCTTTGTCAGATGTGGTTTTTGCAAATATTTTTTTTCCAGTCTGTGGTTTGTCTTCTCATTCCCTTGACATTGTCTTTCACAGAGCAGAAGTATTTAATTTAAACTCTAGCTGATCAATATTTCTTTCATGGATCATCCCTTTCGTGTTTTACCTAAAGTCACCACCATGTCCAAGGTCACCTAGGTTTTCTCCTGTGTTGTCTTCTAGGAGTTTTATAGTTGCATGTTTTACATTTAGCTCTCTGATCTATTTTGAGTTAATTTTTGTGAAGGGTGGAAGGTCCATGTCTAGATATTTTCTTTTAATATAACTGTTCAGTTGTTTCAGTACCATTTTTTGAAAAGACTGCCCCGTTCTTTCCTCCTTTGTCAGAGATCGATTGACTGTATTTATGTATTTAAGTTATTTTGGCCTCTGTGTTCTGTTCCATTAATCTGCTTTTTGTTTGTTTGTTTTTGTTTTTAAAAATACTACTGTCTTGACTACTGTGGCTATATACTAAGTCTTGAAGTTGTGTGGTATTAGTCTTCTTTTTTCTTTAATATTGTGTTGGCTATTTGTCTTTTGCCTCTCCATATAAACTTTAGGTCTGTTTGATGTTACCTATAAAATAATTTATTGGGAATTCAACTGGGATTTCACTGAAATCAATTGGTCAAGGTGGGAAAAACCAACATTTTGACAATGGTGAGTCTATCCATCCATGAAAATGAAATATCTATTTATTTTCTTCTTTCATTTTGCTCATCAGTTTTATAGTTTTCCTAAGGAGATCTCTTTACATATTTTGTTTATATCAATATCTCATTTTAGGAGTGCTAATGTTAATGGTATTGTGTTTTTAACTTCAAATTCTACTTGTTCGTTGTTCATTTGATAAAGGAATTGACTCTCATACATTAGCCCTGTCCTTTAACTTTGCTCTAATCACTTACTAGGTCCACGAGGGTTTTTTTGGTCACTTCCTTCAGATTTTCTAGTAAGCAGTCATGCTCATTTTCAAACCAACAGTTTTATTCCTTCCTTCCCAATTCGTATATCTTTTATTTCCTTTCCTTGTTTGTAGAGCATTAGCTGGTAGTTTCAGTACAGTGTTGAAAAGGAGTAGTGAGAAGGTGCATCCTTGCCGTCTTTCTCTTAATGGGATAGCATCATGTTTTTCACCATTAGGTATAATGTTAGCTGTAAGTTTTCTGTAGTTTTTTTTTTTTTTTTTTAATCAAGTTGAAGTTTTCTCTTCCCAGTTGACAATTTTTTTTTTTTAATCAAGAACGAGTGTTCAGGATTTACATGCTTTTTGTACCTATGTTAACATGATCATATGATTTTTCTTTAGCCTGTTGTGATAGATTACAATGATTTTCAAATGTTGACTGTCTTGCATGCCTGGTAGAAAATCCCAAATCGTTGTGATATGTAGGTAATTGTTTTTATACATTGTTGGATTCAGTTTCCTAATATTTATTGAGGATTCTGTAGCTATATTTATGAGATATTAGTCTATACTTCTGTTTTCTTGTGATATCTTTGGCTTTGGTATTAGGGTAATGCTGGCCTCATATGATGAAGTACTCCCTTTTCTCCTGTCTTCTGAGATTATAGAGAACTAGTAGAATTTCTTCCTTACATGTTTGGTAGGATTTACCAGTGAACGCTTCTGGTTCTTGTTCTTCTGTTTCAGAGAGGTTTTTTTTTTAAGATTTATTTATTTATTTATTTATTTGACAGAGAGAGAGATCACAAGTAGGCAGAGAGGCAGGCAGAGAGAGAGGAGGAAGCAGGCTCCCTGCTGAGCAGAGAGCCCGATGTGGGACTCGATCCCAGGACCCCGAGATCACGACCTGAGCCGAAGGCAGTGGCTTAACCCACTGAGCCACCCAGGCGCCCCTCAGAGAGTTATTAATTATTGATTCAATTTCTTTGATATGAACCTGTTCGGATTATTTCTTCTTTTGTGAGTTTTAGCAAATTGTGTCTTTCAAGGAATTAGTCCATTTCATCTAGGTTATCAAGTATGTGGGCATAAAGTTGTTCATGGTATTCCTTTATTATCCTGTTAATGTCCTTGGGATCTAAAGTGATGTTCCCACTTTCATTTCTATTATTATTAATAATTCCTTTCTTTTTTAAGCCTGGCTAGAGGTTTATCAATATTATTGATCTTTTTAAAGAACCAGCTTTCTGGTTGCATTGATTTTTGTCTATTGATTTTCTGTTTTCAATTCACTGATTTCTGTTCTAATTTTTCTTTTCTAATGCTTACTTTGGATTTAACATGCTCATTTCCTAGTTTCCCAAGAAGGAAACTTAGATGATAAATTTTAAATCTTTCTTTCTTTCTAATATATGTATTCAAGCTATATTTCCTTCCAAGCACAACTTTTGTTACATCCCATGAATTTTGGTGTTATCATTTAATTTGAAATAATTTAAAATTACTTTTCTGAGATTTCATTTTTGACCCATGTACCATTTTGTAGTCTAATCTCCACATATTTGGGGATTTTCAGTAGTCTTTATCTTATCGATTTCTAATTTAATTACATTGTGGTCTGAGGGTAGATACTGTATTTCTATTCTTTAAAAATTTTCAGTGGACCCAGAATGTGGTCTGTCTTGGTGAATGTTCCACGTGTGTATTCTGTTGTTTCTGGATAAAGGAATCTACAGATTATTGACTATATTCAGTTGATGGTGCTTTGAATTCAACAACATCTTTACTGATTTTTCTCCCTGCTGGATATGTCTCTTTCTGAGAGAGGGATGTTGAGGTCTCCAACTCTGATAGTGGTTTTATATATTTTTCTTTGCAGGTTTATTAGTCTTTACCTCAAGTAGTTTGATGCTCTGTTAAGTGCATACACATTGAGGATTATTATTTCTTTTTGGAGAATTGATCGTTTTATCATTATATAAAATCCCTTTTAATCCCCAATAACTTGTCTTGATTTGAAGTCCACTCTGTCTGAAATTAATATAGCTACTCCTGCTTTCTTTCTTTTTCTTTTCTTTTTCTTTCTTTCTTTCTTTTTTTTGATAGTATAGCTCTCCATTTATTTAGGTCTACTTTAATGCCTTTGAATAACTTTGTGATTTTTTTAAATGGCATTTTTAAAAATTTCATTTCTTTTCAGTGTAATAACAGAATTCATTGTTTATGCATCACACCCAGTGCTCTGTGCAATACATGCCCTCCACAATACCCAACAACAGGCTCCCCCAATCTCCTACCCCCCACCCCTTCAAAACCCTCAGATTGTTTTTCAGAGTCCACAGTCTTTCATGGTTCATCTCCCCTTCCAATTTCCCTCAACTCCCTTCTCCTCTCCATCTCCCCATGTCCTCTGTGTTATTCCTTATGCCCCACAAATACGTGAAACCATATGATAATTGACTCTCTCTGCCTCCTGCTTTTTTTTTTTTAAAGACTTTATTTATTTGACAGAGAGCGGTCACAAGTAGGCAGAGAAGCAGGCAGAGAGAGAGGAGGAAGCAAGCTCCCCCCTAAGCAGAGAGTCCAATGCGGGCCTCGATCCCAGGACCCTGGGACCATGCTCAGCAGGGAGTCTGCTTCCCCACCCCCGCCAGCATCTCTGCCTACTTGTGATTTCTCTCTCTGTCAAATAAATAAAATCTTTTTTTTTTTAGATTTTGTTTATTTGACAAACAAAGATCACAAGTAAGCAGAGAGGCAGGCAGAGAGAGAGAAGGAAGCAGGCTCCCCGCTGAGCAGAGAGCCCAATGCGGGGCTTGATCCCAGGACCCTGAGATCATGACCTGAGCCAAAGGCAGAGGCTTAACCCACTGAGCCACCCAGGCGCCCCTCCTGCTTTCTTTTGATTAGTGTTGGCATGATGTATTTTTCTTGACCCATGTACTTTTAATTTATGTGTCTTTATATTTAAAGTGTGTTTGGGCACCTGGGTGGCTCAGTTGGTTGAGCGTCTGCTTTCGGCTTGGGTCATGATCTTGGGGTCCTTGGATTAAGCCCCGCGTCAGCCTCCCTGCTTGGGGGGGTGGGGAGGGAGCCTGTTTCTCCCTCTCCCTCTGCCTGCTGCTCCTCCTGCTTGTGTTCTCTCTCTCCTCTCTATATCAAATAAATAAATGAAAAGAAATCTTTAAAGTGTGTTTACTATAGACAACACATATTTGGGTCTTCTTTCTTGATCAGCTGTGACAATCTTTAAAAGTTTGAGACAGAGAGTGTGTGTGAGTGGGGGTGGATTTCAACCAGACTCCCCACTGGCCACGAAGCCCACTGTGGGACTTGATCCCATGACCCATGAGATCATGACCTGAGCCAAAATCAACAGGCAGATGCTCAACCAAGTGAGCCACCCCAGCACCCCACAATTTGTCTTAATTGGTACATTTAGACCACTGATGCTCAAAGTGATTATTGATATATTAATACCTACCTTATTTGTTACTGTTTGCCCTTTTTCTTATTTTTATCTTCTATTTTCCTGCCTTTTTTGGCTTTAATTGGGCATTTATATGATTCCATTTTCTCCTTTTTGTATCAGTCATACTTTTTAAAAAACCTGTTTTAGTGGTTCCCCTAGAGTTTTCAATATAACCTTACAACTAATCCAAGTTCACCTTCAAATAATATTATGCCACTTTTTGGGTTGTAAGAATACTTTAAAATAACAAAGTAACCCTAATTCCTCCCTTTTGTCCCTTCATTGCTGTCATTCATTTCACTTGTACATAAGCATACACACACACACAAAGTATATATAGTTGATTATAGTGTTGCTATTATTTTGAACAAAGTTATCTATTAGATCATAGAATAAGTAAAATGAAGCTTTTAATTTTACCTTCACTATTCCCTCTCTGATGCTCTTCTTTTCTCTCTGGATCAGAGTGTTTCAAACCTATATCATTTTTTTTTTCCTCCAAAGAACTTCTTTTAATATTTTTTGCAATACAGCTCTCCTGGCAAAAAAATTCCTTCAATTTTGTTTTGAGAAAATCTTTTTTTGTTTGCTTTGTTTTGAGAAAATCTTCATCTTCACTTTTGAAGACCACATTCTGGGTCCTAAAACACACTGGAATTTTTTAAAGAATAAAAACCATACCATTCCTGTTTACTTAGCTATGCTACAGAATTCTAGGTTGGTGGTTTTTCCCCCCCTCAATACTTTTAAAATTTTTACTCCTCTCTCTTCTTCCTTTCATGGTTTCTGGAAAGTTGGGTGTTATTCTTAAATCATTTTTCATCTATAAAGTAGGTAGCAAATTGTCAATTGCTGTCAGGTTTTCCTACCGTGGCACTGGTTCCCATGGAGATAACTGCTCCAGTATGTTGTGGTTTTCTGTATTTGCCTGTCTCTCCGATCTGGGGGGGACAGCGGCTTGAACTTTGACCTTATGGATCTAGGAAGAGCTGTTTGTTCAGCTTTTTACTTGCTTTTAGGACAGGGTAGCAACTTCTAAACTTCTTACATGCAGGACTAGAAACTAGAAGTCTAGAATTCTCAAAGTAATTAAAAAAAATTTTTTTAAAGATTTTATTTATTTATTTGACAGAGAGAAATCACAAGGAGATGGAGAGGCAGACAGAGAGAGAGAGAGAGAGAGAGAGGGAAGCAGGCTCCCTGCTGAGCAGAGAGCCCGATGCGGGACTCGATCCCAGGACCCCGAGATCATGACCTGAGCCGAAGGCAGCGGCCTAACCCACTGAGCCACCCAGGCGCCCCCTCAAAGTAATTTTTAAAATGTTTTGTCTTCATATATTCTTGTCAAAGAGAGGCCTGATGCCAATGGTGTTAACTTGTATACAACTTGTTTTCTTTAGCCTCTGGCAGTTTTTAGAATTTGTTCTGTAGTGTTGGTGTTTTAAAACTTCATCAGGTTCTATACTGACTGGGGATGAACCCTTTTAGTCCTAAGACTTTTCAGACCAAAGGACTCTCTTCCAGTTGATTTGTCTCTCTGCATTTTCTCATTGATCTCCTTTCTGTTTAGGTATATGTTGTGATTTTTGGACCCTTTTTAGCTTTCCTTCATACTTTCTTCATCTGTACTTCTAGGTCGAGTAATGGGAGACACCTTGTGATCATCCTGCTGTCAGATTTGCTGTTTAGCTGTATCCCTGGACTATTTGGCTTTGGTTTTGTTTTTCTTTAATGGCTCTGATATCCTCTTCTATGCCCTTGGGGTATTAATTAGAGTTCTTTGGTCTGTGGACTTGACTTTATTTTTTTAGATTTAAAAAAAAAAATTGTCAGGGAGAGCGCGCACAAGCATGGGAGAGGTAAGCAGAGGGAGAAGCAGGCTCTCTGCTGAGCAAGGAGCCCGATGTGGGACCCGAGGGACCCAAGACCCTGGGATCACAACCCAAGCCGAAGGCAGGTGTTCAACTGACTGAGCCACCCAGATGTCCCTAGTCTGTGAACTTTTAAAAAAATTTTTGTTGTTTGGGCCTTTCATATTGGTTTTCTTGAAAGAGTTCGGCGATTCATGGTTGCAATTTAGTTGCTCATTTTTGCATTGTACTTTTTTTGGTGGATTTTTTAAAAAAGATTTTATTTATTCGAAAGAGAGAGTACATGAGGTGGGGAGAGCGAGGAGCAGAGGGAGAGGGACAAGCAGACTCCACACTCAGCGTGGAGCCTGAGGGAGGGCTTGATATCAGGACCCTGAGGTCATGACCTGAGCCAAAACCAAGAGTCAGACACTTAACCAATGGAGCCACCCACCCGTGGATGTTTATCAGAGCCCATGATAGGAGTAGTGGGCTAGGCTGCCAGGTTAATATATGCCAGTATTTTGATTCTGGGTATAGGGTGCTCTTCTCCTCTTGAGGGTAAAGCAAGTACCTGGGGGGCACTGCCCTGCTTCTTCAGTTCCAATGGCTTCAGTTACTGTTCTGTTATAGGCTGGGTAGAGACATCCCCTCTGCCTACAGCTTGGCCCATGGTTGGGGAATGGGACTTACTTAGCTACTCTGCATCAACTCCCTAATGAATCACCCTGCCCAGCACCCATCAGTACCCTCCTGCTCTCTGCATCTGTTCATCGAGGTTCTAACCCATTCCTCTATTTGTAGCAGTCTTTATGGGTTTGTGTTGTAGTTTCCTAATTTTATTTGCCCAGAGCTTTGAGTCCGTCACTTTTGATGTTTCTGGCATTTGTCAAAATTTCTACTCTTTTGCTAGCCCCTATTTTTCAGTGCTGTAGCAGATTCTCTTATTTTTCTTCTGCTTTAGCACTTTATATAGGATTTAGCATTGAGAGGGATAGTAGGTGGTTGTTTCTGTCCTATCTGCCATCTTGATCCAGTCTTACTAACACTTTGAGAAAACAGAACAAAAACTCTTTTGTAGCCTTTTATTTCAGTTAATTTCCTTGAAAAGAACTAGCTACAGTGGCTCCTGGAACAGTCCTCTAGTTATAAAATACGTTGTACTATTATTATTCACAGAAAGTACTGTTTACAAGGGACTATTAAAGTATCAGCTCTTTGCTTTCTACCACAAGCTTTCTACCACAGCTCTTTGCTGTCTGCACAATTTTGTGAGACCCCACTCAATACTAAAAACAGTGAATACTATGAGGGATCATGAAATAGTTTTAGTGATAACTGATTTTATTTGCATTGAAAAATTAGGGATAATAGAATGATCTCAAAAACTACTCAGTTGGTCATGTTCATAGTTGTATAAAATGTTCTTTTTGTCTTCCTTTTTTTTTAAGAGTTTATTTATTTATTTGACAGAGAGAGAGAGATCACAAGTAAGCAGAGAGGCAGGCAGAGAGAAGGGGGGGAAGCAGGCTCCCTGCTGAGCAGAGAAACCAATGCGGGGCTCCATCCCAGGACCCTGGGATCATGACCTGAGCCGAAGGCAGAGGCTTTAACCCACTGAGCCACCCAGGCGCCCCTGTCTTCCTTTTTTAACAATGAGTTAGACATCCATCCATGAACAAAGGACTGTTGTGGGAGTTGGGGGAACGAGCATCATCTGCCAAGAGACCTGGGAGGAGTCTTGCCCACCTGTGCATCCAGTAATAGGCAGACAGACCTTGTTACAGGCTACAGAACCAATAAAACTGCCTCAAACCTTCTTGCTGCAATAAGGGATGGACCTAGAGAGTGTTGTCCTAGGTGGATATACATGGATGACAAAGAATTCACAAAAAATCCAGACTTCCCAAGAGGAGATTCCAGGACACTATGGGAACAAAAAACACAAATCTGGTCCAGTGCAGACTATAAGAGGAACTTTCACAAAGCAACACTGCACAGGGCTGAACTATCCATCAGTGGTAACTCCTCCGATGGGGGAAAGAAAGAAGTGCCTGACTACCCCAGTGGTGAGCGGCCTTTATGACTGGAGCTAGGGTGGTCTGGGAAAAAACAAGAATATTAAAGGGCATCAAAAGAATGTAGTTCCTGCTCACAGAACTCAGAAGTCTGCCCACAAGCCTCTGGATGTGATTCACCCAAGTTTCACTCCACTGTGTTGGGTCCACAGGCACCCCCAAGACTCCAAGGACTAAATAACATCCCCATTGACCCTGCAGCCAGCTCCCTGTGCATGCTGGAGTAACATGCAACAGGAAGTCGAGTAAACACCATCAGAAAGACCAGGATTGGGGGGGGTTGGGGGGGGTGCTAGGGAGAAATCACAAACTTGAGCTATAGCACCACCTTCTGGAAAATGAGAGGATTTCGGTGGGTACTGGTGAGAGGTTAAAAACCAGGGAAGCCACAAAAGCTTAAGAATTCTGCCACAAAAGGGACAAAAAAAGTGTATGTAGCGAGGTATGTCCATACAAAAGCAGAGAAAACCCCAAATATAACAGCACCAATGAATAGTATACCCTATCTGAAGGCAACTGGTAAAGATCTAAGGAGATGTCAGCTACTTCAAATGTGAAAGGAGCAAGCCAAACTACAGGAACATGAAAAATCAAGGAAACACATCATTACCAAAAGGAAATAATTTTCCAATAACCATGCTCTCAAAAGCATGGAATTTTGCTATCTTCTGATAATTCAAAATAGCTGTTTTGAAGAAACACAATGAACTACAAGAAAACTCAGACAATTCAATGTAATTAGGGAAAAAAAATACATGAGCAAAATGAGTTATTTTCCCAAGAGACAGAAATCACAAAGAACCAAAAAGAAATTCTGAAGCTGAAAAAGTCCATGAATAAAATAAAATTTAAAAAAAAAAGCAACAGAGATCTGCAGCAGAATAAAAGCAAATGGAAGAAATAAGTGATTTGGAGGACAGGAATTCTGAAATAACACAAAGTAAGAAAAAAAAGAGAATAAAAAAGAATAAAGAAATCCTATGTAATCAATAGGATTCTATCAAAGAACAAATACTAGATAACTGGGGTTCCAGAAGGAGAAGAGAGGAAGAAGGAGGGGGGCAGAAAATTAAAGAAGTAATGGTCAAGAACTTCCCAAACCTGGGGAGAGATTTGGACATGAAGGTTATATGTCACCCTGGATAAGTTCATGAAGGTTACAGGTCACCCTAGATCTCAAAGAAAAGACCTACCTTCTCTAAAACACATTATAATAAAACTGTTAAAAATCAAAGAGAGAATCCTAAAAGCAGTCAGGGCAAAAATCCTGTAACCTACAGAGAAAGTCCTGTTAGGTTATGAGCAGATTTCTTGGCAGAACTATAGGTCGGGAGAGCGTGGGATCAAAGTGTTGAAAGAAAAAACCTGACAGCCAAGAATACACTATCTGGCAAAGTTATACATCAGGTATGAAGGAGAAATATTTTCACACACAAAAATTGAGGGAGTTCATCACCACTAGTCCAGCCTTGAGGTAAATGCTGAAAGTTCTTCAAGCTGAAAAGACACTAATCAGCAACATGAAGACACAGGAAAACACACTGGTAAAGGTGCTGTATATGCAGTATAAGTATATATATATATATACACACATACAGTCAGAAAACTCTAATTCTGAAATAGGATGTTTGTTAACCACTTAACTGTAGTATAAAGCTTAAAGGGGAAGAGTATTAAAAATGATAGCTACTATAATTTGTTAATAAACAATTTACATTATATATATTTTTACATTATATATAAATATATATATATATTTATATTTTGAGTAAATTATGACTTCAAAATATAAAAAGGAAAACCAAAAGGATGAAACTTTTTAGACAACTGAAGTTCAATTGCTATCAACTTAAAATGGACTGTTTTATTGATGAGACATTTTATGTAAGCCTCCTGGTAACCACAAAGCAAAAACCTAGAATAGGTTCACAAAAAATACAAAAAGGGGAAAGAAAACATACCACCATGAAAGGTCACCAATTTACAAAGTTACGCAGAAACAGAAAAACATAAAACGGAAATTGAAACAACTAGAAACCAATTAGTAAGATGGCATTAGTAAGTCCTTACCTATCAATAATTTTAAATATAAATGGTTGAATTCACTAAAAAGGCAGAGTAGCTGGAGGGATTTAAAAAAAAAAACCCAACTATATGCTGCCTACTACAGACTCACTTTTGCTTGAAGGACAAAGAAGCTCAAAGTTACAGGACAAAAATTAGCATACAGAATCAGCTTGCATGTCTATACACTAATATTGAAACATCTAAAAAAATAAAGCTATCCCATTTACAATAAAATACTTAGGAATAAATTTAACCAAGGACATGAAAGATCTGTTCAGTGAAAACCACAAGACTTTGATGAAAGGCACCAAAGTTGGAAACAAATGGAGAGCCCTCCCATGCCCATGGATCAGAAGAATTAATATTGTTAAAATGTCCATACTACCCAAAGCCATCTACAGTTTGGACAAAAACCCTATCAAAACTCCAATGGCATTTTTCAAGAAATAGAATAATCCTAAAATTCAAGACCACAACTAGCCAAAGCAACCCCAAAAAAGAAAGAAACCAGAGGCATTTCACTTCTTGATTTCAAACTATACTACAAAGCTATAGTTAAAATAGTACAGGAAACAGTCAAGAAAACAAAGAGGCAACCCACGGAATGGGAGAAGATATTTGCAAATGACAGTACAGACAAAAGGTTGATATCCAGGATTTATAATGAACTCCTCAAACTCAACACACACAAAACAGACAAGCATATCGGGCGCCTGGGTTGCTCAGTGGGTTAAGCCGCTGCCTTCGGCTCAGGTCATGATCTCAGGGTCCTGGGATCGAGTCCCACATCGGGCTCTCTGCTCTGCAGGGAGCCTGCTTCCTCCTCTCCCTCTCTCTGCCTGCCTGTCTGCCTGCTTGTGATCTCTGTCTGTCAAATAAATAAATTAAATTAAAAAAAAATAAATAAACAGACAAGCATATCAAAAAATGGGCAAAAGATATGGACAGACACTTCTCCAATAAAGACATACAAATGGCTATCAGACACATGAAAAAATGTTCATCATCACTAGCCATCAGGGAGATTCAAATTAAAACTACATTGAGATATCACCTTACACCAGTTAGAATGGCCAAAATTAGCAAGACAGGAAACAACATGTGTTGGAGAGGATGTGGAGAAAGGGGAACCCTCTTAACACTGTTGGTGGGAATGCAAGTTGGTGCAGCCTCTTTGGAGAACAGTGTGGAGATTCCTCAAGAAATTAAAAATAGAACTTCCCTATGACCCTGCCATTGCACTCCTGGGTATTTACCCCAAAGATACAGATGTAGTGAAAAGAAGGGCCATCTGTACCCCAATGTTTATAGCAGCAATGGCCACAGTTGCCAAACTGTGGAAAGAACCAAGATGCCCTTCAACGGATGAATGGATAAGGAAGATGTGGTCCATATACACTATGGAGTATTATGCCTCCATCAGAAAGGACGAATACCCAACTTTTGTAGCAACATGGACGGGACTGGAAGAGATTATGCTGAGTGAAATAAGTCAAGCAGAGAGAATCAATTATCATATGGTTTCACTTATTTGTGGAGCATAACAAAAAGCATGGAGGACATGGGGAATTAGAGAGAAGGGGGTTGGGGTAAATTGGAAGGGGAGGTGAATCATGAGAGACTATGGACTCTGAAAAACAATCTGAGGGGTTTGAAGTGGTGGGGGGGGTGGGAGGTTGGGGTACCAGGTGGTGGGTATTATAGAGGGCACGGATTGCATGGAGCACTGGGTGTGGTGAAAAAATAATGATACTGTTATGCTGAAAATAAATAAATGAAAAAAAATAGTACAGTACTGACATAAAAACAGACACATAGACAAGAGAGCCCAGACATCAACCTTTGTATACCCAGTCAACTAATATTTGACAAGGGAGCCAAGAACACTCAATGGGAAAATAAGTTAAATAGTGTTGGAAAAACTAGATAACTACATGCAAAAACATGAAATTGGACCCCTTATGCCACTCACAAAAATTAACTCAAAATGGATTAAAGTCTTAAACAGAAGATGTGATACAGTAAAACTCATGGAAGAAAACATAGGGAATAAGCTCCTTCAACTGGTCTCTGCAGTGATATTTTGGATATGACCTAAAAGGACAGGCAACAGAGGCAAAAACCAACAAGTAGGACTACATTAAACTAAAAAGCTTCACAGCAAACAAACAATAATTAAAAAAAAAGAAAGAAAAAAGAAAAGGTAACCTATGGAATGGGAGACATTTTGCAAATCATTTATCTCGTAAAAGGTTAATATTCAAAATACATGAAGAACTCATACAATAACAAATCAATTAACAAAACCCCCAAAAAATCTGATTAAAAATGGGCATAGGGGGGTTCCCCTTTCTCCACATCCTCTCCAACACATGTTGTTTCCTGTTTTGTTAATTTTGGCCATTCTAACTGGTGTTAAGGTGATATCTCAATGTGGTTTTAATTTGAATCTCCCTGAGGGCTAATGATGATGAACATTTTTTCATGTGTCTGATAGCCATTTGTATGTCTTGATTGGAGAAGTGTCTGTTCATATCTTCTGCCCATTTGTTGATGTGTTTGCCTGTTTCGTGTGTGTTGAGTTTGAGGAGTTCATTATAAATCCTGGATATCAACCTTTTGTCTGTACTGTCATTTGCAAATATCTTCTCCCATTCCGTGGGCTGCCTCTTTGTTTTTTTGACTGTTTCCTTTGCTGTGCAGAAGCTTTTGATTTTGATGAAGTCCCAGAAGTTTATTTTCGCTTTTGTTTCCTTTGCCTTTGGAGACGTATCTTGAAAGAAGTTGCTGTGGCTGATATCAAAGAGATTACTGCCTATGTTCTCCTCTAAGATTCTGATGGATTCCTGTCTCACGTTGAGGTCTTTTATCCATTTTGAGTTGATCTTTGTGTACGGTGTAAGAGAATGGTCGAGTTTCATTCTTCTACATATAGCTGTCCAGTTTTCCCAGCACCATTTATTGAAGAGACTGTCTTTTTTCCACTGTATATTTTTTCCTGTTTTGTCAAAGATTAATTGACCATAGAGTTGAGGGTCCATATCTGGGCTCTCTACTCTGTTCCACTGGTCTATGTGTCTGTTTTTATGCCAGTACCATGCTGTCTTGGTGATCACAGCTTTGTAATAAAGCTTGAAATCAGGTAAGGTGATGCCGCCAGCTTTATTTTTGTTTTTCAACATTTCCTTAGCGATTCGGGGTCTCTTCTGATTCCATACAAATTTTAGGATTATTTGCTCCAGCTCTTTGAAGAATGCCGGTGGAATTTTGATCGGAATGGCATTAAAAGTATAGATTGCTCTAGGCAGTATAGACATTTTAACAATGTTTATTCTTCCGATCCAAGAGCATGGAATGGTCTTCCATCTATTTGTGTCTTCTTCAATTTCTTTCATGAATGCAAGTTGGTGCAGCCTCTTTGGAGAACAGTGTGGAGATTCCTCAAGAAATTAAAAATAGAGCTTCCCTATGACCCTGCCATTGCACTCCTGGGTATTTACCCCAAAGACACAGATGTTGTGAAAAGAAGGGCCATCTGTACCCCAATGTTTATAGCAGCAATGGCCACAGTTGCCAAACTATGGAAAGAACCAAGATGCCCTTCAACGGATGAATGGATAAGGAAGATGTGGTCCATATACACTATGGAGTATTATGCCTCCATCAGAAAGGATGAATACCCAACTTTTGTAGCAACATGGACGGGACTGGAAGAGATTATGCTGAGTGAAATAAGTCAAGCAGAGAGAGTCAATTATCATATGGTTTCACTTATTTGTGGAGCATAACAAATAGCATGGAGGACAAGGGGCGTTAGAGAGGAGTAGGGAATTTGGGTAAATTGGAAGGGGAGGTGAACCATGAGAGACTATGGACTCTGAAAAACAATCTGAGGGGTTTGAAGTGGCGGGGGGGTGGGAGGTTGGGGTACCAGGTGGTGGGTATTATAGAGGGCATGGCTTGCATGGAGCACTGGGTGTGGTGAAAAAATAATGAATAATGTTTTTCTGAAAATAAATAAATTGAAAAAAAAAATCAGTCACTTAAAAAAAAAAAATGGGCATGGGGTGCGCCTGGGTGGCTCAGTGGGTTAAGCTGCTGCCTTCGGCTCAGGTCATGATCTCGGGGTCCTGGGATCGAGTCCCGCATCGGGCTCTCTGCTCAGCAGGGAGCCTGCCCCCCGCCGCCTGCCTCTCCGTCTACTTGTGATTTCTCTCTGTCAAATAAATAAATAAAATCTTTTAAAAAAAAATGGGCATAGGGACTAAGTACTTTTCCAAAGACATATAAATGGCCAACAGGTACATGAAAAGGTATTCAACATCCCTAATCATAAGGGAAATACAAATCAAAACCACAATGTGATACCAGTTCATACCTATTAGAATGGCTATCATCAAGAAGAGATAGAAGAGTGTGGTTGGGTTATGGACATTGGGGTGGGCATGTGCTATGGCGAGTGCTGTGAAGTGGGTAAGCCTGATGATTCACAGACCTGTACCCCTGGGGCAAATAATACATTATATGTTAATTTTTTTAAAAAAAGAGCAAATGTTGATAAGGATATGAGGATAAAGAAATGCTTGTGCACTGTTTGTGGGAATTTAATGGGTGCAGCCACTATGGTAAATAATGGAGGCTCCTTAAAAGATTAAAAATAGAACTACCATATATGATCCAGGAATTCCTCTTCTGGATATATATCCAAAGGAAATGAACAAAGAATTACAAAGAGATATTGCACTTCTTTGTTTACTGCAGCATTGTTCTAAACGGATGAATGGATACAGAAATTATGGTACACACACACAGCGATATTATTCAGCCATGAGAAAGAAGGAAATCTTGCATTTGTGACAATATGGATGAACACTTGAAGGCAGTAATACTAAGTGAGAGAAGTAAGACACAAATACTGTATGATATTACTATATGTCAAATCTAAAAGAGCCAAATTCATAAAAGCAGAGGACTGCCTGGGTAGCTCAGTCAGTTAAGCAACTGACTCTTGGTTTCAGCTCAGGTCATGAGCTCATATCTCAGGGTCATGAGATCAAGCCCTGGGTGGGGCTCCAGGCGAGACTCTCTCTCCCTCACCCTCTCTGCCTCTACCCCCTGCTCACTTTATAAATAAATAAATAAGTCTTTAAAAAAAAAAGGCAGAAAATAGATTAATGGTTATCAGAGACTGAGGAGTTGGGTAATTGGGGACATATTACTTAGGGATACAGACTTGGAGATCTAAATCACAGCATAGTGATTACAGAAAATACCATATTATAAATTTCAAAGTTGCTAAGAGATTAAATCTTAGTTGTTCCCACCACAAAAAATTATGTCACATAATTTATGTTAGCTAATAGAGGTATTAGCTAAGTGTGTGTATACACAGACACACACACACGCTATACCTGTTTGTTTAAGTATTTCAAACACCTCGGAAACCTTAAACTTATACAATATTATATTTTAATTATGTCTTTAAAAAAACCCAACAAACTACTCAGTTGAGTTAGGAGAAAAGGCCCAGCACTGCCCTTAGCTGCCTCATTTTAGAGGGCCTCTTAAAAGAATCTATGCCTAGGCTCTCCTGTAGCTATGGCCCTTAGGGCACAGACTAAAGGGCCAACAGGATATCCCCACCTGGAGCCCATCTCATTCCTTTAAAGACTGTGTTCAAGGTACCTGAGATAAATTTCCTACCTGAACAGCTCTGCTTCCAGGGTCTCCATGAGCCTCTTCACCCAGGTCCACCTTCCCTAAAATGCACCCCTAAACCTAAATGGTGGCCAAGAGGTGGCTATTTGCCAGGGGTTCAGAATTTAAGCACGTAGGCTGAAGAACCACAAAAGTTCCTTTGAGGCCTGTCATTCACAGAACAGGTGGAAGAGGAGGAGAGGGATGGGCTGTGGGGTGGTTCTCCTCTGGCTGCTACATTTTGACATGGAATCCTGAAAATTCTCAAATCCAAGCTATATGTACATGCTATGAACATATTTTTTTATAATTTTATTTATTTGACAGAGAGAGATCACAAGTAGGCAGAGAGGCAGGCAGAGAGAAGGGGGGGAAGCAGGCTCCCTGCTGAGCAGAGAGCCCAATGTGGGGCTCGATACCAGGACGCTGAGATCATGACCTGAGCTGAAGGCAGCGGCTTAACCCACTGAGCCACCCAGGTGCCCCTATGAACATAATAGCTTGTTTTTATAACAGTGAAATCTTTTGACCTACTGCTTCAAGGCCTGCAAATGTTAGGGGAGGGCCTAGGAAGAAGAAAAGCAGTGATTGATAAATGGGTTTCAGGTACAGCCCTTGCTAACAGAGAGGCTACAAGGGGGCCTGCTCAGTTGTGGTTAAGTTACAGCTACCGCCATCATCTTCAGTCAATGGAAACTAACTTTGTAGGTTCCCAGAGCCTTAATTGCTCTCTTACAGTGTTCTTCTATGGTCTTTCAGGCATGTAGCCGTAGGATTATCTGATAAAAAACTGACTTGTTTATTGGCTAAGATCATAAAGGCAGTGTAGTATAATGGTTAAGAATACAGCTCTAAAATCAGGTGTGGTACATAAACAATGAATTTTGGAACCCTGAAAAAAATAAAATTAAAATTAAAAAAAAATTAGACTGTTTTGGTTTAGTTCATAGATTGTGAGTCACTTAATGTCCCCAGGCCCAGTGATACGCTGGACCTGGCTTGTACCAGATGAATGGAAGCCCGTTATATGTGTATCTTCCTAATTCCATGTTCAGTGACATCACATTGGTTGTCTGCTATTGGCCCTGTAAGAGCATTTATACCATGGAAACTGGCTACAAATCAGGCCCACAGAAATTGGTTCAAATTAGTTTCTGCTTTTGTAAATTAGAAATCCTTTATAATAGTTATAATTAGTAATCTTTTATAATAGTTCCCACATTATAGGGAAGCTAGGATAAATAAGAATATGTGAGTCATATATAATCATTTAGCAAGTACTCAATAAATGCTACCCGGTTATTAATACTACACGGTCAGAATATACAAAGGCCAGCTCTTTATAAGGCAGAGGAAACTTCGGAAACGAAAGATACATTGGAAAGAGACAATGGAAAGATTTCCATTAAGGATGAAGTGCTGATGTGAGATCTTTGAAAGTCACGTTCCCAGTTCCATCTCTTTGAAACTTACTTCTTACCGGTTTTATGGTCTCTGTCAATAGAGGAAGTGGGAGGGGAAAGAAAGAAGGGAATCCTAACTGGGCAAGCCAGAAAGCCATGTGTGGTAAAGCAGAGATCTCAGAATTTTAGGTGCTGGTTTTTAGCCTCTAACAGCCAAGAGATAAAGCCTATAACCTTCTAAGAACTACTGAAGAGCAGTTGACCTGCTGAGTGTTACTTACTCATCACCTCCCATAACAGCAATGCCTCATATTTGATAATTCCTCATTTTCACACAGATTCTGGTTTAATTCCATAACAGCCCTGTGAAGCAGGAAACAAGCTTAGGTGAAACCATTTGCTGAGAGTTACGGTTAACTGAGTTTCAACACAAGTTGACTCCAAGTCCAAGACTCTGTATTAGAAATACAAATCTCAGGACCACCGTGTTTTGAAGGAGCTACCCCACCAAATATCAGAATTCAGTAGTCAATTCTTTCCTATCAGTTGATAGAATTCCAACTAAGGTACGACAGACATCCTGATAGTTAGTGATAGCCTTTTTTGGACTCTGGATTTATGTGGAGGTATTATTCCAATTATTCTCTTGTTACACTATTATCACTGAAGCATTCATTTTACAATCATGTGGATGAAGGTTGAGAGAGAAGAACAAGAAAACCCAGGGCAGTCTTCTATGAGTCACACTGTTCTCCTGGTCTGATTTTCAACACAAAATATAAAAGTCCTTTTTCTCAATTGACCAATTCTACTCAAGTAGCTCCTGAGTTTCGGGAGGGCTAAAGTCATTTCTCTTGCCTTTGGAAAACTAAAGATCCTCCAAAGCCATCTAACGACCCTCATGTAGTGACAAATTCAGGACTGTATCAAAAACATTATGGAAATGAGGCCCATTAGGAAGGACCTAGTCATTTTACTATGTTTCTTGCTCAATTGGTGTTCATTGATAAGTCAGGTTTTAACTTATTTCAGAATCACATATTGGATACGAGACAGCAGAGATCTGCCAATCCAGATGTGAGCTATACAAAAGCTATTCCTGTGCGACTAATATGAGGGCTTCCTCTAAGCCTAACAGCCACACACAGGTCATCAGGACTGAAGCTCCCCCTTCTAAGTGATCATCTTCCTACAATGAACACAAGTTATTTTCAAGGGGCCTAAGCTCAGGGAAGAAGGGACGGTACTATATAAGTTATAATAGCTGATTAATGCTGTTCTCTAGATTTTTGTGGAAGTGATGGATTCCAGTTCTGCTAACATCTAACTGGATAGTCATGAACCAAGTTTGTTTTCTCACTAACTTGAAAAAGGGGTTCCATGTGCTCTTTTCTAAGACTCTATATATCACAACCCATGTTATATGTAAGTAACATAAGAGCAACAGCTGAGTACAGGCCAGAAATTCAGAGTGGGCCATTTTTTTCTATTTTCGTAATTTGTAATTTTATCATAGAATGTAATAAAACATTCCCAGGAAAAGTATCACTGATTAAGGGCAATTTATATCCCTCAGTTCACTGCTACCCCTAAGCATCTGAGGGTTAAATTATGCTGTGAGGTCTTAGAATTAAGAAAAAGATTTTCTTGAACACTAAGCCACTTAAATCCTTGGGAGATGTGTACTTATTACATTGCACAAGGGCTACACAAAATGGTCTCTCCATTTTTGTGTTCTTAAAAAAAATTAAGAAATACAATCCCTTATTTGGATAGTAGTTTATAATTTACAAGTTTTCACACACACCGTTCACTTACACTGCATCTCCTATAATCTTCAGAGGAAGTGAACATTTTCCTCACTTAACACATGAGAATACTGACCCTTGTCCCAGGTGACATTACTGGTAATGGTGGTATCAGGAATAGAATTTGGGTCTTTTGAGCCCAGTGTTCTTTTTCTCACATACCAGCCACACTTCAGCATTAGAGATTTTGTTCCAAAGCAGTTCTATTACTTTGTTCAGGAAAAAACTTTAAAAACCTAGTACAAAAATTCACAAAAGATAAAATTACTTGCCATCAAAGCCTTATTGATGGTGGTACACCTGATTTCCAAAGTCCCCAGAGGCAGGTCTCTGCATGTTCAGCACCACGTAGGTGGGCTCTATACCATACACAATCACTGCCCCACAGCTTTCTGACCAAATCAAGTACATTAAAAGACAGGCATGATAACACATTACCAGAGACCTGAATAAATGACCTCACAAAGTGAAACAGACCTTTCTGAAAGCCTACCTGAGTACAAGCTGTTCCATCCTCTGACTGGGAACTGGTAATGGAATATTAAGAAGCCAAAACGGAGATTCCTGCTATGAAACTAACAACACAAAATACTGTAATTTTAGAAAAGTTTGTAAAAGATGGCTGATTGGCTATGTTGAAACTATCAGTGGTTAGAAACTATATATTGAAATCTTAAAAATCTAAAATCCATTTGAACTTTAAGAAGTTGGGGAATTGCAAACACGAACGGGCAGAATGAATCCGTACACCTGGAGTCCAACAAAATATCCAGGAACATTGGCCTATTGAGAAAAGCATTGCAATGTGATGACTATTCAAAGTCTTCCAGTTGGCATTCTGAGTTAGGACTGTAGCATCTTTTTTTTTTTTTTTTTTTAATGTGCTTGTTTTATATGAAAAGGATTTTAAAAAAAACACAACATACTAAGTATAAGCAAATTAGAACATTTTGGGGGCAGTTAAGATTAAAGAGATCGATTAAAGTTATTTTTTTTTTTTTAAGATTTCATTTATTTGACAGAGAGAAAGATCACAAGTAGGCAGAGAGGCAGGCAAAGAGAAAGGGGGAAGCAGGCTCCCTGCTGAGCAGAGAGCCTGATGCAAGGCTTGATCCCAGGACCCTGAGATCATGACTTGAGCCGAAGGCAGAGGCTTAACCCACTGAGCCACCCATGCGCCTCAGATCGATTAATGTTCTTAATTGTAATCCCTGAATTCAAAACATATACTGAACATAGGTGTTCTTTTATTCTTATCTTTGAGGCAACTTTCTAATTCTTTGGTAGCACTAGAAGCTCCCAGAATCTGTATACCAGATCTTTAATAATTTTCCAGCACTTTTTAATAAGTCAGAAAGAACCCCAAGTCTTTTTCCCATACCTGTAAGACATTATTGCAAACCTATAAGACATTATTATCAATCAGCAAGATGATAGCAGGAAAGCAAGAACTCCGGTCTTGTTCTATGTAGACTGGGGAAAAAGGAAATCAAATGGGAATCTCATCACTAAATTATCAAATGAGGCAAAGCTAATGGTTTTTTACCCTAGACTTATACCCAAGATTCAGGCATGACGCTAATGACACCACCACCTTGGATGCTGTGTCATGTTTGAAACGACTCAGTTCTCACAACCATCGAGCAGCTGGAGCTAACTGGAGATGCATCCTCTCCAATATATTATAGAGTTTTCCCTATTTAGAAAACACCGCAGTACCAATGTTGAAGTATCAGGACTGTGGAAAAGATTTAAAAATGCATTGTCCAACAGAATGGGAAGATGAGAAATCACATGCTTCATATCAGATTTTCTTTCATTCATTCAAGCCCTTCCTTTCCATGTGGTTCAAGAGGCAAAGGATTATAGTCTGTTTATTCCGTACTAGTACAAAACAGAATGAATCAATATTCTTACAATCTTGTAAGACTAGGATCACTCCTAATACTACTTTCCTTTAGTTCCTTCCCCCCTAATTTTAAGTCATCCATTCCTTCAAGATGCAGTATAGTCAGCATTACTGAAACAATATATTGTATCTAGAGATTTTCTAAATTTTGTAGGAAATTGAATCTATAAGCACAAAGATAGACTCTACCAATGAATTTTTGTGGGGTTTTTTTGGTTGTTTTTTTGGGTCTTTTTTTTTTGCTTTAATTATATCAAAAATTTTTTCTAAAGGGCACCTGCGTGGCTCAGTGGGTTGGGCCTCTGCCTCTGCTTAGGTCACTATCTCGGGGTCGTGGGATTAAGCCCCGCATTGGGCTCTCTGCTTGGCGGGGAGCCTCCTTACCACCCCCCTCCCCCGCCTGCCTCTCTGCCTACTTGTGATCTCTGTCAAATAAATAAAATCTTTAAAAAAGTTATTTCTGAGACTTAGTGTAAGCTAATTAGGTATTTGAAAATTGAGTATTCTTCCTCAACACAAATAAGAATAACCAATAATCTTTCTCATTTAAAAGATAGTAACATCATCCTTTTTTTTTTTTTTAAAGATTTTATTTATTTATCTGACAGACAGAGATCACAAGTAGGCAGAGTGGCAGGCAGAGAGAGAAGGGGGAAGCAGGCTCCCTGCGCAGCAGAGAGCCCGATGTGGGGCTCGATCCCAGGACCCTGGGATCATGACCCGAGCCGAAGGCAGAGGCTTAACCCACTGAGCCACTCAGGTGCACCAGTAACATCATCCTTTATTGTTATAAAACAATAAATAAAGTAAATTAGCCTGAAAGCTATGGCTTGTTTCCCACTCAGCAAAAAAAGTGTAACAGGTAACAAATAAGGTGTAATTTCCGTAACTGGGTGTTTTTGAAAATTTCAAGGTTTTCATTCATAAAAGAGTAAAAATCTGTGCTACACTTTTCTAGTCAGCTTGATTTGTCAGAAGATTTTACATCAATATTGACAGTCTTTGTTCTTCCTTTTTGCCCTATCATATACTCAAACTTAAAAGGCAGTTACTTGGGCATCTAGATGGCTCAGTCAGTTAAACATCTGCCTTTGGCTCAGGTCATGATCCCGGGGTTCTAGGATTCAGCCCCGTGTTGGGCTCCCTGCTCAGCGGGAAGCCTGCTTCTCCCTCTCCCTCCCCTTGTGTTCCCTCTCTCACTGTGTCTCTGTCAAATAAATAAATAAAATCTTAAAAGAAAAAAAGGCAGTTACTCACATTAAATTTATGTGTTCCTAAAAATGTATAGTAAGTTATATGGGCAAAGGTCCACATAGCATTTGGGGGCTGGGGTGGGGCAGTAGAGAAGTTATTCCTCAAAAGCAAAAATTCTGGTGCTAAGTATTTTACTTACCAATTTTTTTTTTTTTTAAAGATTTTATTTATTTATTTGAGAGAGAGAGACAGTGAGAGAGAGCATGAGAGGGGAGAAGGTCAGAGAGCGAAGCAGACTCCCCATGGAGCTGGGAGCCTGATGTGGGACTCGATCCCGGGACTCCAGGATCACGCCCTGAGCCGAAGGCAGTCGTCCAACCAACTGAGCCACCCAGGCGTCCCTTACTTACCAGTTTTATTCTTTCACAATCAAACATATCAATTTTAATCCAATGAGCATCCAATTTGCCAAATCTCTTGATTTCCAACCTTAGTTATAATGATCTTTTCCCTTTTCCTAGTCCTTTTTACAAACTGATAGCAAAAATGTAATAACCAGCGTGCCTGGGTGGTATAGTCAGTTAAGCGTCTGCCTTCGGCTCAGATCATGATTCAGGGGTCCTGGGATTGAGCCCCACGTGGGGCTCTCTGCTCAGCGAGGACTCTGCTTCTCTCTCTCCTCTGTGTGTGCTCTCTCTCTCTAGCTCTCACTCTCTTTCTAATAAAATCTTTAAAAACAAAAACAAAAAGTGTGACGCTGAAATAAAATTTCTCCCATCCAAGTACTAACCAGGCCTGACCCTACTTAGCTTCTGAGATCAGATGAGATCCAGTGCATTCAGGGTGGTATGGCCATAGACTGCAATCAAACTTCTGACTCATAGACAATGCTACCATGAGCTAACTTCAGTTATTTGCCTACTAATATAAAAAACTTATAAAAAATAATATGCAATTATAGGGAGCTAATTTGTGAAAACTGAATATATAAAAATGGAGAATTGCCTGAAGTAAACAAAATCAATACAAAATTTTAGAGTCGGAAGGAAATTTAACAGTGGTCTAACCAAACTTAATTCCTGGATAAAAAGAATGAGGCACAAACAGATTGAAACACTTGGCTAAAATCACACTTCTCGTGAGTGCCAGAGCTAGAACTAAGTTGGGCCTAGTATTACTAGTCAATTATTTTACATTACACAATACTCATAGTTTGGAAATTTTATTATTTGGAAATTTATCTTCAACAGATCTTTGTTAGAATTATAAAACAACCACAAAAACGTTCAAATTCTTTATCTATTCTTCCTTCCTAGCTTATGTTCTGTTGAATAAATAGTTAAACTTTAGAAGGATAAATGGTTAGGATCAAGGAAATAGACAATTTAAAGTGGATAAAATAAAGATCTGATCATAATGCTTTCCTCTAATTCTGAAATAGGTTGATTTCAACATTAATTCTTAGCTATTTTTCACTCACCTTTCAGACTTGCTTATACAAGGTTGTGTGGTAACAGATCTTAAGATGTGGAGTTGATTCAATTACAAAGTTCATTTGAACACTTCCTTCATAGCTACTACTGCAACCATGAAATCAATTTCTCCCAGGAGGTTTTAGTTTCAGAGAGCTCACATACATAATAATCTCAATCAATGAAAATAATAGGCAGCTTTCTGTTTATTCTTTAGAAGAACTACATCTCAGATGGAAAGTAAATTAGGGAGTAAGGCAAAAGTTAACCCAGGATAAATTTTTTCACTGACAGGAAACATCAGTTCACAATTTCATCAAGAGATCTACATTATAATGTATGGCATATTTAAGACACAAAACTTGACGAGATTTGAGGTGGCCGCTTACAATGAGAGCTTAAAGAAAGATACGTAAAAAAAGACACTTTATAAAAGGGATGGGAAAATTAAAATTGCAAGGCTAAATCAAAATGAAAATCTGAAAAGTTAAAGCATATTTATTTTTATTTAATAGTGATCACATGAATTATAAGAAGAAAAGGGATATTAGAATATCCCTTGGGTAAATGTATGCATGCTACGGTTAAGAATAAACATTGTTCTTACATATTATGGTTAGTGAGGACAGTATCAGTGTAACAGGGAACTGTGATTATTTAAAAATATGCAGAACTGATTTAATTTGTACTTTAGAAATAACTTGAATATAGTGTTACACATTGAAAAGAATTCAGAAGAATAACTAATACCAAATATACACTTGTGTATAAGAATTCAGAAAAGGCTGCAATCTGTAAAGTTAATCGGCTGTATTAAAAATGACACAAATCCAAAACAAGATGCATGTTATATAAAAAGGGACACTATAATTTACTTGCTCTGTTAAATCCATGGTTAAATCCACGAAATTTCCTTTTAATGAACATTTAGACAGAAACATGCAAATAGTCTTAGGTTCTACTTAGAGACTTCCCCAAACCTGCTAAGGCTACAATATCCCCCTTTCAGGAGCTAAGCAGGTATTCGGGTAGCTGCTTCCTCCTCTGCATCAGCTCTGTTTGCATTAATTTCTGCGAGCGTTCGGCCGAACCGTGCCCATTCATCATTTCGGGGGACAGCAATCTGCTGTTAAAAGAAAGACAATGTTTTATGTACGCTGAGATAAAAGATCATCTTACCCAGTATTTCAGTTTGTTTTCAAATAATTTTTCCATTAAAAAGTAGTAATTTCGTCTTTCCATAATTACAGAGACTATAACAATGCTTTACAATACATTTCAAAACAAAAGATGATGTTTGGGATGTGTGTTGTGACAGCCTCAGAAACACTTCTGCTGTTACCACCATCAGTACAAGAGAGAATAACAATGATACTCTGCAAATATGACTCCTATCCACTATTTCATGGATTTTGCTGGTGGGGTAGAATTCCTTAAAATTTTTTACTTCTTGCACTATTCCAAATATGAAATAGTTTTTGAAGTATGCTTCAAAGGGCTGGTTTCTTATGAGAAATTTATTTTTGTTTGGTGCATAAGATAACCATTTTCAATATCTTTTTTTTTTTTTAAAGATTTTATTTATTTATTTGACAGAGAGAGATCACAAGTAGGCAGAGAGACAGGCAGAGAGAGAGAGAGGAGGAAGCAGGCTCCCTGCCGAGCAGAGAGCCCGATGCGGGACTCGATCCCAGGATCCTGAGATCATGACCTGAGCCGAAGGCAGCGGCTTAACCCACTGAGCCACCCAGGCGCCCCACCATTTTCAATATCTTAATCCCTTCATCAGAAGGTAAGTGTTTTACCACTTTAGTGACTTACAAATAGCTAAAGGAGAAAAGAGGCTCATGATGTTTTTGCCTCTCTGAAGCATCCAATGACTAAAACTTGTTGATAATTGTTATCATAATATTGGAGAAATCTCAACACTGCCGAATTAAAGCACAAACCACCGAGTATAGGAAACCAATGTGCCTGCTTCTTAATCTACCATATTAGATTAGATTAGATTAGTCATATCCAATATGGTAACTACCAGACACATGTGACTGTTCACATTAAATTACTTGAAATAAAATTTAAAATTCAGTTCTTTCATTGTGCTAGCCACATTTTAAGTGTTTGATAGTCATATGTGGCTAGTGACTACTGGATTAGACAGTGCAGATATAGAGCAATTCCATCTGTGTGGACAGTTCAATTGGCTATTCTAAATGATTCAATCTACCTCCCTCCAGATCCAATTACTAGAGGCCACAGGGAGTCCAGAGGGGATGGGGACTCATAAGGCATAGCAAAAAAACAAAAAAACAAAAAAACAGTGACTAAGGCTTCTTTTAGCCAGGGCTAAAAAGAAGGAAATCACTCCTGAATATCATGTACAGCCAACCCAAATACTAAAGATGACACAAAGATGCAACTCATTCTGCTGGATTCAATGATAATGGCTTTCCAACAAGGTTCAGAAGTCAAGACTCACATTTCACACAGTCATCAAATAACTCTCAAAGATACTACTTTTGATTTCTACTACCTGGCCCAAGCAAATCTAAACATATAGAAAAATAAGAACCTAAATCTGTAAAGTCCTGAAGTCCGTAATGCAGAGTCTATAATTCAATTGTAACTCCAAATTTCTTCTTCCTGAAAAGTTTCTAATCTCTAGTAATGTATGCTTTAAGAAATAAGGTACTTCCAATATATGATATTATCCTCAAAATCTGTTGTGTGGGGACACAGAACATCCAATTTAGAAAGAAAGTTAATCTTAAGAGTTGCTTCTGTTGTGAAAAAAGTTTTATCTTTACAACCATATGGTTTATAAACTTATGAACCGCGAAGACTAGTTTTAGCCACAAAGATACCATAACCACAATGCCCTGAAAGCAAACAAATGTATCAAAATTATAGGCAGTGAGCCCCATACCTCTCCCACATCATATATGACAATCTGTCCTTCAGAATCACCCACAGCAATCTCTCTTCCAGAATGGGTCCATCTTACACGATTAAGAGCAGGATTACCCTCCACAGAAATGCTGGCAGTTGGCACCTGAAGTCATTTAAAATATAGTGCAGTTAAAAGTTTCATCAAGATTTCTATAAACATGTAAAACAGTAACTCTTCTTTCTTCCAATCGGGCTACATTTTTTAAAACAAAGATGAAAATAGATGAAGAATTTTCCCAACTTTCTTCCTGTTCAGTGATACATTATGAATGACATTACAGTCAATCCTTGAAAATGGTTTGGGAAAATAACTTAAGTTCTTATATAAGAAATTCTCACATGACTGGATACACACATCATTTTGAAAGATCTTCTCCTTAATAAAGGATTCTTTGTTGTTATTTTAACTTTTTTTAAGAAATCAAGCTGTTTGAAAACAGATGGACAAAATCCCATTTTAAAGAAACATTTCAAAAGCCCTCATAAACAGATTATGGTTCAATTTTAGAGGACAGAAATTACTTTTGTAGCTTGTGACTCTGTCAGCTGAAACCTGTGATTTGATCCACAGTTCCTAGAAAGAGTTCATACTGAAGGTGCAGTCTGGGTCTTGCCAAAGCTCTTGTTCCCATCAGCTGTCTAGAACAGGGTAGGATGACAGCACCAAGACAATGGCACCCCCCCCGCCCCCCGTCCCAGAATCTCCCTGTACTTCTCTTATGCTGAGGAAAAAGAGATTTATTTGCCACACCCAGAACAAACAGTCTGTCTGACTCAGACTGGAAGCACGAACAAATTTTTGAAACCTGATTAAAAATAATTCTTTTAATTGACACTAGTCATCCCCAGATGACTATTTTAACTCCTAGAATGCCAAAACTGTTAGAGAGAAAAACTGTAATTTAGATATATTTTTTGAGTTAAGGATTATAGGAAAGACCCATATTTAAGTATAACCCCAAATCTCAAACACCAAAATCCAAACTGAAAAAATACAATTGGTACCATTTTAGGTAACTATAAAAGTATAATTAATCCCAACCATCTAGTCAGATACTCTTTCTCCTAGAAGTATCTGAATATTCCTCCTCAAAATACTAAACCAGGAGCTGGCACACTTAACTACTCTTACATTTCTAATATATAACTTCCTTGGCCTGTATATCCAACTATTTTACTTCAAGTGATTTGGATGGCTGCCACCAGAAATATGAAGAAATAGGGAAAGAGTGGGATGTGGGGGAAGGCACCAAGAGACTTTATCCTCTATAACTGTTTCTGACAGAACTTCTAAAAAACATTATCTCTTACCACCACATATCAGTATAGAATTCAAGGAACATTTAAAAAATATATATCTAAAAGTAAGTAATAGCTGTAGTTAAATTTCATTTCCAGGAAGTAATGTTAGCATAGTAATTAGGAAATTTTGTGCTTTCTCTATTCATTTTATAGTAATAACACTCTGTTTTCAAGCATTCATGGAACAAGTCATCAAAAATAAATTTTTCTTTCATTTAAATAAGACAGGCTAAAACTAATGTTTATGGAAGACATACAATTCTGTCAAGGCTAAGAGATAATTTAGAAATTCAGAATTAAGGTTAACATACTTCAACAGTCTGAAATGATCTGCTTTGTAGCCTGCGAGTAAAAAATAACCCCGTTGCCTTATGAATGAGACTTTGCCAGGACACTACAGACATGATAGTGCTTTTCAGAAGTAAAAGGAAATGCCCCAGTGCTCTTGGCAACATTATTTCTCCCTTCAGTACTGCACAGCATGCTGTTTATTATTAAGGGTACAAAGCTTATTTGGTTTCTTTGTGATGAGGCTACAATCACTGAGCACTTTTACATTCCTTGGGATAAAAGGAATTTCACAAATTATTCAATAAATCTTCAATTTTCTATTTTTCAGTGCAATTTTTGTTATTTTCCTGCTCACCTCTGTATCATTATTGAGATTCCACAAATCCAGCCTCCCCATGCCATCCACACAAGCAAACAGGGCTGGGTGGGTGGGTGACCACATAACATCATAAACATAGTCTGAATTATCTTCAAATGAGTACAAAGGCTTGTTATTCTGAAAGCAAAAAGTTGATTCTTAGCATAGTCAAAATACAACATACATTCAATAGGTATGAACAACATTTTATGATATTTAACTCAGCCTAGAAAAAGTTCCTCCTACTTGTTTCACTACAGACTTACCTGGAGTTATGAACTGAGAACTGACTATTGTATTGAGGGTTCTTTTTAAGTTCTAGACACCACACTGTTTTAAAAAAGGAACAGAATATGCTTCAAAAACATGTGCCCAAGAGAAGACTCTGGGAGGATGATAGCAATGGCAGTTCACTTTTTGAATTCTTCTAACTCTCCCCATAAACCCAAACAAAGCAATGAAGATAGCAAAACCAAAGATTCAAAGACAATATGCACAACAAAATCAGGAGACAAAGCTCCAAATATAAGTAGAAAGAAACTGGGGCACCTGGGTGGCTTAGTGGGTTAAAGCCTCTGTCCTCGGCTCAGGTCATGATCCCAGGGTCCTGGGATTGAGCCCCGCATTGGGCTCTCTGCTCGGAAGGAAGCCTGCTTCCTCCTCTCTCTCTGCCTGCCTCTCTGCCTACTTGTGATCTCTCTGTCAAATAAATAAGTAAAAATCTTTTAAAAAAATCATTTAAAAAATAAGTAGAAATAAACTTCTACCAATAACAAGGCTTCTGTAGTACAAACATCTGTGTGCAGGAAGAAGTGTGGAAAGGCCTCGGGCTTCTGACAGCCAGAAAGCAAAACAGAAGAGCCTCGTAGTTGACAGCAGATACTCACTGGGCAGTGTCAGGGAACATGCTGAGTCTGAGAACAGCAGCAGAAACTGGGAGTTCAATGTAATTCTATTTATAAATAAGTGCAAGCAGACTCCAACGTGATATAAGTAAGGTCTAATGGTGCAGTCTGAGTTCTATAAACTCTCAAAATTAAAAAACCAAAGCTCCCTTTCAGGACAAAGTCTCACCGCAGAGAAACTGCGAGGAATAGAATCAGCTTTGTAGAATATAGCACAGCAAGGACAAAGGGAAAGAGAATGCTCAGATAAAACTGGTGGAGAGAACAGAAAAGGCACATCTCAGAAAGTACAAGACTGAGAGAGATAAGTATTTACTTTGCAAAAAACACAGAAGAGAAATCTTTAGCCTAAACTAGAAAAGCTATCCTATGCCCATTCCCACCCTCCTAAAAGTAGAGAAAAACTAATTTCACTAGTAGAGAGTAAGTGACAAAAAAGGATTTTGGTCAAATCCCACACGAATTTATTGTGGAAGACCTTCAATAATGCTGTCATGACAGTTAAATGGAAAATGGTAGACAAGATGGATTTGCACATGCACAAGAATGAAGAAGGACCCCTCCTTCCTCATACCAGACACAAAAAGTAACTTAAAATGTACTGGAAGTCCTAGCCAAAGCAATCAGACAACAAAGAGAAATAACAGACATCCAAATAGGTAAGGGAAAAGTAAAACTTTCACTATTTGCAGATGACATGATACAGAAAACCCCCCAAAACAGCAAGAAGTGCTGATTTTTAAAAAATCAGTAAATTCACAGGATACAAAACTGATGTACAGAAATCTGTTGTATTTTTATATATCAACTATGAAGCAGCACAAAGAGAAATTAAGACAATAATTCCATTTATAATTGTACCAAAAATAGTAAGACACCTAGAAATAAACTTAACCAAAGAGGTAAACAACCTGTACCCCCAAAACTATAAAACACTGATGAAAGAAACCAAAGATGACACAAAGAAATGGAAAGACATTCCATGCTCATAGATTGGAAGAGCAAATACTGTTAAAAATGTCTATAATTAACCAAAGTAACCTACATATTCAATGCAATCCCTATCAAAATATCAACAGTACTTTCCACAGAACTAGAACAGACAATTGTAAAATTTATATGGAACCACAAAAGAGCCCAAACACCCAAAGATATTTTGAGAAAGAAAAGCAAAGCTGGAGATATCACCATTCCAGACTTCAAATTATATTATAAAGCTACAGTCACCAAAATAGCATGATACTGGCACAAAAATAGACACAGAGATAAATGAAATAACAAACCCCAAATAAACCCACAACTATATGGCCAATTAATCTTCAACAAAGCAGGAAAGAATATCCAATGTAAAAAAGTCTCTTCAACAAATGGCATTAGGAAAACTGGTCAGATACATGCAAAAGAATGAAACCGGACCACTTTCTCACGCCATACACAAAAATAAACTCACAGTGGATTAAAAACCTAAATGTGAGACCTGAAACTATAAAAATCCTAGAAGAGAACACAGGCAGTAACTTCTCTGACGTCAGGTGTAGGAACATTTTTTCTAGGTATGTCTCCTGAGGCAAGGGAAACAAAAGTAAAAATAAACTATTGGGACTACATCAAAATAAAAATCTTCTAAACAGTGAAGGAAACAATCAACCAAACTAAAAGGCAGCCTATGGAATGGAAGACAATATTTGCAAATGACATATCTGATAAAGGGTTAGTATCCAAAATATATAAAGAACTTACACAACTCAACACCCCAAAAGCAAATAAACCAATTTAAAAATGCAGAAGATATGAAGACATTTCTCCAAAGATGTCCAGATGGCTAACAGACACAAGAAAAGATGCTTATCATGATCAATCATCAGGGAAATGCAAATCAAAAGCTACAATGAGGGCCCCCTGGGTGGCTCAGTCAGTTAGGTGATTGACTTCAGCTTGGATCATGATCTCAGGATCCTAGGACTGGGCCCCGCATGGGGCTCCTCACTCAGTGTGGGGGGTGTGCTTGTCCCTTTCCCTGTACCCCTCTCTCTGTGTTCTGTCCCTCAAATGAATGAATAAAATCTTTTTTTTAATATTTTATTTGACAGAGATCACAAGCAGGCAGAGAGGCAGGCAAAGGGAGAGGGAGAAGCAGGCTCCCTGCTGAGCAGAGAACTGGATTCTGGGCTTGATCCCAGGACCCTGAGATCATGACCCGGGCTGAAGGCAGAGACTTAACCTGCTGAGCCACCCAGGCGCCCCAAATGAATAAAATCTTAAAACAAAAAAAAACCCTACAAGGAGATATCACCTCAGACCTGTCAGAATGGCTCTTATCAATAACACAAAAAACCAGTGTTGGTGAGGATACAGAGAAAAAGGAACCCTCTTGCACTGTTGGCAGGAATGCAAACTGGCACAGCCACTGTGGAAAATGGTACGAAGGTTCTTCAGAAAGTTAAAAACAGAGGTAACCCTATGACCCAGCAATGGCACTACTGGGTATTACCCAAAGAATACAAAAACACTAATTCAAAGGGATATATGCACCCCTAGGTTTATAGCAGCATACATACAATAGCCAAGATATGGAAGTAGCTCAACAAACACACAACAAAAACATACATGAGTGTTCACAGCAGCATTCACAATAGCCCCAAATGGAAACCACTTAAACACTTGATAACTAATGAATGGATAAACAAAAAGTGGTATATCCATACAATGAGACAGTATTTGTCCAAAAAAGGAATGAAGTACTGATATATGCCACACATGGATGAACTTTGAAAATATGTGAAGTGAAAGAAGCCAGTCACATATTGTGATGCCATGAAATGTCTATAATGGGAAGTTCTGCAGAAATAGAAAGTAGGTCATTTCCAGGAGCTGGGTGAAGGGAAAGGAGGAGTGACTGCTAACAGATTTAAGGTACCTTTCCAAAATTTGAAAATGTTCTAAAATAAGACAGTGATGATAGTGCATATCTCTGTGAATCTAAGAACTGTACAATTTAAAAGGATGAATTTATAGTATATGAATTACATCTCAATAACAGGTTTTTAAAAAAGATTTTATTTATTTATTTGAGAGAGAAAGCAAGAGAGGGAAAATAAGCGGGGGGAGTGGAAGAGGGAGAAGGAAGCCTTCTGCTGAGCAGGGAGCCCAATGCAGGGCTTGATCCCAGGACCCTGGGATCATGACCTGAGCCGAAGGCAGAGGCTTTAACTCACTGAGCCACCTGCGTGCCCCAATAACAGTTATTTTAAAGAAAAGAGATAAAGTGAATTTCTTAAAAAGCGATAGACAGAAATTAACAAAGATATACCTATAAAGGCAGCCCCTAAAGAAGAAAACCAAAGCAATACTATAGAATACAAAAAATAACTCAAGAGAACTCTCCTAAAATAAAAGACAGCTTGAAACTACACATTTAAGAGTAGCCTATGCATCTACGACAATCAACCCTTTAAAGAAAAAGAAAAAAAAGTTTGATCAGCCAGGTTTTGTAAGGACAATTAAGGACAACAATGCTTTTTGCCAAAAGATGACAGAGTGATATGTAAGGTAATCAAAGAAAACAGTGTAAATATGGATTCTATATACAGCCAAACTGACCTCTGTAACCCAATAGGCTCTTGTGAATATGAGAATAATGCATCCACAAACACACGACTATAGAATGAGCTTCAGGTGACAAAAAAACTGAGGAAATGTCAACATACGGACAGGCAGATACCAAGTGATTCATGAGGGTAAACTCTTCTTTATGGAAGTGGAAACAACCTACAACTATACACAACAGTATGAACAATACAGTAAAAATGAAAAATCCAGACTGTGAGAAACTCTAACAAGACAACCCATCTGGTTTCTTCTTCAACAAGACGAATCGAGAAGAGAGGGAAGGAAGCCCTATCTTAAGAGAGAGGCTCAAAAGATGTGTTACTTGCAAATATATGGATCTCATTTGGATCGTGCTTCAAAAAATAAACAGTAAACAAAATTTTATTATTTTTTTAATTTTTAAAATTTATTTTCAGCGTAACAGTATTCATTGTTTTTGCACCACACCCACTGCTCCATGCAATACGTCCCTCTCCAATACCCACCACCTGGTTCCCCCAACCTCCCACCCCCTGCCCCTTCAGAACCCTCAGATTGTTTTTCAGAGTCTATAGTCTCTCATGGTTCACATCCCCTTCCAATTTCCCTCAACTCCCTTCTCCTCTCTAACTCCCCTTGTCCTCCATGCTATTTGTTATGCTTCACAAATGAGTGAAACCATATGATAACTGACTCTCTCTGCTTGACTTATTTCACTCAGCATAATCTCTTCCAGTCCCGTCCATGTTGCTACAGGAGTTGGGTATTCATCCTTTCTGATGGAGACATAATACTCCATAGTGTATATGGACCACATCTTCCTTATCCATTCATCCGTTTTTTTAATTGAAAACTGATTGGCTATTTAATGAAATAAAGAAATCTTTTCATTTTGGGGGGGTGTGATATAGAGTATCATGGGTTTTTTTTAAGACTTTTTTTTTTAGAGATTATGTATTGAATATTTGTAGATGACATAACATATCTGGATTTGCTTTAAAATCCAGTGGTACATATCTGGATTTGCTTTAAAATCCAGGGGTGGGGAGGGTGTGTACATGGAAATGAATCAAACAAGATGGGCCATGTGTTGATAATCATAGAAGCTAGGTATTGGGTACCATGGCTTCATTATACTCTTCTATTTGATTTTGTATCTACTTGGAATTTTCCATAAGAAAAAGAGTTTAAAAATATTTAAAATTTCCATTCAGATATTAATGTCAAGATTATGACTTAATAGCCAAAAATGTTTACCTGTAATTAAGAAATTTTTAAGCAAAACTTTGAAGTAAGCTAGAAACTGAAACTAAGAGGTTTTTTCCTCTCAAGATCACCATTTTCTATAACTCTCTTTGGCAAAAATGCCAAAAGAAGTCTCACTCTGAAGTAGCGGTTTTTTTTTTTTTTTAATTTTATTTATTTATCAGAGAGAGAGAGAGAGGGAGAGAGAGCGAGCACAGGCAGACAGAATGGCAGGCAGAGGCAGAGGGAGAAGCAGGCTCCCTGCTGAGCAAGGAGCCCGATGTGGGACTCGATCCCAGGACGCCGGGATCGTGACCTGAGCCGAAGGCAGCTGCCCAACCAACTGAGCCACCCAGGCGTCCCTGAAGTAGCGGTTTTCAACGTAGGATGGGCATCACATTCATATGTAGAGCTTTTTTAAAAAAATACTTACTTTGTCAGAGAAAGAAAGAGAACACAAGCAGGGATAGCAGCAGGGAGAGGGAGAAGCAGGCTCTCTGCTGAGCAAGGAGCCCAGTGTGGGACTTGATCCCAGGACCCTGGGATCATGACATGAGCCAAAGGCAGACACTTATCCAACTGTGCCGAGGTTTTTAAAACTCCAGATGCAGCCCCCTGCATCATACAATTAATTCATCAGTGTTTCTGGTGTTGCTGCACTAGTATTCTGACGCACACCATGATTAAGAGCCACCATGCTAAGGTACATTATTCCTAAGGTGATAGTATACTGCCTCAAGAATATTCCATTTTTAGCCCATTTTATGGTCTCCAATCAAGGACTTAACAACAGAAGTTGTTCAAAATCAAAATCATGTTCACATGCTCCACTCTGTAAGCATATATATAGGTCTACATAATTTTCTAAAGAAGGGGTTATCAATAGAAAAATGGATAAAAGATTTGAACAGAAATGTTACAAAATGGCCAAAAAGTACATGAAACGTGTTTAACCTCATCAGTCTCAAGGTGATGCAAATTAAAACCACAATGCAATGCAACTACACCTATCAGAATTACTAAAATGAAAAAAAAAAGGGGAGAAAATATCAAGTGTTAAGAAGGCTGCAGAACAAGGGAAGATTTCATATGCTATCAGTTGATTATAAACTGGTAAAATCACTTTGGAAAACTGCTTGGCACTCCTAGGTATATCCCCAACAGAAATAAGTGCTTATGTCCATCAGAAGACATCTACAAGTGATTCTGAGGAATTATTTTTCTTTAAAGAAGTATAAACAGGGCGCCTGGGTGGCTCAGTGGGTTAAGCCACTGCCTTCGGCTCAGGTCATGATCTCAGAGTCCTGGGAACGAGTCCCGCATCGGGCTCTCTGCTTAGCAGGGAGCCTGCTTCCCTCTCTCTCTCTGCCTGCCTCTCTGCCTACTTGTGATTTCTCTCTGTCAAATAAATAAATAAAATCTTTAAAAAAAAAAAAAAAGAAGTATAAACAATGCCAGTAGCAGCACTACTCTTAACAGCCCACACGGGAGCAAACCCAAATACCATCAGCAGTAGAACGGATAAACTGTGGTATACTTACATATTGGAATAGTATACAACTGAGAGAACAATCAATGAATCTCACAAACATAATGTTTATAAGAAAAACAGCCAGCCACAAATATGTAAATATTATATGATTCCATTTTTATGAAATATGAAGTTATATGCAAATTAAACTTATTTATGTCTTTTTTAAAAAGATTTTATTTATTTGAGAGAGAGAGACAGAAAGAGCACAAGCAAAGGGAAGAGAAGAGGGACAGGGAGAAGCACGTTCTCCATTGAGCAGGGAGCCAGATGTGGGGTTCGATCCCATGAACAGAGCCAAAGGCAGATGCTTAACTGACTAAGCCACCCAGCCGCCCCAATAGAATCTCTTTAAAAAGAAATAATTCCAAGGTCAGAAATATCTTCCTATATAACTTGACTGAGATATGACCTTTTTGAGAAGGAATGTGTCTATTAAAAGCAAAGGAAATATAAAGAAGCAGAAGATAGTACTGAATTCAAACATTGTCCAGGAGAGAGTCTCAGCCAAAGGATTCTAAGAATTACCACCCATGGCAAGGCTATCTCCATGTGAAAATGAATGAATCACACTATCTTCGCTTGATACCATTAAACATTCAAATTAGAAAACTTCCTTGTTCCAATTCCTTGCTCACCAAGCAATCTTCTGATTATAATTTGGCTTCCCACGTGGGTGATCTACAGAGAAACAATGAGCTGGTCAGGCCAGCATGAGTATCTGGGCCTTCTGGCAGTGGTTTCTCATTATTAAATTAATAAATTGACCCTCTCCTATCAGTGTCTTGGAAGCCTGTTAGTTCAGTCAGCACTCCCTAGCTAATCAACTCTAGTAGACTGACAAGACTTAAGTTTCTGAATTAGGAAAGAACAGGCTGGACACTGGCCAGTGGCAGGTTACTATAGTAAATGCTACCATGGAGGATTGGGTCCCAATGGTCAGAAAGCCTTCCCCAAGAAACACTTCAAATTCAAAGCATTTTTTCATTTGAACGTGTCTAATATGTGCACAGTTGCTATTCCAAGCATTAGGAATGTCTCTTCAACCTCATTTTAAATGTGGTGTTCTCTGAGAGTTAAATAATGAAGCTGTTAAAATATAAAAGAGAATTTAAGACATCAGAGATTGTGAAAAAAATTTAAGGCATGTATGGACTACTGAAGTCTGAAAACTACCTACTCTAAGAAATTATCCCATTAATGATTTTAACCTTGACAATTAATGGCAATACAATTCTGACAGGCAATGTTCTGACATTAGAATACACTGTGCATACATGGAAATATTTTGACCCCAAATAAACAATCCTTATATTTTAAAAGTAATTTGTAACAAGTATGGTTAAATGTGGCAGAACATTAAGCTAATTTACCAGGTCTACCCCTAATCAAGTTCTTTTTTTTTTTTTTAAGATTTTATTTATTTATTTGACAGAGAGAGATCACAAGTAGGCAGAGAGGCAGGCAGAGAGAGAGAAAGGGAAGCAGGCTCCCCGCTGAGCAGAGAGCCCAATGCGGGACTCGATCCCAAGACCCCGAGATCATGACCTGAGCCGAAGGCAGCGGCTTAACCCACTGAGCCACCCAGGCGCCCCCTAATCAAGTTCTTTTTTTTTTTTTTCCCTGATTTTTTTAAAAAAAGATTTTATTTATTTATTTGACAGAAAGAGATCACAGTAGGCAGAGAGAGGGGAAAGGAAGCAGGCCCCCTGCTGAGCACAGAGAGCCTGATGCGGGACTTGATCCCAGGACCCTGAGATCATGACCTGAGCCGAAGGCAGCGGCTTAACCCACTGAGCCACCCAGGCGCCCCCTAATCAAGTTCTTAACAGAATCCTCTGTTTACCTTCCAGTAATTTCACTGCTCACACATTCTTCCTACTGTTTTACAGGGCTGCCAAAATATTTCTGTCATGACTTTCAAATTTGGCATTTTGAAAAGGTAATAGTGTCCTCCAAATATATATATATATATATATATATTTTTTTTTTTTTTTAAGATTTTATTTATTTGACAGAGATCACAAATAGGCAGAGAGGCAGGCAGAGAGAGAGAGGAAGAGGAGCCCAATGTGGGGCTCAATCCCAGGACTCTGGGATCATGACCCGAGCTGAAGGTAGAGGCTTTAACCCACGGAGCCACCCAGGTGCCCCTCCTCCAAATATATTAAAAGTAATGTCTTGGTTGGTATAAACTTAAGAAAAATGTGGAAAATCCTCTACACCTCTGTTTATATTCTTTACTAAAAATAACTGCGTTTAAAAAAGTCTTGAAAACAATTTGATGACCCAGAATTCTGTTGCTGCATTTTAAATTCCTGACTAGGCAAAAATTAGAAGCTGACTATAGAAGTAGATCATTTTAAATTTGAGGCAGTGTCAAATTGAGGCTTCTGGGATTTTTTAGAGGACTTATTAAAAAGGAGAAAAAAGGAGGAATCTTGTTTTGCTATTAGGGAAGAGCCAGATCTTAAAGGATATAAAGATATAGCATATATAGATATCTCTTAAAGATATAGCAATTTTTGGCAACTCGTTCCTTCCACTTATGGGGACTCAATTCCCAGAGTCAGAAAACCCTTAAAAAAAGTAGAGGCTGAGAAGAAAAACATTTAAAGTCTGTTAAATCCACGAATGTAAGATACTGGTTTAAAAAGCTTAAAATGGAATTGAAACAATGTTTTTAAAGAGATTATTTAAAAACCTTGTCTACTGGGACACCAGGGTGCCTCACTCAGTTGAAAGACTGACTCTTGGATTCAGCTTAGGTCATGATGTCAGGGTCATGAGATGGAGCCCTGTGTCAGGGTCCACCATCAGCAGGAATCTGCTGGAGATTCTCTCTGTCCCTCTCCTTCTGTCCACCACCTCTACCCCGCTCTCTCTCTCTGAAATAAATCTAAAAAAAAAAAAAAAAACAACAAACAAACCAAAAAACACAGAGGCACCTGGGTGGCTCAGTGGGTTAAAGCCTCTGCCTTAGGCTCAGGTCATGATCCCAGGGTCCTGGGATCAAGCCCCACATGGGGCTCTCTGCTCAGCAGGGAGCCTGCTTCCCCCTCTCTCTGCCTGCCTCCCTGCCTACTTCTGACCTCTCTCTCTGTCAAATAAACAAAAAGATCTTTTTAAAAGACACACATAAAACACACACACACAGAAACCATAAAAAAGACCAAAAAAAAAAAAAATCACCTTGCCTATTACTCATAACCATTGTGTTGGAGAGCACAGAGACTCAAGTTTTTTTGGCAGAGTAGAAATAAATACCACCAACACAAGTACCACGAAACATAAATCCAAGATCAAAACAATAACACTGGAAGCCATAATATAACCAACTAAAAAAATATTTACTCAGCAGATTGTTGCTATTCTAGCTTTCACAGAGAATTACTTGTGTGCAAAAAATAAAAGGCAGTTCTTCTGATAAAGTTTTAGAGGGCCCTTAAACATGTATAAAAACACTCTGTTCTATGCTGGCTCATCCTTTGACCACTAACACTGGAGAGGTATGTACTTGTGTATGTGTGTGGGGGGGAGACATATGTATCACAGTTGAATGAATAAGTGAAGCTCACAGAAGGAAGCAATGCCTAGCTCAATTAGGAAAGAAAAAGATATGCCTGGCTGTCATTCTTATTCAGAAGGCAGTTCTATGTTGAAATACAGCAAAACACAAGAACAAAAAATACCAACCACCAATCAACCAGCTGTGTGCGTACCACAAAAGCAAGCATCAATCAGTCTGCTATCACAGACACAAGTTCTGTTCTTATTTAGGCAATGAAGAGGAATTCTTCATTTTCCAGTCCTGCTGGTAATATATGCAAGGGTGGAAGCCTCAAATTTAAAGCTAAAAGACTGGCAACTGAAGCCCTATTAAAATAAATCTATAAATTTATAAAAGATTCTTTCCAAATACTGAAAAACAAAGCTGGCCAATAACCTAACAAAGATATGTCTCCTGTGTTTTTATATAAAGAACTACTAAGGTGTAGCACATCCAGAAATACAGTAACTTATATGTGGCTACCTGCAGCCTATGCAGAAATAGTTGGCTTCATCTCTCCTATTCCACACCTTGCTTTGGTTTTTCTAGCTAGATTATATATTTCTTTGCTTGTGGTTATAAGAATCTTCTTCCCCTACCTTTTTCCACTGAAAACTCTCCTTAAAAAAACAAAAATTCAAGAACAACTCAAGAAAGAAAACAGATGATTGATTAAATGCATTCAGGGCTCTGTCTGAACCCCATGAAAGAGGAACTGAACATTGCTAAGTGCCTATTACATGTTAGACACTGTGTTAAGCACTCTTCTATATATTTCCTTCATTAGCCTTAAGTGCTATTTTTATGCTCACTAATGCCAAACATGAAAATGCTCAAATTTAAAAGGCAAGCTTTTAGAGGCAAAGTTTTCTAACTCACTTCATATTACATTGAAAAAAAGCACCACGAAGAAAAAAATTGAACAGTAAGTCCATCCCAGATTTCTGAGGCCAGCTTTTGATATATAAATACGGGTTCACTGTAACAGTAAAAAACATTTCTTAAGACCACTAGGTTTCCTTAAAGACACTGAAGAACCAAATAGAGTCTCTAAATTCTGTCTCATGATAAACTACTCAAAACGTCAACATTTAGAATAAGGCAAATAGACAATAAGTGAAAAATGAAAATGAAAAAGTATAGCTTAAAATTTAACTTCGTTTAAATAGAATCTGGGGGCGCCTGGGTGGCTCAGTGGGTTGGGCCGCTGACTTCGGCTCAGGTCATGATCTCAGGGTCCTGGGATTGAGTCCCGCATCGGGCTCTCTGCTCAGCAGGGAGCCTGCTTCCTCCTCTCTCTCTCTCTGCCTGCCTCTATACCTACTTGTGATCTCTCTCTGTCAAATAAATAAATAAAATCTTTAAAAAAAAATTCTCTAAATAGAATCTGCTGTTCTGATTATGCAGCTTTGCCAACTACAATGTAATACTGGAGAAAAGCCAGACAGAAAAGTCAAGGCTTCTAAAATTTGATATGCTCTCAAACGAAATTACAAGGCCTATCACAAGAAGTAACGTTCCCTACTTAGATTGGCCTTGAGACTTTCAATGGAACAGGGCAATGTCACATTTATCTGGAATTGCTGGACAATCAGCAATCACTTTATAACACAGTAGGTTTTTCAAATAACTGAAGCTAATTAAAAGGTAAATAAACTATTTAAATTTTTTATTGCAGAAAACAAAAATATATATGCCTTTATACAATATTTCCTTACTGATTTAAGTTTGTTATTATAGCCTTATTGTATAGGACTTATTGTACATCTGTTACCTGCCTTTTCTCCATTTTCCACCAGCTGTGTGAGCCTCTGCAGCCTCTAAAAGCTCTTCCAAGAGCAAATGTATGGCTTTTGTACTGGACTATACAGAGCTATGAATGGTGCTATGAGAGATACTCGCGTGCTTTTTTCCCCTACTCAGTTCAGAGTAAACAGTTCTGTGCTCGAAAAGCCTGAACTGAGAAGACTGGTCCTTGGTTATGTGTGAGGTTAACACTTTTTTTCACACTTTATGAAAACTACAACACCCAGTGGCTCACTCACTTTCGGTATAACTTCTTATCAGGTTTGATCTATCAGTGAATCATTCTAAGCTATTAGAAAGCTTTCTGTCTTTCCCGCGTAGAATTAGAGCACCACCTTGTGTCAGAAACCCAAGGAAATGAGCAGACATCTGTTTTTAGATACCTTAGTTGTCCAAAGTTTTACTGTCCAGTCAAATGATGAAGTGACAAAAAGATGTGAGAAGTCCACTGCTCCAACAGCTGCATGACAATGGATACCAGTGATTGGTCCTTGATGTCCCTCAAACATCTCACTGATTCCAGCTTTGCTATTTCATAAAAGTGAAAATATCAGGGAACTCTCTTGGAAGTAGACTGCTTATAAATACATTTTATTAAGGATTATATATATCAGATTTTGACATAATTTCAACAAACCTAACTCTGCTCATAACACATCAGAGTAACTTATGTTGAGTGTTGCTCAATCCAGATTTGATAACACTACTAAAACAGTAAATACATTTTGAACTATAAACATGGTGTTGACAATACAACTCACAAGTCCAATTATCTGAGGTGATGGAATAGAGATAAAGGGAGGCTACTAATTTTATATCAAAAGCTTTGACATGAAGGTGATCTGAATTGTGATGAAATCTGGACACTCTATTTTTTTTTTTAAAGGAAGAAATTGATAAGGTACAGCTAGACAATTTCAAAACAGATTGAACAGCAGGAGAAATACTAGTCAATTTAAAATGTGTACGTGACATTACTACAAAATTATCAGCAGGATGTACTAAAGCTCAAAGTCCAAATATATCAAAATGGAAAAACGACTGAAAATCTTATTTACAACTTTAAGGGTCAGTATGTGGCATGTGCATATTATATTTGCAACTGCATACATACAAAACCATAACACACCACAACCCGTAAGATCCAGAACATATCATGATCCAAAGTAACCTTTTATTTGAAACAGTATTTAAGTTTTAATTTTATATACCTGAACTCAAATACAATTTGTCAAAAAATAACGAGTGACTCTATGACAAATCTCTACTTAAACAAGGGGCAATTTGTTTTAATGAGACTATTAAAGGGAGAAATTTAAATAATTGCAAATTCCAGTTTAGATTTACCTGCCATGGCGGCATGCTGTGTACACAGAACCTTCTTCACTTCCAACAACAAAGTTGTTGACATCTCCAACAGGGAAGGACATAGATGTCACAGCTACTGCCTTTGACTGTTTATGAACCAATTCCATGCTATCCTATGTAGAAAAAATTAAGAAAATTATTTTATAAAATTGCAACTTTTAATTTTCTTAGAAACAGTTTCAGTTTTAATTGGTTTATAAACAATTATTTTATTATAATACTTATACAAATTTACTTTGATTAAATGAAGTAGGTTTGAAAATAAAGTATATCATGACAAAGTATACCTAACCGGTTAGGCTCATAGGCTGTTATCATAATACTATTATAAACATTTATGAAAAAACATAAGCTGGGATTTACATGGACTTAAAAAATAAAAATTTAGTCTCAAAATTTCAGTTTTCCAAGTTTAACTTACCTGTGGATGAGAAAGCATGTCCAGACTCCACGAACAAATTTTTCCATCAGTAGATATGCTAATCAGATTGTGAGCATTTTGTGTTCCAACAACATTTACACAATATACAGGATGCTAAAGAAAGAGATATTAAAAGAAGTTTTCTGGGATTATTTTGCCCAAAAAATGGAACCACTTTTACACTATAATCACAAGTATTCTGTTCACAAGAATACTGTTGATTAATAAAAGCTTGTCTCAGAAGATAGATGAGTTTTTAATAAAAACAGATTTCTAAAAAGACAACAACAAAAAAAGGTCTTCATTCTTGGTGGCCAACTGATGAAGAATTCATACATCAAAGGAAACACATTCTTAGACTACTCTGACAGACACTACTAAGTATTTAATGGTGAACCAGCACAGAAGTCTAATGGAAATAACCTCTTTACTACTTACTGTGTGTGCAGCAGCTGACAGCGGAGTTCTCTGCACTGGAGTTCTTTTATTGCTGCGGTTATCCCACAAGACAATTTGGCCTGAATATGTACCACCAACAACCAGATTTGGATGAAATTTTGCAAATGTAGCAGACATCACAGCTGACTGTAAATAAGTAAGATTTTTATATTTAAGGTTCAAATGGAAGAAGCCTGATAAGTTATAAAAACAAATCTATATGCAAACATTTTCCCTTTTAGTGTAAGGTATTAGAGGTTATAAAAAGAAGTAAATTAATTTGTTTAAAAATTTCACTTTATTTCATAATATAAAAATACACCTTTAGAATAGTTTTTGCTTAAGTCAAATGTAATGTTTACATAAATGTATTCAAACCATTTATAAGAAAGGTAAAAAAATTATTTCATTTGATTACAGTATTAAATCAAAAGACAACTGGCTCTAACAGTAATGTGACAACAGAGTATAAGCTAGTTTTGATTCAGTTAAGCATTTTTCTCAGAATTATGAGAATCTTTTAATAAAAAGATTGTAACTTATGCAACTAGAAAAGGCTTGCAAATTCTAACCTTCCACTAAACTCACTTTAAAAATCTGCATCTGTTTCCTACTTCAAACATTTAAAACCATCTAGTTCCAAAAAAATAAAAATAAATATAAAAAAAATAAAACTATCTAGTTCCAACTCCTCAGGCCATGTATAAGTAATTTAGTGGGCCAACTGTCTAATTGTATATTCAGCATATAAGTTCATGAGAAACTCCCTGTAGAAAAGACATTTTACAGAAGATTCCTTTTATATAATTAATTACAATAACAGAAAATCACAAATGCAAAGGACTTTAGGTGTGATTAAACATAATAGATGTCAGAAAAGCCACAAAAGGCAGATCATGTTGAACTGAAAAGTCTTCAGTTTTGTTAACATCTGTTTGCAAATATGAGGTGGTTTAGTAAATGCCAATCCAATGAAATCATTATGTTGACAAGAACAGAAAAAAGGCACTTGTCTAAATTCATTAATGAATTCTTAAACTTAGGGAAGACGGTTAAAAGACCATCTTACCTGGCAGTGAAACACATATTCTGGGGTAGTTTTTTTGTATTTCATATTCCACACGAGGGCCACACCATCAGGTTCATGAGGAGCATCTTCATTGTTATTATAGGAAGCCACGAGTAGCTCTGGATACTGTTCACAAGAATCAAGTAGGGAAAAAATTGCTATGTGTAAGAAATGTTTCACATTCTCAGTGACTCAACGGTCTTTACCAGATTATTTGAAAATATAAATATTCAACATTTCCCCAAGAAATGTATCATGAGAGTTATGATTACTGGGATGTAGTTACCACAGTTAATTATTTAAAATGTTTTAACATTAAAACACGCTGCAATTTTAACCAAAGGATATGGTGAGCAACTGAAATTAATGAACCTGGGTTGTGGCATAAATTCAATCTTGAGTTTAAATTAAAGTATGGTTTCAATCCTTTCTTCCAAATATATAAAATGAATACAATAACATTAGAACCATTCATCCATTATTACTTTAAATGATATATACTGATTTAATTATACAAAGTTTCCATAATTAAGAGTGCCTATTAATTTTAATTAAAAAACGAGTAACCAATTTTGTTACAGTTTACCTGAGATGACCAATCCAAACAGCTAACAACACGATGCTTTGACCAACGTTCATCAAAAAATTGTCGATTTAATGACAGTTTAGCACCTGCTTGAATCTCTCTACAGAAAAAGACCAAATCCAAAAAAAGAATGATGTTATAACTTATCACTCTTGATCGGAAAGTAACAAAAGTAATCTTAAAGTAACATTGCTAAAGCCATAATTTTAGCCATTAAACATTACCCTTCTTTGTCTTCCAAATCCCTTCCGCTGTAGTCAAAGAAGATATTAATCTGCTCAGAAAGTGCTCTCTCTACAATTCTTGTAGAATGGTCAAAGAAACTTAAAAATTCCTCCGAATGTAAGATTTGTTGCTTTTCTTCTTCAGTCAGCTCATGAGGGGGAGCTGGAAAACAAATATTTTCCTGAAGTCAGTCTAATTGATGTCCATCAAATCATGTCAACTCACTATCACAGTTTGGATCAATGAATGGCACATATTTTTTTCAATCAAATTCACCTCTTTGATTTAGAGGATTCTATTCTACTTTAACACATAAATAATAAAAAAATTTTAATAAGAATCAACAAAATTTTTGTAAGTTAATTCTTTAAGGTACCTTTACTATCATTTTCTTCATCTTTCTTTAAAGTTTTCTCTTCTTCAGGTTCAGTAGGTGGTTTAGGAGTCACTACGTCATCTTCTTCCTCTTCATCTGAAAAAAAAAAAAAAAACAAAAACACAAAAATTACTTTTATGAAAATAACCGAACTTTCAAGCAACAGTTCAGAAGGTGTACAACTAACTATACATAAATACAAAAGTAAACCACTTACAAGACAGAACAAGTAAGAATAATATGAATTCAATCAACACAATTTTAAAGAAATCAGTGGAACTTCTTGGTGTTTTACATACCTATGTGGTACCTCTAACAGTCATTCCAAATTTTGTAGCTACATAAACTGAAATAAGATATATAAGCAACTAGGACAAATTCCTCATGGAAATCTCTAAAAGCTTGCAAGCATTTATCATTCCAGACAGAACAACATGCAACTCCTGCATAGTTTTATGTAACATGCTGACACATTAATGCTGTGGAATGAAGAAAATCAAATGTCTAAAATAGCCTACAGAGCTGGCTGCTTACTTGTGATCTGAAACCATCAGTGTCTAATGGGTCTTCATATGGCATAAAGACGGCTTACATTAACTCTCAGGTTGCTATTTGAGAGGCAGATTTTAAAGATAATAGCTATGAGACCACATTTTCTATTCTGTCATTTTAAATGCAAGTCTCATTATCTATTGTTGCATGATGTGGCAATAAGCACTTAAAATCATGTTTTCTTAACTTGGAACAAAAATATATATTGAGATAATATACAGTGTTTATAGGAAGACTTTATTACTAAATCTCCTCTCCAAACCAAGAACTTAAAATCACTTACTTTAAAATGTTGTAGAACATACAACTCTGCATACCTTCTCTCTTACTATGTACTGAGACAGATTTTTATGAAGAAAATGCTTCTTTTTATTGCCTGAACAGATGTGTCATTTGTCTATAAGGGAATGGCAGCAGGCGTCTGCAGCAGAGTGCATCTTAAGTAATGAGGGCCTATTCAATAAGGGGACTTGTTATTTATAGTCATTTCCCCGACCCATGTTCAAAATTATCTAAAGCACACATACATGCTCCGTACACAAAAGAATGGTCAAGGATGGGAACCAGCTGCCAAGTCATGGTCCCAGCAGCCAGGCCAGCTGACTAGATAGCAACAACCAGATGGCACTGCTGGGATTGTGTCTTTCTGCTACAAGGTGGCAAAAGGATGGCACAACATTCTTCCGCTTGGCTGCTTCCAATCCCGTCTCTCCCCAATGGTGAGCCTGTGCAATTACCCACACTCCAGGAGGCCTACAGATAAGCCTTTACCCTGCAAACAAAATGCAGCTTGTAGGCCACACCAGCTGCCAAACCACACACATAGTGTTAGGTTTGGAGAGCTATGAAAATCTTTCTAAGTCTATAGTATTAGCAATAAAAATAGAACTGTACCTGTAGGAAAGAAAGCTTTAAATGGCACTGTATAATGCACACAATGATACAACCTCCAACTTAATCAAAATGATAATGACGTATGCCAATCCTACATTACTTGAAATTGAGCGATTTTTACGTTCTGACAAGTTTACAGAACTAGGATAAATGGCACGAATGATTTCAATATATGCTCATACTTTTGAACCAAATGGTGAAGGTTAAAATTTTTCCTTTCAAGGGCCTCAATCAGCCACAAAGGAAAACAGTAATCACTGTCTTTTCAGCCAGCCCAACCGCATTTGTCAGCCCTTTCTCCGTCAATGCAGCCAGAGCAATCAACCTGCCAAACATTCAGAATGGAAAAACAATCTGAAAATACAGGGTATAATGCACCTGCCAGTGAAAATGGCCATTTCAAGAAAAGCTAGTGATCTCAGTGACCCCGCTGAGGAGGCGGTGGTGCAAAGGGGAAAGAACACGTAAAAGAATTCTTAGTGATCGCCACTCTCTTGCACATTGACACTTCCTTACAAAGCATGCCAATTACAGCTTTTGTGCTACTTAAAAAAATGAAAGCTTTTTTGGGGGGCAAAATAATCACACAGAGACACAGAAAGACAGTACTCCTTTTAGATGAATTCTCATATACAACAGATTATTAATCTGAAAACAGTATAACTGGTGACAATTCTATACTGTGCTGCTCAAACGTGATGAAATTCTACCATAAAGTCACCTGTAGGTATAATGTAATAAAACAGTTTAATTACATTTAACTCAGAAGTTGACTTTTAGAATAATGATATATTTACTTGAATTAAAAATTAAGTTTGAGTGTGTGTGTGTGTGTGTGTGTGTATATATATATATATAATATATATATTTCCATTTTCTGACTATCAGTTATCCTAAACAGTTTTGTTTACTAGCAGGGTTTATGGTATGTAAATCCTAAAATCAAGGAGAGGGATTTTGAGACACCCTGGACAGGTCATTCTTGAGCACTGTGAATTACAAATTACAGCCTCCTATCCACATTGTATTTTCCTCCCTCAACTTTGTTGCATTATACGGCTTCTAAGTACTATTTCCAATGACAGGTGTCAAATTCCTGTCATAATGCATATGGTCAGTACTTTAGTGCTAAGTGACCTCATAATCTACATATTTAACAGAAAAGATCTTGTTTATAGACCATCTTTTCCTTCTAAAATTTAAAATGTAGATGAAGTATGCTAGACAGTGATCTATATCTGCCTCTTACATGGCATTTGCCCACAGAGATCGGTTTAGTTGTGGCTGAATCATGAGTTATCAACTATTTAGATACATGTTTTCAGGATTTTGTTTTGGAGTTAATGTACATAACTCTCTTTCTACATGGATGAAAAACTGATTTAAAAACTATGATAGGTCAAAAGATTAAACTAAATAAAATTTCAAGGAACAAAACCCCAAATCATCTGTTCTTCTTAAAAACTACAAAACACTGTATTTTTATTATGAAGTTGGTCTTAAACAATTATATATATCAAATATTTGGTAAAAATGCCCATCAGTAACATCAGATCAGAGAATGTTTCTCCGAACAAATACACTTCTCTTTTTAAAAACTAATATGATAGTTGCTAAAGGACTACTGACACGAGCAAAAATATAGTATCATAATTCTGAAGATTTTCTAAGCTAGTCCTTATTACATGATAAACTATAATGTATTTAAAACAGAAAAAGAATGCAACAGAGCAGGAAGACTGAAAAATGGGACTGCCATGTCACATCAATTTATTGATGAATATTCATTGCAATATGCTAAGTGGTTAACTCCATGCTTTCTCTGACAGGGAATCTAAGGTTATAAACTGAGCAGTAAAGAATGCATAAAAGTAGCAGTTACTTTTAAAATGACAAATCTCTTGTCAATGAATGCTAAGACTAAGTTTAATGAACCATTGAATTTTTACTTTGAGTTAACATCAAAATTGTGATGTATTTTGGTGAGATGGAAAGAAAAGCTGCTCTGTAAATTAAGCTGCACCTAGAAATAACACCAAAGAATGAAATTCCAGTTGTCGGAATAATCTGTTACAACGGAGTAGGTTAATCAAAGTTAAATCATCTGTAAAATGGGTGGCTTTTGTTAAGCTGAAGGAAGGAGTCTTCAGAACAAGTTTTCTCATCTGTATGTCACATTACACTTAAGAGACATCTAAGCTAAGAATAAGCCACAAAGTACATTTTGAATTATTTTAAAATGTTACAACACATTTAACAGGTAATATGCAACATCCTAGGAAATCCTCACTAAATACTGATACTTTTTAAATCTATCACTTATCATTATTAATTCTTACTATGAAATGAAAAACAATCTCCTCATTGGTGCATTAATGTTCAGAAAATGTGTTTTTTGTCTATAAATGTATCATGTAGTTTCATCAAATTGGTGTGCCATATTTTAAGATAGTTTTAATGTCCTATAGAGTATTCTTAATTTACAAAGTAGCCTTATTGTTTATAGTATACCACGTCTAGAAATCAGAAAATTTACTGCATATAAAAATGATTTAATTTTCAAAAATTCAACTTGTGAATAACTTTACAAAATCATAAAATGAAATTAGAGAAAAATGATTTAATTATTAGTTTTTAAAATATAAGTTAGATATGAACAGTTTTCCTACAATATTCTCAAAATAATCCTTTCTTTTCTAGATCAAAATCATTTTGAATCTCTTCATTTCAATACAGTTGTCCATAATTTCATCTATTTATACCTTACGCTTTAAAATCATGTTATGAGGGGTGCCTGGGTGGCTCAGTGGGTTAAAGCCTCTGCCTTCAGCTCAGGTCATGATCCCAGGGTCCTGGGATTGAGCCTCACCATCGGGCTCTCTGCTCTGCAGGGAGCCTGCTTCCTCCTCCTCTCTTTCTGCCTGCCGGCCTCTCTGCCTACTTGTGATCTCTCTCTGTCAAATAAATAAATAAAATCCTTAAAAAAAAATAAAAATAAAATCATATAATGAGAACCTTATATTGGGATAAAACTTCATGAATGGATCAATGGAATCCACTCCTTTTATATTTTTAAATATCTAGAATGATATGCAAGATCTCCTGAATTTCTTAATAATTTAGATCTTCACCAAGGGAAAATATACAGCAGTTTTTAAATTAGTAAATATTTTGAATACAGATCTAATGCTAACTTAGGGGAAAAATAAGAAAGAAGTGAAATTTTAATTATAACCAGGTCTTTTTTATACAAAGTTCAGATTTATCTAGACAGTATTGGCATCACTGACATAGACCTTGATATCTGTGATTTCATAAGTACTACATTCTTCTGATGCCATAATTTCACATATGCTGATTAATAGTCTTTAAGATTAAGAACACATGCTTTAATTTTCAATTATATTTATATTCTCAGAGATTCCCTGAGGGTTGAAACTCATTTATTACGTCTTATTTATTCCAGAATTTTTTAAAATTCAATTTTGGACAAGGGTAATTTTTACCAGGGGCCCCACAAATTTAGTCTACCTGGGAAGTATGGATTACAGACAGATGTTAAGATCATGTGATAACAAACTTAGGCTATTTACATATAATGCTTTTCTATATATTATAAATACTAATTGACATTTTCCTAAGAAGTATCTGGCTACTAAACCAATACCAAAAGTAACTGTAAAACTTCACACAGATAAAAAAAAATTGGAATAGTAATAAGAACTGTACCTGACTGGAAATCAAAACCAGGTTCTGGTTGAGCCCTATGGTCACCCACCAATTCCTACAATTGTCAACCAGAGGCTCATCAATTAACTTCTTCAGGCCTCAGTTTCCTCAGGTGTAAATAAACTGATAATATTAGATAACATAGGATTTCTTGCTCTTTAGATAGATCTTTAAAGAGCAAGAAATCCTATGTTATCTAAGATCTATCTAAAAATAGCAAGAACAAAAATCTATACCGAAAAGGTAGATAAAAATAATGCCATTTTCAAAAGAGTTAAAGACTTTTAAAAGGTAAGGGAAGAAAAGTAACTTTTCCAAGAGTGTATCTGTGGACACCATGAGAAGCTCTTTACCTGCAGAGAGCGAAATTGACTAAGGTCACATGTTCCTAGTCAATTTCATTCACAGTAGGTGCTTTAAGACTGCAAAGCACCTCAGTTCAGAAACAGTACTACCAACTTACAGAGTAAACTTGAAAGCAAGAAAATGCCTAGAATGGAGAAAAAGAAAAACAAGGCAGAATAAAAACCACTGCTTTTTAAAAGAATAGATTCAGCCATTTGGAAAAAAAAATGGTAGAAAGATAAGAGTTAAGCCTAAGACCAATTTTTATCTTCAATTTAGTAACTCATATTACTCCTGCACTGATTACACTGACTACCCAAGTTTAATTTACTCCTCTGCTACACTCAAATTATAATTTCAGCAATTTTGTCTCATGGTGAGTTTTGGAATTTGTTACATAATTCTTAAATGGAAACCAACCAGGCTAAGTTTGAGAACCACTGTATTAAAGCAATGGATAAGTACAACCAGTGCTAAGCACAAAGTGTTTTCATTATAAAACCTTAATTTCAGGTTTTTTCTTTCCCTCTTTCTACAACTTCCACAAATTGGGGAAAGAAACTTAATGGTAAGAGCCCTAGACACAAAAATAATTATAATAATATAGAAAGGAATTGATCTCATTTTTATAAATAGTTCCAAAAGCCAAGGATGGCCCCAGAGTATCAGGATAAATTTCTCATTCTCCTTCACTTATATAACTTTAAAAAAAAAAAAAAAAAAAAAAAAAGGTAGGGATGCCTGGGTGGCTCAGTCGGTTAAACATCTGCTTTCTGCTCAGGTCATGATCCCAGAGTTCTGGGATCGAGTCCTGCATCAGGCTACCTGCTCAGTAGGGAGTCTGCTTCTTGCTCTGCCTGCTGCTCTTTCTCTTTCTCTCTCTGACAAATAAATAAATAAAATCTTAAAAAAAAAAAAAAAAGAAAGGATGACCTAATGCCTCCATATATAGTGTATACTCAATAAAACTGTAGAATATAAATACTTGTTAGGTTGAAAATGAATAAACACGGACCTTAAAAAATTAATATCTAAGTCTAATCCGCATAGGAAAATTTTTAAAGGCACTGGTGCTGATGCAGACATACTCATTAGAAAGAGGGCTGAGTTCACTTATCTTGTCACTTTCACCTCCAATTAGTAAAGATAAGAAAAATTACATTTAGCACTATGAAAGATCAAAGCTGTTTATTCATTCCTGTAGATAATTACTATAAAGTATTATCCTGATGCAGATACACCAATAAAAAGTTAATTAAACCACACTATCCTATAATAAAGTGTTCTTCAAACTACAGGCCTAACTAAACCAATAAATTGAGCACATTATGGTCACTTTTCTTTTCTTTTTTTTTTAAGATTTTATTTATATTATTTGATAGGCAGAGATTACACGTAGGCAGAGAGGCAGGCAGAAAGAGAGAGGTGGAAGGAGGCTCCCTGCTGAGCAGAGAGCCCAATGCAGGGCTTGATCCCAGGACCCCAGGATCATGACCTGAGCCGAAGGCAGAGGCTTTAACCCACTGAGCCACCCAGGCACCCCTATGGTCATTTTTCATTAAAAAAATAAGTATAGCAAGAGAAAGGGAGATGCTATTTAATAAAACTTTTATTTGTTATACATTTGTATCCATGCCTGTACTATATTACACTATAAACTGGAATTTTTATCATAGGTTAATACCATAAAAGCATGAAAATGCTGCTTCAGTGGCAGCATGAGAAAGCTCACCTTAAAATCAGACTAGGTTTAGAATCTTAGCTATTAGCTCTGTAAGCCTTGATAAACTCTTTCAGTTTTACCTTCTTCGTGTGTAAATAAAACCTATACTTAACTCTTACAGTTTCGGTGAGAGGATTAGAGATAATGTAAAGTGCTTCACACTGTACCTGGTATGTGAGCACTCTTAGTGTTTAAAATTTTCAGCTATTAATTTACACATAACATTTGAAGAACATTACAAATGAATAGCTAAAATTATATTTGAAAGATGTTAACAGGTTCAATTTTGTTCAAAGTATTCAGAGGGATACCTAGAACACAAAATAACAACACATCTGTATCTACACAGTTTGTCACCATGGAACTCAAGAAGGCTTTAAGGAGAATCTATAATAGTTTCATTTATGGATCTAAGAGCAAACAAAGACTAGAATATGATAGTCATATTAAAAGCAAGAACTGAGACTAATCATACTTTTTCACCCAAACTCATCAATAATTATACTATAGCATTAACACTTGAAAATAACCTATTTCCTAGTAGTTACTTCCAGAGTAAATGCATGAAAATAAATAATGCAAGTAAGCAAAATCATACTCCTGAATTAATTCCTTCACCAAAAACTATGTTCTTACCACATGACAGGCACTATTCAACCAGGCATTACAGCAATGAAGAAGAAACAGTCTCTATACTCACAGAAAATCCAACAAAGAAAAAGTTTGGTGATGCTAAAAGCCTTGCCCCAAATAATTTAAAACTGAAAAAAATAGAGTTCATCTTGTGCTTCTGGATCATCAGCTTATCTAACAAGTCATGATCTTTCAAATTTTTAATTACTTACAAAATAAAAACAGGAAAAAGAATTAAAAAAATTTTTTTTTCTATTTATTCGACAGAGATAAAGCGAGAGGAGGAATACAAGCAGGGGGAGTGAGAGAGGGAGAAGTAGGCTTCCCACCAAGCAGGGAGCCCGATGCCGGGCTCGATCCCAGGACCTTGGATTATGACCTGAGTAGAAGAGAGACGCTTAACAACTCAGCCACTCAGGCGCCCTGGAAAAAGAATTTTTTAAAAATGCCAGTCTTATAGGGCTATACACTCAAATTAGTTCAGTGGGAATAAGTTACATGTTAACATTTAAAATTTACACACATCTCAAAATAAACAATTAAAAATGCAAATTTCAAAGGATAAAATCATATGTGTGTATATATATTTATATGTGTGTATATATACAGACAGAATTTTAGAAAAAAATGCATCTTAGAAAACTGGAAACAAAATATTAACAGTGGTTATTATACAGTGGAATCATGACATTTCCTCTTTATATCCTTTCTGCATTTTTTAATTGAAGTATAACTGTCACAAATATCCTGTTAGTTTCAAATACCTTTTAGTTTCAGATATACATATAGCAATTTGGTATTTTTAAACACAACAAAATGACCCTAACAATATGTCTAGCTATCATCTGTCACCATATAAAGTTATATATTATTGAATATATTCCCTATGCTGTACATTATATCCCCATGACTAATTTATTTTATAACTGGAAGTCTGTACCTCTTAATCTCCTTCACCTATTTCACCCACCCCCAATGTCTGCCCTGCTCTGGTAACAACCAACAGTTTGTTTACTGTATCTATGAATCTTGTTTCTGTTCTGTTTGGTTTTTTGGTTGTTTTTTAGGTGAAAATGCAGTATTTGTCTTTCTCTGTCTGACATATTTCACTTAGCATAATACCCTCTAGATCCATCCATGTTGTCACACATGGCAATATTTCATTCTTTTTATGGCTGAGTAATAGTCCATCTCCTTTACCCGTTCATCTATTGATGGACACTCAGGCTGCTTCCGTATCTTTGACTACTGGAAATAATGCTGCACTGAACAGAGGGGGGCATATACATCTTCAAATTCATGTCCTTGTTTACTTCAGATAAATACCCAGAAGTGGAATTGCTAGATTGTATGATGATTCTACCGTTAATTTTTTGAGGAACCTCCACACTCTTCTCTAGGGTATCTGTACCAATTTACATTCCCACCAACAGTGTACAAGGGTTCCCTTTTCCCTATATCATTACCAATTCTTGTTATTTTTTGTCTTTTTGATACTACCCAAAACGACAGGTATGAAGTAGTATCTTTAGTTTTGATTTACATTTCCCTGATGACTAATAACGTTGAGCATCTCTTCATGTATCCATTGACCATCTGTAGGTCTTTTTTGGAAAGATGTATATTCAAGTCCTCTGCCCATTTTTTAATTGTTATTTTTTATATTGTCTAAGTTCTTTATATATTTTGGGTATTAACCTCTTCTCAGGTATATGATTTGCCAAATTCTTCTCCCATTCAACAGGTTGTCTTTTAGTTTGGTTGATGGTTTCACAGAATCTTTTTAGTTTAATGTAATCCCATCTATTTATTTTAGCCTTTGGTGCCAAAGTCTGAGAAAACTGGTCTAAAAAACTACGTACAGTTAAGACCTATGTCAAAGAGCTTACTGCTTATGTTTTCTTCCAGGAGGCTTATGGTTTCGGGTCTTACATTGAAATCTTTCATCCATTTTGAATTTATTTTGTACATGATAGAAGACAGTGGCCTAGTTTCATTCTCTGTATTTTCTATATTCTCCATGATATACTACTCTAATAATTAGGAAAAAATTATTGAGAAAAAAGGAATTCTTCACTTAAACTGAATATATGATAGGCATTACCCAAAATAGCTTCAGAATGCTTTATATTTCAAACAATCCAAAATGCATTTCATAAGTATGATGGAATAACTAAAAATAAATCTCCGAATTATTAGATGAAGAAAACCAGCCTAATATCCTTTTTAAATGAGTCACTATGCCCTCATTTGGGCTATTCTGCTCACTTGTTTGAGTTAACATATATAATAATGTAGCTTCAGAAAGACAGACATTAAAATACTTAAATATACTGATTAATAAAATATTATTTTCCAGAAATTATGGAATCTTGCAGTGTTCATATTCTCCATACTGTTAGTTCAACACTTTACCTTTCCTTTTTTCTTTTAAGTTGCTTAAGTCTCAAAATTACCATCAGTGGCTTTTTTTCTAGAAAGATGAGGATTTTTCTCCTGTGAAAGCTATTTTACCAATCAGTGGAGCAGTAGGAATGAAAAAAATGTATTCACAGACATGAACATTCACATGATCAAGTAAAAAAAAAAAAAAAAGGCCTGGATAAAAATATTATCCTGCTTTCCAAATTTTTGAAGTGTAATAGTATGTACGACAATGTCAACCCTTTTTGGGGAACAAGATGAAAGTGAACAGAAAAGTTTAAGGTATTTATTTCACTTCCATCCTTACTGGGCAGTGAAAGGAGAGTTGTTAAAAAGTACATAGATTGTAAATAGGTATAATCCTAATTTCTTTTGGTATATATAAACATGTAAATTTAAAGATTTTCTTTGGTAATAGCTAAAGGTTTCAAGAACTTTTTTTTTTTTTAAAAGATTATTTATTTATTTATTTGACAGAGAGAGAGAGAGATCACAAGTAGGCAGAGAGGCAGGCAGAGAGAGAGGAAGGGAAGCAGGCTCCCTGCTGAGCAGAGAGCCCGATGCGGGACCCGATCCCAGGACCCTGAGATCATGACCTGAGCTGAAGGCAGCGGCTTAACCCACTGAGCCACCCAGGCGCCCCCCCCCTTTTTTTAAAAGATTTTATTTATTTGTTTTACAAAGAGAGAGATCACAAGTAGGCAGAGAGACAGGCGGGGGTTGGGGGGGGGGAGGAAGCCGGCTCCCCACTGAGCAGAGAGCTCTATCTATGTGGGGCTCAATCCCAGGACCCTGAGACCATGACCTGAGCCGAAGGCAGAGGCTTTAACCCACTGAGCCACCCAGGTGCCCCACAATAACTTTTTTTTAAGGGGGGGGGTGGCGGAGGGACAGAGAGAGAGGGAATGAGAATCTTAATCAGACTCCATGCTGGGACACGGGGCTTGATCACACAACCCTGAGGTCATGACTTAAGCCAAAATCAAGACTTGGATGCTTAACCAACTGAGCCACCCAGGTGGTCCAAAGATTTTTTTTTCTCCATTTTGTTTACCTGTATTTCCTGGGCTTTCTGAAGTGAATATTATTTTTGATTCTCCTTAATGGAGAAACATGGTAATGAAACTGAAATTTTAAAAATAAATTAATTTAAATATGATAAACAAGGTTTTAAATGTTTGATATTCCACAATTAAACAGGAATAAGTTTTCCAAGTCAAAGAGAAAAAAATGTTCCTTATGCACAGACTGTTAAAAGGAAAATTTATTCTTGGACCACAATCTAAAATATCAACAACTCTAAAAATCCATAACTCATTTGGTGGTAAACCCTGATATGATCAGAGGTAAAGCTATTTATAATCATTACTTATTTTATTTGGTTTGAATATTCATATCTTCTGCTATCAAAATATTAATGCCCAAGATGCTGCTAGAGTGTTTACTTACAGTACATATATTTTACTAGTAACTTTACTATAATCTGACAAATTCTGAATTCAAATACGTATGTGGCTTCAAAGGTTTCAGGTAAGAAACTGTGGACCTCTACTAGAGATATTATGTAAATCCTTTTTATGTGTGACATAAATTGATTAGTCTAACTGGAAAAAACAAGAACTATCATATTAACTTTATGTTTGAATCATTAACTATCTGATGAGATTTTAAAAATTAGTTCCCAGTATAAAAATGTTAATTCCTTCTGGTTTAAGAATCAAAAGACTCCTGGGGTGCCTGAGTGGCCTAGTCTGGTAAGTGGCCAACTCAGCTCAGGTTATGATATCAGGGTCCTGGAATAGAGCCTTGCATCAGGCTCTGTGCTCAATGGGGAAACTGCTTGAGGATCTTCTCTCTCCCCTGCCCTCTGCCCCTGCTCCCCCCCACCTCTAAAGTAAATAAATAAATCTTTAACATAAAAAATCAAAAGAATCAAAAGACTCAAAATTCAATATAATGCTTGCATATACATCTATTACACACAGATTAAAGTCTGCATATGAAATCAACATTATAAGAGCCCTTAGATCATAAAACCAAAAGTTTAAGAATTAGGTCTAGATTTGTTCATTAATATAGATAACAATGACAGCATACCAGAATATCATATGCTCTACAAAATAAATTTACACTGTTTCATTTACTGTGTGATCAATTCTTTTAAAGGATTATCCTCAGTGACAGAGAAATAGAACATTCCTAAGCTTTTTTGATTCTAAAGCATCATACATCAATGAAGACTAAAAACTTAAGTTTTTTTTTTTTTTTAATAAATTTATAATGTATTATTAGCCCCAGGGATACAGGTCTATGAATCGCCAGGGAAAAACTTAAGTTTATGTTAACAAAATTAAAAACCATAGTTTATACTTTAACTTCTAAAAGAAAAAGGTTTAAAACTCTAAGAAATAAAAACATCAATACAGAAACCTAAAAGTATTAGTTTTAAATGTTTCCCTAAGAAATTATGCCAAAAAAAAAAGAGGAAGAGAAAAAACAATTTATTTATTCAATATGGGAATTCAATGATCACCAAATTAAGAATATTCACTCACCTTCTTTGGGTTGAGCCATAACTGGAGTCTGAGTTTCCTTTGTATATGTGACGATTTCTCGAGGAGGAAAGTCAACTTGTGTAATTTTAGCCATTCCAAGTTTAATAGGTCCTCGTCTAAATAAAATGAAGACAAATGTTTTTAAATACAACAAATGAAACATTTAAACTACATCAAACCATGTTATTTTGGAAAATTAAGAATTAAACATTGTGTATCCAACATTGTAATTTAAATCCCTGTTTTATTCGAGAAATATCAGATGAACAATAAATTGGCTTTATTTTAACAAAGGAATTTAGAAGGTAGCAAAAAACAAAGGTATTTCTGAATCATTCAAGATGTTTGTTTTTCACTTTAAAAAGGCAAATAATTTAGTTTCTTAGAGCAAATGTGTGGGTAATAATAGAGTAGGAGGATAGGAATTTCAGAGTGACTACTAAATATGGTTGGTTACGAGAAATGTTCTTAAAAGGGATATGATTCAACTTTTTTGAAGAGGCAGATATATGGATCTCAGACCACGTTTAGTTTCTTTCACCATTAGGAGACTTAAGCTTTAAGAATGAAAAATAAGTTTCTGTTGAAGACCTTCCTTCCACTTATATTTTGCAGAAATTGAGAATCATACAGTCAATTTTGATTTCAAAATGAAATATTTAAACTTCTAAATCTCTAATCTCTGCATGGTCAGTACTGTCCTTGATTCATATATGGACAATCTACAATGCAGATATTCTACTCCTGAATTAAAGCAACAGATATTTTGAATACAAGAAAACTGTTAAAGTCACTTCTGTCTTAAATAGAGGGGATACATTCTTTTCTGACAAATAGAAGAAAAGAACTGTAGCTGAGGAATATAGATCAAATTAAAGATATCTTTTATTAGATATATTGAGGATCTTTTCTTGATTTATTAGATATCTAAATACTAAATCAAATAATACAGTATGCTTCCAAGCTCCCCAAGAAGTTCTCAATTATACAACTGTCTTAAAAGAATGTCTAATAAAAGTATTGATGTAATTTCAGAATGTCAAGCAGAGTATCTAAAATATATACATATATGTAATAATAACTATTTTCTTATAAAACATTTTCAAAATCCTATGCAAAAAAGTATAATAAAATTAGTACATTAAATGGGTTAGTTTTCTTTAAGATCCCAAATGTGGGCTACAATAAATTTTTTAATGTGTTTTCCACTTTAGGAATATCTTAGCTTTAAAGGGGAAAAAAAGCATATAATCAAAGAATTAAACAGGAAAACCTAAGTAGATTTGAAGTAATCTCATATTCTAAGAATAAAATTTGAAATACAAAACACTGTATTCTGAATTTTAAAATGTAAACTACTTGAAAAGTAAATCATTCACGTATCTGGGAAAAAACGGCCAAGCCAAGAACAACATTAGGAACAAGTTACCAACTTGGCTGCGTATAGAGTCTAATTAGATAAAAATCACATTAGAACAAACAAATAAAATACTTAAGATTTAGGAGTAGAAGGGTAGGGAGGTAATACCTCACTTATCCAAAGCCACTTTTCCTGAGACTAAAGAAGCAACCAAGGTTGGGGGGGGAGTCACAGGGCAGCCAACAGAGAAGCTTCCAGTTAATGTACAAGAAGCTCATATACTTTTCTTACAAGCCCGAATTCAAGGCTTATTTACTCTTATTTTAGACATAATTCCAAAAGAAACGATCATGTGTTTTAGAAGGTGCAAATTATCATATTACTGAGTATGGCACAATGGCAGCACCAAACATAATTTGCATTGGGATTATAATAAATAAATGAGTGAATAAATGAATTAAAGAATAAATCAATAGCAATCCAGGGCCATAGTGTAGAAGACCAACAGCTCTGTTCCTCTTAACATCTTAGAAATCATGAGAAAATTTTACTATAGGAAAACAAATTAATACTTGTATCAGGTAACCCAGAAAAGGTTCAATTATATGTAGAATACATATCAGAAAAAGTCTGGGAAGTTTATAATCCAGGTTAGAAAAATTCACATCAAAGATATAGAAATAACCAAAGGACTCTGGACACTTTAATGGTAGACTTATGGTACCTAGGAAATCAGATACATAAAATATTTCTTTCACTAATGACAGAGGATAAATGAGGTGTCACGGTAAAATATTAACTCTTTTCCTAACTGTATAATGTACATTAGAAATTTAAATAAAATTAGGAGTTTCGCAAAGAAGCAAATTAATTATAGAAGAGGGAAGGTAAAAAATCTATTCAATACCCCAAATCGGAATCTGAGTGAAGCTGAAGAACTGATGGATCTGTATCCCAATGCAGCGTCCTAAATGGTTGTAGGACAACCATGAAGCGTTAGCAAAAAAGGCCATAAGTTAGTCAAGCAAATAGATTCTATGAATAGGTAAAGCTAAAATACTGTTCACAATTAAACACCACATGTTCTGGTTAGTATGAAATAAATACCAGGTTATCACTCAATGCTCTACTGCACACCATAAGCATAAGTTGGTTAAAGATGCAAACATATAACCCAGAATAGTTAAAAGACAGTATTTTCAGATTACAGGAAACTAATATTGCCTTATAATGGATAAGAACAGCCAAAGCATCCAACAACACAAATAATATATTATTTTTGGATAACAAGCTAGGCTATAAAAAGTTAAAATTTTAATTTTCTTAATTAAAAAAGCATTAGTAAAAACATCTTAGTTAACATATTATAATATTGCCCAAAGCATTAAATGTGTGCAGAAAATTGTCATATTGCTAAAGGAAATGAATCAACACATAAGCCTTTTGGTAAGAAAACCAAGGACTATTCCACTGGGATACAAAAAAGCTAAAGTTTCCAAAATGTGACCCCTGTGCAATTTATGGGTTAAGCACAGCCTTGAGCTTACATGTCATCTGCTTTAGAAAACAACTAAAGATTTCTGTCTCTAGGGGAAAAAAATTTTTCCCAGGAAAAATATTTTATGTTCAAAGGACTTACCTAAATTAACTAAACTTCTAGAGAATACCAATTCTAAATAAATATTTCGTTGTGTTTAGCCTTGCCTACCGGGTAAATGACTTACATGGGATCTTTTCCACTTAAGCCAAATCTTATACTACTAGAACAAAAGGTACTTTATCACATGGGCATTCTTACAAGTTAGCAGTATATAAGATAATTATGTACAGTACTGTATGATACTCATAGTCCCTATTAAAAAGTTAAGCACAATATATGTAATACTATCACTTTTGGCTATATATATACTCATGCATATAAGGTATAACAAGCAACTGAAACAGCTACAATATTTAAATACAACAAATAAAAAATAAATAAATACAACAAATAACTTCTATATGTTACCTGTATAAACAGTTTATCAGTAAAAACACTCAGATGAATTGAACTAGAGAAATTCTTCATATTAAGAATGTAAAGACGGGGCGGGGGGGCACCTGGGTGACTCAGTCGGTTAAGCATCTGCCTTCTGCTCAGGTCATGATCCTAGGGTCCTGGGATCAAGTCCCGCATCGGGATCCCTGCTCAGTGGGGAGCCTGCTTCTCCCTCTCCCACTCCCCCTGCTTGTGCTCCTCTCTCGCTATGTCTATCTCTGTCAAATAAATAAATAAAATATTTTTTTAAGAAAATGTAAAGACGGGGCGCCAGGGTGGCTCAGTGGATTAAAGGCTCTGCTTTCGGCTCAGGTCATGATCCCAGGTTCCTGGTATCAAGCCCCGCATTGGGCTCTCTTCTCAGCAGGAAGCTTATTTCCTTCTCTCTCTCTCTGCCTGCCTCTCTGCCTACTTGTGATCTCTGTCTGTCAAATAAATAAATGAAATCTTTAAAAATTAAAAATAAAAATGTAAAGAAAGATTTGGGGATTTAAACAGGATTATGTATGTGCAAAGAAAAGGTCACTATGAAGATCTACTTTGTACTAAGCAATGAACAGCAACAAACTTAGACTTTGTTAAATCAGAAGGGGTTCTATTAGGTGCTCTCCAAGGAATATGACAGGTGTAGTTGTTACCAGTTACCTAAAGCTCCTTGCTGAGGATGTCATTTAAGTCTAAAATTAAGCAAAACTTTACTTAAAAATATACCCAGTACTGAAAATACATTACACAGCATACAGAATTATGTTTATTACAGGCATCAGTAGACATACAAAGTAAAATTCCTATATAATCCAAAGCCTGAAAGGTAAACTAATTAAGAATGGGAAAAGAAACAGGAAACATGGATTACCCAATTGAATAACTGTCAGCTACATTCTAGAGATAACAGAAGTGACTAAGAGAACTAGAAACTTAACGAATTCAACTCCAAATCTGCAGAATTAGGGAGATATCACTTTTCATGGCCTTTTATATTTATTCGTAAATTACAACCAGGCCAGAAATTTCTGGCATTTGGAAATAGTGATTCAGGTATGTCTTGACAGCATTTTTTGGTAATGTCTAATATATCTTTTCCAGATATTGAGTGATATTGAGTGATATATCTTTTCCTATCCCTTGACTAATCTTGGACTGTCTTCCAATTAACAGAGTTCAGTGTGTGGGTTCACACATTTCACACATCTTCATGTATTTTTCTGTGCTTAATCTCTTTATTCTTTCATTACCAACATGCCTGTTCAATTCAAATTCATTCTGTTTCATTATCAGATCTTGGGATTCTTTTCAAGGGCCTTATATTTAGAAATGCTATTATTTCACTGCCAATAGCACCAATTAATCAACAAGATTAATTCTCTCTCTCTACTACGGAATCTGGAGATGATGTAGTAGAATTCATAGTTTTTACTCTTGTATGTATACATAAAATACATAAAAAAGAACATATGCAGCCCTCTTGAAAATTAATCTATGGTCTCATAGGAGACAATGTATGTAGTAAGATAACCAGGTCATCTCAGTCAAAAAGAGGAATTTTTTTTTTGCTCTCCTGTTAAACTGAGAAGAAACTAAATTTTATATTTATTTCCTAATAAGAACAAACCTCTAAAGGTATTTAAATACCTGTTTTTTTGTTTCATAACTTATCATTAAAAATTTATACTCAAATGAACACAAGTTAGCACACCATGCTTGGAAATTTTCAGTGTAGTGAGTAATATCTTTAAATTAATGATGTAATCACTAGCATGTAAGTTCCATGAAGGCAAGAACCATGAATATTTTATTTTCTGTGGTAACCTATATAATATTGAAAATTAACTTGGCAATTTGATGGAATACATATTCTATATACAAATAAATATTTTTCTTAACAGTATTTACTCCTTGTACCAATTCACAATATTCCAATGGGTCTCCAAAAAACCAGGGAATGCCTGGATGGCTGAGTTGGTTGGACATCCAACTATTGGTTTTGGCTTAGGTCATGACCTCAGAGGTCACGGGATCAAGCTTCATGTTGGGGCTCCGTACTCAGTGGGGAGTCTGCTTCAGTTTCTCTCCCTCTGACCCTCCCCCTGCCTGCATTCCCTCTCAAATCAATCAATCAATCTTAAAAAAAAAAGAACAATCTAGTAGATGTTACATAGTTTTGAAAGCAAACTTACTAATGTGACATTTAAATAATGTACTATTCAAAATCAAGAACACAGAGTTCAAAATGAACACAGTATAATATCTACATAAAAAATTTATAATATAAGTAAATTTAATGAACATAAAATTATCTGGGTAAATATTTGTACTACAGTAAAGCTGTAGAAAGGGGGAAAAAGCTTCTCTTGAAAATACCACTTGCTTATTAGCAAAGGAATACTAACATATTTGTACAAAAACATAAAAGTATGAGGTATGAAACAAATTTAGTCTTAAAAATGAGTTTAGGGGCACCTGGGTGGCTCAGTGGGTTAAGCCTCTGCCTTCAGCTCAGGTCATGATCTCAAGGTCCTGGGATCGAGCCCCGCATGGGGCTCTCTGCTCAGCAGGGAGCCTGCTTCCCTTCCTCTCTCTCTGCCTGTCTCTCTGCCTACTTGTGATCTCTGTCTGTCAAATAAATAAATAAAACCTTTTTTTAAAAAAATGAGTTTAGACTAAATAAATTTAGCTTTTAACAAATAATATATACTACTTTATAAGGTACTATTATTTCTAAAAAAAAGGCTGATTTTTTTTTTAATGATGGTTATATTATTTATTTCCAATGACAGTAAAACTGAGATTTCCAATTTTCGTTCTATTTACAAAACAGTTTTGGAAAACACATCTCAAATCCAAACTGGTGAGACCTTTTTGTCTTCTAATTGTTAATGATAACCTGATTTGAACCAGAATTGATTAAAATACTGAATTTATTATCTAGCTCTCTTGCTTCTTTTTTCTTGCCTTTTAGGTACTCATTATAACTTCAATCAGAGGAACTCAGGCACAAAGAAGATAAAACGTCTCAAGTTTATTTCTTATTAAGAGGTATGTTAAGAGATTCTTCTGAGGAGGACATTTAACTTCCTACCTAAAATAAGGATTCTGAATAAAGATTTTAACTATAGGGGCGTCTATATAGCCCACTATATAACTATAGTGGGTTAAAGCCTTTGCCTTCGGCTCAGGTCATGATCTTAGGGACCTGGGATCTAGACCCACATCGGGCTCTCTGCTCAGCAGGGAGCCTGCTTCCCTTCCTTTCTCTCTGCCTGCTTGTGATCTCTGTCAAATAAATAAAAAACTTTAAAAAAAATTTTTTTTAGTATGTTTAATCTTATTTCAGCTGACATGAGGAGTCAGAACGTATGACAGTTTTTAAAAAGCTTGCTCTGTGTGTGTGTGTGTGTGTGTGTGTGTGTATGTGACAAAGAGGAATAAGTAAAAGTACTTTCCCCAGTACAATGTTTGGAGAGAAGCTGAAATCTTACTGAACTTTTGGAAACCAAGTCCCAACATGTGTGCAGGATCCTAAAACAAATATGAAATACGGTTTTATAAGGAAGACATGAGGATAGGAAAAGTTGACAGAAAACTTTTTTTTAAGTGAGGTATAATTGACATATAATACTATATTACTTTCAGCTATACAAAAGAATGATTTGATATTTGTATATATTGTGAAATGATCACCACAATTCTAGTTAACATGTGTCAGCATACATAGTTACGAAATTATTTTTTCTTGTGATAAGAACTTTTTTTAAAATTTTTTTTATATTTTTTATAAACATGTAATGTATTATTAGCCCCAGGGGTACATGTCTGTGAATCACCAGATTTACACACTCCACAGCACTCACCATAGCACATACCCTCCCCAATGGAGAACTTTTAAGATCTCTCTCAGCAATCTTCAAATATGCAATATAGTATTATTAACTATAATCACCATGCTGTACATTACATCCTCATGACTTATTTATAACTAGAAGTTTGTACCTTTTGAAACTCTTCAACCATTTTGACCATTCCTTATCCCTCACCTCTGGCAACCACCAACCATCTGTTCTCTGTATCTATGAGCTTGGATTTCTTTGGCTTTGTTTTTTTTTTTTTTTACATTTCACACATAAGTGACATAATTCAATATTTGTCTTTCTCTGACTTGTTTCATTTAGCATAATGTCCTCACGACAGTAAACACTCCTGTTTCCTTAATAGTTAACTCTATTTGATAATTTTATGCAGTATTATTTTCTATCTTGATTAGAACTACTGACTCAATAGAACACAACTGAAGTGTTTAAACAAACTATTTAGACTTTCAATTACTGAATGGACAACTAACCTCAACAGAGGTTTCACATTATTTATAAACTATTTTACATTATTTTGATACTAGTCATGCCATAACATTTATACTATTTTATACTATCATACACTATTTATACTGTTTATATTATATTGTACATACAAAACATTCACACAATAGTCTATGATGTATGCTTAGACATAAAAAAATTAACATCTCTATTTTAATAAAAATAATTAGTGTAAAATCAGTTAACTATTCAGCCTAAATTAATCAAGAAGGACAGCTAAAATACTATTAAAAATTTTCCCCTAATTTAAAATAAGTGTCTATGCCACTTAGATTTCAAAATGTTAGTTTTAACATAGCTATTTAGAGTCCCTCTAAAGCATCAAGAGTATGTTTTAAATGCATTCTATCATTAAGCTATTAAAAGAAATTTACTGTACCTAGATCCCACTGCGCCATCTCCAGAGTCTTGGCTTCCAGCTTCACTTGGTGTGCTCACAGATTTGGAGGATGGAGACATAGGAGGAGGGACTAAATAGTGAAACAGACAGGTATCCGCTGTTACTATACGGAGAGGTTGCTCAGCTTATGACGTTTCAAAAGTAATTTAACATGAAGTAATTAACAAAAGAGAAAAAAATGGCAAACCAAAAAACAAAAATACATGAATGAAAATGAACGTAGAAAGAACAGGAGAAAGATAAAGTTAACAATGCATGCTGAAAACTCATGCAATTTCTCTGGCAAAATGCATTTGGGTTTTATATATTAAAAAAAAAAAGGCAAGATTATGAAAGGATGCATCTTCGTCCCAGCCAACACCAAATGTGGGCACTAATTTTCAAAGGAGTGCATTCCTTCCCCCCTTTCTAACTTTTCACTTTTAAGATCACCAGATTATAAATACTACTGATAACTGTTATCAAAATTAAAACTCTGAAATATTCTTCAAAAGTCATTTACTCTTAGTTTTCTGAGATTTATTTTAAAATGTTAATTTTTGTCCAACAATTTTTATTTCAGAAATTAATGCCTTAAATGATTTCATTTTTCCTTTACCAAGAAAAGGGGCCAATTTAGGGAAAATGACCACAGCTAAAGGAATGGCTCCTTTAAAATGTCCATTAGTTTCCAACAATTTGGGTAAAAAATGCAAACAGGCCATAAAACAGCATGCCTTCTAGACATGATGCATAACATAAAGTGATACATGCAACTTAAATAAGGCAAGATTTATGGTAACTTCCTTACCCCAGTATTCAGAAAAAACTGAAGTGTACAGACAAAGATACAGACACCCAAAATATTCTTAATCCCTTCTTATAGAAAAATACACATTTTTCATAGTATATAAAACAAACAGCAAATGCTTTCCCCTAAATCAGCACTCTTAACATTATATATCAACAGTTAAACGTGCACATTTCATGCTATTACATTTGTAAAACATTTTGATTACCATTGCAGGAAGTATAGGAGGATCATCACTGCCATCTTCTGGTTAAATTTTACCATAAATGTCCCCCATCCCAAGTATCTTTTTAAAATAATTTTTCAGTATATAATATTAAGTGACTACCACATTCTATGTTGAGCCTGCAAGCCCTTCTTTTAATAGTCTACCTAAAAGAAGGTAAGTTCCTAATTATAAAGGAACTAATCTAAAGAACTACATCTTTAATTAAAAATCTGTTTGGGGGACAGTCACACACACTGAACCCTTAAAATGATATTTAAATGTTTATACATGATATAATAAAAAAAGGTGGGTTTGCTAATCTAACAAAATGTACAATGAAAGTATGATAAATTACATCTTTTGCCTTTTTTTTGGTAATGTAAACTCGACATCCAACCTGAGGCATGAACTCTCAACCCCGAGATTTAGAGTCATATGCTCTACTGACGAGAGCTAGCCAGGTGTCCCTAAGATGAATTACATCTTAAACACAGGCACAAAACTAATCATCCTTATTTTTCCAATGGCAAATTCTATTGGTAATCAATAGTAAGATCAAAGAAAAGAAAAGCATAAATAGAATGCTTCCTGAGATACAGTGATTAAGTCTTACTTAAATTCCAAAGACTATAAAAACATAATTGAATGTTTCTAATATTGTGACTACATCTCTCAGAAACAATGATAAAATCAGATCACCTTCACATAGTTCACAGGTGGATGGCACTGTGCTAGGTGCTGTGTATACAACTCAAAGTAGCTAAATATGATCTGCATCTAAAATAAAAGAACATTAATGTCTCTTAACTTCATTTAGGCTACATTCCTCATCTTTTTGTCTGTTTCTCAATGTGAGGCTTTCCCTAGTCTAAGTCCTAACTGATACAGGAATAAATAGTATCTTACTTGGTTAAAACTACAATATAAAAAAATGTTACCTCAAACTCTTTATGGAAACAGGTTAAACAGTAATTATATGTACATAAATATATGAACCTAGCCAATAAAAAAATAAAAGTTACCAAGATAAAAAATAAATTACAGGGGTGGTGCTACCAAATTATCACAATTTATCAGCCAGAAGCAAAATTAATCACCATGGCATCACATTTGTAATTCAATAAAAACCTCCATCCCAGAACTGTATAATTTCTCACAAAAGATAGTTTTCAAGCCAGTTTATGGAAGAATTCATTAAAGACTCAAAGTTATTATCTGGCTCACCCACTTCATCTTGCAATAGTAAATAACATATACTACAGAAGAGACAAACCGAGAAAAAGCAAATTACCATTATTGAAAAAGGAGTAATATTAACAGAAAAAAAATGGAATGGTAGTGTTGTTTGGTCACTACCATATTTCAATCTAATTAGTCTAGAAAAATCAAAGATTACAGTAATTGCACAGTAAGGCAATGCCACCATACTCTCAGATTCAACAAACAACCCCTAAAATCAAAAAGCATGAATTGAGGGAGGTTAAAAAAAACTTCTGAAATCATAGCCCCTCAAATCTCAAAAAAGACTCAATTTTAGAATTCATTTGTAAAGATGGTTTAAGAGTCCAACCAGCTTTGAAAATAACAAAAGCCATTACTAATTAGCTTTTAACAAGTATCTGAGATATAATCTGCTTAAAAAGAACAGCAATTAGGTCATATTACTTTTATTCCAGTCAAATATATATATATACACATATATACTTAACATGTATACTCATTATATATTATATATGTGTGTGTGTGTATATATATACATACATATATATATATGGCCTAAAACAAGGCTTTAAAGAGAACAAAATAAAAGATTTAACATTAACATATGTGCGTATTTGAACAATTTTAAGCTTATTAAAAGGTTAGAGCAAAGATACTTATTTCCTTCTTTGAGAACCAGAGGAGAAATATGGAGTAAACTGAAAGACAAATCTACACCATAGCATTCACTGATCATGTAAATAATATTGAAAGACCGTGACTCTTTAATTATCTAGAACAAAAACCCAATCAAGAAGACCTTTCCTACCAGTTTAGATCTTGGCCTTCCAAGGATATAAAATCATACATTGCTGCCTTTTGGCCTGCAAAGAAACACCTAGATATTTTTAAACCAGAAAGCACTAGGAATGCACCTAGATTTATGATTAGGATTCAGTTTGAGGTGGCCACTCAGAACTATGCAAACGTCTCAGAGATGAAGGATGACACACAGCCCAATTATTTTCTCAGTAGAAGAAAGCCTCTGGCAAGAAGGGGCTTTTTCCAGGAAGGAGAACCTAGGAAAGGTGAACAGCCAAGGAAAGTGAATGCAGGGAGTATGAGCTGGTATGAGACAGTAAAATGGAAGGAGTGACCTTCTGAGATAACCCCAAAGTTGTAAGACCTCCTCTAGCTAATCTAGGATACTTAATACTCAAACATAGCCCGCACTACAATAATACCCCCTTGTGGATACTCTTAGCCTAGAATAATAACATTTAACTTTTTTGTAACTCCCTCTTTTCATCCTTAAAGGTATTGCTTTAAACCTTAACTCTCCTAAATATTAATTTCTCCCTTTTTATGGCCTTTTCTCCTGATAATGAAGATTAAATATCCTCCACTGATCTCTAAATGTTTTGTTTCCTTTATTTATTATTTATTTATTTGCTTCCTTTATTCTCTTCAATGTAATTCAGAGCATCAGATAAATTTTTTTAAAGAAATTAATAAAAATAAAATCCTGTGGTATTAAAATACTATAATGAACCATTTGTTAAAATTAGGCTAAACTTGAAGAAATGAGCTGGTACATAGAAAGCACTCATTCCATCTAAGAATCAGATAAATAAGTACTAGGTATATACTATACAACATGATGACTCTAGTTAACACTGTTATATGATATGTAAGAAAATTATTAAAAGAATAGATTCTAGAAGTTGCCATCAGAAGGAATTTTTTATTTCTGCTTAGTATATCTGTATGAGATGATGAATGTTAACTAAACCTACTGTGGTAATTATTTTATAATATATGTAAATCAAACCATGATACAACATAACTTAAACTTACATAGTGACATATGTCAAATATTTCTCAACACAGTGGAAAAAATGAGATTTAAGGTATTCAAAAGTTACAAGGGGTGCGAGGGAAATAAATGATGCAATTCTTGTTTTTGACTAGCAAAGTTCTTTTGTTTTTTCCTAGTAAGAGAAAATCCTAATAATAAACTATCATACAAATCAATGTTCTGTGGCCTACTGATACACACTCAGGCTATAGAATACTTGGCAGTGTATGTTTTCATCTCTTTACAAGATGGTTAAGATAGTAGTTACACATACAAAAGAGATTCACTTTACTTTTTCAATCATCAATGCTTAGTAACTCCATATTGAATATAACATGTCTTGAAAGTTGTACCTAAAATTAATTTAAGACTGGCCACTTAAATTTAGTTTAAAAAAAAAAAAAGACATGCTTCTTTTATGAAATGGTCATATTTCATTTCCATTATGCTTTTTCTAAAATTTAAACAATCAGATTTTGTTTTTGCTTTTAAAGCAGATGGCTTTTATTTGGCCTTACAAGAAGAAAGACATATGACCTAATAATAATCCAACAAATATTTAAGTGTCTATGCTGTGCTGGACACTATTCTCTGTTTTCAAGGATCTCTGACAAAAAGCAGTCAACTCACCCATAAATAAGAAACTACCAATGATGAGAAGCTAAAAGAGATTTTATTAGCTATAGCTTTTTTTAAAAATTCTTTTCAGAATTTTTAAAAAAAAGAAAAAAGTCTATTTTAGGAAAAGAGATTGATATTTTTAATAAATCCTCTTGAATATTCTAGCAGTATTTTTATACCTCTATAATTTAAAAATATTGACTAAATACATTCTGTAGTGAAAAGAGAAACAAGTATCCATCCTAAGTCATGATATAAGATGTACTTTGTATTTTGGGCTACTGTCAAAAAAGTTTGGTAGACACTGCCTTCATCTGTATCCTGTATTCTTCAAGCCTAATTTTAAATAAATACTGGAAAGATCTTTAGGAATCTGTCAGAGAATAGAAGAAGGTGATAACCACACAACCCATTTAGTATGGCTACTATAACCATTATAGATATAACCATTATATCTATTATAATGGCCAGACAAGATATAATAAAAGGAAAAAAATTATAGGCATGATTCTGAGTATATATGCAGAACTCCTAAATAAAATATTTGCAAATGCATTCAGCAATGCATAAGAAAAAAATCATCTCGGGGCACCTGGGTGACTCAGTCGTTAAGCATCTACCTTCAGCCCAGTTCATGACCCTACAGTCCTGAGATTAAGCCCCGCATCAGGCTCCCTGCTCGTCGGGAGGCCAGCTTCTCCCTCTCCCACTCTCTCTACTTGTATTCCCTCTCTTACTGTCTCTCTTTCCGTGTTGAATAAATAAAATCTTAAAAAAAAAAGACAAAAAATCATCTCATAACTAAGTTGTTTATTCCAGAATGTAAGCATGCTTTTACATTAGAATGCTATCATTATAAATCATCAAATTAGTACATTAAGAGGAAAAAAAGCATATGATCATGTCAAAATATGAGAGAACTATGAATCTGTAGCAAATATTCTGGCAGTTTTAAAGAAAGTCCAAATTCTTTGTGAATTCCAATTGACAGAAGAATGTAGTGGAACTGATCATTTCTAAGAGTAAGTCATAAAAATAACAGCTTTTTCCTGGCTTTCTTTATCTTTGGATCTCACTCTGGAGAACCTGATATTCTGCAAGGATACTCCTGCAGTTCTGTAGAGTGGCCCATGTGGACAGGAACTCAGGTCTTTCACCAACAATAGCCAACACCAACATGCCAGCTATATGAGTGAGGCACCTTGAAAGCATATCCTAGCAGCAGGCAAGCCTTCGGATGCCTGCAGCTCTGACTGACATCTTGACTTCAATGCCATGAGATACCCTGAGCCACAACCACTCAGCTAAGCCACTACCAAATTCCTGATATGCAGAAACTATGACAGATAATAAATATTATTGCTTTTTAAAAAAATCAAACCAATACAGAAATAAATAGAAAACTTGAATAGACTACAACCTTAAAAGGGACTTAAAATGGTGAATAACCTCTGCCTCAACTACACCCTGAAAAAAAAAGTTGTAATATCCCAGGCAGTTTTACAGTTGAATTCTACCAAGTTTTAAAGGAACAGGTAACATCTACCCTTTAAAAGCTATTCTACAAAATATCATAAGGTAAAGCTGTCCAATTTATTTTAAAATCATAACCACGATGGCCAATGAATACGGGCAGTACAAGAAAATTACACAGAATACTTAAGTCATAGTAATTGAAACTGTGGGTTAATAGTGTAGAATCAAACCAAGTGGATGAACAGTGAAAATACAGAGCCCAGAAATGTCATGAATATATGGGAAGTGATTGTACAACAAAGTTGGCATCAGTATCAGTAAGGAGAAAGAAAGACTATTTAATAAATGGAACTGAGGAAATTAGCTCACTATATAGAGAAGAACTAGATTGGATCCCTACCTCATACTATATTCAAAAATATAATCCAAACATCTAAAGGTAAAGGCTGAAATTATAAAGCCTAACAGAAATAATATAGGAAAATATATATTGTGTCTTCAAAGAAAGGGTTTCTTAAAAAAAAAAAAAAAGCACAAAACCACAAAAATTCACTATAAACAGATAAATTTATATTAAAACATTTTGGTATACTAGTTTATACCCATTCAAGTTGGCAAAAATTGGAAAGTCAGAGAACATCAGGTGATGATGTGGATATGGTAAAATAGTTACTTTCTCATTCACTGGCACTTGGAGGGTAAACCTGTAGTCATTCTTGAGAGTGGTATGTAGACTCTAATAAATGTAAAGTAAGCCTATACACAATAACACAGTAAGTCAATTCTTAGGCATACATCCCAGAGAAACTCTTCCACAGTTCTCAAAAGTAAAGTATGTATTCTTTGCAGTGTTTACTGTGATAGCAAAGAGATGGAAGCAATCTAAGTGCCTATCACTTGGGGAACAGATAAGTAAAATATGGTATATAATGGAATACCATGCATCAGTCAAAAATAAGTAACTAGATCTGTATTTAGCAACATGGTTAGGTCTCAAATGCTGCTTAACAAAAAGGTACAAACAGAATGATACATAACACAATGTGTTTATGTGTATGAAGCATATATGCACACACATATATATGAAACCTTGAAGTATGTAAACACAGGTAGGGCAGATTAAAAGCACATATGTTAAAAATGCAAAAATGGGTACTTAAGCAAGACTGGGAAGGGGGATGGAACTAGAGATGGGGAGTAAGGGAAAAACAGGCACACTCACTCACACACACACACACACACACACACCTCTGAAGAACAGTCTTTCAAGACTTGATAATGGAGGAGGGCCATGAACTGAGAGATATGAGCAAGTGAATCAGTAAAACTGAAATACTAAAAATAGAAAAGGGGAAAAAATACCCCACAGGAGGAAAACAAAGCCAGCAACAGAAAAACTGATCAAAGACTATACAACTAAAGAGAAACTTGGTTTAGTTACTATTTTATTAACAATACTATTCTCATTCATTTACTTTTAAAACTGCAATATGAATGTAAACTTATTAAAGACATATACATATATTTCAATCTTCAAATGCTATCATTACGGGAAAGACAAATGAGCTGAAAGAAGTAACAAGAAGCAGACCATGAGAGTAACCAGCTTTTTCATCTTGAAACCTTTTAGAAATATCAGCTCTAGAAACAGTTATGTTGTAGTTCACGAAGGCAAATAGCAGTTATTATTTCTGGTATTTGTTCCCTGAACTAGATGGAATTAGCTGCCGACAAACTAACCCTAAATGACAAAGACCATGTCAAACTAAAATACTATGTAACTTTTTCTGAAAATAAATAAAATTGGAAAAAAAAATACTATGTAACAGCATCCAGGTTAGAATTATTTTAAGTAAGTGTTTAATGCTTTCTGACATGTAACTAGATTGTCTTCAGTACCTCTACTATTTCAGCTTTTTGGTTTAGTACTCTTATCAAAATGAATGGCCCAAAAAAGAACAAGTCAAACTGCTGCATAAAAGGCTACCAATATTATTTCCCTTATTAGCAATGAGAGCAGAAGACTATCTTTCCCTTCTCCTCCTATATCTCTGAACACTAACATACTTTTAGAATTTTGATTCATTATACCTCTGTTTAACCTACAGAAACAAATATAGAGTTAAGATCAGGAGTTACCTTTAAGCCAAATACAGTATGGCATAGAAACTTGTTCAACAAATGTTGAAATAAATTACTGATTTAATAAGAGAAGTCAAATGGTTGTTCAGTGTATGTTAGTAAGTACACTTAATCTTGCAGCTCTCATAAACAAACAAAATAACCATTTATTGGCACATGTGAAAAAAGATAATTCTGAATAAAGTATAAGATTATTTTTAAGAGACACAAATAAGAAAAATATGCAAAATATATTAAACTCAATTGTATTCATCTCAGATATATCTGAGCTGAATAACATCTATTCTTGGCTCTTATAAATGGATATATTCTTATCCTTACCAATGGGGGATTCTGGAGTTAGCCCCATGCTTTGAAGCAATGCTTCAGCTTCTCTTCTTTTTTTTTCAAGATCTGATTCTTCTTGCACAGGAGCAACTGCTTCCTTCTTCTGATCAGTCTATTTTTAAAGTTGAAAATTTAAATTTACATAGACTATGTAACATTTCTGCTTGCAAAAAAAGGTGTATTTTAAATAATAAATGAACACTGTTTACTCTTGGTGGGGGTGTGACTTGGTTTTGAATGCACATTACACTCATTACATGAAAATCATTCCCAGTAGAGCTCTAGTAAGTAATTTCCAAAGGATATGTAATCAAGGAGTTCCCACAAAAGTTTTTACCTAATAGGTAAATTCAAAAATCCAGCCAACTTCTATTTATCTACAGTAGGAAATGGCTATTCAGTTAGGAATTTAGGAAACCTCCCCCAGTGGCACAAAAGCTTAGATATAAATGCCACAACATTATAAAAAAAATTACTTAACAGGTAACAAATTTTAAGTAAATGGACAATGCGATTTGTTGAAAATCAAGTGTGAATACCTCAGACTTCTGTATGAAGTCTTCATTGTATTTATGCAATTTTATGTAGAAGATGTTTGTCAAAAATTCACCTGGAAAAAGGTTTTTATTTCTGTTTTTTAAATTATAGGTCTTATTTTTATGACAATGAAAACATGGTTGAATTTGGTAAAGTTAAAATTCACTTTTGCGTAATACAGAACATTTGTTATCAAAATTATTGCCAGCTTTCAATTCACAGACCTGTACCCCTGGGGATAAAAATATATTATGTTTATAAAAAATAATTAAAATAAAATAAAATAAATTATTGCCAGCTTTTATTTCAGTCACTTATAGTTTTAGCAAAAATCTTCCAGGTAAACTAGATAAGCCTCAATAACCTCAGATCATCCAAAACATCTCAAATGAAATTTAAGCCTTCCAAGGGAAAGTTTTCTATATACACCTCAGATGCCTATTTTGTCTAGACAACTATTACTCATACAATTATTCACAGTGAGTTCTGTCAATCATAATATTCCATGATACCACTTTAACTTAAAAAAGTCATCAATGGGGGGCGCCTGGGTGGCTCAGTGGGTTAAAGCCTCTGCCTTCAGCTCAGGACATGATCCCAGGGTCCTGGGATCGAGCCCCACATCGGGCTCTCTGCTCTGCAGAGTGCCTGCTTCCTTCTCTCTCTCTCTGCCTCTCTGCCTACTTCTGATCTCTGTCTGTCAAATAAATAAATAAAATATTAAAAAAAAAAAAAAGTCATCAGTGGACTTCATCACAATAGCCAAACAGGCTATATTATCAAGTTGACACTTTACCTGTATATATAGCAATGTATTAGTAGACTCACTGTTTAATACTATTAAGTTATCTCTTGTAATGTTTTATAACTTTTAAATCATCTATAAATCATATAGTATATATTCCTAGACTATTTATGCCAATTATGGCCATCTTAGAAAACAAAAATCAAACATGCTCTCAGCACTGAAGGGTTTAAGGTTATAGACACTACTTTGGAATGGCTCTATCGGACATGTTTCTATCACTTAACTTTTAATCAAAGAGCTAACTTAAACCTCCAACTTTCTTACAATAATATATCACAGAAAGGTTCAGAATAAATTAGAAAATTCTTCAAAGGCCTTTACAGCATCATAAAAATGCTGCATGCATATTAATTGTACTTTTAATTTTTCTGATTTTTCTTTTCCCTTAAGAGATTTCTAGAAATCTTGGTTATTAGCAATCAAATAGAAACTTTGGTACTAATGTCACACTTGGGACAAATTATATTACGCTGATCATTTAAACATACTAATTTAAAACATACCTGTGGTAAAAGTATGCAAATCTGTCCAAATAGTTGGGAAAAATGTACATATCCATAGAGCAACAAGTAAAATATCTCCAGCTCAGGGTCAATGTATATTTGCCATGCATGATAAAATAGTAATATGAAAAGTCAGAAGACATACCTATCTAGTCTATCCTTAAGGTAATATTAGACCTACTGCTTGGCAAAAATATTTCAAGGAAAATGTTTCATAATGAAAGAGATAACAAATTCCCTAACCAATTAAATAACCTATTATATATTTCTCTTTTCTATTATTTATTCTGACAGATTGTTAGCAGGGCAGACTAGCAAAGCATTCAGATAAGGAAATTCAAATTCCAAACTAAGTTATGATATATATGCCATGTTTTATGTGCTATTACAAGGAAGATGTCCCTTAATTTACATAATCAAACATACACCTAGAAGAGAAATATGTAGATTGAGTTTTATAAACCAAACCCTCAAAATGCAACAATCTATACAAAATATTTTTATTCAGTAAAAAAATCACATTTTAATTTATTAATTTTGTCATTTTCACATACCTGGCTTCTTTAAAGTACAATTCACCTACAATGCCATATTTGCAGTCACAACTGCTGGATTTTTAACTATTCTGAAAGTATTATATAAAGGTGTAAGTATTTGATATTAAATCCAATTATTTTACATTGTTTACTTAAAAAAATAAAACATACCTCCTTTTTCTTCCTTTCTTCTTCTTTTCTCTTCTTTTCCTCTCTGATTTGGGCCAACCGCTGCTTCTTTCGTTCCAATTCTGCCTTTAATTCACTTTTGTCCGACATGTTTGTGACCTTAAAAAACATATAATCATTTACCATCATTATTACGTTGGTAAAAGTAGCGCTCTTTTAAAAAATGCATCTTCAAGAAGAAAATTGTCTCAAGAGGCCATGTAGTTCACTGCTATCAAAAGATAACATACAAACTCTACTTTTTAAATATGGAAGCATATATATTACTAAGTCTTGAAAAACATAAAGAAATGTACATAAATATTCAGAATTGAACAAAGTAGCTGGCACCAAGTAAGCTCTTCACATGCCCAGATTTAACGCAATGTCTCAGACTCTTAAAACAGAGGACACGGGCTGGCATCAAGGAGCTCTTAAGTTATACGACATAGAGCAAATCTATTACCAGTTTTGCATTCATCCCTAAAATTTTGATTTAAAAAATACGCGGTCAGACAAAATTCCCGTAAATGACGTGTAACTAATAATATTCAGGACAAGCAAAACACAAAATTTACCATGATTAACTATCAAATATATTCAAAGTAAGTATACTTTTAGTCAAAGCCCAACAGCAAAGTCTGACCAGCTCATCCTCCCAGGCCGGAAGCTCCGTGGCTGACAAGTTCACTCTCTCAAAACTACAAGGAAGAGAAAGCCTCTGTCATTTTGTGCTACAGCCTCCACGTTCGGGCACTTTGCAACATACACGGCAAGGGAAGGCCCTGTCAACGCCGTGTACGAATGACTTTTGTTTATAAAACGGGGGCAAGGTGGAAAGGAGTCACTTTTCCCCTGAGGTCACCACCAAGAGGGCGCGGTCTAGGATAGTGCGTCTAGGAGGGGTCCGCCGGGCGCCGGCAAGCCTCGAAGCTCCGCGGGCCACCCTCCGGTGAGTCAAGAAGGGAAACCAGTGGTCTCGTCTCCCCTGGCCTTCCTGAGTCACCGCACCTGGCTCTCCCCGCCCCCCGGGAGCCGGGCCGGGCAGCGCTGTCAGCAGGAACTGCCAAACCGCCCTTTGAGCCGGGACATGAGACACATAGGGCCGAAAAGCGTTGAGGCTAGCAAGGTCAACTCACCTGTCAGCTGGCGCGATGGGAGAAAGAGTCCGCCCGCCTGCAACGTCCGGATAACGTCCCTCTCCTTCACTCCCAACTCCCAAGAGTCGCAGCCACTAGCTCCGCGGCTTCCCGAAGCACACAAAGAGGGATGGGCGGCGGCTACTACGGAGAGAGCTTAGGGACAAACAGCTTCACCAGAACTAGGTCGCTCCCGGAAAAAAGGGGTGGAGCCCTGCTGCGTGAATTTCAGCCTCTCTGTAAGTTACCTCTGTAAAGTAGAAACCGAGAGATAAGACAATGAACCCACTCAGTCTAGTGTCTCGAAGTGTTTCCACTTTTCCAAGAACTGGAAGAATATGCCTGATGTCCTCCGGCTAGGTAAGCAACCACACACCCTCGCCTATACCGATGCAGACGACCGGAGAGAACTACAATTCCCAGCTACAAGGAAATCCTGAGTGCCGCGAGCAATGCATTCTGGGAGTTATGGTCGCTGGTAGTCGCAAACCATGCCGGGACATGTAGTGTTTTCCTAGGCTTGCGGTTTCCCACTTCAAGGCCTTCTATCTTAAGTATTCCCGAGAGAAGCTTCCAGGACTTCCCTTTAACGTATTCTGGTCCGTTGGTCAGTGCTCACAAAATCGTATGTGTTATATGTTAAAATCTTTGACTCAACATTGGCCAGATTTTAAGAAGGGTTCTTTCCCAGTGGTGAACTTATGTATTTCATTGCACATGGAGAAGAACTTTTTAGGATATATACATCAGTTTTAGGGAAAAAAATGCCTTATAGAGCTTTCATGTGGCACCTAAGGCAATAGCTAAAATATAAAACTAAATTTTGAAAATATAGTGTAACCCATTCCGTCAGAAATGTAACCATTTGTCTTTAATTAGAAAAAGATTTGGGGGGTGCCTGGGTGGTTCAGTGGGTTAAAGCCTCTGCCTTCAGCTCAGGTCATGATCTCAGGGTCCTGGGATCGAGTCCCGCATCGGGCTCTCTGCTTGGCAGGGAGCCTGCTTCCCCCCCCCCCTTGTGATCTCTCTCTGTCAAATAAATAAATAAAATCTTTAAAAAAAGAAAAAGATTTGGAAGTCTTTACTCGGTTTTTCCTAGTATTCTTGATTGGTTGTAAACTTGCTTGGCTGGAGTGTTACAGTTACGAAAATTCGCAGTAAAAACTTTTATTATATTATTATTTTTTTTAACATAGGCCTGGAGCCCAATGCTGGGCCTGAACTCAACACCCTGATATGAAGACCTGAGTCAAAATTAAAGTCTAGAGTCAGGTGGTCCAACCAAATAAGCCACCCAGACACCCCAGCAATAAAGACTTCTAATCCCCATATCTTCTAAGTTTTATCATGTACACATGGAATATTCATTTGAGTCTACAAATAAAGTGATTACTGTTGGAATAAATAAAAAGATAAATAAATGTTTATCAGGATTGCAAATAATTCTCCAGTACTTCATTGCAGTGTAGTAGGTAGCATTTTGATTTTCTCTCAAGAATTTTTGAAAAGGGAGAATTTTACACTATTGAAATCAATCATTTTGCACTATTGAAATGAAGCAAGAATGGTTTCCACAGCTGTTAGGCTTTTTAATATACAAAAAAGGAAAAGTTATTGGAATATGAATTTGCCAGAAATTTAAGGGTCAATACACTTTTTCAATTATCTTATTTAAATAAAGCAGTATTTGGAAACAAAGCTAACACCAAAGCAACATCTTTCTTATTTTCTAGAGGGACATTGCCCAAATCTAAAATTAACCTTTAGGATTTAAATTCTAAGCCCTTGGGCCTATGCCTAGTCTTTTCCTTATCTTACCCTGCCTATATAAAAGATAAATATCTCAGAAATAAATTTGAGAAAGAAAATTCATTTTTAAGACTTTTCCCCATAACCTGAAAGCTCAAAGAGTCCTATAACTGTACTACCTTTTTTCCTTTGTAATATTTAGTTTTTAATTTTTATTTAGCTTTTTATTAATTTGAAAATTTGTTATTGGTTGCCTACCATGTGCCAGGAATGGTACTAGGTGCTCTATGTAAGACCTAAAATGCTTATCTGTCAGGACACTCAGTTCAACTAAGTATTACAATGAGACTCAGTAGGGAAGTGATGGAAACATTCTGGAAAAGAAAAACTTCAGAAGGAGATGATTCCATAGCTCAATCTTTGATTTCAGAAGATTGAATAGAAGTTTACCAAACAAAGAAGATGTAAAAAGTTGCCTTAGGAAGAGGAAGAAATATGACCAATGTACATAATATGAGAGCATGGACTACTAGAAAATCTGGAAATAATTTGAAATGACTGTAGGCTAGGGCAAGAATTAGGGGATTAGGGAATGAAGTCACAAGTAGGGGCAAAGTCACATATCCTAGTTTAGAATCCTGAAGATGTGAATCCACTGACAGATTTTAAATAGGAGGCTGGTACAAGCTTAGCATACTAGACATTTGACCTTTGGAAGTGGTCTGAAGAAAGTATGATGTGATGGTATTTTTGGCCCTCAGACTCATTTCCTACCCTTCTTTGCCAACCTCTATGCCTCTGGGGACCTTGGCTTCTTTGATGACTCCTTTGTAGTAGTGTTTAACTAATGAGAGGCATAAGCAAGGTTATCAGAAGGCAGATGGAGGGTGAAATTTGGCATCTCTTCCCTACTTGTTCCCTCCACTGATGTTCTATCCCCAAAAGTAGCTTCATTCATTCCTGGCTACAGCTCTTGCAAGTGGCCCCTCCTCCATGGCTCTACCTTTCACTGGGCTCTAGAAACTTTATTTTCTCATTTTGTCTCCTTAGCATCCCCTCTGTAGCTAGTTGCCAAGTGCCTCATCAACTCTTACTTGCTCACTTACCTATGTCAGCCTTTCTGTAACTGGTCCTTTCATTAAGTTATCTTTATTTGAATTCTTTGGGTGAATTCTGTTTCTTTTTTTTTAAGGTTTTTTTTTTTTTAATTTATTTGACAGACAGAGATCACAACTAGGCAGAGAGGCAGGCAGAGAGAGAGGAGGAAGCAGGCTCCCCGCTGAGCAGAGAGCCTGATGCGGGGCTCGATCCTAGGACCCTGGGATCATGACCAGAGCCGAAGGCAGAGGCTTTAACCCACTGAGCCACCCAGGCGCCCCCTGTTTCTTGCTGAGATTCTAATTGATACAGCTTGGTTGAACGGATGGGAATTGGAGAGAAGAGACAGGGTAGAGACTAGAAGCAAGGAATATAGTTGGAAGGCTTTTGGATGGAGCCAGAAACCACTTGTGTATGAGCCAATATATCTGCAGTGGGAATTAGGAAAAATAGACTGGAGAAATGTCAAGGTTGTGCTAGAATTTTAGAGCAATAAAGCGGGTTAGGTATCCAAATTGACCTTTCTCTGGAAAAGAAGTAAAAATGGTGGATAAAATACCTTCCTTCTTGCTTCAATGAGCTGGCAAGAAGGTAAAAGAAGTTAGGACAAAAGAAGGTGGGAACCCAGAGGGCATATGCCTAACTTGGTGAATTTTCATAGTTTGTAGGCAGGAGACCACAAAAGACAAAGCCCAAGGCCTACTCTAGACTGCTATTTCAAAAGAAAACCTCCCAATACTTCCTTGATGGAAGAAATCTACCTCCTCCTTATGTAATGCCTAGCAACTTTGGCACTGATGGAGTGGGAATGAGGAGGCAAATTTCTAAGAATGTGCAATCACAGGTGGGCCTTCACATGGCTTTTCAGCCTGAAATTTCAGTACCTGGATGGTTCATGAAAACATGGGTTGAAAATTTGATTTAAAGATATCCAGACTTATCACGTACTCAGGTGCCTGGGAGAAGCAAACATGAATCTTTTTGGAGGGGCTCCTCTTATTTCAAGCTTTGAAGAATTCAACACTTTTGAAGAATTCTAAGATAAATTTTAAGAAATATGAGCTCAAGAATCAGAAAACACACAAAGAAAGAAGGCACCAAAAGCAAGAGCCAACCAACCAGAACAACAGATACTAGAATAAGATCCACAAAAGCTTCTGATTTTAGGATATAAGACACAGGATATAAAATAAATATGGTTAAATATTGTAAAACATAAAAAGAACTAAAAATATGACTAAAACAACAGATTTTAAAAAGAACCAACTAGATCATCTGGAAATTAACAATCTACTAAATGAAATAAAAGACTCAAGAGATGAGTTGAACATAGCTAATAAGAGCAGTACTACCCTTACCTTGGTCCCTGTATTTTGGAGTTTTCTCTGGTCTTCATCCTGCCCCGAGGAATCTGAATGGCTAAGGATATGGCCAGTCATATGAAATCTATATGCCCCCTTACAGATCATACTTCTGACACCAGGGACCCTGAAATTCCCACCTCAAATAGTCCCAAGCCTACTTCCAGTTCCTTATGCATACCTCTTCTCCAGGTCTCTCCTCCTGAGGGTAAACTGCACTTTCAGGGGGTGGCCAAGAAATGGCTCTCACGGGGCAATAATGGGACCTGGATTTGTAGGTTGGCTGTCTAAGTATGTATATGCAATGGTTGTTGCAGTATGGAATGGAGCTGAGGATAAAAAAGAGAAGGGTGTGGAGTTAGCAGTTAGGAGTCAGCATTCCCTGTGCCACCCTAGTATAGGACAGAGCTCTAAGAATCCAAGAATTTTAAATTCAAACCTGGTTTTTGTCAAGATAGGAGGAGGGAATATATTTTATTTAATTTTTTGTTAGTTTAATTTCTGGCTTTTAAACGTGCTTCTATATGATGTGACCTTTCATTTGTACTTTTTACCAGGGCCCTAGAAATATTAGGGGTAGATCAAGAAGAGAAAATGTTTGTATTGAAAGGTAGTACTAAAGAAATTATCCAGAATGGCAGTACAGAGAGACAAAAAGGGACTATGGGAGAAAGATTAGAAATATGGAGGATAGGAAGAGAGGGTTTAACAAACATCTAATGAAGTTCTAGAAGGGAAGTGGAGAGAGGAGACAGCAGAGGCAATATCCAAAAGGGCACTTTTTCAAAAGTGGCAAAAATCACCAATCCACAAATCGAAGAATTCCAATTAGTTATAAATGGGATAAATAAAACCTAGAACTTGACACTGCAGAATGAAACTGTAGAAAAGAAAGGAAAACAAAACAACAACAATAAAAACCAACCCTGGAAATAACCCAAATGTCCATCAGCTGGTGAATGGACATTCATATATATCCATACAATGCAAAACTACTCAACAACAGAGAGGAACACTCAACAGAGAGGAATACTCATATGTGTAATGGCATGAATGAATCTTGGAAACATCACATAAAGTCAAAGCCAGACAGAAATGACTACATACAGTATGACTGCATTTCTGTGAAATCCTAAACAAGGCAGAACTATGACAAAAGCAAATCAGTGGTCACCTAGGGCTGAAATAGAGAATGGCTCACTGCCAAGGGGGCATAAGGGAACTTTTTAGAATGATGGAAGTGTTTTGGTTACTGTGGCTTTGTAGTAAGTCTTGCTATCAGGAAGTGTGTGACCTCCAATTTTTTTGTTCTTTTTCAGGATTGTTTTGGCTATTTGGAGTACCTTGAAATTCCATATGAATTTTAGGATGAATATTTCTATTTCTCCTGAAAGAGCCATTAGGATGTTACTGGAGAGTGTATTAAATCTGTAGATCTGTTTGGGGAAGATTGCTATCTTAACAGTAGTAAGTCTTCCAATCTATAATCAGATTATTTTTCCATTTATTTAGCCCTTTGATTTCTTTCAGCAGTATTTTGTTTTGTTTTCAGTGTAAAAGTCTGGCCCTCCTTGATTAAATTTTACCTAAGCATTTACTTTTTTAAAAGCTATTATAAATGTAATTTGTTCCTTAATTTCCTTTTGGGATTGTTCGTTGCTAGTATATAAAAAACCAGCTGAGTTTTGTGTGTTAATCTTGTATCCTGCAACTTTGCTGCATTTATTTGCTTTAACAACTTTTTGGTAGATTCTTTAGGATTTTCTCTTTCTCTTTCTCTTAAGTGTCCTAAAATTTCTATCTCATTGTGATTAAAGGATCACTGGCCAAACAAGGATGCTTACTTGTTTTTTAAATCCTAAAATCTGATTAAGTAACTAAGGGTATAGCCATAGACTGCAATACTATGAATCCATTAAAATTAGCATGGTGGTTCTCTATGTGCTGATGGCAAATGACTTTCAATATAATTTATAATTAGAAAAATTAAAGTACAGGAGAGTTTACTGAGAATTATTCAGTGTATATAAACAAAGAAACATATCCTTGTGTGTACTATTTTCACAAAGATACACAAGAAGTGAATTAATAATGAATGTTTCTAGAAAAGAAAGTTAGTTGTCTTGGGACCTAGGGTAAAACAAAGACTCTCGTGTGGCCCATTCAATCTTTTTAAAAATATGTAAATTTGTAAACAAGAAAAGCACACAAAAAAACACCTATGTATGGTTTTGTTTTATTTCATTTTAACACTTTAAAAAAACCTCATTATCAACATTGATGAGAAATGTAATGTAATGGCTAAGAAAAGGTCACTATTCCAGATATTAGTTCAAACCACTGTTACCCCTACTTAAGCTGTCAGGGCTGAGGAGTCATAGTCAGCATTAGTACTGAAGTAGTTTTTGTTTGGGGGGAATGGTTGGGGAGATTTACACTTTAAAACTTCTCAGAATAGTTAGTAAAATAGGGTAGAAATAGAAGAAAAATGCATTTTTTAAAAAGATTTTATTTATTTATTTGACAGAGAGAAATTACAAGTAGATGGAGAGGCAGGCAGAGAGAGAGAGAGAGAGAGGGAAGCAGGCTCCCTGCTGAGCAGAGTGCCCGATGCGGGACTTGATCCCAGGACCTACTCATGACCTGAGCCGAAGGCAGCGGCTTAACCCACTGAGCCACTCAGGCACCTGAAAAATGCATTTCTTGAACATATTCCTATCCAGAATTACACTTGAACTCAATATGCCTACTTATGGAAAGTTTATAAAAGTAACACTGAACATACAGCAGGGTTTCATTTATATAAAAATTTAAGGCAGGCAAAACTCATCTAATGCTGTAAGTCAGAATAGTAGCTGTGAAGGTATGGGGGTACTGACTGGAAAGTGGCATGGGAGGTTTGTGGGGTGCTGGTAATGTTACATATTTTGGCTTGGGTGTAGGTTACATAAATTTATATAATCTATAAAAATTTATTGTACAATTGTACATTGTAAACGTGTATATATTTTATGTATTTATATAATCTGTAAAAAAATTCTACCCTTACGAAGGATCCTCTTTACTGTATCTATATTTAATTAAGAAAAAGAAGTTAAGGGACGCCTGGGTGGCTCAGTTGGTTAAGCAGTTGCCTTCGGCTCAGGTCATGATCCCAGCGTCCTGGAATCGAGTCCCACCATCGGGCTCCTTGCTCGGCAGGGAGCCTGCTTCTCCCTCTGCCTCTGCCTGCCATTCTGTCTGCCTGTGCTCGCTCTCTCTCCCTCTCTCTCTCTCTGATAAATAAGTAAAATCTTTTAAAAAAAAAGTTAAGAAAAAAGTAGCATATTGAACTGTGGCACTTCAGCCAACCAACAAACATATAAACCATCAGAAAGATACACAGATAGATACACCCAAATCAGGGGAGGAAGGAATTTGCAAGGAATAGAAATGTATTAGACTATTCAGTGATCCAGGCATCTCAAAATTTTGTAGGGACTTTAATAAGTCTATCCTAGGTAGCCAACTATAGCATTTATAAATGTTTGTTGACAACCTTGTGACATGCATGTTCATCAAAGTTTTTGATGAAATTATGTTACAAAAAAGAAAATTATAGTTGCATTAGCAATGCATGAGGCTCTCTGGTAATTATATTTTTAGTATTCTTCTGTAAAATGTCACTTGTTTGATTATAACTTTGCTAAAATGAGATGTGCTAAAATTTAAGATATACATTCCTATGGCCTTTTTACCAGGCAAAGAACATGCAGCATTTCTCAGGACCTTTTCATAAATACTCTATCTCTCCTATTTTTCCTACATGTTAACCTGCTAATATTTCACTGTGATTGTCTAAGTTCATGAGGGTTCTACAACCCTGCTTCTGTGACCTTACATTGTTCATCTTTTATATGTTAACAGCTCCTTCCAAAGTCATTTGTGTTTTTAAAATGTTCCAGATACTTCCTTCACCTTCAAGAAATGTAGTTGACCTTGTCTGTCAGACATTGGCACAACTACTTATTTCCTTCCAACTTTGGGAACTATCTTAACTTTCCCATTTCCTCTCATGCCTAAATAAAGTTCTTTAAGAAGCTATCTTCACTCAGGGGAGTGTTCATGAGGTGGCCAGCAAATCTCTCCTCATAATTTAACAGCATTACTTTACTACCATCCTTATTATAGTTCTAGTCTGTATTTTTCCCTTTGGAGTGTTTGCTGCATTGTTAACTTAATATAGGTTTTTTTTTTTTCATTATTTCCTCTACTTGTCTTGATGCACATATTTTCTTTCCTAGTGTCAAAATAAGGTGATGGTAAATTATGAGTCCCTTCTGAGCTGAGGATACTTTTGTAATCTGGTAACCTTTGGCAGGAAGCACATATCCTAGTGAATGATGGAGCACTTAAGAGTGATTCGCCACTGAGCATTACAGAAAATAGGCTGAGGGTTCAAAAATTCAAGGCAAGTTCCTTCTCCTCAGCGTGGTGTATATACTGTGCTCTCACTTTTCTACCCCCTATTATGTGGTTAAGAGAGAGGAGATAATGATGGCTTCTTAAAGTTACCTATAATGCACTCAAAACTCTGTTAGGTGTAATGGTTTTAAAAGGCAGAATGAAAACACAGCTAGAAGATCAACACAAAAGGAATCATTTTCTGATAGAGAAAGCAAGGCTTGCATGCCTCCTGATACACACATGCAACTCCCATTAACTGTAATGGGAATTATGAGGCCCCTGTTAAAGGAGTATGTACCCCTCCAAGTGTGGTACGGAGATACTCTTTCACCCCCAGAATTTCTTGTATTGATTTGATTTCTTGTGGTAGGATCAATTTTGTATTATTCTTTTAAAGTTACTATTGGGTATTCAGTGTGTTGTCTTTCTAATGTAAGCATGAAAAACAATTACTGGTTGGCAGGCAAACATTGTTAAACAACCACAAACCCTGTGTGAAGTTCAAATCAGACCCAGATTGATTAATTTTCGGGTTCAAAGTCTTGACCTGTAACATTCCTCTTTGAATAAATATTTATTCAACATTTGACCTACTGACTTTAGGCAAATTTCAGCATGGTTATGACTTTCTACATTAACATGGAAATGAGCGTCTAATTATACAGAACTGTTGATTAACAACATGTACAGATTTGCATAATGGGAGAAGAACTTTGGTTTGTTCAGTGATCTTTCCAGAAATCTTGATCACTGACAGAAGCTTAGCTTTTAAAATGTTGTCTGTGTGGGGATGCCTGGGTGGGTCAGTCAGATGATCATCTGCCTCTTGATTTCGGCTCAGGTCATGATCTCGCGGTTGTGAGATCGAGCCCTGCATCGGGCTCTGCCCTGAGTATGGAGTCTGTTTAGGATTCTGTCTCTTCCTCTCCCTCTGCTCCTCCCCCAACTCTTGCACACACACTCTCTTTCTCTCTCATAAAATAAATAAAAATGTCTCTGTGTATGTATAAATATAATAAATACATAATATACAAATATAGATATTTATACACTAGGAAATATTTATGCAACATAACACTCTCCTGAGCTCTCCAGCCATACATCCAACTCTCCGGAGGCTGGATATCTTCTGGAGATCCTACAGGCACCTCAAATTCAACATGTCCAAAACTGACCTGTCATTTTTCCCAGTAAGGCTGCTAACTCCCCTGTGCCCAGACTCACCGAATGAAACCATCATTCCTCCAGTTATCCAAGCACAATCCTGCCAAATCATCCTTTTTCAGATTTCTTCTCTCATCATTGGATTCCATTTCCTAAATATTTTCTGCAGGCCATGGAAAGGGATCTCTGAGGCTGTGTGAGCAGGCTCCAGCAGGCATGACTAGCTAGCATCTGCGCAGGCAGGTGGTCTTCTGCAACAGCAGGAAAATGAGAATCCAGCCACAGGGCAAAGTCCAACCAAGCCCTGGGCCCAGAGAACTGATGATAGGGAGAAAATTCGGTAGTGATGAAGGAAGCCAGGGGTGGAAACAGAGATAAGAGGTATGTTCCTAGAATTGAGATGGCAGGCAGGGACTTGGTTACACATGTCCTAACAAAAGTTGCTAGAAGATATAAGGTGAGAATTGGATCAGCATTACAGGTGACTTTAGGCAGAGCCAAAGAGGTATGGGTCCCCCAGTCCTTATATTTCCCTGACCCTATTAACCTTAAAGTCTGGAATAGAAATGAAGGAAAAGGTGGAGTTAGATGATCCCAACTGTCAGCTTCTAGGACTTTGGGCCCAGAGATGTTATCACATCAGCTATCACTGGGTGCCATCTGTATCTCTCTCAACAATTGCCCCCTCATCATTTTAACTTACTGCCTACGAAGCTTTTCTCTGAATAATTGCACAATTTTAAAAAGAACAGTATTTGTATCATCAGTTAGGCTGCTTGCAGGTGTATCCTGGACTATCAAGGTACCTGAGTGAAGACAATAAATTGCAGGGGCACAGGCCCCTACCATGCTTGGCGCAGTTGGGTCCCTGGCCCTAAGACCTATTTCCAGCCCATGATGGGATCTCAAGAAATAGTTGTTGAAGTTTGGATGGATATTGTAATTATAGTAGTACTTACTACCTTGGACCTTACAGATTTACAATTCTAATAGTTCAGATGTCACAAACTGGAATCTTGCTTTTCTCATTGGAACAAAATAAACAAGGAAGATTAGGAGTGACCCCTGATAGATTGTTTTCATGCAGCTGTGTAGCAAAACATTTGGATTAAAATCAGTGAATGTACTACTTAAAAATCATTTTGTGACACTCAGAGAACTAATGGAAATCAGAGAAAAATTATTAGAAAAATTAGAAAATTAGAAAAATTAGCATATTAGTATGCTCAGAAATAAATAGGCAGAGAAAAAGACAGTTTGCAATAGAGTACCTACAAATGGTTAATATGTGTGAAAATGATCAATTCCTAGTAGTGAACCTATGCAAATTTAAATAAGGAAGTATAATTTTGTAGCTCTCACGTTAGAAACTATTTAAAACTTCTGGGGCGCCTGGGTGGCTCAGTGGGTTAAGCTGCTGCCTCCGGCTGGGATCATGATCTCAGGGTCCTGGGATCAAGTCCCACATCGGGCTCTCTGCTCAGCAGGTGGCCTGCTTCCCTTCCTCTCTCTCTGCCTGCTTCTCTGCCTACTTGTAATCTCTGTCTGTCAAATAAATTTTAAAAAAAAAGAAACTATTTAAAACTTCTAGGCCTCAACAGGTGGACAGATATTCTTACCTGCTTTCAATAAGTGTACGTGCTGTTGTTGCACCTTTTAAGAAAATAATTTTCAGTGCTTGAAAAATGTTTGCATCATTTAACAGTTTGCTCAACACCTTGAAAGCCCATCTTACAGAAAAAAATTTTAAAAAGAATATTTACAAACATTTTCATAACCTTTAAAAATAATTGTGAACAATTTAGAAGAAATCTGGATGTCCAACTATAGAGAAAAATAGGAGTCAACTGTGGCATAGGCAACATGGTGGAAACATTTACCACTGCTGAAATTATGTTTCAGAAGAGTTGATGACATGAGAAAACCCCTTGTTATAATGACAAGTGAAAAATATAAAAATATAAGTTTACATAGAAGGTATGACTTCAACAGTTCTACAGAGGGAAAAAAATATAGGGGAAATTAGCTAATAAGTCAACAGTGAATGGCTCTGGATGGTGAGACAGCAGGACCCAGAGGAGAAGTTGGCAAAGAAGAGTTAAATGGTCCTAGAGAGAAAGGTGTTCACATGGGCGTGGATATAAAAACCCCTCAGAAAGATCAAGGGCGCCTGGGTGGCTCAGTGGGTTAAGCCGCTGCCTTCGGCTCAGGTCATGATCTCAGGGTCCTGGGATCGAGTCCCGCATCGGGCTCTCTGCTCAGCAGGAAGCCTGCTTCTCTCTCTCTGCCTGCCTCCATCTACTTGTGATTTCTCTCTGTCAAATAAATAAATAAAATCTTAAAAAAAAAAAACCCTCAGAAAGATCCAAATAGTCTTAGAAAGCACAATATCATCCATATGACAGACATAGGAAATGTGACATCAAAGAAAATGGCATCTTTAGCAGCTTTTGGACAGTTAAGGCTCAGAGAGCCTTGCCTTGTGGGAAGAACTTGATGCTGAGATAGTGTTTGTCAAACTGTGTTCCATAGAATCCCTGAGTTCTGTATGAGTATTTTTAGAAAGGCCATAAGCTTCTGATTCAAATTTCTCTGGTGTCTACATTGCCATAAAAACTACAATTAACCCCATTAACCCCAGTTTCAAATGTCTGTGTTTACCAAAGTGTGCTGTTTGATTAACTTATATAAGAAGTAAATGTTAAATGTTATAAAGCTGAATGTGTGAAATAAATCCATTCTGAGAAAATGCTGGTCTTACCTATCTTGCATATTGGGGTTAATGACAATTTTGTTAGGGGGAAAAAAAAAGGTTCTGCTGTTTAAAAACAAAAGTGGAAACTACTGCCATCTGGGTCCCCTGGGTCCCCAGGGCTGTGCACTGTACAAAAGTGGTAGATGTTGAGTCAAGGCCCACATTATGAATGCTAATGAGTCTGGGAGTTATCTTGACGGCAACAGAGAATCACTGATGCATTTTTAACCCGAGGTGTTACATGTTCTTATTTATATTTTAAAACAGATTTTTGGTAGCTGACTTCTCTATTTCATAGGGTTTCACGGTGAAGTAAGGAAAGAAAAAAGAAATACATGAAAAGTATTTAGAAAAGTGACTATCACATAGTAAGTGTCCAACAATGTTTATGTTTATGATTATTACTGTTACTACCATGATGACTTTTCCAGGGAATACAGGAATAGAGGAAGTATGTGTGTAGGGAGAATCTTTCTCTACCTATACTTCCAACAGACAATTTGAGATTTAGAAACCTTTGGGAGCAGTAAATCTTCAACTTTTTTAACTCATTAGAAAAATGGATGGAAAATGCAACCTCTCCTTGAATAAAGTCACCTACACACAAAATATTGCACACAATTTTGTGAATTGGAAAAGGGTCCTTTAAAGCCCCTTTAGTGTAAGCTCTAGACTTCCTGGGGTCCCCGTTGGGACAGGGAGGGAGCTGCAGTTCCTATGGACAGTGTCTGCAGGGCACTACAGTAAATGTGGTGATGGAACCCACACACATTTAGAGTTTTAAAATAGCCACTAGCCCCATGCAGCCAACATTCACCGAGTAAAACTGTGTGTCATGTCCAGACCTATGTTGAACATTATGGAAAATGCAAAAATCTATGAGACAAGACCATAGAAGTCAAGATCTCACATTCTGTGGTGGAGAAGTATTAACCGATGCTCGAAGTTCAGAGGCACAGGGCCAAGAGCCAGCTTGTTGGAAGTGGCACCTCGGTGGCTACACTCATTATTCTAAAGCTAATGGTGAATTAAAGACATATTGACTGAGCTGCTGCAACTGATAAAAGCATCCAGCAAGGTGCCATTAAGGGACTCAACAACAATGTAATGGTGGGGAAGACATTCCCAGAAAGGTATAATGACACAGCTGGAAAGCCATTAGTTACTAATGCCACTTCCAGATATCAATTATGAAATTCTGTATAAGAAAATACTTGGGGGGCACCTGGATGGCTCAGTCAGTTAAGCATCTGCCTTTAACTCAGGTCATGATCCCAGGGTCCTGGGATCAAGCCCCACGTTGGGGTCCCCTCTTTCTTGCTATTTCTCCCCCTCCCCAAATAAATAAGAAAAATCTTTTTTAAAAAGAAAGAAAACACTTGGCATATAATAGCACATAAGATTATATCTGATTTGTTACAGAGAACAACATATACCTTTGAAAAGGTTTTTTTTTTAATCTCTTATGTTTTCAGGTAAGAAAAGTGGCTAATTACCAGCAGAAACTGCTGAGTGAAAATTCATAGCATGATACATGCCTGTTGGGTAAATATTGCCAATAAAAAAATTAATGGAAATGCAAAATTGTACATGGTATTGTGCTGATTGATAAGACTGTGGCTCTGGCTTAAAGTAATTTGATTAATTCCCAACGTAATTTGTGGAAACTCCCTCTTCAATGTAAAGCTACATTTAATCTAAAGAAAATTAAGCAGCCAAAGTCTCTGCCTTCTAAGTATTAATGCATTTACTCATTCACTCAACAACTATTTACTGAGAGTGCTCTGTGTCAGGCATGGTCCTGGGTACCAGGAAACATTGTCAACAATACTGTCAAGGTCCCTGTACTCCTGAAAAATATAGCTCGAATAAATAATGATCAACTGTGATAAGTGCTGTGAAGGAAAAAACCTGGGGTAGATAATAACAGACTGAAGAGCTTTTAGGATAAGGTGGTCAAGGGAAAGCCTTTGAGGGGTTAATACAAAGACTGGAACTGTAATGTGGCCAGCCTTGAAAAGGCGATCAGGGGAAGAAGGAGTGGAATTTTTTAGCAGGTAGGCATCTGAACCCCTTTTAAGGCCTTCTCACTATGTGAGTCTTGGTGAGATGCAGACTTCTCCAAAGCCCACTAACTCACTTTCCTAGTCTTCCCTGCATTTGGGTTTAGGTGCTTGACCCAGGCTTTGACAAACAGAGTTACCTGCCCAAGGCAGTGAATCAGGAGCCACTGATACCACTGAAGCAGAGCCAAGAATTTCTTTTGGTGGCAATGTCTATAGTAGCAACATGAAGTTTCTGGAGCAATGATTCCAGGATTCCTTTGTGTAAGAGAACTTTGCCTTCAGAGGCAAAGGCAACAGAGTCCTCTTCAGACTAGTTCTGAGCATGACATTGCCTGCAGGTCTGTTTGTCTGCCTTTGCTTTGTTTCTTATTCTCCAACCTGGTACTACAGACTTCCTGGAAATTCTGTGAACCACTCAATATACTCCAGCGCATTTCTCTTAGGTTTAAACCAGCTAGGGTACATTTCTGGGGAGTCCATCTAAGTATCCCAATGGATGGGGAGAGGGGTGGAGAGAATGTATGGGAGCACACTGCAGTGCTGAAGAACATTGCAAGTACAGGCATGTATAAAAGCCTGAAAATGGGAGGGCAGGTGAGAGAGAGCTTCGGAGTATTTGAGGAAATGAGAATAAACTGAAGAGGTTGGCATTAGTGAGAAAGGTAGCAAGCAGAGAAGATGGATACAGCTGGGGAGCCAGTCAAGAACCAGAGCAGGGAGGTCAGGAAAGTGACAGATGTAGCCTTTTTTCAGGGAGATGTAACTAGCTCTCGTGTCCTAATCAGATGTGTGTCTACTGGGTCAGCAGGACCCTAAGGGAGGGGTGAAGGGTTTTGGTGGGGTAGTTGCCACTCTGCTGTACAAGTTATTCCAACCACACTCTACTCAGAAGGCTGAGGCTAGGCTTGCAATTTCCAACCCAATGATCTCTCTGTCTCTCCTTTGAAGAACCCAGGCAGTCATCTCTAAAGGTATTAATAGTATTAATTTGGGGGCACCTGGGTGGCTCAGATGGTTAAGCATCTGCCTTTGGCTTGGGTCATGATCCTGGGGTCCTGGGATTGACTCCCATTGATGAAGTTCTAGAACCTAGGTGAGGTTCGGTGGGCTGAGGTCCGGAGCCGATGACCAAGAAAGAATTCTTGAGACATCTTTGGTGCAAAATGGTGGTTTATTAAAGCACGGGGACAGGACCCATGGGCAGGCAAAGATGCAGCCGCCCCGAGCCTGTGAGGAGTGTCTGGTTATATACACAGGAGTTGGGTAGGTGAGGACAAAGGGGTGTTCAGAAGAGCTATTGCCCTCATCACCATGTTGGGCTCTCTGCTCAGCAGGGAGTCTGCTTCTCACTCCCTCTCTGCTCCCCCCTGCTTGTGCTCTCTTGCTTTCTCTGTCAATAAATAAATAAAAATAAAATCATTTTAAAATAGTATTAATTTGGTTAGATGTTTTTGAGGCTTTGTTCTATCTACCACTAGACAGCTAACTCTCTGAGGGCACAGTGCAGGAGAGAGGGGATTATGATATGCTTTGGACTAAGATAGAGCTGGATTTTTTTTTTTTTTTGGTCCTGTCAGTTACAAATTATATGCTCTCAGACAAAATTGCTTCACCTCTCTGAACCACAGTTTTCTCGTCTGAAAAATGAGGATATTAGTACCTAGTTGAAGTTTATACACACTGTAAATGACCACACAGTGCCCACAACATAGTACAAACTCTGTCAATCACACAGTAGGTACTCTAGAAACATTAGCTCCTTTACTCCTTAGTATTTCAGTGAACTGAACAGGATCTTCAGCAGCTAGGAAAACAATATAAAATCCTTGCTTTTTATACTTACTTTATTATGAAATGCTAATTTAAAATAGATTATACTGCTTTCTTAGTTCAGAATTTAATCTTTAAAATTTCCTTTTTTTTTTTTTAAAGATTTTATTTATATCTGACAGAGAGAACACAAGCAGAGGGAGCTGCAGGCAAAAGGAGAAGCAGGCTCCTAAGGAGCCTGACATGAGGCTCCATCCCAGGAACCTGGGATCATGATCTGAGGCAAAGGCAGATGCTCAACCAACTGAGCCACCCAGGCATCCCGAAAATTTTCTTCTTCTTAAAAATTTCTTTTTTCTGGAAAATTCTCCTAGAGCTTTATTGCCATTCATTCAGTTCACTCCAGCAAAGTTACTTAAAATTTTTTTCAACATTTTCCCCCTTCAAGTATCCCTAAAGAAATACTATAGAGTATAATTAAAACCCTGTATCCAAGGTAGATTTGTTATCCTGAGAAACAGAGAGAGATTATTATTCAAGTCCTGACTGTCTTAACCAAAGTATTCCCTTATATAATATTTCCTAACCTTGAGTCTTTTTCATTTTAAGAACTTGAAACTGTATATGCTCTATGAGTGAATCATAAGAGGCTAATAACTTAAAAACATTACAAAACAAAAACCCTAGAGCTCCCCAAGCCCATTGCTTTGCTGACTTGCTTAAACAATCTAATCTAATGAACTGAGTGTCTTTTAGAATTCTTTTCTTTCCTCCTTGGCCCCTAATCCTTTAATACATTTACTGACCTCTGTCTTCTTCTGATTTTTTTCTCCTGTTTCCTTGGATTTTGGCGTAGTTTCTCTTTTCAAGTCTGGAGTATGCAAAGGGAAAAAACGTTGTTCTGTCAATGCATGACGCATCTCTTCAAATGGCATATGTGACAAAGCAGTCAGGATGAAGGATTCATTTTTCTCTGTCCTCTATTTACTGTAACCCAGAAGAACTTGCAACCAGGGAGAGGCCATACAAGAAATGTCTTGATTTACATAATGGAGTTTGTAAATGTTTACAATGTCATTGTTTAATGTCATTTTTGAAAACCCACACTCCTCTTTTTAAAAAACTCCATACTCTTGGCACTGTAGTAGGACTCCTGGCACTGAGGGTACCTACTAGCCCTGGCAACTGGAGCCAGTGAAAACACTACTGCAACTTCCTACAGAGGGAAGGGAAGAAGCTTTTGTTGATGCTAAGGCCAAATGTGAGAAATAATTAACAACTGAAGAATATTCTTATAGGATAATCAGGCCCTTGTAGTCATTTCTTGGTACGTTTGCCTTGGACTTCTAATCACTAACAACAGTTCAGATTCTCAGAGGAACAATTCTATGTCTGGTGAATACTTGCAGGCGAAACAACTGGAGATGCTTATTGCAAAGAAAAGCAAAAACATAGGGAAATCTATCCATAGCATGGGAAAGGGATGACCAGGAGAGCTGCTTTTTTTTTTTTTTTTTTGCATTGCTTTTGAGGTAGAATTGTTTTAGGAGGATTTAATCAAGGTGACTTTGAAAGTCTTGCCTTATCCTCATGGGTAGGGTTAATCTTGTTTAATAGGGAGGAGTCGATGCTCAGTTCTGCTCTTTGGTGTAAGTTTGCATCCAAATACATGCTTTCTAGAGCTCCAAGACCAAACTCTACTTCATGAGAGGAAATCAAATATCTGAATCAACAGATTACTTTAGGGGATTAGAACAATTGTTCTGTCTCTGTTTAACTTTAGTATTTATCTTTTTAGTATTCAGGTGGCATGCATCAATGGCTCAGAGAGAACATGTTTTCATGAAGAGATTTGAACACACTTGATCACGTACTTAAAACTCAACTGGGGAGTGGGGGGGGTTCCCTGGGTGGCTCAGTTGGTTAAGCATCTGCCTTCAGCTCAGTCAAGACTCAAGGGTGTTGGGATCGAGCCCCACATTGGTCTCCCTGCTCAGCAGGGAGCCTGCTTCTCCCTCTCCTGTTCCCCCTGCTTGTGTTCTCTGTCAAATAAATAAATAAAAATAAATAAAAGTCAACCAGGATAATGTGCATCATGCCAGATACTCTCAGTGTACAGACTTCTCCCCAGCACCCCAATAGGCGGGCTAGGTCAGTCCAGGTGTGTGTCTTTGTGTCCCTGCATGTTCAGTGGTGCATAGGAATGGATGGAGTTAAGTAATTTGCTTTCAACTTAAAAGGCTGAGGTCCATGCTCAGCCATACTTTAAAAAGTGATTGCTACTTTAAATGGAATATTCTGGAATACAATTAAAACAGAGCACAACACCCTAAATTCCATTTAAATTCACTTCTGATGAATATGTAAGACTCTTATGAAGAGGCAGTTGTCTTTCTCTGTTTTTTATCTTTCCTTTACAACTATCAGATCATTGAAATTAACCCATCCAGACATCAGACTTAAGGCATCTTACATGTGCCTTGCATCTCGTATATGTTCAATGAATGTTTGTCACTACACGTTCATGTCTCTGGATTTCCTTTAGTCTTTTATACAAACTACACAATTTAAGCTTGTAATAATGACATAATCCTACTTGATGAAACTGCTATTTGTGTTACCTTATCTCTTGGTATTAGTTCCTCATGGCTGGTATAACAAATTGCACAAACTTAGTGGCTTAGAAAAACATAAATTGGGGCACCTGGGTGGCTCAGTGGGTTAAAGCCTCTGCCTTCGGCTCAGGTCATAATGCCCGGGTCCTGGAATCAAGCCCCACATCAGGCTCTCTGCTTGGCGGGGAGCCTGCTTCCTCCTCTCTCTCTGCCTGCCTCTATGCCTACTTGTGATTTCTATCTGTCAAATACATAAATAAATAAAATCTTTTAAAAATAAACTGTTTTTAAAAAAAGAAAAAGATAAATTTATTATTTTACTGTTTCATAGTTGAGGGGTCTGAAATGGGTTTCACCGGGTGAAAACGATTGGCAAGGCTCTAGTCCTTTCTGTGGGGGGTAGGGGGAAATCTGTTTTTCTGTCTTTTCCAGATTCTTGAGATTACCTGTATCCCTTTGATCACAGCCACCTTTCACCTTCAAAATTAACAATGGCCAGCCAAATCACGTTACATCATTCTGACACTCTTTCTGCCTCTTACTTCCATATTTAAGGACCCTTGTGATTTCATTGAAGCCATCTGAAGCATTATCATCATCATCATCATCACCACCATCTCCTTTTAGGCCAGCTGAGGAGCAACCTTAATTTCATCTGCACCTTAATTCCCTTTTGCTATGAACAATATATTCATGAACTCTGATAGTTAGGATGTGAAAATCTTTGGAAGGCCATTACTGGTGTCACATTTTTCTATTTCTCACGACAACAAGAATAGGTTAGATTGTGTTTTGGTTGGTTATTGAACTAACACAGTAAAAGTCTCCAAGGTGATCTATGGAGTTTCGGTGGTCTTTGATGTTCAGATATTATGCCAGTTGCATTAGAATTCAAGTATGAAAAATAGGGACTTAAAAAACCCAAAGAAATAGTTTCCATTGCCTGTACAAGTTTATAATATTTGAAAAAAAAAAGAAGAAAAAAAGAAATTTTGTGACAGTGTCTGCAAAAACATGTGAGTAAGCCAAGAAAAAAGACACAGGGTCTGTGAAACAGAGAAGGCAATGTAGGATGTGGGAGGAGGGAATTCTCAACATTTAACAGGCATTTAACACAACCAAACCAGATGGGAGCTGGCCAACGTGGAACTCCAGTAGGATATCAGTAAAACAATTAAAATGGAACTGCTAGATTACTTGATGCTAAATGAACTGGAAGGATGTTTATACTTCTTTCAGAGAGTCTGGGGATGAATCCCCAAAACTTACACAAATGAAAATCTGAGGCAATTATTGCCAGAAAAAAAAAACAATGTACCATAAAGCAAATGTATTTATGGTATACTGTGTAGTCTTCTGTGCATATTGTTAATAGCATGATAATAATGTAAACATTGAATACTGATTGAATGAAATTATGTTATAACTCCATAGGAAGATGAAGAAGAGATGAAGGAGAGACTATGATGGTAAGAAACAAATTCTCATTTTCCATAGCAGATAGATAAAATCTAAAACTGAAGAAATAGTGGCCTAAGAATATTATTTGAAACAAGGATAAATAGGGGCACTGGGCGGCTCAGTTGGTTAAGGATCCAACTCTTGATTTCAGCTCAGGTCATTATCTCAGGGTCCTGAGATCGAGCCCCGCATTGGGCTCTGTGCTGAATATGAAGCCTACTTAGAATTCTCTCTCTCCCTCTCCCTTTACCAGCTCATGTGTGTACACTATCTCTTTCTCAAAACTTTTAAAAACAAAAACAAAAACAAAAAAGAGAGAAAGATAAACAGGTAATAAAAGAGCAGATATTATCAGTAGGGAAATTTGTGGTACAGCCCTTATACTATTATTTGACTGTTTAAATTACATATGTGCATTAATTAAAAATTAAAACAAAAATTTGTCCACATTTTGAAAAATTTTTAAAAATGCAGGCATCGCTTACAAAGGTAAAAATCCCAATATATGACTCTCTCTGTCTTTCTCTCCTATGGCAAGTAGTAGTGCACAGGAACGTTCATTCTAACCAAAGTGATATTTGTTTTGTTCCTTGATTCTAAAAATTGAAACACTCCAGAATGATTTAGCCAATTGACAAAGCAATGAGATGGGCCAGGTAAAGGTCCTGGTGGTGTCCGTACAGAGTGATGAGAAAGACTGGACTGGGATGGCAAGTTACTTCAGGAAGAATTTAACAGAGATGAAGATGGTATCAACAAGGAAAAAGTCTTGCTTATGTTTCCGTCAAACAAAACTGTTCTCAGTTGCCTGAGTGTGCCATGTTTTCTTTCTAGTCAGTTCTTCACATGCATTTATGAACCAACCATAACTAGTTTCATCACTGCTGATATTATCTTACATATCAGAAGATGCTGAGGACCAATGCATGTATTATGAACCCTTTTACCTTATGTGTGGGGACTGTCCATGTTTACGTGGTGCGGGGTTGTTGTTTTTTTTTTTAAGATTTTATTTATTTGACAGAGATCACAAGTAGGCAGAGAGGCTGGCAGAGAGAGAGAGGGGGAAGCAGGCTCCCCACCTAGCAGAGAGCCTAACACAGGACTCCATCCCAGGACCCCGGGATCATGACCTGAGCCGAAAGTAGGGGTCCAACCCATTGAACCACCCAGGCGCCCCCCTGGTGAGGTTTAATAATTCTCAGAGTGACCTGTTCAGAGGAGATAACTCAGTTCAACTCAGCTTTAGCAAAACCTCCTCCCTCTGTTCTGCTATCTTATTTTTTTCATCTCTCCACCTTCCGATCTAATCATGATAAGCATTGGCTGGCCAACAATTTAAGCGGCAGTGAAACAAGATTTTGGAAATTAGAACTGTCTCAGGAATTTAGCAAATACGGTTATCCCAGCTTCTTGATTGTGTGAATTTTTTTTCTTAGGTACCAAGGTTGTTGGGTGAGATACTAGATTTACAGGTTAGTTTTCTTCTACTTGTTTTCTGGGTTAATTAAGAGTCCCTAAACTTTGTTACACATTTTCCCCCTAAGTTTGATTAGTAGGGTTTGATTAGTTGGTTCCAGGAAGAGGTGTCAGAACTGGAGCAATCAGTCCAAGCCAAGCCAGGCAAAGAAAGATGTGGAGGCAGCCTGAGGCAAAGCAACAGCGTCCAGGACCAAACAATGACAGTGGCTCCATCCTACTATAGCTCATTCATTCAGCCAGTACTTACTGAGCATCCTAGTGTCTGGCACTATTCTTGCTGCTGGGGCCACATCTGCAGTGTCACAATTCTGCCTGACTGTATCTTTTTCAGATGCAGCCCTGCAAATGGAAAAGAATACAGTTAAAATTTCTATCCCCTAATAAAGATCCAACCCAGAGTTCTTACCTGGCTGCATTTGACCGCAAGTTTCATGGGAAACAGGCTTTCCCATGAAATCTCCAGTGTTCCCAGCTTCTGATGCCTTAGGGGGAACGAGCTTCATTTCCCCTGTAGTAGTTCGACTTCTTCAGACTGTTCGCCCACCCTACCACCTCCTGAGGAAAGAACTAGACTCCATGAAAAGCCACAGCTACTCGTAGTAGAAATCAGTCCCTAATGATATTACACTTGCACAAATTGAAATGGGGTTAAAAGCTCAGATTGTGGATTCTTAGATTTCTTGCTAAGCTGGAAGCTTTTATGGGCTCACTTTAAATTGAGAGGCAGAGTTTAGACCCTTTTGTTATTTAAGAGACTGAGCAAATTAGCAAGTCCGAAGCAAATCTTTTTTGATTACTGAACTATTACAAATGCCTCCTGGCCAAAGAATAACCTCTCTCCAAAGGGAAATGTTCAGTGGGACCTTTTGCTTAAATTCATAAACTCTGTTAAAGCAAATCTCTCACATTTCCATTAAGTCAGTAAATTACTTCCAGGGGAAGAGGATAAAATGCCAACGATAAAATGGCTGGACTATATTAATGATGGGAGGTGGGACTGCAAAGGTAGAAGAATTGATGCTACATTTACGGTGCAGAGAATTTCAGGCTCTTTCACGTGCTGGGCTAAATGTAAATGATGTCACCTTCTCCTCCCCTAGCGAGAGACAAAGTTATCAGGCTGCAGAAGCTTCACTGAATGCGTTGTGTGGCTGACATTAAAATGGCTACAAGGTTATTTCTTTCCATATCTATTCCCTTGGAAATTTTTTTCAAGATTTTATTGTAGATGGGAAAAATGCATAATGCTACAGGAAACAAAGCCCTAGACACATTCTTGCTACTGGATTATTGCCATTCTATCTCAATGCTGATTGAAATCCAAGACTTGGTATCAAAGCCTTAATGAGATGCTGGCAAATATCTTTCTGCCCCACTGGAAATGTAATCTTTCTATTGAACATTTTGTCCCAGTGAATTTCATCTGCAACAGCATTTTGCATTTGAATCAGAGAGGTCAGTGCTTGATAGCAGACCATGTGGTGCTGGCTCTGTTCGCTTTGGGATGAAATTGATCCCCGAAGGTGTTCAAAGTACAGCAGCGAGTCATTATATATAATTAGCTCATTGTTTCATTCAGATGATTAAAGTCATAACTGCTGCTCAATTTGTTGTGTTTCTAAAAATCAGATTTTCCTATCAAAATGACTTACCACTTCCCATGTCCACAACGCTCCCAAATATAGGAATTAGTATACTGTCTCTAAAATGTATCTTCTATGTTCAAATTAATTTACTTAAGGAAACTCATGTATGTCATAACAGTTGTCCCTAAAAGGTTCATATTTTTCTACATTTTTCTCAGTTTTATTTGAATGAAGTAGCTCATGCTGTGAACTTAGGCTAAAATTTAAAGTTAAAACACTATGTTTATTGTCTAACCATTAGCGACTCCTGAGCCTTTGAACTGAGTTAATTACCAAGCAAAGTGCTAAATTGTATTCTTATTTGCTAAGGTTGAAATAGCAGAAAAGGGAGCATCCAGCTAGTTGTCTTCTATACAGATTACAAGCAATAACAAAACACACTTGCAAATATTTGGCTTGGGAATCAATTTAGTCCATATCTGTAAGCAATAAAGCCTATTTCTAGAGTAAATGAGCAATAAAGCATATTTCTAGAGTAAATGTTAGATATGTGTGTGCATGTGTGCATATGCATATACATATATATTACATACATTATGTGTGTGTATGTATATACATGTTTTTACAGTAAATGTTTGCCACCAAAATATAAAAATTGTTGCTTTTCCTGCTGAGCTAACATCAAAAGATTAAGCATTTAACTGCTATGTGGGCATGGCTTTTACAAGTAAATTTGCACATCAAAAAGGCCTAGCATATTCCCTTTTAAATTCACTTAATTTAAATAGTGACAGCTTACTGTTCTATGCAATATGATCAATTTAATTAAAAAATGAATAGAATTACTAAAGAGATTTGCCTATATTAACAGACCAAAAGATTGGGCTACAAACCCAGTTATTGGGATTCTGAGTATAGAAGAAATTCAAGAAAATGATCCATTAGTAAATAAAAGAATTTTAACTTTGAGTAAAAATAAGACCTATGACAATTGGTTATGAATCTGTTAAATACAGAGAAAAAAGTGAAAATTTTGGTATGATTATTTAGTAGGCCAACTATTTTCTCTAAGTAGAAAATTAATTCATAAAAACATTTATTTATTTATTTATTTTAAAGATTTTATTTATTTATTTGACAGGCAGAGACCACAAGTAGGCAGAGAGGCAGGCGGTGGGGGGGGGGGGAAGCAGGATACCTGCTGAGCAGAGAGCCCGATGCGGGGCTCTATCCCAGGACCCTGGGATCATGACCTGAGCAGAAGACAGAGGCTTTAACCCACTGAGCCACCCAGGCGCCCAATTCATAAAAATATTTAAATGTGCTTGCTGGATTATACAATCTATGTTTAAAAACTTAACATTGTACAAACACTTTGAACCAGCAATTCCACTTTTCAGAAACTATACTAAGGAAATTAGGAATTTAAAAAGGAGGTATAAAGGAATTTAGTTACAATTGTTATAGTGCTATTAATTATAAAAACAAAAACATTGGAAAAGCCCAACAATCTCACACTAATGGTTTAATTATGCACATTTAATATAAGGCATATAGAGCCTACATAATAGAATACTATGTATTATTAAAATTACATTGTAGAAATTTAATTGCAGAATTATTGATATGGAAATATATTTATAATGTTATACTGCCTTAAAAAATGCAGTTTATATGAGTATATATGTATGGTCCCACATATGTGAATATACGTATGGATGCATATGTGTGTATTTTCGGGAAAAGTGGCCGCCAAGATAAAGTGTGATTTCTAAGTGGTGGGTTATGTGTGCTTTTTTCATTTTCATTTTGTTTCTCTTTTTTTGATTTGCACATTTAAAAAATCACAACAGGAATGAATTGCTCCATGGTGCCAGAAGCATTATGTATTGTTCCAGCCACAATTAAACCTGGCTTTGACATTATCCTCTTAAAACCAAGGGAATCCAATCAGTAATTCTCTGACCCCCCTCCTTTTCTTGAGATTATAAAAGAACCCCGAGGACATTGGAGAAGGGCCTCTGCTGTGGAGTTCTTTGTGGTTGGTTCTCCTGATTCTCCTCACCAATGTAGCATGTTCCTTTTTTTTTTTTTTTTTTAATAAATTACCTTGTTATGCCTTTTGTTTTCAAAAGTGTGCTTGATGTCTTTTTTTGAAGCTATTGACATTTAGACATTATTTAAAAAATTTATAACAACAACAAACTATTCTTAATAGTTTCAGGCAATAAATGGTACCAATGAAAATACAATCCTTATCCCCAAGAAACATAATTAAATTAGCTATTTTTTACTGCTTCTTGGAGAAAGGTGAAAAGCAGGTCTATAGACAGGAGAGATTTGCTCAGGGTAGTCCGTTACATGTCTCCCTCAGCTCCCACCACCTCCCACGTTCACCCTCTCCAACCCTTGCCACTAACGCAATGCTGGGCATTTTGATCGTCAGTTGGACCAAACAACATTAGATTGAAATCCTTCTCCAGCTGAATGGACTAGACTGAATGCTAGGAGATCACTGGACAGGCTGCAGTTGGCCTATGACTGACCGTGAACAGCTCCTTGAAAACAAACCAAACAATCCTATGTTGTTTCTTGGTGGCTGGCTCCAAAGGATTTGTTTCTGTAAGACCTGAAGGAGGAAGGAACCTTTACACCAAAGGTCCCTAACATCGACAGCACCCACCAGACTCAAAAGGGCTGCAGAGACAAGCAGACTGAAGCCCAGAAAACCTGACAGAATAAAGACAGTCCTAGTAACAGTCTGTTGGGCACCTGGCAGTTACATTTGAGTCCTATCCTTGTCACACTACTGTGTCCTTTCAGAAAGAGCACAATTTAATTGGATACAGGTTGCTTAGTTCATGGTTTGGGTTTTAGATATTTAGTTGAGATTAGCAAATGAGACCCCTAATAATGGCTGTCCAGCATGTAATGGATTGCTTTACAAGCAAGAAGTGGTCAATTGCCCTCCATCTTCACTAAAGGCAGGTTGAGAGCCTGAATTACAGCCTGAGAAAGTTCAATTGCCATTTCAAAGAGCCAGTCACTTAGGTATTGATTACCTGCGTTTCTCCTCAGTGTTAAAATCTACTCTTTATTAAGCACTTACAATGCATTAGGTTTTGTGCATTTCACACGCTTTGTTTCTCCACTAAGTCTGTACAATGACTGTATGGTAGGTCTTACATCCCCCAAAGCACAGGTGAAAGAACGGATTTTTTAAGATTTTTTCATGTTTACATAGGACATAGTTAAATGATGGATCCAGGTATGTCTTATTTCAGAACTTTACCCTTAACTGCTACTTTTAAACCATTTAGGATGCTTTTGGCTCTAAGACACAGAAAAAGCCCAACTCTAGTTGCCTTCAACGGTAAACAAAAAATGCCATAACTAACATAACCAGAGGTCAGAGGGAACGTAACTCCCCTGGGGCCCAGTTCCTCTTCACAGAGATTCCCTTGGCTCTGCCCAGCCTCACTTCCTTTGTTTTGGCCTCATTCCCAGGCTGATCCCCGATGGCTCATGAGCCCAGGCATCATAATCAGACACAACAACAACCAGAGCAAGAGAGGGACTGTGTATTTTTTGTCTCTCTTTTGAGAATAAAATGAGGAGATCTTTCCTGGAAAGCTTCTCCTCCCCTAGAAGAATTTCTCTCGTGTCTATTTTACCAAGAATAGGTCACATCTATAGTCTTCAAGTACTTCCTGAGAAGAGGAATAGGATTACAACAGATTCATCATCTGGGGTGAAACAGATTCTAATGACTTGGGAGCTTGGACCACTCTACCGCAACTGTTATTAATTAACTGGATTCACAGACAAATTTTAGACCTACCACTAGCAATGTCATGAACTTTGGATATTAGCACTACCCCAAGCTTTAGCTTATTTCCTATCTTAGTTTTCTCACCTTCTTAGCTTTTTTAAAATATTGGAATATGTGTTTTATTATAAATGACACAAATCTTTTTTAGAATGAGGTGGAGTAAAACCAATAATGATTAGCTACTTCAGCACTTAAATTTAAAAATAGTGCAAACTAACCTGTTTCATTATCTGTAAACTTCTTCAATGGAACAGGGCTAGTACAAATTATATGCATACATATGAAATTCCTGATCTATTCTGCAAGGCTGGGTTATGTGTTTAGGAGGAACTCCCTGATAGTGATCATTGCTAAGCCTAGGATCTGACATCTCTAGAGGTCTCTACGTATGCATAAGATTAAAACCCTACACCTCTGGCTGGAATAGTTTTGCTGGATGAAGAGGGCTCAATCAGTTAATTATTTATTCAAACTTATCTCTTGGGGTGCCTGGGTGGCTCAGTCAGTTAAGTGTCTGCCTCCAGCTCAGGTCATGATCCCATGGTCCTGGGATCGAGTCGGGTTCCCTGATTGGGAGGGAGTTTGCTTCTTCCTCTCCCTCTGCATCCCTTTCCATTTGTGTTCTCTCTCACTCACTCTCTCTCAAATAAATAAAATAAACCTTTAAAAAAAAAACCACCTCTTATTTTTCTAGACACTGAGCAGGGTAGGAAAGTATGAGTTCAGATTCTGTCCAAAAGAACTTTACGAACTGGATGGGGAGACAACAAGCCCTACGTAAAACAATCGAAGTCATACACTACATGATTCAGGCAACTGTGGCATGAGCTCTCACTTCTTCCGTTGGCAGTGAAAGGGTGTTGGGCTGCATATAATGTTTTGTTCTGACAGTGCCTTGAGATTCTATAATCTTACAATGCTTCTGTGAATCTGTCATTATTTCCTCTTTCCATGTTTCTATATTGAGATTTTAAAAGGTCAAGAAATGGACCTAAAACAGTATGGAAAGTCTTGAAAAACAAACAGACTAGTCTAGAATCAACACAGACTCTGCGAGATCAGGACGTTCAGCTGATGGATTTTTCAGGTGCTTTTGTTAGGGGAAAAGTGAAAATCACAGCAAAAGCAGCTTATGTCAGGTTGGGATTTATTCAAAACAGAAGAGACCTTCCAGGTCAAGTTGTGAGGTCTTCTCCTAAGCCCTCAGTATCTGCAACTAACAAATGAGGCCCCAGGATGGAGCTCAGCTTTAGGCACTGAGAGATCCTGATCTACCAAAGAAAGATTCAAATATGTTCACTGTGACATACTTAAGAAAGAAAGCACCAGGCATGCAGTAGGTGATCAGTAAATATTTGTTGATGTAATTGAATAAATTGAGTGAGTGAATTGATAAATGAGTGGAAAAATGAATGAATGATTTTCATCAAAGTGTTTCAGGCTGGGTTCCCTGTTAAGCAGACTCAGGAGAAAGAGAAGTAGGAGGGAGAAGGGGATGTGGGTAGAGAAGGAGGAGGAAGAGGAGGAGGAAGGGAAGATGGAACAGAAAGAGAAGGAAGAGGATGAGGAAGAGGAGGATGATCGACAGAAAAGTTGAGCTCTGGTATAGTCTGAAATGAAGACCTCACCTCACCACAGTGGGGCTCTGGAGCTGGAGTGTTTTTGCAGTGTTGTTCCAAGCTGGCCCAAGAAGGCCTGGTCTCTACAGCTCCTTTGATCACTTTGATCCACTTTATATAAACTTTTTTTAAAGGAATTTATTTATTTACTTAACAGAGAGAGAGAGATCACAAATAGGCAGAGAGGCAGGCAAAGAGAGAGGGGGAAGCAGGCTCCCCACTGAGCAGAGAGCCTGATGTGGGGCTCAATCCCAGGACTCTGAGATCATGATCTGAAACAAAGGCAGAAGCTTAACCCACTGAGCCACCCAGGTGCCCCTATATCCACTTTCTTATGGGCTGTCCATAGAAGGAAGCCTTAGGCAAAGCAGATTCCCCAAAGAGGCAATCCCCAATGAAGGCTGACAGGAGAGACTGCCTTCTGGTAACCATAGCAGTAGTTGGAGAAATAAGTCTGCAGCAGATTGAATAGTGATCACCAGAAAGAGATATCCACATCCTAACTCCCACAACCTATGAATTTGACCTCTTTTGAAAAAAAGAGACTTGGGGTGCCTGGGTGGCTCAGTGGGTTAGGCCTCTGCCTTCGGCTCGGGTCGTGATCTCGGGGCCCTAGGATCAAGTCCCGCATCGGGCTCTCTGCTCGGCAGGGAGCCTGCTTCCCTCTCTCTCTCTCTGCCTGCCTCTCCATCTACTTGTGATTTCTCTCTGTCAAATAAATAAATAAAATCTTAAAAAAAAAAAGAAAGAAAAAAAGAAACTTTGCAGATGTAATTAAGTTGAAGATCTCACAATTTGATCATCCTGGCCTACGCAAATGGCCCCTAAATCCATGACAAGTGTCCTTATAAGAAACAGAAGAGAAGACAAAGAGACACAGGAAAGAAGGCCAGGAGAAGACAGAGGCTGGAGTTCTCCAACCCAAAACCAAGAACCACCTGGAGCCACAAGAAGTTAGAAGAAACAAGGATTCTACAGTTGAGTCTTTGGAAGGAGTGAGGTCCTGCTTCACTTGGATTTCAGACTTCTGGTCTCCAAAACTGGGAGAAAATAAGTTTCTGTTGTTTGAAGCTACCCAGTTTATGGCATTTCCCCCCATCATTCCTAGAAAACCAACACTAAGTCCTTCTTCCTGAAGGGGTATTTGGGTAACTTATCACAGTGTCCACCAACACTAGGATTGAGAAAAATGGCATTTCTGGTTAAAATCTATGGAAACTCAGAAATCCTTTGGAACATTCCAATTCAATTAAGGTTTGGGGGAGGGCCTGCTCGCAAGAAGTGATACAAAACAGACGTTGACAATCTTAACAATCATTAAGGTCACATAGATTCTGAGGCTGGTTATCTGCTCTCAGCATAAAATGGCCTAATTAACTAGCAGGACCCTGTAGAATTCCTAGAGGGAGGCTTACTTGGCAGTCTCTCAGAGATACCTACTTTACATTCATTCTTACCTTGAAATGGTATTTTTGCTATAGTATGTCTTATTTCCAAAGAAATACTTCTTGTTCTAATATGGTAGCTGTGCATTTATAGCCTTTTTATTTAAAAAGCCAAATTATACACATTATGTGTCTGTAATTGCTTATAAACTGTGTATGGTATAATTTAATTATATTTTGAATAAGAGATTTGCATTTTTTGTAAGAGCATTTGGTATTTAGCTACAAAGTTACTAAAAAAAATCAAATTGACATGGAGGGTTTTAAAATATTTACATTTCAACTAAAATAAAGGAAAAAAAGGTCCCAGATTTTTCTTACAGAGAATTAAAGTAATCATTACCATTCAGAAATAATGATCCATCAAGAAAATTGCATTTGTGCTATCTGAAAGAAGAGAGGATATATGTCTATGAAATATAAAGCATAGAACTAAAGGTTCATAGAAAAACCTGGAAAATCATCATAGCTTATTTGTGAAAAGCCTCTTGCCCTCATGAAATTTTGATGTGTTCTTTACATAACTGAATTGTTTCCCTTCATTGTTGAGTGTCACAAGGCAGAGAGGTCTAGAATTACCGTGTTATGAATGTGACTGAATTGATTTCAAAAATATTTCAAAATAAGTAGTTATGAACAGAGGACTGAAATTCCCATTTAACAATCAGTATTATTTTAAATGACTGCAAGATTTTTTTTCACATCTAGGCAGTACTAATTGGTCACACTGAACACAAAGAAATGTTATATTTGGAAATGTTAAAAACATCAGTTAAAATATCTTGAAACTTGGGCTTCAGTACAATTTCCTTGATGCTTTTAAGTCCAAGAAGCTCTCTAAGGAAGAAGAAAGTGAATAGAGCAGGAGGGAACAAATAAAGAGAAAGGTGGAAGAGGTGTGGGTAAGGAAGACTTGGGAGTGGGATGAAAGGAATTAAATTAAAAAGCACAGAAACAAATGGGACAAGCATTCAAAGAAGAGATTTCCAGTCTTAAACTCTTCTAGATAATAGAAAATCAGAGAACACTACCTAACTCATTTTGGAAAGCAAGTATTGCCATAATACCAAAGGGCAGATAGGGGCACTCTAAGGATAAACATTTACAGGGCAATTTTTCTCATGAACATGGATATAAAAATCACAGATAAAATGTTGGGAGCCTGAATTTAGTATAAAAAAGGTAATAAACTGGGGCGCCTGGGTGGCTCAGTGGGTTGGGCCTCTGCCTTTGGCTCAGGCCATGATCCTAGGGTCCTGGGATCGAGCCCCACATTGGGCTCTCTGCTCACCAGAGAACCTGCTTCCTCCTCCCTCCTTCTCTCTCTCTCTCTGCCTGATTCTCTGCCTACTTGTGATCTTGGTCTGTCAAATAAATAAAATAAAATTATTTTTTAAAAAAGTAATAAACCATGATGCGATTAAGTTTATTTCAGGAAAGCAGAATTAGTTCAATATTAGAAAATCTTTTATCATTGTCGTATTAACAAAATGAAGGAGAAAAAGCACAAGAATGTTTTGACCAATGTAGAAAAAATGTCTGACATACAGCAAAAAGAATTCATGATTTTAAGCAATGCTTAGCAAACCAGGAATGGGAAGGACCTTTCATTCTGATAAAAAGCAGCTACCAATTACATAGAATAAACATTAAATGTGAAATATTTCCTCTCCTCTCTGAAGTCCCTCTTTTTAAAGTCATGAATGAGACAAGGATGCCCACTGTTATTACTACTTCCAGTTCAGTATTGTATTGGAGGTATAATGGGAGAAGGAAAGGAGAACAAGAAGTAAAATTGCCAATATTTTCAGGGAATATGTTTGTTTACATAGAAAATCTAAAAGAACACACAAATTATTACAAATCTAAATTGCCCCAGTCAACAGATTTCTAGAATCCACAAACAGAAAATATAATTCTAAAAATATTCATCATCTAAATATTGTATTAAAAATACCTATGAATAGATATTAAAGGAAGATAATAAATGAAAATATCAAATGAGACTTAAGTAAAAAGAAGAGAAATAATAATAGGAAGAGAGAACCAGTATTATAATGGTATAAATATTCTCCAAATTGATCTAAAAATCAATGTAATTCCAACTAAAATCCCAACAGAGCTTGGCAAGCTGATTCTAAAGTCAGGTGTAGAATAGCAAAGGTCAAGAAATACCAAGACACACAGACACACACAAAAAAAAAAAAAAAAGAAAGAAATACCAAGACACTCTAGAAGGATAACAAAATGAAGAAATCTGCTCTACCCTGATATTAAAACTTAATATAAAGTTATAGTAATTATGCCACTATGGGATTGGCATAGGGGCAAATAGAATGTAGAGTCTAGAAGTTGACCCACACATATGTGGAAACTTGCTCTAGCACAGAAGTGGTATTACAGACCACTCAGAAAAGGAGAGTTTGTCAACTAATGGTACTAGAAAACTATATGGGAAAAAAATGAAATTGGAATCTATACCTTACACCATACCCCAAATTTCAGTTTCAGTTTGCATTAAAGATTCAAATGTGAAAAGTAAAATTTTTTGTTTTTTAGAAAAAATTATGGAAGAAATATTTTATGACCCCAGGTTCTTAAACAAGATTCACAAAGTTCTAACAGAGGAAGTTTGATGAATTTTAGTACATTAAAATTAAGAACACTTGATTATTAAAGAGCCACCATTAATAAGCCAATAGGCACATGAAAAGATGCTCAGTATCACTAATCATCAGGGCAATGCAAATCAAAATCACAATGAGGTATCACCTTATACCTATCAGCTAAAATAACAAACACAAGAAATAATTAATGTAGGTGAGGATGTCAAAAAAAAGAAACTCTACTAGAATGTAAATTGGTACAACTACTATGGAAAACAGTACGGAGGTTCCTCAAAAAATTAAAAATAGAGGTACCATATGATCTGGCAATTCCTCTAGTGGTCATTTATCTGAAGAAAAAGGAAACACTAATTCCAAAACATATATGCATCCCTATGTTCATTGCAACCTTATTTACAACAGCTAAGATATGGAAACAACCCAAGTATCCATGGATACATAAGTGGATAAATAAGATTAGATAGATAGATAGATATGATATACAGATATATATATATATGTGTGTGTGTGTGTGACAAAGACAAATACTGCATGATTTCATTTATATATGAAATCTAAAAAACAAAACAAAACAAAATTCAGACTCATAGATAGAAGAGATTGGTGGTTGCCAGAGGGGGGTTGTGGGGGTGAAAATGATTAAGAATTTCCAGTTATAAAATAACTAAGCACTGAGTGTTATACACAACTGATAAATTATTGAATACTACATCTGAAACTAAGTATGTATTATGTTGGCTAACTGAATTTAAATTTTAAAAAAGGCCCCAATAACTTGCAACAAAAATAACTAAGTTGTGGGTATTTAATGTACAGCATGGAATATAGTCAATAATATTGTATTAATTTACAGATTGTAACATACTAATTGTGGTGACCATTTATCAATGTATCAATGTCAAATCACTATATCTGAAACTAATATGACACTGAATGTTAAGCATGCCTCAATAAAAAACGAAAAGACAAGTCATAATCTGGAAGAAGATATTTGTAACACACATAATGAACATATTGGCATCCAGAACATATAAAATGTTAAAAAATCAATATAAAAAGTTAAGAACAACCCAGAAGAAAAGTGAGCAGAAAGCATGAGCAGGCATTTCACAGACATGTAATATGACTGCCCCCAAAATGTATGAAAAACATGCTAATCTTAGTAGTAATCAGGGAAACACAAATTAAGATCATAAGAAGTTATCAGTTTTCGGGACGCCTGGGTGGCTCAGTGGGTTAAGCCGCTGCCTTCGGCTCTGGTCATGATCCCAGAATCCTGGGATCGAGTCCCGCATGGGCTCCTTGCTTGGCAGGGAGCCTGCTTCTCTCTCTGCCTCTGCCAGCCTCTCTGCCTGCTTGTGTGCTCTCTCTCTCTCTCTCCCTCTCCCTGACAAATAAATAAATGAAATATTTTTAAAAAAAGAAGTTATCAGTTTTCATCCTCCATATTGGCAAACATTTCAAAGTTGGAAAATATCAAATTCTGGTTAGGATATGATGCAAAAAGAACTCTCATATACTATTGGTAAACATATAAGCCAATATAACTCTTTTGGAGAAGAGTTTGCCATTATCTCATAAAAATAAAGATGGGCATCTCCTCTGATTCCATTCCCTATATGTATACCAGAAGAAATACATTCATATGTTCACCAAAAACATTGATATTTATATTATTCAAGAATTGGAAACAACTCAAATGTCCAACAAAAGAATGGATTAAAAAAAAGAATAGATACAAAATGGCAGTATGTTCATCCTTTAGACTCTCATGGTACAATATAAATGAACTATGACTGCTCAGATCAAGAGCTGAGTCTTATGAACATGATACTGAGATGAAGTTGAGATGTAGAGCAAGTTGCAGAAATAAAAAGTACATTATATGAAGCCCAAAACATGCACAACTAAACCACGTATCTTTTAGCATTGCAACTCTATGTGGTAAAGCAATAAAGTTAAACCAAGAGAATCGTAAACATAATTTCAGGATAATGATTCTCTTTGGAGTGGAGGGTAGGACCAGGGAGAGGCAAATAATGGGCAAATGTGGGTACAAGGGAGTTCATTTTTTTTTAAGATAAAATATACATGTATTTTTAGTTTGTGAAACATTTCAAAGAGAGGAAGCCATCCTAGAACTAAAATAAGTCTGATTTTACAAATGGGTCAAGTGAGGCCCTTACTTGTGCTTATCAGAGTAATCCGTTTGTGCTGTGCTAATGTTAATAATCTGAGGGAAAAGGAAACAAAAACCGCGAGAAAGAGGAAGTTAGAAAGTAAAATGATGGGAAGAAAGAGAATAGGAAAGAAGAAACTTCCAGGTAGGATGGGTTTAGAAATATGTTTTGGTGTTTTAAAAATCTGATCACCACCTCTTTAACCAATCTGCTAAAAAATAATGCACCTAGAGACATCATCAATTCACATTCTGTAATGCAGAAAGAAAACACCTGCTTGGTGTCTTGTCTCTGGAAATCAGGTAGAAAACACTGACTACCTGGGAGAGCCCGTAGTCGTCTTCCATTCGCACATTTAAAAAAAAATTAAGACAGTATTTTTTTTTTTTTTTAGTGCTGTTGTAGGTTTATTTATCCATTTACCTACTGAAGAATGTCTTGGTTGCTTCTGACTTTGGGCAATTATGAATAAAGATGCTATAAATGTCCATGTGCAGGTTTCTGTGTGAACATAAGTTTTCAACTTCTTTGGGTAAATGCCAAGGACTCAACTGCTGGATCATATGGTAAGAGTGTGTTTTGTTTTGTAAGAAACCACTAAACTGTCTTCCACAGTGTCTGTACCATTTTGCCTTCTCACCATCAGTAAAGGAGAGTGTCTGTTTTTCCACATCCTTGTCAGCATTTGGTGTTGTCAGTGTTCCAGGTTTTGGCCATTCTAATAGGGGTTTAGTGGTATCTCATTGTTGTTTTCATTTGCATTTCCCTGATGACATATGATGTGGAGCGTCTTTTCATGTGCTTATTTATCACCTGTACATCTTTTTTGGTGAGAGATCTCTTAGGATCTTTGAACCACTTTTTAATCAGGCTGTTTGTTTTCTTGTTGAGTTTTAAGAGTTTTTCATATATTTTGGATAACAGTCCTTTGTTAGACATGGCTTTTGCAGATATTTTCTTTGTGGTTTTCTCACTTTCTTGACACTTTCAGATAGAAAATTTTCATTTTAATGAACTCTAGTTTATCAATTATTTATTTCTTTCATGAATTGTGCCTTTGTCATGTCTAAAAAGTCATTGCCAGGCTTCTGAATTGGTGAGAACATGAAGATTCTGGGAGGTGGTACAACTGGACAGGACATGGAAACTTCTCCCCACTTTTCACACACCTTACCCTATGCATCTCTTCCATCTGGCTACCCCTGTATTCTTTCATGATAAACTAGTAATCTAGAGGCCCCAGGGAACGGTGGAAAGATACAGAGTCTGAGACCAGTCTTGGGCTTTGATCCTGTTTCTGTCTCTTCACAGCCCTGAAGCTTTGGACAGTTCACTAACTCTGTATCACTTTTCTACATTGTAGGATAATCTGTCTGGCATATAAGAAATAATCAGTAAATTTAAACAGGCTAACCCAATCTCAAAAAAAAAAAAAGTCATTGCCATACCCAAGATTATCTAGGTATTCTCCTATGTTATCTTCTTTTCATAGTTTTCCATTTTTAATTTAAGTTTTTTATTTATTTTGAGTTAATTTTTATGACGGGTGTAAGGTCTGTGTCCAGATTTCTTTTTGCATGTGGATGTTCACTTGCCGGAGTACCATTGTTGAAAAGATTATCTTTGCTCCATTGTATTGTCTCTACTTCTTGTCAAAAATCAGTTGACTATACTTACGTGGGTCTATTTCTAGGCCCTCTACTCTAATCCATGGATCTATTTGTGTATTCTTCCACCAATACAAACTGTCTTCATTACTGTAGCTTTATAATAAATCTTGAAGCTGTGTAGCGTCAGTGCTCCAACTTTGTTCTTCTCCTTCAATATTGTGTCAGTTATTCTGGGCCTTTTGCTTTTTCACATAAACTTTAGAATCAATTTGCTGATATCTATAGAATAACTTTCTGGGATTTTATTGGAATTGCATTGAATCTACAGATCAAGTTGGGAAGAACTGGCATCTTGACAATATTGGGTCTTCTTATCTATGAACATGGAATATCTCTCCATGTATTTAGTTCTTTGATTTTATTCATCAGAATTTTGTGATTTCCCTCACATAGAATTTGTACATATTTTGTTAGATTTACATCTAAATTTTCACTTTTGGGGTGCTAATGCAAGTGGTATTATGTTTACATTTTCAAATTCTACTTGTTCATCTCTGGTATATAGGAAGGTGATTAACTTTTGAATATTTTCCTGTATCCTTCAACCTTGCTCTAAATTGCTTATTATTCCAGGAGTATTTTTTCCAATTTTTTTTCAGATTTTCTACATTGGCAATCATGTCATCTGTGGTGAGAAGAGACATCCTTGTCTGATCTTAGTAGGAAAGCTTCATGTTTCTCACTAATAAGTATGATGCTAGCTATAGGTTTTTGTAGATATTCTTCATTGAGTTGAGGTGTTCCCCTCTATCCATAGTTTATTGAGTTTTCACCATGAATAGTATTGGATTTTATCAAATGCTTTTTCTGCATCTATGGATATGACCATGTGATTTTTCTTTTTCAGTCTGTTGAAGTGATATATTACATTGATTTTTTTGGAATGATGAACCAATTTAAATACCTGAGCCACTAGCACATTTTAACACTGATTGATTATATTAGTTAGTTGAGACCTTGGACCTGGAAAGGTTGAAAGTTAGGGTCAGGTAAACTAGGGAAGTAGGTATGGCAGGAAAGGAAGAGTGCTCAAGAGGGTGGGTGTGAAAACTTCTGGCTGGGGAAGGAATAGGTAGAAGGAGAGAGCAGAGGTGAAGGGGACTAGAAATCAGGCCCTGGGGAAGAAAGGAATGGTTTTGTCCAAGATAGACCTAAGCCTGACAAAAAGAAGAAAGGGAAAACAGATTATCACTATTTCAATACATACTCCATTGACTCTGTGGGTACATCTATTATGGATATTGTTATAAAATGGTGATGGAAAACTATAGAAATCTAACATCTACCCAAGGTGGGACTACAAGATTCCTTTATATGTAGTATGATTTCAGAAGGTTGGAGATGATCTTGAATCTTGGCTGAAACTCCATAATCCCTATACTAAATGTCTGAAATTCTGTTACTGGATGTCTTCATGAAGATATGTCTCTTTCCCTCTGCAAGGAGAATGGCATGTATTGCTTTCTGGAATCTCTTTTCCTTTGAAGTTAGAAAGTTTTATAGGCTGAGCTGCTGAATAATAGTCTAGAAACTGAGCCCAACATAAAATTCGAAGGACAAGCCATAATGCCATCAAGCTTAGTGAGAGGAAAGTGGTGGCAATTTTTTAATATGCAGACTTTTTTTTTTTTGGCATTTTGGTGGTGGTTATTGTCAATTATTTTATTTATTTTTAATTTTAATTTTTAATTTTTTTAATTTCTTTTCAGTGTACCAGAATTCATCCTTTATGCACCACACCCAGTGCTCCATGCAATACGTGCCCTCCATAATACCCACCACCAGGCTCACCCAACTTCCCACTCCCCGCCCCTTCACAACCCTCAGATTGTTTTTGAGAGTCCATAGTCTCTCATGGTTCATCTCCCCCTCCAATTTCCCCCAACTCCCTTCTCCTCTCCATCTTCCCATGTCCTCCATGTTATTTCTTATGCTCCACAAATAAGTGAAACCAGGAGATAATCGACTCTCTGTGCTTGACTTATTTCACTCAGCATAATCTCTTCCAGTCCCATCCATGTTGCTACAAAAGTTGCGTATTCATCCTTTCTGATGAGGGATAATACTCCGTAGTATATATGGAGCACATCTTCCTTATCCATTTGTCCATTGAAGGGCATCTTGGTTCTTTCCACAGTTTGGCGACTGTGGCCATTGCTGCTATGAACATTGGGGTACAGATGGCCCTTCTTTTCACTACATCTGTATCTTTGGGGTAAAAACCCAGTAGTTAATATCCAGACTCTTAACCAAGGAAATAAATTTTTTTTAAAAAAAAATACGGAACACTTCACGAATTTATGTGTCATCCTTGCTCAGGGGCCATGCTAATCTTCTCTGTATTGTTCCAATTTTAGTATATGTGCTGCCGAAGCGAGCACAGGAAATAAAAATGTTAAACAGAATTTCAGTGAGACAGTTTTGATCAATTAATCGCCAATAAAATATCATGTTGTACTATATAACACATAAATCTTCATGTACCTCAACAAATAGATGCATTTTGCATTACACTTTGTTTCCATGTTTCAAACAACTGAGAGTTTTAAATTAAAACTTTTTAAAAAATCTGTTTCAAAACTTACCCCTGGACCAACAATGGCTTGCCATGTTACTGGACTAAGATCCAATATCTCTCTACTCACATGCTTGTATATGGGTTTTTCACCCTTTATACTATAGAGCAAATATTGAATGGTACTTGATTATCAAGTTACTATTAAATGAAATAGAGGTTGCTTTATATATTCACCCAAAGAGGTATCTTTTAATGTATTGTCACAAAAGTAAACAATGAACTTTAAACACTTCCTGTACATCAAATTAGCTTCTCATTTTTCCAAACGACACATATATTTGGCACACTTTCAAAAGACATATTATGGCATTTTAAATTCACCTATTTTGCAGTTTAAACTATTTTGCATACATTTTTTCATGATTCACCAGGACAGCAAAGAATCTCTCAGGTTGATTTTAGCTGTCAAAGGAGACCATGTGATTCTTTGCATCCACGAAAACAGAATTTTCCAGAGACCAAATAGTCTCCATGGGAGTGTGCTCTTTTTCTTTAGTCCAAGCTCTGGTTTGTGTGTGTGTGTCAGACAGTGAGGACACTGTCAGCTTCTGGCTAAGGCTGAAGGAGGTGAGGAAAGAGAACCTGTAGGGACAGAGAAGATGAAAACTAAGCACCAGATAATGCTTGATATGAGATGAAAAGAATTTCTGAATCAATGAACTTTCCAAAACCATCTATGGATTATCAATGTGCTGGAATACCCTTCAACCAACCAGAGCTTGGATCAAACAAAAAGAACACATAGGTGGTGTTTAATTTCCCATGGAGACTGTTTGGTCTCTGGAAAATTCTGTTTTCATGGATGCAAAGAATCACATGCTCTCCTTCAACAGCTGTAATCAACCTGAGAGATTCTTTGCTGCCTTGGTGAATATCTCAGCCCACTCAAGATCCACTAAGGGGAATCATGTAAAGATGTCCAAGAAACTGTGAGACTGTCTTTAATTGCTGACACATTATCCAACACTTCTTAGATTTCCACACTATCACTCAATCATTAGTATCCTTGAAGGGAGACATGACATAAATGTATATATTTAAAATTGATTCCATAAAATGATGCTAACTAATATTTTTATTATATGCATTAGGGAACATTTTAATTCTTCATTTTCAGATATTTCTGCTTTTTCAAAACTGCCAGGCATTTTGCCAGAACTTTACATTTCACCCTTTTTAGAAAATGTTTCAGAAGCACTTGATTTTGTATTGTATTCTCCTATCTAGGCAGATCATATAGCTGAGCTCAGAATCTTCAGACATCTGTCCCTTCAACCAAATGCATTCATCACTCCTTCCCAGATCCTTGGAAAGTTCAACCCAGAAGCCCCCTTGCCACATCCAGCAAAGCTCCGCATCAGCCACCACATGATCTCAGTGCAGAGCCCTTGCTCTTCATTCCCCCACTTTGGGAGCCACTGTCAGAGTCAGAGATATCACAGGTCTACTTTACTCACAAACATGAAGAAGCAACTAATGCTGACCGAGCATTTAGAAGACATCAATTCTGTCTTGAGTAACTTCTCATTTTACCTTCTCAACAAGCAACACTGGGAGATGGGAATGACCACTATCTGTACATCTGGAAATGGAGACTGAATTAGAGAACTTCGCCATACTAAGATATTTGTGTAGCTGAGATTGGAAGGTATGAATCACTTAGTATTTTCACTGGTAACTAGATTATCACTAAATATAGTTTAGATATATATGTATGTGTGAGCAATGCTCGCAACCTGTATTTGATTCTAGGATAAAAATCTCCAGTAGGTCAGCTCCTCTCATTTGCTTTCTGCTGGTCACTGTGGTCCTTTGCATCCATTTACGGAATTAAAATTTTTAGAGAATAAAATAGAAATGTGGATGATGTATATATTTTTAAGTGCTAATTTGTCTTTTTACAAATAAAATGTCGTTTGTGTGATGGCAGCATTTGAAGCTTCTGGGCGCAAGATTTAGTGTTGGCACAGAGATGTCCTAAGCACGGTGCAAAGCCACCCTGCCCGGAGACCAAGAGCAGACAGCAGTTCCTGGGAGATTCTTGGAGGTGTAATGCCTGGGTCCAGAGGTAGGAGTCTCTGGAGGGGGTTTTCTCTCCCAGCTCTGCCGGGAAGGAGCCCCCTGGGCCCCTGAGCATCGCAGCCTTGGTGAGGACACTGCTCCCCAGCATCCTTGGGAGGGCACAAACCAGCAAGCAGGGATTGGAAATGGAGGGGACACGATGAGTGACTAGAGCTTGCAGACTGGTTTAGAAGCAACTGGAAAATATCCCTCTGGAATCTCTCAGAAACAGCTGGGGCAGAAGGTCATTGCCAAGAGGTTAGGAATCTCATGGGACTCCAGGCCACTGCTTCATGATGTTCTGTCTCTAGTTTTCTTCTGCAACCTCTTTGTTCCCTGCAAGAAAGTGGGGGAGAGCCTGGCACTGGGGCTGATTGCTTGCACATGAATCTCAGTCCTTCTCTCACCATGTGGCTTTTATTGTCTCTGAGCTTGCATGTTCAGGTGCGCGAAGACAAGGTGCAGTACTCCCTTCACTCTGGGAGGGGCAGTAGGAAAGGCTGGCAGCCTGAGGCTGAACCAGGTGGTACTACGCAGTCTCCATTCTCCACCCATTCTCCACCAGGCATGGGGAGCGCCATGTGAATTCTAGTCCAATCTCTGGAGATTCTAGTTCAATGCATATAAAAGGAAGGCCTAGGAATGTAGGGATTTTAAATCAGTACTGACCTGAACTATCTGCGCAATGGAGTCTGCTTTACTATTATGTAGGTCACATAGAAGGGTATAGTAAAATCTAAATGGTCTGCAAACCAACTCCTTTTGGGCACCTTTAAACACCATAGAATATGGGTCAATCTTAATTTTCTTTTTTTTTTGATGATAATTCCATTATAATTAACATGCAGTGTTATATTAGCTTAGGTGTACAATACACTGATTCAACATTTCCATATAATACTCAGTGCTCATCAAGTAAGTATACTCTTTTTTCCCCCCACAGATTTATTTGAGAAAGAGAGAGCAAGAGAGTACAAGGGGTAGGGGGTGAGGGCCGAGGGAGAGGGAGAGAGAATCTCCAGCAGACTCATCGCTGAGTGCAGAGCCCAATGCTGTGCTCATCCCAGGATCCTGAGGTCACCACCCCAGCCAAAATCAAGAGTCGGCTGCTCAACCAACTGAGCCACCAAGGGGCCCCAAGAGAATTATACTCTTAATCCCCTTCACCCATTTCACCACCACCCCCACCCCCTCTCTGGGAACCATCAGTCTGTTCTCTACAACCAGGAGTCTGTTTTAGATTTCTCTCTCTCTTTTCCTTTGTTCATTTGTTTCTTAAATTCCATATATGAATGAAATCATATAGTATTTGTCTTAATCTGACTGGCTTATTATACTGTCTACATCCATTCATGTTGTTGCAAATGGTAAGATTTCATTCTTTTTATGGAATAATGGAATAATGTTCTATTATTATATATACTATTCCATATATATGTGTGTATATATATCCCATCTCCTTTATCTATTCATCTATCAATGGACACTTGGACTGCTTCTAATACGGGCCTATCTTAAAATGGTCTGAGATATTTTCCCTTTGAACCACTTCATTAAATTACCAGCAACTGACCCATTAACAAACCAATGACAGAGAAAATAGTCTTATATTGTGTAGGCAAAGCATATAAATCTACTTCGATATGAAGGGAAAATTGGCATCTGGGTTTGCACTTGGCTGCCCTCAAAGTTAATTCACTCATACATAAAATTTTAAAGGCTGCAAGAAAAAAATGTTTTTCAATGAGTTCCTTCAGAATAAATTTTGCAAAGCCACTTTTGGGTGCTTTTCCAATTTTTCCAGAAATTCTGGTCCTCAGACTAGGTAAAAATAGTATCTGGAAATATAGATGAATGATTATTAAGAAAATGTGCCCAACTTTAAGTGTAAAAAGAGAACTGGAGCCTAAAACAAGCCTCATTTTTAAAAAAAAATTAGGTCCAATAAAACTATGCAAAGCCTATGTAGACTTCTGTGAGGTACTGTTGTTTTGATAACGACCCACCTCACCAACTCACCCTGAAGGCAGAAAATATCTGTTTTGTTAGCAAAAGCCTGGGCTACTTTGGAACAGTTAGCAAATAATTGCTATATTTACCATAAAGTCAGTTGTGGTAGTCAACATTCATTCATGTGGTTCTCGGCCAGCTACTGTGGTCTCATCTCCCTGTACAGCAGCAGGAGTGAACAGGCAGAATCCATGTGCATACCCCAGAAAAGACCACAATTCAAATGCAGCACCTGGGCCACTTGTGAGGCTCTAGGATACTACAATCACAGTCCAGATGAACATGTCTACAATCTATAGTCCAGACAGGTAAACACTACGATCCAGGTGAGTATGCACCTGCGGCCCTACAGATCCTGGGGCAAAAGACAACCACAGGAAAACATCATCCAACAAACCCAGGAACAGAAGCATCAAGAGCCAGAGATCACGTGGGCCAGCACACTCCTTTCCGTTTCCACTCTCCGCACCTTTTTCCAACACCAGTGCCGACAGCTCACAGAACTGCAATCTAGGACGAGAGGACAGGCTTCCTTCCTGCTAAGTCTAATAGTGCCCACTTTGGATTCCAGGTCATTTTTGTCTAAGTTGACCTATACATCCAATGTGTGATTTATACTGAGTTGCTGACCTTTCACCATCACTGCTCTAATCTGCTTTGTATTAAAAATAATCACCATTGCTTCTTTTTCTTTTCCAAAGAATGTGGGTACACTTAAGGGTGCAAATATCAGCAAAGTGTTATTTTTTTTAAGATTTTTATTTTATTTATTTGTCATAGAGAGAGAAGCAAGAGCAAGCACAGGCAGACAGAGTGGCTGGCAGAGGCAGAGGGAGAAGCAGGCTCCCTGCCAAGCAAGGAGCCCGATGTGGGACCCGATCCCAGGATGCTGGGATCATGACCTGAGCCGAAGGCAGCCGCTTAACCCACTGAGCCACCCAGGCGTCCCCAAAGTGTTATTTTTAAAAATAACATTAAGTTGGTATAAAAAAAAGAAGCTAATGCTTCTAAGTGAAATAAGTCAGCCAGAGAAAGACAAGGACCATATGATTTCACTTTATGCAAAATCTAAAAAACAAATAAACAAACAACAAAAAGAGAAACACTCATAAATACAGAGAACAAGCCCATGGTTGCCTGAGGGGAGGTGATGGATGGGTGGGGGAAATATATGAAAGAGATTAAAAGGTGCAAACTTTTAGTTACAAAGGAAGTAAGTTATGGGGGATAAAAAGTGTATCATAGAGAATATAGTCAATAATATTTACTAACTTTGTATGGTGACTGGTGGTAACTAGGCCTATCATGGCGAGCATTTTATAATGTATATAATTGTCAAATCACTATGTTGTGTACCTGAAACTAACATATGTCAACTATGATAAATAAATACATAAACAAGTAACCAAAAAAGGAAAAGAAAAAGAAAACAAAACAAAAAAACCAGAAGCCACAATTTAACTGGGGGGCGGGGAAACTAATACAAGTCTTGGCCAAGTTTAAAAGTCAGAATTTATCAGTGCCATTGATAAATGCACACCCTCCCTTCTGCCCATTTCTCCCCACCACCCTCACAAAGGTTGTTACAAAAACACCTCTCAGATTGCTGGGGTTGATTACAGTGCCCTCATGTGTCTCTGCCTTGCAATGCCATTTTAAGGCTTTCAAAGAATGTATTATTTACATTCACAGTGTGATATAATTAGTAATGGCATTTTTAAGCAGCAGAAGCAAGTCCAAATCTTTCAAAATACACATACAAGATTGGACAAGCTTTGAAGAGCCATAAATGGCTCAGATTAGTCACCCCTGGGCTTATGTCATTGAATTTTAAATTTAATGACAAAAAGTCAACAAAGATTTGACACCAAAGAAATAAATATATCTAAGGGGCAGTTGATGAAAATATTACATTCTCCTTGAAAATCAATTCAAAGCCACCTTAAACCTTGAATTTTTATGCTTTTGAAACCAAGTTGCTTTTATCTCCTCTGTTCAGATTTTGAAGAACTCTAATTGTACATTTTGTGAGAAAATGCCTGTTTGACAGTAGCTAACTCTTCCATTCCTTAGCGAAAAGTCAGAACTATTTATTTCAGAAAGGTTAATTTCAAGTCAAGCTTCACTTTATGTTTTAAAATAGGCCTTAAGAGGGAATATTTAAGCATAGCCTCAGTTTAATTGGTTTAGCACCCTGGAAACTCATGTTAAAAATAAGGACATTTTAACAAAGAGAAACTGCCATGGCAGAGAAATTATTACATTCCCTGCTCCCTTTGGATTTTTAATTCATTGTTTTACAAGCCTACCTCAACTGAATTGCTTTTAATTTTTTTTTTCTTTTCTCCCCATAAGCTTATAGAGTAGTCTCAGCCCAGGAAACTGCCGTCATTTGCTGAAACTGGCAAATAGGTCATCCTAGTCAGTAACAGCAACCAAGAACAGGTATCAAAAAATGCAATTTCAAAAACATAGCTTTTAAAAGAACATACATAACATTTTTCTCCTTGCTGCAAGAGCCAGTAAATGTTAGAAACAACATTTAAATTGAGATTTTCTGTGAATATCATCCTGATTCTTCATCCCACAATTTTTGGAGGAGAGAGTTAAGTTCCAGGTCATTTGAACAAGATCAACCTTGTGAAAAAGAAAGACTTATCTCAGACCTTACTCTTTAAGAGTCATATTCTGAAAGGTGTTATGGTCTTTCTAGGAAATCCCCCTTCCAGCTCTTGATTTCAGATTTTATTTCATTCCCTATGCTACTCTCCATACAACACGAATGGACAAAGGCCAAAGCCATACATGGTAAGACCTTGAGTCCTTCACAGTTTGGAGAAAGGTTTAACCTGTGATGCAAGGAGCAGGAACAAGAAGTGGAGACAAAGCAGTTTTGTGAAGAAACTCCAAAAGATTAGCAAGAGTCAATGAAAGCCATAGTCCAATAAAAGACTGAAGGAATCAGATATGAAGCAACAAATAGGTGTTTCCAACCCCAGTGCGAAGCTTACAGGTCTGCCCAATGGCATCAGACTGTGAGAACCGTAGAAACTTTTGGTATAATGACTCCGCCCAAACTCCAGCCCCAAGGAACACGACCAAACTCTGCTGTGGCTTCTAGTAGCCTAAAGAAACATAAAGACAATTTAGATTCCAAAACCAGACAAATCCCAAACCAAAATGAACAAATGAACCCCATTATGTTTAATGTAAAGATTACAGGAGCTAACACGAAAACGAATCTCAAGGGTTTTATTTTTGAAGGTCAAAGAAAAGCCTGGTCAATGTACAATGAGGCATGAGAAAGAGGGATACATAACTTTGGGAAAACCACTGAAGTTCCTTCTGTATTACAATTACTGACTATATTCAAATGGTCATGTTTTAACTAGAATGAAAATCTTATTTGTTAGCATGGTGTTAAGAAAATTCAATTTTAATAATATTGAAATTTAGGGTTTGGATATAAAACAAGACAAAAGCATATAAGGATTTTAAATTTTGTGTCTAACACATTTTCCAGGTGTTAATTTTACTAGGAAATTTGCCTCGACACCCAAAACTAGATGTCAGTGTAAAGATGTAGAACTGCCTATAGATGGGATGATCTGGAATTTGATCCAAAGCAATGAATTCATTTTATGTGGGAGTTGGAGGGGTCAGAATGTCATGTTTGAACACCACATTGTTTAGAAGACTGTTCTTAGATGTATATGTGAGTCCATTCCCAATCCAGAAATAGATACTCATGCGAGTATCTTGGAGCTTGGCCCTCAGATGTCCCAGAAGCTTGGCAATAAATGGTCTGCTGCTTGAACAAAGACTACAGAATCTGCATTCAGGAATGTGAGTACTTTGGAAAATTAGGGAAAGAAGGGCAAACATCAACTCAGCTGTTCAAATGGGTTTTCAGGTATGGGGTTAAATGTTTACATCTGGATGTGAATAAGCAAATATGCTGAAATCATCCATCTGTATTGTTGAGGTTTTAGTCCCTCAGTAACACATTGTATGGGTAAAGAAATTTTCAATTAAAAAAAAATTTTTTTTTTTTAAAGCATGGGGGCTTGAACTCATGACCCTGAAATTAAGAGTCTCTACCAACTAGCCAGCCAGATGCCCCAAGAAAATGTTTAAACAGGGGCACCTGGGTGGCTCAGTTGTTAAGCATCTGCCTTGGGCTCAGGTCATGATGTCAGGGTCCTAGGTTTGAGTCCTACATCAGGCTCTCTGCTCAGCAGGGAGCCTGCTTCTCCCTCTCCCTCTGCTGCTCCCTCTGTTTGTGCACTCTTTCTCTCTGTCAGATACATGAATAAAATATTTTTTAAAAGAAAATGTTTAAATAGTAACGTGAAAGTGGTAACCTAAACAAAGGCTACGATTTATTTAATAAATATTTATTGAACTTCTGCTACCTCCATGGCACTATCAGGTTTAGCCTAACAACCTGAGTAAGAAAATGTAGAAGCACTTACAATGTTTATGAGGACTCTCAGGGTTAAAAGGGAATGAAATACCATTCAAACCAGCTCAAGTGATAAAGAGAATTTAACGGCTCATTTTGCTGAAAAGTTCAAGAATTGCTTCAGGTATTGCAGGATCCTAGGTCTTATCTCTTTATCTCTTAGCTTTGCCTTCCTTGAAAAGATCTAGATGAGCTAGAAAGGGAACCCACAGTTTAAAGTCTTTAAGGTCATACATACAATCACCATTAAGGAAAATCTCCCTTGAGACTCATTTCTCTTGGCCTAACTCTCGGACTTTAAAATGAAAGATTTGAGCAAAACCCCAATGAGAAACCACCTCACACCTGTCAGAATGGCTAAAATAAAAAACAAAACAAAACAGGAAACAACAATCATTGGCAAAGATATGGAGAAAAAAGAACCCTCTCACATGGTTGGTAGGAATGCAAACTGGTGCAGCCAGTAAGGAAAACAGTAAGGAACTTCCTCAAAACATTAAAAATAGAATCACTATATGATCCGGTTAATTCCACTACTGGTTATTTACCCAAGGAAACTGAAAACACTAATTTGAACAGATCTATGTACCCCTATGTTTATTGATACATGAATTATAATAGCCAAGCTATGGAAGCCAAGATGTGGAAGCAATCTCCTAGACATAGAATCCTGGCTCTTTTCTTTTTTTTTTTATTAATATTTTTTAAATTAATATTTTATTTATTTATTTGACAGAGATCATAAGTAGGCAGAAAGGTAGGCGGAGGGGGTGGGGAGCAGGTTCCCTGCCGAGCAGAGAGCGCAATTTGGGGTTCGATCCCAGGACCCTGAGATCATGATCTGCGCCGAAGGCAGAGGCTTTAATCCACTGAGCCACTCAGGTGCCCCAATGAATAACTTTTCAGTGTAAGTATGTACCAAATATTTTATGGGACATACTTACACTAAAAAGTGCTCATCGTTTATCTGAAATTCAAATTTAACTGGGCATCCTGCATTTTACTTGGTCAACCAAATCCTAGACCTTAAGTTTAATTTATTAATTTCCTCATTCATTCATTTGTCCACCTGTCCATCTATCCACCCATCAACTCATCCATCTATCCATAGATTTATTCAAACAGATATTAACTGGGCACCTGCTGTAGGACCAGACATTCTGCTAGGCGCAGGGGACAAAGTGATGAACAAAAACATACAAGATTCCTGCTCTCATGAGATTTTCAACCCATGAGAGTGACAATAATCATATAATCACCAAGGTAGATAAATAATTGCTTGGTGAGTTACGTGTGCTGAAGGAAAGGAGAGCACATTACAAAGGACTAGAGGTCAGTGAAGGCTTCCTTCCCTATGGAAGTGGTGCTTGAAATGAAAGCTGAAGTCTGGGTTGGATTTTACTGAGTGGGGGAAGAGTATTCAAGATGAAGGAACCAACCAATACTTCTTGTCTATGTTGAGATTAATGATTGTAGAGTTGGACTGAAAGATTGGTTGGCAATCTTTTTGGCAGAGTTGAAGAAAAACATGAGTAGTGGCTCCCTCTCACCTCCTCAGTCATTCTGGCTCCTCTTGTGACCATAATGGGACACTTCCCATGAGTAGCAGTACCATAGTTACCATAGGTGAACACTTCTTCAGATGTCAATATAAGGAAACGTGGGCATCAGAACATATGACTTATGATGCCATTTCTGCAAAGACATTACTGGTTCTATTTCACTTCAGTTATCCAAGATGAAAATTCTGCATATTAACCACAAATAACACCAGGAAGTGCTTTCTAAGTCAGGAGACCTGGATTCTGGCATTTATTCTGTTTGTAGCTACGTAGGTGAGTGGCTAAATGGACATACCATTTAGCCTTGACTTCCTCAGCTAACTAAAGGATTCACACCATGAATTCAGCCTACCTCACTGAATTATGAGGATTATAATAACATGAAACCTAATATTTGAAAAATGAGTTTTAATGTTCCTTTATTATTGATCATACCAAAATAGTTACTACCATTGTTTTTGGTGCGGATAACTTCTATACAATATTCAATGCAGTGTGTCCCCTAAAGTTAGATTAGGTACACTGAAACTTGAACACTAAATGTGACATGAACAAGTGCCTTTCCAGCTTTTTTTCATCTGTTTAATAGAATAATCATATAGCTTTGGCTAGTGTTCACCAATGTGAAGTTGAGGTGGTTGATGTGCTTAGAGTTCCTTGAAAGTTGGTTGTTTCCCAAACACATATATAAATCTTAGTTATTACTACTATCATTATAGCTGATATTTCTTTTTTAACACATTAACTTCACTCTGCTGAACAAACTGTTCAGTTGTTTGGAGGACTCATTTTGTCATTCCTCTCTTCTTGATGTGTCTCGTTGCTGCTGAACTAAACAATTCTTCAGCTCCCAGGGTGCTTATTTAATAAACGATGCTGTGCAGTTCCCAAAGAAAGACTTTCAATTTTCCTCTTGTGTGATGGCTGTGATCAAGCTCCAACACCCGCAGTCTTGTTCAATGAGAATGTATACTGGAAAACTCACTCACTACCTTGCTTGCTGCCTTTAATCTGTTAAGTTCTATTAACTGTAGAGGTACCTGATGCTTTTCTTCTCCTCTTGACAATTTTCTCCTCATCTTACCCCCAAACTTGGAAAAAAGGATTAATAACTATATATATTTTAGTAAACTCTCTGAGCTTTAAAAGATACTATGAAGGTTATAGGTATTTCACACATTTCTTAAAATGCACACACACGCGCACGCACGTGTGCACATGAAATACATTCTGGCTAGAATTTGAGGAGAAATAACAGCTGATGGACCAAAATGGTAGGGTCATGGAGTTGTCAGAGATATTGAAATCAAGTTCAAATTCTTCATCTCACAGATGACGAAACTGAGGTTCAGAGTTTACATGACGTACCCAAGGTCACATGACAAAAGCAGCATGAAAATATAGACCTCCTGAGGCCCAAATCCAGCCCACCACTGCCTATTTGTGGAAATAAAGTTTTATTGCAACACAGCCACACCCACTTGTTTTATTGCCTCTGGATGCATTTTTGCCACAGTGTCAGAAATGAATAGGTTGTTTTTGTTTTGTTTCAAATTCTGTTTACTTTTTTAATTATTATTTTAAACATTTATTTATTTGACAGAGAGAAATCACAAGTAGGCAGAGGCAGGCAGAGAGAGGGGGAAGCAGGCTCCCCGTTGAGCAGAGAGCCCGACGTGGGGCTTGATCCCAGAACCCTGAGATGATGACCTGAGCCAAAGGCATAGGTTTAACCCACTGTGCCACCTGGGTGCCCCTACTTCTTTTTTGGTGCAAAAGCATGAGAATAACACCCATTAGTTACTTATTTTTTAATTGAGGTATAATTGACCTACAAGATTATATTAATTTCAGGTATACAACCTAATTATTTGATATTTATATATATTGTAAAATGATCAGAGAAGTTTCAACAGTGACTATATGGCTTACAGAACATAAAATATTTAATAGGCCTCTGCCTCCAGCCTACAGAAGGGGAACAGGCAAGAAGTGTATATGAAGCGGGTGCTGGGGTGGTATTGGAGGCAGCGAGGCCTGGATTGGTGCACATGATTTCTCTCATATTCCATTGGCAGGCATGAGTAATATGGGCCCACTTAGATGCAAAGACGGTAGGGAGAGGAAGTCCTGAGCAGCAGATTCCCAGTGAAAATTCTACCCTAAGGAAGTGGGATCATGATTCTGATGGATAGCTAGCTGTCTACGCTACCATTAGTCAGAACCTGTTTGTTTCTTACAGTGTGGTAGACACATTTGGCAGGTATCTGTTCAGTAAATGGCCCCCATCTCTGAGAACTGTAGCTTTCCAGAGGGTGGGCCCCTTTGGCCATGTCTTTACTAATGCCACCACTTGTTATACATCATTATTGAATTAAAGGAGGACATTGGCTCTAAAGATCTTTCCAGAAATTTTGATCACATACTAAGGGATGATAGGCTTTCTCTCTTTTTTTAAAGTGTTCTTCATTTACTAAGCTTTTTAATTAAAGTGATATATACAGACTCTCACTAGAGGCCACATTTTGTTCTAAATCTATTCCAAATGTTACATATTGCTGGGCCCTTTAAAATAATACACATAGCTTATTAGGCTAGGCTAGGAATATAACACCATGAAAATAAAAAACACTTTCCACAAAGTGGAAAGGCAAAAGGTCGCTAACTTTCAGTAGTCTTCAACACAATGTAAAATGCAAGCAAAATAACAGTATTAGCATTTTAATTGGTAAAATATAGGAACACAGTGCCTGTGTGGCAACCACAGTTAGAGGAAGCAGAGGAAACCACACTGAAGAGTAAGTGAAAGATGAAACAGATGCACAGAGAAGAGACAAGAGGCCATGTGGCTCCAAGAAGAGCATAGCATCTTTAGCTCCTAATGGTTATTTGGGTTCCTGGTTTTCATTCTGCACCAGGCCAATCCATACTTTCTAACTTTGAGACTTTTAAAGGTACCCATTATAGTGGACATATATGCTTTTGTCTAACCTGCACCCTTTCCTTTGTTTGGGGGATCAACTCCTCCTCCATCCCATATCACTTCCAATCACACGATCTTGCTTTTTTATCCACAGTGACTGATCGTAGGGAGATGCACATGACCAAAGGCAGGACAATCAGTCTTCTTCTGGGATGTTTTTGAGATGGAAATGGAAGAAAGAAGCTCTTTTCTCCAAAGAAGGGGAATCAGCCAAACTATGTCCTGGCCAAATTCAGCCTGTTTTGCCTTTGTTTTTTGAAATAATTATGGACCCACAGGAAATAGGGAAATCCCAATACCCATCACCCAGCTTCACCCAATGACATCTTATGTAATTATCATATATTATTAATACCATGAAATTAACACTGGCACAATATTATTAACTAGACTGCAGAACTTATTCAGATTTTACCAGCTGTTCACTTTCTTTTTATGTTTTTGTATATAGTTTTATGGCATTTTATCATGTGTACAGACCTACAACTATCATCATGATCAAGATACAGAACTGTCCCATCACCACAAAGGAACTCTCTTTTTAATAACATACTCCCATTTCCTTCTCCAAACCTGGCAATTACTAATCTCTTCTCCATCTCTATAATTTTGTCATTTCAAGAATGTTATATAAGTGGGATCAAACAGCACATAATCTTTTGAAATTGGACTTTATCACTCAGCGTAATACCTTGAGAGCCATTCAAGTTGTTGTAGTTATAGTCTGTTCCTTTTTATAGCTGAGTAATATTCCATTGTATATACCACTGACTGTTTAACCATTCACCTTCTGAAGGATATTTACGTTGTTTTCAGTTTCTGGCTATTACAGATAAACATTCACATATAGTTCTTATGTTAAAAGTTTTCATTTCCTAGGATAAATGCTCAGCAGTACACTGCTATGTCAAGTATACACTGAACTTTTTAAGAAATTTCTAGAGTGATTTCCAGAGTGGTTATACCATTTTACATTCTCATCAGCAATACAGGAGATCTAGCTTCCTTGTGTCCTTGCAAGTAATCAGTACTGTCAGTACTTTTTTTTAAGATAATATTTGTTTTTGAGAGAGAAAGGGAAAGGGAGCAGGAGTGGAGGGAGGGGCAGAAGCAGACTCCCCACTGAGCAACGAGCCCCATGCAGAGCTCAATCCCTGGTCCCTGAGATCATGACCTGAGTTGAAGACGGACACTTAGCCAACTGAGCCACCCAGGTGTTCCAGTACAGTCAGTACAGTCAGTATTTTTATTTTAATCATTCTAATAGGTTTGTAATAGTATATCATTGTTTTAATTTCCATTTCCCTATGGCTAACAATTTTGACCATTTTTCATGAGCTTTGTTACTACGTATACATCTTCTTTGGGAAAGTATCTATTCAAGTCTTACACCTATTTTCTAACTGATTCACTTGTTTACTTACTGTTGAGTTTAGAGAATTGTTTATACATTTTACTTTTTTTTTTTTTAAAGATTGTATTTATTTATTTGACAGAGAAATCACAAGCAGGCTGGCAGAGAGAGAGGATGAGCAGACAGCCCGATGCTGGGCTCGATCCCAGAACCCTGAGATCATGACCTGAGCTGAAGGCAGACACTTAACCCACTGAGCCACCCAGGCACCCCTGTTTATACATTTTAGATATGGGTTCTTTGTAAGATACATGATTTGCAAAATCTTTTATTCCATTTTTTGTAAATAAAAAAAATCCTGTTTTTATAAATAAATGTTTACTGTAACTTTGTTGTACTTTTTTTTTAAGATTTTATTTATTTATTTGACACAGAGAGCGATCACAAGTAGGTAGAGAGGCAGGCAGAGAGAGAGGGGGAAACAGGCTCCCCGCTGAGCAGAGAGCCCAATGAGGGGCTCAATCCCAGCACCTTGGGACCATGACCCAAGCCAAAGGCAGAGGCTTTAACTCACTGAGCCACCCAGGCGCCCCCTCTGTTTTACTTTTACAAACAAAGTTTTTATTGGGACATAAACTTACTTGTTTGTTTACATATTGTCTATGGCCACTTCCATGCTACACTGGCAGAATTGAGTAAGGTGCAAGAGAGACCATATGAGAAACATCAGACACCACCAGAAGTCTGCAAAGTCTAGAATATTTACTATCTTGACCTTTACAGAAAGTGTGCTGACCCTGCTTTAAAGTGGGGGAGGTGGACAGATGAAAACCCAGAGCTGCCAGAAGCCATGTTCCTCCACAAATGGAGAAAATCAATGTACAGTAGAAGAGAATAAGGCAGATCTGCATAGAAATTAGAGACAAGACCGAGAAGTAGGAGTCCAGGTGGCAGACCATTTTGTCTATGCTCTAGCAGTTCTGTGGAAGACAACACAGGTCCCCTTTTGCCTAAGCAGTTTTGAATTGTGTGAAGGCAGGATGGAGACTTGCCATAGGGCATAGACAGCGTAAAGGAAAATCAGGATGAGGACCACTGACCAGCCTCAAATAGCCATTTTCGGATTTTCAAAAACCATGCGTCTTTACAATTCAGTAGAACAGATGACAGCTCCTAGTTTCTAGTGTCTTCTAATTTAATAGTAGATCAGTATTCTTTTTTCATTTATCCCTTTACAATGAGTTCTTTAATAAGTGAGCGACAGTTGTGTTTCCTCTGTGTTGTACAGAGAGAGAGAGATTTTAAGAAACTGACTCATGAGACTGAAGGCTGAGAGTGATGGGTTATGAGATTGTGGGGTTTGGGTGTTGGAAAAAAAGAGGCTGGCCCCAAGAATCCAAGGGTTTGGCTTTCCTTGCAGAAGGCAGGAAGCGTTCTACAGGAATCTCCTACAACTGTGAGACAACGTAGACTTAAGTATCTCCAACAATTGTCCTGGTTAGGACTTTTATTCATTTCTAGAAAACAGCAGAGCTGAGTCAAATGGTGGAGAGAGAACTGGGCAAAGTCAGGCATCTGAGTTTTAATCCCAACTTTGTATGGTTTATAAATATGTGTTGAATGAAGAAGCAAATAGCCTCAGTGATGTGAAGTTTATCATTAGCTCTTACTACATCTCACTTCATTTGCAAAACAGCAATGGTAATTGTGGTATCTGCCCTACTTCTCTCAGAGAATCACTATGAAGATTTTTAAAAGGAGGAAATGAAAAAAAATTTGAATGAATACAAAGATTGGTTATTGTAGGCAATAGAATAATGGCCTCCTAAAGCTACCCTGTCTTACTCCCCCAACCGGTGAATTTGTCACTTTATAAAGAAGAATTCCGATTGCAAGTGGAATAAAGGTTGTAAATTAGCTAACTTTAATATAGGGTTATCCAGGATTATCTGGGTGGGCCTAATGTAATCACAAGGGTTTTTAAATGTGGAAGAGGGAGGCAGAATTAGTGTCAAAGTAATGTGATGTGAGAACGATTCAACCAGCCATTGCTGGCTTTAAAGATAGAAGAGGACCCAAGCCAAGGAATGCAGGTGGCCTCCAGCTGGAAAAGGAAACAAATTCTCTAGAGCTCCCAGAAGGAACACAGCCCTGCCAACACTTTGATTTTAGCCCAGTGAGACCCACTTTGGATTTCGCACTTGCAGAATGGTAAGATAATCAATTTGTGCTGTTATAAGCCCTGAACTTGCAGTAATCTGTTACAGCACCCATAAAAAATGAATATAATTATGTTAAAATGTTTTAGATGGCACTGGTCCTTAACACCCTAGAACAAAAGATGGGTCTCTCTAGATTACTAACCATAATCGGATGTTTGGTATACAAACTAAGGTATCCATGGGTAAGGCTGCCAGTTTTTAATTCACTTGAAATATCATAGTACCAATCATCAGCTACATTATATTGATATGCATTTTCCATGTTTGTGTTTGTTGTGGATCAGTGTTTCTTAAGGTGTAGTGTGAGGGTATATTAATTTCCTAGGGCTGCTGTAACAAACTGGGGTGGCTTAAAACAACAGGTATTTATTTTCTCATAGTTCTGGAGGCTAGAAGCCTAAAAGAAAGGTGTCTATAGGGACAGACTCCCTCTGAAGGCTCTTGGAAAGATTCTTTCTTTGGCTCCTTCAGCTTCTGGTTCACGGGAGCATAACTCCAACCTTGACCTCCATCTTCACATGGCCTTACTCCCTGTGTGTGTCTGTGTTGTCTCTTTCTCCTTCTAAGGACACCAGTCTGGGATTTAGAGCCCATCCTCAGATTAGCCCATCCTTTTTTTTTTTTTTTTTATATTAGATAATAATTGTTTTATTTTAGATAATATAAGGATGATAAGTATTTATCATTCTTCAATACAAACAAGAATATTTACATTTTAATTCCTAATATAGTTTTTTTTTTGTTTTGTTTTGTTTTGTTTCCCAATTTATTTATTTTCAGAAAAACAGTATTCATTATTTTTTCACCACACCCAGTGCTCCATGCAAGCTGTGCCCTCTATAATACCCACCACCTGGTACCCCAACCTCCCACCCCCCCCGCCACTTCAAACCCCTCAGACTGTTTTTCAGAGTCCATAGTCTCTCATGGTTCACCTCCCCTTCCAATTTACCCAAATTCCCTACTCCTCTCTAACGCCCCTTGTCCTCCATGCTATTGGTTATGCTCCACAAATGAGTGAAACCATATGATAATTGACTCTCTCTGCTTGACTGATTTCACTCAGCATAATCTCTTCCAGTCCCGTCCATGTTGCTACAAAAGTTGGATATTCGTCCTTTCTGATGGAGGCATAATACTCCATAGTGTATATGGACCACATCTTCCTTATCCATTCATCCGTTGAAGGGCATCTTGGTTCTTTCCATAGTTTGGCGACTGTGGCCATTGCTGCTATAAACATTGGGGTACAGATGGCCCTTCTTTTCACGACATCTGTATCTTTGGGGTAAATACCCAGGAGTGCAATTGCAGGGTCGTAGGGAAGCTCTATTTTTAATTTCTTGAGGAATCTCCACACTGTTCTCCAAAGAGGCTGCACCAACTTGCATTCCCACCAACAGTGTAAGAGGGTTCCCCTTTCTCCACATCCTCTCCAACACATGTTGTTTCCTGTTTTGTTAATTTTGGCCATTCTAACTGGTGTAAGGTGATATCTCAATGTGGTTTTAATTTGAATCTCCCTGAGGGCTAATGATGATGAGCATTTTTTCATGTGTCTGATAGCCATTTGTATGTCTTGATTGGAGAAGTGTCTGTTCATATCTTCTGCCCATTTTTTGATGTGTTTGTCTGTTTCGTGTGGGTTGAGTTTGAGGAGTTCATTATAGATCCTGGATATCAACCTTTTGTCTGTACTGTCATTTGCAAATATCTTCTCCCATTCCGTGGGTTGCCTCTTTGTTTTTTTGACTGTTTCCTTTGCTGTGCAGAAGCTTTTGATTTTGATGAAGTCCCAGAAGTCTATTTTCGCTTTTGTTTCCTTTGCCTTTGGAGACGTATCTTGAAAGAAGTTGCTGTGGCTGATATCGAAGAGATTACTGCCTATGTTCTCCTCTAAGATTCTGATAGATTCCTGTCTCACGTTGAGGTCTTTTATCCATTTTGAGTTGATCTTTGTGTACGGTGTAAGAGAATGGTCGAGTTTCATTCTTCTACATATAGCTGTCCAGCTTTCCCAGCACCATTTATTGAAGAGACTGTCTTTTTTCCACTGTATATTTTTTCCTGTTTTGTCGAAGATTAATTGACCATAGAGTTGAGGGTCCATATCAGGGCTCTCTACTCTGTTCCACTGGTCTATGTGTCTGTTTTTATGCCAGTACCATGCTGTCTTGGTGATCACAGCTTTGTAATAAAGCTTGAAATCAGGTAAGGTGATGCCGCCAGCTTTATTTTTGTTTTTCAACGTTTCCTTAGCGATTCGGGGTCTCTTCTGATTCCATACAAATTTTTGGATTATTTGCTCCAGCTCTTTGAAGAATGCCGGTGGAATTTTGATCGGAATGGCATTAAAAGTATAGATTGCTCTAGGCAGTATAGACATTTTAACAATGTTTATTCTTCCGATCCAAGAGCATGGAATGGTCTTCCATCTTTTTGTGTCTTCTTCAATTTCTTTCATGAGTGTTCTATAGTTCCTCAAGTATAGATCCTTTACCTCTTTAGTTAGGTTTATTCCCAGGTATCTTATGGTTCTTGGTGCTATAGTAAATGGAATCGATTCTCTAATTTCCCTTTCTGTATTTTCCTTGTTAGTGTATAAGAAAGCCACTGATTTCTGCACATTGACTTTGTATCCTGCCACGCTGCTGAATTGCTGTATGAGTTCTAGTAGTTTGGGGGTGGAGTCTTTTGGGTTTTCCATATAAAGAATCATGTCATCTGCGAAGAGAGAGAGTTTGACTTCTTCATTACCAATTTGGATACCTTTTATTTCTCTCTGTTGTCTGATTGCTGTTGCTAGGACTTCTAATACTATGTTGAACAAGAGTGGTGAAAGTGGGCATCCTTGTCTTGTTCCTGATCTCAACGGGAAGGCTGCAAGCTTTTTCCCATTGAGGATGATATTTGCTGTGGGTCTTTCATAGATAGATTTGATGAGGTTCAGGAATGTTCCCTCTATCCCTATACTTTGAAGCGTTTTAATCAGGAACGGATGTTGGATTTTGTCAAATGCTTTTTCTGCATCAATTGAGAGGACCATGTGGTTCTTCTCTCTTCTCATATTAATTTGTTGTATCACATTGATTGATTTACGAATGTTGAACCATCCTTGTAGCCCAGGGATGAATCCCACCTGATCATGGTGGATAACCTTTTTAATGTGTTGTTGGATCCTGTTGGCTAGGATCTTGTTGAGAATCTTAGCATCCATATTCATCAGTGATATTGGTCTGAAATTCTCCTTTTTGGTATGGTCCTTGCCTGGTTTGGGGATCAGGGTAATGCTGGCTTCATAGAAAGAGTCTGGAAGTTTTCCTTCTGCTTCAATTTTTTGAAACAGCTTCAGGAGAATAGGTGTTATTTCTTCTTGGAAGGTTTGGTAGAATTCCCCAGGGAATCCGTCAGGTCCTGGGCTCTTGTTTTTTGGGAGATTTTTGATCACTGCTTCAATCTCGTTATTAGATATCGGTCTATTCAGGTTGTCGATTTCTTCCTGGTTCAATTTTGGTAGTTTATATTTTTCCAGGAATGCATCCATTTCATCTAGGTTGCTAAGCTTATTGGCATATAACTGTTCGTAGTAACTTCTGATGATTGTTTCTACTTCCTTGGTGTTAGTTGTGATCTCTCCCCTTTCATTCATAATTTTATGAATTTGGGATTTCTCTCTTTTCTTTTGGATTAGTGTAGCCAGTGGCTTATCGATCTTATTGATTCTTTCAAAAAACCAGCTTCTAGTTTCATTGATACGTTCTACTGTATCTCTGGTTTCTCCCTCATTGATCTCAGCTCTAATCTTGATGATTTCCCTTCTTATGTGTGGAGTTGGTTTGATTTGTTGTTGATCCTCCAGTTCTTTAAGGTGTAGAGACAGCTGGTGTGTTCTGGATTTTTCAATTTTTTTGAGCAAGGCTTGGATGGCTATATATTTTCCCCTTAGGACCGCCTTTGCTGTATCCCATAGGTTTTGGACCGAAGTGTCTTCATTCTCATTGGTTTCCATGAATTGTTTCAGTTCTTCTTTGATCTCCTGGTTGATCCAAGCATTCTTAAGCAAGGTGGTCTTTAGCTTCCAGGTGTTTGAGTTCCTTCGGAACTTTTCCTTGTGATTGAGCTCCAGTTTCAAAGCATTGTGATCTGAGAATATGCAGGGAATAATCTCAGTCTTTTGGTATCGGCTGAGTCCTGATTTGTGACCCAGTATGTGGTCTATTCTGGAGAAGGTTCCGTGTGCACTTGAGAAGAATGAGTATTCTGCTGTTTTAGGGTGGAATGTTCTGTATATATCTATGAGGTCCATCTGGTCCAATGTGTCGTTCAATGCTCTTGTTTCTTTATTGATTTTCTGCTTCGATGATCTGTCTAATTCTGAAAGAGGCGTGTTAAGATCACCTACGATTAGTGTATTCATATCAATATGACTCTTTATCTTGATTAACAGTTTTCTTAAGTAATTGGCTGCTCCCATATTGGGAGCATAGATATTTACAATTGTTAGATCATCTTGGTGGATAGTCCCTTTAAGGATTATGTAGTGTCCTTCTGTATCTCTGACTACAGTCTTTAGTTTGAAGTCTAATTTATCTGATATGAGAATCGCTACCCCAGCCTTCTTTTGAGTCCCATTGGCATGAAAGATGCTTCTCCACCCCTTCACTTTCAGTCTGCGTGTATCTTTAGGTTCAAAATGGGTCTCTTGTAGACAGCATATGGATGGGTCCTGTTGTTTTATCCAATCTGCAACCCTGTGCCGTTTTATGGGTGCATTTAGGCCATTCACATTGAGAGTGATTATTGATAGATACGTTTTTATTGACATCGAGTTACCTTTGAAGTCTTTCTTTCTGTAGACTGTCTCTATATTTCTGTTCAATGCTATTCTTGGGATTTTTCCTCTTTTATAGAACCCCCCTTAATATTTCCTGCAGTATCGGCTTGGTGGTTGCATAGTCTTTTAAGTCTTGCCGGTCTTGGAAACTCTTTATCTCTCCATCCATTTTGAATGTCAGTCTTGCTGGATAAAGTATTCTTGGCTGCATGTTCTTCTCATTTAGTGCCCTGAATATATCTTGCCAGCCTCTTCTGGCTTGCCAGGTCTCTGTGGACAGGTCTGACGTTATTCTGATGGGCTTCCCTCTGTAAGTAAGGAGCCTCTTTGCCCTGGCAGCTTTCAAGAGATTATACCTACAATTATAATTTCTCAATTTGACTATCAGGTGTCGTGATGTTTTTTTGGAGTGTATAATCTTGGGTGGAGACCGTTCAGCCTCTAGTACATGAACGCTGGTTTCATTCGCGAGATTCGGAAAGTTTTCATGAAGGACTTGTTCCACGACATCTTCTAGACTTCTTTCTTTCTCCTCCCCTTCAGGAATTCCAATAATTCTGACGTTGGAACGCTTCATGGCATCACTTATTTCCCTAATTCTGCTTTCGTGGGATCTAAGCTGTTTGTTCCAGGCTTCCTCCTGATCCTTTCTCTCTATCTGTTTGTCTTCCAGATCACTAATTCTATCTTCTGTCTCAGTTACCCTAGCTTTGAGAGAGTTTAGATTGGATTGGAACTCATTGAGAGCATTGTGGACCTCCTCCCTGGTAGCTTTAAGCTCCGCCCTAACATTGTGAACATCCTGTCTGGTCGCTTTCAGTTCGGCTCTAATCAATTCTGTTTGGTCATCCATGGCTTTCTCCAACCTAGCTATTGCCTGGATAATTGTTAGCCTGAATTCTCTTTCCGACATATTGTCTATGTTGATAGCCGTTAGCTCTGTTGCGGAAGGTCCATCCTCTGTATTTTTCTTCTGTTGGGCATTCCTCCTCCTAGTCATTTTGGTGGGAGAAGACTGAACAGATGTAGCTGGATGTATCAACTCTGGTGCAGTCAAGGTGCACCCTGGAACACTTCCTGATCTCCGTCTCAGAAGCCTCAGTCTGGGTGCAGAAGCTGAATAAATTCCCCCTTGGACGCTGGCAGTGCAGGTTCCAAGTTAAAGACCCTGGGGGCGCAGGATCTTTTGCTCGTCCCCAAAGCCAAGGCAGTGGCGGCTGTCTGGGAGCTCCTGACCGCCAGAGAGGTTCCAAGCAGCGATCGCACACTGAGATTTTGCCGCTGGCCGGGGCTGGGAGTGCCCGGCTTGCGCGCACCTCTTTTCAGAGGCGGCTGTGGGTCGGGCGCGCGTCTGGGGCACTGAGAACGGGGCGCTGGTCCGTAAGCCGCAGGCTGGGCTTTTGCGCGCCTCTGTCCGGGGAAGAGTTTCGCGGGCGCGCGGCTTAGACTTTGAAACAATGGCCCGGGTCAAGAAGCGCCCCAGGGCCTTAGAAACCCAGGAGAGCTGGAGCGACGTGCACGCGCATCTCAAGCTTTGTGGTAGGGCTAGCGCGCGTTCTGCAGACCGGCTCCCATCCCCTCACAGGAGCCGGAACCCCGAGCTCTGGGGCACGCTGGCGGCTTAGGGACCAGGAGCCGGTTTCTCCGCCGCACTCTCTCTGCCTCCACGCTGGGGAGGCCGTCTGGGACCGGGGACTCAAGCCCCTGTCCCTAGCCGCCCCGATTCCCACAATTTGCCCCCGCGATCCTTTGCTCTTTTGGAGTGCTTTCAACCAGTCTCCGAGTTAATGCTGGTCCCCAGACGCAGGGCACTCTCGCTCGTATCGGGGTATTACTTTTGCACCGGTCGCCTCTGGTGGCTCCCTCCCCCTTTTGTTTATCTTCGGATATCAGTCCGCTGTTCCCATTCCGCTTTACCTGCTCACTGGCGTCTTCTGCCCCTGTAGAGATCCAGACGTGTATAATTCTGATCTCAAGCTGATTTCATGGGTGATCAGAGTTCTTTGGTAGGTAATCAGCTCACTTTGGGGTACCAGCTGAAAAGACGCCTCTTCCTAGTACCTCGCCATCTTGTCCCCCCCCTAATCAATCAGATTAGCCCATCCTAATCAATATGACCTCATCCTGACTTGATTACATCTGCAAAGACCCTGTTTCCACATAAGTCCATGTTCATAGGTACCAGGAGTTAGGACTTCAACTCACCTTTTAGGTGACACAGTTCAACCTACAACAGAGGGCTACTTCCTCAGAATCCCTGTTGTGCTTATTAAAAATGCAAATTCCAGGTGGTCCCCTGGGAACCCCAGAGGACCACCTGGAATTTGCATTTTATAAGCAATTAAGTAAGCAGAATTTGCAAGTAAATAAGCAGATTTCTTATTCTAAATGAGAATCTGCTTATTTAACAAGCTCTTCTCATGAATATTAGTCACCTAAACTTTAAGAACCATTGATACGTTTAACGGTTTTACTTTTCATAATTTAAAATGGTAAGGAAAGATAATTTAGCTTAAAACCACTTTGGTCTTCCAAATAATTATTGTATATGTTATGGAAGTGAAAAATGCAGGGAGCTCTCCTTCTGTGTACAATAGTATGCACAATTTCCACAAGAGGGTAAAGGCTCTCAAGAAAAACAACAGGTGTTCAAATAGTTCCATAAACTCAAAGCTGACCTGTTTTAACTTTCAAGCTTCCCTGAAATGACCACCAAGTTGCGAAATTCTTGGCCTAGGAACAAAAGGGGTACCCAAAAAAAACACTGATGTGAAGGAAAACACAAAGGTGGCCTTTGAGCCCCTGAAACACAACATGGTCCCAAGAGAAAAAAACAAGCCCTGACAGGTTTTCTGAGAGTGACACCGGTGCCTATGAGGAGGTGGCCCCAGGGGGTGCTGGGGGAACAAAGGAACAGAGAGAAATTCTGGGGAATCTGACGGAGGCAACTCAAGTTTCTGGTGATGAGGGAGCACAAGGCTGGCTGAGGACAAAGCAAAGGCTGGCACCTTGCACCCCTTCTCCACCCGCTCCCCTCCCCTTGGTGATGTGTGTGGCATTCCTCAGGCACCCCTGACCACCATAAGAAACAAATAGTTAACTTGCAGAGATCACAATCCTGCAAGACAGGAATCTCCCAACTATCTTGATGTTAATGGCTTGCTAAAAGACAACATTGGTCTACCCGCACCTTGTAGGCCCTCTTTAGCATATGAAAACTCCATTGAAACCTCCCTTTCCTTCACCTTCCCCCAACCGCAGGGTACATAACCTGCCATCCCTCACAACCCGGGGCAGCAGCTCTTCCTGCCCATGGGTCCTGTCCCCGTGCTTTAATAAACCACCATTTTGCACCAAAGATGTCTCAAGAATTCTTTCTTGGTCAACGGCTCCGGACCTCAGCCCACCAAACCTCACTTAGGTTCTAGAACTTCATTACTGGAAAGTTCTGTGTTGTGTTTGTCTCTCTTCGGAGAATGTTCTCTCTGAGCCAACACAAGTGTTATGTATGTGTCCCAAATAAGTAGCATCCCTCCCTTTGTTTTTTCTAGTCAAGATTTATTTGAAGAATATTAAAGTACATAGGTTGTATATAGAAATACCAGGAAGGATGTATGCCAAAAGGGAAACAGTGGCTCTCTCTGGATGGTGGGATTTTGGGTGGTTTTTCCCTTTATACTTTTTTGGTTGTTGCTGTTGTTTGAGAATGATATAATTTTCTGCATTTGATTTTGGGTTTTTTTTGTTTCTCTGTTTTTTAATTTTTTATTTTTTATCCCCAGGGGTAATCGCCACATTTACACACTTCACAGCACTCATAGCACATACCCTCCCCAATGTCCATAACCCCACTCCCCACCTCCCTGCCCCCAGAAACCCTCAGTTTGTTTTGTGAGATTAAGAGTCACTTATGGTTTGTCTCCCCCCCAATCCCATCTTGTTTCATTTATTCTTCTCCTACCCCCTTAGTCCCCCCATGTTGCATCTCCACTTCCTCATATCAGGGAGATCATATGATAGTTGTCTTTCTCGGATTGACTTACTTCGCTAAGCATGATACCCTCTAGTTCCATCCACGTCGTCGCAAACGGCAAAATTTCATTTCTTTTGATTGATGAGGAAGTAGGAGGCTGGCTGAGGACAGAGCAAAAGCTGGCGCCTTGCACCCCCTCTCCACCTGCTCCCCTCCATATGTGTAGCATTCCTCAGGCACCCCTGACCGCTATAAAACGATAGATAGTTAACTTGCAGAGATCACAATCCTGCAGAACAGGAATCTCCCTTGTTCTACAGATGTCCTAGAGATCTAAACAGGGAGGTTACCTTATCAATACACAAATTTCCAGAGGCAAATAACTCTCAGTTCCTGAGGCCCTAATGTCTCCCTCCCCACCATAAACTGGAGGAGGCTGAGGTAGAAGGGAATGTAAATGATAGCAGGATCATAATACCCCATCAAGAATCTCCCAACTATCTTGATGTTAATGCCTGACCTAAAGACGACATTGATCAAGCCATAAGGGCAAGGACTCCCCCCCCCCCCGCGCCTTGTAGGCCCACCTTAGCACGTGAGAGCTCTGTCGAAATCTCCCATCCCTTCACCACCTCCCCCCAACCGCAAGGTATATAACACGCCTACCCTCACAACTCGGGGCAGCCGCATCTCCGCCTGCCCATGGGTCCTGTCCCCGTGCTCTAATAAACCACCTTTTGCACCAGCGACGTCTTAAGAATTCTTTCTTTAGCCGTCGGCTCCGAACCTCACCCCACCGAACCTGACCTAGGTTCTGGGACTTCATCATGATGGCTGCATAGTATTCATAGCAGCAATGTCTACAATAGCCAAACTATGGAAAGAACCTAGATATCCATCCACAGATGAATGGATAAAGAATTTATCCATTCTTTATGGATAAATGAGCATTTATTATTTTGTTTTAATGAGCATTTATTATTTACAAACTCTAAACCACTATAATTGTAAGATAGTTGTACACATGTATTTGTGCATGTGAGATGGTAGATAAAATAAGAGCAAACAACTGAGTTAGTTTTGAATAGAAGTCCAGTCCATTAATTAAGATTCATTTTTTCTCCATAGCAGACCAACATACCCTGAAGTAAGTCTGTAACAATCAAAGGAAAAAGAGAGAGAGAGAGCCCTGTGGCTCTCTAACAAATAATTTTATTTTCTCCCTCTTCCCCTCCTATTCTCTCAAATCTGAGGATGAGGATGAAGGAAGAGAGGAGATGAGTCAGGGGAGGTGTGGGGGCTGGGGAGTGGCCTGTTGGGCCCAGGGTGTGGCTGAGATCAGGGACCAAGAACCTAGGGATTGGTTGGAAAATGGATGGAAAGTGGGAACACTTTTTCAAGTCTATAAAGCCGCCTGCGGAGATTTTTATTTACTTATCAAGCGTGGACCAGACAAACAGTATTGTATTAAGAAACCAATTATTTGACTACTGGTTCAGGTTTGGAGTCCCATCTGCCCTGCAGGGTCACCCTACTCTTTTTTTTTTTTTTTTTTTAAATAGAATCCCATGCCTTATCAGATGTCTTTACTTAACATGGCAGTAAAAGTAGTTTTTCTCTGGGTATTATCCCGGCTCTTACATAATGCTTTCTAGAACATTTCTAGCTAACAATGGATTTATAGGATTTAAAGTTTTAAAATACAAACTTACAGAATTAAACTTAGATTTTTATTTTCTACGTGTTTGAACAGGTAAAAAATAACTTTGTAATCTTTGCCATACAGCCGTATATACCCATAATCCACACTTGCAACCACAACATGGTTTTGCTGGGGTAGGGATATGCTGGAATGACCATAGACTTGTTTCAAAACTCATCCTTACACAAAGACCCTTTGAAATTACAGTGTCTGTGGAAGGGAAGAGAATGGAGAGATGCTAAGATGAAGCATGTTAAAACATTAGAGAGGAGCAGACTCCTCTTCAATTTTTTTTAAAAAACAAAGATGTAAGCTGGCTAATACTGGTAAGGGGGATAGCATTTTCAATAGTAATAGGCGCTGGAAGCAAAGAGAAGCATTTCAGAGCCACATGAATGTTCTAGTGAGGTGAGAGGGAGGAAGAAAGGCTTTGCCAGCACAGGTAGCTGGGTTGTTCTGGTGTGCAGCTCTGAGCCTGGGACTAATTTTTTTTTTTTTAAGATTTTATTTATTTATTTGAGAGACAGACAGTGAGAGAGAGCATGAGAGGGGAGACGGTCAGAGCAAGAAGCAGACTCCTTACAGAGCTGGGAGCCTGATGTGAAACTCAATCCTGAGACTCCGAGATCATGACCTGAGCTGAAGGCAGTCGCCCAATCAAATGAGCCACCCAGGCGCCTGAGTCTGGTAGGAATATTGCAACCCTGCTGAGAAAGGCTCATCCCTCCAGTGTCCAGGAACCCAAGAGGGCAATGGCTGGGCCAGAGTGAGTAAGGAAAGGGGGCCTGAAAAAGAGGCAAGAGAAAAATTGATATTTAACATTCTGCTTACTCCTAAAAAGTGTGTGCAACTCATCTTAGAGAGAAATTACTACTTGCCTTCAAATAGCCAAGTGTGACCTCTTTGATCTAGCTGTAGCAACTTCTTACTAGACACATCTCCAGAGTCAAGGGAAACAAAAGCAAAAATGAACTACTGGGACTCCATCAAGATAAAAGCTTCTGCCCATTGAAGGAAACAATCAACAAAACTAAAAGGCAGTCTATGGAATGGGGGAAGATATTTGCCAATGACATATCTGATAAAGGGTTAATATTCAAAGTCTATAAAGAACTTACCAAACTCAACACCCAAAACCATATAATCTGTGGGGAGTCTGCTTCTCCCTCTCCCTCTGCCCCTCTACTCCTGCACTTGTGCTCACTCTCTCTCTCTCAAATAAATAAATAAAATCTTAAACAAATTAAGAATTTACCAAACTCAATACCAAAAAACAAGTAAACCAGTTAAGAAATGGGCAGAAGACATGAATGGATCGTTTTCCAAAGAAGATACCCAGATGGCTAACAGACACATGAAAAAATGCTCAATATCACTAGGGAAATGCAACTCAAAAGCACAATGAGATACCACTTCACACCAGTCAGAATGTCTGAAATCAACAACCCAAGAAACAACAAATTCTGGAAAGGATTTGGGGAAAGAAGAACCCTCTCACACCGTTGGTGGGAACACAAACTGGTGTAGCCACTCTGGAAAACAGTATGGAGTTTCCTCAAAAAGCTAAAAACAGAGCTACCCAATGATCTAGCAATTGCACTACTAGACATTTGCCCAAAGGATACAAAAATTTAGATTAAAAGAGGTACACACACTCCAATGCTTATAGCAGCATTATCAGCAATAGCCAAACTATGGAGAGCACCCAAATGTCCATCAACTGACAAATGGATAAAGAAGATGTGGCATATATGCAAAAGACTATTACTCAGCTATCAAAAATTGAAATCCTGCTATTTGCAACAAGAGTTTATTATGCTAAGTGAAATAAGTCAGTCAGAGAAAGACAAATACCAAATGATTTCACTCATATGTGGAATGTAAGAAAGAAAAGATGAACATATGGGAAGAGGGAAAAGAAGAGAAGAGGAGAGCGAAACAAGCCATAAGAGGCACTTAACAAGAGAGACCAAATCTGAGTGTTGAGGTGGGGGATGGGCTAGACAAGTGATGGGTATTAAGGAGGGTATTTGTTGTAATGAGCAGTGGGTGTTGTATGTAACTGATGAATCACTGACTTCTACTCCAGAAACCAATATCACACTGTTTGTTCACTCACTAAAATTTAAATTTAAGAAATTAAGAAAGAATGTAAGGCCAAGGGAGGAAAAAAGCCAAATAGCCAAATGTGATGTTGCTAAGTCCTGAATGAGAGGACTCATTTGGCAAGCTCCCACTATGTCCTGGCACTTTGCTAGATGCTTTTTACATTATTTTGTTTACTTTTCAAAACAATGCTGGAGACAGCATTATTGTGTACATTTTGCAGAGGAGGAAACTAAAGCATAGGAAGGTTAAATAACTCATCGAAATCACAAAATTAGCAAGTGGCGGAGTTTGGAGGATCTACCTGGCTGGAAAACCATTGCTCCCTTGACTGAGTAGAAACACCATGGCAAACTAGAGAGTTCAATCTCCACTTTTGTTTTGGCTTCTGGTCACTGTTGCTATCCATTACAGAAGGACTTTGGCCTTGACCTTTTCAACTCATTCTTTACTATAGACATTGCCATCCCATGGTGTTTTAGTCCAGGTCCTTCAAGACACAGACCCCAAGGAAGAATTAGAAGTGGATCGCTTCTCGGCTTTTTGGCTAAGATCAAGTGAAGAATTAGAAGTGGAGAGATTTTATTAGGGGAAATGTTGATGTGACTAAGATGGGGCAGGGATGGGAAAAGGCTGAGAGTTGTCAGACTACAAAGCAAGTTGATCCTGGTGAAGAAGAAAGTGAAGGAAGATTGAATGGAAGGTTCCTGGACCACTAAGCAGTCTCAGGAAGACTTAGTAAAGCTTATGGGAGGTAATGTGGTCTATCCATAAAATGGATTATTACTAGGCCATAAAAAGGAATGAATACAGAATATTATTCAACCTTATAAAGGAAGGAAATTCTGTCTTATGCTACAACATGATGAACCTGGAAGACATTATACTAGGTGAAATAAGCCAGGAGGACAAAGACAAATAATATATGATTCCACCTGTGTGAGATACCTAGAGTAGTCAAACTCATAGAGACAGAAAGTAGAATGGTGGCTGCTAGGGGCTAGGGGTAGGGAGGGAGTGAGGAATCATTTTATGGACATAGAATTTCAGTTTTACAAGACAAAAAGAGTTCTGGAGATTGGTTGCACAACGATGTGAATGCACTTTACATACTGAACTGTACACTTGAAATGGTTAAAATGGTAAATTTCATGTTATGTGTATCGTACCACAATTTCAAAAAGGGCAAAACAAAGTGGGGGGGAAAAGGAATGAAGTACCAATATGTACCATGACATGGGTGAACCTCAAAACCACTGTGGAAGCCAAAAAAGCCAGACATAAAAGGCCACAGGTTGTATGGCCCCATTTACACTGAACAGTCAAGACAGGCAAAACCCTGGAGACAAAAAATAGGTTAGTGGGGACGCCTGGGTGGCTCAGTTGGTTAAGCGGCTGCCTTCGGCTCAGGTCATGATCCCAGCGTTCTGGGATTGAGTCCCACATCGGGCTCCTTGCTCGGCAGGGAGCCTGCTTCTCCCTCTGCCTCTGCCTGCCTCTCTGTCTGCCTGTGCTCGCTCGTTCTCTCTCCCTCTATCCCTGACAAATAAATAAAATAAAAAATCTTAAAAAAAAAATAGGTTAGTGATTGCCATAGGTGGTGAGAGTAGAGAATGAGGAGTAACCGGTCATGGGAACAGTTTCCTTTTGGAGTGATCAAAATGCTGTGGAATCGGGTGCCTTCGGCTCGGGTCATGATACTGGAGTCCCGGGATCAAGTCCCACATCGGGCTCCCAGCTCCACAGGGAGTCTGCTTCTCCCTCTGACCTTCTCCCCTCTCATTCTCTCTCTCTCTCTCTCTCAAATAAATAAAATCTTTTTAAAAAATGCTGTGGAATCAGATAATGGGGACAGTCCCGTGACTTTGCGCATACAGTAAAAACTATTGAGTTATATACATTCAAAGTGACTTTTATGGTATGTGCATGATATCTCAAGGAAGATGCTGTTTTTCAAAAATGCCTCAATGGATAGCAGAGCCCATCAGCACGGGGGCCTCAGTCAATTACACTCCCTGCCGTTGCAGATCTGGAAGGTGCCTTTTCATGGCGGCCACACACGAAGACCTATTACAAGTGTATTTTTGGTGTTGATCATAATAGTTACCTAAAATGCATTAAGTGCAGTTCTGAGAAGAGTAATGGGCTAAATTATTTCCCCCAAATGATTTTCTTTTCCAAGATTCAGTAAATGCATGGCCCTGATTTTCTCACTGAGGGTACATGAGTTTTGATGCCGCTATTTCAATGCTGCAACCAGTCTGCTTCTGAGAGAGCAAAGGCTATGTCAGCAGAAAATACGAAATGGTTTCAGATCTACTTTGTGACCCTAACAAACATAAAAGTAGGATGAAACAACTTGGTATTTTCAACTGCTGACCAGAGCCACACTTAGGCAAACCGTCATGGGAGTCATTGCTGCTATCATCTTCACTTTGGGCAAATGAAATAGAAAGAATGAGGGATGGGATGAGCCCCGGGAAAATAAGACAGGAATGCTTGTGGCTCAAGGTACATGGTAATTTTTTAAAGTTCCAGATTTACTAGCTTAAATGGAAGATAAACCAACATCCAATTTAAAATAAATTTCCCTGAGAGGTAGAAGGAACAAAAGGAGGGAATACTACCAGAAGCCGGACATTTCTCAAATTACTTTACTTAGAGATATGACTTTGGAATGATGTGACTGTGATACGTGATTAAAATAAAATGGAATAACTATGGAAATTTAAAAATGCAGTTAGTAAACCTAACCCTGTATTGAGTGGGTAGCTTAACTGCACAGGAAAGAACTATTTCAAGGTATTTTAAAAACCATAATAACTTGACCGGGATGTACTCTAAGACAAAAAGAACTATAAAAACAAACACATTTTTTTCCAGTAGTCATACTGTTAGTACCAATAACACTGATATAGTTTATTCTAAACTATTTTGTATGTAATAGGATAAAGTAAATGAGTAATTATGTTAACTCAAGGGGAGCCAAGATTTTCAATATAAAAAAGTTACAAATATAAAATCAGAGAAGTTAAATAAAAACCATGTAATCCTAAATTTCATTTAGAAATGTAAATGCATAATGCATTTTCTATTAAAAAATATTTCCTAGTTCTATGTACTAGAAAAGCCTAGGGACAATGATGAAACCCAGCTCGTCTACCACAGCACCCAGACTATAGTTTCTAAATACAACTCCTCACCAAAAGGAATTGGTCTCTTGGGGAAATGGCTAATTAACTGGGTCAAAAATGATTCTGATGGGCTTGGAATATCTTGTCATATTAGAAAACAAGGAAGCTATGAAAAACTATGGGGGTCATGATAAAAGGGTTCAGAGGCCAATTTAATGAGGCTCCCATGGGCCAAAAATGGGAACAAATTTAAGCATCAAGATGAATAATAACTGCAATGGAATGAAACACATTAAAAATCTGTGAGTTTATAATAAAGCTAAGCAAGCAAAAAAATATTGATCATCTTTGGAGAATGCTAGGAAACCAAATCATTTTTCTTAAAAAAAAAAAAAAAGAAGCATTTATTCTGCCGTTCCCATATAAATTGTATCTCAGGACCATAAAATTGTTGATGAAAGCAAGTTTTCTTGACAGAATTAAGCAAATAAGTGAAGAAGAATGATAAAAATAGAATATGATTATTTTGCCACCTTCTAATGAATTTATGGATATAGACAATTATCATCAGACAATGATCATCAAGGGGCTGCTAACATCACAGAAGCAACCAGACATTTTCTGCCCCCTAGTGGAAAGTCAGGATTTTGAAGTATTCTTGAAAAACAAGCAAACTTGAATCCAATATAGGTGTCAACAACCTGTGTCTATTCAATTTCAATTTCTCGGACTTAACCTGTATGTACTGTCCAATAAGGCAGGCACTACCACCTATTCGTGGCTATGTGAATATAAATTAATTATAACAAAATAAAATAATTCTGTCCCTCAGTCACACTAGCACAACAGCCAACATGCAGATATAGAAAATTTCCATCATCACAGAAAAGTCCACTGGACAGGACTGAAAATCCAACCTCTGGTTTGTAGGAAGTACAGGGAACTGAAGAACGTGATTCGCACAGCATTAGGACTCAATCACTAAATCTAGGATATGGGAAACTCTATAGGACAAATGATCCAGCTCTTTCAACAAATAAATTATAAGGGGAAAAAAGGAGGAAGGCGGAATGGATAATTTAAAAGAAATTTAAGAAAAACAACTAAATGTAAAGAATGAGCCCTTTGAATCCTGATGGTAAAACTCTGAGAACTATTAATGAGGCAAAATTTAAATATTGATGATACTTGATGATATGAAGATAGTCTTTTTTTTTTTAAGAATAGTGATACTTTGGTTATGTCTAATGAAAGATCTCTTATCTTATAAATATATATTCTGCTTAGGATATCTACTGTTTAGGATATATATATAAACTGATATATCCTAACTGTTTACGAAAGTATGATTTGATATCTAAATTTATCTTTAAAGTAATCCAGTAGGGAAAGAAAATGGATCAGGGCATAAATGGAATAAGATGTGCTATATGTTGACAATTCTTGATGTTGGACATTCCATTAAACTATTCCTGTTTTTGTGTATGTCTGATGTTTTCCATAAGAAGCATTTTAGGGCACCTGGGTGGCTCAGTTGGTTAAGCGTCTGACTCTTGATTTCAGCTCAGGTTATGATATCAGGGTTGTGAGATTGAGTCCCATGTGGGGATCCATGCTAGGTGGGGAGTCTGCTTAAGATTCTCTCTTCTTCCACTCCCTCTGCCCATACCCCACCCCTCTATCTCTTCCTTTCTTTAAAAAAAAAAAAAAAAAAAAAAAAAAAGGAAAGAAAAGGAAAAAAAAAACATTTTAAAAATGACTGGTTTGTCTTTTAGATTCATAGAATAGGTCTGAATCCATTTGGCATTTTTTTTGCTGTTGCATGTTTTTTATTCTCCTTGTCAGAACATTTGAAAAATAGAAATGGTGGCATCACAGTGTGCCACATTATTCTCCGACCTGCTTCTCATGCTGTGACATTACCTAAACTTGCTTTCCCATTACATTAGCTGCAAGACCACTAAGGAGGTGCCCACTAGCTATCTGACACTCAATGTACATCCCAAAGAGATCCTGACATCCAAAGGACCATGGAAAATGCTGGAAGTACAAAGATGAATAAAATACAGTTCTTGAATTTAGGGAGTTTACACTGTCATGGGGAGGCAGTCATATAATAAATAAATTACTATAATAAAGGAGGCACAAAGTTTAGAGTGGCCTGAAGAAGAGATTGGTGATTTCTATCTTGGGGTGGGGTTAGAGAAAGGCTTCATTAAACAAGGCAGACTTTGCACAACAGTTTAGAAGAATGAAAATGTGCTTTCCAGGTTGACAGCAGAAGCAAGGACAGACAGGCATGGAAGTGGCTGGTATGTATGGGAGACCAGGCACACAGTGACTGGCTGCTCTGATGGTGTTGGTAAGTAAAATTCCCGAGTCTTTCCAGTAATGCCAGTCTTATGAATGAGAGATTTGTCAGTTCAATAAATCCAATTCAATAAACTCTCAGTTCACTTAAGGGAATACCTAGCAAAGCAAATGAATAACTGAAAACATTCTACCACTGAAACACTTTCTATGCACTGAACATTCTCCCAGAGTCCGTGGAAAACCCATAAGAATATTGGGGGTGGGCAGGGATTTCCTGGTCTCGTTAGAGAGGTAGGATTTACTCCTGTGGAATAATTACAAAGAAGGAGTAGCCCTCCCAGGCCAATGTGATTCCTTCTCTAGGCAAACTGATCTGCAAACACAAAAGGAAGAAAGAAACAGAAAAAAGTCAAGACATGATAAAATGTTAGGGATTTTAAAATCCCATCTATGCTAGGATTGCAACTATGTATGTATGTATGTATGTACAAGGAAGTCATGCAAATTTAGGGACGAGAGGAAGCCTAGAAAATGGAAACCAGCTGATTTTTTAGTGGGGTGGCATTGGGATTTTTTTTTTTAACTCTTCAAAAATTTTAGCTATTGGGATGCCTGGGAGTCTCAGTCACTTAAGTGGCTGCCTTTAGCTCAGGTCTTGATCCCAGCATCCTGGGACTGAGTTCCACATCAGGCTCCCTGCTAGGCTGCTCCCTCTCTGCTTGCTGCTCCCTCTGCTTGTGTTTTTTCTGTGTGTCAAATAAATAAATATTTTTTTAAAATTTTAGTACTATTGTGTTAATAAGTAGAGGAAACTTTCTAAAGCATACAGTAATTTGGACCTAAAACAGAAATATCGTTCTTAAAGATTGAGAGGAAATGGGAGATAGTAAAAGAATAAGGTCTAAATAATCTTATAATTTTGGCAAATTCTAACTAATCAGTTCTCCTTGGCTGGGAAGAAATGATAAGAAACCTATAATAAGTAGAAATCACATTAGAACAAAGCTATAACATCTCTCCCGTGCAGGTTTTGGGTAATTCATTTGGTTAAATAGGTGTGCAGAAAGGAGACCGTTTCCCCCAAACTGAACAATTTCGAAGTCTAATTTGAGGTCAGGTCCCTTTTAAGCAGTAGACGGTTTTTGTCTGGCGAATACGGCAAATGCCAAACCTCTCCCGCTTGTCCTCTCTCTGGATTATTTGCTTACTCCGGGAAATGAAAGGATGGCACGGTTGGTGAACCAGGAGTTGTTATTCTTTGCCTGCATATCATGTTGGTTTTTTTTGTAAGAAAAATCATAAGAATATATAAAAGTTTTTGATGAATAGAACCCTTTATTTTTAGCAGAAAATGGATGGAACCGTTTGGGGCTTTGCGGCTGCCTGTTGCTCTCGTGTGAGCACTTCCCACTGCCTCGACTTTTTATTCTGCTGCACGCTCGGTGCCAAGATTTACATGGCCGCTGTGGGGAACAACTAGATTTAGCATAAGTAAGAATAACCGCTTTTCCCCTGGGGAGAGACAAAAAGGATAAGTGCACGAGGCGCAGAGACAATATTACTGGGAGTTATATTCTTGTTCAGCTCTTTTATTCACTCTGAATCCTGGATTCTGTTGCAAATAATAAAAGCAAGAAGCCAGTTGGCTTGGAGCCAAGGTCTGGGATTAGCAGAAGAGACTACTTTGTTTTGGGCTAAAAATATGTTGGTCAGTGATGGTTCCACACATTACAAATATGGCCATTTGGATTACAAATTGTTTTTTTCATAAACTGAGATATCGCCAAGAAAGTGCAAATTAATAACGATTTGAATTGTTGGGAAAGACACCTAGGAGCACCTAGGTCAGAGCACCTAGGAGCCCAGGCAGTGTTTGTGCACACCTCTTACTGCTTGAGACAATTCCTCAATTTGCAACACGTTCTCTGACTTTGGGTTGGATTGTTACTATTCCCTTAACAACCTGCAGCTTCCCTTAGTTCATATTATGAGGTAATTTTTACTCTAACACTAAACCCAAATGATGTCATTTTTTTCCTTTTCACTCTCATCTCAAATATTCCCCATTCTCCTCCCTCCCCCTCCCCAGAAAATAAACTAAATTGCTTGCAAGAACTCATTTTGAATTCAGGCAAATCTGGGTTGGAATCTTAGCTTCCTACATGCTACCTATCTTTGATGATCCTAGGGAAATTACCTAATTTTTCTTTACTTCAATTCTCTCATTGATAAAATGATAAATGATAATGGTACATATCTCATTGGGTTTTGGTGAAGATTGTTGGGAAAAAACATAAAGATCATTTTGCCTTGCACCTATGCAATGGTAATATTGCATAGTAGTAATGAAATTTTATCTTGATTACTATGGGTAGAAAGGCATTCAGAGGGAAATTTATAGCTTAAAATATAAAAAGATAAGAAAGCTTTAAAAATGAAATGAACATTCGGGGCACCTGGGTGACTCAGTGGGTTAAAGCCTCTGCCTTCGGCTCAGGTCATGATCTCAGAGTCCTGGGATCGAGCCCCGCGTCAGGCTCTCTGCTCAGCAGGGAGCCTGCTTCCCCACCCCCCTCTCTGCCTGCCTCTCTGCCTACTTGTGATCTCTGTCAAATAAATAAAATCTTTAAAAAAAAAATGAAATGAACATTCAACTTAGAAAGTAAGAAAAAGACAAAGAAGATGTTTATGTTATAAATAGGATTAACTTCTAGTTCTGTGGAAGACTAGATGTCCAGAGAATGTCTTCCAATATGGAATTTAAAATTCTGGATGAAACATACTTTTATTTATTTATTTATTTTATTCACTTGACAGAGAGAGAGCACAAGCAGGGGAAGCAGCATCAAAGGGAGAGGGAGACGCCGGCTCCCCATGAGCAAGGAGCCGGATGTGGGGCTCCATCCCAGGACCCTGAGATCATGACCTAAGCCAAAGGCAGACACTTAACTGACAGAGCCACCCAGGCACCCTGAAACATAATTTTAAATATCTTTTAAAATACTTGGCTGGCTATTGGAAAAAGAAGAATACTCCTGCCATACATAATAAAAAAGTACAAATCCTGAGATGTAGGTCTGTCTGATGCTGGTGTTTGCCACAGAGGTTTCTAGCTAACTTTGGTGGCCATATGCCAAAGAGGACAGAAGGAAATACAAGGCCCGTAAACGCTGAGGGGATGGCCTGGAAATTTTCCACATGAAGCCAGAATTCCAGAAACGTTATATAAAGTACATTCAAGGTGGCTGAATGGGGCGTGGTGGGGAGGGTGGGATACCCTCCAGAGAAACAGTGAGGGGCATTTACCTGTCGTCTTAAATCTAAATAAAAAGGAAAAAATGGGGGAAAATACTTGGAGAATATCTAACCACAAATTTGTTACAACACATGTTTGGGGCCAGAATTTATACTATCTGTGTTACCTACCTCCTAATAAATCTAAGACAAATATTTGGTTAAAAGTGCTCCCAAGAGGCGCCTGGGTGGCTCAGTGGGTTAAAGCCTCTGCCTTCGGCTCAGGTCATGATCCCAGGGTCCTTGGATCGAGCCCTGCATCCGGCTCTCTGCTCAGCGGGGAGACTGCTTCCCCCTCTCTCTCTGCCTGCCTCTCTGCCTACTTGTGATTTCTGTCAAATAAATAAATAAAATCTTAAAAAAAAAAAAAAGTGCTCCCAAATATTTGGGAGCAGAATAACAGAATAAACCTAAATGAAGTAGAAGGATGGAAATAATAAGCGAAAGAATTAATGAAACAGAAAATAAACAGCAAAGTACCTCTTTTGAAAGGATTAAGAGTAATGACAAACCCTCAGAGACCTTGACCAAGACGGAGGAGAAAACACCAACAACACAGCATGAGAAAAAGTACATAACTTAGATGCTAAAAGGAGTTAGCATCTTCAACACCTTTGCCAATGAATTTGAAAACAGATGAGATGCACAGATTCTTAGAACAATGTTTCTCAAACTTTCACCTGTACCCGGATCATCTGGAAAGTCTTTAAAAACACAGATTGCTGCCCCCAGTCCCAAGAGATCACCCAATTTCATGGATCTGAGATAGAGTCTGAAAGCTTGCATTTTTAGCCCAATCTCGGATGGTGAAGCTTTGAGAACATTGTCCCAGAAAATATCAATTACCAAACACTCTTCACAAGAAAGAGTATTTCATAGCCTAATGCTTCCCTGCTTTTTTCACATAACGGCACACATACAGAAAAACCTCATAATATTGTACGGCGCACTCGGGTAAACAGACGAGGCTGCTCTTGGCTGGGGTTAGTCTGCCTTTGAACTCTGCTTATCCCAGTCCCGCCTTGACCTCCTTGGTCTTGGCAGCCCCAGGGATGGAAGAAGCAACATCCTCGGCTCCCCTGCACTCCGGACTCCACGTACCCATGTGCTTGTGCTCACACAGACTAGTTTTTTAATGCTGCATAAAAAATCACCGCCAGATTTAACAACTTAAAATTACACAGTGTTGGTGAGAACTTGTAATAACCGTTAACTATTACACAGTTATTATCTCAGTTTCCGGGATTCCTGCGTCCGGAATCTAGATGCGGCCCCGCCAGGTCCCCAGACTCTGAGCTCTACCAAGGCTGCAGTGAAGACCCGGGCAGGCGCTAGAGTCATCTTCAGGGAAGAACCTGCTCCAGGCTCACGTACTTGGTTGCTGGCAAGAGTCACTTCCTCCCCGGCTGCTAGGCTGGAGGCTTCAGTTCTCTCGGCTTGTCCTCTCTGGTCCTCACTCCTTGCCATGTGGGTCTCTGCACAGCTGCAGCTTGCTTCTCACAGGTAAGTGAGAAGAGCCAGAGCAGAGCTGGCCGGAAGTCAGCCATTTGAACCCTTGTCTCGGGGGCGGCTCGCGTCACTTCCGCTGTCTTCTATTGGTGGAGCCCACTTCATGGGGCGGGAATTACCCATGGAAATACCCACGGGCAAGGAAACGGAGAGCTGGAGTCCATTAAGGGTCATCCGGAAAGCTTGCTTACGGCGTAGAAGGGACACCGCCTGGTGGGAGGGTTAATGCACGTGGTCAGCTTTCCTGGGGCGTTCCAGAGGGCCATCTAACAGTATATGACAGTTACGGTTATTACAAATTCTCACCAACACCTGCTAACGTCAGACTTCTTTATTTTTGCCAATCTGATGCGTATAAAACAGGAGCTCATTGTTATCCTCCAATAACTACTGAGGATGAGCGTTTTTTCGTACGTTTATTTACCACCTACATGTGTTCTTCTGTTCAAGGCTATTCCAATTCGTTCATCGGTGGAGTAGGTTGTTATCTTTTTCTTATCAATTGAAAGGAGCGCTGATGTCTGGTTACTAAACCTGAGTGAGTCTCTTCCTCCAGTTTTTGGCTTCTGTTTTCACTCTCGATATCTTTTGAGGACCAGCTGTTTTATTATTTTAATGTAGCTGAATTTATGTTGCCAGTTTGGTGTCAACAAATCCTTTCTTAACTCACAATTAGAAAGATAATCTACGTATTCTTCTAAAATTTTAAAGTTTTGTCTTTGTCTTTTATCCATCCAGATTTGATTTTTGTCTCTGGTGTTAGGTAGGAGTTCACTTAACTCTTTCCCCCTTATGACTCATCAATTAATACCAAAGGGTCTGTCCTCCTCCTCCTAACCTGCAATGTCATAGATAAGTTTTCCATATATTCATCTATTCATGGGTCTGACTCTGGACTTTGTTTTGGTCCATTGATCTATCTCTGAACCGATAACACATTCCAAATTACTAAAGACCTTATAATAAATCTTAATAGCTGGTAGTTGGGTCGTTGCTTCTATTCGTCCACCTCCAGGATTGTTTTGGTCATTTGTGGCTATTTGTTCACCTGTATTTTAGGACCAGCATCAACTTCCATGAATAGAATATCATTAAGTCTATAGATCATTTTAGGGAAATATTGTTTACATTTTCTTTAATGTCCTTTACTGAAGGTTGTTTTTAAAGATTTTATTTACTTATTTGAGAGAGAGAGAGCACAAGCAGGGTGGTAACAGGGGGAAGGGAGAGAGAGAAACAAATTCCCCACTGAGCAGGGAGCCCCCCACTCCTGCTTGATCCCAGGGCCCCGAGTTCACGAGCTGAGCCAAAGACAGATGCTTAGCTTAACCAACTGAGTCATCTAGGCACCCATTTTTACTGAAGTTTTATGATCATCATTTCTCTCAGTATATGTGTCACTGACATGTCGATTTGAGATTATGTTTTGTCCATTGACCTTAGATTGGCCTGGAAGTTTCTTTCCCCAATTCTTTTTTTTTTTTTTTTTTAAGATTTTATTTATTTATTTGAAAGAGGAAGAGAGATCGCAAGTAGGCAGAGAGGCAGGCAGAGAGAGGGGGGGAAAAGCAGGATACCTGCTGAGCAGAGAGCCCGATGCGGGGCTAGATCCCAGGACCCTGGGATCATGACCTGAGCCGAAGGCAGAGGCTTTAACCCACTGAGCCACCCAGGCGCCCCTTTTTCCCCATTTCTTTTCTGGTTTTAGTATGAAGGCTACACTAGCTCAGGTAATGAGTTGGACACTATGCCCACTTTTCCTATTCTACAAGATTTCATGTATGATTGAAGTTGTCTCTTGAATATTTGGCTGTTCTTGCCGTTAGAAATAGCGAAGCCTAGTGTTTTCTTTGTTGGAAGATTTGTAATTCATTTTTTTTTTTTAATGGCAATAGTGGAGTTTTCTATCTGTTGTGCCATGGAAGCAAACTGGTGTGTTCTGAATGGGTTTTAGAGATTTGAAGCCCTCAGCCCGGAAGAGACCAAGGCAGGCAGGTGAGGAGTGGACCTGGGGCTGCAGGATCCCTTGGTCAAGTTGCCTCTGGTCATAAGCATCCTTGTCCTTTTACTCCACTGTGCCTTTGACAGATATTACTATAGTTTTTGATTTCTCCATAAAGCTCTTATATATGTTTTATTGGATTTATTCCAAGTTGCCTCGTAATTTGTCATAGCTGCAATTGGCATCTTTCTTCTAATTGTGTTTTCTAAATATTTGTTGCTATAGATTTGCAACTGTAGTTTATTGATCTTATTTATGGCCAGCTTACTAAAGTCTCTTATTAATTCTGACAGTTTTTCTATAGAACAGCTTGCGTGTGTGTGTGTGTGCGCGCGCGCGCGCATGCCATGCTGTGAGGAAAGTTAGAAAGCATTGTCTTAGAGAAAGTCTAGCCATAGTCTTCATCTATGAAATGGGATTAAAAGATACGTGCTTCATAAGATTGTTACAAAGATTAAATGAGCCAATCTGCTAGGCAGCAGACCAGTAGCTGGAATGCAGTGTTTAATTACTGCTAGTTGTCTTCACTAGTTTTTCATCTTTCCTTTTCCTTAAGACCTTGTGTTCCACTCCTGCAGGCTCAACCTGGTGCCCCAGGCCATCAACAGTGGGTTTCCCTTTTCTGGGTCTTCTGCCCACATTTAGATCCTGAAGGAAGTTTTGCATCCTTGTCCCAGGAAAATGCAAAAACACCCAATTTTGCATATAATTTGAGGAAGGTCAAGGACCTTGACCTTCCAAGATTTGTGGAACTAGGTTAAGAATCCTGCTGTAAAACAATCCTCCTAGTTTTCTAGAGGGCTTTAAGCTGTTCTGGTGGGATCCCCTAGGGATCTGGTGTAAATTTACTTTGCTCCTAATCTGGCCATGACATTGTATGTCTGTTCTGATAAATGGGATTCAGTCCTGCCTCTCTGACCTACAGCCTGACTTTGGTATCCGGGCCACATCTTACTTTCCTGTTCTTGAGCTTGCCCTTGGCAGGCTGTTCAGGACTCCCAACATCCTGGAGATGGAGGTTCTGCTCTTTTAATATTAGTCTGTCTAGGACAGGGTGTCTCAGCATTGGCACGATTGACACTTTGTGCTGGACAGTTTTGTATTGTGTCTGTCCATGTGCAAGGGCTGCTCTATGCATTGTGGAAGGCTTATCAGCAGCCCTGCCCTCTCTTCATTAGATGCTATTAACATCCCTCAATTATAACAATTAAAAACTCTCCAGACATTGCCACATGTTCTCTGCAGAGACCAGATAACCTCTAATTGGGAATCACTACTCTAGGGCCCAAAGTCCAGTCATGAAGCTTCTGCCTGATGCTTAGAGTCCTGCTCTCCGCTGCCAGACCTCTCTACTACCAACTACCAGCCTAGCTCTCCAAACAGAACTTGCTCCTGGATTTCTCAGTGCCACATTCTGTGTTCCAATAAAGAGGCCACTGTAATTCTTGCAACATCCTTCTGGTACCAACAGCTTGCCTGGACTACCAGTTGTTCTGTTTCAGGATGCAGTTTTCTCTGGCTGGTTTGAATGACCTGCATCCATCCCCCGCAGTTGCTTGCTTTCCTGCAGAGATGGGGTGGGGTTGATTTCAGTCTCTGAATTTGGTCGAGATCCAGCTCTTGCAAGAGTGGCTGGGTCATGTGATAAGAAAGCCAGAATGTGTTTGTTTTCCTTGGGAAAGTAATCTTCCCAGTGGTTTTTATGTGAGAGAGCCTGTCCTTTTCCTATGTACGTGCAGATAAAATTTTCTAAAGGCGATAAATTGCCCCACTCTGTTGTGCAACAAGTCAGCTGGGAATGAGCAGCAGAACCACAGAATGTACAGCCTTCATAGATCCCAACAGCACCAAAGTGGGGTGCTTAATAACAGAGCCTTAGAGTAAGAAAGGCTGATGCATTGAAAGCTTAGAGCAAAGAACAGAATGAGGAAAAGAACACTGTGTAATGCTTTTTGCAGAGACCGTATCAATGAACCACAGGAGAAAGAGAGAGTAGAAAAAGCACAGAACAAATTATATTCTGTAATATCCTGAACCTGGCTTAGTTAATCATAGTGCAGTAGAGGGTGCTGGGAGGGCCTGGTGCCTGAAAAGTACTCCAGGGGCTGACACAGATATTGACATTGGGAGGAAATCTACTCAAATAGGTAAGAATGGCATGCAATGGCTCTAATCAGTTGGAAGATTATTTTTCTCTCGTGGAAGATTATTTTTCTCTCGTGAAAGTTTGGTGCCTTTCCTTTGGCAAGGAGTCAAGGGCCCAGGTTATGTTTTTTTTGTTTGTTTGTTTTGTTTTGTTTTGTTTTTCTCTTTTTGCTCTATTATCTCTTGAATATAGCCCTCATCTTCATGATCAGAAAGGTCCATTCCCATACCCATGTTCCTGCGAGCAGAAAGAGGTAGAGAAGGGAAGACACACCCCTTCCTCTTCGAGGCATAACCCAGAAGCTGCCCACCTTATTTTGGCTCATGGGCTATTGGCCAGAATTCAGTCATCTGGCCACACCACAGGGCCATGCCCAGCTGCAAGGGAGCTACAGGTTCTGGAAGGCTGTATGTCCACATAAAAAACAGAAGTTCTGTCTGAGAAATTTTTTGATCACCACCTGCCTAAGAACTTCTTGTTCTCAGTCTTACCTCCAAATTCAATTTCCCAAGTGCTCCAAGAACCTGTCTGGCAGATCCATTGTTGGAAGACAGAAGATGGAAAGGAGAAGAGTAGGCAAGGACGGGTTATTTTTAACTAAAAGGAGTTGATAAACACTTAAATTCTGTTTGCTCCTAAAAGAAGGGGGACTTTTAGTATAATACCATCCAGCAAGCAAACTGACCTGATCTCAGTGCTACTGCTCTTCCAGAAGGCCTGCCCGCTAGTCACGGTTGTGCGGTTACAGACAGGCCTGGGGCGGTGTTGTGGGCTCCTGGATGGCGTGGGAACACATTCATGTTGAACTGGGCCCTCAAGGGCAGCCAGTGTCCTGAGGCAATCCTCCCAAGCCATGCTCATCTTCCAAAGGGTGACATTTAACTTATGGAGGCCGGCATATTTCTGGGACTGAAAGAATTAGAAATCTAGGTGGGAAATGTGTCTTTGGCCACACTAGAAAAGATGCTTGATTGTACTGAGAGACTCTAGATTCTGTAGAGTGTGTCTTTGGCAGGACTATCTTAGCAGTCTAGTCTTGAATAGCAAGAGGACCGGAGGTCTGTGGTTGTAGGACATCACAGGATGATAAGGCTGTAAAGGCAGAAGTGGAAATTAGATAAGAACTATTTACATAAGAGATATTTTGACATGATATATGTGAATTGTTTTGATATATGTAATTTTATAAGATTATCTTTTTTTACATTTTAAATAAACTTTTTTAAAAAAAGATTTTATTTATTTATTTGAGAGAAAGAGAGAGAGAGCGAGAAAGAGAAAATGAGGGGGAAGGGGCAGAGAGAGAAGCAGACTCCCCACCAAGCACGTAGCCCTTATTTGGTACTTGATCCCAGGACTCCAAGATCAGGACCTAAAGGACCCTGAGATCATGAACTGAACTGAAAGCAAATGTTTAACTGATTGAGCCCAGCCACCCAGGTGCTGCCATTTAAATAAACTTTTTAAGAATGGTATTACATTTACAGAAAAACTGAAAAGATGGTGCAGAGTTCCCATATGTATCTTATACTTTTATTTTCAAATATAAATTTTTACAACATAGCAAGAAGCATAAACATCTGCATCTTTGTACCTTATATTTTTAAATGAAGTCTTTTTTTTTTTAATATTTTCTTTATGTATTTGACAGAGAGAGATCACAAATAGGCAGAGAAGCAGGCAGAGAGAAAGGAGAAAGCAGGCTCCCTGCTGAGCAGAGAGCAGGGTAGGGACTTGATCCCAGGACCCTGAGATCACGACGAGGGGCTCAATCATGACCTGAGCCAAAGGCATAGGCTTAACCCTCTTAGCCACTTAGGTGCCCCTAAATGAAGTCTTTTTTATTCTAAACATTTTAACGGGGAAATTAAGAACAAAATGAGTCAGTAGTGGAAAATTTAAGAAGGGACTATTTTCGCTGTTCTGTCACTCCCTGAATGTGAGATTTTTAGTAAATCACTTAACATCTTCGCACCTCAGTTCTGTCACTTATAAAACAGAGATAAAGCTAAAACTTCACAGAGTTGCTGTGGTGACAACATAATAAAGTACATACGAAATAGCTCTATGTGGACCTATTGTAAAGTCTGAAACACTGATCAAATCATGGGTCTAGTAATTATGCAGTATCTATGGTATTTTAACTGACTGAACACAGTATGTGAGCTGACATGCAGGGGTTAATTAATTTAATTAGCTTGTCATACTCTGGGCTGCTGACTCTGTAAGGAAGGGTTGCTACATTGATGTAAAAAAAAAAAAAACCTAGAAACCATTAAACAATTAAATATTCACTTATAAAAACAACTGGAATAATTTTGCTGAGAATAAATATTATAAAAGCTTAGGTGATTTAATAATAATTTTCCCTCAATAAAATAATTCAATAGGACTGATAAAGGGTATGAAAAAGAAATAGTTCTTAAGAGTGTCTTGGGTTTACTATGCCAACTTCCTAGAATAAGGAGCAGAAAAAATTGCACAAGATTTGTCTCTGGAAGTGGATTTTATGAACCAAAGAGGGAATGAGGGTTTTCCTAAGTTGCTGAGGTACATGGAGATGCTTGTAATAGATTTTTTTGAAGATTTATTTATTTATTTGAGAGACAGCACATGCAAGGATGAGCAGGAAGAGTAGGGAGAGAGGGAGAGCATCCTAAGGAGACTCTTCCCTGAGCCCAGAGCCTGACACAGGGCTAGATCTCATGATCCTGAGATCAGGAATAAGCCAAAACCAAGAGTTGGATGCTTAACTGACTGTGCCACCCAAGCATCCCTATAGTAGATTAGTAACAATGATAATTATCTCTGGGTGATGGAATTTAATTCTTTTTTCTACCTTTTAACATGTCCCAATTTCTTACAATAAACACACATTGTTCTTTTGTAATAAACGTTGTTTAAATGTTAACTGTCAATATTCAAAGTATATGGTGAGATACCTCACTTTGTTAAAACAAAAACTGTGAAGTATTTTTTTTTTCCTGGTTAAAAAAAAAATGTGATATTTCCTGGAAAATCCCGCCAATCACTAAGTATGTTCTTCATGGTTCAGATTTCTAATAGGCCACCCATGAAAGTTGAAGGATTCCAGTGATGAATGGAGGAAAGGGCAAGCTGCTTCATTCACCTTTGGGAATCCATGATAAAGCATCCTTCTCAGATATAAAACCATGATTTTTCTCTTTTACAGAATTACTACAATGGAAAGAAAAGTTGCCTACGGTCCTCTGGAAATTAGAGAAAATGCCAAAAATAAAGAGTAAAATTTTTTCTTCCAAAGTAAGGTCCAAATGAACTGGCTTGAATATACAAACATATTGTTGAAAGTAGATATTCATCTTAACTCTGCCCGTTTATTTGTGGACGTCCTTGTGCTTTATACAATTGGGAAACCCAAAGATGAGACACAGGTATACTCAGTTGAAGAGGAATATAATCTTGTCCTCGCTTCTCAGGTGTGGTCCACTGACCAGCAGCATCAGCATCACCTGGGAGCCTGGAGGAGGACCTGAAGCTCGGCCTCCACCCCAGGTCAGCATTTTGACAAGCTCTGCATTTGACGAGGTAAGTATGTACATTGAACTTCGACCACCACTGTTCTAGTGACTATTTGGCCAATTTTGAGCTTTCCTACCTGACGGTATTAGCTAAGAGATCCGGGTGTTCTGGAGCTACTTCTGGAATGTGGAGGTAGGTCACTGGTATCAGGACTTCTAAGAAGTTCATCCTCCTGTTTGCTGAGTCATCTAAAGCCTGCTCAAACCGATCAGGAGTAAATATAAAAAGTGGGGCCACTATTCAAAGAAATTATCAGAGCTTTGTGCAAAAACTATTACAGAATTTATTGTAATATCTTTATAATGGAATAACTGAAAACAATCTAATGTTAAATAAAAAGAAATAAAAGAAATTAAAGAAATGATGATGGATCTAATAGCTACAAAGTAGCATTAAAAGCCATGTCCTGGAAGAACATTTGTTGGTATGGGAAGATGTCCATGTCATATTCCCAAGTAAACAAGCTGGCAACAAAACGTGGCCTGATTCCGTTTTCATTTTAGAAATGTACATATAGGGGTGCCTGGGTGGCTCAGTCAGTGAAGCGTCTGCCTTCAGCTCAGGTCATGATCAAGGGGCCTGGGACTGAGCCCCACATTGGGTTCCCTGCTCAGCAGGAAGCCTGCTTCTCCCTCTGCCTCTGCCTTCCGCTCCCCCTACTTGTGTTCTCTATGTCAAATGAACAAATAAAATCTTAAAAAAAAAAAAAGAAATAAACATATATATATACAAGAAAAAAAGAAACTGCAAAGGCATGCCCCCAGTGTGTCGGGGGGCTACAGATACAGAGTGCTTTTTTTGTTGTTTTATCTGCATTGTGTTTTTTACATTTTCTGCATCAAGCAATTTTTCTTTTGTACAAAGAGAAAAAGAAGAGTGTCATAACAAAGAAACGTGATCCAGACATAGCCCTGTTTCTGGCCAGAAACACTAGACATTTTTTTCAACTAGAAACTCATTTCTGCTCTGATTCAATTATAACCAACATTCGGTAACGGTACTAACTTTCGCATTAGAACAGTGGTTCTCAATCCTGACTGCTTGTGATTATCACCCAGAGGGCTTAACCAACAAACAACTAGCCAACCAAACAACACAAAAACCCTGGGCACTGGGAATTTTGAAAAGCTTCCCAGGATTGAAAACCACTACTCAGTATGGTGGAAGGATACTCATTGTTCATTTCTCCAAACCATGACTACATTATGTTTTAGTTATAAAACCCTACAGTTATATATTTTGGGTTGTTTATTAAAGTACATTTTTTAAAGTCCTGTCACCATCATTTATACTGATTTTAGCAATATTCAACAAACATTTATTGAGCTAGATAATTCATTTTGTGTGAGTTTCACAGACTCAGGAGGTCAGGAGGAGAGAAATTATTAAATCCATTACACCAAAGAGATATCCCAGATCCCACAGTTCCTTAGGGAAAGGGCTCAAATTTGTGTTCCCAGATGCTGAAGGCCGTGTTCTTTCTCTCACCACATTGTTTCTAGTGTTCTACATTTATGAACAGTTGAGAGAAGGCATTTTCTAGTTCATGGTTCTTTTTCTCTTTTTTTTTCAATGGTGCTTTTTCTTTATACATCCCAAGCATCCTTAGAATGTTTACATCTGGGGGATGCATGAGAGTCTTCCTTTTATTGAAAATTAGGTGGGGTACCTGGGTGGCTCAGTCAGTTAACCATCTGACTCTTTTTTTTTTTTTTAAGATTTTATTTATTTGACAGACAGAGATCACAAGTAGGCAGAGAGATAGGCAGAGAGAGAGGAGGAAGCAGGCTCCCTGCTGAGCAGAGAGCCCAATGCAGGGCTCCATCCCAGGACCCTGAGATCATGACCTAAGCCGAAGGCAGAGGCTTAACCCACTCAGCCACCTAGGCGCCCAACCATCTGACTCTTGATCTCAGCTCCAGTCTTATATCCGGGTCTCGAGTTCAGGCTCTGTGTGGGGCTCCATGCTGGGTGTGGAGCCTACTTTAAAAAAAAAATTTTTTTTTGCATTGTCAGTCTAGAAATTTCTGAGGATCACTATCTAATCATCCTGTTAGGGACCTAGTGCTCAAGGGTTCAGATCTTCTGAATCTGGGCATTATAAGACAGAGTAAGCAAACTAGAGACTTGGTGTGACATTTCCCAGCTGGGTCTGGATTTTAGCGACAGTACCCTACAAGAAGAGACCACGGGTTCCAGCCATGTTTTACCTGCTATCATGATTCTGCCTTTTATAAAATGCAAATTGTTTGGAAGATTATCTGTTTCTTTGATTATTGTAAATGTTGACTTCCCCTGTACCTTCACAATATAAAGGTCTTATTAGTTAGAATTATTCATATGTCTAGTGCATTTTGGAAAACAAACATGTTTTAAAAATAAAGACTTTCACCAAGTGTATTGAAAAAAAAACGAAGGAAAAAATGTGAGACTGCTTATAGCAGGCATCAAATTATGGCTTATGTTAGTTGGGATTCAGTCAGAATGATTTCTAACTGAAAATGGTCACAACGGTGTTCTAAATCCCAGCTCAAAAGAAACAACCAAATCTGACTGAAACCACAACCGCCCTGTTGGTGAGGAAGAAGCCAAAGGCGGCCTCAGTTGCCCATGGAGCCCCTGGTTGGCTACCGAGGAGTTGCTGCCACCTCGTGGATATTTCAGATAGCGCAGCCGGGGAGGCGGCTTCAGCCATGGTAAGGGAGCACGGGCTTAGCAGCCTTGATAATGCTTCAGCGGAGCTCACTTACTACCGCGGAGGACGAAGGGCCTGTGCCGCTTATTATGGGTTGGTGGTGTTTATTAATCCGCGACAGTATTGTTTTTGATAGACAACCTAAGATTAAGGCTAATAAAAGACTCTGGGATTGTGGACTCAATAATTTGTTGGCTTGAGAACAAAGAAGAAAGTCAGTAAATAGGACCTGGACGGTCCGGTAATTACTCCATCTTATAAATTACTGTTTTCTCTTATTCCAGCCCACAGTCTGTCATTCTAGAAAGTATGATATATTAATTTTTAGCTAAGCAGTATCCACAGGGAGTAATCAGAGTCAGCACTATACAGGTGTTTTTCCAATGAAAAAGGTTACTATTGGAATTATTTATAAACGGCATCAGAACTCTGAATATTAACAAAGTGATTTTCATCTGCTTGTTAAGTATCAGGAGATAACACAGGCACCAAATCATGTTGTTCTGGCTGACATTTGAAAGGTCACGCATTATCCAAGGAAGAGGCACCCGCTCTCAAGGTGTTATCAACCTTCCTTCTTGTCCTTCTCTTTTTTTCCTTCTAAATGCTGTTTTAAATTTAATTATTATGAAATAGTTTATTCCTACACAATGGTATTAAAAATATGATATTGGTCATGCTTGACCTCACCACTCACCTTAAGCAAAGTATTATGGGGTGTCTGGGTGGCTCAGTTGGTTAAGCATCTCCCTTTGACTGGGGTCATGATCCCAAGGATCTGGGATTGTGCTACGACCCACTCCCTGCTCAGTGGGGAGCTTGCTTCTCCCTCTCCTTCTGCTACTCCCCATGCTTGTGCTTACTTGCTCTCTTTGTCAAATAAATAAATAAGATCTTCTAAAAAAAAAAAAAAAGAAAAGATCAGCTCGGGAGTTTTGACCTGCTCCATTTCCGACCTGGGCTGGTTCTCCCCTCCTTAGGCAACTTGGTGGTCCCCCCAAGATGGGATCAGGAGGGAGACAAACCATAAGAGACTCTTAATGTCACGAAACAAACAGGTTTGCTGGGGGTGGGGGGGTGGGGATAGGGTGGCTGGGTTATGGACATTGGGGAAGGTATGTGCTATGGTGAGTGCTATGAAATGTGTAAGATGATTCACAGACCTATACCCCTGGAGCAAATAATACATTATATATTAATTTTTTTAAAACAGAAAAAACGAAAGAAAAAAAGAAACAGTATTATCAATACAGCTGGAGCCCTTTGTGTACTCCCATGGTGTTCCCATCTTTCCCTTCACAGCTCCCACTCCCTGAATTTGGTGTTTATCATTTTCATGTATTTCTTTATGTTTTTATTAATATATAATATTTTAATATAATCAAAGTACCAGTTTTTGTGTTATTGGAACTTGATTTAAGTATCATTTTTTCCCCGTACTGAGTATTTTTTTTGTTGTTGTTTAATGTTATGGTTGTGAGACTCACCCATTCCACTAGTCTGCTAGGGCTGCCATAACAAATTAGCCCACACTGCGTGACTTAAAACAACAGGAGTGTATTCTCTCAGAGTTCTGAGGGATAGACGCCTGAAATCAAGGTGTCCACAGGGCTGTGTTCCCTCTGGAGCCCTAAGGGAGAAACTCTTCTTTGCCTCTTCTGTCTTCTGATGACTCCAGACATTCCCTGGTTTGTGGCTATGTAACCCCAATCTCTACTTCCATTTTTTCATGGTCTTCTGCTCTCTCTGTCTTCCTCTTTTATAAGAACACTTATCATTGGATTTAGGGCCCATCTGTGTAATCCAAGATGATCTCCAGTCAAGATCCTTACTTACGTTTGCAAAGACCCCAGATAATATGTGGGGGAGGCAGTTTTCCAACCCATGCATTTTGACCAACGGCCCTGACCATTGGATTCCATGGCTTCTGAGCTCAGATAGCTGGGACTGCTAGCTATTTAAAAGATGAGCATTTACTGTGGCATTGGTTTTCATGCTTAGCCCATAAAGATAAAAACTAACCAGTATTAAGAGGCTATAGTATGAAAGAATGGTGTACTGGCTGGGGAGGCAGGAAATCTGAGTTCTGGAGTCTGCCCTTGAGTGACCTCCAGACTCCAAGTAACAGGATGCTGTGTTGTCCCCATTTTTCTTCCAAACCATTTTACATGATTTAACCAGCAAGGACGTCAATGAGAAGAAATAACCAAACCCATTCCCCAGGTTTGGGCTGGGAATGCACAATGGGATTTTTTAAAAACACTTACGTTTTTTTGATTAAAGTAAATAATCTTACAGAAATTTGGAAAAGTAATTTTAAGCCCACTAATCTAATCTGTTTCTTTTTTTTTTAAAGATTTTATTTATTTATTTGGCAGACAGAGATTACAAGTAGGCAGAGAGGCAGTCAGAGAGAGAAGGAAGCAGGCTCCCTGCTGAGCAGAGAGCCCGATGCAGAGCTTGATCCCAGGACCCTGGGATCATGACCTGAGCCGAAAGCAGAGGCTTTAACCCACTGAGCCACCCAGGCACCCCATCTATTTATTTATTTATTTTTTAAAAAGATTTTATTTATTTGTCAGAGAGAGGGAGAGAGAGCGAGCACAGGCAGACAGAGAGGCAGGCAGAGGCAGAGGGAGAAGCAGGCTCCCCGCTGAGCAAGGAGCCCGATGTGGGACTCGATCCCAGGACGCTGGGATCATGACCTGAGCCGAAGTTAGCTGCCCAACCAACTGAGCCACCCAGGCATCCCCAGGCACCCCATCTAATCTGTTTCTCATCTGCACATATTTACAGTTGTAATCACTTGAATCTAGTTTTATAACCTACAATATATCATCATTTTCTTGCTGCTATATAATCTTCATAAATTGTTTTTTAAAAGACAAGTATTTTTATCTCTTACAGTTGTAGAAAATAAAGCTCAGGAAGACTGGCCTACTGTAGGCCACAGAGTTGGGAAGTGATAAAGCTAGGGACCATAAAGTAACTGTAACTTATGATGTATAAAATGTTGTAACTGTTACAAGGTTTTGTTTAGATACGTGGGTATTTCTAGTAAATATTTGCAGATCAGTACCTGGTTATCTGCTCCTTAACAAACCAACCCAGAACTTAGTGCCTTAAAATAATGATTGCATGGGGTGCCTGGGGGGCTCAGTGGGGTAAAGCCTCTGCCTTCGGCTCAGGTCATGATCTCAGGGTCCTGGGATCGAGCCCCACATTGGGCTCTCTGCTCAGCAGGGAGCCTGCTTCTCCCCTCTCTCTCTGCCTGCCTCTCTGCCTACTTGTGATCTCTGTCTGTCAAATAAATAAATAAAATCTTAAAAAAACAAAAACAAACGAACAAAAAACAATGACTGCATTTACTTTTCACATGAATTTGTAATTTGACCAGCACTGAGCAAGGCAATTTGTCTTTGCTCCCTATGACCTTTGCTCCCTTTGCTCCCTATAGCATTATAGCACCCTGTCACCTGGGGTGGCTTGAAACTCTTGGCTGAGGCCATCAGAAAACTCTTTTACTCACAGTTTTCTGGTTCATGTTGACTATGAGCCAGTACCTCAGTTGGCACTGGAGCCAAACACCTATACATGGCCTTTTCATGTGGCTGTTGTCTTCCTACCAAAATGGAGGCTAGGCTCCAAGGCAAACAACCCAAGAAAAAGAAAACAGGGTGAAAGCTGTCTCTCATTTTTTTTTTTTTTAAAGATTTTATTTATTTATTTGTCAGAGAGAGAGAGAGAGAGAGAGAGCGAGCACAGGCAGACAGAGTGGCAGGCAGACAGAGTCAGAGGGAGAAGCAGGCTCCCTGCGGAGCAAGGAGCCCGATGTGGGACTCGATCCCAGGACGCTGGGATCATGACCTGAGCCAAAGGCAGCTGCTTAACCAACTGAGCCACCCAGGTGTCTCTGTCTCTCATTTTCTGATCTCATCTGAGAAGTCACACAGTATCACTTCTGCCATATTCTGTTTGTTAGAAGCAAGTCCCTGCAGCCAACCATGATTCAAAGAAAGGGGAATTAGGCTCTACATTTTGTTGGGAAGAATTTGAAATAATTTGTGGACATGTTTTAAGATTATCACAACTCACCCACTGTACATAAATTATTTACATTTTTCCCTACGTGCAAAATACACTCATCACCCAACACACATACACACACACACACATACCTACATTGCATCTGCTGTAACCTCATATTCAAGCTTGAGGGTCATGATGTGGACACATAAATCAGGTCCAGGTGGAGCAGAGGCTCCTTGGGTACTGTTCTCCTTTCAGTCTGAAGGCCAATGAATCGAAAGACAAGCCATCTGCCAACCATATCTAATACAGCTAAGCATGAAAACCAATGCCACACGCCCAGGATAAGCACTGTACACACATGGGTTCAAAAAAGAAAAATGGGGGGGGCACCCGGGTGGCTCAGTGGGTTGAGCCTGCACCTTCCACTCGGGTCGTGATCTCAAGGTCCTGGGATGCAGACCCACATCGGGGTCTCTCCTCCATAGGGATCCCGCTCCCCGCCACCCGCCACCCCCCACCCCACCCCCGCTCTGCCTACTTGTGATCTCTGTCAAATAAATAAATAAAATCTTTTTTAAAAATAAAATAAATTACAAAAAAGAAAAATGGGAGGCATACAGCCGTCACTGGTACACAGCAGCTCTGAAACCCACCTGAGCTCACGCCGCTGTTCCTTACTCAGGACTCAGTCCTACTTCCTAGAAGTAGCTTTAGGCTCCACCCACTGTGCCCGTGGTTGCATCGCTGGAGCCAGTCTGCCTTCTCCACTAACAGTAGCCCATGATTGCCCTAGTAGTTCTTCAGGTGGCTCTCAGCCCTTCAAAGTCTGGGGCTCCAACAGCCAGACTGTGCTTCTCAGTCTAAGCTGATGGTAATTCTTAATTTAAAAAAAAAATAATAATAATAATAATAATAAAAGTTGTGGGTTTCATATGAATCAATTTATTACCAACTCAGGCAAAAGCCACTCGCATAATTCTCGCTTAGCCCTTCTCTACCTTGGATTCTGCAAAGCTGCTGTCTGCAAACACCCTTTCCGCCTGTGGACCTTCCGTGGCTTGTAAATGTCGACAAAGCAACCCCTGGAATCTTTGCCAGGGCTCGCCAGTGTTAGAGCCACACTGTGGTGTCACCTTTGAGCTGTGTTTTCCCGAGCGCATTCTGAATCTGATCTTCACTTGGAAGCCATTTCATCTGCCATTTGGCGAGGTGGGAAAAGAGAAACTTATTTTCCAGTCCAGCAGTTTCTGGCTTCTCTATATAGAACAGTTCTTTCTTCTCTCTCACCTCTTGCATTTTCCCATAGTCAGAGAAAAACCAGGCAGCCCCTGTAGTACTCTTCCGGAAAGTCTCCTTAGGTCATTCAGTTAATTTGTATATTTTCTATTTTCCATATTACCACAAGTAACAGCATTGCTGAACTATCTACCACTTTGTCACAGCTGCAGTAACATTTTCCTCACTTTCATGTTAGGCGAATGTGATAACCACTACATTACGGAAACTCTCACTTTCCTGTCAACCCTCACCGATAACCTCTTCAAAACCCATGAAGCTGGGGCGCCTGGATGGTTCAGTCAGTGAAGCGTCTGACTCTTGATTTCAGCTCAGGTCATGATTTCACGAAGGTGAGAGGGAGCCCCATGTGGGGCTCTGTGCTGGGTGTGGAGCCTGCTTGAGGCTCTCTCTTCCTTCTTCTGCCCCTTCCCCCACTACTCTCTAAAATAAATAAATAAATCTTTTTTAAAAAAAGGAAAAAAGGCCATGAAGCTTCCACTTGCAATTTCTTGAAGACCTTCCCAAATTCTGCAGCAGTCTGACCGGTCCTGAAGTCATTGCTACCTGTTTTCTGTTTTCTCATGGTACCAAATCTGTTCCAATTATTTGTTGTTGCACAACAAACCACCCCAAAACATAATGGCTTAAAATAGTAACAATATCTGTTTGCTCATTACTCTGTAATTTTGGGAGAACTTGGAGGAGACAGCTTCTCTCTGCTGTGCTCAGTGTCAGCCGGGGTGGCTCAAAGATTGGGGGCTTGAATAATCTGAAAACCCATTCATGTGTCTGGGAGCTGATGTTGGTTGTCATCTGGAGGTTCATCTGAAACTGTTGTTGAAACACTTGCATGTGTGACCTTTCCTTGTGGCAGCTTGGCTTTTCCACCAAATGGTGAAGTGGTTGGGTTCCAAGAGCAATCCTTCCGAGGCAGAGAGCCAGGGGAAACTTAGTCTCAGAAGTCACATGGTATGATTTCTGCCACATTCCATTCTTTAGACATGAGTCACCAAGTCTGGGATGTGTTTAAGGGAAGAGAATTGGATTCTACCTCTCCATGGGAGGGGTGTCAAAAAATTTGAGAACCTGTTTGTAAAACCACCAATAAAAAGGTATAAAGGTATTCTTAGCTCCATTCTATAGATGTAGAAGCTGTAATTCAGAAATGAACTTGCTGAAGATCTTACAGTTAGTGAGGGATAAGGCTCGGGATCAAGTGTACTTCATATATCTCATTACATAATATGTCATGTACACTCCCTAAAGCATTATAATGCTACAGCGTTTCACTTAGGAAAGCAGAGATGTGTATGTGTGAAGGAGAAGGAGGCAAGGGCAGAAGTTTTCTAGCAGGTCTTTGCACATACAAAATACTCCTTTAATGTTAGAATCTATATAGAACACCTTGTGCACACGTAATAGCTACAAAAAAACCCCAAATGGCACGCTTCTGGACTCCAGAGACTAAGATAACTGAGCATGGCAGAGTTCTTTAAAATAACATAATGTTGTTTCAGCTAGTTTGTTCCCCATGACATTGGGTGGGCTCTTCAGAACCCCATAAAGAGGGAGTGGAGGGAGTGTGCTCACCAACTTTTGCCCAAAGGAATTTTTGTTCTCATAATTAAATTTCTGGTTAGTGGTCAGTTTTCCTTATTGAATACCTCTTTTTTTTTTTTTTTAAGATTTATTTGAGAGGGAGAGAGAGAAAGAGAGAGAGTGGGGGAGGGGCAGAGGGAGAAGGAGAGAGAGAATCTCAAGCAGACTCTACACGCAGTGGAGAGCTCAATCTCACCATCCTGAGATCTTGACCTGAGCCAAAATCAAGAGTGGATGCTTAACTGACTGAGACACCCAGGTGTCCCTATTTCTTTTTCTTATGTGACATATACCTCTGTCTGTATGTGTTTGCATCTGAGTGTGAGTACATGTCCTTATGTGAGCATTTTTCAACTAGTTTGTTTTCTAGTTGTTAACTACTGGTGCCCCTTTGAATTTTCTTGGTAAGCATGTTGTTGTGCAACAAGGAGAAAAAAAGCAAATTATAATATACCAAAACCTAAACTGCCATGCCTAGCAATGTATCTAAAAATCTTCTGAGAAGTATAAAAATAACTTTTCCTGCCACTGTTATGTCCCGTATGGCCATGTTTGTTCTCTGTAGTTTTTCCTGGAACAAAACACCAGTCTCTATTGATTTTGGCCGATGTTTCCCATATTTGTCAAAATCCATGATCTTACCATCATGTACAATATTAAATATTCAAGGACAAAGATGTTTGGCTTGATCTCTCCCTCTCTTGCAATAACAGAAAACACAGGAACATTGTTTGGCTCAGATTGTTCTTGCCTGAAAAGAATAATGAATTGTGCATTGAGGGAAAATAAGGCTTTTAGACTACTATGCTTGGGAATTTACCACCATGATCTATAATGTTCCCCATTGCTTTTGCCCAGGATTCTCCCCTTTGCCCAATTCCTCCAAGTTGTTCTAAGCCAAGTGGATTCCGATATGGTCCATCTCTAACTCTTCATTCAGTTTATCCCTTACCCTAGCCTTGCCTTCTTTGTCAGCTTTAAAAAATCCACACTAATTTTCTTATTTCTGGAAGACTCAATACTTAGATTATAATAGTTCTGCTCCACTCTTAAGCCTTGAAAATTCTGGATAATTCTGTGCTGAAGTATGGCAATGGTGGTATAAATTTAATTGGGGGCAAGTCTATAAAATAACACAGCTTTGTAACAGGAGCCTAGGGCAGTGCCAGTGAATAGTGCCTGTGTACCCAGGAGCACCTCCATGAATCACTGGTGGGTGAGTAAGAAGGACCTGGATTAGGAGAGGATGGAGAGATCAAGTATAGCTTGTCCAAGGTTACACTCCTGGACCATGACAGAGTTCTTACAAGAATCCACATCTTCCTGTTTTATCCAGTTTGGTGATTCAACGTTGACCAGTGTCCAGTAACTTACATTACCTTTGGAAGACTTGGGGTTATTGATGGCTTTGGGGACCTGAGGATCCTCAGTGCTGCAAAGCAAATGGGTCCCCAGTCCGGTCTGGTGTCTGACCAGGTTGGTCTCCAGTAAATGCTTTGGTTTGACTTTTCTGGTGTTGATAAAGCATTTATATTGGTTTTTAAAATATCACCTTTAAAAAAAATCACCTTTTATTTCTTGCTCAATTAGGCAAAATAAAGATTTGGATGATGTCAACCAGGCAGATGGATTTCCTTTAAAAAAAAAAAAAGATTTTATTTATTTATTTGATGGTGGGGAGCGGGGAGCACAAACAGGGGAAGAAGAAGAAGAAGCAGACTCCCCGCTGAGGAGGGATCCGAATGTGGGGCTTGATCCCAGGACCCCAGGATCATAACCTGAGCTGAAGGCTTAACCAGACTGAGCCACCTAGGCACCCCACGGATATCTGATAATACATATTTTAAAGTATTTGTGATATTTTCTCACTATAGAAGTAACACATGTTGGTAATAGAAAATGCAGATAAAATAAAAAGGGATATTTAAAATGTCCATTATCCTACTCTGCCTCAATGAGAACCATATAACCATATATATTATGCATGTTAACATTTACAAGTTGTTTATATGCTGTTTGTTTTCTTTATTAATACTTTATGAACAGTTTTCCATACTGATAAATACTCACCTATAGTGTAATTTTTGGTAATATAGTTTTTTCCTTAAATAGTTTGACATTGTATTTGTCCATTTTCTTTCTACTGGACACTGTTTCCAAAGACAAGAAATCTTTAAAGATGATTTGTCATACAGGTAATCACCGAAGTAGTGATGCTCAGTCTTCTGTTGCATCTCACCCACAATCCAGTGCTCTGGATATAGGAGAAAGAGAGCATGCCCATGTACCTTGGGCTGCCTCTGGGAACAAGAGCTTTGGAGGAAAACAGAACTTGACCATCTAACCTCAGTGCCCTTTTCCTAGTCTTCCTTGAAGGAACAAAGATTTTCACAAATCTTGTGGGTCTCCTTCTCCAAATCAATCAAATATTTGTGCTTGGTAAGGTCAGGAATCAAGGAATTGAACAGAGGTAAGGAGAACAACTTTATAAATTTAATATAATCTTGCCAGGGTAGAAGTAGAATTAAAAAAAATCTTTTTAATGAAGTAAAGAAACATGTATCCAGTTTTGCATGCTGGTTTAAACTGATAAATCAGGGGCGCCTGGGTGGCTCAGTGGGTTAAGCCACTGCCTTCGGCTCAGGTCATGATCTCAGGGTCCTAGGATCGAGTCCCGCATCGGGCTCTCTGCTCAGCAGGGAGCTGCTTCCTCCTCTCTCTCTGCCTGCCTCTCTGCCTACTTGTCATCTCTCTCTGTCAAATAAATAAATAAAATCTTTTTAAAAAAATAAATAAATAAACTGATAAATCACATGTTAGGGAGGGATAGATGTGTGTGTGTGTGTGTGTGTGTGAGAGAGAGAGAGAGAGAGAGAGAGAGAGAGATATTGATTGATTCAGGGAAAAGGAGAGAATGGGCCTGGAGGTGGAAGGCCAGGTGAGGAAGGGATGATTTTCCATCCCACGGGACTTGACTCATGATCACCACTCCATACTTCTGCACACCCTTGAATTATACTTGTACGTTTGTTCCCTCTATGGTGAATAAAGTCATACTTAAAAGTTGCTGCTTCCCGGGACGCCTGGGTGGCTCAGTTGGTTGGACGACTGCCTTCGGCTCAGGGCGTGATCCTGGAGTCCCGGGGTTGGAGTCCCGCATCAGGCTCCCAGCTCCATAGGGAGTCTGCTTCGCTCTCTGACCTTCTCCTTGCTCGTGCTCTCTCTCACTGTCTCTCTCTCTCTCAATTAAAAAAAAAAAAAAATCTAAAAAAATCTAAAAAAAAAAAAAAAAAAGTTGCTGCTTCCCTTTCTTTTGCTTTCCTTCCTCCATTTGAGTGTTCCAGGTGAGTTCACTGGGCCCAGAATCCTCCATAGTCTGCTAGACACATGAGGGGAAACAGGAGTTCTGACAGAAGAGAGAGGAAGCTGGGTCGAGCTGGGAGAGACGAGGATGCTTCCATGTCTCTCCATGTTCCCCCAGCTGGGCCATAGGGGAGAAGGAAAAACAGTGAATGGCTCCTGGACTCCAGCCTGCTTCTCTGTGTGTGCGGGTGCTGAACTGGGGGCTGACCCTCCAGCCCCTGGGACACAGATTCGGGAAGATTACCTCCAAATCTTAACTTCAGAGGAATCCCAGACCTTATGCAACATTCAATGGTTGCTTCCATTTTGCCTTTTCACTTTCATGCTACAAGAAGAAAATTGGTAACAAGCCTCAGTCTAACCTCAGTGTGATAGATTCAAATGAATAGATAGAAGTACATGTAATATTTATTTGGACTGGGCTTCAGGTTAAATTTCAACCATAACATTGCCCAAAAGGAGAAAATGCTGAAGCAAGATTCTGACCCTGAGGCTGAGGGCCAGATGTCCTTCTAGTTGAGACTAAAAACCCCTATGACTCCACTCAGCCTGGAAATATCCCAGTTATGTACCAGTAGATACCAAACAAATCAAAGATGTACTTAAAGTCAATCAGAAAACCTCCTCCACTTCCTGTTGGGCTGGCAGAAAGGGCTACTTAAGATGGTGAAAGTTCCCGCCACAAGACCTGAGCTCGGACAGGAGAACAAAGGCCGAAGCAGGAATCTGAGACCCTCCCGCCCCAGGCTCCCATGGACCAATGGGACCCTGACAAGCAGGAATCTGAGACCCCTGCCCTGGGCTCCAGTGGGCCAATGGGACCTGGACGAGCAGGTGAAATAACCAAATAAGGGAAACTTGCCAAAAGACCCCTGAGCTCTCCCCCTGAGACCCCTTAAAAGCCCCTTCCTCCCTGCCTTGGGCTCAACTTCCGCCACTCTGCTTTCCAGAGTCGCGGAACCTCGCCCGAGGGTGCCCACCTCCTCCCAGCACAACTTTCCTGGCTCCCCTTCTCCTGAGCCCTGAAACTTTGCTGGAGAGCGTTTTTAATAAATCTTGCCTTGCACCCACTTTGCCTGGTGTTGTGTTTATCTCGCCAGAAAAAACTTTACACTTTCAAAAATCCTACCCTAACGGAGCACTCATCAATCACTCATGAATGCTACTTTTCAATCCATAAAACCTCACTCTTCCTTCACGAGAGGAAAGTGATGGTAGCTGACTCCCTAGCTATATTAAGATCTAAATAAGAAAACTTAGATAATTTCATAGGGCTTCTTTGTCTTTTTTTTTTTTTAATGCATACCCTCTTATCCAGATTTGTAATACACGTTAGCATGTTGGGCTACCTCCAACAAGAACAGAGATTGGCAGAGTGTGGGAACTAATACACCTCATTTACACAGCATCTTCTCCATCCAAATTGGCCCATCCTTAAGATGGGTAGCCTTATAGGTCATGCCTCCCTGGAGAGTGAGGAAGATCCGTTTCAACTTATACTCTCTTCTCCTCTTTTCTAGCTGCCTAAAGCCTAACATTCTATAATTAAAGATTTATTCTCTGGGGTCCAAGAATGTCCTCCCTGCATCAAATTACCATGGAAGAAAGTCCACATCTCTGTAAGAAGAGATATGGACCAAGGGGAGGTGCACAGTGAGAAGTCATCTTAGCTCTTATCTAAGAGGACTACCTAAAAAGGCAAAAGACCCTCTTAAAAAAGAAATGCCATAGGTATCACCAGATTTCTAGGTGCTGGCTAAGGACAGACTAAGTAAGTGACAGAGGAGATGCCCTTTTTGCCCAACAGCTTCTGGATCTGCAGGTCTAACTCAGCGCAGCAGTAACCTCTATCCACCCCCCTCCCCCTCTACCCCCCCATCCCCATTTTTTTTAAAAAGTATTTTATTTTATTTTTAAAGATTTTTTTAAAAATTTGTTTGACAGAGATCACAAGTAGGCAGAGGCAGACAGAGAGAGAGGAGGAAGCAGGCAGGCTTCCTGCTGAGCAGAGAGCCCGATGTGGGGCTTGATCCCAGGACCCTGAGATCATGACCTGAGCGGAAGCAGAGGCTTTAACCCACTGAGCCACCCAGGTGCCCCCCCATCCCCATTTGAACAACTAGCTAGCCTATTTCTTCACCCTTTTTGGGGTTGGGGGAGTGTCTCTCTACCTGTTTTCCAGGTGGAGGCAAACACTAGTCCACTGTGGGCACATATCAAGCTCTCCAGATAGTCCCAAGAAAACTCTTTCGAATCAGAGGTGTCCTCCCTCATTTCCATCTTGCCATGCACTTTAATGCGAATGGCCTTCGATGAGAGAAAAATAGTAAGGTAAAGGCACTGAGACACTAGGGAGTGAAGAAATTAAGAAAAAATGCCAGTGAGCCAGGAAGGGAGATTTAATTCAGCCTAGGGCCAACCAATAATCCCTCCTGTCCAGCCACAAAGGGGCAGCAGCCCTCACCAGTTCTGCTCCCCATGCTTCTTTCTCTTATCTACCACTGACCACCTCTCTCTGCTGTCATAGCCTACTTATCTGGTTGATCAACTTTTCATAAACATTGAACATATGTCTCTCTGGCCCTACCATAAGCCTGGGGTACAAAGCCCAACGCCCCAACACTTACAGAAATGAGGGGGAAGAAATAATGGCCAATAGATACAGTTGGATAAAAAGAGTTAGGGGAGAGAACAGGATTCTTTCAACGCTGTGAGGAAAACACTTCACTCAGACCAAGCAACAGAGAAAGCCAAGCAGCAGGAGCCAGGGAGGGTCTATCCTGAGGAGTGGTTCCCTGCTAGGCTTAGGACTAATCTCTGCCCTAAAATAGCTTACAAGATGGTCAGGATCTGGTAAAACATACCCAAACATCACCCTGCCTTGTCTGCCTTGCTAAATTCAGTACCTCCTCTAAAACTCAGATCAGGTTTAATGGCTTGAAGAACAAGAGAACAAAATTCAGTGTGACCACAGCAGCTTGAAACTAAGGGGAGAGTCCTGGAAAGAAGAGAACCTCTAAGAAGAGCCTTAAATTCTGCACATTAACTCTACTCATAACTCTGGCTAACCTGGAACTATACATAACATAGAGCAGACTAAGCAACCCATCTAAGGCTAAAAGAAGAGAGGAGATGTTTCAGCTGCTGCTTGCTTCAGGGTAAATAGAGTTTGCAGATTGAATCTTTTTTTTTTTTTTTTGAAAGATTTTATTTATTTATTTGACAGAGAGAGATCACAAGCAGGCAGAGAGAGAGGAGGAAGCAGGCTCCCTGCTGAGCAGAGAGCCCGATGCGGGCCTTGATCCCAGGACCCAGCGGCTTAACCCACTGAGCCACCCAGGGCAGATTGAATCTTAACCAACTTAACTGCTTATTAAAACAGAAAGTCAGGGGCGCCTGGGTGGCTGAGTCTGTTGAGAGTCTGACTCTTGGTTTCAGCCCAGGTGATAATCTCGTAAAATTGTGGGATTGAGCCCTCTGGCAGTTTCCTCACTCAGCGGGGAGTCTGTTTGAAAGGTTCTCTCCCTTTGGCCCTCCCCGCACTTGCCTGTGCAGGTTCTCTCTGTGAGTAAATAAATAAATCTTTAAAAAAAAAAAAAAAAGAGCCAATATTCTTCATAACATAGCCAGAGTCTCTTCTACCATTCTCAATGTCCAGGTACAATAAAAATTGGTAGACATACAAAGAAATAGCTAAACGTGGCCCAAATTCAAGAGAATAGGACTGCATCTCAAAATGACCGAGACACTGGTATTAATAGACAAAGATTATAAAGCAGCTACTGTAAGTATGCTCAGGGGTATAAATGAAAACTATGCTTGAAATGAGTGGACCAAGAAATCCATAACAAGGCACATCATAATCAAATTTCCAAAAGAAAAAATGACAAAAATCTTGAAAGCAACAAGAGTAAACACCCTCCTTATAAAGGAAAAACAGTATAAATTAACACAGATTTTTTTTTATCAGAAACTATGGAGGCCGAAAGGAATGGCATTGCATTTTTCAAGTGCTGAAAGAAAAACTGTCAATCCATGATTCCATGTTCACTGAAAACATCATTCAGGAATGAAGAGGAAATAAAGTCATTCTTAGATGAAGGAAAACTAAGAGAATTTGTTATCAGCAGACCTAACTGAAAAGAACAGCTAACAGAAGTTCTCTAAACAGAAAGGAATCTTGGAATACCTGGAAGGAAGAAAGAACAATGGAGAAAGTAAATATATGGGACAAATACCATAAATTTCCTCCTTAATGGGTTTTCTAATTTTTTTTTTGATGGTTGAAGCAAAAACCATAACACTTTGATATGATTCTCAACTGATAGAGGAAATATTTAAGACAACAATGTTATAAATGGGGAGGGTAAAAGGATGTAAATGGTGTTGGGGGAGAGGTGGTGAGTATGAATACAAAGGAATAACATGAGACAGATCTTTGTGGTGATGCAAGAATTCTGTAACTTTTTTTTTTTTAAGAATTCTGTATCTTGGTTGTGATAGTGGTTTTGCAAGACCACACATGATAAACTATCATAGAATTATATGCATACATTATACCAACATCAATTTTATATTGTGTTATACTTAGGTAAGATATAATCATTGGTGAAAACTGGATCAGGAATAGACAAGACATCTCTGTACTATCTTGGCATCTTTCCATGAATCTGTAATTACTTCAAAGTTAAAAGTTTTCTTTTAAAGTAAAGAAAAGGGAATATAAAATATCTAAAGAAATGTAAAATGACTGGAGCTTTCATATAGTTAAAAATGTATATAATTTTAAAAAATAACAGTCTCAATGATGTAGGAACAATATAAAAAAAGTCAAACATGGGGCGCCTGGGTGGCTCAGTGGGTTGAAGCCTCTGCCTTCGGCTCAGGTCATGATCCCGGGGTCCTGGGATGGAGTTCCGCATCTGGCTCTCTGCTTGGTGGGGAGCCTGCTTGCCCCTTGCCTGCCTCTCTGCCTACTTGTGATTGTTCATTCTCTCTCTCTCTGTCAAATAAATAAATAAATAAATCTTAAAAACAAAAAAAAGGTCACACACATTATAAATGGAATTCTAAAATGAGAAGAGAGAATGGGGCAGAAAAATATTTGAAGGCATCGTAGTTAAAAATATCCCAAATTTGATAAAGACATCAACGTATAGATTTAAGAAGTACAATGAACTCAAAGTATGATTAAAAAAAAAAGCCTACATGCAGATATATCATAATTAAACTGCTGCAAGCCAAAAACAAAGGGAAAGTCTTAAAATCAGCCAGGAACAAAAGACACACTATATACAAGGGAACAATGATATAAAGAACTACTGTTTTAGGATCATAAATTATTGAGGCCAGAACACAGTAGAAGAACATCTTTATAGTACTGCAACAAAAAGTCTGCCAACCCTGAATTCTATATCCAGGCACTATATTTTCAAAAATGAAAATTATATGGGTATTTTTAGAAAAATGAAAACAAGAATTCATCAATAGCAGATCTGTGCTAAAGGAATACCAAGGGAAGTTCTTCAATAGGAGGGTAAGTGATGCTTTATTGGAAACATAGACTTCAAGAAGGGTGAAGAACATTGGAAATGGTAAATACATGGAAAAGGCTTTTTTTTTTTTTTTTACCTTCCCCTTCCCTTCTTCCATCCTTCCTTCTTTCCTTCCTAACTTCCTTCTTTCCTTTTCTGAGAAATTCAGTGAGTTAAATACCATGAATCCTGCTTTACAAACAAGGGCTCTTAGGTTCAGAAAGATTAAGTGTTTGCCCAGGTCCCCCAGCTGGTGAACAATCAAAACACACACACAGGTCTTCTGACTCTTAAGTTTAGAATGCTTTTCACTACACTCTTGAACCAACACTTCAGTGCGCTCAAAAGTTACCTAACCAAACTCTATAATCTAGAAAACAAAGTCTGATATTGTAAGATAAACCACCACCTATTCATTTATAAAGCTTAAGTATCTTTAACAAGGTAAAGTAGACATTCTGGTATGCCACCATGAGAGAGCATCTCCAGAGTTGACCACGATCAGTTCCTCATCTCCTGTGTGTACACACTGCTCCTTATACCAGGAGATGAAATCTGTTGCTGCTTCCCTCAATCTGGGCTGACCTTTTGGCTTCCTTTAGCCAACGGAATGCAGAAGTGACATTCTGAGAATCTGAGCCCATACCTTAAGAGAACTCACATTCATGACAGGATTCATGGTATTTAACTCACTGAATTTTATTTAGGACCAAAAAAGAGACTGGAATCTCCCATAAGAGGTGCAGTTTCAATGGAACTGAATCTATTGCCTCCCTGAGAAACCCTCAGCAGGATTTCTTGGTTTTCACTCTGGTACCTGTCATTAATTTGAGCTGGCCACCCTTCCCACAACTACTCCACTGCCCACTTATGTTTCCCATTACTACCTACCAATTCTTCCTCTCTACCAGATAGGTATTTTCTTTTTATCACATAGTTCTTGATTTCTCATCATTTCAGTCTCTCATGAATGGTCATGCTCTTACCTCGTGGTCCAGACCAGAGATTGGCAAGCTTTGGCCTGTGGGACAAATGTAGCCTGCCACTGTTTTTATAAATAAAGCTTTATTGGAACACAGTCATGTTCATTTACTATTGTGTGTGGCCCCTTTTGACTACATGGCAGAGCTGAGTAGTTGTCACAGAAAGCATGTGGTCCACAAAACCTATTTGGCAATTTATAGACAATTTCTTGACCCCTAGTCTAGATCTCCTCAGGGCTTCTGTCTTTAGGTATTCATTTAACTTCTGTTCTCCCTGACTTACTCTTGAAATATTTCCCTATTCAAATTCCTAGAAGGGAGAGAACCAAAATCCTCTGAAATGCTCATTCCTCAATCCTCAATCTGAAATTAAATGAAAGAGGACATTTTCATTTCATACCAGGCTACTTCACAGTGCGTTGGCCAGTTATGGAGAGGCGACATTCGAGTGGTACCAATTAGCTGCAGCTAAGGAAACAGGTTATCTATCACCTATAGTCACTAGTCAGTAAAGCAGAGCTGTGTTGGGAAGGCTGGGCATGGTGGACAATTGTTCAGTAATTGTCCAGTACAACTGCAAATTAAATTAAATGAGCTAACATATGTAAAATTACATGTTACTGTGTTTGAGCCATGTGTTTATAAAGTATCAAAAGTACTTGTCTATTAAAGTCAGCTTGAAATAAAATACAGTACCCTTGAAGTTAATAATATAAATCACAAACAAAATATGATGTAACATAAAAATTAGTTCACATCCAATATTATTGCTCTATTGCATAATAGTATATGTAATATTATGGTGCTATGATAGGTATACAATATAAAATGCCATTAATATTTCTCAGGAGATAAAAAGTAGGTGAAAAAAAAGCTATATGAGCAGTTAAAATTAAGATGCAAGGAGCATCGGCACTACTTAGATGTGACTAATCCTTTTTTATTTGGAAAAAAAAATCTAACAATTCATCCATAATGCGTTATGTACTTTCTCAAGGATGAGTGACTGTAAGCACAGAGTTCTATAATAATCGGCTCTCTTAATAGGGCCCTCCTTCCATGCTTTTCCAACTTAAACCGTATCTGCTTTGGCTGCATAAACCTATGGCTCCCTTCTGCCCTGGACTGTGGCTCCAGTTCCGCTCCCACACAGAGGAGGATACCTTGGCAATTTTGAAACAATCCTCTCATCCTTCCAGTAATGGAAAAAGTATGGTACTCAGAGTACATTTGAAAAAAATCTGACCGCAGGATGCCTGGGTGGCCCAGTCATCAAGTGTCTGCCTCTGGTTCTGGTCCTGATCCCAGGGTACTGGAATGGAGCCCTGCATCGGTCTCCCTGCTCAGCGGGGGATTCTGATTCTTCCTCTCCCACACCCCTGCTTATGTTCCCTCTCTCGCCGTGTCTCTCTCTCTCTCTCTTTGTCAAATGAATAAATAAAATCTTTTTTTTTTTTACATCTGACAGCATTTTCAATAAAGAAACTTAAAAAAAGAATTTCCCCCCAAAACAAAAAAGATGGGACAGAAACTTGCCAAAGAAGAAAGTACACCTTGCAGTGGGACAAATTGTTAACACACACAAATAGCTTCCAAAATAACTTTTATTACTATATAAAAACAAGTCAAGAAAAAATAGATGTGTATTTTTTTCTACAAAATTATAAAATATTTGGGCTACTTCATATCTTTCCAGAAGAAGGCAAAATTTAAACACAGTAATATTTTCCACTTCAATTTTCAGGTATCTCCTAAGGGATAAAAAATAATAGTTTTTTTTTTTTTTTACACTGTACTTTCCTTATGTGCAGCTCTGAGACATAGCAGTTACAGTGTTCTGTCAGAGTTCTCTAAGAAAGGGCATAACAAGATAAAAAATTCTATCACACAGCAATAAAATTAGCATAACACTTTACTCCTTTCTTTGAGCTTTTAGATCTGGCAGTTGTGGTCAATCGGTATGGTACTGCAATTTTCAACTCAGCAGGGAAAAGAGCCTAATTAAAAACAAGACATTCTCTTTATTTCGTCCTTTAGAAAACAGAAACCACTTGTCAGTATTCCTGAGAAAGTCCAATTGCCTTCTTTGTCATTTGATTGTAAGGTCTGAGATACTGTTTCGAACTAGCGGCTTACATGAAACCACACAAGGCAAGGGAAGGAGAGTTTCTGGAGGGTGAATTCAGTCTGACATAGAAGCACAGGAAACTGTACGCCTTTGAGAACATTAATTCAAAAAGCATATTCATTTGAGTTTCTCAATAAATCCTTCCAGAGAAAAGGCTTTAGTGTTGATTTAGATGAGTGTTAAAATAAAGTTCCCCTCCACCCCCAACCCCAGAAATTAGATTATGGGGTAAGCCAAGCCAGACTACCTCTCCTGATGATAAAAGCTATAATTACTTGGGAAGATTTCAATCACTGTTTTGGAAATGATACCTAAGGCTTTCTTCTCCCTTCTTTCTTTTTGTGGACTTTTTAATGAGATATTTTGGGGAGAGATGGCTTTAGGTAGGAAATACCAGCTTTTGAAAGATAAAGGTACAATTACCATTAGAATAAAAAGCCCATTAAAAGAAGAGTTTCGGAAAGGTTTTCTAGATATATTTTACTATGCATTGTTTTCATAAAGGTTGAGAAAGAAAGAAGTTCCTATAATATCCGTAAGATTGCTCTCACATTAGCCCACAAGAGAGAGAAAATAAAGGGCTGAGATGATGGGTGCTCAAATACTTTGCAATGGAATAGAATATTCTCATGCCAAAACCATAATTAACTTTTCACTAGTAACCTCTTCCTTGGCTTCAATCATTGATACTGTTACTGACCCCTTCCCCTTCCAAAAACTCCTGGAATTTGGGGCACATTTATATAAAGAAACATCCATTTATCAAAAATATGTTTGTGTATGACAGTGCAATTATTCCTTCCACCTGACACCAAAATTGAAGCATGATCTACCCATATTGAATTGTGCCTACTACATGCCAGGTACTGGGCTGGGCACTGGGCATACTTACGACACCATTATCAATTTTGGAAATAGAATTAAATATGAAGAAAAGAGTATTTTGGCAAGGAAATCTTCAATGGTTAGCTGTCAAGTTTAACCGATATGATGGAGTGAAGATCATATTCAGTCTATGGAGGTAATTACCACTTCACTTAAAAGGAACTCCACTAAGCACCAAAAAGGTTAAATGTGTTTGGTGTAAACTGTAACGTTTTTACCTACATTAAAATGCTCCAGTTTAAAATCACAGGGAAACAAACAAAAAACCCAAACGAAAAGCATCATTTCAGCATAGGTACTACTCTATGGGTAGGTGGGGGGGAGGTTGGTTGGTTTGTTTTTTAAGATTTATGTATTTATCTTAGAGAGAGAGCACGCCCAGGCACATACACGTGAGCTGGGGGAGGGGCGGAGGGAGAGAATCTTCATGCAGACTCCCTGTTGAGCACGGAGCCCAAGGGGGTCCTCCATTCCATGACCCATGAGATCACAACCTGAGTGGAAACCAAGAGTCAGACACTCAACTGACTGAGCCACCCAGGTGCCTCAACTCTAGGTTCTAATTTAAGTCGGCCCCGAGTCTAGACAGCGTTCTCCACGCTCGAACGAGGTCACCTCTGAGTCTCAGTTCATACTGAGAACCCAAAGCTCCAGATGTCTCCTAAAACTCCACCAGTGTCAGGAAGGACCTTAGCTGTTGCCACTGGGAAGGGCAGACCATGAGGTGAGTCTCTCTAATCCCCAAACCCAAAGCTATTCAGCAGCTAAGATGCTGAAAAACAAAAATTGTGATTGATTAATCTTGAAAGTTACAGCTGTTTTTGCCCAAACCTTTCTTTGTTACCAAGACACAATTTTAAGATCAAAGGGGCCTCCGGGTGGGCCACGGCTGTCGGCAATGGTGGGGTGCCATGATCTATTTCGAGGTATGGGTGGACCTCTTTTCTTGGTTGTTTGAGGAATCTGCCTTGGAAGAGAGAGCCAGAAGGTACACTTTAACAACACCACTACACTCCAGCAACTGGGGTTTATCCAGGGGTGAGTCAGAGTAGGCATAAACTAGTATCAAACAGAAAATGTAGCAGAGTGAAGTGGTTAGGGTCACGGACGGAGGAGTCAGACAGCCACGAGTCAAGCCTCAGTTCTGCTACCGATGAGCTGTATGACCTTGGGGAGAGTTACTAACCTTTCTCACCTCCAGATCTCCCAGTGGTAAAATAGTGATAATGATAGTATAAAGTTTGAGGATTGAACAAGTTAATATTTATAAAGTACTAAGAAGAGTGTCTGGCATGTAGTCAGTGCCATGTAAGTACTTTTTAAAATAAAAAACAGCAACTTGGGCTAAGCCTTTGCCTTCAGCTCAGGTCATGGTCTCAGGGTCCTGGGATCGAGCCCCCGCATTGGGCTCAGCAGGGAGCCTGCTTCCCTCTCTCTCTACCTGTCTCTCTGCCTACCTGTGATCTCTCTGTGTCAAATAAGTAAATAAATAAAACCTTTAATAAAAACAAAAAACCCAGAAACTTGGGAAAAAGTGCCCTTTGAGGTGTGGAGAACAGTTTATGCTATGTACGCTTTCAGGCATGGTCCCTACTAATAAGGTTTTGGAATCTGGGTTAGAAAGTACACCAAACCCCAAGGAAACTTTGGGATGAAGTGGAGTTTTGGAAAAAACTTCCAGGTCTGACAAGAGATTTCGTTAGCTACGTTTGGCTCAGTCATCACTCCAAAATTCTCTATATAAACCCTGGTCTCCAGGGCCAATCTGAGCTCAAATGAGTGAGAGGGATAGATAGCAGGGGACAGTCACTGGGAGAAGGGAACCAGTCACTTTCCTGAATTTTTCTGCATTCTACTCCTTATCTGTGTAGCATAAACCCTGCCCCAGATCTGATTCTAAAACATTAGGATTGGATTCCTGGAATTAACAGGAAATGACTTCATGACAAGAGACCAGAGATGCTGCCAACTGATGACATTTACCAACTGAGAGACATATTTTTGATTTTGATTTTGGTTTTTTTAAGTTTTTTGTTTCTTTGTTTTGGAGAGACACATTTTGATGATCTGTTCTATGTAAGGCACTGTGCTAAATATTTTGGTCCATGATAAGAAAGAAGTAACATAACCACCATTTATATCTTCTACTATTTAGACAGATCGTCTCCTTTCCAATTCAGGTAAGATCAGAGGCCTCAATCCATGCAAACTCTTTCAAGGAATCCTACTTTATGATTAAAATAAATATCGACTGCCGAGCTCAATCATCTTGGGGCTAAACAGGAGAAGTTAAACTGGAAGGCTGGTTTTTCAAAGTGAAGTTATTGGGCCACATCTCTACAACAATTTACATGGTGGATCTCTGGCCAACCTCATCAGCAGTGAAGTTTCTTTTCCTTGCTGAGGCTTCGTGGTTTAATTTTGAATCTGGTGCGTCCACATTGCTGAAGTTGACGGTTAAGCTTCCCACTCCCTCTTGAGCGCCTCCGTTTGGCTGAAGCAGGACAGAATTTGGTTCTTTAGGACGTTGCCATTGCGGTCTGGTGACTATCCAAAAAATGAGCGCCCCATAGAGCACCATCAGGAGGCCGAGGGTATTTGTGAAAACACCTTCTGGTGGGAACTTATTGTATCCAGAACTATTCCTACAAAAAAAGAGTGTGTCCAATTACAAATAGGGCGATCCAGCCATATGTCAGTCTTGAATTTATCTGCTTAAAAATGCACACTGGTACCCCTTCTATAAATTCCCTTAAAGTTTGACATTAAGGAGAAATTTAAGTTGTGCCAAAATAACTCAATTGAAATAGCATGTAACTGTTAAAAATGGTAAGTGTGAAAATACTATAGCAACCTGGAACACCTAGAGCACTTAAAAATTGGAAAAAGCGCAATATAAAAATGTATGTATACCATAATCACAATGAATTTAAAAACATGTACATCAAAAAGATTAAAAGGGCATGCCTAACTTCAGTAGTTGTTTTGTAAGAGTGATACAGTTTTTTGGACTTTTTGGTCCTTCTTCCAAGCATTATTAATTCTATACCACATGCGTAATACATTTTAATTTTAAAAATTTTGTTACTTTAAATTATGCTTTTCTAAGGAACAAGTATTTAACATTTTATAGCTCAAATAATATAATTAGGAGAACTATGCAACTTACAGGGCAAAGAACAGTTTCTCAGTCACTCCCATAAGCGCTGCAGCAATCACCGTTCCAAAGATGAGGAGCCCAGAGTAGACATGCATGGGCATGACAAATGCTCGGAGGGAAAGCGGAGCCCAAGGAAGCAAAAAGATGAAAACCCCTAGGAGAAGCTGAACATCAACAAGTACAAAGGTTATCATTTAATTCTATGTTTTAATGAATTTTAAAATTATTACTGTAAAAGCAATTATCTGTAAAAGAAGAACCTTCCTACAGAGCCAAGGGCATAAGATGAAAGGTATATCTCCACGCTCTGGTTCCACTACTCAAAGGCAACACCTCTTACCACTTTCTCAAGTACCCTACCAGAAAATATTTATGCCTGTACAAGCTTGTGTGTGTGTGTAAAGACAGAGAGAGATTTTTTAAAGTATAAATTGCGGGGCAGCTGGATGGCTCATTGGGTTAAAGCCTCTGCCTTTGGCTCAGGTCCCTGGTCTGCTCAGCAGGGAGCCTGCTTCCCTTCCTTTCTCTCCCCGCCTGCCTCTCTGCCCACTTGTGATGCCTGCCTGTCAAATAAATATATAAACTCTTTAAAAAAAAAAGTATAAATGGCATGTTACTCTACATACTTGTCCTGCATCTTGATTTTTTCCCTTAATAGTATACCTTGGAGATCTTTTCATGACAGCTCATGTGCATCTGGTTTATTCTTTTTCATGGCTACTCTTCTAGTAATTTACTCAATTCTCTCTCTATGAATGTTCCTGTTTCTATTTTTTTCTGATCATTAACAAAGTTACAGTGAACATTCTGGTATCTTCTTGTTTGTTTTTATCTATTTGCTTATGGTTGCCAAGTAGAAGAGGAAATAAAAGATTTTCAAGTCACTAAAAGCAGATACAATAGGACACATTCAGTTCAGCCTAAAACAGTATGTGCCGAGAAGTTGAGGAAAAATTTTTGTTTTATGAGGAAAAAATGAATCCTGCAGAGTCCATTTGCTTGACAATTAAAGCCCTAGTAGGATGTTTCTCTGCAGAGGATGTCAGGATTCTTAGGGAAATGAAGTCAGGTGACACTTCCAGTTTGTTTTGTTTTGTTGCCCAGATCAATGATTAACTATTCTCCTCTCCTCAGGAGAATGAAGATGACCACTGACTCATCAATGAAGATGACCACTGAATTTAAAGGGGCATTTTTTCAGGTGCCTACTTTGGAGCTACCACCCAAAGAAAACAAATATGAGAAAAGGGAAGAACAGGAAGAACACAACATCACTGTTCATCTTTCCTGAGATCAAAGGACTAATTTGGGAGGCACACCAGAAGAATAAAGGCAGAAGGGGTCTGAGACCCTAAAACACATTGAGAATCAGCTTCTGGGACATGGTAATGAATGGAAGTTAAAAAATGCATGTGATAGGCTGGTTGTGCCTATGTTGTTGTCCACTTAAGGCCACAAATGCCTCGCTGTATGAAAAATGGTACAGAGGGTCCCCCCTGGCGGTTCAGAATGCTGCTAATTCTCCTTCAGTGAAGTTTAGTGATTGTATTAGTATCAAAGGGCAAGCATCCTGATGTACAGGTTGTGCCTTCTCTATGATATATATATATATATATATATATATTTTTTTTTTTTTTTGGCAAAAGAAAATTACTTTTTTTCTTTTAAAAGATTTTATTTATTTATTTGAGAAAGAGACAGTGAGAGAGAGCATGAGAGGCGAGAAGGTCAGAGGGAGAAGCAGACTCTCCATGGAGCTGGGAGCCTGATGCGGGACTCGATCCTGGGACTCCAGGACTGTGACCTGAGCCGAAGGCAGTTGCTTAACCAACTGAGCCACGAGGCACACTACTTTTTTTTTTTTTTTTTTTTAAGATTTTATTTATTTATTTGACAGAGAGAGACACAGGGAGAGAGGGAACATGAGCGGGGAAGTTGGAGAGGGAGAAGGCTTTCTGCTGAGCAGGGAGCCTGATGTGGGGCTCCATCACAGGACCCTGGGATCATGACCTGAGCCAAAGGCAGATGCTTAACAACTGAGCCATCCAGGTGCCCCAAGAAAATTGTTTTTAAGAGGAAAGGGAAAAAAAATTGCAGAATGCTTTACTTTGATTAAAAGTGTTCCAAATGATGCACGTTTATAATAAATTATAAAAACTTATAATTTAGAATAATCATTCTTTATTTCCTTTTTGCCTTACCATCTAGCTTGAAACCCAGCAGACTGAAAGAAAATACCTCTGTCCTTTTAAGTCAGTGGTTCTTGAAGACCTGAATCAGAAATGCTTGTGCCTTTCTTTAAAAAGAAATACTTGGGACACATCCAGAGCTGCTAAATAAGAACTGCTGGGAGTTGGGCTCAGCAATCTGCATTTTAACAGAATGCCCAGGCGATTCCTAATACATGTGAAAGTCCGAAGATCACTGCTTTTGATTCACTTACATTGGTTCAGAAATATGGGTTAACTGCAGTCTGGAAAATCCCTAACAGTGAAGGCGGTGGAATCTTCCATTACCTTCAGTCTCAAACACGTATTAAGAGCCAACTATGGGCAAAGTGCTCCAGGGTTTAGAAACCGTCACCTGCAGAAAACTGTTCTGCACCACATTGGAGTTCTTTTTTTTTTTTTTTTTTTTTAAATTTAAAGATTTTATTTATTTATTTGACAGGGAGAGATCACAAGTAGGGAGAGAGGCAGGCAGAGAGAGAGAGAGAGAGGAGGAAGCAGGCTCCCTGCTGAGCAGAGAGCCCAATGCGGGACTCCATCCCAGGACCCTGAGATCATGACCTGAGCCCAAGGCAGCGGCTTAACCCACTGAGCCACCCAGGCACCCCACATTGGAGTTCTTAAGAGAGCTAAAGAAGAAAAAAATCTCATTAAAAAATTATTATTTAGATATTAAAGTGAAAGTGCAGTATGACCCTAATTTCCTAAAGGAAATAAGCCAAAATATAACGGTATCTCTAGATTATGGCATTATCAATGACTTTGGTTCTTTTTTTCCTATATTTTATAAATTTTAAAGTTAATATATATTCCTTTTATAATTAGAAATAGACAGGGCGCCTGGGTGGCTCAATGGGTTAAGCCGCTGCCTTCGGCTCAGGTCATGATCTCAGAGTCCTGGGATCGAGTCCCGCATCGGGCTCTCTGCTCAGCAGGGAGCCTGCTTCCCTCTCTCTCTCTCTGCCTGCCTCTCTGCCTACTTGTGATTTCTCTCTGTCAAATAAATAAATAAATAAAATCTTTAAAAAAAAATAGAAATAGACAATGAAAGTTTACTTTTAAAGTTCCTATACCAAATACCTAGGCTTTCTCAGTTAATTATTAATTAGTATCCACTCACAAATGTATTTTGCTACTCCAGTTTTATCTCATGTATGAAACAAAAAAAAGATACATGTGAACTTTGAGAGCTAACAAGAGCTTTTATTTGCAAACATCATTAATGAAACCAGGAAATATCTGCCTGGCTAGCTTTTGTATTCGGTATGATTTCCTTTTTTTTTTTAACTATGGAGGTGGAGTTAATGAGCAATCACGTGACTGACAGATGGAGGTCCTCTCCGTTTCTCTATTTATGTACTCACTCATTCCTGGATCGAAAGCACATATTCCTGGGTCCCATCCCTAGAGTTTCTGATTCACCAGGTCTGGAGTGGAACTTCAGAATCTGTATTTCTAATTTCCCCGGTGATGTTAATGATGCTGTTCTAGGGACCACAACTTTGAGAAGCTCTGTCTTGGGCCATTTCCAAGTTGCATTCTTCAAATATAAAAGCATGTTTCTTCCAGCGATTAAAAAATATAGTCAGCACCAACTAAAATATGTCCACAGTTTTTTTATAAAGAGAGACGACACACAAAGTGAACACTACGTTCCCCTTGTCAGTATCCCACACCTTGCTGCACTGCCTGGCATCACGAGCACATGGTGATAGCCCAGCACTGGCTCAGCCATCTCCAGGACTACCTCTGGTCTGCTAGGTACTACTGAAGTAAATCACACAGCGAATGACATCACTAAAAATCATGGTTATGATCCTCACAGCTATGAGCACTTCGACACTGCTCAACAATCCTTCGATGGTCCGATTTCTCAGCTCGTCCTCCAAGTTCCTTCTTCCTCAAACTATTCGCTGTCCTGTGTGCCTTCTATCAGGAGATGATTTTATTACCATCTCATGGGAAAAACAGAGTCTCACTCTTCTGCCACCAAAATGGAACAAACCAAAAAAGCACCCCAAGCCAACAGTTCCTACTTTCTTCAATTACAATACGGTCGCTATTCAATTTTCCAGCTGGGCTTGGCAACCTGCTTCCTGAAGACATAGCTATAGATTCACTCTAGCATTTACAACCTCTCCTCCTCTACTGGGGTCATCCTGGGAGCATTTTGACACACCGGAGCTTCTCACAATGAAAAGAAGTAAAAAAAAAAAAAAAAAGGAAAAGAAAAAGAAAAAACGAAAAAACAACCAAACACCTGCTTTGATTTTCATCCTTCCTTGTCCAGTTGCCATCCTCTCGCTCCTTGCCTTCTTAGCCAAACCTCCTGAGTTGCCTATTTTTCACGTTCCACCCTTCTTCAATCCACTGAAATCTGGATTCTGTCCTCCAAGAAAATTGCTTTCCAGAGTGATCAGCGACTTCCAGGTCACTCAACCCAAAGAACAGTTTTCAGACCTTATTTTCGTTGACTTTTTAGACCATCTGACACTCCTCAAGCCCTCTGCTTCCCCTCTAATGTTCCCTTTCTCATCCCCTACTTGCTTAAGCCTGCAAGTGACTTTCATCCCACATTTATGCTGACTTTCCAAATCTCGTTAATTTCATCTTTGAACTATCTTTTTTTTTTTTTTAAAGATTTTATTTATTTATTTGTCAGAGAGAGAGGGCAAGAGAGTGAGCACAGGCAGACAGAGAGGCAGGCAGAGGCAGAGGGAGAAGCAGGCTCCCTGCCGAGCAAAGAGCCCAACGTGGGACTCGATCCCAGGACGCTGGGATCATGACCCGAGCCAAAGGCAGCTGCTTAACCAACTGAGCCACCCAGGCGTCCCTGAACTATCTTTTGAAATTATCCACTTTGGTCACTGCTACTGCTACATTTCAGGCCACCATCCTTTCTCATTTGAAACTCTGTAAATACTTTCAAGCTAGTCTATCTACCTGAAAGGAATGAAAAAGGAATCTGACACAGAACTCCTACATATCTGAAAGGAAAAGAAAAAAGAAACCCTCATTTTTCAAATGGACAAAAGATACAAACAGGTATTTCTGAGAAGAGAAACATGAGTAATCAGCCTCCAATTCATCTACCATACTCCACTCCAGGAAGTCTGACCTCCTTGTTCCTCAAACAAAACAAACTTTACCCACATACTGCCCCATCCCCCTCTAATATGTCCTTTTCACCACCAACCTCATGACTTCAGGTTTTAGTTTGATTTCCTTTAATCCCTATACCATATGAGGGCTTGCCCAGAATACTCCATACCCACCTTATCTACCAAATAGGGAAAGACCAGTGTCCCTTGCAAGTTGCATGAGGACAGAAAGCATGTTTCTTTGTATCCATGCTTGTCTTGTGGAACAACACATACCCTACAGCCTAGCAAGGAATCTAATACACAGTTGGTAATTTAGCTTTGTTGAATAAGTGGATGGACTCATGAACAAAATTCATTGACACAAAATATATGTTCTTAACCACGAAGGTGCCTAGGATCTACAGCAGAAATAAAATTTTAAAATGCCCTCTTCGGGGGCGCCTGGGTGGCTCAGTGGGTTAAAGCCTCTGCCTTCAGCTCAGGTCATGATCCCAGTGTCCTGGGATCAAGACCCGCATCAGGCTCTCTGCTCAGTGGGGAGCCTGCTTCCCCCTCTCTCTGCCTGCCTCTCTGCCTACTTGTGATCTCTGTCAAATACATAAATAAAATCTTAAGAAAATATGTGTTGGCAAAATCTGGGAGAAGACTCTCATAAAGAAATTTCAGCTTAATTTCCTCCTTGAAAGGGTAAACAAAGGATCTCTGCTTGGCAGGGGAATCATTACTGTGTTTGTTTTCAGGGCTGTGGGATTGGGCAGGGGGCAGGCAGCAGATTAGATGATCCAGGCTGGTCCAACCCTGGGCCCAAGTACCTCAGTCAAGAAAACATCTAACAGACAAGTAGACCCAAACACATTTTTATGGAATTTAATCTACGGACTCAGGAAAGATGGGCCCTCTCTTTTTAGGGGTAGGTTCAAGGATCGTAGGATCCACCTATTTCCACCCCAGCAACAGACTGAGGGGAGCAGAGGTCAGATATGCAACAACACAGCCCAGTCAGAGTACAGTTTGGACCTCTGATAGTTTGTTATTTTTAAAAAATGCCCCAGAGGCTAGATGTCACAAATTGAAAAGAATTTTACACTTGAAACGCTTTATAATCCATAGTGAAACTTGAGGAAGGAGGAAGACCTTTCAGCCTTTTCTGGTTGTGGTCTTTGTTCCTTGCCTCCTTCTTTCCTTTACTTACTGAAATCACCTGACACTGGCTTCACTTGGTGGATAAATCCTGACAGGGAAGCTAAGCCAACCTTAAACACTAAGATAAGAGGATCTGAACTTGACCATCTCTTCTGCGCTCTTCATACTCTGTGGTAGGACTGCTTCCTGAAGTGTTCTTGGGTGGGGGCAGGGAGTGCAAACCAACCTCACAAACTCGGTGAATGGTCCACACACAGTTAAACTCTGGGACTTGAGTACAGGCTGCGGGGGCCAGGGAAGCCGGCAGAAAGACTGCAGCTGCTGCTGCTCCAGGAAACTGGGGCTTCCTGTTCTCCACCCACAAGTGGCAGCTCCAAGAACCTCTGCCTAGAACTCATCTTGGTTCAGACAGAGATACTGCTTCCCTTTTGTACTTTTGACTTCAGAAGTCTGACAGAAGCAGATCTCAGGTGAAGCGTATTTTTGTGGCTCATCAATTTTTACAACAAGACTATGCAGGCAGGAATCTTTGTAATAATCATAGTAAGGAGGGAGCTTGAAGTGAAGAAAGCAAGCTGACAATTGGTTACTTTCCTCTGGGAAAGGAAATGTTCTTCCATGTAATCATTTCCTGAGCACACCTGGGAGATCGTTTCTGTCACTTCCATGGAGAAGCAATGCAAATAACTTGAAAACAGCCGTCATGCAACAAAGGAATAAAGCTGGAATGGAGTCCTCTTTCCCTGACAGGACACTGTTCACCTCAACCACAGGCACCAAGCACAATGTAAGTACTCACAACTGTGGTAAGGGGCACCCATTTGCTTGTTTAGTTTTAGAAACTACGCAGGGGAGCGCCTGGGTGGCTCAGTCGGTTAGGTATCTGCCTTGGGCTCAGGTCATGACCCCAGGATTCTGGGATCGAGCCCCGAGTCCAGCTCACTGAGCAAAAGTAGGGTGTCTGCTTCTCTCTCTCCCTCTGCCCCTCCCCCAGCTTGTGCGCTCCCCCTCTCTCTCAAATAAATAAATAAAATCTTAAAAAAAAACTATGTATATATGATTTTTATGTAACATATGGCTTACTTATATTTAAAACAAAACAAAAAAGCCACATGTTCAAACAAGTCAAACAAGACATTTAAAAATACCCCCCCCAACCAATCCTACCCACTCCCACAATGTAGTAGTGTGGTATATTCTCCCACACCCTTCTTTACATATCAACACATATATGCTTTTTTTCTTTCTCTCTTTCCTTTATTTTAATTTTTTTTTTAAGATTTTATTTATTTATTTGAGAGAGAGAGACATAGAGCAAGCATGAGCAGTGGGGAAGGGCAGAGGGAGAGGGAGAAGCAAGCTTCAGGCAGAGCAGGGAGCCTGACATGGGGCTTGAACCCAGGACCTAGGATCATGACCTGAACCAAGGGCAGATGCTTAACTGACTGAGCCACCCAGGTGCCCCTCCTTTTTTTTCTTTTTTTAAATGACATTTTACTATACATTTTACTCTTCAGTATTTTTTTTTTCAATTTTACTTACTCATTTGTCAGAGAGAGAGAGAACAAGCAGGGGGAGCAGCAAGTAGAGGGAGAAGCAGACTCCCCACTGAGCAGGAAGCCCAATGCAGGACTCGATCCCAAGATCCTGGGATCATGACTTGAGCCGCAGGCAGCCGCTTAAGTGACTGAGCCACCCAAGCATCCCTCTTCAGTATTTTTTATACTGAAGAACGTATGATGATTTTACTTTGGTCAGTAGACAGAGCTACATTCCTTGTAATAGCTTTATAATATCCACCACTGATTTACCCCAGATTATTTAACCATTCCTATTGATGGAGATTTCAGTTGCTTCTTGTTTCCTGCCTGCGTAAACAGTGCCCCACTAAAAATCCTTTTTAGAGTTCCTTATGTTATAGTATTTTTAATTTCCACTCTCTCCAAATGTGGGATTGTTAGGTTAAGGGTAACCAAATTAAAAAAAAAAATTAGTAGCTATTAACAAACTACTTCCCTAAAATTTGGTAACAATGTATTTTCCTGCCAGCAGTGGAAAAGCAGAAGATGAGAGCACCCTTTACCTCACACCCTTGGCAGCAAGGAACATCACCACTGTTGTTGTGATAATCTTGTGGGGGAAAATGACCATTTTATTGTCCTCACATTTTCCTTCTTAGTGAGGTTAGCATATTACCTTATTATATTACCTTATTATATTACCTTAGCACATTACCTTAGCTTATTACCTTAGCATATTACCTTAGTGAGAGGTAAGCATATTACCAATATGCTTATTGGTAATTTAAGTTTTTCTTCTTTGACCTGCCTATTCAAATTTTTTGTTTATTCTTCTATAAGGTTGCCTTTTTATCACTAATTTTTGGGAGTTGTTTTATATATTAGGGGCATCTGGGTAGCTCAGTCGGTTAAGCGCCTGCCTTCAGCTCAGGTCATGATCCCAGGGTCCTGGAATGGAGTCCTACAGCCCCTGCTCAGTGGGGAGCCTGTTTCTCCCTCTGTCTGCCACTCCCCCTGCTTGTGCACTTTGTCTCTGACAAAATCTTAAAACAAAAAGAGAAAATTGTTTTATATGTTAAATGCATTAGCCCTTAACACACGATTTGATTATTCCCCATATCCTCTGGTACAGTTTCTGTTGACCTTGGTAGCTTTCATCCCATATAATTTTTTAAAAATTTTATGTAATCCAATAGGTCTTTCTTTTCCTTTACGACTTCTGGATTTCTTATCAACCTTATGGACTCCCGCAAATCAGATTATATGCTTCTTAATTTTCTTCTTCTCTTTTCATTGGCTTTTTTTTTTTTTTAATATTTAGGACTTTAATCTATCTAGAATCTATTTTCTTTTGTTTTATATGCAGAGTTGTTTTGCTTATTTATTTGGTTTCTCCCAAATGGATAACCAATTATGATGATAAATTTTTTTTAAAAAGATATTATTTATTTGGGAGAGAGAGAGATTGTGTGTGCGCATGCACACGCACAAGGCGGGTGCAGAGGGAGAGAGATATGCAGACTGCCAGCTGAGCAGGAAGCCCAATGCTGGGCTCAATCCCAGGAGCCCAGGATCATGACCCAAGTGGAAGGCAGACAGGTGCCCAATGGATTGAGCCACCCAGGTGCCCCTGATGGTAACATTTATTAAATAAGCATTTTTTCCCACTAAATTGAAACACCATAGTGTCATTTTAAAAAAAAAAGCTCTCCTACATACTTGGTTTGTCCTCTCTGGTCTTTCCATGACTATATTTTGTTTACTTTTGTGTTAATAACTTGTTTTGAATAAGGCAAGTATCCCTTCACTTCTTTTTCAAAAATTTTTTTATTATCCTTGGTATTTGCTCTGCAAGTTTAAGACTCCCACTGGGCTTAAAATGAGAATGATATTAAACATAAATATGATTGAAGAGGGACAGATATTTCCATATTAATTTTTCTCTTTTAGTAATAGGGTATCTCTCTAATTATACCATGTTTTCTCAATAAGATTTTGTAGTATTTTACATATTCTACATATAGATTTTATACCCTCATTGTTCAATTTATCCCTAGGTATTTTATAATTTTATATCTACATTTTAAATGAATTCTACTTCTTATTCTAAGTGGTTATTTCCAGTTTAGGCAAAAGTTAATGAATTATGAATGACTATCTTATACCCAGCCACCTTTCCAAATGCTCGTATTACTCTAGCCATCTCTTGGGTTACTAGACATACATTACATGATCCGCAAATCAAAAAAAGGTAATAAATTCTCTATCATTTATACTGATTTTTTTCTTCATCTTGTAGCTAAAATTTCCATGGTAAAGTTGAATGACAATTTGACAGAAATGTCTTCAGTGTTTCACAGTTTAAGCTGGTGTTTGATGCTGGGTGTTAGTAAAGATGTATCTCATTGGAGCCGCCATCTTGGGTGTGGTATGTACTGCACAATGGGGCCATATCTAAGAAAATTTGTTTTCTCTCGGTGTCCTGGAATAGTTGAAAGTACCTGTTCCTAGAAGTTCAAAAGTATAAAACAGTAAGGACCCAATGCCTTTTTTAGTGATAGATTTCAAACAAACTTACCAATTTTGTCTAATATTATTAGCCAGTTTGTGTTTTCTAATACCTCTTGGATCTGGTAGTTTATATTTAGCAAGAAAATAGTCCTTTCTTCTTTAAGATTTTTAAGTATATTACTGTGTATTAAAATTTAATAACCTGTCCTAATTTCAAAATATTATTTGTAACTATGATTATATTTCTTTCTTATTCTGAAGTTTGTATATTTTGTTTTTTCTCAATCAGGTTTGCAATGGTTGGTCTATTTTTTTAAAGAATCAGCTTTTCATTTCATTTAGAATTTCTTCTATTTTTTTATTCATAGTTGTGGTAGGCTGAATCATGCTGCCCCCAACACTTGCAAAGATATTTACACCCTAATCACTGAAAGCTGTGAATATGTTATGTTACATGGCAAAAGACACTTTGTAAATGTAATTAGTTTATGGATCTTATGATTGGGAGATAATCTTGAATTATCTGGACAGCTCTATACAACCACATGACTCCGTTAAGGTATTTTATCTAGTCCGATTTAATTACTGCACTCAGAACCACAGAACTCTCTCACAGGAAAGAAAAAGCTACATAGCTTTGGGGTGGTTTCCATTCTATTCCTCAGAGATACACCCTCCAGATGAGGATGCTCGAAGGCTAGCTGAGTGATCATGGGGACATCATGGGAAGGGCAGAACTAAGTGCTCGTGGGGAGGGCCACGGACTTGGGCATGAGTCCCAGCTCTGCCACTGGTTGTGTAACTCCTGCCTCCTCAGCCCGGGCAAAGGCCATCTCCCACGAAGGACCAGGAGAGAGAAGCAGAATGCTTCACACAGAGCTCTGGCTTCTGAGTTTGGCATTCTGAAATGGTACAGAGGAATGGAGACAAAGTGAGGGTAATGGACAAGCTGAGAGCAGAACACAGAGCTGAGGAAAGTTCTGAAGAGACACCAGGAAGCCAAGGGGGGCCCTAAAGCAACTGGCAGCATCTCAAAGGCCTTTGTTCTTGCCTCCTATTCTCTGAACAGGGAGGATCCGCCAGCTGCTGGGGGAGAAAAGAAGCTGCCTCCCAGACGAAAACACGGAGGGAAAATCAACCTTGAGGACAGGAGGTCTGAGCTAAGCTCAGCTATCCAATTAGAGATACTTTTCTTTTTCCTTATCAGTAAGATCGTGTCTGATCCAGGGAAAATCAACCTTGAGGACAGGAGGTCTGAGCTAAGCTCAGCTATCCAATTAGAGATACTTTTCTTTTTCCTTCTTATCAGTAAGATCGTGTCTGATCCAGGGTTTTCTCTGTGCTCCCATCCTGTCTGGCCCCTTTTCATTAGCTCCAGTCATGGTAATGCAAACTTAAATAATCAATACAGTCCATACATACATTCACTTTTATTTAATTAAAATTCAAGAAGCTTTATGGCTTTAAAAGCCTTTCTTTAAAAAGAAAAATGACAGATACCTGGTAAGAGGTCTTTTTCTAAGAGGTCATACATTCATATATTTTAAGATATGCCTTGTTGCAGGAGGTGCCTGGGTGGTACAGTTGGCTGAGAGTCAGATTCTTGGTTTTGGCTCAGGTCATGATCTCAAGTCACAATCTCAGGGTCATGAGATTGAGCCCCATGTTGAGCTCTATGCTCAGCACAGAGTCTGCTTAAGATCCTCTCTCCATTTTCGTCTGCCCTTTACTCCCATGTTTTCTCTCTCTCTCAAATAAATAAATAAATCTTAAAAAAAAAAAAAAGATATGCCTTTGGGTTTTGTAGATTCACTCCAGTTTCTTCTCCTTTATTCACAGAAAACTGAAGTTTACATTGATATCCCAATTATGTAGCTGGATATATGCTGTACAAGGCAAGGGAAATGAGTTGACATAGTTGACAAAGATTTTTCATCAAGGGGTGCCTGGGTGGCTCAGTGGGTTAAGCCTCTGTCTTTGGCTCAGGTCATGATCTCAGGGTCCTGGAATTGAGCCCCACATCAGGCTTTCTGCTCAGCAGGGAGCCTGCTTCCCCCCCTCTCTCTGCCTGCCTCTCTGTCTACTTGTGATCTTTCTCTCTGTCAAATAAATAAATAAAATCTAAAAAAACAAGAACAACAACAAAACTTAAAAAAAAAAAAGATTTTTCATCAAGGTGGTTAATTCTAAAATTAACCTTTCCCTTTCCCTTCAGTGACCTAGAACAGCTACATCCCTTTCAAACTCCATTAACTTATGTTTAAATACAGTGCTCTCCAAAGTATGTGTTTTTACTAAGTGAGGAAAGGGGAAAACTAAACTAATTGCTGAGCATACAAAATCTAACAGAGAAGTAAAATTTACATCTTCATTCATAAAGTTAGAAAATAGAAGTGATAGGAAACATGGGGAAGAAATCTGTAGCTCTTACCTATGCTTGTTTACTTGGCACATTGAACTTGAAGTCTACATAATGGCAGCCTCTGTGTTATGGAGATGGCAGTTTCCCTACATAGATATGCACATATCTAAACTTTCACACTCAAGACTGAATTCTGCAGTTCTGGCGGCCCCTCAGGGAACAATACTGACAATGGAAAGAAAATGGAGCAGAGTCTAGTGGGGGAATGACAAGACGATTTCCAAGAAATACGGATGTATAGAAAACGTCTCTGGTATCTGAACTGTTTTACTTTTTATAACATGTTTATAAACACATCAAAAGATTGACCTGTAAGATGTAGAGTATGACAACCGTCAGTCCGACCCAGCTGTGTAGACTGTACATGTTGGGGATATTCAGGGCATTGTGGAAATCAAAAACAGACACCAGAGCAATAATTACAAGAATGGCGGCAATGGTGTGTAACCCTGCATGGATGGACTTCATCAGGAGCTTGCTGCATTTCCAGGTCCATGGCAGTCTGTAGACGATGATGGCTAGAAAGAGACGAAGGAGGACAGAATGAGGTGTTGCTTTTTTTAATCAACACAAGTTGAACACTTTGATGCACTTAACACTCTCCTTGCATGAAATCATTTTCACATGGCTTCTGCTTCTCCCCTCTTCCCTGCCTTTCAAGAATTCCTTTTGGGCTCTTTTGCCAGCATCTTCTTTACTCCCAACATATGAACAAACCCTGGTGGCTCTCAGGCTCAGTTCTAAGACTTTTTCTCTGTGGGTGACCTCATTCACTCTTTCACTGAGATGCCATTTACATGGCAGGGACTACAAAATTCATATCTCCAGCCCAGAACTTCCTTCTGAACTCCAGATCCACATAATGCAACAGCTTCTTGACATCTCTGTATAGATGCCTCCATATATCTCAAGCTCAGCAAATCCAATACTAAATTATTAATCTTATGACTGGTTCTGTGTGTGTGTGTGCGTCTTACTTTGATGAGAAAAGATAGACTAAGGAATTGAAAAATATGCAACACGATCTAAATAGACAAAAGAATATATCCCAGTATTTTACCAAAAACTACAATCAAAAATATCAACTTCATTAGTCAACAGAGAAATGCAAATTAAAATCAAATAAGACCATGTCTACTATATATCTGAATGGCTAAACATGAAAAATACCAAGTATTGGAGAGGATGGAAAGCAATCAGAGCTCTCATGTTCCACAGCAGGAGATATATGAGAACAAACACTCTGGAAAACCAGGAGTATTTATTCAAGCTAAACTTGAGCATAACTTATGATCCAGCAATTCTACTCCTGGGTATATTCTCCAAACAAGTATGTATTTATGTTCACCTAAAGACATGCACTAGAACATTATTAGCAGCACCATCTGTAGTGGCCAAAAACTAGAAACTCCCCAAATGACCATCTTGAATAATATGATTAAATAAATTGTGATATGGGCACCTGAGTGGCTCAGTGGGTTGAGCCTCTGCCTTCAGCTCAGGTCATGATCCCAGGGTCCTGGGATCCAGCCCTGCATCGGGCTCTCTGCTCAGCAGGGAGCCTGCTTCCTCCCCCTATCTTTCTGCCTGCCTCTCTGCCTACTTGTAATCTCTGTCAAATAAATAAAATCTTAAAAAAAAATTAAAAAAATAAATTTATTTATTAAAAAAATAAATTGAATAAAGAGAATGAATAATAACTATATAATATATATGTATTATATATAAAATATATACATAATATCTATAATAATCTATAACTAGAACTTCACCCAAGAATATGAATCCACCTATAATGTTGATGCCAAGTAATGAGACATAAACAAGTATGTACTGTATGGATTCAATTTATACAAAGTATAAAAATGAGAAAAACTCATGTCTGCAATAAGAAAAGTCAGGATATTGGTTACCCTTGTGAGGAAAGGGCGCAGTAACTGGAAAGGAACATACAAGGGATTCCTAGCTTCCTGCTAATACTCTGTTTCTCCGTCTGGGTGCAGGTTACATAAGTTTTCACTGAGGGGAGATTCAGTGTACACTTTCTTGCATGTAGATTAAACTTCAACAAAAACATTTTTTAAAAGATTGATTTATTTATTTATTTGACAGACAGAGATCACAAGGAGGTACAGAGGCAGGCAGAGAGAGAGAAGGGGAAGCAGTCTCCCCGCCAAGCAGAAAGCCCAATGTGGGGCTCGATCCCAGGACGCTGAGACCACGACCGGAGCTGAAGGCAGAGGCCCAACCTACTGAGCCACCCAGGAGCCCCTAACAAAAACATTTTTGAAAGCATTTTTTTTTAAGTGTCCTGGTTTAAGCAACAGATTATATGGTCACCTTAACAAGCATGTGATTAATTTTTGTTCTGAAGACAATATCCTGCTGCTACCCACCCTCATTCCCACATCTCCGGTCCATGTCAGGGAAAATTTAGGGATCTAAAAATGTAGGGCAGGTTGAAAAACTTTGAAGAATATTTCCTTGCAAGATAGATTCCGTTATATCCACAGTGTATCCTGTATATTGCTTCGTTATAGTAAGAAAAAAAAAAGGTACATTCCTACTAAAGACATTTATAATTTGAATATAAAGAACTTCATAGGATCACAAAAATGTATGAGATTATCTAATCCATTCTCAGGCAGAGACACATATAAACCCACAAAGAAAGATGTGAATTCAGCCTCTTTAAACTTTCAGCACAAAATGTCAATCTTCCTATCCTTTCATTCTATTCCACAACACTTGACAGCCCTCACCATTAAGACAGGATTCTTTTCTAATCCAAAGACTGAAGAATTGCACTTACTAATTTTAGTGCATATATGGATATCTTATGAGTATGATTGGTTATACTTCCTTGAGGACGTGGAGACTTTTCGGATAATCGTTTCTATATTTGGTGAATCTTTTCAAGCCAATTAGTGCAACCAGGTAGACCAACTGATCCTTAAACAAGGTTACAGCGCTTGATCCTTGAGCAAAGTTAGGGGTAATGATCCCCACACAGTTGAAAATCTGCATATTGGGGTGCCTGGGTGGCTCAGTGGATTGGGCTTCTACCTTTGGCTCAGGTTATGATCTCTGGGTCCTGGGATCGAGCCCCGCATCAGGCTCTCTGCTCAGCGGGGAGCCTGCTTCCCCCTCTCTCTCTGCCTGCTGCTCTTCCTACTTCTCTCTGTCAAATAAATTAAAAAAAAAAAAAAAAAGAAAGAAAGAAATAATACAGATAGAGCCCATATAATCTTCGTACAGCTAGCAACATCTGGTGTTACCAATGGTAACATCTTACATAACCATAGTACAATATCACAACTAAGAAACTGACGTCAATATAATCCACTGACCTAATTCAGATTTCATTAGTTTTATTTGTGTATGTGACCCATTAAGTGTTTTTAAAATAAGTATAAAATACTCTCTGCAAGCTGATCAAAGTCTAGAAATAAAATTGAAGTCAACTCAAACACACAGCCTCCCCTCCTTACGCTTTTTCTCCTCTGATTCAGTGGCACACCATATAGGATTTTCTAGTTCTCAAGAAAAACAAATGCCTGTTGACCCAATGCCTTTGTGACCTTTCATCCACACGGTAGGGAGTATTTTGCAATATGTATGATCAGGCAGTAGTAAAATTAAAATGTAACTAATATGAAAATCTAGCAATCATCTCACCCTCTTCTGAGTTAACCTCATTTATTACACACACACACACGCACACACACACACACAACTGAGCCCTTGCTAGATAGGAGGGGCCATGCTAAGTGCTCTACTTGTTTACATTTACATTATAATTCTTAACCTCAACTCTGTGAGGAAGGGATGATTACCGTTACCATGAGCATTATACAGAGGAGGAAGCTAAGGGACACAGAGGTTAAGTAGCTTGCGTAATCTTAGTGTTTTAAAATTAATATTATTATTGTCGTCATCATCCTCATTGCCATCCTATCATTCAGACACTGCCCTCATCTTAGATGAGGAAACTTGAACAGCTAATTATGAAAAGGAAATACTTGGAATAGGTTTGCTTGGAAAGCAAATTATGAACAATAAATCACATCAGCTTTTTCTCCCCCGTCTGGATCCTGTTACATTGCATTTTTTCCAAAGTCAAAACTAACCTCTGATGTTAGAAGTCAGGAGTAGTTATCATGACTGAGAGATGTTACGATGGTTAATTCTCAGATGCCTGGGATGTTGTTTCATGATTCGGGTACATGAGTGTGTTCACGTTATGAAAACATGTAAGTTATGAGTTAGGTATTTTTCTGCATGCATGTGGTTCTTCAATAAAATAGCTACAAAAATGTTCAGCAAAGAATCTTTACTCTTCTAAATACTACAGGCGTCACAGAGGAATGTGAAAAAACTAAAATCTTTCCCCTTTAACTGTTAAAACTGGATCTTTAAACCTTTCACATTTACCTAAATGATTTTAGACTGGGTGCACACTAGCTTTCCTTCCCTAGCCGTAACACAAAAGGAACGCAATTCAATCTTTTACTGTGGATTTGGGGTTACTAATGAAACTAATGAAACATATTATCCTCTTGCCAGAGAAAGCCCTTAGGGGTTTTGAGCAGGAGAGGGGCTTGTCTCTGATTCACATGAGCCCAGGCAATTATGGTTATCCAGTCCCTGGATCTAGTTTAGAGTTCTTCAATCTCCTCTTTAGGTATCTTGCTCAGGTTAGGGTGCTTACCCTCCCTCCATCCTCCTGAATTATCTTTTATTCCTACCAGCTTTAAGTTCTAGTTTGTAAATCTTTATGTTGGCGAAAATCGGAACATCTGTTAAATCAGAGTGATGAATACATGGGGATTAGTTATGTTATTTTCTGTATGATTGAAAGAGTTTCTAATAGTTTTGAAGTTAAAACAATATTTTCATAAACTCACAAACCTAAGAGTGAATTAATCTCCACTAAGTCGGTGGAAATTGGAGAGGTTCTCATGTGAGTGAGGCATGGAGTTTTCTGCCCATCCTGGCTATGTAGTTCTGCTACATAGTTCACTTTCATCATTCAAAAGCTCCCTGGGTAAATGAGGGATAACTGCAAAATACCACGTTTGCATAAGGTGTTTACATGTTTTTAAAAATGTATAAATAACCAAACCATGGTGGACTTCAGGAGAAAGGGCAACCTTAACAAATCAAACCACATTTCTTAAACAAGAAGCTACTCTTAACAGTTATAAAAACTTCCTGGAGAGCGGAATTTAAATATTTCTTGCTTCTTTGGCTTGGCATTTACTTAGACACCATTCCTGAGGTTCAGCGAGAAGGAAGAAAAAGGTCTCATAAGCCCATGAGGAAGGGAAATGGCATCAAACAGCTACTTGTAACTGAAACAAGGGTTTTCTGTTAGAGGCCCTCATTGGCAAGACCATTTTTTTCCCCAGAAAATGATGGAAAACATGAACACATATATATGAGAAATACATGTTAGATCTTTTAAAAGAAAAATTATTGGTAGTGGAATATGCTATTCTGATAAACTTAAAAAGAAAGAAAGGAAAGAAAGGAAAAAGGAAATCAACACCTGTATTTAATTGGTTTTTGGACAAATGAAGGTGAAAAATGCAGTAACTTGAATGGAATTTAATTATTAGAAAATTTCTCAGCTCTTCACTGCCTAATCAATTCAGGAATATGTGAAAATATATACTTTCAAAGATGTAATCTCTGGTTTGACATAGGCAATGCAAATTTGGAATCTTTCAAAGGATATGTGGAGAGAGGGACACTTGGAAGGAGAAATGTCCCCAAACATAGACAACAATTTGATTCTAGCTCTTCTGTGCTCAAATCTTGTGATTCATGGAGGTAGGAGCATGTCTATTTCGTTCACTGCCATATCTCAGCATTTAACACACTGTAGAAATCATTAAGTGTATGTTGAATGAATAAATTTAATGAAGTACAGTAACTTATTCAGTATTCCCCAGAAAATGAGCAGATCCTCCTTTAAAATGCATGAATCAAAAACTCAAGACAAACTGTACTGCTGATCCAAGTGTTAGTTCATATAAGACCAAATGGTCTTTTTAAGTAAGTAATAGGTACTCTACACTCGGGCCCACTTAACAGCTTTACGTTAGCTGTAAGTGAACTTTAAGTTATTGTTTGAAGTACATTGTAGTTTTATACACTAATTTTAAACGCTTATACATTCTAATTAAATATGGGGTACCTATTACACTTTTCTTAACTCTTTGAATAAAGCATTATTTTGACATCTTTGGTATAGGCTCCAAGCAGTATTATCAACTAATTTCCCTGTGCACCCCAAAAATGTGCCAGAATGTATCCAAAGACCTCAAGGTTAAACGTAAAAGCAGGGGTGACTGGGTGGCTCAGTCAGTCCGTCTGCCTGCGGTTCAGGGCATGGTTCTGGAGTCCTGGGATCAAGTCCGCATTGGGCTCCCTGCTTAGTGGAGAGCCTGCTTCTCCCTCTGCCCCTCACCCTGTTCATGTTCTCTCTCTCTCTCTCAAATAAATAAATCTTAAAACAAAACACGTAAAAGCAGAGAACCGTTTTAAAATAATCTTCTTGGGGGGGGACGGTTCAGTCAGTTAAGCGTCTTTGACTCAGGTTATGATCCCAGGGTCTTGGAATCAAGTCCCCCACAGGACTCCCCGCTCAGCGGGGAGTCTGCTTCTCCCTCTGCCTGCCGCTCCCCCTGCTTGAGCTCTGACAAGTAAATAAATAAAATCTTAAAATAAAATAAAATAAAATAATCTTCTTAGATTCCTGCAGTGGCTCACAAAGAGAATCTGAACTCTGAAGCACAGAGGCCTGAGACCCCCAGCCTGCAGGCACTGCGCAAGCGGAGCACTCGGGGCTGGCGGGGCCAGGGACCCGGTGATGCGGCAGCAGCGGAGGCCTGCAAGCTTTGCCACCGGGCACTGCCCATTGTGACCCCCTGAGTGCCCACCTCCGGGTAGGGCCGATCCCACGTCTGGCAGTGACAGAGCCGGGTGCCTACCTCACCCTCTCAAGGGCCCCCGGCAGCACCACGTCTGCCCTTCTGGAGCCTCCTGGCCCCCAGGGTGTTGCACCAGCACATCGAGATGGAGTCTGCGCGCAAACCCCCGCAGGAGGAAGAGGGGGACAAGATGATAGAACAGAAGATGAAGGAGGAGCAGAGGAGAAGGAAGAAAAAGGAGATGGACGTGAGAATGTCACTGCAGGAGCCCAAGGAACAAATCTGAAGTTGCAGGAGAAGCTTTGGGCCCTAGAGGAAGAGAAGCACCAGCTTTTCCTGCAGCTCAAGAAAAGTTCTACGTGGGGCGCCTGGGTGGCTCAGTGGGTTAATCCGCTGCCTTCGGCTCGGGTCATGATCTCAGGGTCCTGGGATCGAGTCCCACGTCGGGCTCTCTGCTCAGCAGGGAGCCTGCTTTCCTCCCTCTCTCTCTGCCTGCCTCTCTGCCTACTTGTGATCTCTCTCTGTCAAATAAATAAATAAATAATCTTAAAAAAAAAAAAAAAAAAGTTCTACGTGAGGAGGAGGAACCCGACCGCTCTGCCATCAGCTGCGCCCCGCAGAGCCTGGCTGCTCACACAAGGACTCACCTCCTCGGCGTGCAAAAGAGCCCTCCCTGGAAGACAGTTACCCAGGCACCCTCCTGGTGGCTGAGAGGGCCAAGCAGATGTTCAGACGCCAAGTGCTTGGAACCCGGCACTACGTGGGCTCAGCAGCTGCTTTCGCAGGGAGCCCAGAGCCCCGTCAATTCCAAGGCGGCCCCAGCAGTGCCTACGGAACCGCCTGCTTCACTATGGACCCACTTAGCCAGCCGTTACGCCCAGTCTGCAGCTCAGAGCACCTTCGGCGTTTCCAGCAGCACCGTACCTGTCTCAGCCACAGCCACAGCTCTACGCAGTGCACCTTCCGCCCACCCAAACAGGTTTCCTACAGCCTGGCGGCAGACTGTCCTTACAAAAGCAGATGAAACCAACAGACTGGTTTTTCTGACTCTTCCTGCACCCTATGTATCCCCAAGCTCTGCATGCACCCCCCGGACTCTTTGCCTCCCTCCAGCTTCTGGGGAACAGGCAACCTGCAGTAAAGTCGGGCTTCCCAGTTACCAGGCAACCTGGTTCTCACCTCCCCTTCATCCACCAAAGCCCCAGAATTTGTAGTCCTACCACAAGTGACTATCAGATTTTTATCTTCAACCTGTCCCCCACTCTCTGCCATGGGTGAGGATCCCCGGTGTGTCCCAGTCCAATAAAATCCACCTGCCACTGGGGGGCGGGGGAAGAATCTAAGTTTTGAAACATGCCTGTGTATTCAAACTGTCTCACCACATGAATATCATGTAACTGAAAACCTTTAGAGAATCAAAAATGCAGGAAGGGATTTGGATGATTTGGAAGATTTGTTTTAGTATCTTGGCACTTAAACATCTCTTTGAAGTGGCTGAAATCACAAAGGCGGCTAGTTGGTAACAAATAGTATGTGAAGAGAGAAAAATCCAATTAATTGCTAAACATTTATAAATATCCAGAAATCCTGCATTGTTAGAAACATCAGCTATACTTTCTTATGCCTCATATCAATATTATAACAGATTAGAAACAGTATGGCTCTGACATCACCTCTTTGTGATCTCTAAAATCTCTAAAATCAGGCACTGAACTTCAAATCCTATGGCTCAGGTTTTCCAAAGGAAACCATAATTCGGCTCTAGCAAACTCAAATAGGAACAACTTGTAGGCAAGACTACATTTTACTCCTTTGTTTTACAGAGTGTCTGGCATGCAGTAAGTGCTTAATTAATGTATGCTAGTTAAATAGCATGAGATATGAAAACAATGAATGAATGAACTTAGAAAAGTATGGCCTAAGTCTGTATCGTTATTTCAAAGCCTATTTTGGCCTTTTAAGAAAGATTCTACAGGAAGAAAAGAAGTTATAACAAAGATTTCTGGTCTAATTTCTTAAAAGAGAAAATTGTTCTACTTTTTAAGGGAAAAATTTTAAATCCCACAAAATCAAGATGAGAAGCTCTAGCAGGAGTCACTTGTAAACTGGAAGGTATGGACTGGATTTGGTCCATAGATGTGTTTTGTTTGATCAGCATCATGTTTGGGGGTTTGTTTTGGTTTTGTGGCTGGTTTACTTTTAGATTGAACCAGGTTTTTTTTCTTTTCTTTTTAAATATGTTATTTATTTACTAGACAGACAGATCACAAGTAGGCAGAGAGGCAGGCAGAAAGAGAGGAGGAAGTAGGCTCCCCGCTGAGCAGAGAGCCTGATGCGGGGCTTGATCCCAGGACCCTGAGATCACGACCTGAGCCGAAGGCCTGAACACACTGAGCCACCCAGGCGCCCCTAGATTGAACCAGTTTTTAAAAATCTGGGTTCTCCTGGATAATTGGAAGTTCTAGGCACTTTGGGCTGGCATCCCCATAGAGCCACATTCCGCTGCTGCTAAGAAGTTTCCTATTTTGTCCAGAGTAGGTGCTCTCTAATTCTTTACAATCCCCCCTCTGCCCTCAACACACACATACACACACACACACACACACACGGCATTTACCTTTTGTTGCACGAGGATCTGACCTTTGGTTAACTGTCCTAATAAACAGATACCAGGGGCTTGACATTAATGTTATTAGGCGACGTCAATTTATAATAAAAATTACCCCCTGAGGGACTGGGAGAAACAATAAAAATCCTATAAATACCCAATAAAGCCAAACTTTGGGCTTCCCAGAGTGCAAAACTGTTATAACCTGTGATGGTTTCCTAGGGCTACTGTAATAAATTAGCACAAACGGAGTGGCTTCAAACAACAGAAATGTCTTCTCCCACAGTTCTGAAGGCCAATAGTCCAAAATCAAGGTGTCTGGCAAGATTGGTTCCTGCTGGAGGCTTTGAGGCAGAATCCAGTCCATACTTGTCTCCTAGCTTCTGGTGGCTGCTGGCAACTCTTGGTGTGCCTTGGCTTGTAGACACATCATTTCAATATCTGCCTCCATCTTCACATCGCCTCTACCCTCTGTCTCTGTGTCCCAAGTATTCTCTTTTCTAAGGTTACGAGTCATTGGATTTAGGCCCCACTCTAAATAAGGATGATCTCATTTTGAGATCCTTAACTTTACATCTGCAAAGATACTACAGTCACATTCACAGATCTGTAAGATTAGGAGTTAGATGTGTCTTTTGGGGGCCATTGTTTAACTCACTGTATATCCCCTTCAGGGACACTGGCAACCAGGTCTGTAGAGTATTACAAAAGATACTGGCTCCTTCCCTGGGGTAAAAATACATTATATGTTAATAAAAAATAAAATAAAATAAACATATTGGCTTCTGTGGGGCATGAGGACCTTGCAGATCTTGCCTCCGGTGTCTGAATGGTCTCCCAGAGAGAGACTGGTTTATGGGTGGATATATGGCTGCTATATGAACAATTGCAGAAAGGATGCCTATTACAAAAGAATACCAAATGCTGCCCTGGCAGCAAGCTCTGGTGCCCAGTGTAGTCTTGGCAGTCTTGTGTATCTGAATGTTTAGTTGAACAGAGAAAGACACAGTAGTGGGTGCTATACCATTTCTCATATTGATTTTGTTTTTATTTATTTATTTATTTATTTTTAAACGATGGAACGCTTCACAAATTTGCATGTCATCCTTGCGCAGGAGTCATGCTAATCTCCTCTGTATTGTTCCAATTTTAGTATATGTGATGCCGAAGCGAGCACTCTCAAATAGATTTTATAAGCCATACTTGTAAGTATGGCTTGTGGTTTAGACGACTGACCAAACTTTCATTAATTTAGTAAATATTTATCAAATGCAGACTATATGTTCAGTAGCGTTCCATACACAAAGGATACAGCAGTGGAGAAAACAGACAAGGGAGCTTACATTCTAATAGAAGACAATGAGTGAATAAATAACTAAAATAATCAATGGTCAGAGTCTGGATAATACTGTATTTTGAGTTTGGAGTCAATATAATTTTCTGAAGGATTGGATGAGAAGTATGTCAGGAAAAGAGGAATCCAGGATGACCATATGAACGTCCAGAAAGGGTGAAGCTACCATTTACTAAGATGGGGAACCTGTGTGATGAGGGGTTTTGGAGGTATGAAGAAGATGGAGAGCTGAGGTTTGGACATGTCTAGTTGACATCCAAGCAGAGATTCTGAGTAGACAGATGGATATGTGGGTCTGAAGTTCCAGGGAGAGGTCCAAGCCAAAGACATAAATATCGGATTCAGCGAATAGACAGTGTTGAAAGCCACGAGACTGGATGAGATCACCAAGAGTATGAGTGCATCAAGAAAGGATTGGGACACTTTAAATGTAAAGGACCAGGGAGAAGAGGAGGAACAAGAGAAGGACACTGAAAGGCATAGCCAGTGAAGAGAGTAGAGCCAAGCACACCATGTGTTCTTGGAAGCCAAGTGAAGGAAGTGTCCCACGGAGGTCAGTTACACCAAATGCTGCTTTCTTTCTTTCTTTTTTTTTTTTTTTAAGATTTTATTTATTTATTTGACAGAGAGAGATTACAAGTAGGCAGAGAGGCAGGCAGAGAGAGAGAGGGGGGGAAGCAGGCTCCCTGCTGAGCAGAGAGCCCGATGCGGGACTCGATCCCAGGACCCCGAGATCATGACCTGAGCCGAAGGCAGCGGCTTAACCCACTGAGCCACCCAGGTGCCCCAAATGCTGCTTTCTGATCAGGCAAGATGAAGGCTGAGAAGAGACATTGAATTAGCTACGTGCTTGCCACTAGTAACTATGTTAAGAGCAATTTTGACTGAGCAGTGGAGTAAAAGCCTGACTGGAGTGGCTTCAAAACAGGACAAGGGAGAGGAATTGGAGATACTTTTTTGTTTATACTTCAGGTGTTGACAAAAATTTCCAAAAATGTTCAGTGGTAATGGAAGCAGAGAACTGAAACAGTAGCTGAAGGGGGAACATGGCGTTGCTGGTTTTATGAAGACAGACATTATAATATGTTGGAAATAATCCAACGGTGGGAAGAAAGTTTATGATACAGAAGGAAAAAGGGAGGATTGATGTCTTTGGTAGACAAGAGGAGACACAGGTCATACTTAGATGGCAACATTCTAATACGCCTGAGGTCTTTAGAAGAAAGATGCTTTTCCAATATAATCTGATGCTCGTTCTTCCTAAATAAATCTGTGTAGCCAAACTGGCTAAACAGGCTAATCACTGAGGGGCAAGGGAGGGCACTTTTACTTTAGATGCTATCATTATCATCCTAAATGAGTAAAATTGCATTTTGTTACTAACAGTTTAATGAAGGTACAGAGCTAATCACTCCTTTGTTCTTATTGGCCTACTGTCTGTCCATTCTAGGTGTTATTTTAGAGCCAGATATACAAAAAAGTGAGCAAAATAATCATTTCTATAACATTTTTATTAGTCACATTACAAAGAGATCTGCATGTATTTATTTATAACAAAAATTCTGTTTTGGGTTGTCTTGCATTGTGTCCTTATCCTTTGTAGCAAGCTTCCTTTCCCTAAAATTGGTAGGTTTTGTTCTTGGTGGTGCTCCCAAGACTGGTTTTGGGGTAGGTATCTGGGGCATTCTCTCCATTGTCCTCTTGGCCAGGCTCTATCCCAAGAGCCTTTTCAACTACACTTAAGTGGACTTGGAATGTGGTCACTTCTAGAGGTATTAATCGGATATGCCAACTGCCTTTTAAGAAGTACTCAGTTTCTTTTTGTTCGTCTTTTAAATGTTACTGAAACGTAGTTACATTTTCTCACAAAGCCAACTTGAGATCATTACACAATTCAGTTTCTCTCCCCTCAGATTATACAGTAAACGGAGTTCTACATGTGGAAAAGGGAGGAGGATAGAATTGCTGAAACTTCTATTCCACAAATTTAAATATTTGAATTTTCTACCTTTTACCGAATAACACATTCCACCTTGCTGAACCTTTTAAAAGGTCAGCTGCCACTTTGAGAGGGTTTATTTGTTTCACTCTTTTCTGCGGCCTTCTTTTCGAAGGTTGTTTCTCTGGTTTCCTGGCAGTGTTATTTACTTCATGGGAAACATTCCTTTCAGAGAAGCACAAAGCCTCTTCTAAGTTCTCTTTGAAACTCTTCCTTAATCACTAGATATTTACTAGATATTCCACTCGTTTAAAATTTTATTTCAGTTTTAGATATCCCACTGTTGGTTATATTCTCTTTTAGAACACATGTATTTCTCGAAATATCTGGACAATGTGTCTGTGAGCCTCCATGTGCACACATTTATTTTGTAACTTTTCTGCTAACCCCAGAGCTTGCTTTTTAAAGGTGTTACACAAGACTCTTGCTTGTTCTCAAATGGTTTTAAGTATTGCTTACTGTTTGTGTATTGTATTTGTAAGGCATTTCATGCTTAGAATAGTAACTGTAATTTAGCCTTCCCTTCCTCATCTCTAAATATTTGTGCATCACAGACAAATTCAGTTGCATCTTTTCATTACTAGAGATCTGAAAGAGAAAAACCTAAAAATTTCCTCCCTGAAACAATTACACACAGTAAAAAAGCCCTGTTCTAGCATGACTGGTTTGTAATGTATGTTTCCTCCTGGCCTATAATATTGATTACTGAACACTTATCCTTCCACTGCTGGACCCAAGGGGACACTGGCCCACTGAGATTTGTACAAACTTGGGAGTACTATGCATGTGCCTGTCTGCAGGAAGAAGCTTATGTTTATGTTGATTAGCATTATTTGATTTAAGTGCTTTGCAAATCTGGAATCCAAATAGTAAACAGGACAGACATTCCAAAACTGATAAAAATACTGTAACTGTGGCGCCTGGGTGGCTCAGTGGGTTAAAGCCTCTGCCTTCGGCTCAGGTCATGATCCCAGGGTCCTGGAATCGAGCCCCGCATCGGGCTCTCTGCTCAGCAGGGAGCCTGCTTCCTCCTCTCTCTCTGCCTACCTCTCAGCCTACTTGTAATCTCTGCCTGTCAAATAAATAAAATCTTTAAAAAATATATTTTGCAGAAAGTAAGCATATTACCTTAAAGGCAGAGAAATGAACCCTGAAAATAAGGGTAAGGTACTTAGCTGCTCTGTGCCTTGGTTTATTCTTAAATCCCTGTGAAAGAACACACTAGTGGGCATACAGAAAGCACTCAATAAATGTTAGTGACTGTTTTGTGACCATCTCCTCTTAGGTCAGTCAGGAAACAACTAGTATCATCTGTGTTTCCCTTATCCTCACAATTATGAGAAGACTCTGGAAAATTTCCTGGTATTAGGAGCTGCTCTGAAGTGCTGGTTGGAAGAGATGAAGAGACTGTTTCTCCTACTTTGAGCAAACAGAGGATGTTGACAGCTCTGGCAACACTTCAGGGCTCCACCACCAAGGAAAGAGTGCTTCTGATGACAGCGACTTTGGAAATGGAGTATGTTTTTCTCACTTTCGGTCAGTAGCAAAATCACCTAGACTTACATAAGGAAATAACTTGGCTGCCTGATGGCCCTCGCACCCCGTTACCTATGGAAACCCAGGAGAACTAAGCCTGAGCAACACCTACCACTGCATCCCAGGGTGAGAGGGTGCTGGCCACACCTGTGGAAGGCGGCAGCAAGTTTTACACCAAAACAAAAATCTTTGCTTTGCGAAAGCGATCAGAGCTCTTTTCTTCACTTGTTTGTTTTTTTTTTTTTTCCAATTTATTTATTTTTAGAAAAACAGTATTCATTATTTTTTCACCACACCCAGTGCTCCATGCAAGCTGTGCCCTCTATAATACCCACCACCTGGTACCCCAACCTCCCACCCCCCCACCACTTCAAACCCCTCAGATTGTTTTTCAGAGTCCATAGTCTCTCATGGTTCATCTCCCCTTCCAATTTACCCCAAAGCACATACCCTCCCCAATGTCCATAACCCTACCCCCCTTCTCCCAACCCCCCTCCCCCCAGCAACCCACAGTTTGTTTCGTGAGATTAAGAGTCACTTATGGTTTGTCTCCCTCCCTATCCCATCTTGTTTCATGGATTCTTCTCCTACCCACTTAAGCCCCCATGTTGCATCACCACTCCCTCATATTAGGGAGATCATATGATAGTTGTCTTTCTCCGCTTGACTTATTTCGCTAAGCATGATACGCTCTAGTTCCATCCATGTTGTCGCAAATGGCAAGATTTCGTTTCTTTTGATGGCTGCATAGTATTCCATTGTGTATATATACCACATCCCTCCTACACTGTTGGTGGGAATGCAAGCTGGTGCAACCCCTCTGGAAAACAGCATGGAGGTTCCTCAAAATGTTGAAAATAGAACTGCCCTATGACCCAGCAATTGCACTACTGGGAATTTACCCTAAAGATACAAACGTAGTGATCCAAAGGGGCACGTGCACCCGAATGTTTATAGCAGCAATGTCCACAATAGCCAAACTATGGAAAGAGCCTAGATGTCCATCAACAGATGAATGGATCAAGAAGATGTGGTATATATACACAATGGAACACTTGTTTGTTTTTGAGAGCCAGATACTGGTGGAGAAAAGATGGCCTGCTCAAAGACAAGGCTTAGAGGTTTCAGCTAGTGGGCACCTCTTTCTGAAACCTTTATGCTTCTATCCATTGTTTTCTGAGCTATAACCACCCCCCCACCCACCGCTTTCTACCTTCTTGTAAATACTTTATCAACCAGGCCTTGACTCCACTTTTTGAAAAGTGTCTACAAATAAATGGGGCTTGCACCACTAGCTAAAGCTTCCTTTCCAGCCAAGCAGCAGAGGAAGGAAACTGTCAGGACACTGAGTGTCACTACACAGCCACAGTAAAAACCACCATGGATGGGGGGAAGCGGGAGTGCAGAGGTGAAATGGGTGAAGGTGGTCAAAAGTTACAAACTTCCAGGTATAAAATAAGCACAGCATGATGACTACATGAATAATATTATATTGTATATTTGAGCCGTGGCTGAGAAAGTAGATCTTAAAGGTCGCTAAGAGAGCACATCTTCAAAGTTATTATCACAAGAAAAGAAACTGTGTAGCAATGTGAGTTGGGTGCATGTTAGCTAGGTTTACTGTGGTAACCATTCCGATTTATAAATCCTAAATATAATCATACACCTGGCCATGTTACACACATGAAACATATGTGTCAATTATACCCCAAAACAAAATCTGCTGTCCACGGAACCCTCCCTCTCGGTCAGCCTCATCCCAGGCAGCGCAGGCCCGGAGCTGGCTCATGTGGGGCCAAACATGGACACGGCAAACCCCAGGGATGTCTCAAGCACAAGCTCGTCTGGGAGCCAGGCGGCCAGCCGCAGGCCCTCACCTGGCATCTCCTGCCCGATTCGGGGCCAGCGCCCAACGGGAAGGCCCGCAAGGGAAATTTCCCTGGTCGGCAGCCACAAAAACAAGTTGGGCTCAAGTCTGTCCCATGACCAGGCAGGGCAGCCTAACACCCTTTTGAGTCCCGTAGGCTTCGCAGACTGCACTGAACTGAACGCTCTACGAGGAGTGAAACCCCAGTTGATGCTTTCCTCACCCTGGCCACCGGCTGACCGGCCGGCCCCTTCACTCAGGACCGAGGCTGGGACTGGGACCGACAAATTCTCGCCCCACCATTTCCCCCGTTGCGTTTCTCTCCCAATCTGCCACCCTGAAGAAAGTTCCGAGAAAGGCCTCGCCCAAAGAGCCTCTCTGTGCCAGGGACCGCGCAGGCTCCGTCCACAGGGGGCGATTTTAGGGGCTACTGCGTTAGGGAGGCACGGCTCTCCAGCCTCCCTCCTGCGTCCCGGCTTCGGGGGTCACCGGGCGCTTCCAGCGCGCCCCCGCCACTCGCAGCAAAGAGTTAACCAAGTGAGGCCAGCGGAGTGGGCCACCCGCCCGGCAGCAGCTGTGCTCTGCCTTCCCTCCTCCCCGAGGCGTCTGGCCGCGCTCCCCAGCCCCGCGCGCCGCCCCAGGGCCGCCGCTGCCCGCTAGCCCACGTCGGCCAGTCACGGGTCTGCGCGCCCGCGGCCCCCGACTCGGTCCCGCCGCCGCGCCCCGCCGTCTCGGCGCCAGGGCACCCTTCGCTCGCGCCCCGCGCGCCCCCCTCACCCCCTAGCTCGCCCACGTCGGCCCCACTCGGCTGAGAGCGATCCGTCCCGGGCCCCGGCCGTTGCGTTCCCCCCCCCCCCCGCTGCCTCCCAGGAGATGCCCAGTACCGATGCCCTGGATGAAGACGAAGCCGGTGACCATGAGCGCCGGGTGCCAGTTAAACTCGAGCGCGGTCCCATCCCATCCGAGTCCCTCCCGGTAGTGGAGGACCCAGATGAGGGTGAAGATCACGGACAGGAAGCCGACGAGGAGCGACGACACCAGCAGCCCCAGAAAGCCCTTGTAGCCGTCCATGGCCATCAGAGCCCCATAGCCAGCCGCAAGAACTCTGCCAGGCGGCGGCGGCGGCGGCCTTAAGGTTCTGACTCCGGGGCGGGACGCGGGCTTCTACTCCTGGGAGCTGCCTCCGCCCGGGAGGAGGGACTTCCCCGCCAGCCGCTGGAATCTCGGGGCCGCCCCCTAGCCCGGCATCCAGTAACCCACCCAGTTCGTTGCTGGGGCGAGAGCTGGAAGGATTACATACCCACCGCTTGCCGTGTCCATTGTTTGTGAGATGATTAAGGAGTAGGGCTACCGCTAGGTTTTGAGAAGAGAGGTTGGGATTGTGTATTGATTTTGGTTAACGAAGCCTGCTGAGCCCCAGCCCTGAGGACTGGCTGTCTTCAGTAGATGCCAGGAATGTACCCAAGAGGCCCTACCTAACAAGGAAACTCCTTGCAGTTTGCGCTTTAAAGAGGGAAGACAGACATCTCCTGGACCCTGAATTTGCCTACACAGTGTGATAAATAATGGATCATAAAAGTGCCCACCTACACAGACGAATTTGGACCAAAGCCCCACTTTGATGAAATGAAACTTCACTCTTTCCCCTCTTTCCAGTATCCCTGTTACCGTCTCCATTAGACTGTCTGTTGCCTGTTGTCTGTTGCTATAAAAGAAAACGTGGCTCTTGGGGCCCCTGGGTGGCTCAGTCTGTTAAGCATGTCTGCCTTTGTCCTGGGATGGGGCCCCACGTCCAGATCCTTACTCAGTAGGGAGCCTGCTTCTCCCTCTTCCTCTGCCTGCTGCTCCCCCTGCCCATGCTCTCTTTCTGTCAAATAAGTAAAATCTTAAACAACAACAACAAAACAAAACAAAACCAAAAACGTGGCTCTGGCTGTTAGGGCCTCTAGAATGCATTTGGGAACATTCACTTCTAGCTTCCTCCTGTAGCTCATCTCCAAGGACTGGTTTACCATATTGTTATTTTGAAAGATCATTGGATGTGCAGGCAGCGTGTAGAAGTGATTTTCAACAGAAAGACCAAGGAAGTAGGAGTGTCAAGCCCTGGTGGTAGGGCAGGATTAAGGGTTGTGAGTAGGAGGCTGCACACTTCACCTGTCATTACTTTTCCCTTAGTGGAGAAAGAGAGGGAGAATACGTATGTCGGAAAGAAGGACCCGTGCCTGCAGTATAAGGCTTTCTGTGGTCTGGCCCAGCCTCACCCTCCTCTCTCGTCCTTTCACACCCTGACTGGCCCTGATATCCATAGCTGTCAACTTCTCACTCAGCTCCTGACCCCTCTACTCACATCCTTGCCTTTGAATTTTCCTGACCCCATCTCCACCAACACACCTTCTCCAAATCTGCCCTTGCTTCTGCTTTATGCCTCCACTCACCTACCTCCCCATCCAGTGCCTCTGTGCTTCATTTTCAAACTGTAATTTTTTTTTAAAGATTTTATTTATTTATTTGACAGAGAGAAATCACAAGTAGGCAGAGAGGCAGGCAGAGAGAGAGAGAGAGGGAAGCAGGCTCCCTGCTGAGCAGAGAGCCCCATGCGGGACTCGATCCCAGGACCCTGAGATCATGACCTGAGCCGAAGGCAGCGGCTTAACCCACTGAGCCACCCAGGCGCCCTCAAACTGTAATGTAATCATCTGTTCCTGTGGCTGTCTCCACTCCCCAGACCGTCCCCTTGAGAGTATGAACTGTCTGATTTCTCATTTTATTCTTCCTTGGCATCTAGTAGTTACTCAGTAAATGAAGCGGACTGAGCATGTAAGGATCCTGGCCGGAAATAGATGACACATTCCAACTGGCAATTTAATAATGAACGGGACTATTTGCAAAGTTGTGGACAGGGCATAGGAAACCACAAGGGTTTGGCAGTGCCCAGGCCTGAAGGGAAGAGGATTACTGGAATCGAGAGAACTGGGTAAAGAGGGCAGTCTCACTGAGGTTCTGGCCTTGAGTTGAGCCTGCAGCGACCTCACAGGCAGGAAGAATGAGAAGCAGGATGAATATTCCAGTCTGACTCTCTTCCCCTCCAATTTCCTGTCCAGGGTCCCAAATGGCTGACCCTTCTCAGAAGATGATGTAGTCTATATAGATCAGCCTTCCAGGACACACACCAGGGTGGAAAAGGGTAGAAGCAAACCCATAGGAATGAACAGAAACTATCACCGAATCGTCCAGTTTTATTTTTTTACTTTTTTGGCTCCTGAGTGCCGTAAACATTCCCTTTTTAATTTTATGCTCTTTCTCTTCCTTTGTGATCTTCAGCTAGTAATTCTTTAACAATGTCATTGTGTCCCTATTCTTTTCCCTTAACGTAGCTATTCCTTGTCCCCGGTTAACTTCTTCACCTCCTTTACTCAACATCTATACTCCACTCTTGAGTTTATTTTGCTCCACAGAAGCAGCAAATAAGAATCTCTGGGATTCCAGATTCCATTCAATCCAGTTAATGGATTCCATTCCATTTAACAAAACATCTTAGGAGAATGAAAACATGGCCAAATGGTACAGATGGTGTTGAATTATTTTGCACTTACAAGCTAAACTGAGAGGATTTCAACTTTTAAGTCGTTCTTGTCAAAAGTTCAGAAAGAACAGAAAACCAATAAATCATGCAAGTAGTTACTAGTAAAAGTTTATTTATTGGGCACACAGCAAAAAGACAGTTTACAGAATAGGAGCATTCAAATCAAAACATGGAATGAAGTTCAGGGGTACAGGTATATTGTTATAAAACAGCTTATGTAGTGAGAAATCGGTGACTATTAGTTTTTCACAGTGATTTTTTGTCAAAGCTTTTTGTTGTTGTTTTTTTTTTAAATTTATTTATCCGACAGAGAGCACAAGCAAGGGGAGAGGCAGGCAGAGAGAGAGAGAGAAATGGGCACCCCAGCAAGCAGGAAGTCTGACATAGGGCTGGATCCCAGGCCCTCCGAGATCATGACCAGAGCTAAAGGCAGATGCTCAACTGACTGAGCCACCCAGGCATCCTTCACAGTGACTGAATTTAATATTAGATATTCCTTTTATTTGTTTAATTAATTTATTTATTTATTTATGATTTTATTTATTTATTTGACTGAGAAAGAGACAGTGAGAGAAGGAACACAAGCAAGGGGAGTGGGAGAGGGAGAAGCAGCCTTCCCACTGAGCAGGGAGCCCGATGCTTCACCCAGAATCATAGGATCAGGACCTGAGGTGAAGACAGACGCTTAAGAACTGAACCACCCAGGCGCCCCTCTCAGTGACTGGTTTTAATATTAGATTTTTGTAAAAGATAGGGAATTGATCAGTGGTTATCTCATATCAATCTTGTGAAACACTCCAAGTTTTGGTTATGATTTCCAGAGGCTTAAGCCAAAAATGACCTTTGTCAAATTAGTCTTACAAAGTGAGCTAAATTAAGCTTTGCTTGTATGGCTAAACTCATTTTGTCTGTTCAGGCAATTTTCAAGCCTGGTCTCCATTTGTTTCTTAATATCCCCGAAAAACCTAACTTTGATAAAACTTGTCACTTGAAAGAGAAACATTTTTAATAAATATTGTTGTGGCTTAGTATTAACAACTTTTTAAAACAAGAGTTGTTCAATACCAGAGGTTTCCCTTGGGAGATGGTAAACAATTTGTCACCAAAGTCAGACTAGACAATCTGTCAGCAATGCTATCAAAGGGATTCCTGATGTCTGTGGGGGAAGATGGGGCACGGGGGTGTGGCAATGCACACCACAGGCTAGTTTTCCTAAAACCCTGGGATGCTTCAAACATGCACAGGTTGGTATAGGTTTTGTTTTGTTTTGTCCCTGACAGACATAGAATGAGTAAAGAGTAAAGAGTAAAGAGAGGACCAGAAGGGATAGGGAAAGAAAATCCAAACCCCACCCATCAGGAGATCAGGAACCAGGTGTCCTAGATGCATGAGATATTGTTACAATACATGCATGAGGTATTGTTACATTTCTTTTGGTGCATACAGAAGTCCACTATTTTTTTTTAAGATTTTATTTATTTATTTGACACTCAGAAATCACAAGCTGGCAGGGAGGCAGGCAGAGAGAGAGAGAGAGAGAGAGAGAGAGGGAAGCAGGCTCCCTGCTGAGCAGAGAGCCTGATGTGGGGCTTGATCCCAGGAGCTTGAGATCATGCCCTGAGATGAAGGCAGAGGCTTAACCCACTGAGCCACCCAGGCACCCCAGAAGTCCACTACTCTAATGTGAATTGTAGTAAATTGTGCCTAGTGGTTTGCTTTATGGAATAAGTGGACCATTATTTAAATTTTCAAATACTGACTGTGTGTTGGTTACTCTATTTAACCCTCCATTCTCCATCCTTCATTGCCTTGTCTTCTGCCCTGGCAGGCTCCTTGACAATTGGCTTCCAATGGGCTTTGGCCAATGTGCTAAAGATGGAGATTAGAGGGCAGGAAGAAAGAGAGGTCCACCTTTTTATCTTTCTCTGCCTCCTTCCCAGGCCATGGTTTTTGCAATGGTACATTCCTTTGCCATAACAAGGTTTGAGTGACCCCTATTCCACATCTGGAACTCTCCCAGGGTCAGATAACACCATGCCCACTTACTTATACAAGCCCATGTGCAGTGTGAGCACCCCCTTGCTTGTCCCTTGTCTTCACTATTCCTTGTTGGCTTTTCTTAAGCCTGTTTGCACCTCTGTAAATACTCCCTTTATTACACTGTTTTTAATGAAACTTGGCGCACACCAGCTGTTTCCTGCAGGATCCTGACAGACAAGTAGAAAAATGGTCTCACCAGTGTGACTTTTCCCTTAGCCCCACATAATTGTCTATGCCTTTTTAGGACATATTATGAAAGGACAAATATATGAACCAAGAAAAAAACCACAAGTGGGAGGAATGAACTCAAACATCTCGTTCTCCCTTCTACTGGACAAGAGATCTGAGGATCAGAAAGCTGTCTCAGTGACTCACAGCTGACACCCTGACCCAAGATGTAACCAAGCTCGGGCAGTAGTCCAAGGCTCCTTAGCAAAATAGAGCAAGGATTATGACTTTGAAAAGAACAAAAGCCCATGTTAATAAGAGGAATATACTTCCCCATGTGAGACTAGACTGTTGTCTTTGTAGAAAAAAACCGAATGTCTGCATTGCTGAGATGTTTCTCCTCTAAAGGGAAAACTGATGAGGAGATTAGCTCCAGCTCTGGCTGTGGGGAGACTGGCTGTGGAGTCAGCCTCTCTTATCTAACTCTAGAGGCTCTCAGAATCTACCTGCCCCAAGAGGGCAGAGCTGAAACAAAGATAGATTTCATTTCAGGAACCCCAGTTTGGGGATAGGCAGAAAGTAGCTTTCTTCCTGAGAAAGCAGAATGGGCCACCAGCCTGGGAAGCAGACACAAGAAGAGGAAGATGCCAGGGAGAACAGAGGAAGCGAGGAAAGCACTTTAAGAGGTGCCCAAGCAAAAGGCCTAACTCAATAAAGGCCTCTTCCCCCTGGAGGGTCGGTGGGGGGGAGCCTGTGGTCATATCAAGGTGTTGCTTTTGTTCACCCACTCTATACTGCTCTGTAAGATCTAACTGACCCTTCATTTAATTTTTAGAATGGCGTCCATCATCATCCCATGAGAGATTTGGGAGTTTCGTAAGGCAGGAAGCCGTTGGGAAAGGGATTAGTAATTCTTGCTAATCATCTTGCCCTCTCCTAACCATCTGGCAAAGTAAAATTACAATGTTCCTCTTCTGGCGCTAAACTCCTCAACCCAAGACATTAGTAGGCCGAGCCTTGTCCAAGCAACGCCTGGCCTTTGCCCAGGCAGAAGATAAATAGGATTCAATTCTCTGATTCTCCGAATCTCATCCACCACCCTTATTTCATACATTAGCAGGAAATAGCCAGTTGAAGAAGAACAGAATGGGGCTTGGTCACACCTAGGTTCAATTTACTTCATAGCCCTCCTCCCCACACAAACTTAAAAACTCTAGATTAAAATGTAAACTTGAAGGTGAGGATTTGGTCTACCTTATTTGCTGCTGCTCTTTTAGGGTCTGTGTTTTAAAACTGTGCTGAGAATTGTTGTGATTGGGTGCATTGGACACATAGACGCGGATAGGACTGCGGTGAAGGAAGAGGTTACTTTTTTATATTCATAGTCCCCAAAGAACAGGAAGCACTGGAAGTATGGCATGCCCCTGCAGGGCCACCCAGGGAAGGGCCAAAACCAGATGAGTAGGCAGAAAGGGGAACCACAGGCTGGAGACTTCATTGCGGTTTTTAAGGGAAGGAATGGGTGAGGCAAGGTAAGCAAGTGGAACAAACTCAGGATTGGGTAGTTGGAATAATTTCCGTGGGTTCTGGTTTATTGAGGAGGTTCCCAGTAGTCTTGTTCCTGGTCCTATGGTGATTAGGGCCAGGGGATGGTGCCCAGGAAGTACTAGAATTTGCTAAAAGAGCTAGGTAGGGGAGTGGACTCTGAAGTGGTTGATCTACATAGCAAAGGTGTGCTGGCAGGCCAGTTGTTATCTTTAGGAATTAGTTAACCCTCAGAGAGGCAGTCCCCAGGTGCATAGGGCCCCAGGTGCCAGAGCAACAAGAATATGGAAAAGAAGAAAAGACAGTTAATACAGCCTAGGACAATTGTTGACAGGGAAAAGGTATTTAAGAACACGTTTGTGGACTGCCTGACTGTAGGGTTAGACTGGAGAGCCTAAGGTCAAACTGGGGAATTTGCAAGAGAAAGAATGTTCTAGAAAACCTTTCTGCCACCTCATCCAGATTTTATAAGTGCATTGGACTATTCAGGTGGGATATCAAAGTATGTTAAAAATTGGGTTATAGTATTATTGAGTAGCCAAACATCATTTTACCTTTGGAGAACTTTATTGGATGCTTCCTTTTTTGGCACTGAAGTAACAGGAGTTAAGCTATTCTAATTTTTTAAGGGAGTTCACAGATTCAGAAATGTATTTCTAGAATTTTGACTCATGGACCTCAGGATCTTACTGAAGTTTGAAAGAATCATGCATGTCCAAAAAAGAACTCTGAAAGTAGAACACAGAGGCTCTCTTACTTGTTCAAATATTTGGCTACATAACTTTTATCGGCAAACAGCTTAAACTGACCGCACTGGATCTCGGGAAGAGATTATAATTTCTATAAGAAGCTCTTTAAAAAAAAAAAAGGATTTATTAATCCATCTGAGAGAGAGAGAGAGAGAGCAAGCCTGGGAGAGGGAGAGGATGGGGAGGGTAAAAGAGAGGGAGAAAAGCCCAAGCAGACTCCCCGCTGACCACGGAGCTGGACTCGGGGCTCGACTTGGGGCTCTGGATCCCCCAACCCTGAGATCAACCCACTGAGCCACCCAGGTGCCCCTCTTAGAAGTTCTTTTTAAAGAGAAAACCAAACGGTATAAGTTCGAGTTTTATTTTTGTTCCAGAATAATTTAGCTCGGCCTCTTGTCATTTGTATGTTGCCTCCCAGACTAGATCCTTGAGCTCCAGTCAGCAGGAAGCAGTCTGGAATGAGGAAGCAGTCGTTGCTCTGGGGCTTCAATCTGCTACTCGCTTGCTGTATAATCAGACAATTTACAGGGGCCCAAAACTGGCCTGCGGTTTGCTAACCTGTGACAGGACAGCTTGGAATTAAATCAGGGTTGTGGATAGGATCTGGAGGGGGGTGAAACTGCAACGTTCTTTTCCTTATGTTATAACTGAAATTTAGCAATTTCTTGAATTATGAATGCAGACAACAAACCCCACTAGTATTCGCAGTGGCTATGACCCTGTCACCAATAGAAATCATATTTTTATGTCTCGTTAAGAGTTGTTACGGACACCTCAGTGTATCATTTATACTCAGCACTTTTCAGAATCACAGCAGTTATTAGACCTGCAGATCTTGTTAATGCATCAATAACAAATCACATATACTACTATATCATAATTTCCTTTTAAACTGTGATAACTCCTTTTTTAATGTAATTGGTTTCCTTTGTAGTCCTATTTTTAAAAATTTCATGCATTTTATTTTTTATAAGATTTTATTTATTTATTTGACAGAGAGAGAGAAAGAGCAAGCACAAGCAGGGGGAGCACAAGAAGGAGAAGGAGGCTCCACACCGAGCAGGGAGCCCAATGCGGGGCTCCATCCCAGGACCCTGGAATCATGACCTGAGCCCAAGGCAGAGGCTTTAACCCACTGGGCCACCCAAATGCCCCTGAATTTTATGCATTTTAAAACAATATTCGGTGGAGAGATCCAGGTTTTCTTTAGCCTGCCAAAGAAGTCCATGGCTCACAAAAGCTTAAGAACCCCTGAGTTAAATGACCTCTAAGACTTATTTTTGCTTTTTTAACCCAGAAATCCAGGGGCAGGCTATCAACTCAATCCAACTCACATCTTACAAAGTACGGTCACCATTCTACTATGTACGAATGTAAAAAACAATACTTGAAGAACTTGATACAACACTTGAAAAGCCAACCTAGAAAAACCTTGTATTCTCTTAATCCAGAGCTACTCTTAAATGCTGAGTTGTCCTGAGTGTCATACTTCCTCAAGAATAAAATCCTGTCCCTTCATTGCTTAATCTTTATTTACCAATGGTTTGATAGATGTGTTCTAAAAGCATAGCTGAGCCAGGCAAGAGTATCAAACATTACTTGTCACGGGTGTCCTGTTGCTCCCTCTTTTGGTAACTTCCTCTCCCTCCCCTGGCTGTTCTTCCCAACACCCACATTTCGTACAAGAACCCCCAACACTCAGATCTTCCTACTACCATCAAGGTCCCCGGATAGAGATGAAATCTTCTTTTACAATCTATTAATATTGAGTGATTGCAGGTCTCTTTCATGCTGAGTATTGGTGGTCATACTAACACCATGAGCATTACACACACATATGCTTATTGACAATTGAGCATACCCGAAGCACAGTTCTGTAACTTATTCATGTTATTAAATAATTTGATTCTTACAACAATCCCATTTTATAGATGGGGAAATTGAGCTACCCAGAAGGTAGTCAACTTGCCCAAGTTCCCACAGCAAGGAGGTCGCGGGGTTGGAATTCAAACTCAAGTAGTTTGGCTCCGTTCCTATACTGGTGAATACTATGCTAAACTACCATGATTTATGTAACAAATTCCCTGTTTGTTGAGTTGACGTTTATGTTGTTTACAGCTTTTCAGTACCAGGAAATTGCCTTCATGAATGTCTTCATACATAAATAATTTTACACTTCTGGTTGTTTCTTTAGGGCAAATTCCTAAAAGTGAAACTACCAGGTTAAAATTTTTTAAACAAATTGCTTAATTATCTTACAAAAGATTGCAGCAATTCGACCAGACTGTATGATCGTGTCCCTTCACATCATTGCCAATAAAGGGCATTATTGTTCTGTATTTTAAAAATGTTTGTGGGGGACGCCTGGGTGGCTCAGTTGGTTAAGCAGCTGCCTTCGGCTCAGGTCATGATCCCAGTGTCCTGGGATCGAGTCCCACATCAGGCTCCTTGCTCCGCAGGGAGCCTGCTTCTCCCTCTGACTCTGCCTGCCATTCTGTCTGCCTGTGCTCTCTCTCTCTCTGACAAATAAGTAAATAAAATCTTTAAAAAATAATAATAATAAATAAAAATAAAAAAATAAAAATGTTTGGGGGTGTCTCCGTTAACTGTCTGACTCTTAATTTTGGCTCAGATCATGATCTCAGGGTCGTGAGACTGAGCTCTGCATGGGGCTCCATATTGGGCATGGAGCCTGCCTAGGATTCTCTCTCTTCCTCTCTCTCTGCTCCTCTCTCCAAAATGTTTGCCAATCTGATGGACATCACATGATATCTCATTATAATTTGTGTTATACAATGTAGTATTTCTCATGTATTAATTGGTCATTTGTATGTCTTTTGTGATTACTTGTTCCTCTCTTTTGACCATTTAAATAAAATTTTGTGTAGGGGGTGCCTGGGTGGCGAGTTGGTTAAGCCTCCCACTCTTGGTTTTGGCCTGGGTCATGATCTCAGTTTCCTGTAATCAGTCCCGGGGTAGGTTCTGTGCTCAGCAAAGAGTCTGCTTGTCCCTTTCCCTCTGCGCCTCCCTCTGCTTGTGCGCTCTCACTCTAAAATAAATATGTGTGTGTATATATATATATAATTTTGTGTAATCTTTACTCCCCAATAAATTCTTAACATATAGCTTTGGAAAGATTTAACTGGAAATAATAAATGTTAGTTCTTCGCTAAGCAGGACAAGACTGAGATTTCACAATGTCTTACAATGTTCCAGTGTCATGAGACCTGGAAACTTACTTGGGTTGCTGTAAGTCAGAAACACCTTGTTTTGGACCAGGGATCACTTTCTGTTCCCATATCTTGTTCTTGAGATTCTCAAGCTGCTTTTCAAAAAATTATAAAAAATTATATTCTAAAACAGTTCCCTACTAAGCATGTTTCTCCTCTCAACCCTCCTTTATAGATGTCACATTTTTTAGTATAAATGCTGATTACTATTACTCATCCTACCTTAAATTATTCCTTTTGGCACCTCAAATTTGTACACCATGAGGTTCTATTTTCAATGTTCTTCACAGATCACTCGGGAGAGGGAGAACTGTGTGTCTTTCGAGGTTGCCTCCGCTTGTTGGTCCCTACATCCAGTTAATGGGTCCGTTCTACCCCCTGAGAAATCCATTCATTTCTCTCTATCTTTTCTGCTACTTTAATTCCAGCAACTCTATTTTCAAACCTAGATTAGCAAACAACCACCCAATAGGTTTTCTGCTTTTATTCTTGCCACTCCTTCCCCAGGCCACACATTTCCCACACTACATCAAAAGATATCCAAAAATACAAACCTGAGCACATTCCTTTGATTAAATCTTCCTGTGGCCTCAGGTTTCAAGAAAACTTCCTTGCCATGGCATGCAAGGCCTTTCTGAATGAGCCTCATCTCTTTCTGCCCTCCTCCAGCAATCTTGGATGCTGCCATCTTGAATTATTTGTAGTGTCCCCCCAAATGTCATGCTCTTATTTCTGACCTTAACTTTGCACACGTTGTTGTTGTAGGTTAGAATCTAGTGGCCCCATGAGCTGCCTTCTCCCTGATGGCTCTTTTCAGTCTGATTAAGTAGTTACAAATCAGAAGAAGCAACTAAAATTGACTCATGGGTCCTTTGCAAATATAACCATGTTTATTAGCACTCTCAACAGTTATACAGTTCTTAGGCCTATAGTAAAATAACCAAGGAAAAGACTGTAAAATGAATTATAAGATTTTTTTTTTTGGCCATATAGCAGTCAATTTGACACAGCAAAATAAAAAAAAAATCATAAGAATGATGAAATAGGGGCACCTGGGTGGCTCAGTGGGCTACAGCCTCTGCCTTCAGCTCAGGTCATGTCCTAGGATCGAGCCCCACATTGGGCTCTCTGCTCAGCAGGGAGCCTGCTTCCTCCTCTCTCTCTCTGCCTGACTCTCTGCCTACTTGTGATCTCTGTCTGTCAAATAAATTTTAAAAATCTTAAAAAAAAAAAAAGAATGATGAGATAATGCTGGGAAAAAAGAAATTAATAATAGGCATGATCAAAATTGTGCTGAGAGAAAGAAGTCCTTTAATCTCAAATCAGATTACTCGCTTAATATGCAATGTGTTCACCCTAAACTACGCTGGAAACAAAGAAATAATATCCCAGCTTCTCACAGCTTTGGATTAGGTTATATTTATACTGATCATACTGTGAGATATTTAAGTAGATTAAAATTTCAAAATCAATCCTTTGCAGAAGAAAGGACAGATTATTTATTTATTTATTTTTTAAAAATTCACTCTGTGGGAGCCTTGGTAGCTCAGTCATTCAAGCATCCAACTCTCAGTTTTAGTTCAGGTCATGAGCTCAGGGTCCTGGGACGAGCCCCACCCCAGGCTCCATGCTCAGTGTGGAGATGGCTTGAGATTCTCTCTCCCTCTCCCTCTGGCCCTCTTGCTCCTGCTCTCACGTGCTTTCTCTAAAACAAATAAATAAGTCTTAAAAAAAAAAATTCACTCTGTTCCTGGGTGATTGCTTAACATATATTGAAGAAAAGGACTTTACCCAAATATTAGTTTTATCAAAAAAAGTAATTAAACAGAGACGTAAGCTTAAATAATCTATCACTTTCAAAAACTATTTTTGCTCTACTCGTGTGGGGCAAAAGCAACTTGGGTATAAGGGAAGAAGAGGGAGTCCATGTTCTAGGTGCTCGCTACTCAAAGGGCGATCTATGGACAAGCTTGTTAGAAATGCAGGATTTTGGGGCACCTGGGTGGCTCAGTGGGTTAAAGCCTCTGCCTTGGGCTCGGGTCATGAACCCAGGGTCCTAGGATCAAGCCCCTCATCGGGCTCTCTACTTAGCAGGAGCCTGCTTTCTCCTCTCTCTCTCCCTGCCTACTTGTGATCTCTGTGTGTCAAATAAATAAATAAAATCTTTTTATAAAAAATGCAGGACTTCAGGCTCCACTGCAGTCCTACTCCATCAGAATTTGCATTTTAATAAACTTGCAGGGGATTAATAAGCACATTAAAGTTTGAGAAGCTCCACCTCAAGGAGCCTAGCACCTGGCAATCACAACTTAACCACCACAGCCTGGCCAGCTGCGAACCTTTCAGATGCTTAGCTAGTGCCAGGGACAGGGGTCTGTAATTTTCCAAGGCTCCGTATCTCAAATCAATAAGCTTTTTCAAAGGCTACAATCTGTCCTGAAAGGTCTCCTTTAAGAAGCCTGACCATAATTCTTGCATAGATGCTATAACTTTTTAAAAAAATGACTTGTGTTGGAAAATAGGATGAGATTTGAGGCACTTAAATGATGCTATGATCAGAGAACCCAGTAAAACTTCAAGGTTCTTCAAGATTTTTATTTATTTGACAGACAGATCACAAGTGGGCAGAGAGGCAGGCAGAGAGAGAGAGGAGGAGGAGGCAGGCTCCCTGCTGAGTAGAGAGCCTGATGTGAGGCTTGATCCCAGGATCCTGGGATCATGACCTGAGCCGAAGGCAGAGGCTTTAACCACTGAGCCACCCAGGTGCCCCAGAACTTCAAGGTTCTTGATGGAAATGTATGCCTAGTTCAATGACCAACACATAGAAGGTGAAGTGACATTTATTTCACAATGAGTGGATTTTGACCCCATACTTCATAGTAGTAATCTGATCTGCCAAGCTAGATCATGTGGAAGTCTCCTTTCCCCTAAATTATCCAAATCATGGTTTGAGTTCTACCTCTCCACATTCATTTACTTATTTTTATTTTTTTAAGATTTTATTTATTTGATAGAGAGAGAGAGACAGTGAGAGAGGGAACACATGCAGGGGGAGTGGGAGAGGAAGAAGCAGGTCTCCTGTTGAGCAGGGAGCCTGACATGGGGCTCAATCCCAGAACCCTGGGATCATGACCTAAGCCCAAGGCAGATGGTTAATGACTGAGCCACCCAAGTGTCCCAACCACATTCTTTCGTTTAAAACAACCTGGATAGATGAGAGACACAGAGAGGACAGAGACAAGAGACAGAGAGAGAGAGAGAGAGAGAGAGAGAGAGGCCAGGCACCATGCTAGGCACTGAGAACATAACTGAGAGCAGAAACTGACAAGGTCTCTGTCCTCATAGAACTCCCAGTCCCCTCCAAATACTAAACCTGAGTCCTGGACCTATAATCAGTTCAAATATGAGAAAAAGTAGATCCAGTACCCACTTCTAGCAGCAGGGGAATGGAGCCCAGGGTATGAGAGAATGTGGAAGGCAGATAACTTGAGGGGAGGCCATTCACTCAAAAACTGCGACCTTTTACTGAGCTTTAACATCTTTGAACACTCTATCCCTAGAAAACTCAGTCATTGTCCAAGTTTCTGACAAACTAATCAGCATTCCTCTTCCAGGAGATGCAGTCAGTGTGGGTGGAGAATGAGGGAGAAAGCAAAAAAAAAAAAATAGCCTTGTCCTAGAATATAAAGAGATTATTATTTTGTGTGGTCTGTAAAAGACCAAGCCATTTCCTCCTGTACAGAAGAAATTATTTCAATGTCTTGAGAATCTATTATGTGTCAGGCATTCTTCTAGGCTCTTGGGACACAGCAGTCAACAAAACAAAGTGCTCTCTTAAAGCTTTCATCCTAGTGTCCTGCAAAAGATTTGCCAAACCGTGCTTCAGCTTTGAAAAGGAAAGAAAATTTTATTATCATTATAGAAACAGAAGAGGGAAGGAATCTACACATAGATGAAGGTAATAGTAGTCAATAAATGAGAATAAGGCAAAAGTTACACCAAATCGGGTTCTTAACAACATCCAACCTCATTAGCTAGGGAAGCCCCATGGAAACAGCCAGGCTGGAGAGGCCTGGGTGGAGGCCTTCCCCTCAGGTGAAATTTCCAACTGACCATGCCCCTAAGGGCCATATTTACAGGGCAAGTAATAGGTTTCAAATTAAACAGTTGTTTGCCTACGTGCCTTTTGGAGGGAGCTGCATTTCCATGTTATCAAGTTTCTGTATTTCAAGGAGCCTGGGCTCTGTGTGTCTGCCTCCCCTTCTGGATTCCACTAGGGCGGGGTGGGGGGGGGCAGCCTGGAACAGGAGGGGGCGTGAGACAAGATTTGTAGCTTTGGCATCCACGACAGAAGGGCCAGCTCTGACCTGGAGGCCAGATAATAGATTTCATTTTTTTTTAATGATTTTATTTATTTGAGAGTGTAGGCAAGAGAGAGGGAGAGAGGGGAGGGAGATAGAGAGAGAGAGCAGGCGCGCACAAGCTGGTGGAGGAGTAGAAGGAGATGGAGAGAGGGAATCTCAAGCCAAATTCCCCTGCTGAGCGCAAAGCCAAAGAGAGAATCTCAAAAAACTCCCTGCTGAGCACAGAGCCTTCCAATCCAAGGACTCTGGGATGATGATTAAGCCAAAGACAGATGTGTAACCGACAGAGCCACCCAGGTGCCCCCAGATAATATATTTTAAACAATTAGGCTCCTAAGGTTAATCACAGAGCATAAGTCTTACAAACAACATTCCCTAGCCTGTGTACATGCAGGCCCAGGAGGTCAGTTCTATGAGACAAATCACAAAAACATCTACCCATGCAGAGCACCTAGGGAATGGGGATTGAGGGAATGTAGGCTTTGCCTGAAGAGTAAAATGCTACATTAATCTCCAGATTCCTGCCAAATGCCAGGAAAGGAAGTCAGTCTCTCAGGCTGGAACCCAGGGCTGGAGTTGTAAGGTGGTCCCAGCAGTCAATGACATATTCAAAGACATCATGTTCAGAGTTCAACTCCCATTCAGGAGGTCCCAAGATAGCATTCCTCATATGCAGGCAGACTAAAGGCTAGAGAGTGAGGACCCTGGGCAGCTGCAGTAAGTTATACCCATACTTTTAGCTCAGGCTCTCTGACAGGACTTAATATGGGACAAGGTGTGTGAATCCAGATGGTAAGATGGTTAGTATCACTATCGTATAAACCTGGGTTTTTTTTTTTCCTTGCTTGCTTCCTGTATTTTTAATTTTTAAAATTACCCAAGTAATACTTATTTTGAAACAAACAAACAAACCTGGTAAGTTAAGATAGCCAATTAAGAAGACACTCACCTATAACCTTCCCACCCTCCATAAATAACTACTAACATTTTGCTATATATCTTTCCAGACATTTTTTGATGTCTCTTTGCATATATTATGTACATATCCTCAAAATAAATTCTCCATTACCTCAGCAAATGTACACTGGATGAATACAATGAATATGTATGATTAAAATACAATTTTATTTGGTATCCTTCAGAAGAGTTAACTTTAGAATTTATTCTGTCAGAGAATTTGCATGATTCACCCATGTTAAACTCACAGGAAGGCCTTTTATGGAAATGTTTAATGATCTGAAAGTCCACCCTTGGCTCTGTGGTTTGGCATAGACACTGAAGTTGAGAAGAATATATTCATATACTCTGACCTTAAATATTTTTTCAAGATTTAAGTTAGAACACTTTACATTGATTCTGGACTGCTATGATTTGGGGCATAAGGATATTTGCCATCAGCTTTACATTTCTGGTGGGAGCCTTTTAAGTGCTATGTCCTCTTTATTACTGAAATCCAGTTCCAAAGAATGAGAGATTATTTTCCTCGGATGGTCTCCATTACTGGCAACTATTGTGCATCAAAAGTGAAACTTAGAACAGAATAATTCTATTAATATGCTGGAAGCAGACTGACAGAGAAAGTCTGTGTATTTGAACTGCTTTCATCTGTTGGGTAAGGCACAATCTCTCTGTGCTTCACTTTTCACCTACAGTTAAGTAGGGGAATGATCCAGATATTCTTTAAAAATTTTTTAAAAGATTATTTATTTATTTATTTGACAGAGAGAGACAGCAAGAGAGGAAACACACGCAGAGGGCGTGGGAGAGGGGGAAGCAGATTCCCCGCCAAGCAGGGAGCCCCATGTGGGGCTCAATGCCAGGACCCTGGAATCAGGACCTGAGCCGAAGGCAGACGCCTAATGACTGAACCACCCACGCACCCCAATACAGATATTCTTTACAATTCTTCTAATCCTAAAACAATTTGATCTCTAACAAATGGTACTTACCCTATGGCCCAAAAGTTTAAAATGTCAAGAGTTTTCTAAGGGCAAGTGCGAAAGGGTACATGCATTTCACAATTAACAATTTGGATAAACTGTCAGCTTTTCTAACCATAGTGTTAAAGCTATCTACTTAGTCTGGATAGATTCTGAAGGGGAAATGTCAAATCCTTGTGCAGTTTAATAAAATATAATTATGGCTCAAGCATAGCAAGTATAAAAATATATTCTGCTGGTCAAAAACACGAGTTATTATGTCTCCAAAGACATCAAAGACCTTGAAAGTAATGTGAGTGGGAATTTGCTTTACTTTGAAGTTATTCTGCATTAGATATCCTGGTATCCTAAACTGGAAAACCTGGATTTTCTGAAAATCCTTTCCTTTGTTTGCTTCCAAAGGAATTTTTTTTAAAAGATTTATTTATTTGTTTTAGAGAGAGAGTGTGTGAATGGGTGGAGGAACAGAACGAGAAGGGGAGAAGATTTCCCTGCTGAATGAAGTTACAATGTGGGGCTTGATCTCATGACCCTGAGATCATGACCTGAGCCAAAATCAAGAGTCAGACACTTAACTGACTGAGACACCCAGACTTCCAAAGGAATTTACTACTATAATTTTAAAACAAGATATAGGGTTCAGTTCAATTAACAAAGTACTAAGTTACTAATTAGTGTTTATATTCTTAAGATTTACTATATTTAAGTTTATTAGTGTGGAGGAAGCTGATCTAATTTCCTACCATAAAAATATCATTAGTGCAAAGGAATTAAGGTAAGAGAGTCTGTTGCCTATTTTAGCTGTGTACCTTCAATTCCATGATATCTATTATAGGACTTTAGACTTACACGCTTATTTAAATTTGAGATAAATGATGCACAACTTAACTGACTAGATTAAAAGTTCAGCAGTAGTAAATCTTTGTAAACTTGGTTCTAGGTAGAAAAAGAAAGAAAAGATATTCTTCCATATGTAAAGAATAACACTTGGGACACTTGAGACTTGCTTTATGGTCCAGCATTTGATCAGTTTTGCTTAATATTCCATGAGTACTTTGAAAGTTCTATATTTTTCTCCAAATCCCATAAAACCTCTTTTTAATGAGTTTAGTGAAATACTAAAAATTTCAACACTAACATATACTTTGTCAAAAGGCATTGTGGTATATTTCTCTAAAATTGCATAAGGCAAATGATCTACATATATTTTAGTATTCTTAAGCAGTGTTCTTTTGAAGAGAGAAACAGTAGTAAAGCAACAAGACCTTGCAAACTCTACGATTCTTAAGAATTACCTGGAAAACCCTACAGAAAAAAAGGCAAAGACTAGAAACATAGCAGTTCACAGAAAAGGAAATTAAAATTTCCCTTAGATGTGTAAAAAATACTCAATCTTACCCACAGTAAAAAATGCAAATCAAAATTAAGAAATATCATTTTCACCCATTAGATGGATAAATATCAAACAGTTTTATAATATATTTGATGAGAATATAGGCATGCTCCTACATTTCTGATGGGAATATAAATTGATACAATTTGTATGGGGGGGGATCTGATCCAGTAATTCTATCTCTAGGAATTTATAATACAGAAATACTCATATAGGTGTGAAATGACACTGCAATATTGTAATAGTAAATGACTAGACAGAATCTGCAAGTTCATCACTGGGGAACTGGTTAAAGAATTTTATACAAGAGATGATTCTGCAGTCTTATAAAAGAATGATGAGGCTCTATATGCACTGATCTGTAACACTATGCATCATGTATTATTAAGGACTTCCAGGTATGGTACTAATGGCTAATTAGGTGCACAGAGGCCCCCATCCACTAAGGAACAAGTAGACCTTGAGTAGAACCCATTTCTTTGAGGCACTGTTGGTCTCTCAAGAGATAGAGGAGGTTTCTGCAGACCTTTCCCCTCCAAAAGCAAAAACAAAACCAGAGTTGTCATGAGGGAAATGATGATAGTAGTGATACTACTATCAAGAGATGGATGCTTGCACCAAACATAGGTTTGGAAGGATGAACTGAGCCAAGATTCTGAAGTTGTCCCAGGATGTTGGCAACTTTAGCTACAGGTAGAAGTAGAAATAAATCCTCTCTGGAGGAGAGTTTTCCCAGTTTGGGGCTATGGGAATCTCACAGATTAAAATAAGTACACAATCAAAGATTATTAAGCTCAGGAGAACCCAAGGCCACCCAAGCCACCATTAGAGTCAGCATAAATAATAAAATATGGAAAAGCAATGAAACAAAGAAACAAAAATCCATTTTAGGTAGATCTAGATAAGAAAGTCAAAACTATAATGCTTTTAGGAAATAACATAGGAGAGTATCTTCATGTCCAGGACAGTAAAGAATCTATGAAAGAAGATGAAAATTGCATCAACCATAAAATAAAAGATTGATAAATTTAACCAAGTCAAAACAAAGAACTTCTGTTCCTCAAAAGACTCCATTATTACCAGGTATTATTAGAGTAAAAAAAGAAAAATGGATAGGAAAAGATGTACATATAATTAGCAAAACCTAGTAAGCATTACTATTATAAACTGATGGGACAAACAGCCAAATAGAAAAATGGGTAAAATACTTTAATAGATACTATATGAAATTTTATATCCAAATGATCAATAAACAGACAAAAAGAAGCTCTCCTTTAGTAATTAGGGAAGTACAAATTAAAACTACAATGGGATATACAACTATCAGATTGGAAGAAAATTAAAAGTCTGATAATATTAAGTTTTGGGGAGAAAATGGATCAATAGTCACCCTCAAACACTGCTGGTGGGATCATAAACTAGCATAATCTTTCTGAAAAACTGTGTGGCATCCAATAAAGTTGAACACACACACACACCCTGATCCAAGAATTTTAGATACCTTAGAGAAATACACACATATGTGCATATAGATGTATGTACAAGAGTATTCAGGGTGGTGTTGTTATATTTATACAACTGAATGTTACACAGTAGCTAGAGATACATAAAGCAACATAAATGAACCTTATGTACCTAATGTTGAGTAAAAAAGCAGGACACAAAACAATACATACAATGTAGTTATATATTTAAAGTTCATAAAAAGGCAAAAATAAACCCTTTGGTTTACATATACATATAGAAGTAGTACATTTATGAAGAAAAACAGGAAAATTACCAAAAATCAGGATAAAGGTAATATCTTAGAGGGGGGATAAAACTATAATCATAAAGGCATATATATATGGCTTCTAGAATGCTGATACTACTTTATGTCTTGACCTGGAGGGTGAGTTGCGTGGTTATTTGTTTTGTGGCTATTTTCTGAATTATGCTTTTTCCAGGATGCATGTTGTATTTCACAGTTTAGTTAGTTATTTATTTTTTAAAAGATTTTATTTATTTATTTGACAGAGAGAGAGAAAGAGAGAGAGAGATCACAAGTAGGCAGAGAGGCAGGTAGAAAGAGAGGGGGAAGCAGGCTCCCCACCAAGCAGAGAGCCTGATGTGGGGCTCAATCCCAGGACCCTGGGATCATAACCTGAGCCGAAGGCAGAGGCTTTAACCCACTGAGCCACCGAGGTGCCCCTCACAGTTTAGTTTTTTTAAAGAGGAAATAAAGGAAACCATCACCAAGATAAACAAGCCCCAGGGGAATACCAGAAATGAACAAGCAAATTTGAGGAAAAGTAGAAATTTTCAAATGCATATGCAAATTAAGCAAAATGGACCAAATGCTGGATGACAAAGCAACTCTCAACAAATTTCAAAGAACTGAAATAATACTGAGTATATTTTCTGACTACAGTAGAATCAAGCTAGGAATAACAAGATTATAAAGCTGAAAATTCAGTTTTTTGTAAATTAAGAAATACACTTTTAAAGAGTCCATTGTACAAAGAAGAAATCATTAAGAATATCAGGATATATTTTAGACTGATTAATATTAAAAATACATCCTGCCACAACTTGTGAGATAATAGTAAAAGCCATGCTGAGAGGGAAATTTTTAGTATATAAAGTGCATAGATCAGAAAAGAAGGAAAACTGAAAACCAAATGGTCTAAATGTCTATCTCATGAAATTAGAAAAGTACATATGATGGAGAAAATCAACACAGTTGAAAGACGGTTTCTTTTCTGTTTGTTTAAAGATTTTATTTATTTATTTGAGAGAGAAAGTGAGAGAGCACAAGCAGGGTGAGCAGGAGAGGGAGAAGCAGAGGAGGGAGCCTGATGCAGGGCCAATACCAGGACATTGAGATCATGACTGGTGCCGAAGGCAGCTACTTAACCATCTGAGCAGCCCAGGTACCCCCAGTTTCCAAAGCCTAAAGAGCATAATAAATGTCCTATGAGACTAACCAAGGGAAAAAGAGAACACTTGGGTCAACTGTGAACTGAGCTTTCAGGGGCTTTCCAACTGTCTACCATTATTGCAAGTCCTTTAGCTGTTAAAAGATGTCAAAAGTGGGGGTGGGGTGCCTGTTAAAAGATGTCAAAAGTGGGGGGGTGCCTGGGTGGCTCAGTTGGTTAAGTTACTGTCTTTGGCTCAGGTCATGATTCCAGTCCTGGGATCGAGCTTTGCATTGGGCCCCCTGCTCAGCAGGAGAGTCTGCTTCTCCCCCTCTCCCCTGCTCATGCTCTCTCTCACTCTCTCTTTCAAATAAATAAATAAAGTCAAAAAGCTAGTATAAACAACTTCAGGATTATAGCTTTGAAAATTTGATGAAAGGGATAGATTTTTAGCAAGACCCAATTGTCCAAGATTGACACAAGAAGGAAGAGAAACCAGATTAATAAATAAATAAATTGGGGAGCCTGGGTGGCTCAGTGGGTTAAGTTATTTATTAACTTATTAAAACTACGATATTATATATATATGTATATATAAAATATTTCCTTATTAAAAATAAAGAAGTCAGTTATCTGATGTTATTGAAGAAGGCTGGACAGTTAATTTGAACAGTTAATTAGAAAGGAAACCACTGTATAAATATATAAATATATATTATATATAATATATATAATATACATATGAGACTAACCAAGGGAAATATATAATTATATATTATATAAATATAAATATATAAATATATATATAATCTGTAAACATTTTATTCCAACTTAAAACAGAAGGGTACCTTCATTTAACTACCTTTGATATAAGGCCAAGGCATTTTTCTTTAGGTCTGAGTTTGTTGATTTTTCTTTAGGTCTGAGTTTGTGCCATCTTTCTGGCATAAGCCACACTCCCTGGACACAAAGCAGACCAGAACTCAGACACATAGGAAAAAATCTAATTCCTTCCAGCTTTTTGCCAATTCTCCCTTTTATTAGACATCCTATACAAATTCAGATTCTCTTGGCCTTACCCCTCTCTTGATCCAGCCACTGCTACCAACACTGTTCTCTGTGACTCGGCAAACCTCATGCCCACACAACCTGGCAACACTAGGACCTCAATTCATGTCATGTTGCTGAGTTCCCCTTGCTTCCTACCCATTGATATCAAAGTGAATTCTGCCTTGTGCAATTTGGAAATTGAGTTATGTTTGAATCTTTGAAGTGACAGATTAGACCTGGGGATAAATTATTCCCCCTTTCTCCCTAACCTGTCCCTGCCATACTGCTCTGAGATGTAGTTTATGTGGCTTCTTAGAGGCTGGTCCATCAGATTAAGCATTTAGTTGCACTTAGTGGTCCCAGTATAATGATTAGTAATATTTGCTGTTACTCTCAGAAGTGTCTGTATATGACATGATACTCTATGTAGAAAAGCCAAAAGACTCCCCAGAAAATTGCTAGAACTGATACAGGAATTCAGCAAAGTCACAAGGATATAAAATTGATGCACAGAAGTCTGTTACATTTCTATACACCAATAACGAACCAGCAAAAAGAGAAATTAAGGAAATCAGTCCTATTTACAATTGCACCAAAACCTATAACAGACTTAGGAATAAACCTAACCAAAGTAGTAAAAGACCTATACTCTGAAAACTATAGAACATTTATGAAAGAAACTGAGGAAGATACAATGACATGGAAAAACATTCCATGCTCATGGATTAGAAGAATAAATATTGTGAAAATGTCTGTATTACTGAAAGCAATCTACACATTTGGTGCAATCCCTATCAAAATAACATCAGCATTTTCCACAGAGCTGGAACAAACAATTCTAAAATTTGTATGGAACCAAAAAAGACCCCAAATAGCTAAAGAAATGTTGAAAAAGAAAACCAAACCTGGAGGCATCATAGTTGTAGACTTCAATCTATATATCACAAAGCCATAATCATCAAAACAGTATGGCACTGGCACAAAAAAGACATATAGATCAATGGAACAGAACAGAGAACCCAGAAATGGACCCTTAACTCTTTCCAACCAATCTTTGACAAAGCAGGAAAGAATGGCCAGTGGAGAGAAGACTATCTCCTCAACAAATGGTGTTGGGAAAACTGGACAGCCACACGAATAAGAATGAAACAGGACCACTTTCTTACACCATACACAAAACTAGACTGAAAATGAATGAAAGACCTAAATTGAAACAGGAATACATCCAAATCCTAGAGGAGAACACAGGCAGCAAACCCTTTGACCTTAGCCACAGCAACATCTTGCTAGGGCCAGAGGCAAAGAAAACAAAAGTAAAAAATGAACTATTGGGACTTTATCAAGATAAAAAGCTTTTGCACAGCAAAGGAAACAATCAACAAGACTAAAAGGCAACCTACAGAATTAGAGAATATATTTGCAAATGTCTTATGAGATAGAGGACTAGCATCCAATCCCTATTAAGAACTTATCAAACTCAACACCTAAAAAAAAAAAAAAAAAAAAAAAACCCAGTCAAGAAATGGGCAGAAGGCATGAACAGACATTTCTCCAGAGAAGACATACAAATGGCCAACAGACACATGAAAAAATGCTCAACATCACTCAGCATCAGGGAAATACAAATCAAAACCACAATGAGATACCACCTCACAAAGATCAGAATGACTAAAAGTAACAACTCAGGAAAGAACAGATGTTGGTGAGGATGTGAAGAAAGGGGAACCTCCCTATACTGTTGGTAGGAATGTAAACTGGTACAGCCACTCTGGTAAACAGTATGGAGTTTCCTCAAAAAGTTAAAAATAGAACCACTCTATGACCCAGCAATTGTACTTAACTAAAGGATAAAAAATAATGATTAAAAGGGGCACCTGCACCCCAATATTTACAGCAGCAGTATCCACAATAGCCGAAATATGGAAAGAGCATATATGAGCAAATATATGCAAAAGAGCAAATATGGAACACACACACAAAATGGGATATTATTGAGCCAACAAAAAGAACGAAATCCAGCCATTTGCAATGACATGGATGGAACTAGAGTGTGTTATACTAAGCAAAATAAGTCAGTCAGAGAAAGACAAATACCATATGATTTCACTCATATGTGAAATTTGAGAAATGAAAACTCATGAACGTAAGGGAAGGGAAGGAAAAATAAAATAAAAACACAGAGGGAGATAAATCATAAGAGACTCTTAATTATAGAAAATGAATTGAAGGTCGCTGGAGGAGACAGGGGCAGGGGGATGGGTTAATAGGGTGATGGGCATTACGGAGGGCACTTGATGTCATGAGCACTGGGTGTTATATGCAACTGATGAATCGCTAAATTGCACCCCCAAATTAATAATGCACTATGTGTTTGCTAACTTGAATTTAAATTTTTTTTTTAAAGTGTCTGGATATGCACAAAAAATGTAAGAGCACTCTAACTCTAGCCAAAGTGGCAGAAGCAACCAAGACTTCCTGGCAAAAATTGAAATGGAAGCCATTGGATCAGGAGTCCAGCTGGTAAGGGAAACCAAGACACACTCTAGAAAAGTGACGTCTGGGACTGTGTATTAGATGTGGTAGTGGTCTCAAGGACCTCTTTAAGTTCACCATACAGTGTAAGTCAGCATATCTTCAAGCAGATACTGTGTCAAAACTGTGGTTTTAGGGGCGCCTGGGTGGCTCAGCGGGTTAAAGTCTCTGCCTTTGGCCCAGGTCATGATCCCAGGACCCTGGGATCGAGCCCCGCATCGGGCTCTCTGCTAAGTGCAGAGCCTGCTTCTCTCTCTCTCTCTGCCTGCCTCTCTGCTACTTGTGTTCTCTGTCAAATAAATAAATAAAATCTTTTTAAAAAAAAAACACAAAAACTGTGGTTTTAGATGTGGGAGAGGTTGGAGCTGGAAATGCTTTACTCTGACTTTGCTCTCTATAGAAAGACAGATTACAGACAGGAAAATTAAATGTTAGAATGGTTTTTAAACTATAATTCTTTAAACATATTTTAACCAGTCTTGTTACTCTTAACAGATAAACCTCAAAAAGCTGTGCCCTTGGAGCCTGTGATTTTTCAAAGAGAAAAGGGGGTTCACAATAGGCTTCAGAAATGATTATCTACTTGAGCAGATGCCCTCCTAAAAGAAAATTAAAAATCTTTAATTGAGCCTTAAAACTTTTACTGGAGAAAAGAATTAATAATTTTTTGGTGAATAACTCATTTTCTTTTGAAAATTTCATTTGGGAGATCAGTTTATGGATACATATTACCTGAGCAGGTAGAGTGTCCCACCATGACCCATTTCACTGGTTGTCATCTTTATGAATTTAGTTATTCAGCGTCATCACTTCCACAGCAATTCACGGTTTCAAAGTGTATTGAACTAAAATGGGTTCAAAGCACTCACTGGTGTTACAGCAGCTGTAAACTGACTTTTCTACTTCAGATGTAATTTTATTTAGTATATGAACTCTCTGGACTGTGATAAGACCGGGAGAGGCTGGCAATATGCCCAGAGCTTCTCCAAGGTTGTAAGCCCTAACTTGCTAAATTCTGTTTATATGGGAATGAAATATTTGGCAAAAGGTCCAAAAATGTCTGGCAATCATTTGTAAAGGAAGAAAGTTATCTAAATGTAATGAACTTGAAATGATTAATTTGTACCATAATACAAATGTAATGGTAAAATTTATGAATTCACTATTGTGGAAATGACACATGTGAGAAGGTGGAAATGCAGAAACTATCTGACTTAAAATATGATTGATTAAAAACTTAGAGGGGCGCCTGGGTGGCTCAGCTGTTAAGTGTCTGCCTTTGGCTCAGGTCATGATCCTGGGGTCCTGGGATTAAGCCCCGCATCAGGGTCCTTGCTCAGTGGGGAAGCCTACTTCTCCCTCTCCGTGTGCTATTCCCCCTGCTTGTGCGCTCTCTCTGTTAAGTGGATAAATAAAATCTTAAAAAAAAAGAAAAAGAAAAAGAAAAAGAAATTTAGAGGTATCAAGTGGATTTATCCCAAGAACTCAAGAATGGCTTAACATTAAAAAAAATCAATGTAACTTACCATATTAACAGACTAAAAACTGTATGATCATCTCAAGAGATGCAGAATGATTATCTGACAGACTCCAACATCTATATCCAATAAAACATCAGAAAACTAGTAATAATAGGGAACTTCTTCAAATTGATAAGAAGCATCTATGAACAATCTATAGTTAATATCATACTTGGTGAAAGACGGAATGCCATCCTTTATGCATTGGATATCCATAGAGAAAAAAAAGAACTTTGATCCATCTTACACCATATACAAAAATAAACAAAAAATAGATTATAGGTCTAAATGTAAAACCTAAACTAAATGTCTAAAATTAACACTGACCATAACAAGGGTTAGCAAGGATATGGGGCACCTGGAATTCTCATATACCGATGATGGGGTGATGGGCATATAAAAAGGCACAGCCATATTGGAAAAAACAGTTTGTTAGTGTCTTAAGCATAGGTGTGCCTGGGTGTTAAGTGTCTGACTTTTGGTTTTGGTTTAGGTCATGATCTCATGGGTCACGGGATTGAGCCCTGCATCAGTCTCCCTGCTCATCTCGGAGTCTGCTTCAGGCTCTCTGCCTCTCCTTCTCCTGACCCTTCCCCTGCTCACACACACACTCTTTCTCTCTCAAATAAATAAATAAATAAATAAATAAAATCTTAAACAATAAAATCTTAAACAACAATAAAAAACAATTTTAAACAGTAAGATTGGATATCCAATCTTAAACAACAGCTTAACGAAAAAGTTAAGCATATTTCTAACATACAATCCAGCCATTACCTACTTGGTATTTCCCAACAGGAATAAAGCATATGTCCATAGAAAGAATTCCTACTGCATGTTTGTAGTAGCCAAAAATTGGAAACTACCTAAATGTACAGCAGCAGGTAAATGTCTAAATGAATTCTGTGTTATAACCACACAGTGAAGTACTATTAAGCAATAAAAAGGAATGAGCTGGGCGCCTGGGTGGCTCAGTGGGTTAAGCCGCTGCCTTCAGCTCAGGTCATGATCTCAGGGTCCTGGGATCGAGTCCCGCGTCGGGCTCTCTGCTCAGCAGGGAGCCTGCTTCTTCCTCTCTCTCTCTCTGCCTGCCTCTCTGCCTACTTGTGATCTCTCTCTGTCAAATAAATAAATAAAATCTTAAAAAAAAAAAAAAAAAAAGGAATGAGCTATGATACATATACTACAGACGGACCTGAAGATAGCTATATGGAGTGAAAGAAGCCAGGAAAAAAAAAGAGTACTTCCTGTGTGACTCCATTTATATAAAATTCTAGAAAATGCAAACTAATCTAAAGCAACAGAAATAGATTAGTGGCTACTTTGGGAAGACAGGAAAGAGAAGCAAGGGGTATTACAGAGAACCAAGAATAAGCTTTTCGGGGTGATGGACATGTTTAGTATCTTGATTGTGGTGATGGTTTCATGTGTGTATACATGTCAAAACTTATTAAATTGTGCAATTTAAATATGTGCAGTTTATTTTATGTCCATTATACCTCAAAAAAATCTGTTAAAAAAATTTAAATTTATACATTACCAGTTCAGAGGAGGCCTGTGTTACAGTTCCCCAATCCCCCCAGAACACAGCACATATTTTTTGTAGGATGAACACAGTTTTTACAACTTAAAAATAAAATAATTAAGTTTACGCATGGTATATAAACACACACAAATGTGCTTATCATCATTAGTTAATAAGGAAATATAAATTAAAACCATATTGAGATCCAATATAGTTATTGGAAAAATAATAAAGTTTGTTTTAATATTAATATGGTTTCATATCATAGCAAAAATTCATTTCATTGGGGTACCTAGGTGGCTCAGTCAGTTAAGTATCTGGCTCTTGGTTTCAGCTCAGGTCATGATCTCAGGGTCCTGGGACTGAGCCCATGTCTCTGCACTCAGTGGGGAGTCTGCTTGAGGATTCTCTCCCTCTCTCCCCACCCACCCCCTGTTGAGTGGGTGCACACACATGCTCTCTCTCTCTGAAATAAATAAATCTTTAAAAAAAATTCATGTCATTTACAAATAACATGAACTCCTATTCTTTACAGGAAAAGGTCATTTTCTGCTATTATTACAATGTTTTATGGAGCCTCTGCTTTGGTGTCATCCTGTCCAGCTCCAGTAGTCATGTGGAACGGTCTAATGTACCATTAGCAACCTGGGTTTGTTCTCTGTGAGTCTCCACAAAAGGAGACAGGGTTCTTTGGTGACACTGCATCCTCTGCTTTGCTGAGTTCTACATTATCTTGATTATTATCACAAAGAAAGAATGTTTTCAGCAGTTCCTGATGGAGATGAGGTTAAAAAATAAAAAGAGGGTAACCTGCTGGGAGGGCTGCTAGGGGCAAGTACAATTTAAGTAACAACTAGGAAACATTTTACACCCACCATAAATGCTAAGATAAAAAAGACTAACAACCACAAGTACTGGAGAAAATGTGGAGCAACTGGAAATTTCATACCTTGCTGCAGGCATGTAAAATGGTACAATCCTTTGGAAAAAAGGTCTGACAGTTGCTTATTAAACTAAACATACACCCACCCTAGGACCCAACAATTCCATCCTTAGATGTTTACCCAAGAGGAATAAAGACATATGTTCACAAAAAGTGTATACATGTTCAGAGCACTTTATTCATAATAGCAAAAGAAAAAGAAAAAGCAGAAACAGCCCAGGTGTCCATCAACAGGAAAATGGAAAAAACAAACTGACATTCATACAGAAGACTACTCAGCAATAAAAAGGAATGAGTCACTGGTACATGCGACATGAATTAACCTCAAAAACATGCTGACCAAGGAAGCGTTATGCTTTGTATGAATTCATTCATATCAAGTTTTAGAATGGGTAAATTTAATCTGTGAGGCAAAATAATCGAAACAGGTGATAGGTGGGGTGGGAATTGACTGGGAAGGAACATGAGGAAACTCTCTGGAATGACTACTGTGTTTGAAATTTTGAAAAGGGTTTGGGTTACAGAGATGAATGCATTTGCAAAATCTCAGCAAGTTTATATTTAACATTTGTGCATTTCACTGCATGTTAAGTGTACATCAAAAAATTTAAAAACCAAACATTAAACTCTACTTACTTATATGCATGCTGAAGTATTTGGGGGAAGTATACTGATGTCTGCAATTTACTTTGAAATGCATCATAAAAGTAACATGGATAGATGAGTAATAAAATATAGATGTAAAATTTAGGATCCATGAAGTTGGCAATTGGGTATTTACTGTAAAATTCCATCAACTTTGCTGTATGTTTGAAAATTTTCATATTAAAATGATGGAGAAGAGCCCTCAGTTGGTCTTATTTTTCTAATATATATTCTATGCCTGTTATAAATTATTCCTTCTGTAAGACAGAGGTAGGTTCTATAGCAACACAGGGACCAGAAATTAGCCCCAGAATTTTCCCTGAAATTGAAATTCTAAGTTAGATAACATACATAAACATGGTAAGAAAGGTAAGAAACTATAAAAATTATTAAAAAGGAAGCCAAGTTACCTAAAGAGTAATTACTAATACTGATGTTTATTATCATCCACAAATAGGATGAGAGTACCAGATTTTGTATTTTTTTTTAAATACTTTTAACCACTGAACAGAATCATCTTTTATATCAGGTAATATATGTGAATAGGCCAACTGTATCTCATTCAAACTTTGTCCAAAATTTGGATATCTAATCATTTAAAAAACATTTACTAAGCATTTTCCTATACCTAGTATTATCATTGTTAGTATGCTATATATGAGATAAAATAACATCATTTGTTTTTGAGAGCTCTGGAGGAAATCCGGCATAAGAATATGTCAAACAAACCTGGATGTTTCCTAACTCTGTACTTACTAGTTGTAGGACCTTGAGCAAATCAACTTCTATAAGACTCACTTTCCTCATTTACAAACTGTGGAAGGATAATGGTAGTTTGTACTTCATATGATTATTCTGAATGTTGAGTGAGCCAATTCATTTTACATGTATCACAGTGATTGGTAGATAGAAAGCACTCAATATATTTAAGTTATCATTTTTTTTAAAAGTACGTACAAAAAACAAAACATTCAATTGGTGGAAGAATGTGGAGTACCTTAATTTGTTTAAATAGAACATCTTCTCCTCACTAGGTAATTCAAACCCCTCAAATTGTGAGAAATGTTTTAGAAAGTCAAAGAACGATATCCCTGCTGCACTGATACGGCGAGGATACAGAATTGAAAGTAGTGAAATGCAGAAATACACTTATCAGCATATTGTTTAGACTTGTTGAAAGAAGCTATACTGCTTCCCTCGGTTTTGCATTAAACACTCAGAAACGTTATCCATAATGTTTTATGCTTATCACTAGTGCTTGTTAAGAAGGTGGGCACACAGTTAAAGACTCAAACAGTCAGGCAGACAATGGGGATTAAGGTGGGGCCAGGAGAATATTAACTGCCACTTTCCTCCACCCCAGAAAATTGCAGTGTCATGCCTGCAATGAATGAGCAGCTGCAGTAGCCCTATGGGAAGCTGGGAAGCTTGTTTGGGAAGCATGCTGTACTGTCTCCTGTTGTGTGTGTTATCCATACACTTCCCACTTTCTTTAGAATCTTCTACCTTTTGGCATCTTTTTATCAACCATCCTGTTAACAATCATGTAGCCCACATTCCCACATACTGTTACGGTTGGCTAAAACTATGTAGGAGCAGCCTGTCCTCTTACTTGGGGCATGACCCTTCTGCTTGTTACACTCCCCACAACTCCCTATGGACTTTCACCTCAGGTACATTTCCTGCCTGGTTCATAGGGCATGTGGATCCTGGTCTGGTTTGATTTTGGCAGTAATGAAACATTAGGAGTTTTTTAGCGGTCAGTTCATACCTAGCCTTGAAATATTCTACCCACCCACTCATACCTGCCCAGCCTAAAAAGCAGCTAAGAATCTCAGCTAGTTCTCAGATGCCTTTCTGAGCCGATGAGTTCCTATGATTTCATCAAAAGAAGATAATGACTTAAAGGAGAAGGGGAAACTCAACAAGCTCCTTCTTTAAAAAACCAGACAGGATTGAAGTCTTAGGACATCCTTTTCTGAAACATTCTTGAAGAGCAGGCCTTCGGCTTTTATATAGCACTGCATCTCTTTGAAACCCATATAACACTGGTTTCTTTCTTTTCTTTGGTATTTATTATCTATTACCTCTTATCCAGAACTTGTTTTTCAAGGTGTAAATTCACTGGGTATGACTGTTTAGATACAGTTAGTGTCCAGTTGGGAGTTTGGGGCAATAGCCAGCACATCATACCTATTCAACTGCTGTAACCACAAACATGTCTCTAAAAGGCTCTGAAAGCTTCAAACATTATATTAAATAGTACTATTAAAGGTACAGAAAACAAGAGTAGATTTTTCAATTAGTAGATATGAAAGTATAGAATTTAATACATGAAGATAGTTATTATCTTGCTCATGAGGTAATCACTTCTGCTTTCCCAAAACTTTGGATCAGATTCAGAAAGATTTCTCTTTAGCCCACATATAAATATTTTCTCTTACTCTAAAATGTCAGCAATCTTCTTTTCTACTGCACAAAAGACAGTTTTAGGTTTGCTCCCTTTATTTCTTTTTAAATTTAAGGACTGTGCTACTAATTTCTTGATGTCTGGAATAGGTTAACACATTTTCTCTTCAGCCCTGTTGATTCTAATAAGTTTGAAATTTATCTGCAAAATTCAAGGGCAGAAAAGGGAAGATTCACATCATTCTTAACATGGGATGAAGCCAAAGCCGAAGGAAAAACGGAAGGATTTAAATTTTTTCTTTTATCTTACCCCAATGCGGGGCTTGAATTCATGACCCTGAGATCAAGACCTGAGCTGAGATCAAGAGTTGGTACACTTAACTAACTGAGCCACCCCCAACACTGAATTTTAATGTAAATTATCTAAGCTAAAATCCTGAATTTAATCTTAAATTTGAATCAGCAATGATTTTTACTCTGTTTCCTCCCCTTCTATTTTTACTATTCTTTTGAGACTGAATCAGAAATGTGCTGAACATGTGGATTGCAGCAACTGGATTTCTCAAACAGGAAGCAAAAAGAAACAATTTTCTCCCTTAGGTTGCTTTTATTTAACAATCTGTAGAACGATTATCTGAGTTCAAGGATTAAATTTAGATTTGTCCTAACAAAGAAGAAAAAAAATACTCATTTCACAACTAAGATAGAGCCAAAAGCCTTTTCTAGCTAATCAGTCAATCCCCAAGCTAGTAGGAATTGAGACTTTATCTACTCTTCTACAAGGAGCAGAACTGGTGGGATCCAGGATACCTTTATCTTATTGCATAGGTATGAAAATACTGCCTATAAGCAGAATTGGAAAACTCACCAAATAAATAGAATGGTGAGATGAGTACAACATTCTTAGATGTATTAAGAGCTGAACAGGCTATACGTCAGAAAAAAATTTCTTTTCTTGGAATCTTTTACATTAGTCTATGATAGAAAAATAATCAATGGGAACACCAAGCCAAGAAAATAAAATCATGGAATAAAAGATAATCTGGGAACTAGAGCCAATTCCTAATGCTATATATAAATATAAAACATACATATACATATATATTATTTTTAAAATGTGATGATATATTTATGGCTCAAAAGTATTCTTTCACATTACAGATCTCCTTTCTCACCCTTAGGCAAAGTTTGGCGTAGAGGTTAGAGAATTTCTTTCTGTATCTTCTACGTCTGTCTGTCTCTCCTGTCTAGTCTTACCTATCAAAATTCCATACCATCCTTTAAGAACCATGTTAAATACTTCTCCATCAATAACCCTCTCCCAACAACTGAAATTAACTTGTATTTTGTGCTCCCCAACACTTAATATTTGCGCCACCACCAGTGAAAAGCTCTAAAATGCTCCTTACCACCCCCTTGTATGGCAAGAATTTAAAAAAGAAGTCACAGTCATCTGAAGACAACACAAGACCTTTTCTAGAAAATACTAGAGAACTTGCTATGCAGATAACAAAAAGGAGGACTGAACATAGCTGCTGGGGTTATGTGGCTAAAGTTCTCATAAGTTATATCTCAAAATTTAAAATTATCTCACTCTTTTTCACAACTTCTGTTTGTTGTTTCTTCTTCACCAGGGTCACATACCATCTGGTAAACATAGCAGCTGAAGACCCTGCTTGGTTTCTGTTCTATGTGTAGTACCAAGTCTCTGTCAAAGTAGACTTCATGGCTGTATGTCTGTAATGAAAACACAGTGAAATGAAATCTCCTCTTCAAACAACCAAGTTCGCAATTATATCACTATGTCATGGCACCTATGCTCGGGCTCTTCAATAATACACTTGGTAACAAAACAATTCCTAGAAATCGTTTATTTTCATTATTTATGAATATGCAGATTATTTATAAGAAAAGTATGATATAAAACATTGAAAATGGAAAGAGCGCTGGGTCATAGGAATCTGAACACCCAGATTCTCTTGCCTACATTTTTTTTTTTTTTTAAAGATTTTATTTATTTATTTGAGAGAGAGAGACAGTGAGAGAGAGCATGAGCGAGGAGAAGGTCAGAGAGCGAAGCAGACTCCCCATGGAGCTGGGAGCCCGATGTGGGACTCGATCCCGGGACTCCAGGATCACGCCCTGAGCCGAAGGCAGTCGTCCAACCAACTGAGCCACCAAGGCGTCCCTCTTGCCTATATTGTTATTTCACTGTGTGACAGTGGTCAAGTTGCTAAACCTCCTAGGTACTCCACCGATAAAACAAAAGACTAGATTAAAATAATAGTGGCTCTGTAATAATCAAAAAAGTAGACGAATATGTCCAAGAGTGCCTGCAAACCCTACATGTTTAGATATCATCTCTATTAAGTAACTGGGGGCATTCAATACAGTATACTTCTATTTTTAAAAATGCTACCAAACTTATAAAATGTGAGAAAACCAAAGACTATGGTAAGGAAATAGACAGCATGTCTCAGAATAAAACATAAAATTTTATCTTTAAGCCCTCTAGAAAGGAGGCATCCTCTAATTCCTAGGAAAGGAAGGCTTAAGAAGTACTCATTTTGTCCTGCAGGATGATATCCTCTTTGATGTGGTCACTGGTACAGGTGACCATGGACTGACAAGAACACAGTAACATCTGTTCCAATAAATGTCACCTACAAAGAAAATCCTTACAATTTTGCATTCCATGGACTCTACTCACCACATCCCATGACTCCACTAGTGGAATGCTTTTAAGTAAAGTTCCATATTCATTACAGTGGAAATCCAGGTGAGCTTTTCCTTCAGCGTCTATTTGGGTAACAGCTACCACGGAAAGCAAATCCAGCTCATCTTCATAGTCCACAATTTTAAAAGTCTCAGTGAATAGATGGATAAGACAGAGGAAAAGAGGGGTAAAATCCAGTTATCCAGTTAGGATTATTTCTATTTGTAGTTTAACTATTCTATTATTTATTTTTAAAATGCAGAAAGAGGAATGAATGGGTCAGAGCATAAGGAGAAACAGATCTCTACTTTTATGCCTAGTAAAGTCCCAAGATTCTGAAGACTGCAGCAGTATCCTACAGATTTTAATAGAACAAAGTCTATGTAGCTCTCAGCCAAAGTGTTACGGAAATTCTCTATTATGACAGCAAACTAGAACTTCTCCAAATTCAAAGAGGTATTCAACTGCTGCCTCTGACATGTGTGTTCACTAGCTTCCAGAGAGGACTAAATATATGAAGTTCAGAAAAAAAAATATGAAGTTCAGTTCTGAAACCTAAAAATGACCCACTTTGTCAGAAGGATCTTTCCTCAGAAAAACACAAGTCATTTTAAGAAGAACTGATAGCCTATCACATACTATTTATGACTCTATTTGCCATCTTCTTTTTTTTCCTCCTTTCAACGTTTTTTGGTTTCCTAAAGAAACCAAAAATGATGGGGCACCTGTGTGGCTCAGTTGTTAAGCGTCTGCCTTTGGCTCAGGGCATGATCCCAGAGTCCTGGGATGGAGTCCTGCATTGAGTCCCGCATTGGGCTCCGTATAAGGCTCCTTGCTCCACAGGGAGCCTGCTTCTTTCTCTCTTTCTGCCCCTCCCCCTGCTTGTGTTCCCTCTTTCACTTTGTCTGTCAAATAAATAAATAAAATCTTCAAAAAAAAAAAAAAAGAAAAAAGAAAGCAAAAATGGCCACTTATATTTGAGGGAGAATATTATTTGGGAACTGAAATCCAACCCACAGAATAGAACTGGGATGAGAGATGTTAGCTGGAAATGATTCATGATGGTAAAGTCTTAAGGAAGAAAAAAATCTAACCTCAAACTCTGTTTAAGGAAGTAAACCTGGGACTCTAGCAGCCTCACAGGGGAAGCAGATCCATGGCAGCCATCCAGGGATGGACCACAGGAAGGGACATTTTGGCAGGTACAAGTTTCTTTGAACCACCACATACTAAACCTTCACCCACATTTGGTCAAACTTCTTTTTCATCTATTTATATTTTCTGCCTTTACTACCCATGATATAAAAATTTACAGAGATTTATTACACATGGTTCCTTTCTATTTACTTTTTTGCCCTAATATTACTTTGGTCAAACTTCAAAGAGTAGACTTCTTGCCTGGGTCTAGTGATTTTAATAGTCTTGAGTCCCAACTTCTTTCAGCTTCTCTTTTACAGGCTAAACATTTTTGTTTTCTAATCTCTTGATGTAGAGTATATCTCTCTTCACTACCACCTTCTCCTTGTTAATTATTTTTTGCTATCTTTTAGAAATTTTAGTATGTCCTTCTTGAATATGGTTTATCTACAGGGAGCTTTCTGCTTTGTTCTCAATAGATTTCTATGGTCCAAAAAATATACATGTATTTATTTTATATTTTTTATATTATATATTTTACATGACATATTTTATAAAATATGTACATATATAATACATTATATAATTCACAAATGTATGTATATATATTTCTTTTTGAGAGTAGCAACATACTGAGTCACCTCCAACCTTTTTACTTTTTATTTATTTATTTAAAGATTTTAAAGATTTTATTTATTTATTTTATTTATTTATCAGACAGAGATCACAAGTAGGCAGAGAGGCAGGCAGAGAGAGATAGAGAGAGACGGGAAGTAGGCTCCCTGCTGAGCAGAGAGCCAGATGCGGGGCTTGATCCTTGGACTCTGGAATCATGACCTGAGCCAAAGGCAGAGGCTTTAACCCACTGAGCCACCCAGGTGCGCCACCTCCAACCTTTTTTAAAAAGTTTCAAAAACTATCCTTAGAAGCCTACTCTAATGTTTCTACCTAGAAACGGTCACACAAGCAAATAGTGTTCTGCTCCAAACAGATCAGAATTCATGAAATCGTTATATATTTGAAGCATGATCACTATCAGTTGATTTTGTAAGAACTTTCAATTCCTCTTTAAAAGAAAAGGATAAAAATGTAATAGCTCAGTGACTGGCAATGTCAAGTTCAGGCTTGAGGCTGACTGAATTTATCACACCCTCACACACTTCTTCCCTGGCCCACGATCATTAACAAACACATCCATGTCTTGTAAGTAAAAAATAAAGCAAAAGTCATAAAGTCATCAGGATGTGATTCAGGTATTTTCTATTAAGAAATTTCCCTATAAATGTGCACATTAACAAAACAATAAGCTAGTAGTAGTTTTTTCAAATTATTTCAGTCCTAAGAACCTTTTTGCAAACATAATCTTATGAATAATTCCAGTATGAGAAGACAGGGTGATGGGGATGCACTGGTTGAAATACCATGCACAATCCTACCAATGAAGTCTGCATGGAACTACTCACCCCCAACCCCTATCCCAGAGTCTGGAAAGCATCATTTAAAAATCACAGGGCTAGTACACACTAATTTGGTTTGTTATCTCTGGCTAAAGTAATACCTCTTGTTCTGGGTCATCATCCAAAAGGTTAAAATTTTTTTTCACCACCCGTCCAGAAGCTGTAACAGTGGGTAAGTTTTCATTCTATCACATGGAGAGAAATAAAAAGATACGATGAGTCCTTTTATGTGCAATAAATAGCAAAACTGTACCAAATTTCATTAAACAACTAACCCTTATCCAACATCCACAATTCTTTCCTCTACTGAGAAAATTCTAGATCAAATTTCTGATCTTCCAATTAGCAAAAATACTTAACCGTAATAAATTAATGGATAAAATACCAAAATAGACAAACAATAAATACACTCGCCCTTCTGATTTTTGCTTTAGTATAAGTACAGCAATGCTACACTGGATCTGCTTTTGGAAATTTCTCTCTGCATAATTCTCTTCATGTTCTTAATCTGCACACTAAAGGGAAAGAACTATTTGGAGTTAAAGCATGGCATGTGATTTTTAAAGATTCTTATGTACCCCAACCTACTGTATGTTTGCACAATAAATTAAACCCAAAGGTTAAAAATTCATCAATAAAAATCTAAAGAGAAATTCAGAAAGGGAACAGATATTAGCAAAAGTTAAGCTCAATATAATCAGCTCTTTTCAATTCTCAGTTGTGCACAGGGCTGAGACCAGCTACCCGCACAGACAAAAAACCCAGATTTTTATTGTGCTGTTCTTTTCAGCACACTAAAAGACAAACACATTTATATACTATATTCTCAAACAGAAAGACAGTGATACACAAAGAATTTTAAAGTACTCCTGGCTTACTTTGTTCTTCTCCCTGTTGGCCAAAATGACAAAATCTTCAGAGATCTGATGCTGGGCACTATTATTTTCTACTTCATTTAGCTTTAGAACTCTGAAAAGGGAAAAAAAGACCTCAACAGATCATCAGAATACCCAAGTTGAACTACTGAAATGAAACTCAGCAAATGTAAATTACAGGAAAAACTGTTAGTTCTTGTTTCCTCCTGTGGAATCTGAATTAGTAATGTCTGATCACTTTAGTGTCTATAAACTTCAAATTCAAATTTTGTTAAACAGAAAAACCTGTGACAATAGGTATTCCTGATGTAGATAATGAAGCCACTTCCTCAAGTTTAGGCCATCTTCCAAGCTGGCTTAATGAAAGTTCCCCTAAAGGACCTCATCTTTGTCATCCTGCAATAGGCCTTTAAGGTTTCAGCTTTAATGGTGGCATTAGAGTAGATGTTGGCATTTTCTACTTCTGAAGATAGAATGAGATATCAATGAACAACACTCAGAGTTAACTAAAAGGCAGACTGGAAGCAACTGAACCTAAACTAAGAGTTTTCATAAAAGAGTAATATTTAAAAACTCCAATTTACTTAATACTTTTATTGTAGGATTATATTTAAAGATTTGGGTTTTCTGAGTACAAATGGTTTAATGAATCAAGCTTACTAAGGAAGAGAAAAGAAAATAATTTGTTCACTGCCCACACAAATCTGTTCACAGCATTAACAAGCTTCAAAAGCACAATGTTCCCAAAGCTTAAAGTCTCAGACACAGGTAAAGAGAATAGCAGGGAGGAGTAGATACCCTAGCTAGGAAGAGCCAGAAGTCTTCGAGTTTGCCAGGGGCAAAGAAATCAGATTAGATTTTAAATTACTCAATGTGTTATCTTAATTCATGCCAATGTATAAAAGTGCCTATCCTCTAGAACCTGGCAAAAGGGCGCAGTATATTTGGACCTTATTTTCTTAAGCTCAAACTACTATTAAAAAAGGTGGGTTATGTGGGGCGCCTGGGTGGCTCAGTGGGTTAAGCCTCTGCCTTCGACTCAGGTCATGATCTCGGAGTCCTGGGATCAAGCCCCACGTCAGGCTCTTTGCTCAGCAGGGGGCCTGCTCCCCGCCTCCCCCTGCCCTGCCTGGCTCTCTGCTTCCTTGTGATCTCTCTCTCTCTCTGTCAAATAAATAAATAAAATCTTTAAAAAAATGGCTTATGGGACACCTGGGTGACTCAGTCAGTTAAGCATCTGACGCTTGATTTCGGCTCACGCTATGATCTCACAGTTATGAGATCAAGCCCTGCATCAGGCTCCACACTGGGAGTGGACCCTGCTTAAGATCTCACTCTCCCTTTGCCCATCCCTTCCTCTCTCTCTTAAAAAAAAAAAAAAAAAAAAAAGAAAGAAAGAAAGAAAAAAGAAAACATGAGTAGGCAATAAGCATTAAAATCCAAGCTTTATTAAAGCTGAACTACAGTTTTTAAGACTTTTTAGAAAAGTTCATAATCTTATTTAATTAAGTCCCTTTATCTTTTTTATCTTCTTTCCAGAGAAGTAAACTAATTAAAATGAAACATAAGGAATAGAGAAGGCAGATAATGTCTTTCTTATTCAACCAATTTACTAGTACCTACTCTGTGCTACTAAGTGCTATGCTCAGTGCTGGGGTTATAGTCAGCAAAACAGACTCTTTCCCTGTTATTATAGAGCTGATGACTCCAAAGCTAGATATTTAAACAGATAATCAAATAAATAATTAATTAAAATTGTTGTGTTAGAGGAAGGTAACACAGTGGCTGGTATGAAAATAAGATGGGGGCGCCTCGGTGGCTCAGTGGGTTAAAGCCTCTGCCTTTGGCTCAGTTCATGATCCCGGGTCCTGGGATCTAGCCCCACGTTGGGCTCTCTGCTCTGCAGGGAGCCTGCTTCCTCCTCTCTCTCTCTCTCTGCCTGCCTCTCTGCCTACTTGTGATCTCTGTCAAATAAGTAAATAAAATCTTTAAAAAAAAAAAAGAAGATGGGGGAGCTAATCTAATGAGGGGTATCAGGGAAGGACTCTGTTAAAAGGGGATATTTAAGCTGGGGACAAAATATGAATAGAAATCAGGAGAACATGGATTAAGAGAACAGCGATTAACAGGGACTGATTAAGATTAAGAGAAAAGGAAGGGGAAACACACTCCAAATGGAGGAAAGAGGTCCCTGACTGTCTGAAAAGATAGCATGACTGAAATAAACTGAGTGGGAGGAGGGTCTTTCAGATCAAGCTAAGTGTATGATGATCTTTATCTCAGGAACAAGAAACCATAAAAAGGTTAAAGCAGAATCCACTTGTTTAGGTTTTTGTGCTTGTTAATAGTTCTAAAAATCACTCTTATTGCTGAGAAGAAAAAAAGACTTAATGAGTACAAAAATGGATTCTTGGGAGTCCTGTAAGTAGGCTATTACTATTGTCCAGGCTAGTGATGGCAATGGTCTGACCAACATGGTAACAGGCCAAGGGCAGAAAGAGGCTGATTTAAGAAATATTGAGTAACAACAACAACAACAAAAAAAAAAAAAAGGGAAAAAGAAGGACTCAAGGGATCTGTGGGTGTGTGTGTGTGAGAGAGAAAATGCACAAGAGTATATATGTATATGTATGGATGAAAGACAAAAAGTATAACAAAGTGCTCAGAATCATTCCAGATTTCTGGCATGAGTGTAGATGAGAGGTTTCGGCTAGGATAAATTTTGGAGTTTTGGTGTATATGTGATTTATGAAGCCAAGGGAATAAGAAGAATCAATAAACAGAATCATGTAGAAAGGGAATGAAGAGTGAGAAGAAAATAGGGTCTAAATCCCGAGGACATCCAATGATTAAAGTCTGGGTAGAAGAGAAAGAACATAAAAGGGTATTAAGGAGGAAAATATTCATAACTGGTGTCAGGGAAGCCAAATGAAGAATGTTTCAAGGAAGGGAAGGTCAACTGTATGCAAGATGTGCGTCAACAAAGCAAAACAAGGTTTACTTCAAACAACTCCTGTTCTAAAGCCGTCTTTTAGAACAAAGACAAACCACTTCTCTCCTTAATTCTGGAGAATCAAAACATGATGAGGACAAGCCAATCTGAATTTCCTTTTACCCATATATCATCCATCAAAGAATTTATTTAAATTTAATGTCTACAAAGAGTAATGATGAGGCTGAAAGAATAGTTTTCTAGATGCCAGTCTCTGAGGAAACAACGTATAACAAGGTAATGATTTCTATAATTGAGTCAACAGTTGGCTGGCAAAAATAAACATGCCAATAAATGCTTCTAAAAGCCACCTTTCACTTTAGAGTAATGAATAAAAATACTCACTTGACCTGATTTGGGCCGACATGTATTATTCTACCAGAAGCATCAGGATGAAAATAGATCCAGTCAGATTCTAGAGAACAACATTCCATTTCTTGGATCCCATTTTTTGCCTGAAGTTGTGTAAAAATATTGAAAATAGAGATTAGGGGAAAATAAGTTTTCAAATCTAACTTCACTCACAGATCAATAAATCAAAGGTACAGGGAAGAGGAAATATCAACAGTTGGACTGGGATATGTATGAGAATTGAATACAGACATTCTTACTTGAGAAATTCAGAACATTTACCCTGTACCATACAATCTGCCTCACAAATAATAACTTAACAGTAATCATATCTCAAGCATTTAATTTGCGTCAGGCACTGCTGTAAATGTTTTAGTCATCTCGTTTAATAACACTCAAAGCATATATTATTATCCCCACTTTAATGAGGAAACTGATATACAAAAAGAATGAATCATTTGCTCGATGTTTTACACGTGCTAAACAGCTGCTCTGATTCTGAGGTCCAAGGACTTGTTCCATGGTATAGCTCTGTACAAATACTGCACACATAGTTCCCTTTAACTTCCTCTCTTGCCTATCCCCAATAAACTGTCAAAAGGAGTGGTTAACACAAAGATAAACAGGCACTCCAACCCCAAATCTCAGAAACAGGTCATATAATCTCTTCGGACAAGTCAGATATAAACCTCTAATAATGGAGAAATGGTCTAATACTGCTCAGCCTTTTAGGCAAGTAGAGATTTATTTCATGGTAAGATATTTGGACATTAAAATAAAGAAAAAGATACCTCCAGGCTATATGATCACATATGTACATAAATGTTTTACCTTACACACAGGAGCACTGGGAACTAACACCAGCATGGATACATTGATTTCATTTAATTTCTTCAATGTAAAATGAAGTGACACCACCTTTCCTATTAGATACAAATTTTTCAAATATTAACTTATTAATTTCATTAGCACATACTGACAGGACATGTTTTAAGTATTGCAGTAGGTGTTTGTACCTCACATGAACTAAACATAACTCTTGCCTTCAAAAAGCTCATAATCAAGAAGGGAGGCAGAAACATAACAGAAATAAGACAATGTAAAAAACAAAAACAAAAACGAACAAACAAAAAGATGGTGTAGAAAACAAAGTAATCAAGCCATGCACAGGAAATATTTTCAAGCATCCCGCTCAGGTGAGCAGAATATCAGAAGAAAAAACAGAACTTAAACTAAGCCTTAAAGGATGAGTAGAAAATGGCTAAAAAGAAGAGATGCCAAAACACAAAACACAGAAATGTTAATCCATGTAACATGTGTATGTGTACAGATGAATAAAAATTTTAATTTTGGCTCCTACAAAAGAAATATGATTAGAGAAGTAGGTGAGGGCTATGTCACCTACTAAAGTGCTTTGTATGCCACGCGTTCTAAAAAAATGAATTTTAACACATTTTCTATATTAGTGAGTTTTAATTTTTCAGGAATTTTTATAAGTATTCTAATAATTTCTAATAGGAATGGTGGTAATTATTACATTGTACCATATAAGGAAATGAATTTAAACACCGTAGTTGAAACCACTGAAATTAATGTGTCCAAGATGGTATTAGCTCTGGATGCCCCTTTGTTTAAAATAAAACATGTACATACCATACGCATCTTTCCTTAGACAATTCCCTTTATTGTAATTATTATAACATGCAAAAGAAATACTGTCTCTTTTTGTGTTGAATATAAGGCAGCATTATTACCAGCCTGTGCTGGTAACTATTAAACCTCAGTTTAATAGAAAGCTATGAAACATTTTCTGAATTCTTCAGTTTGGCTGCATGTGTTTGTGGGTTACCTACTCTTTTGACTGACAGGTGGGGAAGTAATGGGCATACGCATTCTTAAGTTAATGTGACTACATCTAAGCTGTCTGGCAAAAGGACTGAAAACTTCCTCTGGATTCGGCAACTACTCATGAATATGTTGAAATATAGATATGACTAGATGTTATCAGTTATTACAGAAGGTGAGTACTTGACAGGCATGCTTGATATAAATCTTGGAGGCCATCTTACACACACACACACACACACACACACACACACACACATATGTATCATCAGTTCTATTATAAAAAGAATATGCACTAAATATCCAGAACATGAATTGTACAGGGTTTGACTGGATAGAAAAGTTAAGTGAAAGAGAGATGTGACAGGTCCTGGTGGCTGAAGAATGTTCCCTGGCTGAGAGGTGAACAATCAAATCACAGACTTGTCATGCCGGGAAACAGTCCCTAGAGAGGCCACTCTAAAAGAACATGTCACTGGGCTGGGGCAAACAGGAGCTGCTAGATGTGATGGGTAAATGAAAAAATGAAAGGGGACAATGTCCCCACAAAAGAAAACTATAAGACACTATACACAGTGTTCCCTGGTAGTGACATCAAAGGAAATAGGTAACTGGACCCAAGATTGTGTTGATCTTTGGTGTGGTGAAAGGTGGCCTGTGACTAAAAGCCACTGAGTCCAACAGTGACTGAGCGTGATCCTGGAAGTGATGGGTGTGGAATTAGCTGAACCTATATGTTTGATATTCCAGAAATAAATTACACTAACTCAGCAATACAAAGCAAAGGGGAACCCCTCCACCACTCCCAGAGCACTTGTTCTTTTGTGCTGCATCTTATTTAACTACATGTGTGTTTTCAAGAGCATAAGCAACTTGAGGGAAGGAATATGTACACAGCCATGCCTGGCACACATTAGGCCCTCAAAGAATTGAACTGAATTAAATTAAATTAAATTATAAATCATGTGTAAATCATTTTCAAAAAGAAAATTAATTCAAGGGGTAAAAATTTCTATTATCTTACCATGTACCATTTCTTCCTTTTCTGCCATAAGTAACTTAACAATCTTCATGAAAATTCAATGTTTCAATGCTTACATTGTGACCAACAGGGTTCTACCTGGATCTGCTCTGGGAAGCTAATAGTACCAAACGATGACAAAACAGAACCAAACACACATTGCACCAGCAATTTCAGAAGCAGCCTGAACATATTCCATCAATAATTTCCACTATGGAGCTTCAGAAATGTTTTGCAGAGATCCCATAAGAAATCTTTGGTTTCCAAAAATTTTCGAATCTCAATGCTTTTAAGTTCTTGATAGTACACACAAGTGTTTGTTATATTCTTTGTATCCTTCTGTATCTAACATTGTTTACCAATTATTAATACAAACAAAAACTAATTCTTAGGAATTCTTATTACAGAAGTAGAAAATAAAGAATTTCTGATACAAATTTACTACTAAAAAGTTTGACTACTTATGATTTACCAAGGAGTTGTCTTTCAGGGCACAAATATGGAAAACCCCTTTCTGTTTCTTCTTATTAGGTGTGATGATGTAGTGCCAAGGATGGCCTCCAATTTGAAAAGCATTCTCCAGGGAGGACACCTCAAAGAGCAGTGGTGGTGTGTCTGCAGAGATGGGCAAAAGAAATTTATTATTTTCTCCGCTCTGGTAGCCTTGGACTACCGTGACTACCTTGGACTATCATGAATTCAATTCAACCCTTCTTGGCATGTACCATCAGTGAATTTCTATTAATGAAAAACTACTATGTTCAGGAAATAAAATATAACCAGGAAAGAGGCTGATTGCTAAGAAAAGAGAAAGCTGGTAGGAAACAAATGTTGTTATGAGGTCAAAATCTAGACATCTGTTTTCAGAGTATGTGTGACCTGCAACTAAGTGGAGATAAAAAGTGGGCTGAAGGTGCCCATGATGGGAAAAAAATGGCAAAGTACACCTTATAAAAGGAGCTGCTATTTACTAGGCATGTATGTCTCAGACTCTGGGTTAGATACTATTTGCAACACTCATTATAATCCTAATAGGTAATTAAGTCTGATAATTCCCTCAGATGTGAGGAAGAGATCTTCCAGAATAGCAGGTTACACTTAGCAAACTTTATCAGAGAAGTCTTAAGATTTCCAGTGTAGAAGTGATATTAGTCATAATGAATGTAACCACTTAGGACAGGTCCCGTCATAGTGAAAGCTTTATTAAAAGGTAGCCACCAGTAGTAGTATAATCTTTAGACAAGTTAACTAGTTTAGATACATCTAGTCAGTTACTGTCATTTAAAGACTGACACCATAAAAGAGGTATCTGTTAGTGCTTCTTAGTCTTCTTGATGACAACTAAATTTAAGTAGAGCGAAACAGATGTACTCTTAGAGAAATGCAGAAGTTGAAGGTACTATGGCTTTAGAAGACCAGAATACCATTTGGGCAGTCCTTGGGAAACACCACAAAGCACACAGTCTTTCAGTAGGTGGTTAATCTAGGACTCTTTTTTTTATCCCTCTACCTTAAAAGTATACTCTTTAGTTATGAGGCCATCACTGTCAGTAAAGAGGCTTGCCATAGGAAGACCATTCACTCAAGAGTCACGTGTTACATACAGAAGCGTTGACTCTATTAGGCTTCTTCATAAGGACAATTTACTATTTGGTGCTATACATAGAAAAACAATGAAAAGTGAATTCACAAATGGACAATCCTGAGAAAGAGATAAGTATAAGCATATTAAGCATACTTAAAGTGCTTTTTTCTTTTTTTTTTTTTACTATTTTTAAAAATTTATTTGACAGAGATCCCAAGCAGGCAGAAAGGCAGGCAGAGAGAGAGGGGGAAGCAGGCTCCCCGCTGAGCAGACAGCCCGATGTAGGGCTCGATCCCAGGACCCTGGGACCATGACCTGAGCCGAAGGCAGAGGCTTTAACCCACTGAGCCACCTAGGTGCCCCTAAAGTGCTTTTATCTTAAAAACCTTTTTAGGAGAAAAGTAATATTCTTAATATATAAAGGAGTCTTTTTAATAAGAAAAATATGAACCCAACAGAAAACTGGGCAAAAAAAAATAATCAGTAAGTAAATTATGAAAGAAGTACAAATATCATATGTGATAATATAGTAGCTATCAAATGATGGTGAATGAGGAAAAAATATAAAAATAAAAAATATAATTAGAGTTTGAATTTGCAGTTAAAGTTTCAAGTAGGTATGTCATAGAGAATATAAAATAGGTATGAACAATAGGAAAAATAAGTCAATCCAAAAAGATGTATTTATAAAGAAAGGCTTTTCCAGCAGTTGCCAAAAATGGCCCCAAAGTAACAGCAGGACTCTGTTCATCACAATTCTAATGGGTCCCCACTAATCTCAAGAGCCCGAATTTTGATCTCTAATACTATTTTCAATTAAAGAGTTCTAGAAATTCTACACTTGATCTTAGCCAAAAGACCAAGGAGTGAAGAGAGGGTCCTAGAAATTCTGAGAGTAGCTGATTCCATGTTTTGTAGTGAGGAAATTTTAGGATAGGTCTGAACCATCCAGTATTGTTATAAAGGATATTTACAAGGATGTCAGTGTAGTGTTAAAAGAATCAGAGAACCAACAAAAGGGGCTCCTACTGGCTAGACTGTGGAAAGAGAGGCACTAAAAAGAAAATAATAATTATTATAATGCTCTGAGTTTGTGAAAGGTCAATCAATGACCTTTCTAATATAAATTGTGCAAAATGTATGGTTTATAAAAGAATGGCTATAATAGGATATGATTTTTCTACAATTTTAAAATATAGGGATATAACAGACAAATGCAAATTTAAACCACAGTGAGATATTGCCTCCGATCTGTTAGAATGTCTATTATCGAAAAGAAAAAGAATGACAACAGGATGTAGAGGAAAGGGAACCCTTAGGCACTGCAGTTAGGAATGCAAATTGGTGCAGGCACTATGGAAAACAGGATGGAAGTTTCTAAAAAAATTAAAAATAGGGGACCCCTGGGTGGCTCAGTTGGTTAAGCATCTGCCTTTGGCGCAGGTCATGATCCCAGGGTCCTGGGATCCAGCCCCACACCGGGCTCCTTGCTCAGCATGGAACCTGCATCTCCCTCTGCCTGCCACTCGCCTCACCTTGTGCTCTATCAAATAAATAAATGAAATCTTTCCCAAAAAATTAAAAATAGAACTATCATATGGTCTAGCAATTCCACTACTGGAATATTTGGGTATTTACCCAAAGAAAATGAAAACACTAATTTGGAAAGATAATATGCACCCCTATGTTCATTGCAGCATTATTTACAGGTGTTCATAGAGTCAGAGAACAGACTGATGGCTAGCAGAGGGGAAGGGGCTGAAGCGTGTGTGAAATGGACGAAGGGGGTCAACTGTATGGTGATAAACGGTAACTACATTTACTGTGGATTCATGCAGATTTATACCTCATATCACTTAGTAGTGTATACAAAAATAAATTTTTTTGTGGCGAAAGCAGAGTTTATTGAAGATATAGAGCGAGCAGATATAGACAGACACTCCATGGGACTTGGAAAGGAAAGGAGCATGAGTCTCATCTTTGTCTGGGGTCTGGGGTTTTTTACTGACGATGGTGGTCTGGCGTATGCGTCCTCTCTGGCATCCAGGAACCATCTAGAACAAAGAAGAGGGCTCAGGTGTTATTCCTTGGAGTTAGGGGGTCTTGGCATAGAGCTGTCTAGCTCCAGTGGCCTTGAATGCACATATGATAGCTTCATCCAGTCATTCTCACCTGGTCCTTCCTTAGATGTTTTTTATTCTAGAGAATCATTAACTCTTCGTCCCTTACAAGGAGGACATGTACTATTTGCATTATAAGGCATGTGTAAAGTGGGGTAGGGGTGCAGGGGGTGCAGGTCCTAGCATGAATAGAAACTGGAAAAGAAGCAAAGGAAAAAAGCAGTCTTTTCTCTTTGGGTCCCCTTCAGTTTCTCTCTCATTCCCTACTATAAGATTTTTATCCTCCTAATTCTTCAGGGGTTTTGAAGAGTGAAAGTCTCGTGTTCTGTAGCTTCTTCAGGCTGAAAAAGATTGTAGATCCTACCTACTAAGAGACATAAAAATCCTGAGCTATCTCATTAAATGAAGGGCCCTTAGTGGCAGATTGTTTGCATTGGAGGCAATCATGAGGTCTCATCATAAGAATAAGATGCTTCTTACAGTTTCCATTGAGATAATTTATCTGACATACTTATGCAGAGCATGTAATAACAATAGCTCCCTCAATAAAGAAAGAAACCTAGCATAATTATTATCATAGCTAGGAAAAGAAGTGTTTTCCACCAAGACTATCCATTTCTGCTAAACCAGAAAGGAATCCAATCACTGAGAGAATTAGAGGAGACAGATACTGCTTTAATTTGTGTGTGTGTATCTGCTAAAACTGTGGATATCTTAAAGTCATCAGGGATATGTACAAAATATTTAGTCTGAATATTAGTATAAGTTTTTTCTTGAGTTACAGTCAGGATGTCAAGGTCCACCTGGTTTTGGAGGGCCACCTTTCAAATTTGTGGGTGACTGCATGTTGGGTTTGGTTAAAGGTGGCCGTTGCATGCTTGGCTAAAGTCTCTATTTGTAATTTTACAGCTATAGAGGAAGTTTCTGGGACAAATATAGCTAAGGGATAAAGCCATCAAGAATCCCTCTTTGCCTGATGTCTAGCCTTAGTAATATCCTAATTACGAAGACTCCCTGGCAAGTGGGAGATGACTTGTCCTGGGAAAAACTGAATTATTATGCTGTACACTGGAAACTAATCAAATGATATATATACGTATCAATGTTATTTCAATAAGAAAAACAGGTAGTCAATCTTATATATTTCTTTTACTAAAAAAATGTTTAGGGGAACCTGGGTGGCTCAGTCATTAAGGATCTGCCTCCAGCTCAGGTCATGATCCCATAGTCCTGGGATTGAGCCCCGCATTGGGCTCCCTGCTCCCTTGCTTCTCCCTCTCCCACTCCCCCTACTTATGTTCTGTTTCTCGCTGTCTCTCTCTGTCAAATAAATAAAAATCTTAAAAAAAAAAAAAAGTTTAAAAAACTTAGATACACGTTAAGTGAAAATACAAGGTACATAACAGAGTATATGATATACTACATTTGGTATAAAAAAGAAGGTAACATTTAAAGAATGCATACACACATTTGCTTATTTTTATAAAACAAACAATAGAAGGATACCTTGAAACCAAAAATAATGATTACTTATAAGGGCAGGATGGGGTAGGGGGAGGGAAGTAAGAGAATAAAAGGACTATGTATGGAAGCAAAATTTCTCAGACAATATCTTTTTTTGACCTTTGAAATATACACATTTACAACTTTAAGAATAAAATCGAAAGGGAAAAACAAACCTAAAATTAAAAACAAACTAAAACAAATGAATCTATTTACATAAAACTGGTAATCTAATCATATAGAAAAATAATTTCAGGGGCTCCTGGGTGGCTCAGTGGGTTAAAGCCTCTGCCTTCGGCTCAGGTCATGATCCCAGAGTCCTGGGATCGAGCCCCACATCGGGCTCTCTGCTCAGCAGGGAGCCTGCTTCCTCCTCTCTCTCTCTGCCTGCCTCTCTGCCTACTTGTGATCTCTGTCTGTCAAATAAATAAATAAATAAATAATCTTAAAAAAAAAAAAGAAAGAAAAATAATTTCAAATAATCTTTGAACACATTACTCTGTAGTACACTTATTGGGCTGTACATGAAGGACAAAAGCAATGGTATAGAAATCTTAACCTTCACACTATAGTTTTTAGTAGTAGCGCTGATAAGGCAATTTTAAGATTATCACATACATACTAAAATAAAATTTTATTAGGAATCAAGAAGTTCAGTGGGAGCCAAAAGAAATACAAATATAAAATCAAGGAACAATTAAATTGGAAATATGAGAATGAACTAATGAATTTTTGTTTTACTATATTTCCCAGCTCTGTTCACCAAAAAATAAAGACAACCAATTGCATTGAGCACAATCAGATCTTGGTCTGTGTTGCGGGCTGAACTGTGTCCCTCAAAAAGATAAGTCAAAGTCCTAACCCCTAATAATCTGTGAAGGTGACCTTATTTGGAAACAGGGTCTTTGCACAAGTGATACTGGATAAGGGTGGGTCCTAAGCCCCAGAGTAAAGAAGGCCTCATAAGGACCAGCAGAAATGGGAGTTACACTGCCACAAACCAAGAAATGCCAACAAACTAGAAGCTAAAGAGGCAAAGAAGGATTCTTTTCTAGAGTATGGGAGGTTGTCTCTGCCAACAACTTATTTTCAGACTTCTAACCTCCAAAAGCATAAGAGATTAAATTTTAAAGCTATCAGTCTGTGGTGTTAATAGCAGCCCTAGGAAACTAATGCAGTCAATGATAATGTTCTCTACTAAAATGGCTTCTTGTCAGACTTAGGAAAGTAAAACATAAACCTGGGATATATTATTGTTCCAGAAAGCAGGGAAATTCTCAAAGACTATTGAGGTATGTCAACATGGAGTTCTCACTGGCCAAATTTGGGGCAATTTGAACATCATTAAGAATTTGACTATACGGGTGCCTGGGTGGCTCAGTGGGTTAAAGCCTCTGCCTTTGGCTTAAGTCATGATCTCAGGGTCCTGGGATCGAGCCCCACATCAGGCTCTCAGCTCAGCAGGGAACCTGCTTCCTTCTCTCTCTCTGCTTGCCTCTCTGCCTACTTGTGATCTCTCTCTCTCTGTCAAATAAATAAATAAAATCTTAAAAAAAAAAAAAAAAGCCTCTGCCTTCAGCTCAGGTCATGATTCCATAGTCCTGGAATCAAGCCCCGCATTGGGCTCTCTGCTCAGCAAGGAGCCTGCTTCCTCCTCTCTCTCTCTCTCTGCCTGCCTCTCTGCCTGCTTGTGATCTCTGTCTGTCAAATAAATAAAATCTTAAAAAAAAAAAAGAATAATGACTATAACTATATAATTTTGAATAAATAAAAATCCTTGAGTCTTTTTTGATTATGAATGTGTGCTGACCTCTAAAAAATTTTGCCACCATTGGAAGTAACTATAACACCAACTCCTTGTTCAAAAATTGATAATTAAAGAAAAGGAATAAGTATCTACTTTGACTTTTTAGGAGGAATTATAGTTTATCCCTAGGTGACAAATGAAAGTTTTTCTTTATAGAAAAATGTCAGTTATTAAAGGTGGAAGGAATGACGGAATTCTTCAAATGGCTATTCTGCCACCCCAAATGACATAACTGGTTCAGGCAAGAACCAGTAATAATTACAGAAATATTCTCATATTATCTGTAATCACAGAAAATTAAAAACAGCCTACATGTCCAAAGCAGTGAATTGGCTCAACAAATTTAGAGTTCATCAATAAAATAGTATATGTCAAGTACTTAAAATTTCAAGAAGCTATGTGTGTACATGCATACACAAGGAATCACAACATAAGCACCACATTCAAAAAGTATCGCAAGATATATAATGAAAACTAAGTCTTCCTTTCATTTGTATCCCTCAGAGGTAACTAATGTTTATCAAGTTTTTGGGTGCCCTTTCATATATTTCAAGCAAATCTAAATGCATATGCTTGTATGTACACTTTTAATGTGTAAATATGAATTCTTTATACAAATGAAGCTTTTTATATACAATTTTATACTCCTTTTTTCACTTAGTAGTATATATTAGGAACTGCTCTATACCAATGCAAAAAAATATTTCTTTTTAACAATGAGATTTATGAAAAAAATGAATATAAAAAAACAATTAAATTTATGATACAGCGAAACAATCAGATAATATTAGTGTCACCTATCAATGTACACGTTATTTCCAATCATTTGCTATTAGAAAGAATGTTGTACTTGTACATCTGTCATTTTGTACACATGTGAATATATCTGGTATAAATTCCTAGGCACGTAATTGTTCAAGGAGTATATACATTTAAAGCTTTGGTACACAATGACAAACTGTCCTCCACAAAGGACCCCAACAATAAATGAATATGCTGTTAAATTCTTATATACTTCTATACTTTTAACAACCCTGTTATATAACTTTTTGATATTTGAGAATCTGAAAAGATCTATCCTATGATAATTTTAATCTGCATTTATCTTATCAGTGATATTGGGTTTCACCTTCCCCTAATTAAAAGCCAAATGAGATTCAGTATCCCCAGGCCTTCAGTTTAATGAATAACTGATAGATTTTGATAATACCTATTCAAAAGCAAGGAATATGCTGTAGAGAAGTAAAATGAATTGAGTTTATAATTGAATTATGAGAAAACATCTGGATGATTACAATAAATACTTATATGACCACTTATTTTTTAAGGTGAAAAAAATGCTACATAGTAGCCATACCTGTGATTTTAATATTACAAGGAATGCCAAAAGGAGCCTCTCCTACAGTTCCAGCAGTCCCACCCCATCTGCATGCACACCCTAAGTCAAGTTTCTGTTGCATGAACTAAAAACAAAACAAAACAAAAACGGTGGCTTTAGCACCTACTTATTTGCTGTCTGAAGAGAGAAAAAGTCAAATTCACACGTATATGACAGAGAAAATATCTTCACTGACTTGAGGGCCTCTCTGTTTATCTCCCCTCCCCTCTTTTAAAGGTTACTCTGTCTTTCTGCATTTGTATAGTTTTGTAGAGTTAAAATCTATACAACTGTCTTACTCTAAAAGCATTTCATTTTAAAAAAAAAAAACATACCTCAGTCCAAACCTCGAGATATTATAATATGGCAAATTTCAGTCTTCTCTACCTGTTCAGTGATGGCCTGGAAGCTATAGAGTCTGACCAGTCCTGAGCTGTACATCACAATCAGTATTCCATGAGACAAGGTAGCATCTGTAACGTTCCCGAAAATCTGAGGGGAAAGGTAGATATCACCTGAGAAAAGACCAGAAGGCCAATCCTCTGAGTGTTCACAGTGGTTTGGGCAGTTGCTTAATATTCGGGTCACCACCACAACACTGCTCTTATCATTGACTTAATTACAGTTTAGAGACTTGAAGTTAAGACGTCATTAGGGTAGTAGGCCACTAGAGTCTTGAACAGAAGCACTAATGGGGGTGCAGCACTTAACCCTCAAAATGATTCAGCAGCATTCACTTGCTTCATCCATTCGCTATACAGTTTTGTCAATATCTTTTAATAACATAGTCTATTCCTCGTGGACATCGGCATACAGTGAGATCATCTAATTCTACCCTGCAGGATATAAGCGGTAGAGTAAATATAGGGACCCATTCTTCATGCTAAAATGTTATTCATAAAGAGACTTATTTTTTACCTAAAAGTGAAAAGATTGGATCTAAGAAAGTACTTATAACGAAAAACATCTAACTCCAGATTTTTATCACTACTTTGTCCTTTAAATATCTAATACTGCTTAATTTTTTGGTCATATAAAAACCAAACGTGTTAAAGCCCAAGGAAGCACCTATAGAGACATTTAGTCTGGCTAACCTTGAGTAAGGCTTTGGCTCTTTGCTTTCTTTCTGTTTTTGTTCTATGCACTGGATCCTGCCATAGTCCTCCACAGAGCTCTGATAAAATAACTTGATTCTGTGCCTATTTTAATATTTAACAAAACCCAACATAGACAAATATTCATAGCAATGAAAGGACAAGAGGAAATTAAGTGGAAATCTGTTTCTGTTTCTACTCAACACACATTATTTAGTGAAGATTTACTACCCCAATAACTAGCTTAAAGTATATATTGGGCTTGGCCCCTGGGTAGTCTTCTATACATGGGAAGTGGAAGATACACTTCAATTCCAACTAACCCTAATCAAAACCAAATCCCTCCAGTGATTATCATAGGCATCTAGGAATAAATAAAAACAATTTATGATTTAGTTAAGTGTTCATTCCTGTTACAGACTATAATAAGCACACATAACTACTCAATCCACAAGCAAAAAGAAAATAGTTAAATTCATAAGTTGTGTTTCTTGTCATCTCTTAGATAATTATGCTTTGCTTCAATCTTGACTAATTCATGATTTTTTTATTTGCTGATCTTTGTTTCCCACTTTGAAAAGGAGGACTTGTGTAATTCAAGCACGTTTTCAAATAATGAGTGCTCTAATAAAGTAGCCACTCTATTTTAAAATTTGGTTCATACTTTGGAGTCAAATCTAGGTTCTAATTCCAGTTTCTCTATTTACTTAGGATTTGGGAAGCTGCTTACCTTCCTAGTTGAACCCACTATATGTTACAAAGTTATAAACTACTCAAAGAGCCTGGCACAATACAATGAATAAGCAACTGACACTACTCATTCACCTTCCTGTAGCTTAGTATATTATGCTTATACAAATTTCTTTTTAATATGTTCATCTTATTTGCTAATGACTCTTAGTTGACCATGAAGATCTGACCTCAGTAATACTTGAGGTGCTTAATTAAAGACTAGTAGAATAGACCAATAAATAACTCTCTGCCTAGACTAAGTAACAATTTTTTAATGGAAAGTAGGAGGCTATTGATTCTTTTACTCGAAGGAACTACGTCCTTTCTTTCTTCCCATATAACATACCATAAATCAAGAGATATGTCAAGAATAAAACCTATAACTGAACAAGTTGGAAAACTCACGTATTTAATTACAGGTCTTGTTTATGTAACATAAAACAAATTTTAGATCTATATTTTGCAATTAAAATGATTCATTTTGTTCAAGCTTTTCATCTTCCTAATGGTCATTTTAACAAGCTTTGGAATATCCCTCTAAAAAAAAAACACCTTACTCATTTCATAATTTTATAAAGTAGTGGTTTGTTAATGACACCAAAGGTATTCAATACTATCCATTTGAATAGCATAAGAACATGCAGAAAGATGAAAGGATGATTAGGCTTTCTTCCTAAATGAAACATTCTCATGAATTTTGCTATGAAACAAACTAGCTCAGAATGCTTTTTACAGTCAGGGGAATATTTGCAATCAAAACATCTAATAAACAAACATATATTGACATCCCATCTTTTATCAAAAAATTAATACTGCAGTCAAATAAGAAGTAAGTTGTTACCTTCTTGTTGATCTCCAGAATCCCTATGAGTGAAAAAGGTAAAACATGGAACACTGCAAGGTACAGCAAAACAGGCTGTTGAATGCCCGCCTAAAAGGAAAGATTAAATTACAGGCAGCTCTCAAAAGAATTTTAGAAACACTCTTTTCATGAGCTGAAAGCATCCATCTGTCCTAGCATACAGTTATGTAGATGTTTGCACGAATTGAAAACATTTATCTACATTGCAAATTTACTTAAACAGGAAAGCATACATGTTCAAAATATGTCCATTAAACCTTCAGCCCTTTGATGCACATGCACATACACATAAAAATCCATAAAAGTAAACATAGGGGCATCTGGGTGGCTCGAAGTGTCTGACTCCTGATTTCAGCTCAGGTCTGGAATTCAGGGTCATGAGTTTAAGGCTCGCATTAGGCTCCACACTCTGTGGAGCCTACTTAAAAAAGAAAAAAAATAAAAATAAATAAACATTAACAGTAAACATTTCTTAGCATCGAAACATATATACTATACAACAAAAACTCTTAAATGCATAATAAAACATTTCTTTTTCTTTCTTTTTTTTTTTTTTTAAAGATTATTTATTTACTTATTTGACAGAGAGAGAAAGAGAGAGATCACAAGTAGGCACAGAGGCAGGCAGAGAGGGGGAAGCAGGCTCCCTGCTGAGCAGAGAGCTCGATCCAAGGATCCTGGAATCCTGACCTGAGCCAAAGGCAGAGGCTTTAACCCACTGAGGCACCCAGGCCTAAACATTTCTATATTATAAATAAATATATACTTCTGATATATATCACATATTGTTTTATTATACATTGTTATATTAACATAATATAAATTATATTATAAATTGGAATTCTAATAATAAAGAGCCTAATCAAAAGACATAGTTATCATAGTCACATCATCTGAAAGTACAATTACATTGACATGTCTATATGAAATGAGAAAAAATTATCAATAGTTAAACGCTTGAGTGATTTCTCTGCTTGAAAAAGCTCCCTTACTTTAAAGAGCAGGTTCTGTCGATTTCTTTCCACTATGGAATGTAAAATAATCTGTTATACTTCCCCAAAGTGGCTTAAAGGTATTTCTTAAGTTTATACCATTTCTTAACTTTTATACCATTCTTTAAGAATCTAAGATGATTAGTTCTTTCCTAACAAATTTGCAGCCAATTTCCTCTGGAAACAAATTCCTCATCTTATTGATGTTTAAATATTTATTTATTGATATTTAAATATGTCTTACCTGCCGGGCCAATACTGAGCCCTTGTTTTGAGCTGACTTGACTGCAATGACTTCTTGAGGAGTGTCCCAGCTCAGGTATCTTGTAAAATAATGAAGAGAAGGTTATTCATTTGGTTAAGTTTCCTTATAGCCAAAATAAAATAGGTATTTCATGAATAAACAGTTCTTTATTTAAATTATAAAAGCAAAGTCATTTATTTTAAAAAACAAGTAACTTAAAAATTCCCTCTACATGCTTATATGGATATAATCCTATTAAAAATACATATATATTTAATTTTAATCCTTCTAGAGTGTTAGTAAATAAAAATTGTGTTTGATGAAACAGTATTCAAAACTTAGAAAACAAAAGATCATTCCTACTTTAAAAAGGACAGTAATATTACAAAAAGCATTAAAAATGTTATTTTTCATAGTCTACATACATATATTCCCTCCCAATATGTCTATAAATAATATATAAAACTACTAAATTAAAATAAGAGGTTTTAGGGATACCCAGCTGGCCCAGTCAGAATAAAATTCTTGATCTTGGGGTCATGAGTTTGAACCCCACATCAGGTATAGAGATCACTTAAAAACAACAACTGTTCTTAGACGATACTAGGCAGATGATTTAACTGAAACAGACTAGGCTTCAGGAAAACCTATTGTGAAATGTAACCTACATATAAAATACTATTTGCAGAACATATAAAATACTATATGTAGAAGAGAAATTTGAAAAGGGGGTGGTGAGAGATATCTGCCAAGGTTAGTTACTTATGAGTGATACAAAAATAAATGATAAAGGGTCTATATCCTCAGATCTTCAAATGTATATAATAAGAAGAGAAAAAGAGGAAAGGTTTATGAATTGAGATTCAGATATACAAACTTAAAGACAAACAAACAAAAAAAACCTTGAAATTTCCTGGGCCACAAGTCTCAAATTTGTATATATATTTATATTTTATATATTTTAATAAAATTTGAGTATCAAAATCACAGTTAATACCTGAATTTGCAATATGAAGCAAGATATATTTTCTCAAGTACTTTCCCAGTAGTTGCTGATATGCGAAATAGCCAATTATGAGCAGTCAGTGCTATGAGTGAAGATTTATAATCTGATGAATTGGGAAGTATTTCCCCCTAAAAAATACAAGGTGTAAAAATGAAATTGGTTCATCATAAACAAATCTGCAGAAATCTATATCCAAAGAAAACAGCTTTTTTTTTTTCCAAAGAAAACAGCTTTTTAGCTACTTTTTAGCTACTCAAGATTCTCCCTTTCCTTCTGCCTACCCCCTCAATGAATATTTATTCCAATATTATTCCAAGACTTGTTTTCCTTTTGATAGATGTCAAATGGTAAAGGACAAATTGTTCCATGATTCACTGAGGCTCTACTGTAACTCCAAATGCAAAGCTAGAATGCAGATTCAAGGCAGCCAAAGAAAAACAGAAGATGGCCATGTTTTAAAGATATTCTCTGTCACCAATGAATTACCCCCCAAAAACAGAGAGAATAGCTACTTGGGCATACCTGCAACTGAGCAGCTGCCACAAGGTGGAAATCTAACGCAGGAAAACAAAGAGAAGCAAGGAGTTCTCCTTTGATTTGTAAAATAAAAAGGAAGTTCTCTCCCCTTAAAAAAAAATTATTTGAGGGCGCCTGGGTGGCTCAGTGGGTTAAGCCGCTGCCTTCGGCTCGGGTCATGATCTCAGGGTCCTGGGATTGAGTCCCGCATCGGGCTCTCTGCTCAGCAGGGAGCCTGCTTCCCTTCCTTTCTCTCTGCCTGCTTCTCTGCCTGCTTGTGATCTCTCTCTGTCAAATAAATAAATAAAATCTTAAAAAAAAAATTATTTGAGAGAGAGAGAGTGTAGTGCAGGGAGGGCTATAGGGAGAATCCCAAGCAGACCCCTCATTGGGTGCAGAGCCCCACTCGGGACTTGATCTCACCACCCTGAAATCATGACCTGAGCTGAAACCAAAAGTCAGATGCTTAACCGACTGAGCCACCCTGGCACCCCTAAAAAAGTTGTAGAGAAACGTTAAAAATAGAAAAGTTGGAATTAATCTAGTATTCACTCAGGCTAAAAAGTGAATAGAAAAGAATGAAGGCACAGTTATTTTATATATATATATATTTTTTAAGATTTTATTTATTTATTTGACAGACAGAAATCACAAGTAGGCAGAGAAGCAGGCAGAGAGAGAGGGGGAAGCATACTCCCTGCTGAGCAGAGAGCCCAATGCGGGGCTCGATCCCAGGACCCTGGGATCATGACCTGAGCTGAAGGCAGAGGCTTTAACCCACTGAGCCACCCAGGCGCCCCTTATATATGCTTTTAAAGATTTGTCTTGTGTTTATTTTTTGGTTGTGTGTGTAGGGGGAGGGAAGCTTATTAACTACTAGAGGTCTTACATTAAAATTACATGCAATGATGCAAATATTTTTATTCTATGGCGTCTTATATATATATCATCTCCTGGAGATTTTTAATTTTAAAAAATACACTACTTATACCTTGCTTATTAAAGAAGAATTTGAAATAGCGTATGTAAAAAAAAAAAGAAACAAAGAAAAAAATAGCATATGTAATAGGTTTGAGCTATTTTCTTAAACCAAAAGTTGTATTTCATACATTGTCTCAGAAAAACAAGGTGCTGATTTAAATGTGGTTTCACATCGGAATGTTAACAATACGATATGCTTCTTAGTTTTTCTTAATAGAAAATCTTGCTTAGCTTCAAATGAAAAGAAAATGGTAAAAGATAAGTGAGAACAGGAATTAGGTTACTAGAGGGCACCTGGGTGGCTCAGTCTGTTAAGCATCTGCCTTTGGCTCAGATCATGATCTCAGGGTCCTGGGATCAAGTCCCATGCCCTACTCCTCTGCTCTGAGGGAGCCTGCTTCTCTGACCCTCCCCTGGCTCATGCTCTCTCTCTCCCAAATAAATAAACAAATACTTTTAAAAATAATTTAAAAAAAAAAAGGCTTTAGATGTTGGAGGCACAACCGTTATTTTCAGCTTTCAATAAGAAATTAAGGGAGAGGTGTGCCTGCTGGCTCAGTGGGTTAAAGCCTCTGTCTTCAGCTCAGGTCATGATCTCAGGGTCCTGGGATTGAGCCCTGCGTCGGGCTCTCTGCTCAGCGGGGAGCCTGCTTCCCCCTCTCTCTCTGCCTGCTTGTGATCTCTCTCTGTCAAATAAATAAATAATAAAAATCTTAAAAAAAAAAAAAAAGTAAGGGAGAAAACATAGGTTTAAAGCTTTCTGATTTTTAAATAGGTGTCTTTTTAAAAAGAGTAAGTGTCTAGAGAAAAAGCAGCAGCTCTGAAAAACTAGTTTTATGTAAAAACAACAGTATTTAAAAAAGAGAGACCCAGGACCCAGGGATCATGACCCGAGCTGAAGGCAAACGCTCAACCAACTGAGCCACCCAGGCAGCCCGCTGCAGCATTTCTTAAGTGCTGTTTTTAAAACACTGATCCTATGGAAAACCAATATGTAGAAATATACCTCAAAAAAGGAAGTACTATGATCAAGAGAGTTTCAAAATGGTTGTCAAAATCACCAAGAACATTATTACTATTGTATAGTATTATTAAAAGCTTTAAGAAATAATTATATAAAATTTGTTATACGTTTTAAGCTCAGAAAATCCCACTTACTTTGTCTACAACTCAATTCTCTCAACTCCTCTAGCAAATATAAGGTGCTATCATTTTATTAAAACAGTCTTCTGAAAAATACACATCAGGACAATGTTGGTCTGTCTCATAAAATAAGTTAGCTTATTATTTTATTTTTTTAAATTATTTTTTATTTTTGACTTGTTATTTTTCTAACAAGATTCATGGAGTAAACTCATAAAAATCTACTTTTAGAAAGAAAGAAAGAAAGAAAGAAAGAAAGAAAGAAAGAAAAGAAAAGAAAAGGAAAGGGAAGGGAAGGGAAGGGAGAAGGAAATGGGGGTGCCTGGGTGGCTCAGTGGGTTAAGACTCTGCCTTCGGCTTGGGTAGTGATCTCAGGGTCCTGGGATCAAGTCTGGAGTCACGCTTTCTGCTCAGTGGAAAGCCTGCTTCCCCTTCTCTCTGCCTGCCTCTCTGCCTACTCTCTCTGCCTTTCTCTCTGTGTCAAATAAATAAAATCTTAAAAAAAAAAAAAGAAAGAAAGAAAGAAGGAAATGAAGGAAGGAAGGAAGGGAGGGAGGGAGGAAGGGAAGGAAGGAAGGAAGAAAGAAGAATCCTTGTCAATTTCCTGTGACTCTCAAGGTCAAAAATCTGTGTATAACTTTTAACTCTCCCAAAACAGAACTACCAATAGTCACCTGTTGACTGGAAGCCTTACTGATAACATAAAGAGTTGATTAACCCCTTTAAAAAAAAAATCTACTTTCAAAGACCCATGTAATATAACTGTAGCCTAAATTAATATTTTATTTTGACAGAATGATCTCTTAAATCGGTAGAAAAATCTCTTAAACACTGAGAATAACTTCCTTACATTGCTTATAAAACTTTTAACCAGTTCATAACATTTTCCAGTTTTGAAGATTTACAAATGATATCAAGTTTTTTAAATGCCTTCATAATATTAATGTATATTTTTTAAAAATAAAAGTTATTTCATGAGAAAAAGTAAGCAAAGGATATACTCTCTTCTTGACTCCTTTCAAGAGTCAGAAATAACTATGATATTTAAGCTTTTTTTTTTAACATATATTAACAATAATCAATTATTTTAGGCTAAAAATGTGTCAGAAACAAATATTCTAAAAGCAAATCTTACCACCGGGCATTCCCATAATAATGCATCCTCTATTTTTTCTGATTTGGAACATTTTGGCATTTCATAAAGTTTTCTTGGCTCTGAGGCAACACTGGGGGGAAAAAAAAAAACCAATTATTCTTCTTGATAACTCAGATAGTGTTTGCCCAGCTCTGAGTGACTTTTTTCCAGAGATTTGGAATACCAAGATATAACTTGCTATTTTGCTTTCCTTTTCCTAACTAAATGTTAACATTTTTTTTCTGATCACAAAATTAACAATAAAATTAAAAAATAAAAATTAAAAAATTTTAAAAAAAGAAAATCTGAAAAATAAAATAGATCATAATACTATATAATTACAAAAATAACTATTATTAACATTTTGGTTCATTTCTTTCTGGGTTTTCTGTACATATACTTACCTGCAGATTATTTTCCAAAATTGGATCATATTAAATTCTTTCTTTACCCTTGGACCTTAACTGTGAATATGTCTGCTGAGTTCCATGGGGTTCATAAACTGTTATTCTAATATTATAAAATGAAAATTAGATAAGAAGTCCCTTTATTTTAGAATGAAAATTAGTAGGTAAAAAAGGAAACGCCTTTAGGGGTTTTTCTACTCCCAAATTCCCGTTCAGAAAGGTTAAACAAGTTTGTACCTCTACCAGTAGTTAACACTACATTTTTTATATGAAAAATAGTCCCTTACCTTTAGTTTATACTTACCTGATTACTATCAATATATGATCATAGATGTTTTCCCCCTTTTTAACTGATTAACATTAAAATTAAACTATAGTTTAGAAACAATTTTCAGAGGCTCCCGGGTGACTCCGTTAGCTAAGTGTCGGCTTTCGGCTCAGGTCATGGTACCAGGGTTCTGGGATCAAGCCCCCTGTCAGGCTCCCTGCTCAGTGGGGAGCCTGTTTCTCTCTCTCCCTCTGCCACCACTCCCTGTTTGTGCTTTCTCTCTCTCAAATAAACAAAAATCTTAATTTTTTTTTTCAGAGTGACAATTTTATTTACCTTTGATGTTCTCTGATTCAAAGTTTTTTTTTTAAAGTGAAGAATCGACTGATTCTTTTTTTTTTTCTTTTAGATTTTATTTATTTATTTGACAGACAGAGATCACAAGTAGGCAGAAAGGCAGGCAGAGAGAGAGGAGGAAGCAGGCTCCCTGCGGAGCAGAGAGCCAGATGTGGGGCTCCATCCCAGGACCCTGGGATCATGACCTGAGCCAAAAGCAGAGGCTTTAACCCACTGAGCCACCCAGGCGCCCCTCTCTGATTCAAAGTTTTAAACCAAACAGAATTTCACAGGATTGAAAGCAAGCCTTAACTTTTAAATTACGGGTGATTCTAAACTATGGGTAAAACACCCATGAATGCCATAGTAAAGAAGTCCAACTATTTTATTATTAGATCACCAACCAATGCCACCCTCTCAGATTTAAGGTATTTTTTTTTTAAGTAAAGCAGATACTTCTCAATTGGGTAAGTTATGAAATAGGCATTAAATGTTACCAAAGAATTATTACTAATTTTGTTAGATGTGGTAATGACATTATGATCAGATAAAGAAATGTCCAGATATCCACTTCCAATGTGATAGCATGACAAGCTCTATAGGCATGCTCTCCAGGAAAACTGGTGAAAACTATAAAAGGGCAACTATTTAACGTCTCTGGAAATGGTCCTAGGAGCATATAGCAAACAAACATTTATTCAAAAAAATCTGCTAGAGTTCACTAAGAACAGTGAGTCAATGATGTTTGAACTAGGATGTGCTCTCTCCATACTGTTCTTAGCTCAGCAAGATGAAAACTACTCCAGACTGGTATAGCCAAGAGCGCAGGACTCCCTCTACCTCCAGCTCCCAGAGGGCCACCTTCTTCGGGGACCAGGATGACAGCATTTCTCATGTAGCTCCCAGCTGCTTGTTGCTGGGGCTGAGTCATGGGTGAGTGCAGTCAAAAAGCAGGGCTCCCTTCTTCCACCTAGCCCTAACACTACCTTGGCCGTGGCATGCCTAAGAATAGAGAGGCTCTGGTTACCCTTAGCCCACCTCATAAAGTAGTGGTTCCACGTTAAGAAAGGCAAGAAAAGCTGAGGCTAATGTTGCCTCAATTCCAGATGCTCAGCTTTTAGAGCATGAGCGTCACTCAAAGAGAAGAATGCGATTGATTCAACCTGCCTCCTACTACCAACTCTAAAGACTTGGGTTGAAGATTTTGCCTGGGCGGAAGAAGCAGGCCTTAAAGCATATAGCCCTATTCTCTTCCCAGAGGAACTGACTTCATTTCACAGAGTATGGAGAAGTTCTAGCCTAAAAACACTCTTAAAACCAGTGGAGTTTGTGGTGAAAGGCAAATGGGAAGAAATTTGTAGATTCACTGGTCATACAGGCTAAATTGTTGGCTGGCTAATTTGTTAGAGAAAATCAGAAAAAGATTGTTGGCAGGATCCCTCCTCGGATCAGCACAAATATCAAACTATCTTCTCTAACTTCTGGTTTCTGATCCTGTAAAGCGCTTAAGAGTCATTACTCCTGTCCTTACCGGAAAAAAAGCTGAATAAACAAAATCAACAACTGTTCCTAGTTACATCAGAGAATTAAGATCACAGAGAAAACTGCTGCACCCAAAACTAGAAAGAGAGGTGAATACCAAGAATCACAGCTTAGCAGGAGTAAGCCAATGGAATCAGTACCAGTTAAACAAAAACAAGGACACTAGAGGAAATTTTAGCCTCTGACACCTACTGCTTCAGCAAACAACAAACACAACATAAAAACTCACTCTAAAGACCCTTTTACCACAATCACTTTTACATCACATACAACTTACAACAAAAAAATACAAAGCAAACTGCAATTTGCAAAATGCAGAATGCAAAGATTGAAGAGACAAAGCAAACATCAGAACCTCCTTGCTGAGGGAGGTGGATGGGGGGGGCTACTGGGAGCCTGCTTTTCCCTCTCCCTCTGCCTGGCACTCCCCTGCTTGTGTTCTCTCTCTCTCTCTGTGTCAAATAAATAAATAAATCTTAAGAAAAAAAAAAAACCCAAAACCGAAAAAAAAAAAAAAACCCTAAAAACAAAATCAAAAGGAAATGCTAAAAATAAAAAAATCCATACAAATGAAGAATGTCTTTGACAGGCTCATCAACTAGACTGGACACAGCCAAGGAAAGACTGGTAAACCTGAAGATACGTCAACAGAAACTTAACTAAAACAATGAAAAAAAAAATGATAAAAGCAGAACACAACATCCTGACAGAGAATTAGAAAAGACGAACATACACATAATGGGAATACTAAAAGGATAAGAAAAGGAGAACAGAAGAAATACTGGAAATCAATAATGGCTGAGAATTTTCCAAAATTAATCACAGGCACCAAATCACAAATCCAAAAGCTTACAGAACACCAAAGAGGAAAAATATTAAAAATCCTATACTTAGATATGTATTATTCCAACTATAGAAAATAAAAAATATGGGGCGCCTGGGTGGCTCAGTGGGTTAAAGCCTCTGCCTTCCACTCAGGTCGTAATCCCAGGGTCGGGATGCGGCTCTCTGCTCAGCGGGGAGCCTGCTTCCTCCTTTCATTCTCTCTGCCTACTTGTGATCTCTGTCTGTCAAATAAATAAATAAAATCTTTAAAGAAAGAAAGAAAATATCTTGAAAGAAGCCAAAGGAAAAAAGTACCTTCTCTAAAAAAAAAAACAGGATAAGAATTACATTGGATTTCTCTCTCTTTTTAAAAAATATATTATTTATTTATTTGCCAGAGAGAGAGAGAGCGCGAGCACACAAGCAGGGAGGAGGGGCAGAGGCAGAGGGAGAAGCAGACTCCCCACTGCACAGAGAGCCCCACGTTGGACTCGATTCCAGGACCCCAGGACCACGACCTGGGCCAAAGACAGTTACCCAACCAACTGAGCCACCCAGGTGCCCTAGATTGGACTTCTTTAGAAAACATGCAAGCCAAGTAGGGAGTGACATAAAATATTTAAAGTGAAACAACCCCCAACCGCAGTCCTTTAAGACTCCTGCACCCAATTCTAATATGAGGGGAGTGGAATTCTCCCACACACAACACCCAGATACCAGTAGAGTATCCAAGAATTCAACTTAATTCTTACACTGTCTACTAGGAGATAGCATCAGATTCCACAGGTTAAGGATTCAATCCAGTAAGACTGCCCTCCACAATCACCCCACCTTCAGATGCCAGTTACAAAGCCCCTAGGCTGTTACCTGTGTTTCTGACCCATGGGCTACAGATTGGGCTTCCAATGACCTTCTCTTTAGTTTCTTTGATAGTGGCTCATAGAACTCAGGGAAGCATTTACTTATGTTTACCAGTTTATTAAAGGATATGATAAAGAATACAATCAACACCTAGATGAAGAGATACATAGGAAAAGGTATGGGAAAGAGGGCATGGAATTTCCATGCTCTCTCCAGGAAAGCCACTCTCCCTGCATCTCCAAGTGTTCACCAACCCAGAGCTCTTCAAACCCAGTCCTCTTGAAGTTTTATGGAGGCTTCATTGTATAGTTGTGATTGACTAAGTCATTGGCCTCTAGCTGATTCAATCTCCAGCTCCCCTCTGTTGCCTGGAGGTCAGGGGTCAGTGCCAACCCCCTAATCACATAGTTGATCCTCCAGGCAATAAGCCATTACACTTGGATGGGGTCTGAAAGTTACCTTCATTAATAACAAGATACCTACCTTCACCTTTACAAGTCTGATGTATTTTCAGTAACTACAGATAAAAAGCAAATATATCTGAGAAAAATATTTTGGTCATCTGAATGACCAAATATAGATTTTTGTTTTTTAATTTAAATTCAATTAGCCAATATATAGCACATCATTAGTTTTTGATATAATGTTCAGTGATTCATTACATATAACACCTAGTGTTCATCACATCACGTCCAAATATATATTTCTTATAAATACTTATAATACACTCAATCAATCCAGAATTTTGTATTCTGAGAAGTCATCCTTCAAAAGTCAAAAAGAAATCAGGTTTTCTCAGATGAACAAAAATGGAGGGAATGTGTTGCTGGCAGATCTGCTTTATAAGAAATGTTCAAAAAAGTCCTTCAAAGAGAAAAAAAATTATATAGGTCAGAAACTCAGATTCACCTTAAAAAAGGAAGAATGTTAGAAAAGGAATAAATACAGGCACCTGGGTGGCTCAGTCAGTTAAATGGCTCAGGTCACGATCTCAGGATTGTGCCCCAAATCCAGCTCCACACTCAGCAGGGTGTCTGCTTGAGATTCTCTCTCTCCCTCTGCCCTTCCTCCTGCTCATGTGCATGTATGTGCATGATGCTCTCTTTCTCTCTCTCAAATAAAATAAATAAATAAAAGGAATAAAGGTAAAATAAAATCCTTTATTTTTCTTATTCTTAACTGATTTAACAGAGAAAAATTTATCTGTCATAATAATAGCATAGTAACATAATAATATTATTGTCATAATAATACCAGCAATAAGGTATTCAGGGAATATAGCTCATGGGTAAAGAGAATGGCAGCAATGTTATAAAAGGCAGGAGGGAGCAATTAGAAATACTCTAATATAAAGTAACTATGCTACACATGTAGAGCTATAGCGCTACTTGAAAGTGATTTAAATTAGTTGTAAATATGCATTGCAAGTTCTAAGGCAACCATTAAAAAAATTTTTTAAAAGAAGTATAATGGATATGCTAAAGTAGACAGAAAATGGAATCATATAAAATGCTCAATTAAAAGCAGAGAAGACAAAAAAGAATGAAAGACAAGAAAAAAAAACAAAAAGCAATGAATAGAAAATAGTTACATGGGAGTATATTAAACCAACAGTATTAATCACTCTAAATGTGAATGGTCTATACCTATTAAAAGGCAGAGACTGTTAGAGTGGATCAAAAAACAGGACTCGAATACATGTTGTCTACAAGAAACCCATTTCAAATATAAAGAAACAGATTATAGTAAAGGAATGGATAAAGATATACCATGCGGATACTAATCAGAGTCCAGAGTGCTAACCATTACACTATGGAACCCATGCGGATACTAATCAAAAGAAAGCTGGAGTAGCTATATTAATTTTAGACAAAGTTGACTTCCACAAAAAAATTATGAGGGATAAACGGTGGCATTACATAATGATAAAGGGGGTCACTTCTTCAAGAAGGCATAAAAATCCTTAATGTGTATACCATCTAACAACACAATGTCAAAACATGTGAGACAAAAACTGACAGGACACAAGTAGAAACAAATCTACTATTATAGTTGGGAGACTTCAACATGTCTGTCAGTAACTGGTGGGTCCAGCAAACAGGAAGTCTATAAGGATATAGTTGAAATGAACAGTACTATCAGTCAATGGGATCCGACTGACTTCCAAAAAATATTTCATCCAATAACTGCAGAATACACATTGTTCTCAAGCTCAGATGAAATTCACCAACAGACCACAATCTGGGCCACAAAACACACCTTTACAAATTTAAAAGAGCGGAAGTAATACGAAGTATTACTTTCAGACTACAGTGGAAATAAATGAGAAGTCAATAACAGAAGGGCGCCTGGGTGGCTCAGTGGGTTAAGCCTCTGCCTTCGGCTCAGGTCATGATCCCTGGGTTCTGGGATCGAGCCCCACATCGGGCTCTCTGCTTAGCAGGGAGCCTGCTTCCTCCTCTTTCTCTGCCTGCCTCTCTGCCTACTTGTGATCTCTGCCTGTCAAATAAATAAATAAAATCTTAAAAAAAAAAAAACAAGAAGTCAGTAACAGAAAGCTGGAAAATCCCAGAAGATTTGGAGATTAAACAACAGACTTCTAATTAACACATGGGTCAAAGAAGTTTCATGAGAAATTTCAAAATATTTTTAACAAAATGAAGACGAATAAAATATATGGACATTTGTGGGATGCAGCAAAAACAGAGCTTGAGGGAAATGAATAGCACTAAATGTATATATTACCAAAGGAGAGAAAATTCTGGGTTGGTGAACACATACAGATTTAGGGACAGTAGTATGCTCAAAAAGCATGGATATACCATCCCCCTTCCCACATATCCACATATCTCATCTATCTGGCTGTTCTTGAGTTATATTCTCTTATAATATACTGGTAATCTACTAATAGGTCAATCACAAAAGACCACATACTATGTGATTCAATTCAGATGAAATGTTCAGAACAGGTGCATCTATAGAAACATAAAGTATACTAGTAGTTGCTTATGGGTAATGTTGATGGGGCTACAGCTAATGGAATAGGGTTTCTTTTTGAAGTGATGAAAATGTTAACTGTAGTAATGGTTGCCTATATGAACCACAATGGTTCACCAAAATTCCTATCATTGAATATGAATTTCAACAAAAACCATAAAATTGTATACTTTAAATAGGTGAACTGTATTATATGAATTATATCTTAATAAAGCTATTAAAAGAAAGAAAAAAGTCCCTCTTTTTTAGAGAAGTGAACTTAAGTGTGGTGTGGTGTTTCGAATATGCTTTAAAATACTTAGTAAAAAGGTCAAGGAAAAGGTGGCAATGGGTTAGAAAAGCAAATGCAGCAAAATGTGGATCACTTTTGAATCTTGGTAATGAGTATAGGGAGGTTCACTTATACTACTCTCTTTGAAGCAAGTTTAAATTTTTCTCTTAAAACAAACAAAAAAAGGCAAGTACTTCCAGAACAAAACAGGGAAATTCTCTAGGGGGTGCCTGGGTGGTTCAGGGCATGATCCCAGGGTTGTGGGATTGAGGATTGAGTTCCCTGCTCAGCAGGGAGCCTGCTTCTCTCACTCCTCCCTGCTCCTGCTCTCTCTCTCTTTCTCTCGATAACTCTCTCTCTCAAATTAATAAATAAAAATCTTAAAAAAATTTACTCTCTAAAGCAGTATCTAATTATTAGATACTTGGCTTCCTTAACTCTGATATCTTTCAAGCATAATAAAACATTATACCATACCCGAGCAACCCATCATTTTGCCTGCACTATAAATTCGTTTTAAATTGGTATTTGCAAAAATGAAATCTCTAACTTCGAATTTAACAAGATTTTAAAATTACAACCCATTTTTACCACTTACTCTTATTTTGGGCTAATTTTTTCATTCTTCCTATTTCATTAAGCACTGAAATAGCATGTGGTTCTATAAAAATTAGTAAAGATTAATAGTGAGGTGAATTAAAGCAAAAATGTTCATCAAAAAGATACCTGCTGACACAGCACCGATAATTGTCAAAATATATTCTTCCTCTCTCATAGGCTATAGGTGACTTGGAATGAGTTGTCCACACATTCTTAAATTTAGTACTTTCCTGAAAGACAAGGAATTTTGGTTTAAGGAATAACTCGTAAGTCTCTACCGTGCACCGATTTTAAGTGGGATAGTTAAATCTACAGTATTCAAAGTAATCCTACGTACGTTATTTAAAACATTATGTTCCTATCTTCCTCACTTTGCCCTCGCGTGTTAAGCGGGGTGACCAAATTTCTGGAAGATCATTTGCAGGAAGACATAAGCGTAAAACTAAAAGCATCTGCCGGTTCTAACAGATATTTACTAACTCCCCAGGTTCAGGGCCTGGATTCCCCTGCTCAAGACATGTGATCTTCTTAAAAAAGGGCTCTAATGCAGAAAAACTGCGCCCCGGGAGGAGGCTTGGCCGCCAGTCGCCCCCTGCCCTTGGCCCCATTCCCAGCCGCCGGCGATCACCTGGCACACCAGCACCCTCAGGATGCCCAGGTTCGTCCTCTGCACCACGCCTGCGTCCCGCGAGAAGAAGCCTAGAGCCCGGCGACTCAGCTGGCGGCACACGTTGGGTTTCTGAGTTGGGCCCATGGAGGCAAGGGCCAGGTGCGGGGTTGGCTGGACTGAAGAGGGGAGCGCCCCTCTCTCCCGCGCCAGGCAGCGGCCGTTAACTCCGAACCTCCAGGCCCCAACTCCTTGAGGGGCCCAGGAAAAGCTGACACCGGGAGCCGGGCCAGGAGCGCACGGCAGAGGGGCGAGATAACACGGATCGGCACGGCCTGAGCGCAGAGTGAAGGAAAAGGCACCCCCCTCCGACCTGCCCCTCAAACACTCTGCAGCTCGGGACCCGGGTGCGGGCAGTGTGACGCCCCCGTAACGCGCGGCCTGCGGGAGCCGTTCGCTCAACAAGAAGTGTAGTTCCCAGAGCCCTTTGAGGAAGCCTGGCTAATTCCCAGAACTACAATTCCCATCAGGCGGCGCGAAGGGAGCTCTTGCGTCGGCCCTGCCTCCAACCAGTCGTGGCCCCGCCCAGCCCGGCCGCGAGGAGGCTGCGCTGTGCGGCGGCCACCCCTTTCCGGCTCTGCACGCGGCGCAGGGCAGAGCCCCGGGGGCGCTGTGCTGCCGCCTCCTGGTGTCGGTTTACTGTACGAATTGTGCCGCCCCGGTACCCTCACTCCCCGGACTTTCGTTCTGGGAGGCCCTGGCCGGGTGCCAAGAGGGGCGCTGTATCGAGTGCGACCCCCCCTCCCCCAAAGCAGCGTCCATGCTAAAGGTACGCCCCGCGGCTTTCCCCTCCGTCGCACGTTGGACGTTGTGGATGAGGTTGACGGTTAAACATTTTGGGTCTATGAACATTGTTATTGAATGATGAGTTAGTGGTGGAAGATGCTTGCATTCCCACCGAACTAGGGTTGAATTACTCTTTTCCAGAGCTCGCTTTTCCGTGGCCTGTGGGGATACAGGCTGGTTTCGCAATAATTACTTTCCTTCCTCTCGCCTCTTTTTTTTTTTTTTTCTTTCCTTCTTTTGGTAATAAAATAGGAAATGTTTACATTCTTACCGGACTAAGATATTCCACGTTGATTCCTCTAAGTAAAAGGTAACTTTGTCAGCGACCCCTGCCTGTAGGATCAAAGTTCCCACGACACTACATTTTCAGTAATCGTTCACTCTGTGTGCCCCATTGCTTTGCCAGCCCCTTGAGGGTGGTGTCTTTGCTTCTTCCACGTGGGCTCGGCTCGCTACCTGCTACCTCTCGATCCTACTTGGGCGAGAGAACGATCGCCTCTGACTGACAGAGCCGAGTACCGTACTGGGTGAGTGCGTTGGGTCACAATTTAAGTGTTGAGTAACAATTTGTCACATCTCTTTTTAACCCTGCCGAATTTCCTTCAGGGCCTGGGCTTTTGCTGATTTTTCATGACTTATTTACAGCATACTGTGGAGTGCTATGTGTATTTTTAGAGCGCGCTATAATAGTTAATTTGGTAATTCATGAATGCAGCTGTCACCGAGAAAACTGGGACCCAGAAACAAAAACTGGATTTTCTTTGGATGGAATGAAATTCAAATCATTGCTGACTTAAATTCATCATCTCTCACTTCTCATTCCCCTTCACCCTCACTTGTTTTGTCTTCCTGTGGTTTTTTATCCTACCACCAACTCACCCAGAGGGCTGTCTTCCTGAATACCTTCCTTTCCTCACCCACAACCAGATCTTTTTGACTCTAACTCCTATCCGTCTCCTTTTTAGATCACCTAAGTAATTTAGGGCCTCACAATTTTATCACATTATTATATTAAGTATCCTCCTCCTTGCCTTAAGTACTTACGATTCCAACCTTCCATGCTGCTGCCAGAGTGGTTTTTCTAAAGCACAAATTTGTCATTTCTTCAGTAACATCTTTCAGTGGCTCCCAGAACAGAATTTCTCAAGCCTGAGTCGATACCCAGGATTCTCTATTGTTAACTTAAAATATTTTCAGTATGTTAAATATATGCAAATATAAAACTATATATAAATTCCTTATGTTGTATATCTTATACGACTGTAACTCCCAGTTATAAGTGAAATGAAGCACAATTATAAAACAAATAAATTCAAATGAATACATATTCTTTGTTACCAATGAGACTGTTTTTGCTGGACCTAATAAGCTTCAAAAGCAAATGTTCACTGTTCTCCATAGCATAATTTCCTTAGAAAAGGTCTGTCTTTTTCTTTCTTTAAACCACTGCAAAGCTTTCCTTTATTCAACGTGTCATGATTTTATTTGACCTTCACTTGTCAAACACCATTCTTTACATAAAGTAGTTCCCATTTCTTTCTCATTAACCTGTGCCAGTGACAAATGGTACCAGTTGTTTGCCAGTGCACTGCTGAACACAAACATGTGAACTGAAATCTTATGACAGTAATCAGTTAAAAGGTGGCCATTCAGATGATCCAGAATATCCTTTTAAAAAATGTTTTTGTTTTTTATTTTAATCAAGCTGAAAATAAAAGGTTTCTCTAGGAGAAACATGGCCTTGGGGCTACATCTGGGGTGTGTGTAGGTGCCTTATAAGACAAAATCTGGATCCCTTAAAGTAATATCAGGGCATTGTTATCTGCATCTTGCCCACACTTTCAGCCTTATTTCTTTGTCCATCCTTAACATTTGCTCTTGTGGTTCTGAATGTTGCTCACTTGCTTAAGCCAGTGTATCTTTGCATCTCAAAGATACATCTTTGTATCTTTGATGCTTCCTTCCTTTCTTTCTCTTTTCTGTTTATCTCATGACTCATCCCAGGTATCACAGCTCTACTCCGACACTTTTCCTGACCCCTTCACTTTAGTTATGGTCTTGCCTCTTCTAACATGTTACTCTGCATACATTGTTTGCTGCACTATATTAGAATTGTTGTTTGTCTGTTTTCCCAACAAATTGTTTTTCTTCTTCTCTCTCTCTCTCTCTCTTTTTAAAGGAGGCTCTATTCCCTAGGGGTGCCTGGGTGGCTCAGTGGGTTAAGCCTCTGTCTTTGGCTCAGGTCATAATCTCAGGGTCCTGGGATCCAGCCTGGCATTGGGCTCTCTCCTCAGCGGGGAGCCTGCTTCCCCCTCTCTCTCTGCCCCTCTCTTCCTACTTGTGATCTCTCTCTCTGTCAAATAAATAAATGAAAGCTTTAAAACAAAAATAAAAACAAAAAAACCCGGAGTCTCTATTCCCAACATGGGCCTTGAACTCATGATCCCAAGATCAAGAATTACTTGTTCTACTGATTGGCCTAGCCAGGTGCCCCCCAACATACTGTTTTTAGAGTAGTCCATTCATTCATTCAACATACATATGCATTGACCACATTTTAGGCTGTATATGAAGGGTGCATATGTACGTTGATTAAATGACTATTCTAAGGACAATGTATAGAATCCCTTTATTCTTCAAATCAGTAGGAAACCACATTGTTCTTAAGAAGAAATAACTTTCTAAAAACTTAAATCTCCAACAGTTCTACCTATAAAGTAGATGTTTTTTCCATTTGTTGACGGTAAAATGGCTTGCACAGATATCCCTAGTTTAGGGTTTGAAAGTAACTTCTCAATTTGAAACATAAAACAAACATTGTTTTTTGTTTTTGTTTTTTCTTTTTCAGTCTGTGCCTTTGTGTTTACAGAATACTTAACCATATTTATCGTGATTTTTAAATTTTTTTTTTTTAAGTAATCTGCTTCCAACATGAGCTCGAATTCATGTCCCCAAGATCAAGTCATATGCTCTACCGACTGAGCCAGCTAGGCTCCCCTACCATGATATTTTAAAGATAGAGAAGAAGAGATATGAATTCAGAAGTTAGTAAAATGCTTTTTGTTCATATACTTTGTTTAAAGAAGCATAGTATAACCGAATAAAGAATTCAGGTTATTAAACTTGAACATTTGTTCAGAGATAAACTTGAACCAAAACCACAAGAAGTCATTTAGTCAGCATGTAATTATTTTCATGTACATTATACTGGGAACTATTTTGGCAAAGGGTATAACAGTGAATGGGATGGACAAGGTCCCTACATATGGAGGGAGATAGACAATAAATACCTAGATTTTTAAAATAAGATTTCAGGTAGTGTTAAGGGCTGTAATGAAAATAAAACAGGGTGATGTGTTTGATAGAGTGTGTTTGGAAGCTTTGTGTTAGCCAGAGTAATCACAGAAGGTTTTTGGAGATTGAACTTTTTTTTTTTTTTAAGAGAATGGACTTTTGAGCTAAGCCCTGAATAATGAGGATGGGCCAGTCTGCAAAAAACTGAGGTTAGAGTAGTCCAGGCAGGAAGATGCTTGAATGCATCTGCAAGGCAATAACAGCCTAGGTTTTTCTTAAACTGTCAGGTCAGTGTGGTGCTTTAGTGTGCATGAGAGAGATGAACTTGGAGAAGTAGACTGGAAGGAATTTTGGATTTTATTCTCTTGTAATAGAAAGCCAAAGGAGAATTTGAAGAAAGAGAGTGACATGATCTGATTTGTGTTATAATAAAATCTTTATGTCTATAATGTGGAGAATGTACTGTGGGGAGACAAGAATGGAAGCAAGGAAAACAGGTGGCTGTTCATTTGGTTCAGGTAACCAGTGATAGTGTTTGGGCTGGAATGGTAGCAGGAGAAATGAAAAGAACTGAACAGATTCAGGATATATTTTGGAAGTAGAGTTGATAAGGCTTCTAATGTAGTAGATACTAACAATGAAGAAAAGAAAAGATTCAAGTGAAATCGTATTAAGCAGAACCACAAATAAGCATCCCTAAACTCCTCAGAACAAATGGAAAGCAGGAAACTACTTACAATATGATGTCTATGAAGCAGTATCTACCTTTTATTAAACTTACACATCAGCTTTTTAGATATTAATGCTAAGGAATGTTAGGATCTGTTCTGTGGTTAGGACATGTGGGAAGAAGGAAATAAAATCAGGTCCCAGTGGGTCAGGAGTCAGAGCATGTGGGACCATGGTAATTTAATGGAAAAATCACTAGTGATAGGATATTCTCTTTAGGAACAAGAATGAAATAGACCATTTAACAGGTAATTGGTATAGTTTAGGTGAGAATCACTTTTGGAAATTTATTTTTAAATTATTGAGGCTTTTGACCACAAGTTTGGTTCTTATGTTTCCTTTTCTCTGTATATTTTCATATTTGCTTGAACATGAAGTACATTCATGCATGTATAAAATCCAGAAAGATTTAGGTTTAAAGGTTGGTAGTAAAGTCTGTAAACGATTCTTATTTTTAAATTATCTTATTATTTAAAAAACATTTATGGGGTGCCTGGGTGGCTCAATCATTTGGGCATCTGCCTTGGTCCCGGGTCATGGTCCTAGGGTCCTGGGATAGAGCCCTGCATGGGGTTCCCTGCTCAGCAGGGAGCCTGCTTCTCCTTCTCCCTCTGCTGCCCCCCTGCTTGTAGGTTCTAGCTCACTGGCTCTCTCAAATAAATAAAAATCTTAAAAAACAAACAAATAAACAAAAACATGTATAGGTAACATAGCATAATATATAAATAATAATTATAAAAGGAATACCTATATATTTATCATCAACTTATAAGAAAGACCCAGATATTACCTAAAACTTTGACATCTCCTTTATGTCTCTCCTGGTTCCCAGAACTTTCTTTCCTCTTTAAAATAAAATATTGTGTGCCTGAGTGGCCCAGTTGGTTAAGCGTCTGCCTTTGGCTCATTTCATGATCCCAGCATCCTGGGATCAGTCCCACATCAGGCTCCCTGGTCCACAGGGAGTCTGCTCCTCCCCTGGCTTATGCTCTCTCTTGCTCACTATGTCCTTCAAATAAATAAATAAGATCTTTTTAAAAAGATAAAAAATTTAAAAAAAAATTTTTTTTAAAGATTTTATTTATTTATTTGACAGACGGAGATCACAAGCAGGCAGAGAGGCAGGCAGAGAGGAGGAAGCAGGCTCCCTGCTGAGCAGAGAGCCCGATGCGGGGCTTGATCCCAGGACTCCAAGATCATGACCCGAGCTGAAGGCGGTGGCCTAACCCACTGAGCCACCCAGGCGCCCCTTAAAAATTGTTTTGAGTGTATTGAACATCATATAAATTGAATCATACTATATTTACAGGTTCTTCTACTCTTCTTACCTATTTTTTTTCAACGTTTTTTCAACATTTGACAAAGTACCTACAGTTCATTTATTTTACTGCTATGTAGTATTTCGTTGTATGAATTTACTATAATTTATCCATTTTCTATTGACTGGGATTTTGTTTCTTTCAAGTTTTTTATTCTTAGAAAGGTATTGCTGTAGACATCCTTAAACCTGTTTCCTGGTATACATGTTAAAGAGTATATTCCTATTGCTCTGTAACAAATTACCACAAATTTAACAGCTTAAACAAACACCTATTTATTATCTCTAGGTGTTTTTTTTTTCCTACATGAATAACCACTTGTCCCAGAGCCATTTTTTTGAAGGGCCCTCATTTCTTCACAAATTTGCCGTGCTAACTCTATTGTATATCAAGTTTACATTCATAGTTAGGTCTGTTTCTAGGCCCTGTTTTCTGTTCTGTTGGTCTATTTCTATTCCTGGGCTAATACCCCACCACTTTTGTAGTAAGGCTTGAGAGCTGGTAGGACAACTCCTCTACCTTATTCCTTTTTCTCAGGAGTATTTTCTTTTTTGCCATTTGCATTTTCAAATACCTTTTAAAATCAGCTTTAGTTCCACAAAAAACCTTACTGAAGTTTTGATTGTTATAGCATTAAATCTATATATCAACTTGAAGAGAACTAACATCTTTACCATATCAAATTATCCTGCTTATGAAGACCATATGTCTCTCCATTTATTTAGATCTGTAGTGTCTTTCAATGAAGTTCTATAATTTTTTTCTTGAGGGAATTGCATATTTCAAACTTCCTAAATACATTTTTGGTCAGTGTTATAAATGGTAAATTTTTAAATTAGATTTTCTAACTATATTTTTGCAAGTACATAAAAATGCAAGTTTTCTTTTTGTATATTGGTCTTTTATTTAGCAACCTTGCCAGACTTTATCTTTAGTAGTAATAATTGTCATTTGTTTAAAAAAAAAAAAGTCATTTGTAAAGTTTGGAGGATTTTTCCATGTAGATAGATAATCATGTCCTCAGGAAACTGTGACACTTTCATTGCTTCCTTCTCAAATTTATTACACTTTTATTTATTACACTTTTCTTACTGTGCTGGCCAGAATCTCAAATGCAGTATTGAATAAAACCAGTGATAGTGGACATTCTTGTTTTACTCATGTTTATAAACGTTTCTAATATTTTACCTTTAGGATAACATTGTAAGTTTTTGGTCACTACCCTTTATCAGGTTAATGCAATTCTCTTCCATTCCATATGTGCTAAAAGTCTTGTATATTTGATTTTTTAATCATGAATGGTGTTGAATTTAGTCAGCTACTTTCTCTGTATCTGCTAAGGTAATAATAATATAATTTTTTCCTTTAATCTGATAATGTGGTGAATTACCTAAATATATTTTCTAATGTTAAAATAAGGTTTAGTTTACTTTGGTAAGTTTTTGTGTTATGTTTGTTTTTTATACATTGTGGGATTTGGGCCTCTGGTCACTTCAGTTCTCACTCAGCTTTCTGGACTTTTGCTAGCTTTTGATCTCTAAGCATTTTTCTTTGTTTTTGGCTTACTGGTGTATTTTAATAAGATGCATACTTTTTTATCTATTTACTCTGCCTTTGGGAGTATTTTATAACTGAAAGGTTTTCAGGGTGTCAGTTCACCAAATTACCAGAACTAGAATTCCACGTCAGTATTTTTAGTGTAAAAGTTTCCATTAATGTAAGATATGATCACTGCCAGCATTTCTGTCTTCTCTTCTTCTTGTCTCTCTGCCTAACCATCCCCCATCCAGCTGGAAATAAGGCAGCAGTGTTGTGTAGTAGAAAGAGCATCATACCAGAAGTCAAAAGGCACAAATTGTAGTGTCAGCACCACCACTTAGTGAGATCTTAACCAAGCTACTTACTCTCAGGGAGTTTCATTCAACCATCCGCTAGGAGGAAATACTCAGGATTGAAGTGAGAATTATATGGGTTTATGAATGTGAACGTCTTGTCAAGGGAAAGGACAAGATGTAATGATGTTGAGTACATTCTGTGTTAGGGAAATGTAATTGAAATGGAGTTTAGGGAAGGGAGAGGGTGGATTTGGTAGCACAGAGGATTTTTTTAGGGTGGTGAAACTATTTCATGGTTTTGGAATGATGGATATATGACACTGTGCATTTGTTAAAATCCATAGAGCTCTGCAGCACAAAGAGTAAATTATCTTGACATAAGCAAAATTTTAAAAATAAATAAGGAGAAATAGGGTTCTGGATAGAAGGCCGACTGATAAAAGAATCTATGCAATAACCTCACTGAAAGGGGCCAAGCTGACCTAAGTAACTTTGAAAATATGACTAAAACTAAAGGCAGTAGGAACTGTACATAAGCACTCTACTCCAGTTGTTAAAATATGAACTCTAGCTTGCTATAGATAGAGAAGGATATATATAGAAACATTTATAAAGACATGTATTTAACCAAGGTTTAGTATACCTTCATGTATTTCCTTCTTTTGTCAATTTAGAGGGCCTATAAGCAGCCTAGTAGCAAGGAGCACACCCAGCACCTGGTCTGTTCTCCAAAAAAAGGAACCAGTACTCTTTGGAGAACTAGCTGATTCTAGGACTGGGTCAAGGAATATACAACATGAGCCTGCAATATCTTGTAGTACCGGAAAGTGAGGAAGTGCTCAAAACCAGAACACAATGATGGGAGTATGTCAGAAAGATACAGGAGCTAACTATAGAAGAAACTATAGGAGGAAGAGCTCTTCATGGCCGAAACAGGGAGAGTTTGAGCAATAAATAAAGTAGTGGTGGGTAATAATCCACAGTTTAAAATAAACATGATGGGGCGCCTGGGTGGCTCCATGGGTTAATGCCTCTGCCTTGGGCTCAGTTCATGATCCCAGGGTCCTGGGATCGAGCCCCACATTGGGCTCTCTGCTCAGCGGGGAGCCTGCTTCCCCCTCTCTCTCTGCCTGCTTGTGATCTCTGTCAAATAAATAAAATCTTTAAAAAAAAAGTGCTTGGTCTGTCAAATAAATAAATAAAATCTTTTAAAAATAAATAAATAAATAAATAAATAAGAGTCCATACTGATAGAAACAAATGATTAAATAAGTAAGTGGGGGAGAAGAAACAAATCTCTCACACAAAAGAATTCCAAATAATTTGTGTATATACTCTGCCCTTAAAGAGGTGGAGCATAACTCACTACTCCATAAGTGTGGGCTTCCTGTAGTGACTTCCTTCTAAGAATACACTGTGGAAAGAGGGAAGGAAGTAACTTCACAGTGGAGAAACTTGTCAGTCACTCCACAGCCAGTGATCAAGATTAACATCAACCCATGGTAAGTCATTTTCATACCATGAATACCCTTGATATGATGTGATAAGAATGGCACTTTACTTTTGTGGGTTTTTTTTTCTCTCTGAAACCCAAACCCCAATCCAGTCATGAGAAAAATATCTCAAAAATATTTGAGGAGCATTCTACAAGATACTTGATCAGTATTCCTCAAAATTGTCAAGGTCTTCAAAAACAAAGAAATTCTGAGAAACTATTAGAACCAAAGAGGAGCCTAAGGAGACCTAATCACAAAATATAATATGGTGCCCCGGATGGAATTCTGTGAGAGAAAAACACATCAGATGAAACAGAAAGGGATTTTGAATAAAATATGGACTTAGGTTTATAATAATGTAGTAGTATTAGGGTGTCCTGTCATGATCTCAGTGTGGTGAGATCGAAGCCCCGCAATGGGCTGCACTCTGGATGTGGAGCCTAAGATTCTCTCTCTCCCTCTCCCCTACCCCCAGTTGTGCACCCCTGCTTTCCTCTCTCTCAAAAAAAAAAAAAGAAAGAAAAGAAAAGAAAAGAAACTATGTTAGAATATGGGAGCTCTCTGTGCCATCTGTAACTTTTCTGTAAATCTAAAACTGTTCTAAAATTAAAAGTTTGCTTTAAAAATGCAATAGGAATATGGTAGATGCCACTATATAGAGGCAGCATAATGTTTAGTGGTTAAGAGGAAATCAGCGGCCTGCCTGGGTTCAGATATCAGCCTCACAACCTGCTAGCTGTGCCAGCCTGGGTATGCTAAGTAACTAGAATTACTTTAACTTCTCTGTGCCTCATTTCCTTATCTGTTAAGTGGGTTCTTGGGAGGTCTAAATGAGGTATCATATGTAAAGCACTGGAAGTAATGCCTGGCATATAGCAGATACTAAAGAAATGTTTGATTCCATTTATCATTACTACTTTGTTTTGATCTTAATTTTGGGGAGCTCTGTGTTTATAGCTGAATTTTACTGAATCTCTCTTCTTTAGCATACTGATTTTTAGCTGGTCACTCCAACAGTACAGTGTCTATAATGCTTTTTTCATAGGGGAAAATTACTAAGATTATAAAGATTCAAGAGAAAGCAAGGCCAGAACTGGTGGATTGCCACCCCCAGTTTCATGCTGTATAAATAGTATTGGCCGAGTGAATGCAGATGCTACAAAGCCTGGCAGGATCTACTTTTTTATGGGCATAGGCATGCCACGTACATAAATTCCGAAGTTAACTTTATTTGGTTTTTCAGTAGATTTACTATTGAAATGTCTAATCCCTTTTTTTTTTTTTTTAGATTTTATTTATTTATTTGACAGAGAGAGATTACAAGTAGGCAGAGAGGCAGGTAGAGAGAGAAGGAGGAGGAAGCAGGCTCCCTGCTGAGCAGAGAGCCCGATGCGGGCCTCGATCCCAGGACCCCAAGATCATGACCTGAGCGGAAGGCAGCGGCTTCCCAGGCACCCGTCTAATCCCCTTTTAAGGCAAGGTACTGCCTACAGTACAAATCCCTCAGATTTAGGGGTCAGCATCTAAAATTTTCGTGACATTTGAAACAAAATGGATTGTATTGTTTAAAAAATGTATATAAAAACATGTTTTAGGCACTTTACTTCTCTGTGTGAAATACATACAAACACTGATAGGAAACTCCTTATACATCAGCAGCTCAGGTGTGATAGTGTAATGCATAAAACAAAGAATTCGAAGTCAGGAATCCTGCTTGGACTCTGGGGTCTTATAGCTGTGTGAACAAGGCAATTCATGTAACCTGTTTGAACTTCATGTCCCACATCTATAAAATGGTGATAACAAAAATGCTTGTCCTGCCTTCCTCCCTTACTTATAGGACTGTTGTAAGGATTAGGTGTGAAAATGAACATGAGAGCTTTTTGTGAATCGTAAAACCTATACAAATTTTATTGTTCTAGTCATTCTCAGGCTTTTGACCAGATTAAGACTCTAATGAAGCTTTAGAGTCAGATTAGGTGTTGTATACCTTTACTTATTTAATTATGCAATAAGATGAAATCATTTGAATTTAACATGCCTTTGATGGTGTATTTTCTCACAGCACTTCAGTTTTTATGATGTTTTTCTTTGGTGTGACAAAGGAGGGCATTGTTTTTATCTGGAATTGTTTCCTTCAGGTGGCAGTTTGAGGAACTAGGCTTCAAACTCTTCACTGAAATTAGTTGTATAGAGAACACAAAAGCATATCTCTCTGATTTGTTGTCTCCTTAGGACATAGACCCTATTGTCCTGGAGTGAAGCTGACCAGCAGAGGGTGCACGAGCTTTCCCAGGAGCTGGCCTCAAAGGCGAGCTGGGCAGACGGGACTGGTGTCTGATGATTAACAAGTACTATAATGAAAAGGTTCTGGCACACCAAAAACAGTTACCAAATGGAAAGAGAGAGCAGCCATAACATCAGGTAACAATGTGGTACTTACCCACCGTAGCTGGTGAATAGGATGTTTCTAGGTAATTGGAATTTGGTATTGTAGCATAGGTTGTCTTCTATGTCCTCCTGCTACTCTTTGTCTTTTCCAGTAGTTGCTTTCCCTTTCAGGGTTCTTTGCCCCCACCTTCAGAGCATCTGCAGTTGTCGGCCTTATGTGGTCTAACAAATTGGAGTTTTTAAAAAACTAGTCTTTCTCTGAACTTTTTTGGCCGTAGGGTGTTTGGGTCCTGGATCCAGCTGGCCACAGCACCCTGCCTGGGTCCCTTTACCAGGCTCTCACAGATTCCATGGCATCTTTTCCTCCATGTAAATGGGTGACCTCTAAAAAAAATGTACAGTTTTCAAGTTTTACTATCACTACTGCCCATACCATTTTTTCCCCCTTCCTTTCCAAGCATGAATCCTCTACCCATAGATACTGTGTAGAGTTTATATACTTAGCGATTATAAAAATATTTTTATGGAGGCACCTGGGTGGCTCAGTGGGTTAAGTCTCTGCCTTCAGCTCGGGTCATGATCCCGGGGTCCTGGGATTGAGCCCTGCAGCGGGCTTTCTGCTCAGCGGGGAGCCTGCTTCCTCTTTCCTCTCTTCCTGTCTCTCTGCCTACTTGTGATCTCTGTCAAATAAATAAATAAATAAATCTTTAAAAAAAAACTTTTGCGGCGCCTCCGCAGGGAGCCTGCTTTCTCCCTTCTCTCTCTCTGCCTGCCTCTCTGCCTACTTGTGATCTCTCTCTCTGTCAAATAAATAAAATCTTAAAAAAAACAAAATTTATGTTTCCTGAGTATAAAGGTTATTTGGGTTTACTTACAAAGAAAAAGAAAAGAACATTTTGGGGACATATTGAAACAATAGAAGGATCTCCCTGAGTCTTTCAATCAGAGAAAACTGTAAATTCTTCCAGACTTTTTCTATGCATATGTGTATTTGTTTTTATATATATTAATTTTTAAAAATGAGATCTTACTATAGCTACTATTCTGTACCTGATTTTTTCCCCAACCTAATAAATAATTGATTTCTTTCCATATCAATAAATTTAGATTTATAAGCAACATTTTAATATATATAATTATTATATGTATATTTATATAGGATTGGGTCCTGCAGTCCATCATGGGGCCTGATCTCACCACCCCAAGATCATGACCAGGCACCCCCCTAACATAGTTTCTGTATTATTAAAATCTTATATTATCATGACAATTTGTTACAATTAATAAGGCAATACTACTACGTTATTATAAATCTAAGTCCATACTTAATTCAAATTCCCTTTTTCTTCATTCGATATGTTTTTCTCTTATACATGTATGTGTATATATATATATATCTATTATGGATATATAGTAATTTAGTCAGTTTTTTTAGTCAGTTTTCTAAAGATGAATATTTAATGGCCTACAGTTTTTCAGGATAATGTACAACAATGCTGTAACAAATTCTTATATACAGGTCTGCCTAGGTGGCTCAGTTAGGCATCTGTCTTTGGCTTGGGTTGTGATTCCAGGTTCTGGGATCAGGCCCCACATGGGTTTCCCTGCTCATCGGGGAGCTTGCTTCTCCCCCTGCCCCTCCCTTGTCTGCCTGCTCGCTCTCTCTCTCTCTGCCAAATAAATAAATAAAATCTTTAAAACAAAAACAAAAACAAAATCCTTATATTCGGGGCGCCTGGGTGGCTCAGTGGGTTAAGCCGCTGCCTTCGGCTCGGGTCATGATCTCAGGGTCCTGGGATCAGGCCCCGCATCCGGCTCTTTGCTCAGCCGGGGAGCCTACTTCCTCCTCTCTCTCTGCCTGCTTGTGATCTCTCTCTGTCAAATAAATAAATAAAATCTTAAAAAAAAAAAAAAGTCCTTATATTCTTCTGATTATATTCTTAGGATATATTTCTAGAAATTGAATTTTCCATCAAATTTATTCTTTAAGAATTTGCATATATATGGGGCATCAGGATCACTCAGTTGGTTAAGTGTCCAACTCTTGATTTTGGCTCAGGTCATGATCTCAGGGTTGTGAGATCAAGCCCTGCATGAGGCTCTGTGCTAAGTGTGGAACCTGCTTAAGATTTTTTTCTCTCCCCCTGCCCCTTTACCCCCTTAAAAAAAAGAATTTTCATAGGTATTGCCTTTCCTCAGGAAGGGTCTTTCAGTGCAGTCTCCCCTAATAATGTGTGAGGATGCTTGTTTTTGCACATCACTGATCACAACATTTCACTTTGCCAAAATGATAAGTCAAATACTTAAGTAAGCCATCATATTCTTTTTTATTTTTTTATTTTTATATTTTTAAAGATTTTATTTATTTATTTGACAGAGAGAAATCACAAGAAATGACAAGAGGCAGGCAGAGAAAGAGAGAGGGAAGCAGGCTTCCCGCTGAGCAGAGAGCCCGATGCGGGACTCGATCCCACGACCCTGAGATCATGACCTGAGCCGAAGGCAGCAGCTTAACCCACTGAGCCACCCAGGCGCCCCCATCATATTCTTTTTTAAAAGAATCAATGGAATTTCCTTTCTCCGTGTCACCCCAGAAAAATTAGTCTAAGGCAGTGGTTTTCCAACTTTTTGATCTCAGGACCCTTGACACTGAAAAATTATACCAAGAGCTTTTATTTATATGGATCATAGTTGTCAATATTAATGTATTAGAAATTAAACCCAAGAAAAAATGTCAATATTAAGTAATTTAAAAATAACAATAATATATCCATTGCATATTAGCATGAATACCATTTTTATTAAAAGTATTTTTTTAATCTTTTTTCTTTTTCCAACTCTCTTTTTTTTTTTCAAAATCCTTTTCCAAAAGAAAAAAGATTAATGAGAAGAGTGGCATAGTTTTACATTTTTGCAAATCTCCTCAATATTTGGCCTAAGAGAAGATGACTGGATTCTTTTTCTTTCTTTTTTTTTTTAAGTGTGTTTAACATAGAATGTTTTATTAGTTTCAGGTGTACAAGATACTGATTTAATAATTCTGCACATTACTCGGGTCTTACTGTGATAAGTGTAGTCACTGTCACCATGCAATGTTATTATGGTATTATTGACTATATCTCTTATGCTGTATTTTTTGTCTCTGCAACTTATTTTATGACTACAAGTTTGCACCTCTTAATCCTCCTACCTCTTTTACTGGATCCTAATGCTTGTTTCTTCATTGAGTCATTTGTGATATATTGTTCTGGTTTATATGCATGAAGAAAATCTGATCTCGTGCAGAAATGTAAGTGCTTAGAGATGCCTGGGTGGCTCAGTCGGTTTAGCGTCTGCCTTTGGCTCAGGTCATGATGCCAGGATCTTTGGATCAAGTCCTGCATCATGCTCCCTGCTCAGCAGGGAATCTGTTTTTTCCTGTCCCTTTGCCCCTTCCCCTTGCTCATGCCCTTTCACTCTCGCTCTCTCTCAAATAAGTAAGAACTTTAAAAAATAAAATTTAAAACAATGTAAGTAGTTAGAAAGAGGAGGAGTACTTTAAAGGTCTCTTAGGATGAATGAGAATATTCTTTGATACTATACCATTTCCAATAGGCAGTAGTTTTGTAAAGGTTAATTACAATATAACGTTTGAAACCATGTCAGTGAACTTTTCATATTCTGTTACATTAAAATCCTTTGACTGTCTTGCACTTTGAATAGATCTTTTACCCAGGCATGATTTTGTGATATCATGTGTCTCATCTGGAATATATTGGTTCACTGAGCTGTGCAGTTGACACATTTCATTATACCGTATCAAAAATACCTTTTTCTCATTGGAACAGTGTTTAAGTGTCAGAAAGCTGTTAAGCTCACCGTGGTAGGCACAAGTTTTCTAGAATTCTAATTTTTTGCTTAAAAGCTTGAATTTTATTAATGGCAACAAGTGGTGTCAGTTGTTTTCCTGACAGGCTTATTTTGTTTTTGAGAAAATGCCAAAGTAAAAATGGTGTTCCATGAATACAATTTTTATTGCTTCGTCAAAGAGATGCTTAAGTGAAACTGGCTTTTTTTTTTTTCCCTCCTGTCATTGCATGGTTGGTGAAGAAAATAGTCACCTGCAGTATAGTTTGGTGCAACTGCCTTGATTCAAATGAAGATGCCAGCAGCTTTATCCACCATTGCCTGAGCACCTTCGTGCAACTGCCACTACTGTAAAAAATACATATAATGTGTTGACATTATTATGAAAATAATTCTGACCTCTTGAAGACCCCCTTAAAATGTTTTGGACCCCTAGGAATCCCCGGATCACACTCTCAGAACCTCTAAGGTAATTGTAGGAACCCATTCTCTTACCAGAAACTGATGTAGCAATAGTTTGTGCCCTCAATTTCTGGCCAGTGAAATCTGAGAGTAAATGTGTTGAGGAGCTTGTGAGAAAATTTCCCCATTCCTACAAAGATATAAGGAAGAAATGGTCCTTTCCTTCCTCTGGATATTACCATATTAGTTGTGATACCTGGAATTGCTGCAGCCATTTTGTGGCAAAGGAAACCAGCCTTAGGGAGGAAAGTAATCCTGTTAACAGCAGGATAGAGAAATGACAAGAACCTAGGTCCTTGCTGACATAATAGAACTAAAGATGAAACCACACCTAGAGCTTACCCAACCTCTGGACTTCTAGTTATGAGAGATATTATTCTCTTATTATTTAAGCCAGTTTGGATAGGGTCTTCTGTTACTTGCCATTGGAAGCATCCCCCAAAACATTTTTTGTTAGCGTGATGAATATTTTTTAGTGTCTGGTGGCCATTTGCATTTCTTTTGTGAATGTTTATTGGTGGCATTGGTGTATTTTCTACTGAGGTCATTTCTAAGTACTTCCTAAGCATTCCTTGGTATTTTTAAAGCATTCCTTACATATTAGTAATACATTGTAGTGTTTTGCAAGTATCTCCACCAGAGTCTTCTATAGCATATCCTCCCATACATCTTTTAAACAATCTATTAGTCCTTTTCTTTCCTTTTTTACTTTATAGCTTTGGTATCATGTTAAAAAGAGTCTTCACCTGTATATTTTTAGGCCTATTGAGTATTTTTTAACATTAAAAACTTAAACTTACCTGGAATTTATTTTGGTGTTAGGTATAACATAGGCATATAACTTTATTCTTTCCAAAATAGGTAGCCTTTTTCTTTCTTTCTTTCTTTTTTTAAGATTTTTTTTTTAAAGTAATCTCTACACCCAAAATGGGACTCAAACCTACAACCCCAAGATCAACAGTCCCATGTTCCACTGACTGAGCCAGCCAGGTGCCCCTTTACTTCTTTCCATTCTTTCTTCCCTTCCTTTCCTTCCTCCCTCCCTCTCTCCCTTTCTCTATCTCTCCCTCTCTCCCTTCTTCCCTTTCTCCCTCCCTCCCTCCCTCCCTATCTTCCTTCTTTCCTTCCTAGTTCTAGTGTAAGGTGGGGCTCAAACCCACAACCCCAAGATCTAGAGTCATATGCTCTCCTGACTGAGCCAGCCAGGCTCCCTGGTAGTGCATTTTCTTAATACACTTTTTTGATTAGTCCACCTTTAACCACTGCTTTGAAATACTAGCTTTATTACAAGAATTCTTCCATACATTTTACCCTAGTTTCTGGATTATCTATCCTGTTTCACTGCATTGACTGTATATCCTGGCACTGTAGACAGAAAATATACTTGCTTTATAGTGTATTATAATGTCTGGAAGGGTAAGCTCTTCTCTACCCCCCCTTAACCCAATCCTACCACAAGTAGCATCACTGTTTCCCTTCCAGTATTTTCCTGGCACTTCCTACACGTTTATTCTTCCAGATGAACTTTTAACTTATTTGTTCAAGTTCCTCAAAAACATTTTTTGGAATTTTGAGTGGCATTTCTCTAATTTTATGGATGATTTTGTTGAGAATTTGCATTTTTACAATATTGAATCTTCAGCTTCAAAAACCCATATATTGGGCGCCTGGGTGGCTCAGTGGGTTAAGCCGCTGCCTTTGGCTCAGGTCATGATCTCAGGGTCCTGGGATCGAGTCCCGCATCGGGCTCTCTGCTCGGCAGGGAGCCTGCTTCCTCCTCTCTCTCTCTGCCTGCCTCTCTGCCTACTTGTGATCTCTCTCTGTCAAATAAATAAATAAAATCTTTAAAAAAAAAAAAAACAACCCATATATTGTCTTCCTATTTATTAAAATTATCTTCCACGCCCCTCTGTAGAGCTGTATAGCTTTCTTCCTATCAGTCCTGTATATTTCTGGCTAAGTTTATTCCTTCGTATTTCATATTACTTTTGTTGCAGTCATAAGAGGAATCTTTTTCCCTATATATTTTCTATTTTTGCTATTGATAATTGTTAAAAAAAAAAACTTACAAAAAAATTCAGCTCTTATTTCCAGATAGTTTTGGCTTCTTAAAAAACAGTAAGCACAAAGGACACTATCATTTGTGGTAGTACAATGTGTACTATGTGATTTATGAGGTATGAGGTTCTGCTTAAAGAAACAGAACATACCAGAAACTATATCTCAATGAGCATGATCTTTCCAAGCTGGTTATATTGGGAGTCTATATTTTTCTGGCAAAAAACCCAAAACAACTGACTCAAAAAAAAAAAAAAAAAAGGTATTATCCTAAAGCAAAGGGTTTGACACCACTAAGGATATGAAAAAGAATTAATAAGCTCTAATCAGAGAAAGACAGTAATCATCTGGTTCCACTCATATGAGGAATAGAAGAAACAACACAGAGGATCATAGGGGAAGGGAGGGAAAATGTAATGGGAAGAAATCAGAGAAGGAGACAAACCATAAGAGACTCTTAATCATAGGAAACAAACTGAGGGTTGCTGGAGGGGAGGGGAGTGGGGGGATGGGGTAACTGAGTGACAGGCATTAAGGAGGGTATGTGATGTGATGAGCACTGGGTGTTACATGCAACTGAGGAATTGCTGAACTCTACCTCTGTAATTAATGATGCACTATATGTTGGCTAATTGAGTTTAAATTTAAAAAAATAAAAATTAAAAAGAATTAGTAAGCTTGCTAGAAGGATATTATCTGAAAATGGAATTTCAGAGATGTTTATTACTTTAATAAGTAGTAATCCCTCAAAGTGACTTACTTGAAGGGTCAACACTTATTTTGATGCACAGGTTTACTTCTTAGTTAAACAGCATCACTTTTTAGACACGCTTTGTGTTAGCAGGTGGCAAAGAAATGGCTGACAGGTTTTATGTGGTTTTGTTGTTGTTTTAAAAGAATCATCATTTAATCATACTGTTTTTATATTAAATAAGATTCATGTTGCCCCAGGCAGTATGGATTGGCAGTGTTTCAACTGTTGGGAAAATGGAATTTGCCAGTCTTCTAAGATCATTTAAAATAAACAAACAAATTTCTTTTCATCCACATTGTGGATTTAAAAAGCATGTGTGGGCTAACCTTGTATCTTAATCACCATTTTAAATGTTTTTATAGAAAATGTGCTGAGCTCTTAGCAGTTGAGTTACAGATGATGTTAGAAATAAGACCTTTTAGGTTGAAGATTACTGAGGTTTCTTTACATGATGTGATCCTTGAAGGTTAAGAATATAATACTCTCTTGTGATGCCTATCTGGCTCAGTCAGAGCATGCAACTCTTGATCTCAGGTTTGTGAGTTCAAGCCCCATGTTAGATGTAGAGATTACTTTAAAGTCTTTAAAAAAAAAAAGAATATAATATTCTCAATTATTTTTAAGCAACTTGCTATGGCATTATTATTCATGGGCTTCAGAAAATCATTCTTAAATTTATTGATTTTTTTTAGTTTATATAATTTCTTGCAATAAGGCTTATTATATTTTAGGAAAGGAATGTTCATGTTTTTTTATTTCTCTGGGTGAAGAGTCCGGCTGCAGGTCAGAATCCTATGCATGGTATTTCAGCCCTGACTACAGGCAATTACAAGACTTTTCCTGGAAGCCTCACAGGAGGAAGCTGCCATTTTCACAGCCAGTGCATTGCAGTTTTCTGGGGGGATTGTAGTCAAGGTCCCCTGGGCAGTCATGCTCAATAATGGGGACTGCTGCTGAGATACTTTCTCCACTTTGGCTCAGTACCATTCCACTCCTTGCTCTTCTTCCCCCACCACCAACCCCCTTCTAGCCCATAGATCTATGGAAAGACAGGAGACAGTTTCCCCCATCAGTGCTGCATCTACGTGATCCTGACCCAGTGCCGTTCCAAAGGGAAAAATATAACACTCAGAGCTGGTGCTTCTCTTTGCCTCTTGTTTGCCCTGTTGCAGTAAGTAAAGGCTTGAGTGTTACTTTCAGTTTGGCTTGTTGTCTTCATTCCCCACCTCAAAACCTGATTGCTTAGCAGTGGGAGGTGGGAATTTTTTGTGTGATACATTTTTTTCCTTTTCAGGCTTTAAGGGGTGCCATTTAGAAATGTTTCTGGAATTCACCAAATAGTAACTTGACTTTACATTTGTGAAGTACTATGTAGTTTATAGTGTTCTGTGCAAGAACTTTGTAACTTAAGAATTATCTGCATTTTACAAATGAGCCAATAGGTTCAGGCAAAGTAAGTGACTTTTCTAAAAGTCATGATAATAGAGGGTTGGACCAGGACTTGAATTTGAGGCTTCTTATATACTTGGTTCAGCACTTTCTACTTTACTTCCCTACTTCACTGGTAAATTAGTTTTTTTACCTTCTTGGGAAGCTGGGACTACGTTAAATCTGTTTAAGCTAAACAGCACAATGGAAGGCTTGGTGCTTTGGTGTCCATGAAGCCCTGTGGAAGTTGTAAGATGAACCAGACTAATGATAAAGACAATAATAACAGCTAAAGTTTATTGAGCACTCACCGTGTACCCAGCACTATGTCACATATATGTGTTACATAGATCACCTTCTCTGACCTTTCTAAATCTTAAAATAATCTTATTAGCCACATTTTGAGGAAATTGACATTAACAAAGTTAAATATCATATCATAGGTTGTGTGGTAGCAAGTCGCAGAGCCTGGATTCAACTTAGTCCGAAACCTTTGCCTCTTCACCTGAAATTGATTTCCGAGAAGACTTGAGGTGATTCTACCCTACTTTAGGGGTATTTCAGCTATTAAGGAGAAATAAGAGGAGAATTCTCTGGAACAGAATGTCCTAATATAGTATTTCTTAATATTGAAAAATGTATACACCTCCATTTAAAAGAAAAAAATTCTTAGGCCCCTGGGTTGACTTAAATTGACGTATTGTTACACAAAGCTAGGTATAAGCTCCGTGTTCAAGTATAAAGTATATAAGCTCTTGTTCAAGTATAAAATCAAAGTACAAATGAGGGACTTTTGGGTGGCTCAGTCACTTAAGCAGCTGTCCACCTGTCCTCGGCTCAGGTCATGATCCCAGGGTCCAGGGATAGAGCCCCACATCCAGCTCCTTGTTCAGTGGGGAGTCTGCTTCTCCATTTCCTTCTGCCTTCTGCTCCCCCTGCTTGGGCTCTCTCTCTCTGACAAATAAGTAAATGAAATCTTTAAAGAAAAGTGCAGATATAATCACAAAGCCAATAAAATTCAAATTTCCAGCGTAATGTGACTGCTGATGTGTTACCAGAACCCAGTTGTAGCTCTCATTATTAACAAGGTACTGACCTCCACCACACAGGTTCTTTTGACTTTAGCCCATCTTTACTATTGTGCGCTGTGTGTCTACTCAATTCCCTCACCACTTTTCTCAGTTTGAAATACTGCAGAATCTTTGACAGTATATTCAGATGCACCATCTCCATATTCTATATCTGTGCTGCTTGTTGCCAACAAGATCATAAATGCAGACATAGGTGCTGAAATCAAGTAGCAGTGATACATTTGCTCCTTTTGATTTTATTTTTAGATCATTATCATAATATAAACATGATTTTAAAAAATTGTCAGAAAAAAAAATTGTCAGTAGGACCTGAGTTTGACAAACCCTGTTTGTTCTTTTGTTTTTAAATGTGTGTGGTTTTTTGTTTTGGGTTTTTTTTTTTTTTTTTTTAAGTAATCTCTACACCCAGCAAGGGCCTCTAACTTACAACCCCAAGATCATGAGTTGCATGCTCTACTGACTGAGCCAGCCAGGCGCCCCAAACCCTGTTTTAATAGATGTGTTTGTTACTGAAGAACAAGGAATGGTAATCTAGTATAATGACCTTAAGAAGGTTAAAATGAGGTGGTGAATGGCAGTCCATGTTTTAGCTTTTGTCTACTCTAAAGTGTTTTTATTTCTTAGGTGTTTATAACCTTGTGGTTCTTTCTAGCCACACTTAAGAGCTTCTCATTCAAAGCAGGATTTCCTTCTCATTGTTACAGTGTCACCGTTTTTGTTACTAGGTGACATGGGTTATCCAACTCAGAAGGCCTAATTACTAACCAGTAGGTTCTATCTCTCTTCTCTTCCCCTTATTTCTTTTCTTTTCTTTTTTTAGATTTTATTTTTAAGTAATCTGCACACCCAACATGGTGCTCTGATTTAGAGTCTTGAGAGCAAGAGTTGTATGCTCCACTGGCTAAGCCAGCCAGGCACCCCCTCCTTTCCCCTTATTTCTATTTAACCCAGACTTAAGCCACATCATGTCCATCAGTTGCATCTCGCCCTCCTCCCTCCTTTTCCTCTGTCCTCTTTATTTTTTATTTCTGGTCATTTGGGGCTTACTTTATGGTCATCATTTATATTCTCCCTCAGTTCCACCATCTTAAATCACCACTACTTTTTGTACTACCAGCCTGGATAGGCCTAATACAGATAAAAACAAATATATTGCCCCTAGACTGCCAGATGGTAGAGGAAATCATGTAATGGGTCTGTCAGGTTACTTCTGGTTGCAGATAACAGAAAACTCAGATTGGCTTAAATAATTGAGGGAATGTATTGGCTTAATAACTGAAAAAGCCAGAGGTGGGTTGGGCTTCAAATGAAACATAACCCAGCTGCTTAACAATGGCACTGAACCTCTTTTTATCTTTCCAATTTTCTTTCCTCAAAGTTAGTTTCATCCTAAAGTTGTACCATTGTGAGACCTGGCCACTCAAGTCTCTAAGATGGCTTTTGTTGTGTTCTAAACTGTGACCCACCTTCACCCCAATTCATACCAAAACCCCAGCCCCCAGAGTGACTGTTATTGGAGATAGGGCCTTTATGAAGGTAAAAAAAGTTAAATGAGGTCATAATGATGGGCCCCTAATCCAATAAAATTGTGTCCTTACAAGAAAGAACAAGATACCAGAGAGATTTTCTCTGTCCACAGCGTGCAAGAGGGAAGGCCATGTGAGGACGCAGCTGTCTACAAGCCAGCAAGTGATACCTCACCAGAAACCAACTTTGATACCAGTAATGTGAGAAAATAAATTCTGGTTTCGGTCATGTCTCCATGTCTCTACAGACTCAAAGATCTCAAATCCATGAGCTATTAATGGAGAGTAAGTGGTCAGGAGGCAACCAGTAAGTGATTGCTAATTTGAGTTGCAACTTCAGTTGGGCCAGTTAGCTGTTAACATTCCTTTACTCAAATGTTGTTAGTTTTCTTTTTCATTTTTTTTCTCTGTTCCTCCCTCAAGTTCCCTACCTTGCAGTCTCTTATTTTACACAAGGATTATAACATTGGGAAAGGACTTACTGAACAATCTTTCCTTCCACTACAAACTTACCTGTTCTCACTCATTAGAGAATGAAATTGTTCTAGACACCTTATGTGACTGACACATTTTTGGTGTCCCTTCCCTTCCTCCCACTTTTTTTTTTTTTTTTAAGATTTTATTTATTTATTGACAGAGAGCGATCTCAAGTAGGCAGAGAGGCAGGCAAAGAGAGAGATGGGGAAGTAGGCTCCCTGCTGAGCAGAGAGCCCGATGTGGGCCTCGATCCCAGGACCCTGGGATCATGACCTGAGCCGAAGGCAGAGGCTTAACCCACTGAGCCACCCAGGTGCCCCCCCTTCCTCCCACTTCTTAAAGCGTGTCAACAATTTATCTCTTTCCTTTTTTTTTTTTTTTAAGATTTTATTTATTTATTTATTTGACACCGATCACAAGTAGGCAGAGAGGCAGGCAGAGAGAGAGAGAGGAGGAAGCAGGCTCTCTGCTGAGCAGAGAGCCCAATGTGGCTCGATCCCAAGACCTTAAGATCATGACCTGAGCTGAAGGCAGAGGCTTAACCCACTGAGCCACCCAGGCACCGCTTCCATTATTTTCATTATATTTTTCAACATTGGATTTTCCCTTATTCTACAAAGATGCTTAAGATCTTTGCAACTTAACAAATACTCTTCTTTGATTAGGCAACACCTCTAGATGTGCTCCAGCTTCTCTCTTTTCCTTTCTACTGCCTGTGATAGTCATCTACATTTACTACCTTCCCTACACTACCCCATTTACCTACTTATTCCTCAACTCTGCCTTCTGCTGGCACAACAGGGTTTTTGTTGTTGTTGTTTTAAAGATTTTATTTATTTATTTGACAGAGAGATCACAAGTAGGCAGAGAGGTAGACAGAGAGAGGGGGAGGCAGGCTCTCCTCTGAGCAGAGAGCCTGATGTGGGGCTCGATCCCAGTACCCTGAGATCATGACCTGAGCCGAAGGCAGAGGCTTAATCCACTGAGCCACCCAGGTGCCCCTGGCACAGCCAGGTTTAAAACACTTTGATAAAGGTAAAAACCGATTATTTATTTTTAATTTCTCTTTTTTAGTATTCTTTAGTATTGATCACATAAGCTGGCTCCTCTTCCTCTACCTGTCTCCTAAGTTTTGTATTACCATGAGTTCCATCAGTCTCATTTTCTTTCTCTATCAGTTCATCATGACTTCATCTACCACCTGTAAACCAGTGACTTGCCTCCCAAATCGACATCTCTACCAGTGCCTGCCAGTTACCTAAATTCATCTCCAACTGTCTGTTGGCAATATCCACATAAATATATTGTGGGATCCTTAACACTTGTCATGTGCAAAATGAACTTACTGTCTTCTTTTCCCTACCACCATCTCACCGTTACCTACCTTTTTTCTGAACTCTGTCTTGATTAGTCTCATCCTCTACCCAGCTACCAAAGCTAGAGATCTTGTTCCATATCCAAATATGCAGCTTCATCCTGCATATTTGGCTTCATCCTACTTCCATGTCTGATCATTTCAAAAGATCTTATTGATTCTGCTTCTAAAGTGTGTCTTGACTTAACTCCTCCTTGATTATCATTCTGTTGTCTTCTCTAGTTCCCATGATTTCGGACAGATTCTTGTTATTTGGCACTCTCCTTTAATTAATTCTATATAGGAGTGTTTCTCAGTCATTGATGTGCACCAGGATCACATGAAGATTTAAAAAGCTGTACATGCACAGTCCCAGAGCTTTGATTTTCACTAGTCTGGTATAGGACCCCATGTTTTGTAGTATAAAACAATCATAACAATCTTTATAAAATACAGATCTAATCATGTGGCTCACCTGTTTAAAACTCATCAGTTGTTGTCAGTGCCTACAGAAACTGCCTAGGGGTGCCTGAGTAGTATAATCAGTTGAGCTTCTGACTCTTAGTTTTGGCTGGGGTCATGATCTCAGAGTCATGGGATCAAGCCCCAGCTCAGGCCCTATGCTCACACCATGGAGTCTACTTGAGACTCTGTCCCTCTCTTCCTCATCCTCTGCTGTTACCTCCCATGGGCTCTCTCAATCTGTCTCTCAAGTAAATAAATAAATCTTTAAAAAGAGAGAGAGAAAGAAAGAAAGAGAAAGAGGAAAGAAGGAAGGGAGGAAAGGAGGGTGGGAGGGAGACAGGGAGGTAAGGAGGGAGGAAAAGAAAGAAAGACAGCCAGACTCCCTAGTCTGGTATAAAGATTCCTTATTATCTGGCTCTGGCATAAATTTCCAACCTTATAAACACCTCCCCATCCCCACGCTCACCTGCTCCTCACATCATAAGCTGTAAGAATACAAAGTTAATTTTTTTTTAAAGATTTTATTTATTTATTTGACAGACAGAGATCACAAGTAGGCAGAGCAGCAGTCAGAGAGATAGGAGGAAGCAGGCTCCCTGCTGAGTAGAGAGGCTGATATGGGGCTGGATCCCAGGACCCTGGGATCATGACCTGAGCTGAAGGCAGAGGCTTTAACCCACTGAGCCACCCAGGTGCCCCCAAAGTTAATTTTCTAATATAAGCTTTTAATTTTAGAACAGTTTTAGCTTTATAGAAAAATTGTGAAATTTGTATAACTACCATATACTCCATACTGAGTTTCCCCCAACTATTAACATCTTACATTAGTATGGTCACAGTTAATGAACCAATATTGATATATTTCTGTTATCTGTTCACTAAAATACATAGTTTACTCAGATTTCCTTAGTTTTCACATATCCTTTTTCTGTTCTAGGCTCTAAGGACACCACATTGCATTTTTTTTTTTTTAAGATTTATTTGAGAGAGAGGGGGAGAGAGCATGAGCATAGAAGGAAGAGGCAGAGGGAAAGAGAGAGAGAATCCCAAGCAGACTCGGAGCACGGAGCACGGAGCCTGATTGAGGGGAGGGTGCTCAATCCCAGAACCCTGAGATCACAACCCGAGCCAAAGGACACTCAGTTGACTGCACCACCCATTGCAACACCACATTGCATTTTAGTCATCATGTCTCCTTAAGTTCCTCTTGGCCCTTACAGTTTCTCAGATTAAATTGCTTTTTGATGACCTTGACAGTTTTGAGGAATACTGTTCGGTATTTTATAGAATGATCCTAAATTGGGGTTTGTCTGATGTTTTTCTTATGATTAGACTGGGATTATGGATTTGGGGGAGGAAGAAGAACACAGAAGCAAAGTGCCATTCTCATTATATCATATCAAGAGTACATGCTGTCAACATGACATCCACTATTGATGTTAACTTTGATCACCTGACTGAGTAGTGTTGGTCAAGTTTCTCCACGGCAGAGTTAAGTTTCCCCTCTTTCCTACGTACTCTTTAGAAGGAAGTCACTGTGTAGCGCACACTTAAGGAATGAGAAGTTATGGTCCACCTCCTTGAGGGTGGAGTATCTACATAAATTATTTGGAATTCTTATGCCTGGGAGATTGTCTGCACTTATTATTTCCTGCACTTATTATTTATTCAATCAATCATTTATATCCATATGGACATACAGATACTTTATTTTGGGGATCAAACTATTTTGTTGCTCAAAGTGTTTCAACTTTGGCCATTAGGAGCTCTTTCCATTGGCTCACATGTCCCTTTGACGTACCTCTGTCATTGTGGGGTTTTGAATTTTGTTTGTTTTGTTTTCTTTTTGAGCACTTCCTTACTTTCTGGGACTAAAAGATGCTTCAGGCTCATCTTGTATATTCCCTGCCCTAGGCCTAGCTAGCATTTCTCCAAGGAACCCTAGTTCCTTTTGTTAGAGAATGGTATTAGAAACCAAGATATGGGGCTCCTGGGTGGCTCAGTGGGTTAAACGTCTGCCTTCAGCTCAGGTTATGATCCCAGGGTCCTGAGACTGAGCCCCGCATCGGGCTCTCTGCTCCGCAGGGAATCTGCTTCCCTTCCTTTCTCTGCCTGCCTCTCTGCCTACTTGTGATCTCTATCAAATAAATTAAAAAAAAAAAAATCTTAAACTTTGTTCTTTAAAAAAAAAAAAGAAAGAAAGAAACCAAGATCTGGGTGCTTCATGTGCTTGTCGCTACTGGGATATGGTAGCTTCTAGGCCTTATCAGCCCGTGGAGTAGGGAACTATATGTTTGTGTACTAACTTGTGTATATACATATCTACAAATATTTCTACATATAATATCTGTATTTATATTAAGTTAAACATGAGTTCATACTGATGATTCCAATTCTAATCTATTACTATATGGATCATTTCAACCTTCTCCCTCCATTTGTTTGTAACCTTTGATTCCCAGTGAGAAACCTGGTCCGTTCCCACCATCTACTATCTATTTCTTAATTGTTCAGTTCTGTTATTTTTTATAGTGGTTTCAGAATTGTTAACCTCCTTTCATCTGGAATACATGCTTATTATACTTCTTCTTGCCTTTAAAGACCCCAACTCATTTTCAAATTTACTTTAATTAGTATCTTTTTCCCCATTACTTTTTATTTCCTGAATTTAGCATATGCTTTCACACTTCTTTGTCTTTAATTCTGCCAGTCCCTCTGCCTGAGACACCCTGGTTTTTGTCCTTATCTCTTTGAAATATTGCCACTCATTCTTCTAGACACAGCCAGATTTTTGCCTGTACCAGAAAACTTTCCCTGGCCACTGCCAATAGACTTCAGTCACTCATTCCTCTGTGCTCTGATAGTACCTTATACCCATCTCTACCACATGTGTGTCAGGACTATTTGCATTTCATTCCGCTTCACTTGATGGTACGTTTCTTGAAGGCGGAAACCAAACGGATTTGTCCCTGGATTCCCAGGACTTAACACTATTGTGTTATATATTGTATGTTAGAAATCCTCTTGGATGAAAAATAACAGAAAATCTAACCATGGTTAAAATATTTAAGGATTTTTCTTACCCACAAAGAAGTCCAGAGGAAGGTGGTAACTAACGTTGGTTTACCTGTTCATTGGTGCCATCAAGAATCAGACCCCTTGGGGTGCCTGGGTGGCTCAGTGGGTTAGCCGCTGCCTTCGGCTCAGGTCATCATCTCAGGGTCCTGGGATCGAGCCCCACATCGGGCTCTCTGCTCAGCAGGGAGCCTGCTTCCTCCTCTCTCTCTGCCTGCCTCTCTGCCTGCTTGTCATCTCTCTCTGTCAAATAAATAAATAAAATCTTTAAAAAAAAAAAAAAAAAGAATCAGACCCCTTTCCTCCTATGCGCACTGCATCCTGAGCTTAGATGCATTGCATCTAAGTTCAGGAAAGAGGTAGGGTGAGTTTGTGCCAGCAAGCTATCCTCTGGTCCCTTTCCATCCATAGGGAAGAAAGACTTTAGCCCCTTAGCAGACTTTTTTCATCCAGAACTTGGTACCATGTCTCCTCTAACTGCAAGAGAAATTAGAAAGCTGAGTTTTTAGGAAGACTAATCTTTTGAATGAGAACAAGATGTTGGAATAATCACAGATGCTCCAAGTAGTCACAAGACTGCAAGGAAATCAGGGATCTGTTTCCTGTTGGATAAAAGACCTGAGGATTGACAGAGGACCAGTCCAAGAAGTCTCTTCAAGACAAGAGGGAAAAAAATGAATGATCCCAGTGCTCCCACTGTGTGGAGTACCTCACTGTTACAGGTTCATCTATTGAGGAATCTAACATACTCTGGCCACCCACTCTAAAATCTTAGAGAATTCTGTATTGCTCTGGAAACTTTTAACTTGTCTTCTCATTTAGAAATCGTATTGTTCCTATTAACTTCAGTTTTTGTTCTTTGGCCCCTTTTCTAAGTATCATGCCTCCTATGGTTTTGCAGTCAAAATATTTCCTGACAGCCCATGGTAAGTTTGCCTTGCTTTTTTGCAAGTTGTAACTAGTTGTAACTAGTAACATAACTTCTACCTACCTAAATTCTATGTTCTTTTGAAATTAAGGAGATACAGTCATTTGGATACCTTTATTCACTAATTCTGTATTTCAGATTTTTTATATCTAACAACTATTTATGATTTGAATTTTTTAATAATGTTCCATTTTATAACAGGGCAGCCTTATTGACACATTAGTCCAAAACATGACTGGGTAAACCCTGTGCACAGGTACAAGTACCTCCTGCCATCTGGTATACCTAGAGATAGGGACCTTTGCAATGAACAGGAAAACAGAAGTCTCATTAAGGGACAAACTACATTAATCTCATCCTTGAACATTTTTTTACTAGAATTTATAAGGACTGATAGCACATAAAGTATATATGTAACTTAGTACCTTTCTCAGCCCACCAAATCGGATTAATGCCTCTAGAAATTACAACAATGCACACAAACTTGAAATGCCAGGTGGATGAGTTAAAATAGATTTCATTCTGATCCAGCATCATGATTTTGGAAACAGCTTCCAGAGTAATTTGAATGGTATGGATTGAGGCAGCTTTGAGATGGAGTGACATGCAATCCATTAAAGAAATAACTTGTGAATACCAGTAGCTTCTAGTAAGTACCTGGTGTGGCCACCTTTAAGGGTGGTCATGGTGAGCAAACACTGAACATGAGCTTTCCATTTTGAAGCTGCAGAGTGACTGATGTCATAGTGTGATCAAAGTGCTCTGCAAATACTTACTGTAATTATTGTTGTTGTTCTGTTCTTGCTAATAGCCTTATTTATACCCTGAAATTATAATCATCCAAACAAAGATGAAAACAAGATGTATGAGTTTTCTGAGCTGTTTGCCTCACAGATGGTCACCCTTGGAGTTCTCCAAAATTGCTAGGGTTAATTGAAGCTTCAGTCTTCACTGCAGTGTAGTTGATACTTAAGTGTTTCTTACCTGTAGTCTCTCACTATCCAAAAACAGTATAACAATAGCACTTTAATTTGCTCTCATTAATGCTAGCCTCTCAGGTAATGTTAGTGCAGTTTTATCTAGATGATGTTTGTTCCTCTGAATGAAACCTTTGTACCAGCTTCCCAGCTGAGAAGAAAAGCTAAACAGTTACAAAGAGAAAAACACAAATGTCTCACTAATTTATTTATTTAAAAGATGTTCAGAACCCAGGAAACATCAAAGGGGAGTTAACTTTTAAATGGAGGGCAGGCATTTAGTGTGTGATTAACAGTGGTTTCTTTCCCTGAGATTTCACTGAGCTGAGACAACTGGGAATCATTCTTGGGGAGCCTAACAAATAGTTTTTGCTCAGAGCCAGCTGATTGCTCCAAGGATAATTGTTATAGACTCACACAAACAGCAGTACTGTTTGCTCTAGTTCTTTGGGGCTCTTCTAGCAGTATTGAGATGTAAAAAGGCAGTCATAGGATCAAGCTTAGATAGAAAGAAGTAAGTCCTTCTTTGCCTCTACTCCTCAGCTGTGTAAAAGTAGAAGACCAGTATTAAAATGTTCCATTATTTAGGTGATGCAACAGTGCTTTGTCTGTATCTTGAGTTTGGAATACTGGAAAAAGAATAACTATGCTTTCCTAAATCTGGGCACTAGTGTCTCCCATTGGCATTGCTTACTATTTAATTAAGGCCCAAGAGAAGAAACGGAACTGCAAAAGATGAAGGGGGTAAGGAGGGAGAAGGAATTCTGGGTCTCCTTAAATTAGTTACAGCAAATTAACAACTTCAGTAAAGACTGGAGAATCAATGCTGTGATCCTTCTTGCATGTGTTGTGTACAAAAGTAGAAAGCAGGGCGCCTGGGTGGCTCAGTGGGTTAAGCCGCTGCCTTCGGCTCAGGTCATGATCTCAGGGTCCTGGGATCGAGGCCCACATCAGGCTCTCTGCTCAGCAGGCTTGCTTCCTCCTCTCTCTCTCTCTGCCTGCCTCTCTGCCTGCTTGTGATCTCTCTCTCTCTCTCTGTCAAATAAATAAATAAATAAATAATCTTAAAAAAAAAAAAAGTAGAAAGCAAATGGGTGAACTGTATGTATGTGAATAGCAAAGATGTAAAAAAACAAAATAAGGAAACAGAGCCTGGACTCTCCAGTTAGACTGACTGGGTTCAAATTGAAATGTCATCAGTTATGGATTGGGTGACCTTAAACATGTTCTTTTATGTCTTCCTGTATGGACTTTTCCTCTATAATGTGGGTATAAAAGCAGTACCCCTTGATAGGGAAATAGAGGTTAAATAAGATAATACATGTAGGGGTTCCTGGTGGCTCAGTCAGTTTAGCAGTTGCCTTCAGCTCAGGTTATGATCCCAGGGTCCTGGGACTGAGTCCCACATCGGGCTCTCTGCTAGGCAGGAACCTGCTTCTCCCTCTTCCTCTGCCTGCAATTCTCCCTGCTTGTGCTCTCTCTTTCTGTCAAATAAATAAATAAAATCTTTTTTTTTTTTTTTTTAAAGATAATACATGTAGAAAAAAAATGAAACAAGATGGGATTGGGAGGGAGACAAACCATAAGAGACTCTTAATCTCACAAAACAGAGGTTTGCAGGGAGTAAGGGGGTAGGGGGAAGGTGGTTGGGTTATGGACATTGGAGAGGGTATGTGCTGTGGTGAGTGCTCTGAAGTGTGTAAGCCTGACGATTCACAGACTTGTACCCCTGGGGCTAATAATACATTATATGTTAAATATATATATACATACACACACACACATATATATGTAATACATGTAAAGTACTTAGAATAGGGCCTTCAGGGGCACCTCAGTGGCTCAGTCCTTTAAGAATCGGACTCTTGGGGCGCCTGGGTGGCTCAGTTGGTTGGGCAGCTGCCTTCGGCTCAGGTCATGATCCCAGCGTCCTGGGATCGAGTCCCACATCGGGCTCCTTGCTCGGTGGGGAGCCTGCTTCTCCCTCTGCCTCTGCCTGCCTCTCTGTCTGCCTGTGCTCGCTCGCTCTCTCTCCCTCTATCCCTGACAGATAAATAAATAAAAATCTTTAAAAAAAAAAAAAAAAGAATCGGACTCTTGATTTCAGCTCAGGTCATGATCTCAGAGTTGTGAGATCCAGCCCCATGTGGTGTTCCATACTGAGCATGAAGCCTGCTTAGGACTCTCTCTCCCTCTCACCCTGCATGCATGTCCCCTCCCCCTCACTCACTCTCTCTCTCTTCTCTCTCTCTCTCTCAAAAAAAAAAAAAGAAAGAAAGAAAGAAAAAAGAAATAGGGCCTCACACATGGCAAGTACTTGACTCTTTTATTAATTGAGATTTGCATGAAAGATAAACTGGGATTGGGCATTTACTTCCTTAAAGACTTTTTCAATTTTCAAAATTTAGTATGGAGTATTTCCTTCAACTGAAATTATCCTTTTTATTTAAAAAGTACTTAAAACTATTATTCTACAAAAATTAAATTCACAATTACTTAAACACTTTTTCATGTTTGTAACATGAAATATCCTTGTACATTACATATTCTGGTAGAATATGGTATAGTTTGTTGGTATGTAAGACAGGTGAATCATTGTGAAAAGGGATCCATTTTTAGTAGAAAGCAAATCACCTAGCCAAAATTTGGAGGTAGGACAGAGATCTCTTCCTCATAAGTCAACCTATACCAAGGCGGCTGCTTTTGCTACACACAATGTGGTAGCAATGATGAGTCCAGAAAAGTAGTATAAAAACTGTCTTCTCCTTGGCTTGTCATACTGTATGTGGAACCTGAGTCATTTTGTGTATTTGTGCTTTTCCGTGTATTCTAATATAAGTGCACACTTAGCTATATCTAAGCTGGCAGGAAGTCTATCAGCATTTCATGACATACTTCTGTATACTTATAAGTATAGTAATGTTATTGATAATGAAATTCTGTCATTCTGATATTTTTATGAGCTTCAGTTCCTTTCTGAATCTGTTCCTTTGTGATTTCTCTAGCCAGTTAACTACTCTTGACTGAGTCATGGCATTGAAATCTCAGAGGGCCTTTGCCCTAAAGTCATGCTCATTCTGTTTCATTTTGACCTTCACAGGGCTTGATAGGAAGAACCACTCTGGGATGGTGAGCTGCAGTTGGGAACCTATAGGCAAAGTAAGTAAAAGAAATACCATTTGATTGTATGGACTAGAATTGGATATGGCAGAATTAGTCAAAGCTAAGTTAAATGAAGGATGAGGACCTCAGAACTCTTCAGGTGCTTCTAGCAGTACATAAAAACTTTCTGAACACCAAACAAGGATTTGCAGAGATTTTTGTTATCTTCATTTTTCTCTGCTCTGAACTGGAGGAACTCAAACTAAATATCAGTTTTAGCAGTGAGCACACTAAAACATGCCTAGAAAATTCTTACCTGTGTTTCTCATTTTAGATAGCCTCAAGTTTTGTTTCTGACAAACACTTGATAATTTGAAACTATAATGAGAAACACTAAGTCTGTTAGAAAAACTGCATTGTAACTATCTGGCTAATATTCAGACCTTTACTTCATACAAGTGTACTACTTACCCAGGTTATATTGGCCTCATGAAACAGAATGATAAGTATTCTGTCCTCTATTTTCTGAAAGAGTCAGTGTAAGATTAGTGTTATTTCTTCCTTAAGTATTTGATATTCACTAGTGAAGCCATAGAGTCTTGTAGTTTTCTTTGTAGGCAGATTTTTTGTTTATTTGGGGTTTGTTGTGGTAAAATATACATAAAATTTACCACTTTTATCTTTTGCAAATATACAGTCCAGTGGCATTAAGTATATTCACATTGTTGTGTAAGTATTACAACTATCTATCTCTAAGACTTCTTATTTTCCCCAACTGAAGTCCTATACCCATTAAACATTTAATTCTTTCGTGGCAGCCTACTACCATTCTACTCTCTGCCTCTATGAATTTTTGACTACTCTAGGAACTTCATAGAGGAGGAATGATACAACATTTCTCCTTTTATGATAATTGGTTTATTTCACTTAGCATAATATCTTCAAGGCTCATCCATGTTACAGCATGTGTCAGAATTACCTTCTTTAAAAAGGCTAAATATTACTCCATTTTATGTATATGTAATTTTGTTTATCTGTTCGTCTTTTGGTGGACACTCAGCTTGTTTCTACCATTTGTCAGTTGTGAATAATGTTGCTATAAACATGGTATACAAATATGTCTTCAAGTCCCTGTTTTCACTTACTTTGGGTATATATCCAGAAGTAGAATTGCTGGATCGCATGGTAATTTCATGTTTAATATTTTGAGGGATTGCTGTACTGTTTTCCACAGCATCTGCACCATTTTACATTCCATCCAGCAATGCACGAAGGTTCTGATTTCTCCACATCCTCACAAATACATTTTTTAAAAATAATAGCCATCCTAATGGGCATGATGTTTGTTTTGCTTTTAATTACAAATTTAATTTATTTAGTACATTTGGGGCTATTTAAATTTTTTTTTCTTGCACTGTTTTGGTAAGTAATTATTGGTAAATTGTGGTTTTGAAGGCATTTATCCCATCTATAAATGGAATACAATTTTTCATAATACCTCCTTATTAGCTTTTCAATGTCTGTAGGGTCTGTGGTGATGTTCTCTTTTTTATTCCTGTTATTAGAAATCTGTGTTTTCTGAAACACAAGTGCTTGAGATCTTACCAGAGGCTTACTAGTTTTATTAAAGTGTCAGCTTTGACTCTGATTTTCCCTGTTTTATCCACTTTCTGTTTCATTGATTTCTACCTTTAGTTTCTGTTACTTCCTTCTTTCTACTTACTTTGCATCCTATTTACTGTCTTTCTAGCTTTTTAAGATTGAAACTGGATCATTGGTTTGAGATCTCTCTTCCTTTCTAATAGAAACATTTAAAACTATCAATTTCCCTCTAAACATTGCTCCAGCTGCATCCTATAAATTTTAATATTTTAAGATTTCATTGTTATTTAGTTCAACATATTTTCTAATTTACCTTAAGACTTACTAACTCATGTAAATCTGACATGTAGGTTATTTAGAAGTGTGTTGCTTGGGGCACCTGGGTGCCTCAGTTGGTTGGGCATCTGCCTTTGACTTAGGTCATGATCCCAGGGTCCTAGGTTCCAGCCCTACATAGGGCTCTCTGCTCAATGAAGAGCCTACTTCTCCCTCTCCTCCTTCTCTTGCTTTTTTTCTCTTTCTCTTTCTCGCTCAAATAAATAAATTATTTTTTTTAAGTGTGAAGCTTAATTTCTAAATATTTGGGAACTTTCTAGATATCTTCTTATTATTTAAAGTTTGAATAAAAAAGCAAGAGCCAACATTATGCTCCTATAAGAGAAGCACTTTATGTATATTTTATAAGAGAAGCACTTTAAATGTAAACATATAAATGCAGTCATAAAACACTGCATAAGACATCTGGTCAGGTTATATTAATATCAGACAAAGTAGACTTGAAGAAAATAGGTATTACCAGAGATAAGGAGGAATATTTATTAATGAGTCAATTCATCAAAAATATTAACACTAGGGGGTGCCTAGGTGGCTCAATTGGTTAAGCGACTGCCTTTGGCCCAGGTCATGTTCCTGGAGTCCGGGGATTGAGTCCCGCGTCGGGCTCCCTGCTCTGCAGGGAGTCTGCTTCTCCCTCTGACCCTCCCCCATCTCATGCTCTCTGGCTTTCTCAAATAAATAAATAAATAAAATCTTTAGAAATATATATATTAACACTAAATATGGTTATGGCCAGAAAGCATACCCTGTAGGATTTTAATACTGTGGAATATACTGAGACTTGTCTTACAGCCCTGCATGTGTGGTGTGCCTTGGCAAATGTTTCATGTTCACTTGAAAAAAATGGGCATTTGGCTGTTACTAGATATAGTGTTCTTTCTGTATGTCATTTAGGTCAAGTTGATAATATTTAATTCTTCCATATCCTAATTGATTTTTTCTATTGTTTTCTTAATGTATTATTTATTACTGAGAGAGGGGTATTAAAATCTCCAAGAATTACTGTGAATTTACTAATTTCTCCTTTTAAAAAGTTCTGTCCAATTTTGCTTCATGTATTTTGAAGCTCTATTATGTACATGCACATTTAGGATTTTATGTCTTGACAGATTGGCTCATCATTACTAAATGTCCCCTTTTATCTCTGTAACAGTCTTTTTTCTTTTTAAGTCTACTTTGTTATTAAATAACAAAAATTCAACTGGATAATTTCTTTTTTTTTTTAAGATTTTACTTATTTGTTTGACAGAGAGCGAGACAGTGAGAGAGGGAACACAAGCGGGGCAGTGGGAGAGGGAGAAGCAGACTTCCTGCTGAGCGGGGAGCTCCAGTAAGGGGGCTCAGGATCATGAACTGAGCTGAAGGCAGATGCTTAACAACTGAGCCAACCAGGCTCCCCTGAGTAAATTTTAAAGATTTAGTTGGCTTTATTAACCAGTTCACAAATTGGGCAGTATTCCTTCTAGCACGTAGAGAGGAATTCCAAAGGACTGCAGAAAGGAAAAGGTTTTTAAAGGTAAAGAGGGGCTGGAAACAAGGAAATTATTAGCAAAGAATACAATTTTTTAGGCAACATTGCCCTCCTAAGGGGAACTGAAGGGGTCTTCCAATTAAGTCCCTAGTGCACCAGGAAATTCTCATGTTGACTGGTAAAAGGTTACATTTCTGAGGGATTAAAACTGCAATTATGTTAGGTATTAATTCTTGTTTTACTGACTTGGGGTCTTAATTAAGTGATGCCATTTGGGGCCTGTGGTTTTGTTTTTAACAGTATTAATATAGCTCCACTGGTTTTCTCATGCAGCATTCATATAGTATCTGTCCTTATTTTAATATATTTGTATTTCCGTATTTAAAGTGCTTCTCTTATAGACAGTTTATGGTTGGGTCTTGATTTTTCATACAAATTGATAATCTATGTCTTTTAACTGGACTCCATTCACATTTAATGTAATTATTAATATAGTTGGGCTTAAATATCTCATCCTAGTATTTGTTTTCTTACTGTCCTTTTTGGTTTTAGTTCCTCTGTGCTTCCTTTCCTGCCTTCTTTTGGGTGATTGGAATATTTTTAGCTACACTTATTTGTTTTATTTCAAATAAAAATACTGCTTCTTCATACAGATTCATTATGCAGATAATATCTTAGTTAAACTGCAATTCAAGTTAGGGTATGCCAGAAGAGTTCAGAGAGGGTACATAAGAGAGTGGAACAATCTGGTGGCAGAAATCAACTTTCTCTACCAGAATTGTGTTTGGGGTTGACCCTGCCTATCTTTTCTTTTCCCATTACAAAATGGAACCAGGAACTAGTAGGCATTCAGCTAACATGATAGTCATAACATTTCATTTGCCTCCACCAAAGAGCCTTCATTTAGCAGAGAAGGAAAAACAAACAAGAAACAGGAGATCTGCACCAGCTATTGAGTGTTTTGTTTCTTCTCACACACTTTTTGAATCATTGTTACTGGTGTAACTGGATTGCTGCCTATTTACTGTCATACTTTCCTGTCACTGCCTTCTTCCACACTGTAAGGATCTTAGGAGCCACCCTGAAAATATGAATATTTTCATATAGTTTCCTTCTAATTAAATTTATGCCGGACAGTGGAGCGCCCGGCTGGCTCAGTAGGTTAAGTCTCTGCCTTTGGCTCAGGTCATGATCTCAGGGTCCTGGGATTGAGCCCCACATCGGGCTCTCTGCTCAGCGGGGAGCCTGCTTACGGCCACCACACTGCCTGCCTCTCTGCCTACTTGTAATCTCTTGTCAAATAAATAAATAAAATCTTTTAAAAAAAACAAAAACTAAATTTATGTCAGACAGTTATCAGTTTTATATTATCAATCAAACAGTTAATTCACAAGCAACTTTAGAGGCTTGCAATTTAGTTGAGAAGATATATAATTTTATTATGTATTTTTCTGTATTGTGTTTATTATATAAATGTATCATTTTTATATAATAAAAAAGACAAAGAGCAGTGCAAGGTTGTGTGTGACTGTTACAGATAATAAATAAATGAGGTAAGGTGTTTTTGTAGTTAATTAGAAAAACAGCAGCCTATCAAGATTCTTGATCATTTCTAGTGAGAGAAACTCATATTTTCTTTTCCCCTTTCTCTTCTCTATATAGATAAATATAGATAAGTATCACATAATTATTTGAAGATTAAAATTTCATTTTGATTTGGCTTTTCTGGGTGGAAAACGTTTACCTCATTTTACACTTTTGAGCATGAATTGTCTCTCTTTCTAGGTATAATCAGGTTCTACTCTTAAGCATTCAGATTTTATGAATAATATTCAGTGCAGAAAGAGCTCTAAAAATAATTGTGCAGGTAGGGTTTTGTTGTAGTCTTACGTGGAGCACAGGCAGGAGATAAGAGCAAAGGCACATTAGAGGAAATGTAATGGTTGGCAGAGCATTTCATCTCATTTGCCTCCACCAAAGAGCTTGCATTTAGCAGAGAAAGAAAAACAAAACAAACAGGAGATCTGCACTAGCTATTGAGTGTTTTGTTTCTCATCACTGCTAGTTACATTTGAATGGAACCATTACACTCTTTTTGGTGTATAACTAAGCCCTTTTTTTCCTCCAAAAGGAAAATCTTGAATTTTGTGTTTGAAAACACAATGAGATGTTTTTGACATTCTGCAGTTCATTTTGGAAATCACCATCTTAAAACCCATTGCCTTTCAATAAGTTGGTAAAGGATGTACAATACATGTCATTTTACACAAAATAGACCCTTTGATAGTCTCTAGTGTGTATAAGATATACACACCTTTTAGCATCTGTTTTTACAGCATTAGGCTCAATGTTGTGATGAACAACTGAATGGGGATGAAATGCTGAGCACTCTTACAATGGATTTTTATTTAAAAAAAAAAAAAGTAAGCTCTTCAGAGCTTCTTTTTGATACTTTTCCATAAAGATTGTAAGCCAACATATTTGTCAGTACATAATTAAGGCAACATTCTCTTTAAATGTTCAAGTTCTTCCAAAAATGGGGATGGACTTGACTAACCAACTGATGATTCTCCTCTTGAGCTAGGATTGTATATTTTTTTGTACAGGGAAATCTGTTTTTACAAATGTATTACTAATTAAGAATCACTGGGAGTAGGGGTGCCTGGGTGGCTCAGTCATTAAGCGTCTGCCTTTGGCTCAGGTCATGATCCCAGGGCCCTGGGATGGAGCCCCACCTTGGGCTCCCTGCTCAGCAGGAAGCCTGCTTCTCCCTCTTGCTCTCCCCTGGTTTGTGTTCCCTCTCTCAATATCTCTCTCTGTCAAATAAATAAATAAAATCTTTTTTAAAAATTGCTGGGATCATATTTTCAGTATTTACTTATTATTTGACTAAATTTCATACTATTCAGCTCAGCTCAGAGAAGGAGATTTTGTAGGTTTGTTTTCTTATTCTGCTACTACTGTACTTGGGTTTTTGGTCTAGTGGTCATAAAATATTACCAAGAAATGTGTTCCCTTAGGATCCCCAAGCCAAAATAATAAAATCACTTAAATTAAACTTTTAATACACAAAATTCAGATTCTAGGCTGACATGCTTTGGCTGGGTGCTAAAAATTAAATGAGTAAATACCAAACAAAGCAAAGCTGGCCAAGGCTGCGACTTTTGAAGAATGTCAGCCAATGGTACACACTCTAAATATTCTTTTTGCTTCTCCTGGCCTGAAAATACTTTAGGACGGAAGCTATCGTGCCCACTTTTCATTTAAAAATGTTTAGTTTTCGTGTCTTTTCTCGGGTTGTAAACCTTTTGGACCAGTTTTTGTCTATGAGATAAATAATACCCTGTATAATGCATACTGACTAATTAATCATTTGTAACTTCCCAGGTGCTGATTACGATGAATGTGATTTGGAGAAATTCTGTTTCCTGTCTAAGGATAAAAAAGGTGCCACATAGATACCAAAGTGGTAATTACCCAATGGTCCCTCTGGGATCAAGGATTTTAACTGACCCAGCCAAAGTTTTTGAACACAACATGTGGTGAGTTACCTTTTGACATCTGATGTTATAGATAGATAGATAGATGATAGATAGATAAAACATTGGTATATTTACTCTTTCTTTCTTACTTTCTTTCTTTCAGATTTTATTTATTGATTTTACCGAGAGAGAGTGAGATAGAAAGCCCGAGTGTGGGAAGGGGCAGAGGGAGGAGAAGCAGACTCTTTGCTGAGTAGAAAGCTTGATGTGGGGCTCGATCCCAGGTTTCTGGGATCAAGACCTGAGCCAAACACAGATACTTAACCTGTTGAGCCACCTGGGCTCCCCAGCAGTGGTGTATTTTCACTTAGAGACAAGAAAAGATTTTTAAAGTTGATCAGTGTTGTTGAGGTCTGAAAGGCAGGGTAACTGATCCTAACTTAACTGTTGCCAATTCTGAATTTCTTTGCAAATAGAATTGATAAAATGACACTTCCCAAGTGCTTTCCACAGCTTTGGGTTTCTTGCAGACCCTCCCTGCTCACCACTGGTCCTGATTTGCCAGCATACTATGGGAAGTGAGGCTCTTTTCTAGGTAGAGCCCTCCTCCTGCCCTGCAGGCCCTTCCACCTTTTACAAGTACTTGTCCATCAGCAAATGTGTATTCTGTACCTGCGCACCTGCCCTTACTGACACCAAGGGAAACACACTGGTTTGACCCTACTCTGTGCTTTCAGGAAATCTGTCCTCTATTTGGAAAGGTAGACAATAATAGGAAAAGTTGATAATTAGCAATACATGGCAGCAAATTGTAAGGGACCAATGTGTTCTTATAAGGCATATACAGTGTTTGTCTTATAAGAACAACTCAACTGTGCAAAAACACTTCTGTTTTGACATAGGAAGATTTCTTTTTTTTTTTTTCTTTTTTCAGTTTCCATTTTATTGACATATAATTGATATATAAAGAAAGACTTCTTCAAGTGGAGAAATTGAGATCAGGATAATTTATTCTGTCTCCAGTACATAATACAGTGCCTGACACATAAATATTTGTGAAGTAATGACTTGGATAGTTAAGGCTGGAATAAGGGCATTCTTGGTGGGTAGAAATTTATAAAACATAGAGATAAAGAAGTATGAGGCATATGCAGAAGACCATGAACAGGATATCGCCTAAAATAAAGACTGTCCTAGGAGATTTATAAATGATAAAGTATTGGAATGATATAGGCCAGGTATGGGGGTTGGTGGGGGGGGGGGCAAGATTGCATGAATTCTTGAATTCACAGCTGAAGTGGAAGACATTACAGAAGCCCCTGAAGAGACATGACATTATACATGGGCTATTAAGTACTGTGTATATATTTGGTTAACATTATGCTAACTAGACAGATCAACAGGTACAACTAGAAGCAGGAAAGTGCCAATGAGAGAGATTTTGAAGGAAGAATAAGTAGAGCTTGGTGCTTTTGTAGAATAAAGGAAAACAAAATATTTGGCTATAAAGTTTTGATCCTCCGTGACTAATAGAAACTTATTAATTAGTCCCACATTATACAATATGTTGCCACTAGCCAGAGGTAGTTATTGAGCACTTGAAACCTGAGTAGTCTGAATTGAGATATGGTGTAACAATTTGAAGATGTAGCACCATCTTCTTGGAAACCTCTGTATCATGAGAGCCAAGTGGAAGAAGAAGCAAATGTGCAGGCTGAACTGTAAAAAGAAGAAAAGTGAGGCAGAGGTTCAAGTAAACCACTAGCTTGTACACCCATGGAAGCCACAGGAGCAGAAATAAGGAAAGCCAAAGCCAGGGACACTGGTACAAATTGTTGAACTGCATATATACTTTCTAGAACATCCATCACCATCTGATCTCAAGGACCACCTTTGAGAGACCCACCTTGCTTATACCAAAACATACTCTTTGGGTCTTTTGCCCTGGACCTGTGACTTTCAAGACTAATTCTGTTTCCATTTGTGGCTGAATATAACACATGTACAATAAATCATCTCTTCTGTCTTAGCTGAAGGGGAAAAAACAGTACAAAAAGAAAAGGTAAAACATATCATTAACATTTTTTATACTGACTTGTGTGTTGATATTATTTTGGAAATATTGAATTAAATTCATTATTAAAATTTCATTTCTTCTAGCATTTTTAAACATGGATACTAGAAAATCTTAAATTACATCTGTGGCTGACATTGTACTTTCTTGGACAGTTCCTGAATTAAACTACTTTGCCTGCCATCACCAATGTGGACAGTTAACAGTAGGTTGTGAGATCATTGCTAGGCAATTAAACCTCCACAGGAACTTCTGGTCCTAGACAAGCTATTCGTCTACCAGTTTTTTATTCTTCATTAGAATCTAGTGACTTAGCTGTCTGTGTTCTCTTTTTCTATCTGCTACCACCGACTCTTTTGTTTAAGGTTCCTGCCTACCCATTTAAGTCCTGTTTTGTCATAGGCTCTCAGGGAAGCAAGGGTCCTCTGGGTCAATGCCCCTCAAGCACTGTGGGCTAGCTTTGGGATGCTGCACAAGAGTCCCCTGGGCTAGAGGTATGGCCTAGGAATTCGTAATTTGAAAAAGCTCTTCTAGTAATTCTGTTGAGCAGCCAGGTTTAGGACTCTTTCAGTCCAGTGGTTTTCAAACTTTTCTTTAGCAGTAGAATTTTTTTTCCAAGTGAAGTCCTAACATGGAATCCCAATATTGTGGATTGGGATCTTAATGAAGCACATAAAGAGGCCCAGGGCATCAACAGCTCCACCTCCCATATCTCCCCTTACCTCCTCAGTGTAGCAGCTTCAAGGATTTTTGGGTTCTGTTGATCAAAGTTTGAAAAACCTTGATCTAGTCTCAATAGCTATCCTCCTCCACAGCATATGCCCTTAAAGGGTATACAGCCTGTGCCAGGATACTTGTAGTGGACCCTCTCCAGAAGCAGATTCACACCGTAATAATAAAATAATTTCCTCCAAATGAAGAGTAGAGTATTTGCCTCCTATCATCTCCTTTGGTACCTATTTTGTTGTTTTAGTTTTTGTTTTTTTAGGGGCTTCGGGGGTTTTGTTTGTTTTTCTTTAAAGTGAAAATTTGTATGTTAAACTGAAAACCAGAATACTGGTTGACTTTCCCCTTCCTTCAAGTCCAGAGTTCTATCCAAAAGTTCTGACCCTTATTTTCTCCTTTGTATTTAAGAGTAATGTTTCCTCTCTTGTTGAATTTTGATTTTAAAAAGGTGTTTCTAGAAAACTACTGTACCTGTCAGTTTTCTCTCAGAGATGTAGAATTGTCTACAACTTATTTTTCTGTTTAGCCTCTAGTTTAGTTAGTACTATTTATATATGACCCTCTTTTTAATAAAAAAATGTTTTTGAGGAAAAAATTAAGATACCCATTTTTTATTCAGTTTCTAATATCTTGAGAAAGAGTTGCCCTCCAGATTCTGTATATTTATGTTACTAGTATTTACATCTCCCTATAGTCTTATTTTTTAATAATTGAGCAAAGTGAATTTCACATAGCATAAAAGTAACTTTTAAAGTGAACAGTTCAGTGGCATTAATTACATTCATGATTTTATGCAACTAGCACCTCTGTCCTGTTCCAAAACATTTCCATCAACGTAAAGTCCTTTACCCATTAAGTGGTTTATCTTCATACTCCCTTTCCCCAGCCCCTGGCAATCACCAGTCTGTATTCTAGCTCCATGGATTCTCCTCTTCTGGATATTTCATATAAAAGGGATCATACAATATGTGATCTTTTGTGTGTGGCTTCTTCACTTAGCATAATGTCTTGGAGATTCATCCACATTGTAGCATGTGTCACTACTTCATTTCTTTTTTATGACTGAATAATATCCCATTGTATGTATGTACCACAACTGGTTTATCCATTCATCCACTGATGAACATTTGGGATATTTCCATCTTTTGGCTCTTGTGAATAGAACTCCTGTGAACATGCATGTTCATGTACTTGTTTGAGTCCTCGTTTTCAGTTCTTTGAGGTATATACCTGGGAGTGGAATTTCAGGGTAATATGATAAATCTGTGTTAACTTTTTGAGGGATTGCCAAGCTGTTTTCCCCAGTGACCGAAACATTCTACATTCTGCTTTAAGTCTTTTGATTATACTTAGCAAAGTTTTTAATTTGGAGGGGAGCGGGGTGGGCAGGGCTCTAACTATATCGAGCAAATTCCAGTTACTTGGAAAAATCATTCCTTATTTCACACTGTTCTTGGTTTAAGTGTTTAGTAATTTTTCAGAAGATCTATGAAATTTATAAGGAAGTAATAAATACATATAATTGTATGACCAAATCAGCTAGGCCAGTGGCTTTCAAGCATTTTAGCATGATCCACAGTAAGAAGTACAGTTTATATAATGGACCAGTACATGTACACATAACATATGTACATATATGAAACAGGAACAAAAGCTTCTTTTACGATTTTACCATGTGAGACATTCACTAATAGTTTCCATTTATTCTTTTCTACTCCATTTCTGTTTCTTTCTCATTTTAAGAATTGGTTAGATTGATGAACTTGACTTCATGACTTACTAAAAGGATCATGACCTTTAGTTTAAAAAATACTGAGGTAAACCATTCTCTATGGATCCAAGATAGGACTTGTATGCTGCAACATAACCTCCTATTATATAACCCATTTAAATAATAGTTTGCAGAATTCCAATAGAGTTTAGTTATCAAGATATCTTTCGTATTATATGGTCTGAATTTTCCTTACACATGTATTTCTGATTCCTCTTACCTTGTTTCATACATAGTTCTTGAATACAGTTAATAAGTAATTTCTTTATCTGTCTCTGTTATAGCATTTGTCATGAGTAGTAGTCTTGATGTTGAGAGCACAGACTGACTGGTTGTCTGACTAGTTGGGAAATTAATCTGTCCCTTGGTTTCTACATCTTTATTTTTATTTCTTTTTTGAAAGATTTATTTTATTTATCAGAGAGAGCACAAAACCGGAGGAGGGGCAGGCAGAGAGAGAAGCAGACTCCTTGCTGAGCAAGGAACCTGATGCAGGACTTGATTCTAGGAGGCTGGGATCATGACCTGAGCCGATGGCAGATGTTCAGCCAACTGAGCCACCCAGGTGTCCTGGTTTCTACACCTCTAAAATGGGATAATAATAGTATTATCTACCTCAAAGGGTTACTGTAATGATTAAATTAATATATATAATATAAAATGTATGCACATAGTAAATAAGCAACACGTAAGAATTAGTTATCATATATTATCATTTTCCAACATGTACTTACTTAAGTTATTTATTATGTATCTGTTTTATTGTCATTATTGGATTGTATGATCCTTCAGAGTCTTCTTAGTTTATGTCTGTTTCATAACTACATTCCCCATATAATACCCACCCAATAAGTATATTTGAATGAGTGAATGAATATTTACTAGAAGTGTACAGCTAGACCAAGACTTAATATAATGGCTAAATATGGGCTTTAGAATCCAAATAATGTGAATGTAGATCCTGACTCTATCCCTTTCCAGCTATGTGAACTTGAGCAAGTTCCTTCATGGGTATTATGAGTATTAAAGTCAATAAATGTTTAGGACTCTTAGTCATAGTAAGTGTTCACTGAAATAAGTATTCTTGTTATTATTAGATGGAGAATTAAAATATATACCAATGAATAAATAAACAGTATAGAGTATGCAAGGTCACACAGTGAAGGAGGTGAAGAACATAGGAATGAGCTTTAGAACAGGAAAAGATTTCTGAGATGAGGTTGTAAGAAAAGTCAGTAAAACTTCATAGAATGTGGGATTTAACCTGGACTCTGAAGGATGAGGAGTATTTGAATAGTGAAGACTTTTCTAGACAAGTGGTAGCCTGAGCATTTGAGAATACACGAGGTATATTCCAAAGCAAGCACATGGACCAGCCCAATTGAAAGAGAGGTTTCTTATTTGGAAAGTGGATGAGTGATGTGACAAAAGAAGTGTTTTAGGAAAACTAATCAGGCTCTGTTGTTCAGGATACTTAGAATTAACCATAATTGAACATGAAGTGGTATCTTTTATTTCCAGCATGTTTTGTATATTGACATATACCCATCACTAGGTTAAATTCTATGGAGGACTTAAGAGAGGAAATGATTACTGCTCCAAAGGAACTCCAGCTCATTTCACTAAGAAACCTGAATCCCCAGATATGGAAGATGGGGTGAATCTGGAAGACAAAGTGTTCCTTCTCCAAGAAAAGTAATGAGAAGTAGTAAAAACAAGAACTATACCAACAGCAACCACAAAAGTCCATAAACATGGAAAATTACTATCAAGGCAAGAAATTGTAGATTCATGTGTGGCTCAGAGTGGTTCCCCTAACCTCATCTTCATCTCTCAGAAGCAGTATCAGGAAAAGGGGGTCAGCCGACATATCATTACTAATACTCATTAGCAGCCTAGGCAAAGGTTGAGAAAGAACCTGTTGGAAGCCATGAACCCTTGAAAATAAATGCCTTGTCTGTGGCAGCAGAATTTAAGGTCTCAGCAGAGCAAGAAAAGTCCTGCGGTTCCCCATTTCCTTGCTGAATTGAGAGAACTGTCTCAAGCCTAAGGAATAGGAATAGGACACATCTTAACTAGATAAGTGAAACCAAACATAGGACTTAATAAATCTTATTTTTTTTTTTAAGATTTTATTTATTTGACGCAGAGAGAAAGATCACAAGTAGGCAGAGAGGCAGACAGAGAGAGGGGGGTAGGCAGGCTCCCTGCTGAGCAGAGACTCCCGATGTGGGGCTCAATCCCAGGACCCTGAGACCATGACCAGAGCTGAAGGCAGAGGCTTAACCCTCTGAGCCACCCAGGCATCCCCAACTTAAATGAATCTTTAAAAAAAAAGAGAGAGAAAAGAAGGGAAGTGGGAAGAGGAAAAGAGCAGATTCAGACCTTTATAAAGGTTGTCCACTACCCTGTGGAATCTTCCCTTCTCTTCCACCCTCAGATTATAGGAGAGCGGAGGGCGCCTGGGTAACTCTGTCAGTTACGTGTCTGACGTCGGGTCAGGTCAAGATCTCAGAGCCCTGGGATGGGCCTGCGCGGGGCTCCCACTCAATGAGAAGTCTGTTTGTTCCTCTGCTTCTCCCATCTCTTGTGCTCTCTCTCTCAAATAAATAAAATCTTTCAAAAAAAAAAAAGAACATAGGAAAGTGAAGAAAATACATAATACTGAGCCTTCAAATTAGAGTTTACACTGAAAGATAAACAGGTCTCTGAGAAAGGTTGAGTGTCAAGAAAATTTATTCACAGAAAAACAAAAGGAAAGAAGGAAGGAGGGAGAAAGAACATAGCATGTATTATAGATTAGTTTGCATTTTCCAATATTTTATGTAGAGGGAATCACAATTTGTATTCTCTTTTTTCCCTCTGGCCTCTTTCACTAAGTGTGATTATTTTGAGATTTATCCATGTTGTTGCATGTATCAATAATTTGCTAATTTTTATTGTTAACTCTTGAGAATATCTAAAACTCTTGAGAATATCTAAAAAGCTCTCAAAATTCAGTAAACCAACGGCCTAGTAAAAATGGGCAAAATATTTGAACAGACGTCACCAAAGAAGATACACAGGTAATAAGCACATGAGGGGTTGATCAACATCATTAGTCATGAGGGAAGTGCAAATTAAAGTCACAATGAAATACTACTACAAACTTATTTAGAATAGCTAAAATGCAAAATACTGTACTGACTGTTGGAGAGGATGTAGAAGAACTGGAACTTTCATACGCTACTGGTGGGAATGTAAAATGGTATAACCGTGTTGGAAAACAGCTTGATAGTTTATTAAAAAAATTAAACATAAGCATGTAATGTGATTCAGCCATTCCATTCCTGGATATTTACCCAAGAGAAAAGAAAGCATATGTCCATACAAATATTTATACATGATTATTTATAGCAACTTTATTTTTAATAGCCAAATTTGGAAACAACCCAAATGCCCATGAACAAGTAAATGGACTATCTATATTAGGGAATACTACTCAGTAATACAAAGAAGTGAGCTATTGATAAATACAACAATATGGATGGATTTTAAAATATGCTGAGTGAAAGAAATTAAAAATAAAGAGTATATTTTATACTTTCAGTACTATATTAGATAATGCAGACTAAAAATAGAGACAGGAAGCAGATCAGTAGTTGTCAGTGGAGTTGGGTAGTGATAAGGAAGGGGAGACTGCAGGGTGCCTGGGTGGCTCAGTCTTTAAGCGTCTGCCTTTGGCTCAGGTCATGATCCCAGGGTCCTGGGATTGAGCCCCACATAGGGCTCCCTCCCTGCTTCTTCCTCTTCCTCTCCCTCTGCCTGTTCCTCTGCCTGCTTGTACTCTCTCTCTCCATCAAATAAATAAATAAAATCTTTTAAAAAAGGGGGGGGGACTAGAAAGGAGGAATTATAAATGTGTACACAGAAAGTTTTGAGGGTGATGGATGTATTCATTATCTTGATTGTGATGATGGTTTCATGAGTGTCTACATATGTCAGAACTTACCAAATTGTGTGCTTTAAATATGTCCAGTTTACTGTATGTCATTTATACCTCAATAAAACCATGAAAAATATGGTTACATGCATACATTTGAAAATAATGCACAGTTAATAAAAATAAGAGAGATCTGTGTATATTGATATTAAGAGATGGCCATGACATGTTATTAAATCAAAAGAGCAAGTTGCAGCAAGCTATCTTTAGTACGTCTTATTTTTAAGGAATTCTTGTACATGTGCTACATGTATATACAAATCTTTGTTTTTATATGCGTGGAGAAAGTTTGGAAATGTCCACATCATCTTGATAAGTGTTTATCTTAAGAATGGGCAAGAGCGGGGCGCCTGGGTGGCTCAGTGGGTTAAAGCCTCTGCCTTCGGCTCGGGTCATGATCCCAGGGTCCTGGGATCGAGCCCCGCATCGGGCTCTCTGCTCAGCAGGGAGCCTGCTTCCTCCTCTCTCTCTCTCTCTCTCTCTCTCTCTCTGCTTGCCTCTCTGCCTACTTGTGATCTCTGTCTGTCAAATAAATAAATAATCTTTAAAAAAAAAAAAAAGAATGGGCAAGAGCATGAGAGAAAGTTTTATATTTTATATGCATTAGTAGGTTTGAATTTTTTTTTAAAGAATGCCCTCCATGTACCTTTTCTCAACTCACTGTCTACCTGATAAATTCTTTATTCTTTAATAACTGATTACAACTCTTCATCTCATTAACAGTTTTGAATTCTACCAAATCTTCTTCATCTTAATGTCTCCCAATTCACAGCTCAGTGCCTGAAAGATACAGGTTCTCAATAAATGTTTAAGGAGAGAAATGGTATTGGTTTCTTCTGGCAGCTATGATCTCTATTCCATTATATACAGAAATGGGAAGCCATTGTTTCTTTCTATGTGTCCTTTAGAAGTCATTCATTCCTAAGTAAGAAACTGATATACTAACAAAAATAATCAATGGAAATATTTATTATGGCTGAAAAGGGAAGTGGATAGCCAGGAGTCATTAGTATAAGTTAGTGTCAATAGTAGAAAAGATTTAATTGAAGTTAAATTATTAGCTGATATACCTATAATAACTGTATTTCATTCATCTGAGACTCACATTTGTTTCACAATTAACATACCTGAAATCGTGATACATCTTAAAATTGTAATTGGAGTGTTTTTTCCTTTCTTATTGGTACAGAAAATAATGGTATCTTAGATTTGAAGAAATAGGATAATTATAACTTCAAAGTACTTAATTATATACCATTTTGAGAATTATTGTTTTACTAATACAAAAATTGAGAGACACAAAATGATTTTTCATGACCATATATTAGAGTTAACATATAGAATATTTATTACATTGTTAGAAAATCATTTAAGTCTTTTGCTGTGTGGATAAATGGACAGTGGACATAGAAAGTTGATCCAGAAGGAAGCACATTAAACATATGCAGAAATAGACAACAGTAAAACGAGTACAAATTACACAATAAGGTACCTTTTTATATCTATCAAAATAATATAAAAAAAGAAAAAGGAGGGAGGGCCTGGGTGACTCAGTTAAACATCCAACTAATATTCTCTCTCCCTCTGCTCCCTCTACCGCTCCCCTGTTCTCTTTCTCCTCCTCTCTAAATAGAAAGATAAAAGAAGAAGAAAGAAATTTCAAATAACACTCAATACTGATTAGCATTGTAAATTAATATAACCAGGTTATCTTTATATTTTTTATTTGTCTCATTTGTTATGTTATTTTCTCTACTAGCTTTTTAGCTGTATATCTTTACATTATTTTTACATGTTATTCTAGAAAAATATTTTCAAAATTGTGGTCTCAGAACCCTTTCACTCAAATCTTTGAGGATCTGAAAAAACTTTTATCTAAATTGTATTATTGATTTTTCCCATATTAGAAATTAAAACTGAGACATTAAAAATATTTAATTCATTGTAAACCAACAATTATCCATTACATCTCATATAAATTATATATTTTAATGAAAATATCTGTTTCCCAAAAAGAATGGCATTGTTTTTCGGTTTTTTTTTTTTTTTTTTTAATTTTATTTATTTATTTCAAAAGAGAGGAAGAAAGAGCACAAGCAGGGGGAGCAACAGGCAGAGAGTGAGAATTGGGCTCCCCGCTGAGCAGGGAGCCCAGGGCAAGGCTCAGTCCCTGGACTCTGGGATCATGATCCGAGCTGAAGGCAGGTCCTTAATAACCTGCCCAGGTGCCCCATAGTGCCATTGTTTGAAATAATTGCAAGTCTCTTTAATGTCTGACTTTTTTTTTTTTTTTTAAGATTTTATTTATTTGAGAGAGGGAGAGAGAGCGAGCAAGAGAGCACAGTGTGGGGAAGGGGCAGACAGAGAGGGAGAAGTAGGCTCTCTGCTTCTCAGGCTCTGATGTGGGGCTTGGATCCCCGGACCCTGCAATAATGGACCTGAGCCAAAGGAAGCCACCTAACTGAGCCACCCAGGTGCCCCATCTTTAATCTCTGGCTTAATGGAAAAAGTTAGATTCAAATGTCTGTTTCTTCCTTCCATCTGTTGTGATATCTTGTTTAGATTGAATTATGTGAAGAAAATTTGGCCACACACAGATATGCGCTAGTAAAGGAGTTTTTTTGTTATTGTTGTTTGTTTTTTGTTTTAAGATTTTATTTATTTATTTGACAGAGAGAGATCACAAGTAGTGGGGGAGGGGGAAGAAGGCAGAGGCTTAACCCACTGAGCCACCTAGTAAAGGAGTTTTTTAATAGCATTTTAAGATAATTGTAGGTATATTTCCTGATATTACACTACATCTTAGCAACAGTAGTTTCTTAGTTGTAATATGGAATATGAAATCATATCAATTATATTTCATTTATGTATCTTGTACTTTGGATATTTTACCTCTGCATCATCTAAAAATGTTCATTTTGCATGGATAATTTGGAAAAGTTTGATTCCCTTTTTTATGTAAGTCTTTTGAATGTTGACACATTTTATTTACAGTATTTAAAAATCATTTTTGTAATATTACCACTTTTTTCATCAGGAAAATCTCTTAAGTATTGGGAAGCTGTCAATTCATGGTGATGGGCATAACTTTTCAAAATTCTGATTTTTGCTTTAAAACACAAAATTAACTTTGGCAGCAAAAATTGTCATTCATTTTCCTTAAAGTATAGGCTCATTTCATTTACTTTTTCTTTTTTTTCCTTTGAGAGAGAGAGGACAAAAGGGGCAGAGTGAGAGGGAGACAAAGAATCTTAAGCAGGCTCCATACCCAGTGCAGAACCTGATCCAGGGCTTAATCCCACGACTCTTGAGATCATTAACTGAGCCAAAAATCAAGAGTTGTACACCTAACCCACTGAGCTACCAGGCAGCCCTCATTTTACTTACTTTTGAGATATACCAGATCCCCAAGTCTGAATAGCTATAGTTTGTCTACAGTTGCTCTTTCCTATTTTCTATTTCCTCTTTCCTCTATTCCTATAGTATGGCATATCTGGGGTCTTAATTGAATAATGGAGGTGTTCAGAGAGGCTTCTCCACTCTGGCTTAGCCAGAATTCCAGTATCTCCAAGTACTGCACTGCCTATGTCCACTCAGTTCTCTTTTTGCTACCTTCACTCCCAGAATCCTTAGGTTCTGTCTTGTTGGTGAATAGCCAGTGCTAGTTAAGCATTAGGAGAACTCTCCTGCAGACTTTAGGAGCCTGCCCCTCTGTCCAGTCCCCTTTTCTTCAGTATTCTAATGCATAAAGTTTCACACCTCAGGAACTCTGAACCCTGATCTCTGTCTGTCTTCTCAAGTCACAAAAGTGCCACTCAGTAAGATATCCACTCTTTGCTTGGGCTCTACCTCTGCCCTGTAGTCTAGAACATGATCCTGATAGAATACCAGGATGAATGTGGTGACTGACCTTTTGGTTTCTCTTCTTTAAAGGATCACAGTCCTGCACTGTCTGAAGTGTAATCCAGCATCTAAAAACAATTCCTTTGCATACTGTTTTGTTTTATCATTGGTTTTGGTAGGATGGTAAGCCCATACTCTGTCATGGCCAAAATTATAAGTCCTGTTCAGCAGTTCTAAGTCATAATTATGAAGATTTTATAGCTATATAGAAAACTGTTGGTGTATATGTGTGTACACACATACAGGAAAGGAACTTGAAAAATTAAGGACTGTTTGTTAATCTGTTAGGATATTTAAATGAAAGGTTAAACTTTTTGTCTTTAAATTTTTCCATTATTATTGTAATTGTAACTATGTAATAAATATGGTTTTGCTATGGAATTAAGGATTATTGAAATAATTTTAAACTGAAACTAATAACCTCCACTTCTTTCTTTTACATAAATTGTATTTTTTAAAGATTTTTTTAAAATTTTTTAAAAGGATTTTATTTATGTATTTGATGGTGAGAGAGAGCCCAAGCAGGGGAATAGCAGGCAGAAAGAGAGGGAGAAGCAGGCTTCCTGCTGAGCAGGGAACCCCATGCCAGGCTTGATCTCAGGACTCTGGGATCATGACCTTAGCCGAAAGCAGATGCTTAACTGACTGAGCCACCCAGGTGCCCAAAGATTTATTTTTTAGAGAGGAAGAGAGAGAGAACACGAGTGAGGGGCAAAAGGAGAGGGAGAGAGAGTCCCAAGCACATTCCATGCTGAGCAAAAAGCCTGATTCAGGGCGCAATCTCATTACCCTGAGATTAAAACCTGAGCCAAAGCCAGCCAACCAACTGAGCCACCCAGTCATCCCCAAGAATATTTTATTTTTAATTCACGAGTGACCTGAAATTTGTTAAGTTTGTCTTTAAATTTTGTTTTATAGTGATACTCATATATACACAGTAGATGACAGATGGAAAAACATTCTATCCACATAGCTTGCACCGGGTACTTTAGTCTATATATGATTATTAAAAATTACAATAGTAAGTGGTACATTTTGGCAGAATTTTTGGTAGGTATGATCCTCAAAAATGGTAATACCCACGCTAAACAATTGGGGTGTGTGTGTGTGTGTGTGTGTGTGTGTTAACTTTTCCAAACTAAACCAGATGCACAATTATTTAGACTGTTACTGCAATCAACTGTGAAAGCAAGGAATCATCATTGAGTTATACTTTACATATACAAGGAATAGGAAATATATATGCACATTCACGAGCTGAGGTCATAAGACTGACAACTACTGCAAAATGACAAGACAAATTCTATCAACCATGTTGTAAAAATTTCTTACTCAAAAATCCTTTTATTTTTGAGATTTCTTTTTCTCAAATTCACATTTTCAGAAAAACTATTAAGTATATTTTGAATTTTCTGCTTAATTTTCTTTTTTTTTTTAAGAAAACATATTTTCTTTTTTATTGTAAGTATTGCTGGATTTTCTGTTAAGAAGGATGACATAAAGGCGTCTGGGTGGCACAGTTGGTTAAGCCACTGCCTTCGGCTCAGGTCATGATCCTGGAGTGCTGGGATCAAGTCCCACATTGGGCTCCCAGCTCCTCAGGGAGGCTGCTTCTCCCTCTGACCTTCTCCCCTCTCATGCTCTCTCTCACTCGCGTGCTCTCTCTAAAATAAATTTTTTAAAATTTTTAAGGTTTTATTTATTTATTTATTTGACAGTCAGAGATCACAAGTAGGCAGAGAGGCAGGCAGAGAGAGAGAGAGAGGAGGAAGCAGGCTCCCTGCTAAGCAGAGATCCCGATTCAGGGCTTGATCCCAGGACTCTGGGATCATGACCTGAGCTGAAGGCAGAGGCTTTAACCCACTGATCCACCCAAGTGCCCCAGAAAATAAGTAAAATCTTTAAAAAAAAAAAAAAAAAAAAAAGGATGACATAAAAATTTTATTGACCATTTTTATATATCTTAAACATATAGTTTTTTTGTAACTATGTATATTTTTAAGTTACCTCTAGTTGAGGGGTTCTTGGGTGACTCAGTTGATGAAGCATCTGACTCTTGATTTGGCTTAGGTTATGATCTCAGGGTTGTGAAATCAAACCCTGCATTGGGCTCCACTCTGGGCGTAAAGCCTGCTTAAGATTCTCTCCCTCTCCCCCTGCCCCCTCCCCACCCACCAAAAACAAAAATTGCCTCTGATTGAAGCAGCTTTATAATATTAAGGAAATTTTAAGACTATTACATTTTAATTCCACTATTCTAATGTACTTGTTTTTATTTCACCCAATGTCTCTATAATTTTATTTAGTTGTGATTATAATACATATACAATTTTGGGAACTGCTGTTTTAACCTCATAAACATTTTTCCATGTTGCCACATAAACTTCCTATTATCATTTTAAGTATCTGTATAATATTCCATTAAGTTAACATAATTTTTTCATTACCCTATCACTGAGATTGCTTCCACATTTTTGCTATTATATTTGGTATTCTAGCAAATATCATTTTACAGGTACTTTTCTATACAGAAATTCTCTGTTCTTTTGAGTTAGTTTATTACAATAATTTCCTAGAAGCACAACTCATAGGTCAAACAGTATGAACCATTTTTTCCTTTGGTGGTAATGGCAATGGTTGTTAAATACGTGATTATTTCTGATAGTTATTTGTCTCTGTGCTTAAATTCTATTGAAATTGTATTTATTACTTATAAACCCAAATGATTCTTATTGCTGTCTGTTGGGTTTTTGTGTATGTGAATCAGACTCTTCTAATATAAAGAAATGCCATAAAGCAGCAGGTCTGAAGGAAGTCCCCATAAATATAGTAGGAACGTTTTATAGGTTTCTGTGGGGATTCTGTAACTATACAGTGGAAAATCTGTTCTTCAGGGGCTTAGGATATAATATTCCCCTCACTTAGCAGTTAAGAAAATGAAGTAATATAAAGAACAGTGTAAGGAAGTTACAGCAATTTAAGAAATAACTAAATCTATTAAATACTCAGGAAGAAGCAAGTTAAACTAACAGTTTAAAACAAATGCTTAAAGCTAAAGACCATATATACCCTTATTGTCTCAAAGCTTGATTTTTTTTTTTAAACAGGGAAATTGATTGTTCTGTTTTCTTTCTTATATGCTGTAGAAATTTATAGATGAGAAACTTGTACCCAGCCTTGGAAATCCTATTTTTTTAATAAACTACTTGTTGCCTTTAATACCATAACTATCATTTAATAATACCCTATGTATTCATATATATAAATTATAAAATGTAATTGCCAGGTCCAAGTTACATATGTTATTGCTCACATATCTTAAAATAAGTCAAAACAAAAATCTGTGTGTGTGTGTTTTTTTAAGAGTTTATTTACTTTTTTTTTTAAATTTTACTTATTTATTTGATAGAGATCACAAGTAGGCAGAGAGGCAGGTAGAGAGGAAGCAGGCTCCCTGCTGAGCAGAGAGCCCGATAAGGGGCTTGGTTCTAGGACCCTGAGATCATGACCTGAGCCGAAGGCAGAGGCTTTAACTCACTAAGCCACCCAGGCGCCCCAATTTTGATCCTTCTTAAAAGAAAGCAGTTTCTCACCTTTTGGTGGTGTATTTATAGCCAGGAATACACCCTCTTATATCCTGGTTGCATAAACATGACTTAAAATAGTATGAAGCTTATCATCATTCCACCCAGAGCAACTCCTTATTCTGTCTTGGTTACCCACCACACACACACACACACACACACACACACACACACACACACACACGCACTTTCCTTGAAATCCGTTTTAAGACCTTAGACTTGTTCTTGACTCTATTCTTCTTTCTCTCTCCCTGCAGCTAGTTAATCTCCAGGTCACAGATACAATTTTTGTCACAGTGGCTCCTCCTGTTTCTGTTTGCCGTTGCCACCATCTTAGTCCTGGGACTCATTACTTCTAGACCACTGCAGTAGGCTTCTCATTGGTCTCCCTTCCACGAGTTCCTCCCCACTTCATTTTATCTCATACATTACTAAACTGTTCATACTTAAGATCCTTTGAAATCTAACCATTACCCAGCTGTCAGCTTCCTAATGAAACATACAAATTGCCCACCTCCTTTCTCCCTAAGATGAGGCCAAACTTACCTTCCTCTTAAGCCTTCCTGTCTGCCCCAAGCTAACATTAATTGGCTATGTTTGCATACATTAGATGCTAATCAAGTAGGCTGTATTATATTGTCATTTACATATTATCATTGATAATATTAGTGTATTATCATTACATTGTTAATCTGCCTGCATCAGGATCACATAAAACCCATTATGGACAGGGATAAAGTCTTAAATCTCTCAGGATCCCCCACTGTCATAGTAGACAGTAATGGACTACTGGTCAAGAAGATAGACTTTGAAGTGAAACAAACCTGGGTTTGAATTCTGGTTCTGTCACTTAAAGCTATATGACCTTGAGTAAGTTACTAAATTTCTGTTTGCTGTTATGAGAATGAGCATGATTATAACCCCCTCATAGGGTTTTTGAAAGGATTAAGTAAGATATATATGTGTGTAATATGGAAGCTCAATGCCTAGCAACAAAATAAATAATAGTAGTAATTATCATTATAACAATTATGATCATCCTAAGTGCTCAGTTAATGTTTTTTAGCCACCATTATGAGGCATGTCAAGAATTTGGTATTTCACCCTTTTTCATCAGTGAGATAGCTACAAATATATGAAGATAATGGGAGAGATTTTTCTTACAGTTATCAATAGGATATGTGGAGCTTGAATTTTGGATATGTGGCTTCTTTGTTGTTTAGAAAAATAGTTTATTCCAGGAAATTACATCACTCATTTGTAACTTTACCTATTGCAAAAAAGGAAATACAAATTTTGTAAAAACAAACCCCAAAAACCCCACCTTTTTTGTATAAAGATGTTGCTTGAAAACATTTTAGCAGCAGAAAATAATATCTTCTCGCATAGGAAGTATAAATTCTGAAATTGAAAATACTTATAGAAAGTGCCAGATCTTGGAAAGTTGACCTTCTTATATAATATATCAACTATTCTATCATTTAAATGTTAAAGAATCCATTTACAGAAATTAAGACGACCAGTAAGAAAAATCTAAAGTTACTTAAAAAACTGAGGATACCAAAAAAATAATCCAGTCAATAAGTGGGCAGAAGACATGAGCAGACACTTCTCCAAAGACATACAAATGGTTTACAGACACATGAAAAAATGTTCAGCATCACTAGCCATCAGGGAAATACAAATCAAAACCACAATGAGATACCACCTTACACCAGTTAGAATGGCAAAAATGAACAAAACAGGAGACAACAAATGTTGACAAGGATGTGGAGAAAGGGGAACCCTCTTACACTGTTGGTGGAAATGCAAGCTATACTGCCACATACTTTAAAACAGTATGGAAAGACATTAAAAATAGAGATACCCCAATTTAAAAAAAAAAATCAACAACAATAACAAAAGAGCTACCCTACAACCCAGGAACTGCACTACTAGGGATTTATCCCAAAGATACAGATGTAGTAAAAAGAAGGGGCACATGCATCCCAATGTTCATAGCAGCAATGTCCATAATAGCCAAACTGTGGAAGGAGCTGAGATGTCCTTCAGCAGATGAAATGAATAAAGATGATGTGGTTCATATATACAATGGAATATTACTCAGCCATCAGAAAGGATGAATACCCACCATTTGCATCATCATGGATGGAACTGGAAGGGATTATGCTAAGTGAAGTAAGTCAAGCAGAGAAGGACAATTACATAATGGTTTCACTCAAATGTGGAACATACCGAGTAGCACAGAGAACAATAGGGGAAGGGAAGGAAAACTGAATGGGAAAAAATCAGAGAAGGATGCAAACCATGAAAGACCCTGGACTCCAGGAAACAAACTGAGGGTTTTAGAGGGAAAGGGATGGGGGAATGGGGTAACTAGGTGATGGGTATTAAAGAGGGCATGTGTTGTAATGGGCACTAGGCATTATATGAATCATTGAACACTCCATCAAAAAACTAATGATGTACCATATGTTGGCTAACTGAACGTAATAAAAAAATGAGGGTAATACAAAATAATTTTAAACTTTCATCTCTATGATAGTGAAGTATTAGAATATAGTATTATAAGAGGAGATTTTAAAACTATTAAAAAGAATGAGGTATTCATAAATGAACAAAAAGGCAAATAAATATAGCCTTAGAGTAAAATACAGCAAACCGTACTAGCACCCAAATAATCACACAACGTAGTACTCCTGGGACATGGCTTCAGCAATCATTTCCAAAAGGTGGTTGGACTTGCAGCCCAGTCATATTTTAACGGAAGATCTGTGTGAGTTCTGGGGTTGTACCAGCACTATCAGAAGAAACATCTGACTCAAAATATATTCATTCAACATGGAATTAGTCTGTATCATTTGCCTTTGATTATTTTAGAAAGAAAGATGTATCCCTTGTCACGCTTTTTCTGCCTTCAGTTATGAGGCAGTTTTACAACCTTTTCATTTTTTGGTAGGGATCACATGCAATGGTCTGAAGAAGAAGAAGCAGCAGCTGGGAAAAAAGTAGAGGAAAACTCAGCTGTGCGAGTCCTTCTGGAAGAACAAGGTAGGCAACTACATGTTGTAGCTCCTGGAGCTTGGTTCTTCTGTTCGGCCTTCCAATGATTCAGTTCACAAGTTCTCTTCCTAATTGTGTCATTACTTTGGAGTATTCTTTGTTTCTACCTATGCCAATCCACTTGCTCCATTTGGGAGAATTCCATTATTCTAGTGTAGTGGGACCAAAGTTAGTGAAATAAATTACAGATGACTCTTTAGTTGCTTTTTTGGTAATCATGGTATTACCTTTTTTTGGGAGATACACACAAGGAAATTTAAAAATTTTCCCCTTGCTATACATCTTTTAGTCTGTTGTTGTGCGTCATACTGGCAAGGAGTGTTTAACAAATTCAGAAACTTAGAGCAAAAATGGCAAAGTCATATCAAAATGTTGTGGCCCTTTAGGATAAATCTCAAGTTTCATAGGGATTCAAAGTACTTTTCTTAAAGGCCTTTTGATACTCTGGGTTTAATTGAGGTAAGACCTTGCCAACCTTCAAAGCTGGCTTCTGAAGAAATAGGCTAATGCTACTATCACACACACACACACACACACACACACACAAAACAAGCTTTGGTAAAGATGTAGAGAAATGAACCCTTTGGCACTGCGGACTTGGTAAACTTGTAAAATGATGCAACCTCTATGGAAAACAGTATGTAAGTGCCTCAGAAAATTAAAAATGGAGCTACCATATGATCTAGCAATCCCACCTCTAGATATAGAGCCAAAAGGGTTGAAAACAGGGTCTTAAAGATGTATTCACACACATGTTCATAGCAACACTAGTCACAATAGGCAGAAGGTAGAAGCAACCCAGATATTCTTTCACAGATAAATGGATAAATGAAATATGGTATATATGGACAATGGAGTATTAGCCTTGAAGAGGAAGAAAATCCTGTCATATTCCACAACATGAATGAACCTTGAGAATATCATGCTAAATGAAATAAGCCAGTCACAAACAAGGCAAAAACTATACAATTCTACTTATATGAGGTATCTAAAGTAGTCAAATTCATAGAAACAGAAAGTAGAATGGTGGTTACCAGGGGCTGCAGGGAGGAGGAAACACAGTTGTTGTTTAACAGATAGAGAGTTTCAGATTTGCAAGATGAAAAAGTTCTGGACATCTGTTCACAACAAAGTGAATATACTTAACACTACTGGACTGTACACTAAAAAATGGTTAAGATGGCAAATTTTATGTGTTTTTTTACCACATTTTTTCTTTTAAAGCATGCTAAAAAAATTGCATCTGTGTCCTTTTCACTGCCATAGCTAGGAATCCAGGTACACTTTGACCAACATGTACACTCTTGAGATAAGCTTTTCTACCTTGTTTCTCTTAAAATGATTTCTTCCTTAAAACAGATTGGTTCTTTTTTCTTTAAAAAAAGAAAAAAAAGATTACTGAAGTACCAAACACAGAGAAATTTTCACAATTCCTAAATGAATTGTCACAAAACTCGATAAATTTCCCTCACATCCACATCAAGAAACAGAATATTACTATTAACCCAGAAACTTCCTCATTTTCTGTCCCAACAGCAGTACTTCCCCCAACCCTCTGACCCCACGAAGAGCAAGTATTATTCTGGCTTCTAATACCCTAGGTTAGCTTTACCAGAACAGCTTGGTTCTGGTCATCATAATTTCTTCATCACTCTTGTAGCAATATCAGTCTACCTACTAGATAGAGCGAGTGTCCAAAAACTATGGCCAGGAGCCAAATCCAGCTGACTGCCTGTTTTTATAGTTTCTTTGGAACACAGACGTACTCATTTGTGTACATATTGTCTGTGGCTGCTTTTGAGCTCTATCTACACAGTTGAGTAGTGATTAACAGACCATACATAGCCCACAAAGACCACTCACTATCTGGCCATTTACAGAAAAGTTTGCCAACCCCTGCAATAGAATTTTGTTTCCAGATTGATCCTGTGTTCTGAAACGCCCTTGGGGAAGATGTTTGAAATCTGTGCAAGCCCAGCATAGTGCAAATCTCTAATCTCACTGATAGTTAACTATTACTCTAGTGACTTCAGTCTATGGTTGTGGCTAAGGTTTGCAAGCAGAGGTAGCTGTGGACACTGAGCTAAGGGGAGCTCTTCCTTAGGTAGAGAAGCTCTTAGGTAGTGAAGGGGGCACTTCTGCCCTACCTTATCCTCTGCCACCATCGATGACTTACTTTATCCTCTGGCATTGTTTGCTTTTCATTAGAGCTAGTTCTCCTTCCTCATCCTAAGCATGAATGTGTCCTGGAGGGTAGACAGGAAAGAAAAGCACCTGAGCCACAATGGAACCATTCTATTTTTATGAGCTCCCGCCATGCAGTTCCAGAGTGGGATATGGCCAGGGAGTGTTGGCGCTGGATTGGAGGGTGCATACCAGTGGCTGTTCTGCTTACAAATCAGCCAACATTGCATTCCTTTGCAGGAACTCTGTCACACTGTTTCTGAGGAAGTATAATTTTGCTTCTTTGCCAGCAGCTGCACAGACATATTTTCCACATTACTCAAGCTTCTGCTAGTGGCCACCTGGATGTGACAGAAAGCATCAAGCCTAAACAGAATTAAAAGTTATCAGTCATCTTAATTCATTTCCTGGAAGTTAAGAACTATCTCCAGTATATTTCCTGATATGAAAAAACAAGGATTTTTTCCATGCTGTCTTGAATATTTGTTTAGGACATAAATAGATGAGCAGTGCTGATAATGTTCCCTTAAAGTGCTCTGTACTGTACGAGGCTGCCTATTTTGGCCTATTTATGTTAACAATGAACTTGAGTGAAGCTAATGAGAAGGTTATTTTAGAGCCTTGGAAACCGCAGTAAAGGAAAATGACAGTTCCCACAGAACTATAGTGTGACTGAAATAGAAAGGTGGTGACTGGTCTCTCTCTACAGAAGCAGGAAAAGCAGGCTGGAGAGGACTGATGATACTGCTTTGAAGCATTTGGTTTGCTTATTAGCATGTCCAGTCACTTTTTGAAGCAAGTTTTCTGGCTGCCGTGGAGACACGGAACTAAAGACGACATTTTAAAATGGCTCAAAGTGGGGCGCCTGGGTGGCTCAGTGGGTTAAAGCCTCTGCTCTCAGATCAGGTCATGGTCCCAGGGTCCTGGGATTGAGCCCCGCATCAGGCTTTCTGCTCAGTGGGGAGCCTGCTTCCTCCTCTCTCTGCCTGCTTCTCTGCCTGCTTGTGATCTCTGTCTATCAAATAAATAAATAAAATCTTAAAAAAAAAAAAATGGCTCAAAGTGATGCAGGATTCTGCTGGGCCCCACCCCGCCCTAGAGCATGACTCGGTGCAGTGAACTTCACACATGTCAGGAAACCGGCACAAGGAGAGGACCCCACTGTGCCGGTGACTTTGTGATCACATGTAAGCGAGGGTGCTGTGAGGATGGCAGAGAAAGGGAACTTTTGTTCTGAGGAACTATATTGAGTGACAGGACGTAACTGAGAGTAAATACCTTCCCAGCCACCCTTCCTGGCTTCTCCATTCATCGGAGACCTGATGGGCCGCAGAAGCCCTCTGCGAGGCTTCCTGTTTGATATTTAGCATCTCTGATGAATACAGGTCAAGGTGAATGGATCCAGTTAAAAGCTCAACTAGCAAACTTTGTGAAAACCCAAAGGAGGCTCTGACCCTGTTCTTATTCTGTGCCTTTTAGGAACCACCATCTCTTCTTATCCAGGAGAGTCCTCAGTCTTTGAAAGAGCACGTTTTCTCCCATCGCAGAGCTTTCTATTTGCAGACATATAGCATAAACACCGTCTATTGGTCTTATTTCACTGATTTTAATGCCCCTGGGAGGAAATACTGGTGGTTCAGCTATGCTAGCCTCCTCTCTAGCGCACTCCTTTTGGTCTCTGTGTGTGTGTCACTCTCTCCTGTCGCTCCCATTTCTCATTTCTCACCTATTGTCTCAGATGTTGTGAGAACTGAAGTCAGGAAACACCCTCACAGTTCTGAAAATAAGAGCTTAAGCATCACCAATAGTGCAGTGTTCTAATGTGAGATAGTTGACATTTCATTCCTGTGATTAAAATGTATAACATCCAAGCTCTCGTGAGCAATTTTTCTTTCACTTAGATGCCCAAATTAATCATTTTAATTCCACATTTCCTTTTGGTAATTTCCTTTAAATTTTATGATAGCTCATATTTCTTTTAAAAGCGGGTTAATTCAGAGAAATAAGGAAAATACATTTGGCAGTTTTGAGTTAACATGATTATATCTTATAATTTCCTAAAAATATCTCCAGTGTGTTATAGCTCGGCTGGTTATTTAGAAAATGTAATGAGTTTTTAAAACTCAATAACAAAAGCAGCTGCTATTTTTTTTTCCACTTTACTTTAAAATATTCTTGCAAATAGTTACCTATCTAGGGTGAGTTGTCTGTGTCCAGCAAAGTCGTAAAAGAATTCCACTGTACCTTACCTTGTGAATTCCTTTACCACTTGAAAGTGTCCTATGTAAAAAAAAAAAAGAGTAGTTGAAAGTTTTGTACACTAATAAATTTAGAGTACTTATTTTTAAGTCAGCTTTGATTATTTAAAATTTCATGCAATACTGTTAGAAATATACTTTTCACAGGGCACCTGCCTCAGTCAGTGACTGAGGCATGTGACTCTTGATTTCAGGGTTGAAAGTTGGGTACCCCATGTTTGAGCCCATGTTGGGTGTAGAGATTACTAAAAAATAAAATCTTAAATTATATACATATCACACACACACACATATATATACACTTTTCATAAGAGTTTTCTTTTATAAAAGGTTTTATTTAATTATTTACTTTAGAGAGATTGAGAACATCTGCTTACACAAGAGTGAGCAGGGGGATGGGGGGAGGGAGGGGAAGGAATGTCAAATAGACTAAACGGGCTAGGCCCTGGCAGGAGTGTGGCAGAGGGCTTGATCTCATTACCCCGAGATCATGATCCACACCAGAACCAACTACTCAGGTGCCCCAAGAGTTTTTTCTTAAGTATAGACAATGAATTTTCATCAGTGATACGTGGAAATTTCCAACTTTGAGAGCTCAGGTATCTGATGTAATTGATGTGCAAAAATGACTCTAAATAGCTTTTTGTTACATTTTAACAGGATAATTTTTCATAATTAATATTAATCATATATATGGCAGATACATAAATGGTTTGGTTCAATTTCTTAGTTATGATATTCAGTGTGATTCAGGGTGAATTCTGAATATTTAAGTATAGTTAATATGTCACATTCCCTCTTCCCCTCAGCAGTATTGAATTTAATCAGTGAATAATTGAGAATTTGCTTCATCTGTCGTTAAACACATCACTACAACCCTTTTACTGCCATTGGCAAAAACCAATTAACTCTGAATCCACAGCCTAGGAAAATGAAATGAAAAAACTGCTTCTCCAAGAAAAATTGATCATTGATACACCTGTTTAGAAAATCAGCTGGACTTTTGCATCAACATGGATGGGTCTGAGGATATTATACTAAGTGAAATAAGTCGAGCAGAGAAAGTCAATTATCATATGGTTTCACTTGCTTGTGGAACATAAGGAATAGCATAGAGGACGTTAGGAGAAGAAAGGGAAGAATGAAGGGGGGGAATCGGAGCGGGAGACGAACCATGAGAGACTGTGGACTCTGGGAATCAAACTGAGGGTTTTGGAGGGGAGAGGGCTGGGAGGATGGTAAGCCTGGTGATGGTATTAAGGAGGGCATGGATTGCATGGAGCACTGGGTGTTATATATAAACAATGAATCTTGGAACACTACATCAAAAACTAATGACATACTGTATGGTGACTAACATAACATAATAAAAATAATAATTTAAAAAGGTAAGAAAATCAGTCACTTGCTAAAGAAAAAAAAATGGGTTGGGAGTTCCCGGCTTGCTCAGTTCAGTAAAGCATGTGACTCTTTAACACAGGGTCATGAATTTGAGCTCCATGTTGAGGATAGAGTTTACTTTAAAATAAGCTAATAAGTAAATAAATAAATAAATAAATAGAAAATCTTTTGGACAAGATTAACACAGGGCAGATTTGTCCACACTATATTCAACTTTTTGGCCTGAACTTGAAATGAGTTAACAGCAGGTCAAAACTAAAATTTTCACTCATGGTCAGGAGAATACCTCTTCCACTTCCCGTTATCACAGACACCTTTAAAGTTCTGGAAATTAATTCATATGCTGAAGGTGTTTACATTGTCTCATAACCATAATTGTGAGTCTGACTGAGCTTCTGTGGCATCTCAGAAGCTGTCACATCTTACTGGGAACTATGAGCTGCCAGCATTGATTGAGATAACTGCTGAGAGCACAACTTTAAAAGCAAAGAACAAAAAAGTTCTAGCCCTTTAGCCTTCACCCCAACCTATGCTGGATGCTGTTTCTGTTTTGTATCTATCCCACAAGCCAGTCTGTTCTCATAGAGCATTTTATGTTTCCCCATCGCTCATCATAATTCCATCATCTAATCTTGCATAGCTTATATTTTATATAAATCAAATGGTGTTTAATTAATTCTGCATTTTTGATCTGTTTTTATGAAGGTTCCCTTCAATCAGCATTATTTTTACAGTTCAGTCATACTGATTATGTCATACTGGAGTTTTCAGTTTGATGCTTCATAATGAAAGTACAAAATTTAAAAAAACAGGTTATTTTCAGGGATATTTTGAAGAGGTTTAATATTGACTTTGTGTTAGGTTGGCAATGTAGTGTGATGGTTTAGAGCATGAGCTTTATTTATTTAGTTTTTTAAAGTTTATTTATTTATTTATTTATTTTTGGTGAAGGGGTTCACCTCCAGTGAGGGGTTCGAACTCAAAACCCTAAGATTAAGAGTCATATGCTTTTCCGACTAAGCCAGCTAGGTACTCCAAAAACATGAGTTTTTAAGTCCAATAGATCCAGGTCCTGGCTCTAGCTGGGTGACCTTGGGAACTTTTCTTTCTCCTCTGACCTTGAACTTCTTTGTCTATAAATTGGAATAGTAATTTGTCTGAGAGAGATTATTAGGATTAAATGGGGAAAAAATCCAAGTAAAGCATTTGACATAGTACCTGGTACATAATGAACAATATATGTGTTATTGTTGTTATTGGTATAATGATTGTGTTTTTTTGTTTGTTTGTTTCTCTTAATTCCTGAAGTTTGGGAAATACTTGGAAAAGGCTTGGAAGTATACATGTTAGCAGCCCTTGACTGTGGTCTTCCCATAGTAATCAGATCCTTTTTAAAGATTGCATAGTCTAGGGTTGAATCTAGATGCTTGATATATTTGGAATCTGAGCCAGATTCCAGTCACCTTGCTGCACATTCACCTTCTTTACAAGCTGGAAATATTAAAATGTAGTAATACAGGTTCATACTTAAGATCATAGTCTGAGCCAAGATTTTGTAGTTTGTAGAACTGACACTGTTTAATGTTCTCTATAAATTCATGGGGTTTAATAAGGTACATAGACTTCTTAGACATTGAACCTAGAGATACCCTAATTCAACCTCTCATCAAATGAGGAAACTCCATAGGCAAGTTGGATGAAGCATTCAACTAAGATTCTGTTTTTTGTTTTTTTTTTTTTTAAGATTATTTATTTATTTATTTGACAGACAGAGATCACAAGTAGGCAGAGAGGCAGGCAGAGAGAGAGGAGGAAGCAGGCTCCCTGCTGAGCAGAGAGCCCGATGCGGGGGCTGGATCCCAGGACCCCGGGATCATGATCGGAGCTGAAGGCAGAGGCTTTAACCCACTGAGCCACCCAGGTGCCCCTAAGATTCTGTTTTTATGTGTAAGATGCAGTGAACCTTTCTAAAAGAACGAACTACCTAATAATCATTACATTGTTACCATTGTTCTAAATTTTTGTCTGATTATTATAAATCAGCATAAAATAAATTTTAGAGTTGCAGTGTATAGACCAGTCTGTGTGAATGTTTTCTGTTAATATCATTATCCTTTAAATTTTAATTGCTACGGAAGATTATTGTGTTTTGACCTGCATGGCTTGCTTGGTCATTCCTATGTTGTTGAGTATTTAAGTTTTCCTCCCACTTCTTTCTATTTTAAATGGCCCTGCTATGAACATCTTTTCTTTCAAGTGCGGTCCTGCTATTTACGCCCCCCCCCCCCGGCCAGTTAATTCCTAGGGGAATATTTCCACAAATTAATCAAGGTGTAATACTACATGCTAGTTACTGATAGGTTCAAATTCATGTCACAGTAGCTTGGTATTGAAACTCAGATACTAGAGATTTGACTAATGGTAGTTCTTATTAGGTGGTTGCTTTTTATTAAACAGAAATATTTTTTACAGCATAGAGTGAGTTACAAAGACAGTTTTTAAGGTAGAAAGAAGGTGTGAGAAGACCCTGGGGAAATTTGATAGTTTGCTAATTCCTCCTGAATCTGATTTCAGAATGTTGTTTTATTTTCTCATACAGTATAGCAGGTGTACTCCAGTTTTTAAAAGTAGAGATAGGACTATTTTAAAGATAATATATGACATTTTTAGATTAACCATATATGGGCTTCCTTCCATTGGTGCAGATGTGAGCATGTTTTGGACTTCACATAGTTCTTTTGTTACAGAGATCTACTTTCATTTCTCAGACCTTAAATACAGATGGGAGTTTCTGTCTTTATAGCAGTGCTGCTGCCGGATACGATTCAGCCTTGATGGGAAGGAAGTCTCGTGGTCAGATGGGTGGAGATCCATGTACAAGGCCATAAAGATAAAAAATGGAAAGAAAAGGAAAACTACAGGATTCTATAACAAGGATGAATCTGACTGTGGGCAACTGCTTGTTCTGAGGGTTGGAGCTTCTTTAAAATTATGAAAGTATTGAGTCCACTGATTTTATTTGTAATTTAGTTTATTTGGGGGAGGATAGTCACTTCAGAAAGATCAAAATTCAAATAATTCTTTTACAAACCCTGGCCCCCAGCCACCCGGTTCCCCTTCCTAGAGGCAGCCAGTATTACTAATTACTTGATTTTCCTTCCAGAAGTATTCTGTACATATACAAGTAATTATGTGTGTACATGGATTGTGTTTCTGTGTATGCATACGTGTTCTTTATCTTCTCTTTTCCTAGCAAATGTTTGTGTCATAGATATGCTGTTCTACACTTTGCTTTTTCATCCAACATGAAATCTTTAAATTATATCAATAGATGGTCTTTTTTATTCTTTGAAAGCACTTTTAAAATGTCACATGTCTATATTGGGTGAGAGTAATTCTTTTTTTCTTTTTTTTTTTTTTTAAAGATTTTATTTATTTATTTGACAGAGAGATAGAGAGCACAAGGAAGCAGAGCAGCAGGCAGAGAGAGAGAGAGAAGCAGGCTCTCCGCTAAGCAGGGAGCCCAACTCATTCCAGGACCCTGGAATCATGACCGGAGCCAAAGGCAGCCACTCAATGAACTGATCCACCCAGGTGTCCCGAGTGGGTGAGAGTAATTCTTAACCCAGAGATCAGACCTGGTCCATAGTAGCATTCAAGAAATGTTTGTTGAGTGAAGGGGTGAAGGAGTGAGTGAATTTATTATTTTATTAATTTAAGGTACAAATAAAAAGAGGCAGAAAGCTAAGAATTGTCTGAAGTTCTGAGACTGTTGACCTAATCTGACCCTGGGATAGAGGGAAATCTAAGGGTTAACATCATAAAGTGTGAATTTCTTGGGGCACCTTGGTAGCTCAGATGGTTGAGCCTTCTGCTCAGGTCATTGGGATCAAGCTCCATGTTGGACTCCCAGCTCAGCAGAGAGTCTGCTTCTCCATCTCCCTTTCCCTCTCCCCCGCTCATGCTCTTTCTTTAACTCTCTCTCTCTCTCAAATAAATAAATAAATAAAACCTCTAAAAAAATTAAAAACACTAATTTCTTTTAAAAAGGCGTATCTCCTAAGGCTTCATATTAGGAGATGTCAATAGGAAGATTTCTCTGGAGGTGGAGGAAGAATGGGAGGCCCCTAGATTGCAGGAGTTTCAAATGCAAAATAGGGAGTTGGAGTAGATTATTTCAATGGGTTGTTCTGGCTCTAAGATTATGTCATTTATAATTCTGCAGTTTCCTGACTGATTACCAATTACAAGACACTTGTGTTGAAACCACATTTATAGAGAAATTAAAAAATGAGGTGTCCTTCCTTTAAGATGATAAAGAGCCCTACAGGTTATTGATGAAAATGTGATTATTAGGAATCCAAGATTCAGACTGTAGAAAGTAGTTTGCAATGATTATATTCCTCACAAAAATTTATTGGCCAAACTCTTGAAGCAGAAGCAGATTTATGGGGATAGGAACTAATACCCCACACATTGACATATTTTGAGAGAATCAATACTCTATAGTGGTAACCTGTAAGAGGCCAAAAAAAAAAAAATCAGATAAAAACTGTAATATTAAAATTACTCAATAGTAAATATAATTATTATAAATCATAATGTCTGTAATATATTTAACAATATTTATTAATATATTTAGTTATTAAAATAGTAAGTAATAGTAAACATAATTCATAGTAAAATCTTTTTTTCTTTTTTCTTTTAGTTAAGTATGAGAATGAAGCTAGTAAATATTGGAACACATTTTATAAGATTCATAAGAATAAGTTTTTCAAGGATCGTAATTGGCTGTTGAGGGAATTTCCTGAAATTATTCCAGTTGATCAAAAAACTGAACAGAAGCTGCAGGAATTATCATGGGATCATGCAAAAACTAGTGCTGCAGATGGTTTCTCAAGAAGGCACTGCCCTACTATGCCTGAAGAAAACAATCATAAGAAAAGTTGTGGTTCATCAGGTAGTCATAGCAAAGTGGGATCACATTTTTCCAACCTGGAATCTAAGGAAAACAGAAAAGGACCTCTGAAGACAGAATTGTTTCCTGGTAGCAACGCCACTTTCAGAATCCTAGAGGTACTGTCTGGCCGGGGCAAAGATGGGAGGTGGCAAATAGCTTTGAAATGTACATTCCACATGACTTTATTAATAATCCAGATTTTTTAGGGGGAAAATTATCAAATCTAAATAAGTATTCAGTATACTTCTGTGCATAAAGAATATTTAAAGGACTTATGTCTATCATCAGGTTCTAAGTTTGGGTTTTAATTTTTTTTAATTTGTTTTCATTTCTAACTTGAAGGCAGTTTTAAATTCCAATTAAGTTTTGGCCTTAATTTCTATCTCTTCCTGTTATTAACCCTTTTTAAGTGAACTAGAAATAATGAGATATATAATTAACTGTAATCCAGTATAGACATTGACTTTCTATTTTTAAAAATAAATCTCTTCTTTCTGTTATAAAGGTAATATATAGTGATTAGAGAGTTTGCAAAAGAGTAGATAAAAGTATCTACCATCCCACATACAAGGGAGTTAACCACACTTAACATTTTACTAACTTTTCTCCTTTTGTTTACACTGTTTTATACAGTTGAGCTATACTGTACCTGTATTTTGGGGTTTTGCTTTGTTTTTACTTAACATTATAACATAAACAACATAAGCAGTTTTTCTATCTTAAAATTATCTATAAATATTTTCGTGGCTGCAAAATATTTTCCTATGGAAAGTACTTTAATTCTGCTTATTTGTTTTTTCAAACTAGACATTTAAATTGTTTTCAGATTTTCTACAGAAAATATCTTTGGGTATAGACTTTTCTCCATTTTCTTTTATTATCTTGGGTTAGATTTACTAGCTCATAATTTATTTTAAAAATGTAATGCCCTTGGGGCGCCTGGGTGGCTCAGTCATTAAACATCTGCCTTCTGCTCGGGTCATGATCCCAGGGTCCTGGAAAGGAGCCCCGCATCAGGCTCCCTGCTCGGCGAGAAGCCTGCTTCTCCCTCTCCACACCCCCTGCTGTATTCCCCTCTCTTGCTATGTCTCTTTCTGTCAAATAAAATCTTTTTTTAAAAAAGTTTTAAAAAATTTTAATGCCCTTAGTATGTATTGCCAAATCACTTTTTAGGAAGTTGTATTAATACCAATTCATGGCAATGTATGTCTGTTTCATCATACCCTCATTGGTTAGAATATTCTTATTTTAGGGGCTCAGTTGATTAAGCACCTGCCTTCAGATCAGGTCATGATCCCGGGGTTCTGGGATCAAGTTACACATTGGGCTCCCTGCTCAGTGGGTAGTGTCCTACTCTCCCTCTGACCCTCCCCTTGCTCTTGCTCACTCTCTATGTCAAATAAATAAATAAAATCTTTTTTTAAAAAGTGTTCTTATTTTAAGTGATTTCCTCTTTGACAGATAAAAATTATACCGTGTTTTAATTTGCATTTCTTTGATTGTTAACTAGGTCACATCGTTCTTCAAATGTTTAGAAACTATTTGCACTTCTTTTGTGTTCTATTTATTTCCTTTGCTTATTTATGTTATTTTTTTAATGAATACTATCTTTTTACTGTATTTATTTAAAAAAAGATTTTATTTATTTATTTAATAGAGAAGGAGAGATCACAAGTAGGCAGAGAGGCAGGCAGAGAGAGTGGGGGAAGCAGGCTCCCTACAAGGAGCAGAGAGCCCAATGCGGGGCTCCATCCCAGGACCCTGAGATCATGACCTAAGCCAAAGGCAGAGGCTTAACCCACTGAGCCACCCAGGCACCCCACCAATTTTTTTTACAGTGTGTTGGTCACCTTTTAATTTGGTTTGAGTTTTGGTGTGTAAAAATTTTAAGTATTTCCATAGTTAAATTTATCAATATTATTCTTGTGACTTATTCCATTGCTTTCGAGTTTAGAAAACCCTCTGATTCCTCTGGGGCACCTTGGTGGCTCAGTCAGTTAAGCATCTCTTTCTGGTCAGGTCATGATCCCATGGGCTCCCTGCCCAACAAGGGGTCTACTTCTCCCTCTCCCTTTGCCCCTCCCCCTGCTTATGTGCACTCGCTCGCGCGCTCTCTCTCTCCCTCTGTCAAATAAATAAATAAAATCTTTTAAAAAGTAGAAAGAAAGAAAGACCCTTCGACACCTAGACATCTGGTACATTTTTTTCTAGTTTTTTTTTTTTTTAATTAAAAAAAAAATCTAACATTGGTGAGGAAAATTTAACCTTGTTTTCATATTTTTTATTCTTTTGATTTTTTTAGGTTGGCTGTGGAGCTGGAAATAGTGTTTTTCCAATTTTGAACACTTTACAGTGAGTTTTAAAGTTTTCTCTTGCAAAATTTTACATATGTATGGGGCATTAAGAAATTCTAGAAAAATGTCATCTATATGCCAGTAGTATTCTTGTTCACATATAAACAATGGCTTAAACAGCTTTCAAAAGAGTTGTCTTAGTCCTAGTGTCAAATTTTGTGTGAACTAGGAATTACTCTGAAAAGAGTGTTTCACAGCTGTGGGTTGAAGTAATTTTTTAAGCTTGTGTGTGTGTGTGGATGAGAGAATAAGAAAAGAACCAGAGATTTGACCTTCCACTAAGCTGTGAATTGCTAAACTTCAGAGTTCTGTTTGCTCCTCCAGGTCTGTAGGAGCCATTTCCCACAGAGAGAATTGAATTTAAAGATTATACTTTAACCTCATTTTATTTTGTCATCACTTCTGGAGCCACACCCAGTATTAAGACTTCCCTTTGTCCAATGATTGTCTCTAGACTTGGAATTGTTTAGAGGTAACAGCAACTATCCCTAAGACAAAAAAAGCAGGTGTAGATAATAGGGACAGAGGTGTTCTCCTTATGCGTCCTTCCTGTTCACTGCCTCACTTGTGTTGTAGTATTTCCATGATGAAGACAACACTCCTCACAAAGATTTTTCTAGCACTTGTACCTGTGGCTGGTCTTCTTTTTTTTAAGTTTACACAGTAGCTTTCACATTATTTTTCCATTATAAAATTGACATGAGCACATTGCAGAACATTACCATTAAAGGAGAGGAGGGTAGGAATCACCCATCATCCCCATCATCTTAACATAGCTGCTGTCAGCATTTTTGTTATAATTCCTTTCAGTCTTTTCTCTATGTGTATTTTAAATTTTAATGATGGGTTTTTTTTAGCTTTTCCTTATGAAAATGTGAAAGCATTCAGAAAAGTAAAGAGTAATACAGTGAATTCTCATAAACCCACCACCTTGATTTAACAGTTAACACAATGCCAACATCATGACACTTTATTTTTAAATACTTATGATGTCTCTCAAAAAAAAAAAAAAACAGTACATTCTTCATTACTATTCTAAACCTAACATAATAAATAGTAATTTCCTAATACCAGTAGATTACCAGTTAAAGTGGCCAGGCAGAAGATAGCAGCAAATTTGCAGTTCTCTTTTCATACTTATTTTCTTTGTTTTCCCTTTTCCCCATTTCTGGACCAACATTTCCTGCTGTTTTATACCACATACTCAGTTTCCTTCACCCCAGTAACTTCTGATCTTATAATACCAATAAATTTACTGCTTTGGCAATTGATAATGAATTGCTTTATGACTCATCTCAAGGTATTATTTAGCATATCATTTATTTTAAGTCTTGTCTCTCCAACCACTGCATATATTCCTTGAAATAGAAAATATATTTTATCCTAATCTGATTTTCCAGGTAACCAAACAGTGCAATACAGGTAGTTAGAGTTCAATACATATTGGATAATATCTCTGAATTCCTAGTTGTTCTGTTTTTCCCTCTTCTCCCTCCAGTGAATGATTGCAAGCACTTTTTTCCTCACATCCTGATACTTCTTGGCTGTATTGTTTTGTTTTAATCATTGTAGCTTGATAACCTAAGATAATTAATTCATTTTTAAAAAGCAATCAGTGATTTTTTTTCACCTTCCAAAGGGAGAATTAGACTCTTTTCCCCACCTAAAAAATTATGTTTTATTACTTTTGGAGAGTATAGGATTAATATTTTACATTTTCTGAATATTTTACCATAATTAGACCTCTGGAATTGAGAGGTCATATCATTCTCCAAGGATCATTTAATGCTTAAACCCCCTGCCAAGAGAGTGGTGTGGTGGTAGTAGTGATATTTACACCTGCTTCCTGGGAGAAGGGCCAAGGCAGTCAGCTGATTTTACAGAAAAGCTCTGGAAAGTCATTGGGTGGTCACAAGACCTCAGCTTGGGCTGCTATTGCAGTGGGAATTCAGTCTTAGAGGTCATGCTGCTGTCCTGGGAGGACACATGGCAAATGGCACATGCTTTCCTTTAGCTACTAGACTATTCTGTATCTTGTGGGTGTTTAGCAACCAGTGCCCAAAGGTTGACTGCATACCTTTTATAAGGAGCTAGATGTGCTAGTGTCCAGAGAAGCATTTTGAGTTATATGGAAGCTTTTACAGAACTGTGATAAGTTCTTAAGTTTTTAAATTCCTCGAAGGTAGAGGCAGGTCTTCCTATAATAATAATATGATGGTTATAATAAAAATAATAGCAATAGCAACAACAGTTACAACAATGACTAACATTTAGCAGGTGCTTACTCTGAGTTTGGCACCTTTTTGGAAACTTAAATGAATTGCTCCAATCCTTACAATGACCTTAGGTGCCATATTTATCTCTGCTTTATAGATGAGGAAATGGAGTTACAGAGAAATTAAGTAGCTATTCCAAGATCATACAACGGAGTGTTACAGCCAGGATTCAAACCATAGGCAGTTTGGTTCCAGGGCCCTTGCCCTTAGCCATCATATCACATAGGTCTATGTGCATGTCAGTGCTTCCTGAGAAAGTTCAAACACATGTGACCGACCACCCAGGAAGTTAGTGGTCACAAATATATGGATTTCATAGGAAACAGTACAGGTATCAGCTGGAGTAAAGCACTGTTTTTTATATGGAACAGATGAAAAAGGCAAGCAGCACAAGTCATAACCAAATCCTATTTATCATATTTTAACTAATCTTAAATTGAATGTAAATCCCCAATGCCACAGAATTAATGCATTATACATGAATGTAGTATCCATCAATGGGTAGCATTTAAGAGTATAATCTGAGCCTGGGTGGGATTTTATTTGTGGAATACATATTTGTGTTTGTATTTCATATGTATTTAGTAGTTCTCCTCGCTTGAAATGTCTCCTGAACCAAATTAGAAGTTCTAATTATGTGTTTTAAGGCCCACTTATATAATCTGCTACATACTGGTTTGAGCTCTCAGGATCAACTCTGCTTCTTATCCCTGGCATAGGACTCCCATCTCTAAGCCTTTATACCATTTACCCTTCTCCCCACTCAGCAGTGCTATTCACCTTCTACAAAATTCTGAAGACTTACACCTTTGGAACTCTGCCCTATCCACAACCCTATAAAAGCTATATAAAACCAATCATGTCCTCAGCTAGGCTATAAAACCCACAAGAGCTAGGACCATAGTTATAATTATTGTTTAATGACAAACTAATCTCTTTCTGGGATTCAGACATGGTATTAAGTAACATGATGCAAGGATTATTTGGTACCATCATACTAGGGATAATCAGTAAGGGTACAGGTCCACAAAATTCAGAATATATGTGTGCCCATGAGTAACCGCGATCCAGACATTGTAACTGAATTTTAGGTAAAGGCCAAATAGAACTTGTCTACAAGTTCAGTGGAGCCCACTTAAAACTACTCAAGACTTTGATATGGATAAACATTCCCTGCCAAAATATGACTGACTTTAAATTTATAAATAAAATAATTCACAGAGTTAATAAATGGAAAATTCAGGATTTAAACACAGGTCTATTTGGCTCCAAAATATATACTTTTACTATTTTATTAGACAATTTCATTTACTACCTTGTATTCTAATGTTTCGTACATAAATGAGGCTAATAAATGTTTAGAAGTTGTGTTTACATGATATTAAAATATATATATATGTTTCTGTTCCACTAGGGGCATCAGAGCCTCTCTGATCGGGTCAAGAACCAAATGAGTTGTACACAGAGAAAGGGGACTGAAGCACCAAGGACACAGGGGTCTGAGAGTCCTTGCACACAGGTCGAACTTGACTAAGCTATGAAGGAGCTATAGGCCTTACTGGCTGGAGGCACAGAAGAAAGAGTGTGGGGAGGTGGGGGGAGCAGGAGAAAGATGGAGCAGTGATGATGGATAGCTTTGGAGGTTTCCCATGTGAGAGTATGATGGGATGTAAGGGTAGGTAACCTTACATGATGGAGAACTTCAAAAGCAGGACAGGAATTTGAAAGTTACCCTGTAATTAATGGTAAGCATTTGAGTCAATGCTATTTCAGAAGCAACATGAAGGCACCCATATACCATTATAGAGAATAATGTCTAAAAGGAAGAAACAACCACCCGGGTGTTATCCAAAATTCTATTAAAGAAATACTTTTTAACAAGTTCAAGCCTACAGTTTCCTTCTGTAACCTGAGCATAGATTAACTCTAGATTTAAATATTGGTTTCATTTTCATAGGAATGTTCCAGAGTCCTTTCTTTACTGTTGTGATTTTGCTTCTAGAGCTGTGGAGCTAGTAAAGGTATGCTTCATATTTTCTTTAAGGAGAGCCAGGTAAGGATCTAATTTATTTGCTGCTGCTGTGATATTTTTGAAATATTTCAGATGTTATCTGTGACCATTTTTAACCGAGCTTTTACTATTTCTGGGAATCATATCATCAACTGATACCTAAGGTATCATCTTAAAATGATAGAAGTTGTTTTGTATTTAAAGTTGAAGGCACTGGTACACCCAGAAAGGTCAACGGGTCCTACAAGGTGATTTTTTTTTTTTAAGAGTTGGGGGGGGGGGAGAGAGAGAGAGAAAATCTTATTTATTTATTTATTTATTAGAGAGTACATGCACACAAGCTGGAGGAGGGGCAGAGGGAGAGGGAGAGGATCTCAAGCAGACTCCCTGCTGAGCGTGAATCCCAGCGTGGGTCTCATCAGCCCTAAGACCATGACTTAAGCTGAAACTAAAGAGTCATACACAACCAACTGAGCCACCCAGATGCCCTGGGGAAAGAATTTTAAGTAGGCTCCATGCCTTATGTGGAGCCCAGCACAGGGCTTGATCTCAGTATGGGGCTTGATCTGAGAACCCTGAAGTCATGACCTGAACTGAAACCAAGAGTCAGATGCTTCACCATGAGTTACCCAGGTGCCCCCTACAAGATGATCTTATTCATATTTATGTCCCTAGATCCCTGCACACAGTCTAACATGTAAGAGGTACTCATTAAATTAAAAACTATGAAGTTAAAAAAAAAATTGAGAAGGCATATAATACAAATGTAAACTGTCCTAGACTGTTGGAAAAGCAGTGGGGAGCCTGGACTTGTTTGACCAATCCCCAAAAGCTAGTAAGCATTACCTTAGCAAAAAGTATTTTTAGGAGATGGGAAAGGAATGGAAATTCTGCTAACAGAAATGTATAATCAGTACATGGAACTTAATTTCTGAATTGAGTAATAGTTAATCATGGTAGACATTTTCTGAAATACTGAAAAGCCTAAACAGAGAATTCACCTATAATCACACTTCTTAGAGTCCTATGGTGAATCAAGGTTAGGTATTTTGGTATATATCCTTCTGGTATTGGTTTGTTTGTTTTTTTTTTTTAAAGATTTTATTTATTTGTCAGAGAGAGAGGGAGAGAGAGCGAGCACAGGCAGACAGAGTGGCAGGCAGAGGCAGAGGGAGAAGCAGGCTCCCCGCTGAGCAAGGAGCCCAATATGGGACTCGATCCCAGGACGCTGGGACCATGACCTGAGCCGAAGGCAGCTGCTTAACCAACTGAGCCACCCAGGCGGGCAAATTTGTGTGTATGTATGTTCTAATTTTTTTAAATAACAGCCTTTATTGAGATACAGTTCACACACCATGGAATTCACCCACTTTATACAATTCACTGATTTTAGTATATGTACAAAGTTGTGCTATCATTGCCATTATCTAATTTTTGATTATGTAGTAGAGGATATTTATATTTTAAGCCAAAGGAGGTATAGAACAAGCAGTAGGAGAGAGAGCTGAGGACCGTCTCAGTGCCTCTGAAATAATATATGGTAGTCTTTCAACAATGTTGGCTACTGAATCAAAGGCCTGCCCTATTCCTTTTTTTATTTTATTATTTTTTATTTTTTATTTTTTTGAAGTTTCTGGACCTTTTTTTAAAAGATTTTATTTATTTGACACACAGAGAGAGAAAGCACAAGCAGGAGGAGCACCAGGCAGAGGGACAGGGAGAAGCACACTCTCCACTAGCAGGGAGCCCAATGCGGGGCTCAATCCCAGGACCCTGGGATCATGACCCGAGCGCAAGGCAAGCACTTAACCGACTCAGGCCCCCAGGTGCCCCCATATTCCTCTTTTTAAACTAAAGAGGGATTGTGAAGAATGCTGTGAGTCCAAGCACAAGACTTAATTTTTTATGGCAGCTTGAAATAAGCTTACAGAATACTGAATCTGAAATAAAGTGCATCCAGATTTACAGAGGAAAAAGGCACTAGGAGAAATATAAAGTTTGACCTTTTTATTTTAAGAAAAATGCTAGAAGTCTGCTAACTGCTTATTTCCCCCTTTTTATTCCCTTATCATGATAGTTGCACTCATCCTACCGAGCAGCCCAGTGCTATGCCTTTGTTCATGACGTCTGTGATGAGGGCTTACCTTACCCTTTTCCAGATGGGATACTGGACGTCATTCTCCTTGTCTTTGTGCTCTCTTCCATTCATCCTGACAGGTAACCAAAGACAGAAGGGCAAAGCAATGTGTAAAGCCCCTTTATCAGTTGTAGTTTTCAGAAATATTAGAAAAAAAAAGTGACAATTCTTGAATTTATGATTTAGTGAACTACACTATGTAGAACATGCAGCCTTTTAAATGCAGTCTTTCCTTTCTTCCGACTTGGGTAAGAAACTGGTCAAACTGCTTCATTAGTGAGCTTTCTATCACTGTCAGAGAAGTGAGCATTCTCTGGCTAGACACATTCCTATTAAAAGTGATGGTGCGTCAAGGAAATTACAAATTCAGAACAGCCTAATAGACTCCCAAGAGGGAAATTGTACTTGGTGATCAGAAACAAACATCTTTGATTTAGTATCTTACTGAATGTTTGTGAAGAGGTGGGCTGTGAATCTGTTTGGTTTCACACCGGTCTGTCGACAGGCTTTAAAAAATTTGTGTTAAAGAAGTTCTCCAGGGAATTAGAGGTACTCAAGATTTGCTAGATTAACCTTGGACCTTTATCATCTAAGATTGGGCATTGCCATCATTTAAATATTTATGACTTAAATTTTTTGTTCATATATTGTTTTGAAACAGTCGACATAGCTTTTGTCCAGAGAGGAAACAGAAAGAGATACTACCAACTGTTAAAATGATCACCTCTCTTAAAATTCTGCCACCTCATTTGTATTAAGGCACACGTGTGGTGGCAAGGGTTGTGCATGTGTAAGTTTTCTTAAAATTGGATTTTCTGCTGCAGCAGTAGATTCAACCCCGAAAATTTCCTCTGCTGGTAGATAGAGACTTGACATCAACCAGTCTTTGTTTGATGAGTGTGACCCTTTCCCAAAGAAACCGAGTTAACGTGTGCTTTTCCCTTTGCAATTACAAACTCACTAGGACCCTTTATAGTCTTTTTACTTCTTTAGAGATGAGCACTTTGATTGCTTGTTGAAAAACAAATTAAATTTCCAAATAAATCCGAATGAAACATATTTTTGCACCTGGTGAGACATATCACATTCCATGAAGCCACTTTTTCCTCCCACTTTCTATAATCTGTGTCTTTCTGCTAATCTGTTTAGAATATTGGCATCATTCAGGTACTGGTAGAGAGATGTCATCTATGTATTTTGTTTCATAGTTAAAAGAATGAATAGTTAAAAGGATGGAGTAGGTGGTAAGAGAACAAGATTTTCTATTTGACACCTATAACAGGAAATGTTTAAATTCCAAATAAGACCACAAAAACTCTACTTAAAATTAGTGTAGATAATGTATTTTCTCATGATTTGAACTGAATGTTAAAAAGAAGGGGAAGCAGATGTCTTGGAAAGATTACTGTTATTCTACGTATAAAATAAATTCAGATGTATCCTGTCCCTAGCCACTTTCTTACCTATATAGAAATGATCTGAAAGTAAGGTGAGTAAGTTGAAGGAAGGCACTAGTAAGTGAAAAGACAGTATCTTTAGGGTCATTTGGGACTCTGGTGGTATATTCAGCCCCATGGAAGTTTTAGAAAAGTGGCTTCCTACCAGCTTGAAAAATCCATACACAAATGAATGGCAAGCAGTTCTGCTAGACCTTGAGACTGGGGGATCCAGCCTAAATGGGAATAAACCATAAGAGGCTAAAAAAAGAAGAGCTAACTGTCCTTACCACTGAAATAAAAGAAAGTACAATATGTTTACCACAGATCCAAGCATAGAGTAGGCAATCAACAAATAGCCTTTTTAAAAATCTCTTCTTTTCCTTTTCTTTACCCTCCATCTAGAGGTAGATGAGGATAGCAGAGTTGGCCCAAGGCAGATAAAGAAAGAAAAGGGGCCCTCTCCCATTTCTTGTCTTGTCCATTTCCCCCAGCCCACACTCACCTGCAGTCCTCAGGAACTGGTTCTGGAATTTGGCACTGAGCCAAGCAAGGTGGGCTGATGAAGAAAAGCAGCCCCCACCCTTGCCTTTACCTACAACCCTAGATGTTAAAGGATAATTGGGAAGAAAGGATTTGCAGAGGGAGATGGCTGCATTTTGAAATATTTGGCTGTTTATTTTTCTGCATTTATGTTTCATACTTTGTTTTAGTAGTAATTACAGAAAGGTATTCTCTGTACGTAAGACATTTATCCTGAATGCGAATATTTTAAGGTTTAGATATAGTTTTCTTTAATTGCCAAACTCTAAGGCCATAAACACAGTGTGAAAATAACCTCTAACAAAATAAACAAGGAAAAAGACTTTTCTTTTTTTCCCTTTCATGTACTTATGTTCCAGTTTTTTAAGAGAGCATTTCATCTAATTATGCCACCTCTTTATGTTATATTTCTATCTTGTTTTCATAGGGACTTTCATTTTCTCACTACTTCCTTCATAACCTGACATAAATCTGGCTTTTCTCTCCTTTATTCCACTGAACATTGTTTTAATTGGAAGGAATTTACAGATTATCTGATGCAAACTCCTCATTTTTAAAATAAGAAAATCTAGAAGATTTAAGTAGCGTGGATAAAGCAGAGATAGCTAGGACTCAGCACACAGGCTTCCATTTACCATTATCTGCTCAGGGCAGACACTCATAACTGATTTTGTACCCTAATTGTCATTCCCACTGAGCTCTGTAGGCAGCCAATGTCAGTCACTCGGCATGGATATGAGATCTGAAATCTTTGCCATCTCTGACCCATAATCACACATAAGACCATGAACATTTAACCAAAAACATTAAGTCAAGAGCAGTCACAAGGGGTTGTATTTGATTGGGAACCAGATGAAAAGAATAAATAATAAAAGAAAGTAAGTAAAGGCTTCCCAGTATTGAGCTGGGGCTTGGAGTGTGAATAGAATTTAAATAGGCAGAAAGTAAGAGAGAACTCTTTGAGGGGCATGGATTGCTTTGGAGCCAAGCTTGGAACAGTTTGGGCAGAGTTGATGCTTCACATTACGATGTAGTGGGAAAGATGTTGGAGAAATTGAGGCCAGTTGAAGGAGATCTTAAGAGCCCAGCTGAGAAATTGAGATTTTATCCTATGGATTAAAATCATGAACATTTTTGAGCAAAGGGATGATTTGACAAAACCATCATTTTAAGTAGAATAATTCCTCATTGATCTGCAGGAAGAATTAACAGGGGAATAATAAAGGATGTTAGAAAGTATTCTGTTTCCAGGCCTAAGGAGGTGTCAATTTTTACTAAAGGACTACAAAAGGGAAACAAAAAGGAGACAAAACATCATTTAAAAAAAGAAGACCTAGAATTGGATGACCACGTGGTTGTGGAGAGTCTAGTGAAAAAGGAGGAAAAGAAAAGGGGTTAAAAATACCTCTGAGGTGTAACACCAGTGAATGATGGCACCTTTGAACTAAATAAAGGAGAAGGGGCTAGTTTTGGAGGAAACCTGATCTCTGTTTAGATATGTGCAATTTGGGATGGCTCCACCATATTTTTTATCTTGCAAGGAAAATGAGGTGACTTCAGTGTTTATCTGCCTTGGGACTACCGTAACTTGACAGAAATACCAGGAACTATCTATGTTGTTTTGCAGTGCAGCTTTGACATCATCAAGCTCTGCGAAGACACCACTCAGTCATTTGGGTGATTGCCTTATACTCTAGGTCTTCTGAGTCTAATCATTTAGCAAGTTTTAGTATCCATTTTCCTTTCTGTACAAAATATTTTTGGTTTTGTCGCCCTTAGGTTTGTGGTGAGATTTTCTTGGCCCCATGGAACTTACCCTATTTTATCTTTAAAAAGGTTAAATGTGGCATGTAAAGCAAGACATCTGCAGATAGTATCTTGCTTTGTTTTCAAAGGATGCAAGGCGTTGTAAACCGATTGTCCAACTTACTGAAACCTGGAGGAGTGCTATTATTTCGGGACTATGGAAGATATGATAAGACTCAGCTTCGTTTTAAAAGGGGTATATTCAGTTTGGAATTCTTTTCATGTGTTTTTAAAATGCCGTGTTTATATTTTATGTCACATTTCTGTTTTGTTTTAAGGAATACTAAGTTTCTCTGATCACAGTTATGTTTTTTAGGACATTGCTTATCTGAAAATTTTTATGTTCGAGGAGATGGTACCAGAGTATATTTCTTTACAAAAGGTATGCTTATCTCTAAGGGAAAGTAATTAGCTGTAAGAACTCTCTTTGGTTATTCTGTAACCACACTGTAACTGTTCTATGTGAAAACTAGAAAATGGCCTTTTCGTCTTTTAATCTTTCTCCAGTTGAAACTACTTTAAAGAATCGCTTGTTTCATTCTTATGGCCAAGTGAAGGTGTAGTCTGTTCCATTTTGGAAATACTGTTAGTCCAGATATGAATAAAATGATGACATACCACAGCCAGAGGAGGGAACTTGGTTTTAAGAGTCCATAGAAAATTACTTATCTCTTGTCAATTTCTCATTTTTAAAAATGAATGAGTGTTTAAAATGAATTCTTCACTCAAGGATTTTCTCCAAACTTATGTGAGTACTTTTATAATGTGCCATTTGGGGTCTCTGGAAACAAAAAAAACTCAGAACAGAGGGCACCTTTCAAAATATTGAAATCTGCAACCAGTAGTATTATATATCTGTTTATGCCTGCCATTTTAAGCTGTTCATACTTGGTGTATTTTTGTGAAGTAGAAGAAATCCACTTGGTTTTACAGGTTTCCTTAACCAGTTTGTACTGGGGAGTCTCTTAGTATAACTGAAATTTAGATGGTCAGTCATTCCATTAATATTCCATTGTTCCTGACTGTCCCCCTTCTCCCACCACCATGCACCAGTCACATATACATTTGATTGCCATTTTTGTCTCACAGGGGAAGTCCACAATATGTTCTGCAAGGCTGGGTTAGATGAGAAGCAAAATCTGGTTGATCGTCGTTTACAAGTGAACAGGAAAAAACAAGTGAAAATGCACCGAGTGTGGGTTCAAGGCAAATTCCAGAAACCATTACACTTGATTCAAAAAACCTCCAAGTTGGGATTTTCACTCCTTTTTCAAGGCTGAATCATGAGGATTACACTGTACAAAGACTTCTGTAGATCTTTCATTTTTGAAAGGACAACCAGAAGAAAAGAGAATTTGTATATCCTGCTGTTTATCATGGGTGAGCTCTTTTGTTTAAGCACTCGTAAATGATTTGGAAGAGTGTACCATATTCCGTGTTTTCAAAGCTTAATGTGCTCAAGCTTGTTTGTGTTTATGTCTAACCATTTTGTTTGTTCTCTGAAATTTATAAGCTTTCAATTAAATTACTGCTATAAGTCAGATGATTCTGAGAAACCATACCCTGCCATTTTTTAGAAGTGCAAAAAAAACATTTGTTTATGTGTTAGTCTAATATAGTTAAACTCTCTTCCTCTCTTATCTGATAGCAGAGAGACAGTACTCCTTTGTTCCCCCCCCCCCGCAAGTCACAAGGCCTAGGTGAATTTTTTGTTTTCACCTTTTCTGTTTACCCCAAAACTCTTTTTTTTTTTTTTTTTTTTTTATTCAGAGACTAATGTCTGAAATAGAATTTTAGTTTCTGTTTCCTAAAATTGGGGAAGTATGACCCATGCTAACATTATTTTCAGGCTATTATTAGGTGTACAAGTTATTGTAAGCTCTCTCTTTTTTTTTTTTTTTTTTAAAGATTTTATTTATTATTTATTTGACAGTGATTACAAGTAGGCAGAGAGGCAGGCAGAGAGAGGAAGGGAAGCAGGCTCCCCGCTGAGCAGAGAGCTCGATGTGGGGCTCGAACCCCGACCCTGAGATCATGACCCAAGCCGAAGGCAGAGGCTTAACCTACTGAGCCACCCAGGCGCCCCTATTGTAAGCTCTCTTTAAGTCAACTGTTATACCCCCCCAAAATTCTTATTACCACCTTGCCTCAAAAAGGATTTAAGTTGGCTTGGAAATTGCACTTTGTAAAAATGGGAGTTTCTAAGATTGGTTTTTCATTTGTCATACAACATATACTGAGTACTTTACATTGTGCTAAATTATATGGACTAATACAATAAATACAGACCCAGCCCTGTCTTCAGAGAGCATAGATAGAATCTGGCTGTCAAAGCAAAACATGCACATCCCAAGCCTCTAAATCACAATCTCAGATAATATATAAACAGGTACTCAAATAGGGAACTTAGCAGCTAACAGACTTTGAGCCACAGAAATCTAGAAGAAATGGAAATCTCTTGAAGGACTACCATTGGAAAAATTCAGTTCCCACTCTTTTTCTTTTTTGAATGCACTTAAAATTCAGTTTTCAGAAGAATGTGATTGGTCTAACTTGAGTCATGGATTCATCTCTTGACAGTTTGGGGCAGAGAAGCTTCATTGATGGTGCCACCTGAATGTATGGAAGTGCAGGAAAGTTCCTCAAAGGAAAAGGAAGACACTGTTATCAAAAGAAACAGTCACAAACAGCGCGTCCCAGAGTAGTGTTAGTGGCAGCAATAGTGGTTCCAAAGACAAAGATTAGTTGGTGGGAAGGAAGGGGGAAACATCAGGTTCTGGGGGGCAGTGGGTGTCAGCCTAGTCCCTGATGGGGAGAAGACAAGTGTGTTTGGTGTGGGCCATTCCCCATGATGAATTGTGGAGAAAAGATGGGGTAGGAGTCAGCTGCTAGACAGCCTTGAATAGAGGGCACGTGGGCTTCTAGTCTCTAGTCTGGAGCAATCCAAGGTTAGTTTGTTTCTGTTTTATTCTACTCATGTTATAAATACATTTAGAGAGATTGAGGCATCCCATATGTAATGGAATGCAGTGAGGCCAGACATCAGGGCAGGAAGACCACATAAAGGGTTTTGCATACACTTGCCGTGGTGGCAATTCCTCAGAAGTACAATATCAAGCTTTCTGTTTACATGGCATGAGTCAATAAATGCAGAAGTTAAAATGTGCCTGAGACTCTTCACTCAGTTGTATTTCATAATTAAAGAATACATTTAAAAGCCAAACTAGTCCTGAAAGTATTACATACAACTAGGGCAGTTAAACACGTTAATGTCGCTATGGGAACCCCAGCAGATATTCTTGTGCCTCAATTTAAAAATCGTGGCCTAAGGTGGTTTTAAAAACAACAGAAGGTAAAATCATTCTCACATTCTCACACATGTAAATTGTACTCTCTCTCTCAGTCCTAAATAGCAGTTTCAAGCCAGGCTTTTGACTGGCAGAGTAAAATTCAGCTTTGTGTCTTTCTATAATGTATTATAGCACGTAGTTAACCTTTAGAAACTTCAAAAATACATCAGCCAAATTTGGACTGTGAGACACAAACTGGGCTCTTCTGGTCTCTGTCTAGCATAGACCTCCCGTGCCACATGGCTACTCGGTAGGGCCATTTCTACAAGTGTCTTTCCACTTGTCTGGTCAGTCTTTTCTCTTGCTTAGCCCACCTAAATCAGCCCCCTACTTAAAGTTTGCTGCTAGACAAAATACAGATTTTTGGCGGCGGTGGGAGGCCGGTGGAGAGAAAGACCTGATTTGGAATATTGCCTGTAGGTATTAAAAAATCATGAAGTGTTGCAAATGTATCTGCCTGGATATTAGTTTAAAATATTTGATAGCTGCATGAAATTCTTATTTTTTCCGCATGGACATAAAGCTAGGACCAGTTAGTTAGACAGAATTTGAGATTTAAAAATTCATCTTCTGAGAGAGCTGAATTTCAAAAGGACCATTTTCTTTCTAACAGAAAAAGATGTTCCTTCATCTTCTTACAATACAGAAACAATGAAATAGTCTATATTAAAAATGCAGCCTCTTTTCTCTCCACTTCTAAAAATTCGCTTTTGAGCGTTTTCCAAATGTAAAAACTCTCACACATGAAGAACTATTTCAGAATTTTGTAAGAACGTCAAGGTAACAGTTTCTATTATTAAAAGTTTTGCATTCCGTTTGATAGATTTATCGTATTGAAGCACTCAGTGAATGTTGTATTCTGAGAAATTACTTGCTTTGCTTGATTCAATTCCATATGCTTTGTCTCTAAACCATGAACACATGGAGGTTTCTACCATTCTGCAATCTAAATAGTCACTATACTCTAGTTTGTATGGGAAAACTCACCCATATTTAGACTGCTTACACTTCAGGTAAATTTCTTGCCCCCAAACTCCCGTGCTGTATTCCTATGGTTTGCCAACTCCTCAAAGCCAAGTTCTGAAGCCTGAATATATCACTCGTTGTTACTTCTAATTGGTTTTAATGTTTATTATGCTCCTCACAAGTGCAGATAACTTCGCATTTGCATCACTAATAGACCTCTTTCAAAGCCTCCGCAGCTCCTGCTTCCGGCCTCTGTTAGTCACCAGTAGACATCGAGCTGGCTTGGGTACTCCCCTGCCTCCCCTCCCTACCTCCCCGCCCTGCGCTTGTGAAAGTGCGTTGTAAATTCTAAAGCACTGAATATATGGGAGGTATTGTTATTAATAACAGCATTTACAGTCTACAAGGCCACATATGGAGAGTATTCCAGCAATAGAAACTTCTTCAGTGGCTTTATGAGACCTTGTGAGAAAGACAGTAAGATGTGGTGGGAAAGAATTGCCTCAGAGTCAAACAGAAAGTATGGGTCTTGGTTCCTTTTGAATCACTTAACTATTCTTAATTTAGCAACCAGTGCTGAGTCTTCTATATACTATATTTTTAAGTATTGCATTATTACTTCATTTCATCTTCGAACGCCTATGAATTCATTTCTGTCCTGACCATTTAACAGATAAGACTGGGGCTCTGAGACTTGCCCAGATGTCACTGCCAATCCATGGCAGAGCCACGGTTTGGACCCAGAATTGTATGATTCCAAAAACTCTAGTCTCATCAACACACTTTTAATCGATAGCTCACATGCTGCTGGGAAAGCTGCTGGAGAAGAAAAAGAGCTCCTGAATCAAGCGGAGAATTATAGCAATGGGTAGGAGTTTGGATGAGACAATCTACAAGGTGACAGCTCATTCCAGATCCAGTGATTCTATGAAATAAGTACGTTGCACTGGTCCACAGTTACAAAATGGGAAGGAAAAGAAGGAAAGGAACTAAGAGGAATGACAAAGCAAAAGCTTTCAATCAGTTCTTTTCAGCATTCTGCATATGTTTACTTCTGCTCCTGCCCCACCCCCTTCTGGCTTCCACTTGGCTCCCCTCCCAGCCGAGCCAGCAAGCCGAGCACCCATCGCCTGCATACTCCTCACTAAACAGAGTGGGGGGAGGAGGCAGTCTGAAAAGCCTTAAAATGTCTTCCAAGGGATTCAGCTTTAGTATAATCTAAAAGATGGGAATTCAGGGATTGTCAGCAACAAAATATGAGTGAAAACATCATTATTTTAAAACATTGTATGTACGTTAATGCCACATTAATGACAATTCGAGCATAAAATGTTGAGCATTTCTTGGAATATGGTTTGGGATTCAAGAGGCACAAAGGTACCTGCAAGATGGCTTTGGTGTTGTTATAAATATAAATAGAAGTAAAATAACAGTTGCATCTTCATTTATAATGAATCTTATATTGTGGCTTCAAAGCTACAGAGGAGAGTGGATGCCAAAATCTGTCTTTCATTAACATATGCCTTACATGACAGGGAAGAGGTGTTGAAGACAAAATTACTTTTTCTTCTGAGTATGAATCAGCAACATGCGGTAACAAGTAATAACAGTTCTGTGTATGAGTGCTTGCGGAGAGTAAGAAAAACAGCCTCAGAATGAAAAGGCAAGTGCACCTGCTGGAGAGGCCCAGGAGGCTGCAGAGCACCACCACCCCACCCCCAGGCCCCTCCTGCAGTGTCTCCGAGCACAGTGACTCCAACTCTGGCAAGCCACGCTGACACGAGATGGACAGAGCACATTAAAACCTACAGATGGGGGACGCCTGGGTGGCTCAGTGGGTTAAGCCGCTGCCTTCGGCTCAGGTCATGATCCCGGGGTTCTGGGATCGAGTCCCGCATCGGGCTCCTTGCTCAGCAGGGAGCCTGCTTCCCTCTCTCTCTGCCTGCCTCTCTGTCTGCCTGTGCTCACTCGCTCTCTCTCCCTGTGTCTCTGACAAATAAATAAATAAAATCTTTAAAAAAAAAAAAAAAAACAAAAAAAAAAACCTACAGATGGTCAGAGAGAGCCCACCCTCAGCTGCCCCTGGAGCTACAAGGCACTACTCCTTGTTCAAGAGTTTCAAACAGCTGCTTTGGATTCTGTAGTGCATGTGGTTTCACAACCACTTAACCTTTAGTAAGGAACAGCCAGAGGCAGGTGAATGAATAAAAACACGCGTTAACATTTCATAAGGAGAAAAAAAGATCAATACTTGAGGAACTCATGGACTTCAAATAGTCACAAATGGCGTCCAGTTAGCTGTGTCCCTGGCTTCCCAGGGATTTGCATCTTTATCTTTGATTTTCTCCAGCAGGTAGGCACTAAGTAGAGCCTAGGCCCCGGAAAATATATGCTTTTCTATCAAATGTTGCCTACCAGATCAAGTGAGCCATTGATCGCCTCCTAAAAAGCCCCCAAGCATCACTCTCCTGCTTGGGCTGTTGGGTTTGGTCCAGGGAAACTATGAGTTTTGTTCTGCTTATACAAATTCTTTGGCAGTTTTCTCAATCTATTGCTCCTTTATGTGACACCCCCTAGGCTCATTGCAGAAAAAGCAGAAATGGATTTTCTTTCTCAGTTAATCTTTATGTATTGATTATTGGTTGTGGTCTTTAAGCCTTTTTCATTGGGAAAAAGAGCTAAAACTCTGTGACTTCATAAAATTAACGAGGAGATGCCGCCGAGTCCTTTGCATTGGTTTTGGGGGGTGGTTTAAATGTTATATATTTAACACAGACAACACTATGCAGTTGCTGCCTCATTGCTCTTACCTGCCTCCCAAGGGTGACTTCCTCCTGAGGCTGTCCTACCGAAACAGAATGTTTGCCTTAAAGAATCTGCTAGCTCTCCATACATCTTTAGTTATGCCCCAGTCCCTCAGGTGAACTGAGACCACGTCCCCTCAAGCAGCATTTGGAACTCGCATGGAAAATCAACCTGAAAGAGAATGGCTGAAATTGCCTGCATCACAGGCTGCATTGAAGCAAAGAAATTTCTGTCTCCAAGGATAATTGCTTTTCTCATTGCTCATACTTTTTCCTCCACAGCCCTCATTTATTTTAATGTATATATTCCACTTTGACTCTGTAGAAGGTATTTTAAAAGTTTTTTAAAAATCCAAATCAAAGATGAGATTCAGGATCCAGAAAAGTATTTATTCTATTTATCCTTTCCATGAATGTATTCTTAATCAACTGTCTTCCTGATTGTCTCTTCATTTGCAGCTTTGTTTCCTAATAGAACACTTGGGCTCTGGAGATTAGCGAGACAAAGCTTCATTATAACCGTCCTTGTTTTACTCCCATTTCTTATACGGTTTCTTATCCTAACTCACTCTCCAGGTGCTTCTTTCTCTTGCCAGATAGTGCAAGGAAACACTTTTGCAGATCTTTTGTTTACTTTAGAAAAAACATTGATCCAGTCTTTCCTATGCGGGATTGCTGCTCATTTCCTGACTGGCCTTTCAAGTTTGGTTCAGTAGCAACTTGGGAATTTGTTTTCTATCCAGAGTGGAAGGAGCTGGGCGCCCAACAGCTCCATGCTGGAATGAGAATTAAGTTCTGCTCATTCCCTGCATAAGCAAGCTGACGTTTCCTCATAGTTTTTTTTCCTCCCCATTCCTCAAAGTTTTAATGTTCAGTCATTTAGCTTTAGCTTTTTAAAAGGTATTTTAATAGGGTTGTCTCTCCTCTAAGTGCTGGCAGAAGCTGGTTGTCTGCACCGGGCAACTCTCAACTATAATGGATTCCCTATTTGCTGGGTTCTAAATGCAGTGCAGTGTGCTGTGCAACATGGGGTGGGCTTGCCCCAGCTCCAAATCCACCGTCACTTGCCTGGCCTGGTCTAGAAGGACCTGCAACACCAAAGGAATCTGGCTGGTGCTACTTTATTTTCTGGACCCCCAAGACTGCTAAGTTAATGAAGTTTTGGTTATTACCCAGTTGAACATTTTCTTACTTCATATAAGTTTGGTTTCGGGTTTTTTTTTTTTTTTTAAATTTTTATTTATTTGTCAGAGAGAGAGTGTGTGTGTACAAGCAGGGGGAGAGACAGGCAGAGGGAGACGCAGGCTCCCCACTGAGCAAGGAGCCTGATGCGGGGCTTGATCCCAGGATCCTGGGATCATGACTTGAGCAGAAGGCAGTCGTTTAACAGACTGAACATCCCTACTTCATATAAGTTCTATAAATTTTTTTGTGCTTTCTTCTCTTTGGCACATCTACATTAAATTTCATTTTAGTTATGCAATTGTATCTATACTTAATTATGTTTGTATGTGAGTATAAGTTACTTTCTGTTCATCCTACCTTGGGGAATTTATTCATAGTTTCTTATGAGGTCAGTAACTTTCCAAAGAGGCGGGCTTTCTAAACCAGAAGCCTATACTTCTCTATACTCATGCATTTTTACATTAAAATGTATGTTTGGACTAGCAAAGTTTGTTCTTTTTTTTTTTTCCTTAAGATTTTTATTCATTTATTTAAGAGAGTGAACAAGAGAAGAGCATGAATTGAGGGGTGCAGAGGGAGAAGGAGAAGCAGACACCCCTCTGAGCAGGGAGCCCAAAGCCAATCTACCAGATACGAAGTGGTGCTTGATCCCAGGACCCCGGGATCATGACCTTAGCCAAAAGCAGACGCTTAACAGATTTAGCCACCCTGGTGCTCCTGAACTAGCAAAGTTGAATGAAAAACACCCACGAAGATCTTAACTACATCGAGGGGGTGGGTACTATCTTTCTTTAGGGACTTAATCTGTAACATAAAGTAATATCACAAATATAATTCCATATTTGGGGGTGGGGAAAATACAAAGCTATTGGCATAGACAAGGTCTAGTTGAGGAGACATAATGCTGTGAATACGGTGACAAAGAATCTAGGGTCATTCATTCCTCCAGCTCAGCCAGGCATAGTCAGTCATCACGAGGAAGGGCTACCAGAAGAAGCAAGCCACATTCTGGCTTAGAAAATGTAGGCAGTGTTCACAGGCGATTAGCCTAAAACTACTCCAGTGACCCAAAGAAAAAATGCAAGGTCAGAGAGAATTGTAGCAAGAGTGACCTGTAACTGAATCTCAGAGAAATAGACTGTAAGTTTTAATGCTCCCTGGCCTAACTCAGGAAGAGCCAAAGAAAGAGTCCTAACTGGGTCTTGGAAATGGGAAGGCTGCAGAGGCCATGAGCTTTTCTCTGTTTACCCAAAGTGAACTGTAGAAATGCCTGGAAAGACATTTTCTTCTTGATACTTTGTAGAGGAGCTAAGACTCACTTTTATCTGATTCTTCCTTTTGATTCTAGAGCCCTTGTGTTTTCCATCGTGATGTGTCCCAAAATATGTGCTTATTGATCTTCAAAAACCTGGAAAGATGAGCCACAACTTTAGGAGAAACACACCCAGAAAAGTACAGGCAGAAAGGGGCATTGACTGAGCCAGGAGATTGCTGTCACTCACCAGTGTGGCAGAGGAAGTTCTGGCTTCTACTTGGCAGAAGGTACCGAATAGGTATCAATACAGCATAGTCACCACATGAGTGTTTCAGGATCTGCTCTCTTCTCCAAGAAGGCTAATGGAAGGCAAGTGAAGAATATAGGCCAGCAAAGCCTATGAGACAAGCCTTTAATGTATAATCACTGCCATTTGGTGAGGTTTGAGAGAAGCCTTCCAAATAATACCTTTGTATTCCTGCCCAAACTATAAGCCAACTGAGAGAAGCTGATACTGGAGAAATTGGATCAGGGTATATAGGAACAATTCCCTTCCTATGACTGAATCCAGGAATCAACACCCACAGCTGAACAGCCACAGGACTCTGCTCTTGGGGGTCTGCCCCTGTGTAGCCTTGTACGGAGTAGCTAGTTTCCAAGAGTGAAGGACTAGGTTAAACATGTCTAATTCATTTTCCCAAACTCACTTCTATAAGGCGCTTCTCCCAGGAATGAAGAAACCAGGTGCGTCCCTCCACATGGCAAGAAACAACAGGAGTGGACACTACCTAAACCTTTTTTAAGAGTTGAGGAAACCTACGTCTCATTTACGCAGGCTAGAGCAATGTGCAGTGGACTCTCCTGTGCCCTTTGTGACTCACTTAGTAGTCTGCTTAGAGAGCCCATCAGTAGTTCTTCAGCATTTCCCTGTAAGCCTGGGGTCATAAGCATCTGCCTCAGGGATGGATGGAATCTTCAGGGAATGCACTGATACATGTAGATGGTTGGAATACGGGGAACTAAAAGTGAGTGTCCGAAGGTATTACTGGTGACTTATTCTGGGAACATTACCACACCTAAATCTTTACTAGACGCTAAATAAATGGCTGGGAGTTCTAGCAACTCTGCCAAGCACTATTTCTACATTTACTTGCTAGACCAGCACTTCTCTAACTACCTGAGGTAAAGGACCAGTTCTTGCTTTTTGTTTTGTTCTGCATATTTGCAACCTGTCATAGACCAATGCTTTATGAAGATGAATTACTAGGGGAAAAAAAAAAGTCCATTTGCTGGCATTTGGTGTTTCCTGGTCTCTGCCCTCTCCCCAACATTCTCTTATGATCTCCCAGGCAGCCAGTACATACCAGCTACATGTCAGGCCCTGCTCTAGTGTTTGGGAATGAAGGGATGAACAGAAAAAATAAAGATGGGCAATATATAAACCCAAGATTTTTATTAGATCTGAGAGATGAAAAAGTATTTTGTTACTCTACTTAGCGTGTCACAGGCTAGGAATGAAATGGACCAGTGCTTGCCCACAGCCCCCACCTTGAACTACTCGACTGTAGACCATAGGGAGACTAAAACTCCACATCACAGTATTTAGTTGGCTTCACCTCCTGAGCCCCATGGTCTTTCTTCACCATGAGGCATCCGCTCCCAGATGTGGGTGCTCGCACCTGGAAAATGGTTAGTCCAGGTGTGCTCTGTGCTGTTCCTGGTACCTTTTCATGCAGTTGACTGTGGGAAGCACACAAAACTACATTGTGACACCTGGCTTTCACCAGGATTCCTGGTGGTTATTATTCCTTTACTTTTTCACTTTTTTAAAAATGATTTTTTGTCAATAGGTGCATAATAGTTTGTAGGCTGATTTAAAATGGGAAGGGAGATGATTCTATTCTTTTACTAAAGTCAAAACTTGTGATTTTTTTCCCCCATTGAATGGTATTTTAAGGACTGAGTTGATGCCAAACTCAAAGAACATGGAGAACTTGGGGAAAGGCCAGAGATAGATAAAAGATTATTAATAGTTTGTTTTTAAGGGCCATGATTAGAAGCTGAAGAACATGTGTTAATTACCGTAGAAGAAGAGCACACTAGAAGATGGGAATGATTGCTCCCAGGTAGAAACAGGCAAAAAGTGTCCTCAGAGAAGAAACAGGGGACCCATTGGATATAAAGCCTAGTTTTGCTGCTGCAGGTTGTGTAAACTTAAGCAAAATACTTAACATCTCTGAGCCTCAGTGTCCTCAACTATAAATTGGAGATGATATTGCTTACCTAAAGATTGTTGCAAGGACAAAAGACAAAGCACATTGAATGTAAGGCTGGGGCCTGGAGATGACTGATGCTTAATAAGTGGTAATTATTTAATCTATCACTAATAGATTATTTTATTTTATTTTATTTTATTTTACAAAAGATGGTGATCAAGTCTTTGTCTCTTTTGAAGGGAGAGGCAGAATGGACTCCTCCTGCAGTATAGTATAATTTAAATTAGCCGTAAGAAACTTCCTAACTATGAAGTTGAGGGTTTTTTTTTTAATTTTTTAAGATTTATTTATTTATTTTTAGGGAGAGAGAGCATGCATGCAGATGAGTGGGGAGAGGAAGAGAGGGAGAGAATCTCAAGCAGACTCCTCACTGAATACAGAGCCCAATGCCAGACTCAATCTCATGATCCTGAGATTATGACCTGAGCCAAAACGAAGAGTTGAATGCTCAACTAAGTGAGTCACTCAGTCACCCCAAGAATTAAGGTTTTTTAAAAAATTTAGTAGGTAAATGCTGTTTCCTTTGCTTATGTTCAGTTCTGTTCAAACATTTATTAAGCATGGAGTGTGTGCCAGAAAGTGTGCCAGACACTGATAGTACTGGAGTGAATAAGACTTGGTCCTTGCTCCTTAGATGCCTGCAACATAGGATGGATGCCCATTTATCTGAAATGTGGTATCTCGACTTGAATTGCCTGGCTCCAGCTGGCCACTTACTTAGAGCTCTTGGTTCCATTGGCCAGCACTGCCACAGCTTACCCTACTGTTGGCATCCTCATTTTTTTTTCTTTTTGATCTTCCATGTCTTTATATATTTTTAATTTTTAATTTTTTATTAACATAGAACATATTAGCCCCAGGGGTACAGGTCTGCAAATCATCAGGCTTAAACACTTCACAGCACTCACTGTAGCACATAACCTCCCCAATGTCCATAACCCAACCATCCTCTTCTTACCCCCCAAGCAACCCTCAGTTTGTTTCCTCAGATTAAGAATCACTTATGGTTTGTCTCCCTCCTGATCCCATCTTGTTTCATTTTTTTTTCTGCTCTACCCCCCCAAACCCCTCACTGCCTCTCAACTTCCTCATATCAGGGAGATCATGTGATAATTATCTTTCTCTGATTGACTTATTTCGCTCAACATAATGCCTTCTAGTTCCATCCCTGTCATTGCAAATGGCAAGATTTCATTTCTTTTGATGGCTGCATAGTATTCCATTGTATATATATATATGACATCTTCTTTACCCATTCATCTGTTGATGGACCTCTAGGTTCTTGCCACGGTTTGGCTTTTGTGGACATTGCTGCTATAAACATTCGGGTGCACGTGCCCCTTCAGATCACTACATTTGTATCTTTAGGGTAAATACCCAGTAGTGCGATTGCTGGGCCATATAGTAGCTCTATTTTCAACTTTTTGAGGAACCTCCATGCTGTTTTCCAGAGTGATTGCACAAGCTTGCATTCCCACCAACAGTGTAGGAGGGTTCCCCTTTCTCCATATCCTTGCCAGCATCTGTCATTCCCTGACTTGTTAATTTTAGCCATGCTGACTGGTGTGAGGTGGTATCTCATTGTGGTTTTGATTTGTATTTCTCTGATGCCAAGTGATACGGAGTACTTTTTCATGTGTCTGTTGGCCATCTGGATGTCTTCTTTGCAGAAATGTCTGTTCATGCCCTCTGCCCATTTCTTGATTGGATTATTGGTTCTTTGGGTGTTGAGTTTGATAAGTTCTTTATGGATTTTTGATACTAGCCCTTTATCTGATATGTCATTTGCAAATATCTTCTCCCATTCTGTCAGTTATCTTTTGGTTTTGTTGATTGTTTCCTTTGCTGTGCAAAACCTTTTGATCTTGATGATGTGCCAATAGTTCATTTTTGCCTTTGGAGATGTTCCTAGGAAGAAGTTGCTGCAGCTGAGGTTGAAGAGGTTGCTGCCTGTGTTCTCCTCAAGGATTTTGATGGATTCTTTTCTCACATTGAGGTCTTTCATCCATTTGGTGTCTATTTTTGTGGTGTAAGGATATGGTCCAGTTTCATTTTTCTGCATGTGGCTGTCCAATTTTCCCAACACCATTTGTTGAAGAGACTGGTTTTTTTTTTTCCCCATTGGACATTTTTTCCTGCTTTGTCGAAGTTTAGTTGACCATAGAGTTGAGAGTCTATTTCTGGGCTCTCTATTCTGTTCCACTGATCTATGTGTCTGTTTTTGTGCCAGTACCATACTGTCTTGATGATGACAGCTTTGTAATAGAGCTTGAAGTCTGGAATTATGATGCCACCAACTTTGGCTTTCTTCTTCAACATTTCTCTGGCTATTCGAGGTCTTTTCTGGTTACATATAAATTTTAGGAATATTTGGTCCATTTCTTTGGAAAAAATGGATGATATTTTGATAGGGACTGCATTAAACATATAGGTTGCTTTAGGTAGCATAGACATTTTCACAATATTTGTTCTTCCAATCCATGAGCATGGAACATTTTTCCATTTCTTTGTGTCTTCCTCAATTTCTTTCATGAGTACTTTATAGTTTTCAGACTACAGATTCTTTGCCTCTTTGTTTAGGTTTATTCATAGGTATCTTATGGTTTTGGGTGCAATTGTAAACAGGATCGACTCCTTAATTTCTCTTTCTTCTGTCTTGTTGTTGGTGTAAAGAAATGCAACTGATTTCTGTGTATTGGTTTTATATCCTGACACTTTACTGAATTCTTATACAAGTTCTAGCAGATTTGGAGTGGAGTCTTTTGGGTTTTCCACAAAAAGTGTCATATCATCTGCGAAGAGTGATAGTTTGACTTCTTCTTTGCTGGTTTGGATGCCTTTAGACCCTTTCCAAGGCCCTGCGTGAACACATCTAGTCATGTGCTACCCAGTGAAAGCCAAACAAAGCATGTGGAACAAGTCCCCAAGATATAGCCCCTGCAGGGCCACCTGGGTGGCTCAGTGGATTGGGCCTCTGCCTTTGGCTCAGGTCATGATCTCAGGGTCCTGGGATCGAGCTCCGCATGGGGTGCTCTGCTCAGCAGGGAGCCTGCATCCCCCTCTCTCTGCCTGCTTCTCTGCCTACTTGTAATCTCTCTCACTCTTTCAAATAAATAAATAAATAAATAAATAAATCTTAAAAAAAAAAAAGATATAACCCCTACACCTATGCCCTCTGGTGTCATGCCCTCTGGTCATTTCTAACAATGCTTTCTCTCCACAGACCACTTCCTTCGCAGCATTTAGGGATTCCACTCACAATGGCTCTCAGCAGTATTCACCATCACTATAATCCATCTAACTGGTCACAACTGAGATGAAATTTGGGCTACCTTCAAGAGATCTACAAGACTAATAGTGCTACAAAGCTCTCTCCTTGCACCATGCACCACTCACCAGAGTTGGTCATCCAAACCGAGAACCTGGTCTTTTTACAGTTGTCACCCAATCCTCACATAATCTCAAAAAACGTGTCCTTGCAGAGCCCAGAAATAAACCTTGCATATATGGTCAAAACACCAGAGCACCTAAGTGCCTCAGTTGGTTGAGCATCTGACTCTTGATTTCAGCTCAGGTTGTGAATTCAGGGTCATGATCTTGGGGTTGTGGGGTTAAGCCCCATATGGAGCCAAGCATAGGGCTCCACACTTAGTTGGAAATCTGCATTCTTCTCCTCCTGTTCCCCCTGCTCCCATGCTCTCTCTCTAAAATAGATTAAGAAATCTTAAAAAAGAAAAAAAAGATGCCAACACCAATAGGGAAAGGACAATCTTCTCAAATTGCGTTGGAAAAACTGAATATCTACCTACAAAATAATTAAGTTGGTCCCTTACTTTACAATACAGAAAAAATGAACTCAAAATGGATTAAAAAAACCTAAAGGTTAACACCTTAAACTATGAACCTCTTAAATGAAAACACAGAAGAAAGCTTCATAACACAAGTTTAGCAGTTTTTACTTGGAATATGACACCAAAAACACAAGCAACAAAAGAATCTTTTTGTAATCCAAAAAGACCAATTAGACTACATCAAAAGTAAAAGCTTTTGTACATCAAAGAACACACTCAATGTAGTGAAAGAGTTGCCCACTAAATGGGAGAAAATATTTGTAAATTACATATTTGATTAGGGGTTAATATCCAGAATATATAAAGAACTTCTACAACTGAACAACAACAACAATAACAAAAAGCCCAATTATAAAATGAGCAAAGGACTTAAATAGACATTTCATCAGAGAAGATACACAGATGGCCAGTAAGCATATGAAAAGATGTTGGACACCACTAATTAAAATCACAGTGGGATAGAACCTCACACCTATTAGAATGACTATCACTGAGACACAGTAGTAACAAATGTTGGCAAGGATATGGAGAAATTAAAATACTTATACACTTTTGGTAGAAGGACAAATCGTGTAGCATTTATGGAAACATTATGGTGGTGCCTCAAAAAATTTAAAATAGAGTTACCATATGACCCAGAAACTCCACCTCTGGATATATATCCAAAATAATTGAAAGCAGAGACCCTAAGACATATTTGTACATCCATATTCATAGCAGCATTATTCACAATAACCAAAAGGTGGAAGCAACCCAAGTGTCCATCAGGAGATGAATGGATAAATAAAACAAGGCACATACATATAAAGGAATATAATTCAGCCTTAAAAGGGAAGGAAATCCGGACACCTCAAGGTGAACCTTGAGGACTTTATGCTAAGTGAAATAAGTCACAAAAGGACAAACACAGTATGGTTCCACTCCACCTCCATTTGAGATACCTAGAATAGTAAAATTCACAGAGACAGAAAGTAGAATTGTGGTGCCAGGGGCTGGGGTATCATAAATGGGAGTTCTTATGTAATGGGTAGAGTTTTAGTTTTGCAAAATATAAAGAGTCCTGTGGATGACTGACTGGTAGCGAGGGTAGCAGGACAATGTGACTAAATGCACTTAACGTCACTGAGCTGTACACTAAAAATTACTAAGATGGTAAATTTTATGTACAGTGTATTTTACCACAATTTTTAAACTGGAAAAGAAAACTAGCCCTTATGTTTAGCCTGGCCTTCCAAAATCTTGAACTTCCTGCCTTCTATCTCTAGCTCTCTGCTCTTCCCACCTCCACATACACCAGCCTGTCTCCTGCCATTCCTCACCATGCCCAGCCTATTTGGACTTGGGCTGACAGTTTCCATACATACTCATTCCTGGTCCCAGGAGAGAGGACTTAAGTACAGGAGATCCTGGGCTTCCACCTCCATGGGATTTTCTCATAACCTTTCACTCCTAAGTACAGATAATCAAAACCCCTCACCAAAAAAACCTGGGAAAATTTCAGCCCTTTTATAAGTCCTCATGGTTGAAGTGATGGGTAGATAGAAAAGGGCCAGAAGCAAAGGTGTTACTTTTGACTTTCTCTACATGGTGTGCTGGCATGACATAAAAAGAACCCTAGCATTTGTTGGGGACCTTAATTTGGAATTCCAGACACTACACTTCTTGTAGTTCCTAGCCTCATGCCTTCTGACCAGAGGATTCATTTTTTTTTTTTCTGAGTTCATGCTTATCTTCTCTCTTACCTCAGTTTCCCTGCTATTTCAGTCCAAATGTCCCCTCCAGCTGTGTCAGTGACAACTTGGTTCCAGGGAGTACCACTCCCAGCAGGCCCTTCTGAACAGATATGACATGACCAGAAATCACAGATGGCCAACCAGGAAGGGAGGGTGCAATATAAAAAGGTCCATGCTACCAATTTCAATATTTCTCTGGCTTTAAAGAATATTTAGGTCAGGTGACCAAACTAAAAGTTTTGATTGTATTAAAGAGACCATATACACTTCCTAGTTTGCCCTTTTTTTGTAAAAAGTTCATTATTTTGTTGGTTGTTTATCTCTGCCCATTCTATTCTGTGACTAACCACTAGTCTTAATTTTCTTAAATCCTTTATGTACTCAGAGGTGGTTTGCAAACTAGCAGTGTCAGCATCACCAGAGGAGGTTGTTAGAAATACAGAATCTCCGGGCGCCTGGGGGGCTCAGTCAATTGAACATCTGACTCTTGATTTCAGCTCAGGTCATGATCTCAGGGTCCTGGGACAGAGTCCCACATTGGGCTCCCTGGTCAGTAGGAAGTCTGCTTCCCCTTTCGCTCTCCTTCTGCACCTCCTCCAGCTCAAGCATTCTCTCTCTCAAATAAAGAAAAAGGAAATAAGAAAAAGAAGGAAATACATAATCTCAAGCCTATGCCAGACCTATCAAATAAAGATCTGCATTTTAACAGTATCTCCCTGGTAATTTATATACACATTAAATCTAGAACTGTTCTAGAAGTTGTCTAACTGCTCCCACTGGAGCAAATGGATCGCTACCTTAGCTCTTCATTAGAAACATCTGGGAAGCTCTTAAAATTATTGATGCCGGGAGTCCCACCACCAGATTCTGATTTCATCCATCTACAAGGACGCTGAGCATCAATTGGTTGTTGTTGGCTTTTTTTTTAAGATTTATTTTTAAGTAATCACTATACTCAGTGTGGGGCTGGAACTCACTACCTAGAGATCAAAAGTTGCTCACTCCACTGACTGAGCCAGCCAGGCACCCCTGGTTGGTTAGTTTTTATTCTCTCAGAGATTTGTTGTTTAGCCCAGCTGAGAAACACAGAATTAGAGTGTAACTTAAAGGAAAATATCCCAGAGAATTCCATGAATTTTAAACTGTTTTAGAGATGCGGGGGGGGGGGGGGACCAGAGTAAAATTGTTTAATTTGAATAGGTTTCTTAACCTAAATATGTAAATATTAACTTGAAACGATGGATTACATATGTAAGTAACTTTTTTTTTTTTTTAAAGATTTTATTTATTTCTTTGACAGAGAGAGATTACAAGTAGGCAGAGAGGCAGGCAGAGAGAGAGAGGAGGAAGCAGGCTCCCTGCTGAGCAGAGAGCCCGATGCGGGACTCGATCCCAGGACCCTGAGATCATGACCTGAGCCGAAGGCAGCAGCTTAACCCACTGAGCCACCCAGGCGCCCCTGTAAGTAACTTCTTAAATTCTTCCTATTTTATTCCTTATTTTTTGTCTTATTTTCTATTTCTTTAGTCCTTAAAGTCCTTCAATGGCTTTCTTAACTTCTATTAAATGGCATCCAGTGTTTTCCACCAAGTCCATTGAGAGGGCCTCCATCCTGTCCCAGTGCCCAAAGCTGGTGCTGCTTCCTCCTGCTGACAAGGCTCAGGTACAGGGTACTACTGGTGGGAGCAGCAATCACTATGACTGGTTGTTAGTGTTAGTGGGTTGATACCACTCTGCCCAAGCAGGTTTGAATCCCAGTAGGAAGCAAAGCATAGCCTCAAGTTGTGTATTTATGTACTCCTTGCAAATCAGCCTTGTAAACTTGGTATAAACTGCAACCCCCCGCCAAACTTGAAAAACTTTAGTATCCCCACACCAATCTGCCGTCTTCACAATTTCTTTAGCCTTTTCCTGTGTTTATCGTTTTCCATGTGTCCTTTCAAAAAGCCCAGCCCAAATCTATCGTTATCTTAAATGGGTTTAAGAGTAGAGAGCTTCACCTGCTACATGGGTCTCTTCTTGAAGACATGCTTTTCTTCTGTGGTCACAAGTGAGTACATAAGGGCCTCTCAGCAAGGCTTAATAAATATTTATATATGGGGCGCCTGTGTGGCTCAGTGGGTTAAGCCGCTGCCTTCGACTCAGGTCATGGTCTCAGGTTCCTGGGATTGAGCCCCGCATCAGGCTCTCTGCTCAGCGGGGAGCCTGCTTCCCCCCCTCTCTCTCTGCCTGCCTCTCTGCCTACTTGTGATCTCTCTCTCTCTGTCAAATAAATAAATAAAATCTTTTTTAAAAATAAATAAATAAATAAATATTTATATATTCACCCATATTCTGAATTTCTATCCCAGAAACTAGTTTTTAAGAAGTTTAGATAGATTTTTTTTTTTTTAGCCAGTGTTGGAAAACATTTTTTTTTTTAATGTTTGAAAGTGAAATTCAACTTAATTGATTTATCAAGTCTTGATTGAATTCCTGCTGCTACCATCAAGGAAAATAACTAGCAGCTTCCCCATTGTTACTAAAATGCTCATCTCCTTACAAATATTTTGACATGTCTCAAACACCAAAAATATGCATGATGTGTACTATATAGTCAAGAATTAAACAGGGCTCTTGCTTTGGCATAAAGCTTATTTCAGGTGGGGAAAGAATGCAGCTGATAGTACAGTAAGAGAGTAGAATTAGATAGTCTTTTTTATTCACATGATATATTTGAAGATAGGGTCCTAATAATTTAATTTCTTATTGAGAAGTGTACCCTAAATGTACCCAAGGCTGATTTGCATTTTGGGGTTGTAAGTTCTGGCTCTAAATTCAGTATGTGTCGTTGAGGAAGTCAGTCTTTTTCTGCCTCAGGTATTTAGCTGCAAAATTAGGAAGTTGTACCAAGAGTTCGATAAGGTCCCTTCCAGCTCTAAAAGTCAATGATTCTTTGAATTCTCGGCTAATTTTTGTTTTAAAGATTTTATTTATTTATTTATTTATTTGACAGAGATCACAAGTAGGCAGAGAGGCAGGCAGAGAGAGAGGAAGGGAAGCAGGCTGCCTGCCGAGCAGAGAGCCCGATGTGGGGCTTGATCCCAGGACCCTGGGATCATGACCAGAGCTGAAGGCAGAGGCTTTAACACACTGAGCTACCCAGGAGCCCCTCTCAGCTAAATTATGTATTATCAAAGGGCAAAACATCGTCTTCTGTTTGTTCCCCACTTTTGGTTTTGCCAACATATGGAAAGCAACAGAAATAAAGGCAGTTAAAATTAGATTAAAAAATGGATATAAGATGCCATCCTAACATCTCAAGTATTATCACTTTTGTGTTCCATTTTGGTCTTTGAACATAACCATACATAGTTTTGCATAACTGTAACCATAATAGGTAAAATTTTATATGTGGCTTACTTTACTTGACATTATATAGCATTCTTATATTACCATTATCACTCATAATGATAGTTTCAATGGCTGTATGATATTCCGTTTCATTCCTGTACCAAAATTTGCCCAAGTATTTCTTGTATTTGGAAATTTAGATTGCTTTCAATATTTGATAACATAAAGAATGCTGTGGCACATTTTCTACTCATATGACTTTTGTTTGAATAACTTTCTAAGAATAAATTTCTAGGTGTATGATTACTGAGTTAAAGGGAGCCCCTTTATGGTTGTTTGTAAGTACTGACAAATGGCTTTTTCTAAAAGCTAGCACTGATTTACATTGTTGCCACCATATCTGAGAGCAACATCTTAATCACAGCTTCACTAAAGATGAGGTCTGAAAGTATACTTCACGTCTTAATGCACATTTCTTTGATTACTGGCAATCTTGAATATTTTTCCATTTGTGGAATATTTTTCCATTGCAATTTACCTTCTGTGAATTAGCTCATTTTTGCCCTTTGCCATCTATCTGGCTGTGTACCCATAGATGAGTTGCTTAACCTCTCTGTGGCTCCATTTTCTCATCTGTACACAGGTTGATAATAGTTCCTGTCTACAGATTTGTTGTAAGGATTGAACATATTTCTAAATGTGAAGCATATAGGATAGTATCTGGCATATGGAGAACCTTCAAAAATGCTAGTATTAGTGCTAGTAATAGCATTTATATTAATTATGTAACAGGATAGTAGTCATTTTCTTTATAATTTATATGATTTCTTCAGTTCTTATGCAAATGCATACATATCTTTGATTAACTTTTATGAAAGAGTTCCTTATATAATATAGATATGACTCCTTTGGTCTGCTGGATTTGGTAAAGTATTATAGTTTTAATTCCCATGAGTTCTGCATGTGTGTATATGCACACACACATGAGCATATGAGTATGTGCTTTCTCACAAGTCCACAAAGACAGCGCCAGTGCAAAAAGGGCAAACCCTCAAAATGCCAACTGCAGACCATTCTCAGAATGGCACATCCAGCTCTGCTGAAGAACTGTCTAACCAAGTCATTTACAAAAATAACAAATAAACACAAACCAAAAGCAAACCCATACATATACTCATTTACAAAACCCAAACCAAAAACAAACCAAGTAAAAACAAAACAAAACAAAAAAAAACTGTTGCTGTTTTAAGCCAGAGAGATGAGGGAAAGGCAGATGTAAGCCATGGAAATTTCTCTTTAAGAGTACTTGATTCTTTGTGTGCAATTATTGCCTGATTCCTGGCATAGGGAGATCTAACTTAGACCACTCAAAGGAAAAGCAAAAAGGGGGGCATCAATAAATTGCCTCCCATGGCCGGGCGAATGCCCAGCTGGCTCAGTGAGAAGAGCATGCAGCTCTTGATCTTGGGGTTCTGAGCTGGAGCCCCACGTTGGGTGTAGAGATTACTTAAATAGAATTTGAAAATAATAAATAGCCTTTGGGAATAAAAGAGCCTCTTAGATTCCACAACATCATGGTTGGAAGAGATCCTTAGGGAGGGAAGGAAGTGCAGCTGAGAATGGGAAGGTTAGTGATGTTCAAGACCAAATTTAATCATCTATACGGTGAGCAAATTGAAGGAAAAGGATAAAGAGCAATAAAAAATAATAAAATATGAGTAATGGGAGGACTAAAGAAGTCCACCACCCAGATGAGGATCGGAAACTGTTTAAACTGGATAATACAGTATGTGTTTTGGCTCTGAAAAAACAGAAGTTGAACTTTTGAGTAGTAATCAAGGACTTGGGTCTCAAAGTATTTGCAAATAGTGCTGGTATGGAGAACAGATGCTGACATTATTGCCAATGGGAATCGCAATATGATAGTTGGAGTGAGAGACCGAAAGAAACCACAGGGAATTCTTGTGGAAAGTTCAGCACTGAAAATGATTTATGGTTGATTTAAGGAGACAAGGAAAATAAGGCTACAGTGTATACCATCTGACTGTTTCAGACAAAGGATGTAAACAGCCATAGCTCTCCAGCCTCCTGGAAATCAGAGTCTGCTCGTACAGAAAGGCGCCAGAATGTTTGTCTGAGTTAAGTGCATACTTCTTTTTTAGTATCTAAGAATAGTGCCTTATCCTCCTTTTTTCTACCATTACTGTTTGGGTGTCCTTTAGAATCAATCTATTAAGCTGTTATCACCAGCTTCTAAGCATTGTGCAGTCTCCCAAAGAGATCAGTAGGATACTTTACTAGCATCAAAGGAACCTCACTTGAGGTCCTAGGTTTGAAAGGTGGGAGCTCTATTTTGTTAATGTTATCTGTGTGAAATACTGTTACACTAGAAAACAGAAGTTGGGGGATTCGGGAGAGCCAGGTGAATCTTCTGAAAATCTCCAACAAAGTATACTGAGAAGGGAAGTTGAGGAAGGAAAGATAGGACCATTCCTTACTAGAGGACCATTCCTTACTAGAACTCGGAACCACTAGAGAAATAAGGTTCATATAAGGACAATAGATGAAAAACAACAACAAAAGCATCTCCAAAGGTTTGGAACAAATATGTTTTAATATCAGTCCAGTGACAATGCTTATTGAATAGCAAAGGGAACATGAAAGGTGGAAAATAAAGCTGGGCTTTGTGCCCAGGAACCTGAGCCAGCTAAGCCAATCAGACGTCGGATCTGCATTGCTGTAGGAAAATGGATCCAGGTTTTATCAACGTGTCTGTTAGTAGGCATTTTCCTCACACACATACATGTCACCAGCACCCTCTCCATTGTTTCCTGGTTGAGTTTCCTTTGAAAACGTCTCATTCCAGAGCCTGTGCTAAGACTGCTAAGATCTACTCAAATCTGGACCAGGATAACTGGGGAGATCCACCTTGGTGGTCAGCATATCCTGCTTAGGTGTAGAGTCAAAGAAGAGCCGATGTAGCTAGAGCAGATGCAAAGGTGGGGCTTCTTACCTGCTTGCATTGCCCTCTTCACTCTCATTTTCTTGGTGGAATCCTAATCAGCATTCAGGATCCACACAAGTATTGCCTATTATGTCCTCTCTAAGCACCACTGGTCTTTAGAAGGGGCTCTATTTCCAAATGATCTTGTTCACAGTGCTAATTATGCATTTACTGTATTGTTTTGTGATGATTTTCTCGTCCATCATTCTTACTGGACCATCAGCTCTGTGATGTGGGGACAGTATCCTTTATCTCTGTGTCTCCAGCCCCAACACAGTAGCTGAAACTGTGGCTACTGAGAATTTGAAATGTGACTAATTCTAATTGAGACAAGCTTTGAGTATAAAATACAGAGTTTCACATACCAGTAAGAGAATGTAAGATGTTATTAATAAATTTTTATATTGGTAATACATCAAAATGATCTATATTTTGGATACATTGAGTTAAATAAAATATATCAAAATTTTCTTTTACTACTAAAAAGTTTAAAATTATATATGTGACTCCCATTATATCTTTTACTGGAGAAGACTGGTTTAGAACCTAGCAGAGGCTTGTTCAAGTCGGGGTCTTAGCAGCAAAAAGAAAATCTACTCCATTTGGATTTTGAAGAAATGTTAATGAAGGGACGATTTCCAGAAGTGTGGGCAGGAAATGCACAAAAGATGCTGAAGCATCAAGAGACTAGCAACAGTGGGGAGCAGTTAACACTCAGCCTGAACAAAGGGAGAAGGTGGTGTCATTAGAGTTGGTGAGCACGGGAGGTACTTTAGAGGATCAGGAACTCTAGTTATAAAGGGACCCAGTCACTGCCAGAACCATGGAACCGAGCAGGGACACAACTTGGCTTTAATCATCTGCTGTGCTCCCCACTAGCTGTAGAGAATCAAAAGCCCAAGGATGGGGGATCCTGAATGATGCCATCCTTAGAGGTCACCTCCCACCTTCCAAGGCACTAGGCAGTGCAGAGAAGACTAGAGAATTGATCACAGCAAGAAGAGGGCAGGCGATAAAGAATAACCAACACAAGACTCAATAAAAGTTAAATGACCGAGTGAGGTAAAACTAGCCAATGGGGACAGTGATAATATTTTCCACCTGGGATCTTTTTGCAGTGGTGCTTTTCAAACTATTCTGTGACACTAGGAGTTTAGTGAAATTACTTTAGGAGTACCGCAGCCATTTCTTCTTTTGTCATACATCAGTATATGTATGTAATCACCAAAATGCTCTGCTAGACAAACATGTAAAATTGTGTTATATATATCAGAATTTTTAAAACATAGGAAATATGTCACCACCAGCTTATGCTGTGGGTAAATTTGGTTTTGTGCAAGCCTAAAAATAAGAGTCCCCCTGCCTCTTCTCTACTTTTATTTGAAGGTCTTAAATGGATCATTAGTTAGGAGGGTTCCCATCTGCATTAGTCTTCTATGAAAATTCAAGTCCATATGTGTCCACTTTCAGAAAATTATATGCATTAGGAGACCACGGTAGCAAATGTGCATAGCTCAGCAAAATGCCTGGCAAGTTTCAAGCATGTGTATCTGCCCGCATTCTCATGTCTAGTCATGTTATATCATTTTATATCATGTTTCTGTAAACATGATCTATTTATGCTAAAGAATTATGCAGTTGTACATAGTGTGAGGGAATTCCATTTGAAATGCACTTCTGGCCATTTGCATCTCCCATTCCCTATGTCTGGAAGATGATTCCTTCAGTTCTTTGCAAGGCTGAGATTAGGATATTTCTCAGAAGGTGATTCCTCAAATCGCCTACTATCTTAATTAGGTTCCCCTCCCAATTCTCTATTTCAGCCCTATTTTATTGTAACTGTTTTGTTTCATTGGCTCCTCACTGATTTTTGTCTGTTTCCTTAACAAAAATTGAAATCTCATTATTGCTGGGTTTGGGTCCCTGGCTTGGCATGAGTGGGGCATTATTGTAAAGACATTTACCTGTATTAATTCACCTGATCATAATATCCTTGTGAGGGTCTTTCTGAACCCCCTTTTAGAGATGAAGACTCTGATACTGAGAGATGAATAATCAGATAAAGGTCACGTAGCTATTACATGGGAGAGCCAGGATTCAAACCAGGAAGTCTTGCTCCAGTTCTTTTACCCACTGGGGACCCAGAGATACAGCAGCACAGTTGATATTAAAGTCTCCAGATTTCAGAGTCCAAAGTGCCAACAATAATACTGGCTAACATTTCATGACAGCTTCCTATGGTGCAGTGTTTCATACGAATTATTATTATTATAATAACCTTATAAGATAGATACTACCACTATCCCCATTTTATAAATAAGGAGATTGAAACCTCGAGAGAGTAAGTACCTTTCCAAAGATCATACAGCCTAAAAATGGTAGAATAGGAATTGGGACCTAAGCTCCTAGCCATGCTGCTTTGTGGCCCACGGTGGAATCCTGATTCTGCCCTGTGCCCCACCTCACCGTGTCTGCCACCATGTATAACTGGACATATATTTCTCATCTGTAACTTGGAAGAATATGCATTTACTGAGGGCATCTTTGTCCTCTGGATGGAGAGCTGGAGGGCACCTGGTTTATATGGATGAGTTCAGTTCTAAGCAGAGGTCACCAGGAAACCTTGTGTTGATGCTACTCTCTGTATACATGTCCTCTCCAAATCGTGTTCATCTTGGGCCTCCCAAACTGATGCAAATTTAACGTTATCATTTCCCTGTGGAAAATCTGGGAAACTCACAAATGTGCGGAAATTAAACAACACATGCCTAAATAACCAATGGGTCAAAGAAAAAAATCTGAAATGAGATGATGAAAATAAAGATAGAACACACTGAAATTTATGGGATGCAGCTAAAACCTCCTAGTTACAGAATGTATGTGTTTGTTTATTTCTGTCTTCCTCACTTGATTTACTGTCTTATCTACCTAACCAATACTTAATGAAGGCCACCTTCAGGCCAGGTACTGCTAAGGTTTGGCAATACCATGACCAGAGCTCAGTCACAGCCCCATGGGGATTAGCAGATGAAGCACATAAACTGATTACACTGACTGGTTAAGTGCTGACATCAGGATTCTAATCAGTAATTCTGGAAGAAGGCTACTATTCTTTTGGTCTGTTACTATCTGATTCTGTCTTTTATTTTACTCTCCTCCAGCTTTCCTTTTCCCTTGGGGACTTCCTTCTCTAGGGGTCTCATGTCCCCTTTCTTTGCTGATGTTGTATGATTTATAAATAATTACAGCTTATTCAAGATATTCTCTTCTGTGTATTTTGTACAGTTAACATTTGAACCCTGACTACTGAAATCTGGATTTAATCTTCCCCCTCAGCTCTCCCTCCTCCTCCAGTCCCCAACTAACAAAGGCTCAACAAACAGGGATTCATGGTAACATTAGCCTGAGGAAAGCTGAATTAGACAGTCATTAATTCTTCACCACTCCCTACAAAATTCAGGATCTCTTCCAAAGCCACATAGGAATGATTTTTTTTTTTTTTGTATTTTCTTAGTTCTTTGTTCCACTTCCATTGGCACAGATATTTACAGATAGATGTCTTCTGACTTCTTTTCTGCTGTCCCTAGAATTGTGGAATGTTGTTTTGAAATTCTTCTTTGGATTTTTGTATCCAAATTTATATCCTCAATTCCTTGCATGTTGCCTGGCACATAATAGAAGTCCAATAAGTGTATGTGAAAATAAATCCATAATGAAAATAGAGAAAAAAATTGGTAGACCATTTTTGTGTGAACAGTGTTGCTGTACTTAAATTTAGGGGGTTACTTATAGGTTTTGTTCCTAAATTATCCTGATCCTCAGGAATAGGGACTAGTCTTTGTCCTTCTTTGTATTATCCACTACCCTGTGCCTAACACAATATCTGGTACAGAACAAATATTAGTTTATCCTGTTGAATGAAGAATGAATAAATATCATTAAATAAATATCATTAAATATCTGTGGATGCTAGAGATGAGGATTTATATCAATAATATTCCTTTGACCATCAACAAGGTATAAGGAGCCTAGGTAAACAGACTATAAATAGTATTAAAAGAATGTCTGTGGAGAAGAGACTGCACTGGTGTGGTGTGACTCCTGCTCTGGGAACCCATCCCTTAGAATGGGTGTGCCTACTTCTGTTTCTTTTCCCTTGAGAGAAACTGGAGACGAAATTTGGAGATGGCTTTGAAATGGGAGTATAAGAGTGTGAACATGTGGCTGCAGGGTTTTTGTTAATGTAGTCATTTCCTTCCAAACACTTGAAAAATATTTTTCTTTTATATTTTCCATTCTATTGCCATTGCCTCTGTGCTTTTTCCTCATTTCACATTTAAATTCTATAAACCGTCCAGTTAATGTGGACATGCATAATAAGTGGGCCCAGATCTTATTCCAAATGGAAGCCAGAACCAGGGTCCAGACTCTAGGAAAGCATAATTACCCAAAGAACAGAGTTATGTTTTCTGGAAGGGCTTTTATCAGTGTCTGTGGAGCCCCAGATGTATGTTCCAGCATCAGACAAGGAGAAAGATTTATGAAACACATAGCTATTCTTTCCTGGGGAGGAAAAAAAAACATACAAAAAGCTTTCTCTTTTGCAAAAAGACTTAGTATATGAGTATATCCTGACCCTTAAGGGAAAGAAAGAAAATTTTATCAAATCTATGCATGCTAAAATAACATTCACTCAAAATGAGGAATGATTGATTTTTCCATATGTTCTTATCCCATTTCAATTTAAATTAATTTTGCAAGAGTCATTAACCATCTTTGCAAAATTTGCTGGGTTTGCTCCCGATGCTGGCTTTGGCACACCTGCAGCCTGTGCGTGTCTTTATGGTTAATCTGTAGGAACCAAAATTAATTTCAGTGAAACAGCCAAATGGTCCTCTGGAGTCCTTACTCATATGTCTGGTTAGTATTCACCAGGGGCAGAAAACAGCCCGACAAGGGTGATAGAAATGTTTCAAAGGATCTTTTCTAAGTTCCCTCACTATCTTTTTTTTTAATCTGCAGGTGCAAAAATTCCATTTGTAATTCTTTAATTCCAAGGGTAATGGGTGTCTTGGGGTCTCAGAATTCAGGACAAGTGGCCAGCTGGGACACAATATTATGCGTGCAAGTCATGGCAGGTGCAGAAGGAGGGCAAGCAGTTAAAAGTTTGGCCCATTCGCCTTTTTTCTCTTTTTGTGCTTCCTTTTGCTCTTCTAGACGGGTGTACAGTTACATGAGCTGAATTCGTTATCTCCCAAAGCTGTGCTGTTGTACATCCAGGAAAAGGACTTGATTACTCACCCCATGTTTCCAGGAGCCTTATTTGGGTTCTTTTGTGCAGCAGAAGCAAAAGTGCTGAGTGCACCCTCTATTTGTTTTGCGATTTGCCTGCTGGGCACATTACTTGCTATCACTCTGGTTTCAATAGATGGTCTTTCCACTGAGGTTTTAGCATGTCTATATTTAGAAAACAATAAAAGATGTATAAGATGGAAAAATTAGAGGAGAGCAAAAGTGCACAGAGGAGGAGGCAGAAAGGCAAGAGATAGTCACAGGTCCTTTCCGATGACAAGAGCTGCCCCTGGCATCCAGGCTTGATTTCTTTCTTACTTTGCCAAGTGTTTCACTGCACAATGTGGTGTTATTAAGTGTGGAGATGAGGAAAGGAACAATAGCCAAAGAAAACATGGCTGCGGTTTTCTATGGCGTCCTCTGAGCAAGCTTTGCCAGGGTGTACAACAGAAACAGTGTGAGAATACAGGGACTGATACGTCAGCTACAGAGGACATAGCCATGTGCTATAATAACCACACATAATCTCTCTTTTGGTGACTTTGTCAGCATATAAGCTGCTGGGGAGGTCAATGACTTCTTTCCCCACCAGGAAAAGGCTCTTTGGCAAGCTGTGACCAGAAACTTAACTTTTTTTTTTTTTTAAAGATTTTATTTATTTATTTGACAGAGATCACAAGTAGGCAGAGAGGCAGGCAGAGAGAGAGGAGGAAACAGGCTCGCCACTGAGCAGAGAGCCCAATGCAGGGCTCGATCCAGGACCCTGGGATCATGACCTGAGCTGAAGGCAGAGGCTTTAACCCACTGAGCCACCCAGGCGCCCCGTGACCAGAAACTTAAGTTTGGGCATTCCAGAGGTCAATGTCACCAGAATACGCTCTGGTTTGGCTCCAAGGATTTTGATCCTCTGAAAAGATTAATGGGCAACAAACTGAGAGACTAAAACAAGAAGAAGCAGCAGAAGAAAAGAGGAAAGACAGACTGAAAGCAAAGGGGAAATGACACGAGATGGGCTTGTCCCTTGACTATAGCTATAAAAACTTCATTGTCCCGTTAGATGAGATAACAATAGGTTTATTTGATTATGAATGGTTTGGTATATGTTTGCCTCTTTTTACATGGCCCCTTTAATGCTATATGGAATATTATGTACTTTTACTTGCTTATGTATATATTTACTTACATACTTTTTACTGTACCCAGCCTAGGAACGTAAGAGTTGGGTACTTAGCAAATAAAAAAAGGAGTTGCCATAGTAGAATGTACATAGACATTTTCTTTGGTATTGAAAATAAAATGAAAAAAGAGAAGAAAAGGTCTGTTTGGCTAAAATATATATATGAGAGGTCCATTTAACCTTAAGATGTTTAATTGAACACATACCTCTTATTTGAAAACTTCACCCATGACTTTTTTTTTTCTCTAAAGATTTTATTTATTTATTGGACAGAGAGAGATTACAAGCAGGCAGAAGGGCAGGCAGAGAGAGCGGAGGAAGTAGACTCCCTGCTGAGCAGAGAGCCCGATTCGGGGCTCGATCGATCCCAGGACCCTGAGATCATGACCTGAGCCGAAGGCAGCGGCTTAACCCACTGAGCCACCCAGGTGCCCCCACTCATGACTATTTGATATAATATGACTGGGGGACCTCACTGGCTCAGTCAGTAGAGCATGTGACTCCAGATCTTGGAATTGTGAGTTCAAGCCCCACGCTGGGTGTAGAGATTACTTAGAAATAAAATCTTAAAAAATAAAATAAAATGTTGCAATCAAGAGTAAAGAATCCTGGGGTGCCTGGGTGGCTCAGCGGGTTAAAGCCTCTGCCTTCGGCTCAGGTCATGATCTCAGGGTCCTGGGATCGAGTCCCGCGTCGGGCTCTCTGCTCAGCAGGGAGCCTGCTTCTTCCTCTCTCTCTGTCTGCCTCTCTGCCTACTTGGGATCTATCTGTCAAATAAATAAATAAATAAATATCTTAAAAAAAAAAAAAAGAGTAAAGAATCCTGTGATGAAGTAACTATTGTCAGATCTCGGCTGCCTGGTTGGACATCATCACAAGACTTAGATTCTGGTGTAATTAAAACAAAACATCAGATTCTGGTGTAATTAAAAACTGGACCCCAAAATGCCCACCCATCTACTGGGGGACATCACTTCCTTCCAGCTTCAGGATGCCTTTTGGTTTCTAGGCAGAAAGTCTTGGATGTAACTCTGGGCCAGGATCCCTGGATTTTCCTGGGGAAGGGAAGTGGGCCACAACTTGTCTCTGCCTTAGGGTCTCTCTGCAGACTGGTCGACAGAAAATACTGCCAGGAAACCGGAACGTTGAGTTCTAGTGCTGTCCCAGCCACCCTTGTGAGCTGTAAGCAAGTTAACTTCATCTCCTAGGACCTCAGTTCCTCATGCATGCAAAAAAGAGGTACTATTTTCTCTGGATGCTTCAAAAGACTATTTTACAGAGTTGCAGGTGATATTATAGAAAGAGCAAAGGCTTTGGAGTCACCCAATCTCAACATTTCCTCGACAGGTATTTATTTAGCATCTACTATATGTCAGGTACTGTGCTCAGTGCTAGAGAGGCTGCCCTTGTGAAGCTCACATTTTAATTGGTCATAGCCTTAGTGAATCATTTAGTTCATCTCAGTTTATTTTTCTACCTATAAAATGGGCATTGTCATAATTCAAGATTTGTCAGGATTAGACACTATGGTATTTAAATCATCTATTATACAATAGGAGTTCAATTCATGTTATGTAAGTAATATTATATAACATGGGAAAATGCTTTTGCAAGTGAATAATGCTATCCAGGTATGTGAATTATTATTTTTTCATCTCTCCTCTGTACTGTATGGCTTTAAGACCACAGACTTCACAAAATTACACTATAGAGTTTGTAACTTCTCTTCATTTCTTTAAAAGGGATTTCATTTATTAAAGAAATGCTTTTTGAGTACCTACTATGTACTAACTGCTAGGCTGGCACTGGGGATATAGAAATAAATGAGACTCAGGGCACCTGAGTGGCGCAGTCGTTTGAGCGTCTGACTTGCTTTAGGATTGGCTCATGATCGCTGTGTCGTGAGATCGAGCCCTGCACCTGGCTCCAGGCTTAGCGCAGAGTCTGCTTGAGATTCTCTCTCAAATAAATAAATCTTAGAGACATAAATGAGACTCTCCAATTCTTATTTAGAATCATAACAATAAATACTTGGATTTCAGCAGGGCTCTTACTTTGGAGGGCTTATTCCTCTAGAGTTTATATTGGCTATTAACTCTTTAGAAAAAAAAAAAATAAGAAAGAAAGGAAAACAGACCTTGGCAAGTGGGTTAAGCTAAGTTTTATTAGAGAGACTGAAACTAAGTCTGTAAGACCCCTGGCAATTTTACTCTATTTAAGACCAAACAGACAATATAAGACATATAGCTGCCTGTAGCTGCCCCAGAGGTAAGTAGTCAATCTATCAATGTCCTTTACAACAGAGAAAATCAATCAAATTATTCACTGTACCCAGCAATGCGGCCAGTGTGCTAATGGATATTTCGGAGGATATAAATGAAAGAAAGAAGATATTGAAGTGATCTATATCAGTGTAAGATATGATACCTGCCCTGGAAGCGGGAGGTGGAATGCATTGGTTAATTTATTCATTTATTCATTCAAGAAAAATCTGTTTATGGGTCCTGGGTAGGTCAGTCGGTTAAACGTTCAACTCTTGATTTTGGCTCAGGTCATAATCTCAGGGTCATAGGATCAAACCCTGTATCACATTTCCCACTCAGTGGGGAATCTGCTTAAGAGTTTCCTTCTCCCCCCCACCCCCCCAAAAAGATTCTCTTTCTCTCTCTCCCTCTTCCCTCCCCCCCAGCTCTTTCTCTCTCTCTCCCAAATAAATACATCTATCTTTAAAAAAAAAAAGGTGGGGGGACGCCTGGGTGGCTCAGTTGGTTAAACGTCTGCCTTCGGCTCAGGTCATGATCCCAGGGTCCTGGGATCGAGTCCCACATTGGGCTCCCTGCTCAGTGGGGAGCCTGCTTCTCCCTCTGCCTGCTGCTCCCTTGCTTATGCTCTCTCACTCTCACTCTCTATCTCATAAATAAATAAAATACTTAAAAAAAAAAAAAAGAAAGAAAGAAAAAAGAAGAGATGCCTGGTATATCAGTCGCTTAAGTGGCTGCCTTCAGTTCAGGTCATGATCCAGGGGTTATGGGATTGACCTCTGCATCGGGCTCTCTGCTCAGTGGGGAGACTGTTTCTCCCTCTGCCTGCCACTCCCCTTGCTTGTGCGCTCTTTCTATCTGTCAAATAAATAAAATCTTTAAAAAAGAGAGAGAGAGAGAAGAAAAAAGAAAAATCTGTTTAGTAACCATGGCCTTGAAGGAATTGCACTAGGTCCTGGTTCTTCAACTGGGAGAACCAACGAAACAGAACATTTATTAAACACCTGTAAAGTACCAACACTATCACTTTACTTACCTCATCTTAGTTTACTCTCCCATCAACCCTAAATAAAAAGTTGTAAACTTTGAACTCAAGAGACTTAATTAGGATATGACAGGATGGAAAACAACCGTACATAGTCTGAGAAGGAACAGGCCCAAAGCTGGGAAGCTCAGTAGAGGGGGGCACAGTTAACTGTCCCCAGAGAGTAGAATCAGGCTTCACAGAAGTGATGGCATTCTAGTTTTAAAGCAGGAATAAGACATGTCAAAGAGATACTACTGGGCAGGCAGGGATACAGACAGGGGGCGGACAGATAGCGGTGGACAGCCCAGACTGTAAGTGCTGCAGGAGCTAGAGGAACTCTAGGCTCTCAGAGCACCAAGGTACTGCTCCCTTCCTATGCATTCACCTGGGGTTGTTGCCTCAACTGAGAAAATTGATTTCCCTGAGATAATGACACTGAGACACAGATTTCTAGCCCAATTCATGGTGCACATGGGGCCTTTTTTATAATTCATGCTCCGTTTTATGAAGGAAATAGGTCTCTTCTCCTCTGTGCTCTGTTTTAGAGTCAGGAGCTGATTTTTGCACTGATGCTGAGGGATCTTGATTTATTTTATGTTGATGACATTTAAGAATAAGAAATGGGAAGCAAACTGATCTTCTTCAAACTATTGGGTTTTGATGGATAAAATGGCCTTCTTTAAGCTTTTCTTCTTTCATATGGAAAGTATTGCAAGATAAAAGTTGAACACAGAAGTGTAGAGCCAGATACACATAAGTTCAAATCCTCTGTCTGCCCTTTGTTATCTGGGTGACCTTGGGCATGGAATCTCTTGTCCCAAATTTGTATCACAGGATCGAATAAAACTCAGAGAAGTGGAGATACAGTTTTCAATTTGGAGCCCACCATGGAAAAACTCAGGAAAGCCTCCTTTATCCTTCTGTTCTTTGAATTAACAAGTGTAACTCAGTGATCACACCTGCAGCATTAAAGCCATCAAGAAAGAGGAAAAGCAGCCAGAGACTGGTCTCTAACTAGTTTGCTCTCAGTTGCCTAATTCAGCAAGCTAAATACCTGATACTCAAGAAAATTGTTAGGGTTTTTTGCAATAAATATTGTCTAAAGGCCCCACTGAGTCTTGGAGGTGTGTGATTATAGTCGGAAAGTGGCCTTTTTTGAAATAACAGAACTTGTGAATAGGTAGAAGTTAGAACTTTTAACGTATAACAACAGCAACAATAATAATAGATTAATTTGAGGGTGCTTACTATACACCAGGCATTGTGTTAAGCACTTTATTATGAGTGAACTCTTTTAACCTTACAACCACCCTGTAATGTAGGTGCTATCATTTATCTCTGTTTTAAGATAAGGAAGTTGAGACACAGACAGGGTACCTGGGTGGCCCAATTGGTTGAGCGACTGACCCTTCGTTTGGGCTCAGGTCGTGATCTCAGGGTTATAAGATGGAGCCCTGCATCTGGTGCTGTGCTCAGCATGGTGTCTGCTTAAGACTCTCTATACCTCTCCCTCTGCTCCACCCCGCCATGTGCCCACATACGCACTTCTCTCGCTCTCTCTCTAAACTAAATAATCATTAAAAGGGGGTGGGGCACCTGGGTGGCACAGTTGGTTAAGCAACTGCCTTCAGCTCCGGTCGTGACTCTTGAGTCCCAGGATCAAGTCCTTCTTCAAGGTCCCTGCTCAGCAGGGAGTTTGCTTCTCCCCCGACCCTCCCCCCATCTTGTGTACACATTCTCTCTCACAAATAAATAGAATCTTTAAAATAAATAAATAAATTTATTTTTAAAAAAGAAAAAGGAAATTGAGGCACAGAAAGGAATAGTGGCTTGCCTACCTGGCAGAACTGGCATTTAAATTTATGCTGCTTCAAGCATGGTAAGATGAACCATTCTCCAGCTCTATAAGCCAACTTTTTTGTTTTAGAAGCTAACTTCTTTTTTTTTTAATAATTTTTAATTTTTTTATAAACATATAATGTATTATTATACATTACTAGCCCCAGGGGTACAGGTCTGTGAATCGCCAGGTTTACACACTTCACAGCACTCACCATAGCACATACCCTCCCCAGTGTCCATAACCCCACCACCCTCTTCCTACCCCCTGCCCCTTGGCAACCCTCATTTTGTTTTGTGAGATTAAGAGTCTCTTATGGTTTGTCTCCCTCCTGATCCCATCTTGTTTCATTTATTCTTTTCCTACCCCCCAAACCTTCCATGTTGCATCTCCACTTCCTCATATCAGGGAGATCATATGATAGTTGTCTCTCTCTGATTGACTTATTTTGCTACGCATAATACCCTCAAGTTCCATCCGCATTGTCGCAAATGGCAAGATTTCATTTCTTTTTATAGCTGCATAGTATTCCATTGTATATATATACCACATCTTCTTTATCCATTCATCTGTTGATGGACAGACATCTAGGTTCTTTCCATAGTTTGGCTATTGTGGACATTGCTGCTATAAACATTCAGGTGCACATGCCCCTTCGGATCACTACATTTGTATCTTTGGGGTAAATACCCAGTAGTGCAATTGCTGGGTCATAGGGTAGCTCCATTTTCAACTTTGTGAGGAAACTCCTTGCTATTTTTCAGAGTGTAGAAGCCAACTTCTTTAAAAATAATTATAATAATAACATTGTGTGTGTGTTCTAATTATAAAAGTAAGTCATAATAGGAATTTTTAAAAAGATTTTATTTATTTATTAGACAAAGAGAGACACAGCAAGAGAGGGAACACAAGCAGGGGGAGTGGGAGAGGGGAAAACAGGCTTCCGGCTGAGCAGGCATGTGGGGCTCGATCCCAGAACCCTGGGATCATGACCTGAGCTGAAGGCAGACACTTAATGGCTGAGCCACCCAGGTGCCCCCATGGTAGAAATTTTTGAAACAGAGGAGTAAAGAAGCTGAGATTTTCCATATTTTTATCACCTAGAAATAAGTTTTATTAATACTTGGGTCTATTTCCTTTTAGAAATTAAATTACATATATAATTCTCTTTTCAAATATATAACACTACATATAAATTTTTAAATTTAATGTTAAAATTTGAGCATCTTCCCATGATATTAAATGTTCTTTTGAACATAGATTTTAATGGCTGAAAATATTCTAGTTATCTGGAGGTATCAAAATTTACTTTTAAAATCTCCTAACACTGGACTGTTGGTTGTTTCCAATGTTCCTGAGACTTCTCTTTTGGTTTCTTAAGGATTCCTTAGCTTCATAATTTCAAGAGCTCCCTGGGCTATTGGAGAGCAGCTTATTTTCTATTGAAGAGAATGTGCTCACATACCTCTCACCAGGTAAAAACACCCCTGTACCATTGAAAACAGATAATTCAGAAAATTCTCCTTGAGTGTCCAGATTCTCAATGACAATTTAGAATTCCATTCAACTAAAGAAGAAACCTTGTAATTTTTCCTAATTTTGTAAATAAAACATATGTCTTATAAAGAAAGTAGAGGGGCACCTGGGTGGCTCAGTGGGTTAAAGCCTCTGCTGTCAGCTCAGATCATGATCCCAGGGTCCTGGGATTGAGCCCCGCATCGCATGAAGTGCTCTGCTCAGCGGGGAGCCTGCTTCCCCCTCTCTCTCTCTGCCTGCCTCTCTGCCTGATCTCTGTCTGTCAAATAAATAAATAAAATCTTAAAAAAAAAAAAAAGAAAGTAGACATATAGGTGAGCAAATAAGGAAAAAAACATCTAAAATCACACCACTCAGCTTGATGAATATTTATCTTTTGACACTATATGCTATTTTGTTACCTGCTTATTTTATTAATAGCATATTACATCCTTTCATAATGTACACATATAGCAAATCATCACAATGTGCACTTGAAATATCCTACAATTTTATATGTGAATAACACCTCAAAAAAACTGGAAAAAACAAATGGATACCAAATTGTAACTGATTTCTTCCCAACCACCTGCCAGCCCACAGGGCTGATTCCTCCAGACAATCACTTTTAAAGCCATTTATTTTTACATAAATATGAAGCATTTTTTCTCCTTATTCATTTTGCCACACCTATCATGGAGTAGTGCTATACTTTGAAAGGCCAAAGTGGTGTCCCTACCATCAAAGACTCCGCCTTCTGCTTGAGGAAGCAAGACCCATATTCTTGAGAAAAACACAAAAAGACTAGATTATAAGAAAGTGATGCAAAATGGTGCTACCAATGAGGACATATGTGGGAATAAGGAAACATGCAGAACATTTTACAAATCCAAATGCACTATCCCATCTTTAACCTAGCCTATTATGTCCAATTTTTCCCTCCATTCCTCCACTAATCTCAAGTTTTTTGACAAAGGATCTAATTAGCTGTGCCAGGTACAATGTCCCAAACCAAATGTCTGCCTCTAACTTTTAAAGAGATACTTCTACCTCACCTTTCTAAATTATTAAAAAAAAAAAAAAAAGTATGTTTGTACCAGAGGCTAAGCCTCAGTTTATTTTAAATGACTCTTGCTTGAAATCAGTAAAGACAGGACTCTGAGCCACTCCAGCTTTCCCAGACAGACATTATTAAAAATGGAGTCTTGTTTCCAGAGGAGTTATGAGTCTAGGGATCACTATACTAGGGGTATAACAAGTGGTAAAAAGATCCAATGAAATGTAATCATCTGCTTTGTGAACAAACTGATGCTGAAAGAGCATCAAAATGGCTTCTTCTTAAAGCTCTCTTCCTATTTCATAGCTTCAGGTCATTGCCATAGCATCACTCTGAACTCACTGTTATTATAATTATTTACCAGAACCCCACAATATATATATATTTTTACTTTAAATAACCAATTATATTTTAAAGAGATTTAGAAGAAAATACCAACCAAAAAAAGGTCTTTTATACCCACCCACAGAGTGACCATTACTGGTGTTCTTGTTTCCTCTGTGCAATCCAGATTTCCATGTGGTGTAATTTTCCTTCTTCCTGAATGTCATTTAGCATTTCTTGTAGTGCAGATCCACTGGTGCAAATCTTTTCAGCTTTTGTATATCTGAAGAAGTCTTTGTCCTTTTGAGTTGAAAGATGTTTTCACTGGGTATAAAATTCTAGGATGACAGTTGTTGTTTGGCTTGGTTTGTTTTTTTCTGTCAGTACCTTAAAGACACTGCTTCATTCTCTTCTGGTTTGCATTTTTCCAGACAAGAAATTTACTGGCCTGTTACCATTCTTATCTCTGTTCTTCTGGCAGTTTGTAAGATTTTCCTTTTTTCACTGGTTTTGAACAACTTGATTCTGATGTGTACTTTGGTTTGGTTCTCTTCTTGTTGCTTATGCTTGGATTTATTGGGCTCATTAGATCTGTGGGCCTAGGATTTTCATTAAATTTAGAAATTTTTCAGCCATTATTTCTTCAAAATGTGCGGTCCTCCCATCTCTTTCTTCTTTGTTATGGCCTGAATTTTGTCCCTTCAAAATTCATATGTTGAAGCTCTAACCCCCAATGTGACTGTAGTTGGAAAGAGGGCATTTACGAAGGCAATTAAGGTTCAGTGATGTCATAAGGGTGAGGTCCTGGTATGCGTCCTTGTAAGAAGAGGAAGAGACACCAGAGATGAGTCTCTTTCTACACACATGCACAGAGGAAACCATGAGAAAGCACCATGTGAGGATACCATGAGAAAGCAGCTGTCAACAAGCCCAGAAGAGAGAGATTACTAGAAACAACCCTGAAGGCACCAGGATCTTGGACTTCCCACCTCCAGAACTGTAAGAAAATAAGTTTCTCATAGTAAGTAGCAACTGGATATGTGAATGAGGAACCTACCCAAGTAAGGGAAAATACCCACTGGAAAGGAGCGCATAGTCTTCAGACTTCACACAGGACCAGGAGTAATTTATGTTCCTCGCACCCAGAGTGGAAAAACCTTGTGCTACATTGGTTATCAAGAAGAATGCTCAGAAGGCTATTGTTTTGTTATGGCCAAACTCATAACCCTAATCTAATTATGAAAATAAACCAGATAAAATCCAATAGCTGGGCATCCTATTTTAACCAAACCAGTGCCCCTGAAGATTTCATGTTCATCAAAAACAAGGAAATTCTGAGAAATCGTCACAGCCAAGAGGAACCTAAGGAGACATGACAAGTAAATGTAACTTGGTGTACTAGAAGAATCCTGAGGGGAAAAAGCATATTAGGGCGAGATTAAATCTGAATAAACTATGGACTTTAGCTGATAATGATGTATCAATATGAGTTCATTAATTGTAACAAATATACCATACTATTGTAAGATGTTTATAATAGGGGGCACCTGGGTGGCTCAGTGGGTTAAGCTGCTGCCTTCAGCTCAGGTCATGATCTCAGCAGGGAGCCTGCTTCCCCCTCTTTCTCTGCCTGCCTCTCTGCCTACTTGTGATCTTTCTCTCTGTCAAATAAATAAATAAAATCTTTTTAAAAAAAAAAAGATTTTTATAATAGGGGAAACTGGATGTCCGGTTCAGGTGAGTGGATGGCTAAAAAATGGGAATGCTCCGAACTATTATATTAGCCTTCTACAGTTGTCATAACAAATACCACAGATCCAGCAGCTACTTACCTGAAGACTGAAAAGGAACCGTGGTTTTGGGGGCCCTTGCTCTGTCTCTGTGCAGCTCTCTCCTCTCTGGCACTCTACCCTGTGAATTCTGTCTACCTTGCTTCCTCCGAACTCACAACTCTGGCTACTCAACTCAGGGAGATTACCAGGTTCTGTCTGGGATTTTCCTCCCTATGCTATAGCCTGGAAACTCTCTAGGCACAAAACTAGGGCTATCACAGGGCTAACCTCTTTAATTTCTTTTTTCTGAGGGACTACTGCCCTAGGTTTCATGTGTCCAATGGCTGAAAACCATTACTCATTGTCTTTTTTCTCAATTTTTTTTTAAATGGAACATTTCACAAATCTGCCTGTCATCCTTGCACCAGGGTCATGCTAATTTCTGCATCATTCCAATTTTAGTATATTTGCTGCCAAAGTGAGCACTTGTTTCTCGATTTTAAGTGGAAAGAGTAAATCCAGTTTCTCAGTGTTATGGCCACATACTGAAGTCAAAATTATTTTTTTGTTTTATTGTGGTAAAATACACATATCATAAAACTTACATTTAACCATTTGAAGTGTACAGTTCAGTGGCGTTAAGTGCATTTACATTGTTGTGTAAACTATCACCACTGAAACCCAGTACCCATCAAACAATAACTTCCCATTTTCTCTTCTCCTCAGCCTTTGACTGTTCTGTTCTGTCTCCATGAATCTGACTAATCTAGGTACCTTATGTATGTGGAATCATGATATCTGTCCTTTTGTGTCTGGCTTATTTTACTTAGTGTAAAGATTTTATTTATGTAAGAGAGAGTGAGAACACAAGTGGGAAGAGGGATGGGGGAGAGGGAAAGCAGACACCCAGCTGAGCATGGAGCCTGAGGTGGGGCTCCATCCCAGGACCCTGAGATTATGGCCTGAGCCAAAGTCAGATGTTTAACTGACTGAGCCACCCAGATGCCCTTTATCTCACTTAGTGTAATATCCTCAAGGCTTATCCATGTTGTAGCACGTGTCAGAATTTCTGTCTTCTTCTTATTTTTTTTTTAAGATTTTATTTATTTATTTGACAGCAGGAGAGAGAACAAGAGAAAGCACAAGGGGAGGGAGGAGAAGCAGATTCCCCACTGAGTAGGAAGCCTAATACAGGGCTGCATCCCAGGACTCTGGGATCATGACCTGATCTAAAGGCAGATGCTTACCCAACTGAGCAACCCAGAAGCCCCAGAGTTTCTGTCTTCTTGAAGGCTGAATAATAGTCCATTGTAGGTATATACCACTTTTTATTATCTATTCATCTGTCAATGGATATTTAGATTGTTTCCACCTTTTGGCTATGACTAATGCTGCTATGAACACTGGTGTATATTATGGACCAAATTATGTCTCCACAAAATTCATGTTAAAGTTCTAGCCCCCAATATGACTATATTTAGAGATAAGGCCTTTATGGAGAGAATTAAAGTTAAATGATATCATAAGGGTGGGACCCTAATCTGATAGGACTGCTGTCCTTAGGAGAAGAGGAAGAGACAGATCAGAGATTGATCTGTCTGCATGCAGATAGGCTAAGTGAGGACACAGCAAGATGGCAGCCACCTACAAGCTAGAAAGACAGATGTCACCAGAAATGCACCCTGATACCTGGTTTTGGACTTCTCCAAAACTGTAAGAAATTCAATTTCTGTTGTTTAAGCCACCTAGTCTGTGATACACTTTGTTATGGGAGCTTGAAATGACTAGTATGGTATACAGATATCTGTATAAAATATATATATACATACACACATATATACACATATATATGTATATATATATTTAAGAGAGAGTGTATGTGAGCTGGAGGGGGAGAGAGAGGGACAAACAGACTGCACTGAGTGTGGGACCTGACATGGGGTTTATCCCACAACTCCGAGATCATGACCTGAGCCCAAATTAAAAGTTGGATGCTCACCAATATTCATAGCAGCAGTGTCCACAATAGCCAAATTGTGGAATCAGCTGAGATGCCCTTCAGCAGATGAATGGATAAAGAAGATGTGGTCCATTATACACAATGGAATATTACACAGCCATCAGAAAGGATGAATACCAACTTTTGCATCAACATGGATGAGACTGAAGGATTATGCTAAGTGAAATAAGTTAAGCAGAGAAAGTCAATTATCATATGGTTTCACTTGTGGAACATAAGGAATAGCATGGAGGACATTAGGAGAAAAGAGAAAAATGAAAGGAGGGGAGGAATCAGAGTGGGAGATAAACCATGAGAAGACTCTGGACTCTGCGAAACAAACTGAGGGTTTTAGGAAGGAGGGAATTGAGGGTTAGGTGAACCTGGTGATGGGTATTAAGGAGGGCATGTATTGCATGGAGCACTGGGTGTTATATATGTAAACAACGAATCATGGAACTCTGCATCAAAAACTAATGATGTATTTTATGGTGACTAACATAATATAATTGAAGAAAAAAAGAGTTGGATGCTCAACCAACTGAGCCATGTAGGTGCCCTGTGTAATTACATTTTAATCATCAATTTCACTGGCTAGAAAGTAAGCTCTGGGAAGGCAAATTAAGTCTCTTGTATACATAGCGCATAGCATGTTATAAGTGCTCAATAAATATATGTCAACTCCATGAGCAAATACATGAATTCTTGCTCCTGAAAATTAATTATTAGTAATAATAACTATTTGAGACAGCATTATATTATAGAAAAAAAGCTTGAAACTGGAATTTTAGTTAATCCTTTGCTACCAACTTACTTGTGACCTTGAATAAAATATTGAATCTCTTGGGGTCTCAGTGTCCTCACCTGAAGATGAAAGAGTTGTACTGAATGATCTCAAGGTCCTTTCAGTGCTAAGATGTCTTGGTTCTCTGAATCTCAGTGCTGGATACCTAGTATCATTAGTTTTACATACTTGAAAATACTACTGCTTGTCAAGTTGCCTGCTACTAGGGCTTAGGCAAAGCAGGGTACCAGGTTAAGGTCCTGATGGGTTGAATTGGGTTGGCTGTTTCCCAGAATTACAAACAGTAGAGGACACATCAGAGATTAGGTTAATAAAAGCAGTATCAGTTATCAAGACTAAGAGTCAAGTATAAGGGCTTTAGGTGGGCACCAGTGATACCAGAAAGAGGTCACAAATGCGTTGGAAAGCTAGACTACAAAACTGAATGGTAGTTGGCTTCATTAGGGTGCCTGCAGAAAGTGCTGGGTTTCTAGAGCTCTGTGACAGGATCTTTAGGTCTGTCTTCCAGAGTATAAAATTGGAGTGTTAATTACTACTTTTTCTATCACTTAGGCCAAAGATAAATGGAAATAAAAACTTCAAAAAGAACCAGGCCTTAATTTTTTATGAAATATTTGAAAAATTAAATGTAAATGTGTTTAAATTAGAGCAAAATATAAAAATCAGTGAATTTGGAAAAGAGTATTTAGGAGTTCCTTGTATTATTCTTGTATATTTTCTGTAATTTTGAAATTATAAAAATTGAAACTTGCTAAGAAAAAGAAGAAACGTGTATTTTAAAGAAAGTAAGACAAAAACCAGAAGGGCACATACAGGAGCTTACCTAAGCGTCCTTTATCTGCCTCTCTTCCTAGAGTACGCTCTGCTTTTCCTGTAAGCATTAAAGTTGTCAGTTATTTAAATCTATCCCGACTGTGCAGGAAACATTTTATATGGAATTTACCCACAGCAACTTTAGAATTAATTTTACAAGCATAGAAGAACGACTTGTAGGGCCAAAAATCCAAATCATCTTATTATAGAAGTTTTTTGACATTGTTCCTAAGTCTATATCAAAGTACTAGTGTATCAATACCTAGAACTCCAATTTGAAATTAGAAATTCAAGAAACCACAATTTTAGATTTACCAACTTATCAGAACTCCTCTGGTTTTTAGCTAAATTACATCATTATTTTGGAAGAAAGTATTTCCAAAGTATAAATTTGATAAAGTGCTTATATCCAGAATAAAGAACTCTTAAACCTCAATAATAAGAATATAACATGATTTTTTTTAGGTTTTTAGGTGTTTTTCTTTTTTAAAAGATTTTGTTTTTTTATTTGAGAGACAGAGAGAGAGAATGAGAGAGAGCATAAGAGAGAAGTCAGCCAGAGAAGCAAACTCCCTCCTGAGCAGGGACCCCCCCCCCACCATGTGGGACTCCACCCTGGGACTCCAGGATCATGACCTGAGCCGGAGGCAGTAGCTTAACCAACTGAGCCACCCAGGCGCCCAATGTGATTTTTTTTAAAGGTAAAAGATAGGAGGACATCTCACCAAAGAAGAACATAGCAAATAAATGCATCAAAAAATGTTTAATACCATAAGTCATTGGGAAATGAAAATTAAAATGGCAATAAAATACCATAACCCAGGCACTAAGATGGTTAGAATTTTAAAAACAATGCTAATACCAAGAGTTGGCAAGAGTGTGGAATGGCCACAATGTCTGTACATTGCTGGTAGGAATGCAAAATTGTACATCCACTATGGAAAGCAATGTGACTATTTCTTAAAAATTAAACATACACTTACCATCTGATCCAGCAATCCTACTCCTATATATTTACCCAAGAGAAATGAAAAACATTCTTCACTCAAAGACTTATACTTGAGTATTCCTAACAACTTTGTTTATAATCATCAAAAACTGGAATCACCCAAATGTCCACCAACTGATGAAGGAATAGGCAATGTGTGCTATGTCCATACAGTGGCATACAACTCAGAAATAAAAAGGAACATACTACTCACGCACACAACAACGTGGATGAATCCCAAAAGTGTTATGCTAAGAAAAAGAAGGCAGACACGAAAGATCACACACTGTAATATCATTTATGTAACATACTGGAAAAGTCAAAACTTAGAGTTACTAAAAGCAGATTAGTGGTGGCCTGGTGCCAAAGAGAGGAAGAGAATTGCAAAGGGGCAGGAGGGAATCTTTGAGGCTTGATGGAAATGTTCTATGCCTTAATTGTGAGAGGTGGTTTTTTTTTTTTTTTGAAGATTTATTTATTTGAGAGAGAGAGATTGGGGGGCGGGGAAGAGGGAGAGGGAGAGAATACCAAGGAGACTCTGCACCAAGGGTGGAGCTTCATGCAGGGCTTGATCCCATGACCCTGAGAGCATGATCCGAGCCCAAATCAAGAGTCAGATGCTCAACCGACTGAACCACACCGATGTTCCAGTTGTAAGGGTTGTTAAACAAATATATGTACTTGTGAGAATTCATTGATTTTACACTTAAATTTTGTGAATTTTACTGTAGTCAATTATACCTCAATAGTGCTGATTTTTTTAAAAAAACTTCATAAAATTAAGTCATTCTTTTTATTGCCCCAATATTTTTATCCCAGTGGATATCTAATACTAGGACCACAGTAACTGTCCTTGGAAAGTAATAATAAATAGCATCAGTTGATGAATGTTTAACATAGGACACTAAAATGACCTATACTGCCAACTTCACCTTTTTCAGGATAAATTAAAAATAAGAGAGACAGGGTGGTTAACATAATGGAATTGCTTTGACAGAAGGCTGCCGTGGTGTTTTATTTTATGCGAAATGGAAAGGTGACAAATATGGGGATCATTTTAGTTCAGATGTATCAAATCTCCTTATTATTCTAGAGCAAATATTAGTGGATTGAATGAATCTCAAGCTGTAGACATTTCTCAGGTCTATTTTTAAACTCAAACTGGCTCTTTCCCAGAAAGAAGAGAAACAAAAATTTACTGGCAGTAAAGCCTTTACCTTTTTTCATTGAATTTTCTGACGAGATTAAAAAAAAAAAGCCTCTGAAAAATCAGAACAGATGGAACATTACGAAGAGCACTGAAAAATAGAATACTTTTCAGAGTACTTAGAAGAAAATAAAAGTGCTCAAAAAGACCCCCGTCTTTTAAGAAAATCAGTTGACTAGAGACAAAGTATCAAGTGTAGTAAATATTTGCCTTTCTTTGAAGGAACTGAAAACAATAAAAGCCCAGTCACATTAAATTGTTCTCAAGGTTGGTCTGTAAGGCACCAGTCCAAAGAATTTCCATCTGAAAAAACTTTGTAGAATTCTTCTTAGAAATAAATAGTTGAATGGTTTGGGGAAAGCCTGAGAGAATTGATAAAAATGTTGCTCGTTAACATTCACTCTCTCTTTTTTCTTGCTATAAACCTATCCTTTAAATATCAGAAAAGTTAAACTCTCTGAGGGGAAAACATAGCAGAGAAATTCCCACATATGGCAGCCATGTTGTGCACTCATAAAGGCTTCATCTCTCCACTTGTAGATAGTTGAATAGGTATCACAGTAATTGCCTGGCTCTTTGCAACGGTAAAGGATGAGAAGTGACCTATACAGGAGTGGAGGGAGAGTGTGGAGGGCTCCAGGTGTTAATCCTATTTTCCAGCTCACCAGAATCATTCATCACAGACTTGCTACCAAACCATTGGGAATGAGACAGTGTAAGGGAACATGTTAACGGCAGCCAGTGAAATAGACCAAAAAACTGTCAGTCCCAGGAAAAGTACTAGAGAGGAGAATCGCAAATGCAGCAGTGGATCTGCCAAACAGATACAGTTGGTTTGTTGGTTTTTTTTTTTTTTTTAAACATCACACTTGACAAATCCTTCCTGAGTTTGAAAAGGAAGAGACAAATAAGCTTCCATTTTGTTATCAATAAAGGTAGCAAGTTGTAAAAAGCTTAAATACTGTTTTAAGAGTAAACCATAGAGGGAACATGGCAAGCTATCATAAAGTAAGAAAAAATAAAGAAAAAAGAAGTGAAGTGAAAACAATAAAAACAAAATCTTCCTTGAATGGAAACTGGAAGTATATTTCCTTGGCTGAAGATCCAGTGTGAATAAAAGGGAAAAAAAAATAACATCTTGATAAGGCCAAATGAAACGGTAAGCCAACCTTCAGTATTGGTGTGATTGTCAAGAAGCCTTTCGGTGGGTGATCTGGAGTACTGGTCTTTCGACACCTGAAGCTATTTACTAAGCTTAAAGAAATGGAAAAATTCTCAAAAAAAAAAAAAAACTTTCAAAATTACTTCATTCTGATTCTCTGTGTTTGGGAAAATCAAATAGACGCCAATAGCTCTTAGATGAGCAGGAACTAAGATGCATAGATATGCTATTGTGATGAGCTCAGAGTATTTGGAAGACATTTTGGAATGCAAGATGTTTGCAAAGAAGATGATCTAAAAGTGGACGGTCAGGCCTGGTTTCAAATGGTTGTCTGAATGAAAGGTTGTCTGATTTTAGGAAACCCATCACAGACCTCTCTGAGCTCTAGAAACCAGCTTGGTTTAATGATGTCACTGCCTCTAAGAGAGAGCAGGTGATAAATTGCTTTGATCATTTGACAAGAATACCCCCTCCCCTTCAGGGACAGAGTGTGATCCAAGATGCAAAGTACATTCTAGGACCTGGCTCTGATGCCTAGAGTCTCAAGAAGCCTGGGAATCTCAGGAAGTCTGGGAACTGGACCTGGGCTCTCATGGGGGAGGACTTCTTAAGGAAATTATTTTTTCTTCTTGGCTAAAAAAAGCACTCAGAAGGAAATGTGTTTTCTTTTGCTGCCATTGGATAAATAGACGATCCACCATCCATCTACCTATGTATAATATTCAACAAATATTTTTTCAGCATTATGTGTCAGGCACTGTGGGTGCTAAAGATTAAGGAGTTAATGAGACCCTCATGGAGTTTCCCTTCTAATGGAGAAGTCCCAGAATAAACAAGTACACAAATATTATACTTATAGATTATAAATGAGCTCTCAGGAAAATAGGGTGATGAGAGAGTGAATAAGAAGGTCACTAAAGTGAATAAAGTTCACTATAATGAGTGGTCAGGTCACATACAGCCAAGTCTTGATGGATGAGAAAGAACTCATCCTATGGAAGCAACAGGGAAGGAAGAAATGTTTCAGGCAGAGGTAATACCAAGTACAAAGGCCATAAAGTAGAAAAGAAGGAACATATATCTAGTGTGGTATATGTGTTAAGGGCGGAGTGACATTAGATGAGGCTAGAGAAATACAGAATTAGGATCTTATTCTGAGTGCACTGGAAAATCATTGATGGCTTTGAAGCAGAAGAAAAAGATTTGACATTTTATTTTAGTAAATCACTTTACTATTCTGTTGAAGGTATATTGGAATGGAACAAACATGGAAACAGTGAGACCAGTAAGGAGATGCAAGGTAATGGTGACTTGTGCCAGGGGTATCTATTTATCCCACTGAGAAGTGGGATCTACAACCCTTCTTGAGTTTGAGTTGTTTGAGTTTGTGACTACTACTACCAATAGAGTAGCAGTGGAATTGACCCTGGGACTTCTGAATTTAGACCATGGAAGGCCATAGCTTCTCACAAGAAGTCTACCTACCTTGAGGCTTCTCTAGGCTATGAAGGAGCCTCAGCGCATGAAGGGGCCATGTGTAAATGTTCCAATCAGCACCCCCAGCTAAGATCCCAGTTAACAGCCAGGATCTGCAGATCAGGTGTGTGAATGAAGATGTCTCCAGATGATTCCAGCCCTGCATTGTTAAGTCACCCCTAGTCTCTGAGTCTTCCCAACTGAGGTCCCAAGATATCCTGGTGCAGAGATAAGTCATTCCTGCTGTGTCCTGTCTGAATTCCTGACCTATTAAGTTTTGAGGTGGTTTGTCATATAGAAAACAGTAACTGAACCACTAGGAGAGGAACACCTTTGAGGGGAAAAATTAAGAGATGCCAATGAAAACTGAGGGCAAAATGTAAAGCAATTGAGGAGAGACATCAGGTAGTTTGTTGGACACACGAGTGTAAGCAGATAGCTGGGCTAGAGCTATTCTATTGGCGAACAGCAAATGGATCCTATCTACTTTCCTGGGACTGCGTGAGTCCACTTAGGGCAATGAGTGGGCAGAGAAGAGACTCTATTCAAGACCTTATTCTGAAAAAGTCTAGTCCCTAGTGGTAGGTAAGAGGAAAAAGAGACAGAAAAGGGAATTGGGACAGAGTGCCCGGTGAGGCAAGAAAAGAAACAGAATGGTTTGTCCCAAAAGCCAAGAGAGAGACTTATTTCCAGAATGAAGAGAGAGTCAACTTTGTAGAAAACTGTTGGGAGTCAAAAAGACAAATGTGGTTATTGAATTCAGCAGCAAGAAAATCACTTGTGACCTTGAAAAAGAATAATTGCAGTAGGGGTAGATTGTTCAGAAATATAATAGGGTTTTGATCTCTCTCAAGGAATGAAGAACAATAGTACATTCTTTCAGAAAAATTTGGATCAACCTGCTGTATGCAGCTAGCTTAAGTGCTACCCAAACTGCACAATTTACCTGGGAGGGGAATAGCACAATGTAGGAAACAACATACATTTTTGGCATCAGAATTGGGTTGAAGTAGTTATGGGCAAATTATTTAAACTCATTGAACTTCAGTTTCTTCATCTGTAAAGTAAAATAAGGGTAATAATACTTCTTCATAAGATTATTAAAAGCAAAAAATGAGATAACATTTTAATACAGTTGTAAGGATCAATATATTTAGCAAGAGGCTTTCATTAAGGTTAAACAATAATCTTGTTGTTTAACCCTTAAACTGTCCCTGCTCCCCTTCCCCCAGGGGATTTACTTAAAAACAAGTCCTGGAAACCAGCCCCAGGTAACAAAGCTCAAATACAAGGGTGGGTCAGGCTAGCTGGACACTTCCGATCAGTGGGGGGTTGCATACTGTCTCCCTAGCTACCAAGGAGTATGGGCCCCGCCCTTTGGACACCTTTTGGACACCAATTCTGACCAAGGTGATAGGCTGGTTCAAATGTCTACTAGGGTAAATTGTAATTCAGTTGGTCGCCTAGCATGACTGTGCAGCTTTCTCTGTGTGTTACAGTTTCATTGGCCACCTGTGCGTGGCCAGGCCCAACCGCATGGCCTTTGCCCTTAAAAGTTAGTCTGTGAAACAGAGAAGGGTCACCCTCTCTGTAAGAGGTGCGGCCCTGGCCGGGTCAGTTTGATTCTTGATGCTTGGCGCGAAATAAAGCTTTGCTTCACCTTCACTTTGTATCAGCCTCGCTCCTTTAATCACAGATCCATTTTGGGGGGGGGGGGCATAACACAGTGCTAGGCATAAAGAAGTTTGCTCAGTGCTCATTCATTGAAAACACACTCATTGAGTGCCTACTGCATGCCAGGCCCATGCTGATTGCCCGGATATGAATTTGAGAAGTTTCAGTCTGTGATCTCCAGAAAGCTGTGCTTGAGGATAAGATCGTCATGTCAGTGGGATTGTGATGAAGGAGAAGAAAACCTAAAATTTGTCTGAGGGAGTCAAAGAAAGTTGTACCAAGGGAATAGCATTTCTTCTGTGGCCAGAAGGCACGGGGTAGGTTTGCCAGGTGGACAAGCTGGGGAGGGCATTCCAAGCAGAGAGAAAATCATGTGCAAAGGCTCAGAGATGCGACTGAGCATAGCATGTTCTGGAGCTATAGAGATCTGTGTTACTGTGGGATAACCTGTACAGAACAGGCAGAGGTAGTAGAAGGAAGGTGGTCAGGGAGGAGGCCAGGCTGGCAAGAAGCAATGGGAGGATGAAAAGCCACATTTGGGGACACCTGCGTGGCTCATTCAGCTCAGCGTCTGCCTTCAGCTCTGGTCATGATCCCAGGGTCCTGGGATAGAGCCCTGCATCGGGCTCCCTGCTCAGCGGGGAGTCTGCTGCTCCTTCTGTCTACCCCCCTCCGCCAGTCAAATAAATAAAAATCTTAAAAGAAAAGAAAAACCTCATTTGTTATGCAGAAAAGTTTAGATTTTATTCTGAAGGGGTAAGGAGCCACTGGCACAAGTAAGTGACAAAACCATTCTTAGGCATGGAAGGTGGACTACATTTCCTCAGCTTTGTAAAATGCCTTGGCCTTTGCACTCGAAGAAAAAAAAAAGTGTCTCTGAGCAATGCTTGGCAGGACATGTGCTATAAATTATTTTTCCAATTGTGACACTAGGCTGTTTTCATCCTCTTGCTGGAAGGAACTCATGGACCAGTTGAACAGAGTAGAGAATCCAGAAAGAGACTATGTTAGAGCAAAGCTTTCTATTCTTTCCATAGAGGATAATGTCAATGCCATATGAAGTGGTGACTAAAAGCCTGTAACCAAACAAAAACAAAAAAAAGTAGGCAAAAACTGTGACAGAGATGTGATACATTTAATTTAAAAATGATGTCATACATTTCGTAGTGATATGAAGATGGCATTATCTAGCTTTTGTGACATGTAGTATTTGTAGTTTTATAGAATTGTGATTTGATATGCTTTCTTTTTCATCTTAACATCTAAATTTTTTTTCTTGGATTAATGATTTTGTGGGTTTTTTTTAAAAAGATTTTATTTATTTATTTGACAGGGAGAGAGACAGTGAGAGAGGGAACACAAGCAGGGGGAGTGGGGGAGGGAGATGCAGGCTTCCTGTAGAGCAGGGATCCTGATGCAGAGCTCAATCCCAGAACCCTGGGATCATGACCCGAGCCGAAGGCAGATGCTTAATGACTGAGCCACCCAGGTGCCCCACTGCATTCTTTTTCTTAAAGAAGGTTTTAAAAATTGAGTATGCCTTAGACCCCACAAAACCTGGATAAACCATTGAGTGCTGCATTATCCCTTAATGGTTTCCCTAAACTGACTTGCAACTCTGTAAATAATTATTTTATGAAACTCTACTCAATTTCCCCATTTAAGCATGCCATCTGTTTCCAGTACCATGACTGACACAACAATGTTCATGTGAGTCATAATCTTTGTCTACCATTTATACATTATATTCTTTTTTTTAAAAGATTTTATTTATTTATTTGTCAGAGAGAGAGAGAGAGAGCACGCGAGCGAGCAAAGGCAGACAGAGTGGCAGGCAGAGACAGAGAGAGAAGCAGGTTCCCTGCCGAGCAAGGAGCCCAATGTGGGACTCGATCCCAGAACACTGGGATCACAGCCTGAGCCGAAGGCAGCCACTTAACCAACTGAGCCACCCAAGCTTCCCTATACATTATATTCTTCTGTAATATGAAGAAACTGATAATAACAAAAAGAATATAAGAGATTTCTCTAGGGGTGCCTGGGTGGTTCAATCTGTTGAGCAAATGTCTTTGGCTCAAGTCATGATCTCGGGGACCTGGGATTGAGCCCAAGGTCTGGCTCCCTGCTCAGTGGGGAGCCTGCTTTTCCCGCTTCCCCTGCTTTCTCCCTCTTCCCCACTCATGTGCATGTGCCCTCTCTCTCTAATAAATAAAACCTTTTTATTTTTCAAGATTTTATTTATTTATTTGATAGAGAGAGACATCAAGAGAGGGAACACAAGCAGGGAGAGTGGGAGAGAGAGAAGTAGGCCTCCCGCTGAGCAGGAAGCCCAATGTGGGTCCAGTCCCAGGACTCTGGGATCATGACCCGAGCCGAAGGCAGGCGCCCAACCGACTGAGACACCCAGGTGCCCCATAAATAAAATCTTAAAAAAAGAGAGAGATCTATAATCTTTTCTACTTATCTATCTGCTCTGTGTATGTGTATGTATTTGTATACATCAACATCATGTACAGATTATGTATAGATTGAATAATTGTTGACAGTGCTCCATGGCAGGGATAGGAGAACAAGGGACAGAGATTAGATGAGAAACTAATTTTATTATAGTCTCCTTTTTTATTAATGAATATTTTTCATGTTTATGTATTTCTTTCTCAATTGAATTACATTTGGGGTTCATTTTTGTTCAAAATATTTCACTAGGTACTTTTTGAGGGGGAACAAAATATAGAGTTGGGTTTTACTGAAGCTTGATCAGTATAGTCTATTTTTTTAATTAATTAATTTATTTATTTATTTGTCAGGGATAGAGGGAGAGAGAGCGAGGAGCACAGGCAGACAGAGAGGCAGGAAGAGGCAGAGGAAGAAGCAGGTTCCCTGCCGAGCAAGGAGCCCGATGTGGGACTCGATCCCAGAACGCTGGGATCATGACCTGAGCCGAAGGCAGCCGCTTAACCAACTGAGCCACCCAGGCGTCCCAGTATAGTCTATTTTAATGTTTTATGTCCACCCAAAGTTTTCCTGTACTCAGAAGATTTCTGGGACTGATGATTAGGCCTTAAAGAATAGAATAACTTAATGTAGCCCCTCAAGTAATAGGGATAAAAGTAACACATTACTTTATTCAGCTCTTACCTTTGAATATTTTCTGAGATACTTCCTATGAGGAGAGCTTTAATTTACTAAAAGACTGAATGGTCGTTTTCTTCATTATTGAGGGTCTCCCTAGAGTTGCATAGTAATTTTCACACAAAATACCCAGACCGTTTTTTCACACATATCCCCAGCCATAGAGCTGACCCTCAGTTCCTTGCTCTCATGAAGCAGGAACCCATATCCTGGGAACCCGGGCATGCAAAATGCATTTCAGCCGCATCCAGCTGATTGAACCAAAGCCCAATTCTCTGTCAGGGAAACTTGCCAGGAGTACAGTCTGCAATCCTGAGTAGCTCCCCCTCGAGGATTCCTCGCACATGCTCCACATGTGCAGAAGACTAGAAAGAATGCTAGAATCATCCTAAAGGAAGGGAAAGTTTTTTGGGTAGGAGCCCTTTGAACATCCACACATCACATTGCAGAGTGGCCTGCCTCTTGGCCTGCTGAGATAGAGGCGCTGGAGCCTGGGTGGCAGCCGAGGTTTGGGAAGTTGTACTAGGGAAAGGGGGAGAAGGGTACCCCTTGCTATGCAAAGATATCCCCACAAATCCACAGAAAAGAAAGAACGGACAAATATGGGCTAAGAAGTTGAACCTGTTTGCTTTTTATGGTCCTTACTATCTTCTGCCAGCAGTTTATCTGCTCCAGTCACTGAATGCCTCAGGAAAGCTAATGATCTCTGGAATATGGTAGCTGACAGTACTTTACCTTGGATGTTTCTCCCCTACACAATGGATTTGGCCAGGGAAGAATGCCCCCATGTGACTTCACAGCCCATTAACCAAAACACTTTCCATTGTCCCCATGCCTCAAATTCTCTTGATAAGACAAAACTTTTTATTCCAGGGTTAGAGACAAGGCAAAGTACCCTAGGAGGTAGAGCCTATTGGCTTAAAGATACAGAGAGCTTGTTAAGGCATCCCCTTAGGAAAATCCCTTCCTAGGGAGCTGAAGACCCTCTGAGGCCTCATTATAAAAAGTCTTTGTTCTCTTGGGAAGCAGATGGACTTAACAAACTGAGGCATCTGTCTATTGTTCTCAAGCAAGGCACACAGGACTCTTGGTGTCCTTTCTCATGAGATAGGCTTTATATCTTCACTGAGGGACAAGAACATTTACAAATATCCTACTTTGTTTAGGAATCATGCTCATTCTTTATGTTTCTATAAAATAAAACAAAGTAACCTGCCTGCAATGATTGGAATGAGATAAGGGAATTGTGATTGGAGGACCCCAAGGGTCCTTAATTTCTACCTTGAAGAGAGAAATACAAAAGCTCAACATTATGGCCCCTTACCCATTCTTATCACCCTGGGTGGTCTGCAGAGACCTGGCTTTAAGAGAACAGACCAAACTTCACAAAAGAACTATGAGTTCTGGGCACTAACCATTATGATGACTCAAGAATCCCAGCTTCAGAGAGTGAGGTCAGACACAGTATGGGTGATGCCTAACACTGATTTGTTTTTTTCAAAGATTTTATTTATTTATTTGACAAAGAAACAGTGAGAGAGGGAACACAACCAGGGGCAGTGGGAGAGGAAGAAGCAGATTTCTCACTAAGCAGGGAGCCTGATGCGTGGCTCGATCCTAGGACTCTGGGATCATGACCTGAACCGAAGGCAGACACTCAACTTCTGAGCCACCCAGGCATCCCGTACACTGATTTAAAAAAAAAAATAACTGATATTTATTATTTTTAAACATTGATTTTTATTATATATGACTGACATACAGTAAATAACGTATGGTTGAAATGCACAATTTGATGTTTTGATATATGAAAATACCCATGATATCATCACCACAGTCAAGATAGTTTAAATACTCACCACTCCCAAAAGGTTCCTCACACCCTGTAGTAATCCCTTCCTCTTGCACCTGCACATCTCATCCACCAGGACACCACTAATCTCTTTTCTGTTACTATACATTAGTTTGAATTTTCTAGAATGTTATATAAAAGGACTCATACAATACATTTTTTGCCTGCTTCTTTTGCTCAACATAATTATTTTGAATGTATCAGCATTCAATCTTTTTATTGCTGGGGAGTATTCCATCGGGTACATATACCACAGTTTGTTTATCTACTCACCTATAGATGGGCATCTGGGTTGTTTTCAGTTTGGGGCCATCACACATGAAGATACTATGAACATTCATATATAAGTCTGTGTAGATGTATGCTTTATTTTTTCTTAAGTAAATACCCAGGAGTGAATGTCTAGATCATACGGTAGGAGTATGTTTAACTTTTTAGGAAAGTACCCAAATGTTTTTCAGATTGTTGTACTCTTTTATATTCCCACCAACAGTTCAAGTTCCTTTACCTCCTTGCCAACACTTGGTATGTTCAGTCTTTTTAATTTTAGCCATTCAGTAAGTATATAGAGGTATTTAATTGTGATTTCAATTTGTATTTTCCTAGTAATTATTGATGCTTACCATTTTTTAAAATATGCTTTCTTAAGATTATTTATTTATGTATTTGACAGAGAGAGAGAGCAGAGAGTGAGAGAGAGAGTGAGTGAGAGGATGAGGGAGAGGGACAGAGGGAGAGGCAAACTCCCCACTGGGCATGATGCCTGACACAAGACTTAATCCCAGGACCTGGGGATCATAACCTGAACCGAAGGCAGACACTTAGCTGACTGAGCCCGCCAGGCACCCGTAAAATATGTTTATCTGCCCTCCATGTCTGTTCAAATCTCTTGCCCATTTTTTTAATTGGGCTGCTTATTTTCTTATTATTGATGTTTGAAGGCTTTTAAAAAATATATTCTACATGCAAATCCTTTGTCAGATAGAGGCTCTGCAAACCCATTTGTAAGACTCCATTTTTAAATAAGGAAAATAAACCAGCTTTTGGTTTCATTGATTTTTCTTTATTGGTTTTCTGTGTTCTGTTTCATTGATTTCCACTCTGATCTTTATTATACCTGCTCTTCTGCCCATTTTGCGTGTCATTTTCTCTTCTTTTCCTAATTTCTTATGGTGGAAAGTGAAGTCATAATTTGGGTCCTCTCTTCCCTTCTAATATAGGTATTTGGAGCCATAAGTTGTCTTTTAAGTACATCTTTTAGCAGCACTGTGCAAATTTTGATATGTTGTATTTACATCCAAGTCAAAGAGCTTTCTAATTTCTCTTTTGACTCTTTTTCTGACCTATGGATTACTTAGAAGTATATTATTTAATTCCCAAATATCTGGGAACTTTTTGATTTCTAATACAAATTCACTGTGGTCAGAGAATATATATTTAAATTATTAAATTTATTGAGACCTGTTATATAGACCTATACCAAGGTCCAGCTTGGTAAATATTTTGTATACAATTTAAAAGAATGTTATTTTGCTGATGTCTTCTGATGCCAATTAAGTCTTGGTTGCTAGTATTATTCTATCAATTATTGAAAGAGTACTGTTGAAATCTCTGGATATAATTGTTGATTTCTCCTTGCAGTACATCATTTTGTTCTATTGATGAACTGACACTTTTATCATTATAAAATAACCTTCTTTACCCTTGGCAATATTCTTCATTCTGAAATCTACTTTTCATTTATTTATATAGCCACTCCAGCTTTCTTTGACTAGTGCTAATAAGGTATATATTTTGCCCTCCTTTTCTTTTAGCCTGTTTGTGTCCATTTTATGTAATGTGGATTCCTTTTAGACAGCATAAAGGAAGGTTTTGCTTTTTTATCCAGCCTGACAATCTCTGCCTTTTCGTTAGGGTGTTTAGTCCATTATATATAATGTAATTATTGCCACAGTTAGATTTAAATCTATCATCTCACTGTTTGTTTTCTATTTGACACCTATATTCTTTTTTTTTTATAAAGATTTTATTTATTTATTTGACAGACAGAGGGAGATCACAAGTAGGCAGAGAGACAGGCAGAGAGAGAGAGGGAAGCAGACTCCCCACTGAGTAGAGAGCCCTACTCGGAACTCGATCCCAGGACCCCGAGATCATGACCTGAGCCGAAGGCAGAGGCTTAACCCACTGAGCCACACAGGTGCCTGACACCTACATTCTTTTTTTTTTTTTTTCCCGACACCTACATTCTTGATTCCTCTTTTCTTTGTCTTCTTTTGGTTTACATGAGTATATATTATGATTCCATTTTATCTCCTTTGTTGACATATTAGCTATATTGGTTTGTTATTTTAGTGGCTGTTTAAGAGTTGTTATTATATGTTTTACTTAACAGTCTACTTTTTTTGGTAAGGTTTTTAAATTTATTTGAGAGAAAGCATGAGAGCGGGGGAGGGGCAAAGGGAGAGGGAAAGAATCTCAGGCTCCCTACCGAGTGCAGAGCCCAATGCAGGCTCGATCCCCTGACCCTGAAATCATGACCTGAGCAGAAATCAAGAGTTGGATACTCAACCAACTGAGCCAACCAGGTGCCCTTACTTTCTTTTATTTTTAAGTTTTTATTTTATTTTATTTTTCAAAGATTTTATTTATTTGACAGAGATCACAAGTAGGCAGAGAGGCAGACAGAGAGAGAGGAAGGGAATTAGGCTCCCCACTGAGCAGAGAGCCTGATGTGGGGCTCAGAGAGCCTGATCTCAGGACCCTGGAATCATGACCTGAGCCGAAGGGAGAGGCTTTAACCCACTGAGCCACCCAGGCGCCCCTATTTTATTTTAATTCTAGTTAGTTAATCTACAGTCCTATATTAGTTTCAGATGTACAATATAGTGATTCTGCACTTCCATAAAACACCCAGTGCTCATCACAACTTCACTCCTTAATCTCCATTACCTATTTCTTTTTTTAAAAAATAAGGTTTTATTTATTTATTTATTTGAGAGAGAGAAAAGGAGAGAGACTGAGAGAGGGAATACAAGCAGGGGGAGAACAGCAAGCAAAAAGAGAAGCAGGCTCCCTGCTGAGCAAGGAGCCTGATGTTGGGCTCTATCAAAGGATCCTGGAATCATGACCTGAGCCAAAGGCAGATGCTTAACCAACTGAGCCACCAGGTGCCCCTCATCACCTATTTCACCCATTCCCCCCCCACCTCCATTCTGATAACCACCAATTTATTCTCTATTAGTTAAGAATCTATTTCTTGGGGCACCTAGGTGGCTCAGTGGGGTAAGCCTCTGCCTTCAGCTCAGGTCATGATCTCAGGGTCCTGGGATTGAGCCCCACATTGGGCTCTCTGCTCAGCGGGGAGCCTGCTTCTCTCTCTCACTCTGTCTGCCTCTCTGCTACTTATGTTCTCTCTCTCTGTCAAATAAATAAAGTCTTTTTTTTTTTTAAAGAATCCTATTTCTTGGTTTGCCTCTCTTTCTTTTTTCTCCCTTTGCTCATTTTTTTCCTTAAATTCTACATATAAGTGAAATCATATGGTATTTGTCTTTCTCTGACTGACTTAGCTTTATACTCTCTAGCTCCATCCACGTTGTTGCAAATGGTAATATTTCATTCTTTTTTATGGCTGAATAATATTCTAGTGTGAATGTGTGTGCACGTGTGTTGTGTACATACATATATGCACCACATCTCCTTTATTCATTCATTCATCTTTCAATGGATGCTTAGACTGCTTCCATAGCTTGGCTATTGTATATAATGCTGCAATAAACATAGATGTGTGGGGCGCCTGGGTGGCTCTGTGGGTTAAACCTCTGCCTTCCACTCAGGTCATGATCCTGGGGTCCTGGAATTGAGCCCCGCATCAGGCTCTCTGCTCAGCGGGGAGCCTGCTTCCCTCTCTCTCTGCCTACTTGTGATCTCTGTCTGTCAAATAAATAAATAAATAAATCTTAAAAAAAAAAATAGGTGTGCATGTATCCCTTTGAATTAATGTGAATTTTATAATGGTATACTTCCATCTCTCCATCCCAATAGTTATGCAATTGTTTTTATATGTTTTATTAATGTATAAGTTATAATCCCTGTAATACATTGTTATTATTTTTGTTTGAGCCATAAATTATCTATTAAAGGTACTCAAATTAAAAAAAAAAAAAATCTTGCAGGGTGCCTGGCTGGCTCAGCTGGTAGAGCATGCAGTTCTTGACCTTGGGGTCATGATTTCAAGCCCCATGTTGAGCATAGATCCTACTGAAAAAAAAAAAAAAAAAGAAAAAAGAAAAGAAAAGAAAAAGAAAAAATCAAAAACCAAACCAAAAAAACACAAATCTTACATTTTTGCTCACATAGTTACCTTTCTTTTTTTTTTTTGCTCTGCATTCTTGTGTGTATCCATATTTCTATTTGATGTTATCTTCCTTCCTGAAAGATTTCCTTTAAAATTTATTGTAGCATATGTCTGTTAGTGATAGTCTTTCAGGTTTTGTATATCCATAAAAGTCTTTGTTCTGCCCTCCTTTTTGAAAGATATTTTTGCTGGGTATAAATTTCTGGGTCATAGTTAGTGTGTTTTTCAACAGTTTATAAAGATGTTGCTCTACTATCTTATCCATGCATTGTTTCCCTAGGGAAACATTCTTATCTTTGATTTTCTATACATAATGTGTGTTTTCTGGCTGCTATTAAGATTTTTGCTTTGTTGCTGATTTTGAGCAATTTGGTTCTGAGGTATTTTAACGTAGTTTTCTTCATGTTTCTTGTGGTTGGAATTCGCTGAGCTTCTTGGATCTATGGGTTTATAGTTTTTGAAAAAATTGGAGTATCTTTAGCTATCATTTCTCCAAATCATTTTTCTGCTCGCCCCCACACCCTGCCACTTGGGGACACTGATTACATGTATATGAGGAAGCCTGAAGCTGTATCACTGATTTATTTTCTTTTGTTTTATAATCTTCTTTACTGTTTCATTTCTGTTTCTGTGTCTCAAGTTCATTAATCTTTTCTTCTGCCCTTAATCCCAGCAATGTAATTTTCATCTCAGATATTATAGGTTTGATCTCTAGATATTTGGGTTTTTTCTTCATGTATCTGCTTAACTTTTTGAACATCTGGAATAAAATAATAGCTGTTTTAATGTCATTCTCACTAATTCCTATATTTGTGTCAGTTTGTATCAGTTTCAGTTGGATGATTTTTGTCCTTATTTTGGGTTGTATTTTCCTGCTTCTTTGTATGCCTGGAAGGTTTTAACTGGATGCAGATATTGTGATTTGTACTCTATGAGGTGCTGAATACTTTTGTATTCTTATAAATATTTTTGAGCTTTGTTCTGGGATACAGTTAAGTTACTTGGAAAAACCTTAAATATTTTTTTATCTTGCCGTTAAGTTTTGTTAGGTAGGACCAGTTCCCCACTAAGATTTTATTTCCTTCTCTCCTAAATGTCCTCTGAACTTTGAGGTTTATCAGTATAGCTGATAGGAGCAGGCAATATTCCTGGTCCTGTGTGGCCAATGAATACTGTTCTTTCAAATGCTAAGATTGCTCTTTGTCCAGCCTTGGACAATACCCATATGAGCTGATGAGTACTCTGCTTCGTGCTCAAATGGGACTCCCTGCAGACTGCAGAGTTCTCTCTCTGTGAAGTTCTTTCTTCCCTGGAATACTGGACATCTTGATCAACCAGGACGCTCAGCTGGCTCTCTTCAACACTGAGAGAGGGGGCCATCCATAGTCCTCCTAGGTTCCCCCTATACAGTGTTGCCTAGAAACTTTCTCAACACTGTAAGCTCTTTCTTTCTATATGAGGATGAGGTAGGTAGATCATCATAGGGCTTATACCCTATCTTTCACTGCCTGATGTCCAGTTTTTGAAACCTATTATTTTATATATTTTGTATGGTGTTTTATGGGTTTGGGTTTTTGTTGATGTTGTCATTGCTGTTGTGGTGGTGGAAGTGGGGAGATTTGGTTGTTCTGTGCACGAAATCAAAGCTGGTTTCTGTTACCCCATCTTGGCTACAAGTGGAAATTCACCTGACATGGGATTTTAAAAAGAATAAAGGAAATGCGAAACCCTCTGATCTTTCTCTATCTAGTTATCTCCAAATGTCTCCTGTTGTTTTGGTGAGAGAGAATCAAAGTAGACTCTGGCCTAAGGAGAGGAGGAAAATCCTAATTCCAAAGTGGGAAAGCCTGATAGCAGCTCATCTCTGGTGCAAAGAATTTAGAAAGGAAAGGAGGGAGAGACTCAAGCACATCGTGCCACTATAGAAGGGCTCCTCATCACCGAGCCCATCTTGTCAAGAACAATCTGTATCTATGAAGGCGTGGCAAATATTGGGATGTCACATGGGAATATTTCCCAAAGAGAACAGGAGTTCATTTAAGACATAACAACCTTCAGGGGAAATGGTGAAGGAAAAAAAAAAAAAAAGCAGAAGCAAGTCATTTTAACAGTGTTTTTGCTATTAGATAGTACTGTTACATATTTAGGGAATTCCCCACATTATGGATTTCCCCACTGCCATCACTGCAAAAACCAGACACTCATTGTCTCCGTCTCCCATGTAGTTGTAGGTAACATAGACATGTGATCTGGAACACATTAATCAGATCCATCAACACCAGACTTTAAATATTTATTTATTTAAAGTTTGTTTGTTTGTTTGTTTGTTTAAGTAATCTCTACACCCAGCATGGGCCTCAAACTCATGACCCTGAGATTAAGAGTCACGTGCTCCTACGATTGAGCCAGCCAGGCACCCCCTCCCACACCAGACTTTAAGTCAAATATTTGTGTGCGAGTAGCAGGCACTGGGTTAATCTATTCTGGTGAGCAACATTCCAGTTTACAGAGGCAGCAGTACTAATGCTCTTAGAGTTCTGTCTGTGCCTGGTGTTGGAAGTATTAGCAGCACTTTGGGGCGGTGGAAGTGGAGTCTCCCTGCACCTGGCTACAGTGTGATTTTGTGAATTTCCCAGCTGTGCTGCTTCCCACAGTGTGTAGCCTAATACTCTGGCTCTCTTGGAGAATCTGTGTGTGTATTGATGTCTTTTAATACAGGGATTAGCAAAACTTTTCCATAAAGGGGTAGTTTATAGAATGGATTGTGGACTAAATTGTGTCCCCCCAAATTTCATACATTGAAGTCCCAACTCCCAATGTAATGATATATCAAATTGGGATTTTGGAGGTAATTAGCTTTAGATGAGGTCAGGAGAGTGGGACCCAGATTAGTGCCCTTATAGGAAGAGACACCAGAGATCTTGCTCTATGTGAGGACCAGCAAGAAGGCCACTGTCCGTAGCCACAGAAGAAAGCACTGGCCAGAAACTGACCATTCTGGCACCTTGATCTTGGACTTCTAATGCCCAGAACGTGAGCAGATAAATTTCTGTTGTTGAAGCCAGTCAGTCTATGGTATTTTGTTATGGCAGCCAATTTGACCAAGACATTAGTAAATATTTTAGGCTCTATGGGACATACAGTCTTTGTCCCAGCTATTCAGTTTTGCCACTAGTACATGAAGGCAATAATAGACAATATATAAATAAACAAGTGTGTCTGTGTTCCAATAACATTCTACTTAGGGACATGGAAGTTTGAGTTTCATATAATTTCCACGGGTCATGAAATACTCTTTAAAAATTATTCTTAGTTTGTGGGCCATACAGAAATAAGCAGCAGGTCACATTTGCTGACCTCTGTGAAAACATTCCTTCTCTGCTTAAACCTACTGTCGGTTTCTCATTTGCAACTAAGAACACTGACTAATACATTTAGTCTATGCCTGTTTTAAGAGAAGCTTATTCTTAAGCCACGGAGATAGACAAATACCCATTCTGCTTTTCTTCAGCTGCCAGAGAAGAATTTTCTACATAAGCCTCCCTGAGTCACCTGCTGCAATTTTTAGCAACCCTTAGATTCCTTGCCTGTCTAATATATTTCCAGAGTCTCCTCATGAGGAAGGATTTTAAATAGCTCTTTTTTCCCTCTCCTATAGATTACTCTGCTCTGGAGAGCCCTTGCTCATCTGCGTGAGCCATTTTTTCGTTGTCACCTGAACCACATGACTGTGGATAGACAGAGCTCGGCAGCCATAGCCGTAGCTCAGCCTTTCCGTAGCTGACAGGAAAGATCTGTGAAATAAGACATACAGGGATGGCGATAAAATAAAGTAGGCTGCAAGATGAAAGCAGGTCATTCCCTGGACTCATTTGTAAAGGTGGATTCAGGAAACTGTACCACACTATTCTAGAAGCTCAGACTGACCAAAGTCATTGACATTGAGTCCCGTCCCCCCTCTTTTTTTTTTTTTTTTTCCTCCAGGCACTTCACTACAAAACCCAGACTCTGTTTGCATTTTCAAGTAGAGTAACTTGCCTAATAAAAATACAATGCTTAGCAACAGAAACGGATTACAACTATATTTAGCTAAACCGAAGCTGTATAAAAATCTACTGGACAATATGATTGACACGACTGGCAATGCCTCTTGTCCTTTCCTGACAGTATCACCTGGTTTATATTCCGATGTGAGAAGAGTCTCATCAGTCTGCGGTGATTTGATTTGTCAGGGGAACAATGAGAAGACAGAGGCTCAGACAAAAAGGTCTCTCCCTGCCATCTCCTTGGGAGCAGGTCTGGAATTTATAGACTTCCAGCCTGCATCAGGGACTGTCTCTACTTTTGAATATTAGATCTTCAATTTTACTTTCAAAATTATAATAATTAAGTAATCAGAAGGGAAAGCAAGTCAGTGTTATTTGGGGACCTGGAAAAAAGTACCAAAGACTGGGAGAAAGAGTGGTCCTTCCCTAACATTTAACAGGAGAAGTCACGTTGATGGTCTGTTCCCCTGATATGATAGGATGAGTGTGGCCCTTTACCTCTGTGTTCTTCACAACCTAAGCCCAGTCTGATCATGAGCAAAAAGCATCAGACAAATCTCATTTGAGGAACATTCTATAAAATACCTGACCAGTACTCCTCAAAAGGTCATCAAAAACAAGGAAAAACTAAGGAATTCTCAGAACCAAGAGCCTCAGGAGACACGACAACTGAATGTGTGGCATCCTAGGTGGGATCCTGGAACAGAAAAAGGACTTTAGGGGAACATGGAAGAAATCTGACTTAACTGTAGACTTTGTTTTATAATAATGTATCAATATTGGTCCATTAACTCTAACAGATATACTAATATGAGATGTTAACAATAGTTCAGGGGTATATGGAGCCTCTTAGTACCATCTTCACAATAATTCCATCAGTCTGAAACTGTCTTAAATAAAAAGCTTGTTCAAAAGGAAGAAGTCGGCTTTCCCTTTTGCTAGACTTGGGCTTTCCCTTTTGCTAGACTTGTTCCCCAGCCCTCCAGCGACAGGCAGGGGCAACGGTTGCTATGGACGCTTCTTTCAATCTGCCGTTCCTTATCTGTGGCCAGATAATAGAGGATCTAAATGAGCAACCATACATTTTTAAACTATATCTAGACAAAAGCCAGAATTAAAGCAGTGCTCACCAAAGAATTAACTTCGCAAAACATTCTGTTATTTGTCAGCGTGAATAGAACATCATCTGTGAGAAACACCAAGATGGAATCCGACCTTTTATTTTTAACACAACAGCTGAACTCTCGGTGGTTGCCTGCAATAACTTCAACCATTGCCTGTAGACAGCACCTCTTCCAAATTAAGGAACGTTCCTTGAAGTTCTCATTAAATGCACATTACCGTTGTCGGGTTGATATCCTGGGAGCTATGATTGTTCAAGCTACTCTTTACAGAGTTGAGTTTTATAGAAAGCAGAAGCATTATGAGAGAACTGAAATGTATTCTTCAGAGTAGGTTTGTTTTAAATATGTTATTCGGTACAAATATCTCCTTTGGGAACTGTGCCAGAAAAAGCCTTTCTGATGACCACTCCATGGCTGTGTTTTGAGCAGCAATCACTCCCTTTAAGATAACCTTTCAGAAGTCATTCTCAAACAGAGAATTGATGAGTGGTTATCTAGTGATTGCCCTCCACCATTGGTCACAGTTTAAGCTGGCCACAGAAAAGGAGGACTCTTTTGATTTGGGTCTTCAGCGGTAAAACAAGTGAGGAACTTGAAAGTCCCTTTCTGCTGACTTCTGGTCCTGGTTTCAGAATTTGGGGGCTGTCTTGACAGAAAAAGCTAAGTTATTTTGACACTGGTCTTTCCCTTTCTGTTCTATATATGAATCGAGTTCTGATACTGCACTATACTCTGCCACCTTTCTTTTGCTTTCACAATAAAGACGATTAAAGAAAGGAGGAAAGATCTGAGACTGGATTTCAACATTCTTAGCTTGCCGTTAAATGGGTTTTGTTACTTGGGCAGAGCACTTGGGTTCTCTCTGCCTCAGCTTCTTAGGCTATAAAGTTCCATTTTTAATATGTGCCCCAATCATTTAGGTGTTACTATGAGAGTCAATGATCATAATAGATGTTAACATTTTTTTTAGTTTAAAATGCAGAACAAAGTTATATTTAAATACTTAAAGTGAACTGCTCAAAAATTCAAAGTGCCCTTTAAACCCCCTAAAATAGCAGTTTACTTGTGACCAAGGTGTCAGAGCTACAATTTGGTCATAAGTTTCACACAACAGAAACTAATTCTGGCTGATTTAAGTAAAAAAAAAAAAAAATTAAGGAAGTGTGAGAGAAAAAAAAATTTTTTTGAGGCAATATCGAATAACCCGTACCATTGAAAAATAAGTAAGAACAAGGAGTGCACAAATGCTTCCAGGACCATGGCCAAAACCATGTCACTGACCACTGCCCCCCACTTGAAGTTGCTACTGTTGCAGTAACCGAACCAGCTTGAGTTGGGCTTCTTGATGAGTCAGAAATTGCATCAGGCTGAGTTGTCACACAAAGAAAACTTACTTGCAGCAAGTAAGGAGATAGCTGAGAATGGCTTCCAGAGCCACGACTCCCTGAGAGAGGGTGAATGGGTTCCTTTCAATTAGGGTTAGGAAGAATATTTAGATAGTGAGGCATCCTCTGTAGAGCCTGGCATAAGGTCACATATGCACCGTATGGAAATGTCTATACATAACACTGTATTATGTAAATGAGGCTACGGCAATTCCTTGGGCAGATATTAGTATTTTAATAAAGTGAAGATAACTGTAGGTCATTCCAGAGGTCACTCCATTGTCCATCTGTGCAGGCACAGTTTGAGTCAGGTTTATCTCCAACAGTCTGAGCGGTGGTCTGGGCCATGGGAGATTTTGTGTGTACCTGCCTCTACCTCCGGCAGTCACCATGTTGGAGGGAAGTTGGGGTGGGGTAACATTTGCCTGAGTTAAGAGGAAAACCATTAAGAAGAGCTCATGGCAAAATGTAAGACAAAGGTGGGTACAAGCAGGTGGACAGTGAAGGCAGGTGCTGCCATGTGGCTGGTGACATTGCCACCCCACCCCCCAACACACACACATACAAAGAATCTCTGCAATATGTACGTTTCCCATCACTGATTCAAAGTCTAAAGCAGGTATTTCTCATCAGCCTTGCCTACTCTGTGACACAACCTCCCAGCAAGGAAACTGGGAAATGATCATCTGGAATTTTCTGCTTCTGCAGGGAGGAGTAGGCACTATTTCTCACCAATACTCATAAAGTGACTTTAATTCCCTGCACCCAGGAAGGAGTTTCAGATGCTGAGGAGTAGCCCAGCAATAGTAAGTATCTCCCATGTAGAATTTTTAAGGGGAATTGACTTCCTTATGTTGGAGAAACTACAGAAACACATCCAAAAGGATTGGCCTCTAAACTGGGTGTGTTCCCAGTGTTCCTATCTGTGACCCCTTATCCTTTATATGACCTATTTTTATTAGCTTTCCTTTTCTCCAACGGTGGACTTTCAGTCTGACACCCCTGTCTGACTCCCAACGAGGTCACAACTGTTTTCCTCCATACGTCACAATTTGGGGCACAACCCAGAATTGAGGCTCTAAGAGGAACCATAAGCTACATAGCAATATAGACATTTGCCACACTCTGTAATATTAGCTCATTTCCCAGCTAGGATATGGGTGGCCCAGATGATTAGGATGGGGTATGTTTTTACAGAAACTCTAAAAATTATTTTTTCAAACTTTGGAAATGTTTGTTGTTTTCATGATCGGAAATGTTCCCTAAGCAGTTCGTGAAGGCATTGTCCTGATGGTGCCTAGGAGTGCCAATTCAATTTTTAAAACTTTTTTCACATTTTTATTTGATGAGTATAAAATGTAAGCCCTGATCTGAAGATGAGAAAGAACTTATCATATCAAAGTTTTTAAAGAACTTTGCCCCAAATTATAATGATACTCACCAGGGTGATGAGGCTAAGTGATTAGAGGGATCAGGGACAGAATCAGGGACATGGCAGAACTCCCTATGCCCCAAAGGATTTGCCAGCCCTCTCTTTGATTTTACACAGTAAGAAGAGAGCATGAGGTATGTACTACAAAAGTTATTTTCAGAGCTGTTGGGATTTAATCACTTCACTGCTTTCAACCAAAGGAACCTATTATATTTTTTACTTAATACTTCACGTGATCATATGTTTTTGCAAAATTTGCAACTGTAAAATATTTGACCACAATTGGTTAGGGCTGTTATCTCTTTCCAGTCTGATACCATAATTTCCCTTAGTGTCTGATGGCCTTAGAGAGTCCAAGGTCACTTCTGGGACCCATCTAAGGGAAGTTAGGAATACATTTTGTTTGGGTTTAATGGGATACCTTTATGTGGTTGGCAGTCATTTCTGTGCATAGTTCAGTTAGTGCTGGCCATCCCAGCTTAGGAATGGTTTGTAGGAATATTCCTCCCCCATAGTGTGTCAACTCACTTGTGACCTGAAGGTACAGAGTCAGTGATGGTACTTGTGCTGGTAAGTGAGAGTGTGGCCAATACAAACAATAATTAACATTAGTCACTGCCCAGCAACACTTGAAGTGCCTGAAATATCAGCCCATATCTGAAAGGAACCTGGTAGAGATTTTCCCAAATGAGACAACATTCCTAGAAATGTACATGAGTTATCAATAATGAGCTGGGAAACTGAAAGAAGCTTTTTAAAATGATTAGTAATAGAATACCTATTAAGTAACTATCCTAGAGAAAAGCATGAACTATCTTTCTAATCCCTATACAGAAAATGAATGTCTAAATTATTGTCCTAAGAAGCAATCAAAAAGTAGGAATCAAAAAAGTAGGGGTAAAAATGCATTAGAGAGCTATGGGGCAGTTGAATAGGAATATTTCATTTTTATAAATGTTGTGGTCTTAATCAGATCTTAATATTTGTAATTTGTTGTGATTTCTCCCCACCTAATTTTGCATTCTTTTGAAAGCTCCTCCCCTCCCCAAACCATATAAGCCTTAGGGGCACAGAACTTAGATTTGCCCCTGATGTGTGGCTTTTGGAACCCAGATGCACTTCCAAGTGCTCAGAGTATGGTAGGTCAGACAAAGAAACAAGCAGTTCAACACAGTGTTACAAGTGCGGCAATGTAGTATCATCTGGACCAACTGGGAGAAAATGGAAGCTGTATTAGTCTGTCCTAAAACAAAGTGCCATAGACTGGGTGGTTTATAAACAACAGAAATGGATCTCGCAGTTCTGAAGGCTGGAAGTCTGGGACCAGGTTGCAGAATGCTGACTTCTCTTTGATCCCCACATGGCTGAAAGAGAAAACTCTGGTCCTTTCATCCTCTTAAAAGGGCACGGATCCCATCCCGTTCATGAGGGCAGCACCTTCATGACCTAATTACTTTCCAGAGGCCCCATTTCCAAATACCATCACACTCGGGGTTAGGACTTCAACATAGGAATTTTGCATGGATACAAACATTTAGGCCACTAGCTCCTAACCTTGCATATACTCAAGTGTTTTCTTCCAACCCCAAACCTGTGGTTTCCTTCCAACAGCAAATGCATTATTCCAACCTCAATTCTCTAATTTTCTTAGGCCAGTTGAGCATCCTGTAATTCTATCCAGTTCCCTCACCACCCAGAGTGCTCTGTCCCACAAGATTACCCACTTCAGATGCCAGTCAACTGCCTTAGGTCCCCAGGCTACCTGCACTTCTTTCCAACTTGGCTACAGATGTAGGGGTTTCCCTGACCCACCCTCAGATACGATGATTCTCTAGAACAAATCATTGAACCTAGAAAAGAGCATTATTTATGTTTACTGGTCTATTATAAAGGATACAACTCAGGAACAGCCAAATGTAAGAGATGCGTAGGGAATGGTTCTGGAGGTGGGAGTGGGTGTCAGTGCACAGCTCCCATGCCATCCTTCCCAGTACACTGCTGTCACCAACCCAAAAATTTCTCAATCTTATTGTTCAAGAGTTTTTATTGAAAGTTCATTAAGTAGATGCGGTTGATTAAATCACTGGCTATTGGTGATAAAACTCAATCTCCAACCCCTCCCTCACAAGAAGGGAGGGGTAACTGAAAGTTCCAAGGCTTTGATCCCAAGTTTGGTCTTTCTGGTGACCCGCCCCCATCCTGAAACTCTCTAGGGGCTTTCACCCGGACTTCATTATTAGCATATACTTTGATATGTTTCAAAGGGGCTCCTTATGAACAACAAAAGACACTCTGGTCAGAGATCTGTGCCAGGAACTGAGGGAAAAGACCAAATATATATTTTTATTATATGTCAATCTAACACCATTAATTTCAGTTATAAAGCTAGAAGTTAGACAATGAAACAAACTTTCCTAAACCCAAAACTCTCCCCCAAATATTCCCCAAAGTTACCTTCCCAGGAAGCTTTCTCAACATCTCATTTAGAATTGTTTTCAGTTCCTTGGCTCAAGGTGTAATGATCTTCAATTTTTGCTTAGCTATGGTAAATATAAGGAACAAATTATGAGGAATATTTAAAAAGGCTTTTTGTAGTGTGTTCATATGTCATTATCATGAAAATTGAAGTTGTGCGTGATGAATTAGTATTTGGATTACATATATTTTTGAAAACTATACACTCTTCAGCATTAAATATATGATTTATTGATTGTGGAGTGTGAGGCTGCTATTCTTATTTGTAAAACAGAAGGAATGGAGTCTCTGGTTGATTTTTTAAATTTCTTCCAGTTTCTCACTTCTTTCATTTTAATGAATTCCTAGCATTCATTAAATCATGGCGTCAGGCCCTTAGTCAGATGCTTCCTCTCCTTTCTATGGCTTCCAAGGGGAAAATCAGATTCCACTTACATCACTTTTATTGACAGCATCATTTTTGAGATTATAAATCAGGTGAGGTGTATAGACTACCCATCCCTACACCTTTCCCATGCATAACTTAGTTTTAAATGGTTCTATCTGTTGAGAAGTATTTGAAGTATTTTGATTAAGCAAAAAAGTCCCTTTGAAGAGGCAGGTTGGTCAGAGCAGATTGTGAAACTGCAGGGTTTAGCAAAGAAGCCACTTAAGCTAATTGGGAAGTGATGAAGGAGAAAGCTAATTGAGTGAATTATTAACTTGGTTACTAGAGTAAGTTTTCCCTGGTTTAAAGGAGACAAATTGGTTAGACAGACTTTGGACAGGGCTCGAAGGGGAAAAAAAAAACAACAAAAAAAAACACAAAACCACAAGGGAAGGGAAGGTTCAGAACATGCCACTCCAAAACATACCACTCTGGCTTGTGGATTATTTTGAACGGAAGAGAATGAAGACCTAAAAGTTTTAGGAGAAGCATTTTATCTCCCTCTGAACTGCCAAAAAGTAAGTATAAAATAACCTATTTGTTGGGTAAATCTACATTTATAAAAGAAATTTCCATTAGAAAGGGTCCCTGGACCAGGAAGAAAGTTACTACCAGAGATAACTTTTTTGCCCTTGAGAGTATTATCTGCATAACAAGGTATCTGTTATTTAGCCTGCATTTCCTCCTCTCACCTTCCCATAAACTGCCTCCCCACACCTCTACCACCTAGAAGCCCCAAACCCCAATTCTTCTTCTTAGCTCAGGATGGTATGTATATAAGTCTCAGTCACCTGGCTGACTGCTGAGTCTTTGGGAGGCAACCATGCCCGTAATTAAGAGCCCCACTCCTCACCCCTGTTAATCTCTTTTATGTCAAACTTGATTCTTAAACCAGCCACAGAACCTAGAAGAGTAGAAGGGAAGCATTTTCCTCACTTATAAGAATATGAGGTTTTTTTCTAAACAGGAACTAGAAGGGGGAGGCAAGGCAAGGAGATAGAAGACCAACAGTAAAGTCACGAAAGTCTTATTTTCCAAAATTCTAAATTAACATACACAAAAGGAGAAACCCTGTAATGTCTATGATGATCTTTAAAAGAGTGATTTTATTCATGGCATGACATGCCATAGGCCTGGAAGCTTTAAAACTGGTGGGGGATGGGGATGGACAGGAAGGCTTTCTGAAAAGCAGAAGAGAAAAGTCAAGATTTTGTTCAGGGTTGGCTGTCCGGGGTATAGTTAGTAACAGTGTTTTGTATCTAAACTTGTTTGACTCCTTGCCAACTTTGCTTGATTTTGTAGAGCATCGAAATATGTTTACACCTTTGCCATCAGTGTTTCAGTTTAGTAAGTGTTTAAGAACACAATCTTCAAGGAGGAGGCTGGGCTCGAATTGAGATTGACCACCTAAATTCTTCGAGCCTTAGTTGTTTCCTTTGTAAAAAATGATATAATGATTGATCCTGGCTTGCTGAGAAGATTGAATAATGAGAGCCTTGAAGATGTCTGGTGAGTCAGGATACCCAAATAAGAATCAGTTTATGCCCGAGCCTTTGAACAAATGACCATTGCCAAGGATCTCTGTATAAGGTTGACTCTCAAGGCATACCTGTCCCTTCATACTGAAGTGAGGGAGCGAGGTTCCTGTCCCACAGAGTTGAAGAACGAAATCTTGTGGACAAGAGAGTGAGTAAAGCCATAGAGCTGTATTAAGCAAGGATACAGAAAGAGCTCTCAGGAGTGCAGAGGAGTCCCAACAGGGTTGCCAATATGGGCCTCCACTGACAGTCTTCTATTTAGAACCGACCAGGGAAGCTTGTGGTCTTATCTGGCCTTATCATTCTTGTGATGTCTTGGCTTGAGTAAGGGCTAGTGATAACATCTTTAATGGCTTTTTTTTTTTTAAGATTTTATTTATTTATTTGACAGACAGAGATCACAAGTAGGCAGAGAGGCAAGCAGAGAGAGAGGAGGAAGCAGGCTCCCCACTGAGCAGAGAGCCCAATGCAGGGCTCAATCCCAGGACCCTGAGATCACGACCGAGCCAAAGGCAGAGGCTTAACCCACTGAACCACCCAGGCACCCCAATGGCTTATTTCTTTTTAAGGTCTGGTTATTTGTTGGTCACAGGTGACTGTTATTTTAAAAAAAAACCCACCCCACATAGGGTAGGGTGGTCTGGTTTGTTCCCTTATCTCTGGTTTCCCCATACCTCCACATTTTGGGGATTTCTATGAGCTTGATCACATACCCCCCTCTCTATCTCTTCCTTCCTAGCCCAGCCTGTCCCTTACTCAGTACCATCCAATGCCAAGGACTCATAGAAAGTCTCGAGGTCACCTCGTCCATTCTTCTCACTGAAGCAAGAATCTGCTTTCAAGATCTATTACTTGAGCTTGAACATGTCTACTTTGGAGAAATCACTACTTAGTGTGATGGTCTATCTTGTTTTAGGGTGACTGTGTTAGGATAGTTTACCTTATATTCAGTCAAAATCTGCTCTTCACTTCTACTCTTGGATCTTTGTTCTGCAACCTGGAATTTGTACTGTCAGTCCTTTCCTAGCAGATAGACCCCGCCCCCACTACATAGGCCTACTCTTTTCCAGGTTCTTCCCCCCCAGCCCCACCCCCACCAAGTCCCACCGCTCCTTTTTGGTGACTGTGAATAGAAGGGAAGGCCTCACAGAGAGGGCACTTCTGATCATGGCAATTTGCAGAGAGGATCTTTTGCAAATTTTTGGTTAAGGTCAGGATAGAGAGCATAATTTAAACCGACGCAATGACTGTTCACTTTATCAGCCACCTGTTTCATAATAAAGTCAGAACAGAGCTTCTCAAAGAAAGCATCATCCAAAGAGGATGGATTCCTCTTGGCACTGAGGTGCCAGGCTTCACCAGAGAAATCAAAGAATGGTGGGTTCTTCAGTCATGTAGAGCCTAATCAGGAGCATGGGGGCATACATCAGAAACTGGTCACTTAATTACTGAGGGACTGAGAAAACACTTGATGAATGGGGCCTGCAGTATCTCTCTCTCTCTTTATCTGGTTTTCTGTCTCTCTTGTTTCCTCTATTCTTTCTTTGTTTTACCCACTTCTCTAGAAGCTCTTTTGGTAGGGGAAAGTGTCAAGAATGAGAGCACATGAGGGTTTGGGTTTGCAAATAATTCAGCCTTGTCTTCATTTATAGGCCTCTGGTGGTTGTATTTTCCAGGGTCTGATTTTAATAATAAAATCAACTTAAGGGAAGCAGAATTTGTCACCCCAAAATATGCCTCTTTGTCATATTGATTATTTTAAGTTGGTTACTTTTTAAAAAAAACAACAGACCTGGGAGAAGCTCTGAAAACAAGATGTTACTCTTTTGTTAAAGACATTTACATGTATAAGGGCAATCTCCATTTGTGAGGGTATCTTCCTTGTTTTACCAGGAATAGAGAGATGAGCAAATCTCTAGAAAGTCTTACCAATGGAGAAGGCTTGAGACAAATCTGCTTAGCAACCATACCTTTGTTTACTGTGCCTTCCTGGTAACCTCCCCTAAATGACTCCTCAACCCCTATATCTTTCTTTTGTCTTCAGCTGAAGATGATGTTTAAGGTGATGGCATGGATCATTTCAGAGAGTTACTCAGTTTTCCTGGATTTCTATCCTATATACTTGAATGATATCTGTGTTACTAAACTTTTGTTTGATTTTCTCCCGTTAATCTGACTTTTTATTACGTGGATGTCTCAGTCAAGAATCTAGAACCGTAGAGGGAAAATTCTTTTTCCTCCCCCACACCACTTACTATGAGGCATGGAATTGTTCTAAGCAATTGAGTGTATTAATTTACTCATCGTGAAACCAACCATTGAAGGAGGTACTATTATCATCAGTTTATAGGTGAAAGAAATAGGGAGGGGAATGTTTGAGTATCATACATAGCTAGTAAACGGCCAAATGAAAATTCAAACCTGGGGCGCCTGGGTGGCTCAGTGGGTTAAGCCTCTGCCTTCAGCTCAGGTCATGGTCTCAGGGTCCTGGGATCGATTGAGCCCCGCATCAGGCTCTCTGCTCAGCAGGGAGCCTGCTTCCTCCTCTCTCTCTGTCTGCCTCTCTGCCTACTTGTGATCTCTGTCTGTCAAATAAATAAATAAGTCTTTTGAAAAGAAAAGAAAAGAAAATTCAAACCCAGGCTATCCAAATCCAGATCCTGCACAATGTCCATTACATAGTGTTAAAGAAAAACAAAATCTAACTGAGTAAATTTGAAGATGTACTTGGCTTTATCCTATAGTTCATGAATCTGTAATATCCCAACTAACAGATAAAAAGGACCCCCAAAGAGCCATACAAAATGACCATAGACTTATATGCAGAAGGAGATAGGGCAAGGAAGTTATTCTAGGAAACAGTGGATTATTTCAGGCAAGGTCACCTTCCTTTGGGGGAAGAAGGCCATCTATCAGGCAGATTACCTTACTAGTGCTGACCAGGTAATTCCAGATTGACTAGTTAAGATTATATTCCTGGGGGAAGCTGAAACTACAGGTAGGTTAGGTATTAAGTCGGTTTGTTGATGCAGGGCTTAGCACAAGTGACTCCATTTTTGACCTGTTATCTCTTTTTAAGTAATTCCCCCCTTTTGATCAGACTTTCAGATGTGATAAAAATTTAAGGCATTAGCAGCCCTCCCAGCTACCATTCTGAAGTTTTTACAGTTTTTGCTGACCTTTGTGTGGTGTTCACAGGCCATGGTATTTTTTGAATTTCTGTGGTATTCACAGCTCATGACTTCATGTTTACTCCTTTTTTTAAAGTCATTGATTCTCTTCATTCTTTTTCTGATGTTCCAGTCTTAGGGAGATCACTTGCTTGGTGGTTAGCAAGTGCAAACATACATTTAAAACTTTTCTTTTTTAAGATTTTATTTATTTGTCAGAGAGAGAGAGAGAGAGAGCACAAGCAGGGAAGCAGAAGGCAGAGGGAGAAGCAGGCTCCCTGCTGAGGAGGTTACTCAATCCCAGGACCCGAGAATCATGATCTGAGCTGAAGGCAGATACTTAACCAACCGAGCCACCCAGGCATCCCACATTTAAAACTTTTGAGAAAATACAACTCACCAGGGGGTCTACTATAACTATTATAAGCAAGATAACTCACAATGTCTAGAGTGTACTTCAGAGTCATGGTCCCCAAGACTCAAATCAATCGTCAGTCAAATAAATCAGGGCTGCCCGGCTGGCTCAGTTGGTGGAATATGGAACTCCTGATCTCCGGGTTGTAAGTTTGAGCCCCACATTGGAGGTAGAGATTACTTAAAAATATATATATATATATATTTTTTAAAAAGTCAAAGAAAGATCTTGTTGAAAGAGTCATGTTTTTGTTGTTTTTTTTTTTAAGAATTTATTTATTTATTTGACAGAGAGAGATCACAAGTAGACAGAAAGGCAGGCAGAGAGTGAGAGAGAGGGGAGCAGTCTCCCTGCTGAGCAGAGAGCCCGACGCGGGACTCGATCCCAGGACCCTGAGATCATGAACCGAGCCGAAGGCAGCGGCTTAACCCACTGAGCCACCCAGGCGCCCCAAAAGAGTCATGTTTTTAAGCCATGTGGCTTGCTCAGTGATCTTATGTAACTGAGTCTCAGCTTCCCCAGATGTGTTAACCCAGGTGTAGCAGGTGATGTCCACCACAACAGACACCCCTGGCTCAGCTACAAGACAATCAAGACTTATCCTACTATCAAGAACAACTCTGGCTAGAGAGTCTAAGGATTTTTATTGGGCAGCTATTGCTTTAGTAGCAGATGCTACAATATCTTCAAAAGTTTGGGAGAGGTCCCATTTACATCTGTACCTAACAAAGGAAATAGAGCCCTGGCAAAGGAAGTGAATCAATCACAAATGTCTCCTGGTAGGTCTTTTCTAAATTAATGATGTAAATTTAGGGTAGTTGACAAAAGAGCTGTCTTTGTCTATAAATAGTTAGGGACACAGTTAGGCAACCCAAGAGGCATTTTCCAGTCATCAAAGCATTTATAGGCCCAAGGAGAATGATAACCACCACAGACAAAGATAAATCCTGTCAGGATTTACAGACCACTCCCACTAAGGTGGTATTGTTAATAGACAGATCAGAGTTTTTGGAAACAAATCCAGCAATCTGAGGGTTACCCCTCTTAGCAATGGTCCGGGAGAGACAGATGATGACATGATCTTTTCAGGCCAATGCCAGAGTAAAAGGAAGAAAGAGAAAAAGAAAGGGTTTTATGTTAGAATATGAAGACTTGACCCAGCATCTTGTGTAGAAGAGGACTACACTGATGTCAGTTACTTCTCTTCTTAGTCAATGTGATTTAGAAGTCTCTGGTGTCTGCATAGGACCAGGTGTCAGGTGGACCCTTTTATAACTATGAGATGTGTAACCAAGGTTTAAGTCCCTGATGTTGGCCTCCATTTGGGTAGTGAGGAAAACTGATATAGTACCTAGGAGATTAAAAGGCAGTCATTGTTTGAAACAGTTCCAAATCAGAATGATGGGAGAAAATGGGAAATGCTAGTTTGGAGAGTTGTAGCCAGATATTTGAGGAAACTAAAATTTAAGATCTAGTCCAGTTTATAGGTAGGAAAAAATTTCTAAAAGACAATTAACAGAACTAGAATCTGATATCCACAAGTGTGTATTATAGTTTCTACTGAGATGTAATTTTTCTCTTTAAAACAACCCTTATTTCTACTAGAGATAGCCAAATTAAGACAAATTTGTTTACAAAAGAAGACTAGTTTCAAAAACTTGTCCTAATTATTTACATGAGTACAGCAAGAATAATGATTGACTTTCTTTCTTTTCCTTCCTTCCTTCTTTCCTTCTTTCCTTTTTTTCTTTCTATTTCTTTCTTTAAGTAGGCTCCACACCCAATATGGGGCTTGAACTCATGACACTGAGAGCAAGAGTTTTATGGTCTAACAACTGAACCAGCCAGGCATCCCTGTATAGATTCTTTTAAATCTGCTTTACTGGAACTTTTCATAAGGAATCCCAAATTGGTCTTTTAAAAGTCTCTTGAGGCTAGGAAGCCAAGGACTTGCTATCAGATTTTGCCTTCAATACCTATAATTTGGCAAATGCCTCTCTTCTCAAGGTCTCCCAAATATCCTGAGGTTCTTGCATCTGCCAGGAAGTAACCTTTGTTAATCACCTGATAAGGCTGTCAGGAAATCTAAAAGCAAGATGAGGCTGTTTTTCCAAGGCGGTTTATTGGTTCTGTAAAGTCAACCTTAGTTTATTAAAACTGGTCATATCTGATTTTATGCAGATCATTTTCAAATATGACATTCCATCCAAAGCCTTGGTAAGATAACCAAAGTTTCCAACTGTGTCCCCTTACAAGGAGAACAGATTCTTATTGATTCATGCAAATAACTATATTGACATGAAAAATAAGAATACTCTTTAAAATCTTAGTTCTGGAGGGATCAGGTGCAGGGGGGAAAATAATTATTTCATCTTTGTTCACAAAGGTATGCTTTACCAAATTGCTATAGGTCATAGATAGGTTAAGAGAAAAGAGAAAAGAGTTTCCTTAAATTTGGAAAACAAAATATTAGAGGATCAGTAGTAGTGTTTCAAACAAAAAGTCATAACAAATTATAATCATCCTCATTAATTCATTCAATCCCATGGTATTAACTCTGGTTCTGCTGTTAGCAGTTTCATGAATCAAGTTTTCTCTTAAATTCTTACTCAGCTCAATGGGATGATCTTCAAGTTATGAGAAGTCTGTACTTGTCAGGGTCCTTTCTGTGAATCTCTATCTGAAAATGAAATATACCTGCAAAAACATCAGAGTAAAACAGTAACTTCTGTAAATGACAAAGACTTAAAAATGACCACAGTTAAAGATCTGATGAGAGTTCATTACAATGCAATTGACAAAGACATTTGGTTATTTCTGTGACATACAACATTGCAAGATAGTACTAAAATCATGACCAAAAACCTTACACCAGGACATGTCAGATTTCTAGACTTTCATAGACTGGGACACATAAAGACTACAAAAATATAATCTAAAGATTAGCATTACTTAATTGACAAAGTTTTAACATAATTTAACATGTTTGTTTAGCCAATTTGTTTAACAACTCTCTTACAAAGAAAGAGAACAAATCTTTTGAGATCTTCCAGGGACACTCTTTAAAGTACCAGTCAGTTTGAGGTCAAAAGGACTTCATTTAGAATTTGAATTTGGGGGGCGCCTGGGTGGCTCAGTGGGTTAAAGCCTCTGCCTTCAGTTCGGGTCATGATCTCAGGGCCTGGGATCGAGCCCCACATTGGGCTCTCTGCTCAGCAGGGAGCCTTCTTCCTCCTCTCTCTCTCTGCCTGCCTCTCTGCCTACTTGTGATCTCTGTCTGTCAAATAAATAAATAAAATATTTTTAAAAAAAAACAATTTGAATTTGGGAAATTTGTCAAAAATATCAAAAGGATTTGGACATATGACTAATTAGGGTTACAAAGCATTGGGAAACATTAAATCATCTATTCGACCAGAGTGACAATAAAAGACTTCAAAGGCAAATGCAGAATTTTACATAGTTGTGAACAAAACAAATCAGACACCTGATAAAGTATAGGAAATTATTTTGACAAAACACAAAATCTTTGTTTTCTAGGCAAATTATTTATAAGGCAAAGAAAAACCTTTCACAATCTCTTAACAGACAGGAACAGCTCAACAGTCCAAGAAAACTGTCCTTTTAGCAAATCAAAGAAAATTAAGATTTAAGGGCTCCTGGCTGGCCCAGTTGGTTGAGCATGTGACTCTTGATTTTGGAGTTGTGATTTGAGCCCCATGGTGGGTGTAGAGATTACTTAAAAAAATAAAATCTTTTTAAAAAAAGAAAAATATAAAGCTTTAGTTTTATATAAGTACACTATTGACATTAAAGCTTTTATTTCAAAACCTTATAATAAAAATTCCATTTTTAGCCAATTTGACTTCACAAGGTAAAATTCTCTCTTCCCAATTTTCTTTCTTTTTAAAAAATTTTATTTATTTATTTATTTATTTATTTATTTTAAAAAGAATGGGAAGGGGGAAGCAGAGGATGAGAGAAACTCAAACACTCTGCACTGAGTGCAGAGCCTGATGCAGGACTCATGACCTGAGCTGATACCAAGAGTCTATTGTTTAATCAACCATACCACCCAAATGCCCCTCTCTTCCCCATTGTCTGTAGCATTTTGTATTGTATTCTCCTCTTTCGCATTTTGAAATAACCAGTTTTACTTTAGGACAAATCTACATTCTTTTCCCTTGGCAAAAACACATCTCCATTCCTCATCAATTCTTTTAGTGAAAACACATATCCTTGCATGTAGAAAGTTTTCCCTTAATATTCCTAGTAGCTTTAATTGCATATACTAGAACTCTTAACTCCTAAACACCTTAATTTCTAGTGGAAATTAAGAGGAAAATGGTTGTGGGCTATTTCTTATATTAGCTGTCTATGGATTGGGAGACCTGTAAAGTCTTTTTATATTTTTAGAAATGCATCATTTCTCACACATTTTTCAGTATTAATGTATTAGACGTCTTTCTTTCTTTCTTTTTTAAGATTTTATTTATTTATTTGTCAAAGAGAGAGCATATAAGCAGGAGGAATGGTAAGCCAAGGGAGAAGTAGACTTCCCGCTGAGCAAGGACCCTCCCCCCCCATACTCATCCCCAGCTTGGGACTCAATTCCAGGACCCTGGGATTATGACCTGAGCTAAAGGCAGATGTTTAACCCACTGATTGACCCAGGTGTCCTGACACAGTTCCTAATATAAATTTTTTTTTGTTTTCTCTGTAGAAGAAAACCAAAAGTAGATAAACCTATGTTCAGGATTTAAGGTTTCAGTATTTATCTTATTTGGAAATTACATAGATGTTTATTAGGTATCTGTCATTTAATTTAATTTAGAAAACTTTAAAGTTTTAGGTTACCAAAAAGATTTGGAAACTTTTTTAGCATAGGCATATCATAAAAACCATTATTTTTCTTGCTGAAAAATTTCATAAAAGGGATAACATGAACTTATTTGACTAATAAATCCAGGTAGAGTGAAAGTTATGTGTCTGCATTACAGTCAATGTTAATAATTCCAAAGACATGCCTATTTTAATTAAACTAACAAACTTAAATTAGCTTTAATACCAAATATTTCCAATATCACACGAACATATAAAGCATTTGGGTTAGTTTCTACTATTTTTAAAAAATATTTTATATATTTTTATATTTTATAGAATTTTATGGATACTCAATTCATATAAGCACTTAGTTTCCTTTAAGCCAATTAAACAGAGCTCTCCCACAAATTAATTTTAACAATTCAATTCTAGGTAGAAAATGCCACACATTTGCAACACATGTACAGAGATACATTTCAACATGCAGACAGATAGAGAGATCTTATAGTTTTCATTTTGAAATTTTAGCTCTGAGACATATATGATAATGCAAAACTCAGTAGCTTATAAAAGAACAGTTGGAATAAGTTAACCTGCTCTGATGGCTAGATTTAGATTTAGATTTCTAGATTCTTTAGATTTCTTTAGATTCTGCATTTGCATCAACTTCCCCGATTGTTTTGATTCTGATAAGGATTATCTCTCTGAAGTTTGTGTTTCAAAGAGATGACCTAGATAAGAGTTGTTGGAGACCAGGTAGAACATTGACATCTCAAAGGCACAAGGAAAGAATGCCTGTTCCTCGAGGAAGAATTTTGTTCCCTAAGGCTGAAATTTTTACAATACTTACAAGCCTTTTGAGATAAATAGGGGAGGTTTTGCAATTGGTAAGAAAAAATATATAGGTAGAATTTGAATTATGTCTGGAGCTGAATTTCTGGTTTTGCAAAGATTTTTAGGATAAGGGTAGTTGCTTTCAGTTCCTCCAGGAATTTGGTTTCCACTTATATCACATCACATGTTGAGCCATCCATCCAATTACATTATCCTCAACTTGCTACCTTATATCAGGGAGAAGATTTCCAAGTAAGATGGAAATCAAAAGACTTCTGTGTTCTGAATTTAGAGCTATTTCTCTTTGGAATGTTTTAGTAAATTCTTCCACAGGCTTCAGAAGGTGTGTCCCCACCCCCACCCCCCTGGGTACATAGCTTTATTTTAACTTAAGGAAGAAAGCCTAATAAAAGTTCCTATCAGGCTCTGATTCTTTTTTTAAATTTAATTTTTTTTTTTAAGATTTTACTTATTTATTTGACAGACAGAGATCACAAGTAGGCAGAGAGGCAGGCAGGCAGGTTGGGGGGCAAGCAGGCTTCCTGCTGAGCAGACATCCTGATGCGGGACTTGATTTCAGGACCCTGAGATCATGATCTGAGCCTAAGGCAGAGGCTTTAACCCACTGAGCCACCCAGGCGCCCCTTTGATCTTTTTAACATTCAGATATTTTAAATATTTTTTTTCTTTGCCAATTGATACAACATTAAGCTTTCACAGCAGGAACTTCTGGAGAGACATTGCAGGAAGAAGCTGTTTTCCTTCCCAGTTCCTGTGTGCATGGCAGCAGGCTCCTGGAGAGCGGGACTCTGGCAATCAGCAATACATGAGTTTTCTCCAGAACTTGACCACTGTTGGGCACAATGGTCAGCAGTACCGAGCAGCCAGAATCTTCCTTTGGCACCCCACTCAGCTGGTTTTGTAGTGGAATGCTTTCAGCAAGATACCTCTTCTTTAAAAGCTTTTTTTTTTAGCAAGGTGTATTTCCAGAAAGTTGCACTAACATGACACCACAGAGACTTCCCTGCCTTTCAGTGATTTCCTGTCCTGACCACTCCAATAAGGTCTGGCTCTATACCTAGACAGGCTGGGAAACTCTTATACATTTACCCTATCTTAGCCCCCAGGGTAGGGGCTGCTCCATGATAGCTGCTATTCCTATATTATTTAGAACTCTCCCTTTACTTCTTACTATCCATTCATTCATTATTCTGATTCTCTGGTATGGTTAATATTTCTTTATATTAAACTTCCTCTGTTCAAATTACTATGTGGTTTCTACCTCATGATTGAATCTTGACTGATACAGTTCCTCCATTGTACCATGGTTCCTCCTCAACTATAGTTTAACTAACTATACTTTAGGCAATTAAAGGACTCTGTTCAATCAGGACTCTTCTTGTTGCAATTAAGAGTAATCTCATTCAAATTAGCTTAAACAAAAAAGAATTCATAAGTTCAAATCACAGAATCTTAAGAGGGGAAGAAATGAGGGGTTCAGAGAGTTAAGTACTACCATGTCTCTTTCTCTGTCCTTTCTTTCTCCCTCTCTCCACTCCATGTCTTACTTCTGTTTTATTTTTTGCATATGCTCTCATTGTTTCAAGCCAGCCATAATTATGCATCTAGAATCATGGATGCATTTATGTGTAAACTTATAATTCTGTTTGAATCCTATCCTAAATCTCAAAAACTCATTATTTTCTTTCATCTCCAGTTAGATAAATCTTGAGACAGACACTGACCTAGTCTGGGCCATGTGCCCATCACAGACCAATCACTGTATCCAGAGAGATGAGTGTATGTGAACCATGCTGAGTCACATGCTCAGTTCTATGATTAGGAAAGGAGGTAAAGTAATTAGCAGTGCCCAAAAGATTAATTTGTTTGCAGTGGTAAAAAATTTGATTAAAACAAAACAAAAAAACAAGGAGGGGAATGCTAGTTTGAGCAGACAAAGCTATACTATTTTAAGATGTAGACTCAAGCTTCATGAACTGAAAAGGATAACATATTTGTGGTCAAGACCAAAATGTCATTCTTAGGACTTTGGTGGTTAAATAATGATAATCCCCCTTCTTCAAACAATTGGCCAAGCTAATAATTATTAGCACATTTCCCTTGTCCAACAGGACTTAAATGTTCAGGTACTGTGAATTGCCTATCAACAGCCAGTCCCTCCTATATTGCTTACCAGCAGAACCTTGACTTGGTTCACCCTTATCATGGCTATGTGCTCAGTGAAGGAGGCCTTCGCTAGCTCCAAAGACTAAGTCTCTGTTAGCAAAGTCCATTGTGGAAATTCTACTTTTTTTTTTTTTTTTTTTTTTGCCATTGATGGTTTAGGAATGGATGTGTAAGGTAATTCTAGCAAACACGACTTGAAAGAAACTTTTCCATGACAGCTTCTGGGAAAGGATTTTCTGCCATTGTGAAGGAAAACTGCCCCCTTTTGATATTTCAACTTTGCTGTTTGAGGGAAAGATGCCTGGAGATGAGGCAGCCATCTTGGAACCATGATGAGAAAAGCAGGAGGACAAAAACTAACACACTGGATATGGGAGCACAAAAACATACAAAGAGCCACGTTTTTTCATGGAAAGAATCTTTGATGCACTGCTGCTCTTAAATTAACCAACCTGGAAATCATGCTATCTCCAGAACTCATATATGGAAAAATTATTTCCTTACTGTTTAAGCCACTTTTAGTTGAGTTTTCTGTTATATACAGCCAAAAACATTAGAATTAAAATTCAGGGCATCAGGTAGCATCAATTTTACATCAGAAAATAGCATACTTGCTTGCAAAATCATATCCCTTTATGTTATAAAGAAATATGAATGGGAATATTAGGGGCAATAAAATCAGCTAAATTACCTCTGCCCTCAGAATCAACCATTATCATTGGGTTAACTACCACACACTATCTGATGTCCTCACAGATCCAGTGTATTTAAGGCATATGTATGTCTCTTTATAAGTGCACATAACCTTCAAAAGAGAAAAAAAAAAATCTGCCTTTCAAAGCAATATCATTTGCCAGAAAAAGACATAAATGTCTGAAAGCCATTATACCTTCACAGTCCATGTGGGCATCTCTCATTTGGAATGCCATCTGGTGAGCTCTTCCAAAACTGTACTCAACAGGTAATTCTATCTGTGAGGAATGCATTCAACTGGCATGGAGCTATTTCATTTTTCTCAAAAAGAATAGAGATATTTATACACCACCTTGATATCTTCCTTTTATAGTTTTTTCTGTTCTATACACTTTAGCCCTTAAATATGGTCTGATTCTTTAGTTTTTACCTTTTAAATATGTCTCTTCTTATATAAAGATTACATTTTCCTAGAAAGCAACATAGTAAGGAAAGACTGTGCTTTGGTCTCATAATCATAGCTTAAGATCTCAGTTTTTTCACTTACAGTCCTTGTAACTTTGGACAAATTACTTAACTTCTTTCTTTCTTTTCTTCTTCTCCTTCTTCTTATTCTTCCTCTTCCTCTTCTTCTTCTTCTTTTTCTTCTTTTTTTTTTTTAAGTAGGCTTCACATTTAGCATAGAGCCCAGTGCAGAGATTGAATTCACTGGGATGAATGAGATGAAGACCTGAGCTGAGTTCAAGAGTCAGATGCTTAATTGACTGAGCCACCCAGGAACCAGTCTTTTTTTTTTTTTTTTTTTTTTTAATTAAGATTTTATTTTTAAGTAATCTTTGTACCCAATGTGGGGTTCAAACTTACAACCCCAAGATCAAGAGTCACATGTTCCACCAACTGAGCCAGCCATGCGTCACAAGTTATTTAACTTCTGAGTCTCAGTTCTTTCTCTATAAAGTGTGAATAGTATGTCCTCTCACAATAGCATCTCTCACATTTATACATTTTTATCTACACGTTGTCACATTTTTAAATTACAGTGATATTAAGTCATGCAGGGATTTTGTGTGAAAGAATATTATTTCTTGATTCTCAATGCCAAGTTCTCAGTGGAAAGCAGCTGACTCTTCATTGCTTCTTCATGATCTCACAGAAGAGTAAAGAGAATTCCAGACCCTTCTTATTCCTCAGTATAGACAGCAGAGTTGACAAAGCACCTCTTCCCACTGTAAACATAAACAAGTGCTGGGGAAAATATTACTAAATCATTTTTAAAAGATTTTATTTATTTGTTTATTATTTATTTATTTTAGAGAGAGAGAGAGCATGAGCTTCAGTTTGAAGGAGCAGAGCGGAAGAGAGAGGAAAGGATAAAGAATCTCAAGCAGACTCCCCACTGAGCACAGAACGGGATGCAGGGCTTGATCTCATGACCCTGAGATCATGACCTGAGCTGAGACCAAGAATCAGGTGCTTAACTGACTGAGCCACCCAGGTGCCCCTACTAAATATGTCTCTCTCTCTCTCTCTTTTTTTTTTTAAGGTTTTATCTATTAATTGGAGAAGCAGAGATAGAGATAGTGATAGAGATATTGAGAAAGAGCAGGAGCAGGGAAAAGAGAGAGAAGCAGGCTCCTGGCTGAGCAGGAAGCCTGACTTGGGGCTTGATCCTAGGACCCTGGGATTATGACTGAGTCAAAGGCAGATGTTTGGCTGAGCCACCCAGGCACCCCTACTAAATCCTTCTTTAATGGAAGAAATGAATAAAGAAAAAAGTGTGGGGAAAAAAACAATTAATTCTGGAAATGAAGCAAAAGCTCAAAGCCAGAGTAGTAAAATCCAGAAGTTGCCAATAGCTCAGGGTAAGACCAAACCAGGATATTGGTCCTAGTGTATGGGTGTTAAGTAGCAACATCTTTGCAGCTGTGGGACTCTATAAGATTTCCAAGTAGGAATTTACTTAGAAACATCATGACAAAATAGCAGAATGTTAAGTACAAGGAGAAACATCTTAAAAAATAAACAGAAAGGAAAGACAGATTGCCAATACTGGATCAACAATTGATAGACTACAAAATAGAGGTCGGAGGCAAAAAGAATTAATGTTTTAAAAGCACTAAGAGAAAATAACTGCTATCTTTATACATGCCTAATAACCAAGCCAAAATAAAAAAAAAGCAAAAATAACAGGATCATAAGAAAATTTTGCAAATCTGAAATCATAGTGGAAGATTTTAATATGTCTATCCAAAACTGATAAGATCAGTCAAAAAAAAAATCAGTAAACCTCTAGAAGACTTGAATTACACAATTATGAGTTTCATATAAAAATACTATTGAAAAGATAACATGCCAATTTTTTCCAAACACATTATATGTGTATATAAACAACTGCATGTTCTTTGTGGCTACAAAGGTAGTAAAAGTACTAGAGTATACATGGCAGTGAAATTTAGGATAGTTGTTATATCCGGGGCTGAAGCAAGTAGATAGAAGGGGTTGGGGAGGGAATTTCAATGATACTACACCATTTTGTTTGAAAGGGTTAAAGTCAATAGTGGTACTGGGTTGAATGGTGGCTTCCAAAAGAATATGTTCGATCAAAAGCCTATGAATATCACCCTATTTGGAAAAAGGATCTTTGCATATGTAATTAAGTTAAGGATCTAGAGGTGAAATCATCCTGAATCAGGGTGAATCCTAAAGCCAATGACAAGTATCTTTCTGAAGAGGAGAGGAGGTGAAAAGGTACATAGTGTCTTGGTTTGCCTGCAGACAGCAGAAGCTAGAAGAGAGAGATGGAAAATATTCTTCTTCAAAGACTCCAGAAGGAATCAACCGTGGTGAGATCTTCCATTTTGTACTTCTGGCATCTAGAACTTTGAGAGAATAAATTTTTGTTGTTTTAAGCCATCAAGTTTGTGGTAAGTGTTATGGCAGCCCTAGGAAACTAATACAATAGTGCAAGAAGTTAAAATATGTCAAAGCTTGGAAGCTTATTGGGTATTATTCTCTGTATCTATCTATCTTCCTTCCTTCTTCCCTTCCTTCCTTAATTCCTTCCTTTTCTTCCTTTGTCTTTATAAGAGGAAGTTTTATTGTTAATTATTTACCTTAATAGTTTCAGAAAGAGAAAAAGAGTAGCTCAGTCCAACATGATTGGCAGTTGGCAAAATCTAGTGAAGAAAGTGTTCTGATTGCTAAGTATTTAATTTGGGTGCTTTTAATACTTAGCCATCTTTAACACTTCAAACTTTATCCAGAAGAAATGCATTATCCCCTTCTCTTTCACTTTAATACCCCATCTACCTGATGTGGGAAACAAAAGCAGAAGAGAAATTATTAAATTTCCTTACTTACCTACAGCCCATTAACATGTCCTTGAGACAGGCAGAGTGACATTTCTCTAAGGATTCAACTGCCTCAATGTTAATATTTTGCTAAGGGCAAAAGACAACCCTAGCCTGGTCCCCAGGATTCTATAAGTCCACTTTAACATATAAAAACTCCTTTGGAAACTTCTTTATCTCTAAACCCCCCAAGTTATGTGTTGGCAATCAACCCCTGAGCACATGGCCCACCGATATACATCTGAAGGGTCTCATGACTAAGGTTTTATTAGATAGTAATAAATGACATTTTCCCAACAATAACTAGCCCCCTCAAGGTACTGGAAACTTTGCTTCCAAAATTCCTTAAAGACTTAACGCCATTCCTAACCTCCACCCAACTTGAAAGTATATAATGGACCACTTCTCATGACCCCAGTGCTGCTCTTTTTGACCACGGGTCCTGTCCCTGTGCTTGAATAAAACCACCTTTCTGCACCAAAGACGTCTAAAGAATTCTTTCTTGGCTGTTGACTTTGAACCTTAACGTCTTTTCTACATCACTACCTCACTTTGATATGGAAATATCTTCATTAAATATGATCCTCAGGGGCGCCTGGGTGGCTCAGTGGGTTAAAGCCTCTGCCTTCGGCTCAGGTCATGATCCCAGGGTTCTGGGATCGAGCCCCACATCTGACTCTCTGCTCAGCAGGGAGCCTGCTTCCTCCTCTTTCTCTCTGCCTGCCTCTCTGTCTACCTGTGATCTCTGTCTGTCAAATAAATAAATAAAATCTTTAAAAAAAAAAAAAGATCCTCAAAGGAACAAGTTCCCTTGGAGTACAGCTGTGAGGACAGGGCACAAAAAGGAAAACTCAAAATAAAACTCTGTATGATAATTTACTAATCTGAGGAAACAATACCTTCCAATATATCAAGAAATAAATCCAGTTCCAAATGCACTACTAGGTCTCTGTGAAGAGGTCTGGTAACTGAAATTTCCCAGCTATTCAAAAGACACATAAGCCACAAAAGTGTACCTAGCCCAGCATTGGCCCTCAGAAGCCAGAAATGTTCTCTCCACTGCAGGCCACACACAAAAATCCGTCTTCATCTTATTCCTTTCTCATAAAGCTGTCCTGTAGTTAGGCTGAACTGTGGAACTGTCTTACCCACCAACAGGAAGATTTCCTTTTCAGCAGGAAGCTGGATCCTTTTCCTAACAATCCACATGAACCTAGGCACCGTGATGTCAGATCGAATCAGATAACTTCTGTTTGTGTCAACCTTCTGAGAGCCTGAGACTTGTTTCCACAACCCCTGGAACCCGGCTGGATATTTCACTCAGATATTTGCAGATTCCACATATCTGTGTTCCAGCAAGTGGTCCTCCTGGAAGGTTCACATCATGGTGGTGGTGGTGTGGGAGCTGTGGAGCTCAGCGCACCAACCACTGTATTTTGCTATATCGTTCAAATACCTCATAATTTAAAAGTGTGTACAAATGCTGTATAATTAGGAAAGAGAGGCCCGTCAAGCCTATGATAAAATGCTCCTTCATGCTTCCCAGCAGCTTTGGGGTCCACAGATACATGCAGACTTGATAGTGGAGAATAAAGTCAGTCCTCTGCTCCACTTCTCTTTTGCCTAATTCTAGCCATTTGACCAAAATGTTTTAATAGTCCTCGATTCTGGTGTTCTCCAGAGGATAATTAAAAAATTCTTGCATCGGGCGCCTGGGTGGCTCAGTGGTTTAAGCCGCTGCCTTCAGCTCAGGTCATGATCTCGGGGTCCTGGAATCGAGTTCCGCATCAGGCTCTCTGCTCAGCAGGGAGCCTGCTTCCCTCTCTCTCTCTCTGCCTGCCTCTCTGCCTACTTGTGATCTCTGTTTATTTAAATAAATAATAAATAAATAAATAAATAAATAAAATCTTTAAAAAAAAATTCTTGCATCAAGCCCAGCACCAACTCTTTCAAGAATGATTTTACATAAAGTCTTATTATTTCTCTATTATTCATGCAAAGCAATGAATTGCTGATGTGTTTGATAGCAGTTAATGGATAAAGAGTTAGACGGGGAGCTTCTGGAGTGTATATTTTCTTATTAATTATTGTTTTAAAAATCACCCTTTATTAGTCTTTAGTACTGTTAAGTTGCATTTTCCTGGAACACAAACTTGGCCTACAACATGAACTACTAAACAGAGATGGCACTTCACTAACCTGGGCAGAACCTAAGGAAAGGCAAGAATAGCTAGGCCTTGTGCACAGCAGAACAGTGAGTTGTATGCAGAGTCAGAAAGCCTCTTGCTCTCCAGCTCAACAGTCAGCTTTCTCTACTAGATAGCTCATCATGCCTCTGATCCAAGATGGCACATGATGCCTGGTGAGGTACAATTTTAGAAGATGTTTTTAGAGGTGTCTTTGTTCTTAGGTAAAGAAAGTAACTGATCCAGGAGCAGAGTTGCACTATTGTAAAGGGAATCCTTTGAATGCTGCTCCCCAACTTAGTTATGCAAATATCAGGGTTATTAGCATCCTTTCTCTTGAGGAAGGGACTTCCTGGGAAAGGGAGCAGAGACTTCCACCCACCCATCCACTTTTCCTTAGAATTAAATTTCAGTAGCCTGTATCAGTGTCAACCAACTGGTCCTGTTCTCTGGTAGAATAGGACACCACAGTTTCTCAAAAGGATGGCACTGAGAGAGAAGGGTGAGTTTAAGTTGGTCGCCTGAACTAAACACAATATTCCCATTGACTGGATTCCCTGTGAGACCCAGCTCTCCCGGCGTTGTGTTGAATATGTGAATGCAAGTCAGCAAAACTCTGATCTTGGAGGCCAAGCATGAGACTCTGGGCTACTGTAGCCAGGCAAGCATCATCCATCCGCCTGCACAAGACCAACACTGAAGAGTGATGCTGTGTGGCAGGGGCAAGACTAATGCTAGTAGTGATCTAATCAGATTTCAAGTTCTTGATTTTTGCGGTTTGACAGGGTGGATCCTTTTGTATGAAGAAAGCCCCTGAAAGTCTTGGACAGTTCAGGGGGAAGTCCCTACAGAGGAGATCTTGGGAAAGAACATAGGAGAATTTGAGTAAATCATTGCAAAATTGAAAGATTTAAGATGATGTTTTTGTTAAGCTAGAAAAGTATGATTTATAAGTTACATATATGCGTTTCAACTCAAGAATCTACCACTGAGTACAACTTCTTTTTGTGTCCCTTATTTATTTATTTATTTATTTATTTATTTATTATTTTTAAAAAGATTTTATTTATTTATTTGACAGACAGAGATCACAAGTAGGCAGAGCAGTCAGAGAGAGAGGGAAGCAGGCTCCCTGCTGAGCAGAGAGCCCGACGCTGCTGCGGGGCTCTAATCCAGGACCCTGGGATCATGACCTGAGCCAAAGGCAGAGGCTTTAACCCACTGAGCCACTCAGGCACCCCTGTGTCCCATATTTAAATTCTGAAGTGAGTGAATACAATTACCTCATCCAGGTCAGGTGCTTATTTTGGGGCCATACAGCTAGGAACTCAGGAGAAGAAGGGTTAGTCAGGAGGGTAGTATAACAAAAATGTCAATATGGATATAAGAAAGGAAACAAGCCATGTTGCTTAGAAGAAAATGGGCTTTGGGCTGCAAAGACTTGAGTTTAAATGCAATGGATGTCACTTATAAGGTAAGTCACCTGAGAAGAATGAACCTCTCTGAACCCAACTCCCCCATCTGTAAATTCGGCATAATAATACCAATCTAGTAAAGTAGTAGTGAATACTAAGTAAGGTAAAGGTAAAAAATGCCTTGTATGGTTTTTGGCTCATAGACTATTCTCAGGAAAAAGTCAATATTATTCTTAACTCTTCTAACAAGAGTGCCTTGTACAACTCCAGGGTATTATTCTCTGAGGCTTGTAAATGCTTTGAGATTCTTTGGGAAAATGGACTATATTAGGAAGGAATTTTTTTTGAAATTTTATTTATTTGTTTTGTGTTACTGGTTCAGTGGGTTATTGAGATAAGACCAGGAAAGACTAATATTTTTTCTGGCTGTTTGTCCTATGATAGTGAGTGCATTAGTCAAACTCTTATGGTTGCAAATAAAAAAAAAAAATCCAACTGGCTTAAAACAAAAAAGGAAATTTACTGACTCATGTAAATGAAAAAGTATAGGGTATGGTAGCTTTAAGATTATTTGGACCTGGGTACCCAAAAATGAAGCCAGGAATCTTTTGATTATGCTTTCCTCTGTTTGCTTGCATTGTCTGAAGTGGTAGCAAAGATTCCAAAAATAACTTAGGCTTGCATTCTATCCATTGGAAAGAGAATATCACTTTCTTTCCTTTTCTTTTTTTTTTTCTAGGATTTATTTACTTATTTGAGAGAAAGAGAGAGAGTGGGTGGGGAGGGAGTGGCACAGGAAGAGAGAGAGGATCTCAAGCACTCTCCCCACTAAGTGCAGATCCCCACCTGGGGTTCAATATCATGATTCATGAGATCATGACCTGAGCTGGAATCATGAGTCTGATGCTTAACTGACTGGGCCACTCAGGAGATCTGGGAATATCTTTCTTAACAGTTCCAGCACAAAACTGGAATAACACTCTCACTGGCTCAAGTTGGGTCACATGTCCATCTCTGAATAATATTGAGGGCAGGAGATGCAGTATTCTGACTGGCCAGATTTGGGTCATATATTCATCACTTAGAGTATGGGGATGGAAGTGTAGGGGTCAGCTCTACCTGAAGTACATGGAAGATTGGTAGGGAGCCTCAAAAGTATTATTATATAGTACTGTATTATATTGTACTGTCTAGTACATGTTTACTAAAAGGAGGTTGGGGATGGTATGCTGGAGAAGAAAACAAAGAGCGCTTACAGAAGGAACTGCAGCTTTGGAGGGAAATAAGAACCAAATGACCACCCTCTGATTTTTTGCTCCTACAAAATAATTATATATCAACCTCACAATGTTCACTGAAATACATTTTCTAATCCTATTTGAAAGAGATTATGTAAGTTTGACCAATAATGTATTCTTGGATGACAAAAATGAGGCCAATTTTATGAAGATTGACTTCTCAGAAGTTGCAGATAAATTACTTTACTTAAGAGTAGTTTCACCCTTATCTAGATGACTTGCATGTGACCACTACCCTAACCATCTCATCCTATAACAAAGGAAATTGCCATCTGTCACTTTGCTTGTATGAAATATTTCTGGAGGTGGCTTGCCAACTTCAGCCAGAATTATAGAACTAATGAGTTTTTAGCTACCATATGCACAGAGTGTAATAATAGCAGGTTCTAGGCAAATGTTGTCTACTTGCTTCTGGAAGTGCTTTCCCTCCATGATAGGAGCAGATGCCTGAGGCTCTATTAAGAATTCTGTTTTCTTCATAAATCTGTACAGTGACATGGAGTCCTCATATTCTAGCGAAGTGATTTTTACATGGAAAACATACCCCTGTTACTCTGTTTCTCTTGGGGTTTTAACCTCTGTCATAGAGAGACTGGCCCTTATTATATCAGAATTGAGTACCAGATGCCTTTTAGAAAATTTGGCAAGTTTTAAATTTCTAATAGTCTTCTGCTCTGTTGATGGCTCACCGATTTATGTGAAAGCAAACAAGATTTTAATTTTCTAATACTTCTTGCTCCTTCTATTAAAATTATTATTTGGGAGCACCTGGATGGCTCGGTTAAGGAACCAACTCTTGATTTTGGCACAGGTCATGATTTCAGGGTTGTGAGATCAAGTCCTGCATCATGCTTTGTGCTGGGCATGGAGCCTGCTTAAAATTCTCTCTCTTGGGATGCCTGGGTGGCTCAGTCAGTTAAGTGTCTGCCTTTCGCTCAGGTCAGTATCTCAGGGTTCTGGGATAGGGTCCCCCATTGGACTCTCTGTTCAGCAGGGAGTCTACTGCTCCCTCTCCAACTGTGCTCTCTCTCCTCCTCTGTGCTCTCTCTCTCACTCTTGCTTTCTCTCAAGTAAATAAATAACATCTTAAAAAACAAAAAGCCTCTCTTCTTTCCCTCTGCCCCTACCACCTTGTGTGCATGTATTTTCTCTTTCTAAAAAAATGTTTTTAAAAATAAAATAAAATGACTAAATAGAAATAGGTGCAAATGTACCTAGCCTAGTGCCTTGTACACAATTACTGTAAGAGTCAGGTTGGTTAGCTTCTGTGGTTGTAGCAAATGACCCCAGATTTTGTTGGCCTAAAACCTAATGTCTTATTCCCACTGTGTGTGCCAAAATTTACCACAGATGACCATGACATTTATTTCCTTGGGGGTCTAGTATGTGGGACTCAACCAATGGAAATCCATAAGTACTCACAGAGAGCCTACTGGGGAAGGGGAGCAGGAGTGAGTTGGTGAATATCTTATAAGTTTATAAATTAGGATGCTTTATTTCTTAAAACTAATACCAGAAAACTCAACTTTATCCATTGGCAATGCCTAGAAACAACTATACCCCAGTAAGTACTTAAACAGTTTTATACACACGTATACACACAGGAATTTTTTAAAGATTTATTTATTTATTTATTCTACAGAGAGAAATAGATCACAAGCAGGCAGAGAGGCAGGTGGGGTGGGGAGGGAAGCAGGCTCCCCACTGAGAAGAGAACCTGATGTGGGGCCCAATCCCAGGACCCTGATATCATGACCTGAGCTGAAGGCAGAGGCTCAACCCACTAAGCGACCCAGGCGGCCCCACACAGGAATTTTATCATTGTTTTATAAAAATGAGACTATACTACATATACTTCTGCTCTTTTCACTCACCATCTTTAATAAATTTACTTTTGGAAAAATCATTTCATTCTTTGTCTTTAAGCAAACCTTGTTAAGAGTACTATTATGAGCCTTCATTAGATACTAATGTCTAAAATGTGTTCAGAGGGCTTTTTCTAGTTTGACAGTGACGTCTTCTCAATTATCCAAACACTCATGATCAGGTTTGGGGCTGTACTTCTCCCTCCTGCCGTCTGCTTTTCATGCCTTTCTCCATTAATTAGCACCTCCACCGGAGGAGGGCAAGAAAATGGAGAAGGGGTGAAGCATTACTCAAAAATACCCAGATGAATGGAACAAGAGGGCCCAGAAGCAAAATCTTAACAGTCATTTTTACTTGTGTTAAGGATGGTTGGAAGACATTCCGGTGGCTAATTTTTACCACGTCATCTGTGGATTTGAAAGGAGGAATGTAACTAACTGCCTATTCTTGATTTCTGGGACTTGCGCCATTTCTAGATAATCGTGACAAAGAGTGGGCCTTTAGTAAATGGTGGAAGCATCTATCCAATCAACAAACATTTATTAAGCACCTACCATGTGCTGGGAATCATGCCAGGCAGGCTCAGAATGAATGAACAACTCAGATTTTTGCCTTTTGTCCTACCAAGTGGATCTTCTAGTCTAGGGCATTCCTGTTGAAATTTGGGAGGGAGAGGGGAAGACAGTGGAGGAAAAAATGTATCTGCTCTGCATTAGTTTCCTAGGATTGCCATAACAAGGTAACCACAAACTGGATGGCCTAAAATAATGAAAGTTTATTATCTCCATAGTTCTGGAGGTTAGATGTCTAAAATCAAGGTGTTGGGGCCAGAACTTACTGCCTCTGAACTCTGTAGGAGAATCCTTTCTTGCCTCTTCCTAGCTTTGGATGGTTTGTTGGCAGTCTTTGGCATTCCTTGTCTTGCAACTGCCTATCCCAAATATCCATCTTTGTAGTCACTTGGTGTTATCTCTGTGTCTCTGTCTTCACATGGCCTTCTTATAAAGACACTGGTCATACTGGATTAAGGGCCCACTCTATTTCAGTATGAAGTAACTAATTACATCTGCAATGACTCTATTTTGAAAGAAGTTCATATTCCGTAATATTGGGGGTTAAGACTTCAACATATCTTTTTAGGGGGGGACACAATTCAACCCATAACAGATTCTGATTGGCAAACAGTTCAATAAAACATCTGAATTATGGATTTAATTAATCTAGAAAGTTGTTGTTCTCTGTTAAAAAGAAAAAAAAAAAAAGCAACAGGGAACACAACTTAGAGGCCAGATTGGCTTTAATTCTATTTTTATCTCTTACTAACTGATATGACCTTGGGCAAATTAATTAATTCTTTGTGCCTTAGTTACTTTATCTGGAAAATGGATATAATGATCGTACTTATGGGACCATTGTAAGGATTAAATAAATTAATATGGAAAGCCCTTATAATAATGCCTGCCACATGGAGCACCTTGATACATGCCATGTTAGCTTTTTAATTAAAAATAAGTAACCATTAATTGATTATTCTTATTTTTTAAAGATTTTATTTATTTATTTATTTTTTTAAAAACCCTGAACTGCAGGGTTTCCCTATGCTGCTAAGTTACATTTCCTGGCTTCTTGCAGACCTGTAAAGCCAAAAGACTTCCAAAACCCCCAGAGAAGCATTTCTTCTTTCTCTTGGGCAGTCAGCCTCTGAAGAATAATTGACTGAAATGTTTTCACAGAAACTACATCAGTATTAGGACAGTCTATATCTATATGTAATTTAAATTTTCTTTGTTTCCTTTGGATTTCAACTTAAAATGACCTGAGGGCAATGCATAACTGTGGTACCTGTCTTGGACGTTCCTAAAAGCAAATTGCAGCATTTGCTAGGGCTGGAATAACCTCCCTTAGACCCCAAAAAGTCAGAATGTAGATCTGATCTCCTTAGAGGCCCGGGGTGAATAAAGGATTCTCATCACAACTGCCAGGACTTGTAGTAGACTACTCTGTTCTGTATTCATGCAGGAAACGAAACCACAGTATGTCATCCCTGGTCCCTGTGTCACTGAGTGTTAGAGTCTTCAGGCAGGTGGGGTGGAGGAAATACCAGAAAGAACTGAAAGAGGATATGATTGCAGTGGCAACCAGGTTTCCATTGTTGAACTCATTGTCTTACTTCACTTAAACATCGTAGAATTTTTTTTTAGCTAGAAGACCCTTGAGACATTGCTAACTCAGCAGTTAACCCAAAATGTAGAAGGTAATTTAATACAAATGAGTGCAGTTTGTGAATGATTGAACGATTGGCTGATTACAATATCGTAGTGGATTCGAAGCTCTTCTCCTGCCAGTTCTCAGCCATGTGGTTCCAGGACAACCAGCAGCAACATTTCCATCATTTGCATTTAAGAGAAATGCAAATTTTCAAGTCATACCCCAGACCTACTGAATCAGAGGCTCTAGGTGGGACCAGGCAACCTGTGATGCACAAGTGCTGGAGGTTATTCTGAGGTCCACACCAGCGTGACCACTGTTGTCAAAGTGGCATTAATTTACCTCACCTGGCATCAAGATATGCCTTACCAAGGCAGTGAAAGCGGTGAAGATGTATACTGCAACTAGTGTTCAGGGAAGGGGCACAGAGATCTATGCATATGCACATGGCATGCCCATGTTAAAAAAGGAATTACTGGGGCACCTGGGTGGTGCTGTCAGTAAAGCAAATAACTCTTGGTTTCAGCTCAGGTAGTGATCTCAGAGTCCTGAGATGGAGCCCCATCCTGGGCTCCAACTCAGTGTGGAATCTGCTTAAGACTCTCTCTCTCAAGAGTGCCTGGGTGGCTCAGTGGGTTAAGCCTCTGCCTTTGGCTCAGGTCATGATCTCAGGGTCCTGGAATCGAGTCCCACATCGGGCTCTCTGCTTGGCAGGGAACCTGCTTCCTTCTCTCTCTCTCTGCCTGCTTCTTTGCCTACTTGTGATCTCTGTCAAATAAATAAATAAAAATCTTAAAAAAAAAAAAGACTCTCAAATAAATAAATCTTTCAAAAAATTGTTCATGACACTTATTAAAAGGAAGATTTTGCTCAAGGAGACTACTACAATGGGGTTTACAGTGGGGAAGAAAAATCTGGCTCAACTCTAAATACAAGGACAAGTGGAGATTTATAGCCAAAAAGCAGAGTGGAGATCAGGGTATGGGAAATTACTAAGAGAAAACATCAAAGCTAATGGGATTCTTGTTAGACTGACTGAACAGGATTCTTGCTAAAGGCAGGCCAGAGCGATAAGATACTGAGGGAGGCGGATGAAGATTTTGATCAGGTATTAGGGATGGGGGATTTTCTGCTAAATTGACCCAAGAGGATTCTTTTTTTTTTTTAAGATTTTATTTATTTATTTGACAGAGAGAAATCACAAGTAGATGGAGAGGCAGGCAGAGAGAGAGAGGGAAGCAGGCTCCCTGCTGAGCAGAGAGCCCAATGCGGGACTCGATCCCAGGACCCTGAGATCACGACCCGAGCCGAAGGCAGCGGCTTAACCCACTGAGCCACCCAGGCGCCCGACCCAAGAGGATTCTTGCTAAAACTGGACTAATGGCTCAAGGATGGAGCCCAAGGTCAGGACCTTGAGAGTTTAGAAGAGCAAGAATACATTTAGGTCAAGGAGAAAATCATTGTCATTCATTAGGATAAAAGTGACCACTGTAGGGAAGCAAAATTTACCACCCCGAAATATCTCTGGCAAATGGCTCATTTTAGGTTAGTTATATTTAAGAAACAGAAGGCTCAGAAAGAAACTTTGACTTTTCCTTTACTTCCTAAAAGAATTTAGAGAGAGGACCTGCTTCTAAATCATTCATAGCTACAGAATAATATGAACTAGGTGTGGTGGACAGAGAAGTATTTAGCAAAATCTCTTAAAATTCTTTTCTGTGTCCTCTTGTTCCTGAGTCCAGTAAACATTTGTTTAGCAAACATTTACTCTTCTTCATCTTCCTGTGAATTGTCTTCCTTCCCTTTGAAGTCCTGGACGCCTACCCAGTTCTCCTTAGTTCAAGATGACTTATTTACCTTATTTTGCCTGTCTTTGGAATCTCTCAAGTTTGTGTGGAGTCTTGGTAAGTATGTAATTAAATTTGTTTTACTCTTGTTAGTCTGTCATCTTAATTATTCAACCAGCCAAAAGAACTAAGAGGGGAAAGAGGAAAATTTCCCCTCCCCAACACCTCTCTTGAGTCCATTTTATAGATGAGTACCCTGAGATGCAAAAGTGTTAAAGGACTTATCCATACTGCATGGACACTACAAGGCAGTGTGGACACTAGGCCCCAGTTTGCCCAGAGACCACCAGCTCAGAATGTTCTAAAACCACACCACAGAGTCTAGAAGAGAATATCAGCTGCTAGAGGCAGGATGCAAACCCTTTTTCAAGGGAGTTATGGCTCAGTCCAGACCTTGGACTTACAATTCAACTTTTAGCAGAATTTTTGGAGACAAACATTTTTTAAAAAGAAAAATTTTTTTTTAGTTTTGGTGAATACAATTTTAGAGAGTAGCATCTGCTGGGACACCTGGGTAGCTCCATTGGTTAAGCATCTGACTCTTGATCTCAGATCAGGTCTTGATCTCAGGTTCACGAGTTGAAGCTCTGCATGGGGCTCCACGCTCGTCATAGAGCCTACTTAAAAAAGAAAGAAAGAAAAGAAAAGAAAATAGCACCTACTATGACCACAGTTTTTTTTTTTTTTAAAGATTTTATTTATTTATTTGACAGACAGAGATCACAAGCAGACAGAGAGGCAGGCAGAGAGAGGGAGAGGAGGAAGCAGGCTCCCTGCAGAGCAGAGAGCCCGATGCGGGACTCGATCCCAGGACCCTGAGATCATGACCTGAGCCGAAGGCAGCGGCTTAACCCACTGAGCCACCCAGGTGCCCTATGACCACAGTTTTATAAAAGAAGTTGATTTTATACCAAAATAAAATATTAGGTATAATATTAAGATAAAGGACAGATTTTTTAAAATATTAAGTAAATTTGACCATTTAAAAAAAAAAAGTGTGTTTTTCCTCTTATCCCTCCAAAGCAGTAAAACTTTGTGAACAAATGCTCAAAGGAGGCTCATCTGAATAAAGCCTCATATGAAGCTGGAATGCTCCGCCTTAGGCCCTTGATTAACAGGGCCCTTGACTACCTGCCTCACCCTGCAAGGGGCCATCACCAAGAAGAAATTTGATAAATGTTCTTTGATGATAAAAGTGATGAGGACAGAATGGATTTATAAAATTTATTACAGTTGGGAAACTATATGCTAGAAGAACAGAGGACTTAAATTGCTTTTCCAAGGTCACGTAACCAGTTATAAAAAGAGCTGGTGCTGGAATTGAAATCTTCTATTTCCTGGTTCTGAATCCCTCTCCCTTAGACCACACTGATGTTGATAAGGGAAGTCTTAACAGGATCTCTCTTATTCACTTGAGGGAACATATTAACTTACCTGGGCAAGGAAGATATGATAAACTCAAACGTCGGGACTCATTACAAGATTTAAAGATAATATCAGCCCAAGAGATCTCAGAAAATTTGGGGATGTTGGGCATAAGTGGCAAGAAGGCAGCATTAGGAGGAGTGGAGTTTTCAGGTAGGGAACCAGAAATGTTTTCATATGATAAAACACAACCTCTGGCCAGGCTGAACTTAGACAGATGTTAATCAATTTCTGGAGTTCCAAACTGGCAAGGCTGGCTGGACAGGCTGTAAACTGAAGGGAAATGGGAAAGGAAGATCCATTTAATTCCTATATTACCAGATATATTCGTGATCTAGAATAGTAGACTAAGAGTGGTCAGTGGAAAATGATAGAAGTGTTGGGGTTCAGAGCCAACAGCCAAGAAAGAATTCTTGAGACGTCTTTGGTACAAAAAGATGGTTTTATTAAAGCATAGGGACAGGACCCATAGGCAGAAAGAGCTGCATTGGGGTTTTGAGGGGTGGTGGTTATCAACTTTCAAGTTGGGTGAGACAGCACAAGCCTCCAACATATTTTGGAAACAGGGTTTCCAGGATCCTGAGGGGCCTAGGTACTATTTGGAAAAGGTCATTTATTACATTTAGTAAAAAATTAATCATCACACCCTTCAGATGTATATTGGTGGTCCATAAGCTTGGAGGATGAATGTTAACATATCTTGGGGATAAGGGATAAAGGAAGTTTCCAGAGGAATTTCTATATGTTTAAACTAGATTCACAGGATCCTGGGGGGTCAGGCTAAGATTGCCTTTTGTCCTTAGCAAAGTGTCAGCACTGAGGCAGCTGAGCTCCCAGAGGAAGGTTACTCTGCCCATTTCTTTCTTTTTTTTTTTTAAGATTTTATTTATTTATTTGACAGACAGAGATCACAAGGAGGCAGAGAGGCAGGCAGAGAGAAAGGAGGAAGCAGGCTCCCCGCTGAGCAGAGAGTCCGATATGGGGCTCGATCCCGGGACCCTGGGATCATGACCTGAGCCGAAGGCAGAGGCTTTAACCCACTGAGCCACCCAGGTGCCCCTACTCTGCCCATTTCAAGGACTTGTCAATGGACTGTAAGTAGTAAGGAAATTTAATTTTTCTTTTGCCTTTGTTTCCCTCATCAGAAAACAGTATTGTGAAATTAAACTTTGGTATGTACATCAATGAAGTATTTTTATATGTTATATTTCTGACATGTAAAAATATGGGGTAACCACACTGTGGCATCTTGATTGAGTTTAACTGCAAAAAAAAAAAAAAAAGGAAGAGGAAGTGAATTTACCATGACAAACAGTTTGAAATAATTTGTGGTGAAAACCAAAAGGCTTCCTACAACCAAAATCTGTTACACAAAGTGAGCCAGGTGAGCAATAAGACAATACTTCACATTTTTGTTGCGTGAAACATTCTGTGGCAATATGTACTGTGTGGCAGGCACTGGCCATTGTGTAAGATTTGAATTCTCTGAATTGTTGAACATCTGTCTTCAGAGCACTTTTTGGTTTCTAAGAATGTAACATGGGACAGGAAGTAGAAAAATCAACCAGAAGTGAGGTTTTCATGTGCCCAAAGGAGGTCGCCGCAAGGATCTTATGAGATAAACTTGTGTTTAGAAGTGCCTTTGGCACTGGCTTTCCCTGGTAGGTCCAGCTGTATATACGTGCTGGGTGAGTTACTCAACAGCCTCTGGGATGCATTTGGGTTCAAATGCAGCTTCCTTTCTCCTGCTGGTAAGTCAGAAAAACTATTTCCTGTTAGCACTTCCTAGCTTCCCTCTTTACATTTCATGGCACTGTCGGTGAATTAACCTTGCCCCAACTTAATTAGCCAGCAAGTTCTTCTGTGTGAGGGATCTAGTTTAGTCCCTAGATGGTTCCAATATAAGCTTGGCTTTGCTTTGTTCTTGTATGGGGGAATTGTCTTTGTTGATGTGTTGCTCAGCCCATTAGATGGGCTCCTTATGGGGATTTTCTAATTATTTCAGCAATTTGAAAGTCTTGCCTGTCCTGAATACTTGCCTAGGTGTGGATTTTGGGAGAACTGGTGTAAAAGCTGGAAAAACAGCAGTCATACTGAGGCCTGGGAGGTAGAGAGAGGAGAGAGAGTGGAGCAGCCCTACCGAGACTATTACACATAAAGGAAACAGTACTGACCATGGTGGGGGTCACTATAAAACACACCTTAGTGTCCACACTCCAGCACAGCTTCATTCATCTAAGACTAATCAATTGGTTCACAGATAATGGCAGTGGAATGACATTCAAATTCAGAAGAGCAGTAATGTAACTTTTTAACACAAAGAAAATGAAAAGAAATGCAAATTAAGGCATGATATCGTATTTTTACTTACCTAATTAGCTAGTAGAAGGCATGAAACAGACATTGTCGTACATCATTGATGGCTACAAACTCCTGAAAATCTTGAGAATGTGGATCATAGCGTATTAGTTTGCTAGGGCTGCTGTCACAAAGTCCCACAGACCAGATATCTTAAAACAACAGAAATTTATTTTCCTATAATTCTATTAGAAGTCCAAGATGAAGGTGTATGTAGGTAGGGTTGGTTTCTTCTGAAGCCTTTCTCATTGGCTTTATAGATGGCCATCTTCTCTGTCTTCACATAGGCTTCCTTTTGTACATATTTGTGTCCAAATGTTGTCTTCTTATAAGGACATCAGTCATATTGGGTGAGGGCCCACTCTCATGACCTCATTTTAACTTAGTTACCTCTTTGAAGACTGTCTCCACATACAGTCACATTCTGAGGTACTGGGGGTTAGAACTTCAACAGACAGACTTTAAAAGGAACACTTTACTCAGTTATTCTTTTAGGAAGCGATCCTAAAGAAGTGAATATAATTCCTCAAATTATAGGATCATATATTACCTTCTTATAACCTGCTTTTCTTACCCATTATGTATTTTGAATACTTCTCTGTGTATTTAAACACTATACCATCATTTTAAATCATCACGTAGTATGTTGTCCTACAACACATCATAATTTAGTTAGCAATTTTACTTTTAATTTATTTTTTTGAAGAAGAAATACATTCATGCAATTGAAAATCCAAACAGTATAGAAAAGGTAAACACTATAAAGTCTCACTCCTATTCTACACCACTTTCCTTATAAGTAACTCCTTTTATTAGTTTTTTCCCCCTTCTCGTGTTTTCTTATGCAAATAAAACCAAATGCAAATATACATTCTTATTTCCCCTGCTTTTTTTTACACAAAAGAGAACACACTGTTTACACTGCTCTGCTCCTTTTTTTTTAACTTAATATATTTCTAGAGCCTTTCCATTATTAGTATTGCAAGAGCATCCTCATTCTCTCCTCCAGCCACAAAACAAAATTTTGTGAATGAACCATAGTTTATTTAACCAGTGTCCTCTAAAGAAGGTTATTTCTCATCTTTTTCTATTACATGCAGAGGGCAAAGAATAAACGTATAATATGTCATTTCCTGCAATTGCAGGTGTATTCCTAAGATAAATTCCTAGGAGTGGGATTGCTGAGTCAAAATGCCTTTGTTGCTTTGGTAGACACTGTCAAGTTGCCCTGCAGAGGGGCTATACCATTTTGTGAGCAGGAGCTAATTTTTTACAGCCTCCCTAATAAGATAAACTGCAAACTTTTGGATGTTTATCAGTATCAAACGCCTCATTTTTGAACATTTAAGTTGTTTCTACTTTTGCTACACTTAACGACACTATGATCGACATCCTTCTAGCTTTACCTTCAACTCACGTTTTCATTAATACCTTAAAATCGGGATGCCTGGGTGGCTCAGTTGGTTAAGCGGCTGCCTTCGGCTCAGGTCATGATCCCAGCGTCCTGGGATCGAGTCCCACATCGGGCTCCTTGCTTGGCAGGGAGCCTGCTTCTCCCTCTGCCTCTGCCTGCCACTCTGTCTGCCTATGCTTGCTCTTGCTTCTCTATGACAAATAAATAAATAAAATCTTAAAAAAATAATACCTTAAAATAAATTTCTCAAAGTTGATTATGTTGTTCCAGGAGTATCTGCATTTTTAGGGCTTTTAATCTGTACTTATTTGGGGGCTTCTCGAAGTTTTATGGGCTTTGAAGCATGGACGGGAGCACTCTCCACTTCCATAATGTCATTCATGCCCTAAGCTTACATAGCTAATAAACAAAACTAGAGAATCGGTTTTCTGAAAGCATTTAAACATTGATTCTCTTCAGGGATTTAAAATTTAATTACAAATTTAATATAATGTAAAGAATTATTTAGAATATTTCAAGTGTTTTAAATAGCAGTGACAATCAAGCTTATAATTTTAAAGCAACAACATCATGAGTTCAATTCATTTTCATTTTATTATTACTTTTTAGTATATGTGCTGCCGAAGCGAGCACATTTTTTTATTATTACTTTTTAAAAGACACACACACACACACATATATATGTATATATATATATGTTTTTATTTTTAAGTTTGAACTATTTAAGTAATCTCTGTACTCCACGCAGGTCTCAAACTCATGATCCTGAGATCAAGAGTCACATGCTCTGCCAACTGAACCGGCCAGGTGCCCACCAGTACATTTTTAAAAATTATCTCTATACTTGTTCTTACACCTTCCTAAGGTTGCAACAATATTAATTTCCATATTTCCTGGGATTATACCTTTCTGGTAATTTTCTGAGAGACAAATTTAAGAAAGAAAGAAAATATACTGCTTCAGGGGTGCCTGGGTGGCTCAGTGGGGTTAAGCCTCTGCCTTCGGCTCTGGTCATGATCCCAGGGTCCAGGGATAGAGCTCGGCATAGGGCTCTCTACTCAGCAGGGAGCCTGCTTCCCCACCTGCCCTCTGCCTGCTTCTCTGTCTACTTGTGATCTCTGTCAAATAAATAAATGAAATCTTAAAAAAAAAAAAAAAGAAAGAAAAGAAAAGAAAATAGACTGCTTCAGACCAGGTCAGAGACTCTAAATTATCAATTTAGTTAACTTGTAGTTTTATTTTCTGAGATTATTCAATCCTAAGTCATCTGTCATCAGAATACTTCTCCTCCCTCTGCCCCCTTTATTTTTTAGAGCAATTTCAATTTCATAGCAAACTTGAGCACTAAGTACAGAGAATTCCTGTATTCTCCCTGTCCCCACACGTGCATAACCTCCCCCACTGTCAATATCCCCCACTAGTGTGGCACTTTTGTTACAACTGATGAGTCTACACTGACACATCATTATGACCTAAAGTCCATAGTTCACCTTGGTAATTACTTTTGGTATTGTACATTCTGTGGCTTTGCACAAATTAATGGCATGAATCTATCATTATAGTACCATACAGCAGATTTCACTGCCCTAAAAATCCTCTCTATTCTGACTATATATCCTCCCATCCCACCTAAGCCGGGCAACCACTGATCTTTTCTTACTGTTTCCAGTTTTGCCTTTCCCAGAATGCCATATAGTTGGGATCATACAGTATATATTCTTTTCAGACTGGCTTCCTTTAATAACATGCACTTAAAGTTCCTCAATGTCTTTCTCTCTCTCTCTTTTTTAAAAAAAGATTTTATTTATTTGACGGAGAGAGAGCACAAGCAGGGGGAACAGCAGGCAGAGGGAGAGGGAGAAGCAGGCTCCCCATCGAGGAGAGTGCCAAACGCAGGGCTTGATCCCAGGGTCCTGAGATTATGATGACCTGAGCTGAAGGCAGACACTTAACTCACTGAGCCACTCAGGTGCCCCACCTCAATGTCTTTCATGGTTTTGTTGTTGTTGTTCTTGTTTGTTTGTTTGTTTGTTTAGAGAGAGAGCAAGGGAGCAGGGTTGGCGAGGAGGTAGGCAGAAGGAGAGAGAGAATCTTAAGCAGGCTTCTTGCCTAGTACAGAGTCCTGTGCAGGGCTCTATCTCACGACCCTGAGCTGAAATCAAGATGCTCAACTGACTGAGCCACCCTGGCACCCCTGTCTTTTATGGTTTGATAGTTCTTTTTAATGCTGAGTAATATTCTATTGTCTGGATGTATTACAGTTTGCTTATGCATTCACCTACTAAAGGACAGCTTTGTTACTTCCAAGCTTTGGCAACTTTAACCAAAGCTGCTACAGCATCAGTGTGCAGGTTTTCGTGTATACATACATACTCAGTTCATTTGGACAAACACCAAGGAGCACCATTTCTGGACTATATTGTGACAGTGTGTTTAATATTGTAAAAAAAAACCTATAACTGTCTTTCAGAATGGCTGTGCCATTTTGCATTTCCCCCAGTGATGAGTGAGAGTTCCTGTCCTCCATACCCTCACCAATACTTAACGTTGTCAGTGTTTTTGGATTTGGGCCATTCTAATAGGTGTGGAGTAAGATCTTCTGATAGTTTTAATTTGCAATTCCCCAATGAAATATGATTCTGAACGTCTTTTCTTATGATTATTTGTCATCTGTATGTCTTCTTTGGTAAGAGAGTCTCCTTTTTAATACTCAGGTTTTACTCACACCAAGGAAGCTTTTCACATCCACACTTTCACATAGATTTTAGTTTCTTGCAAGATGGTCTCTTTTCCTGAAATAATATATTCATTTTTTTGTTGTTTGCTTGGTTAGCATTATATAAACCAGTATCATGTCCTGATTAAGTACTGAGTAGCATTCTAGGGAAACTCGATAAGTCTTACTAGGCCTTAGAAATAATAGACCCTTTAAAGGTTCATCTCCATAGCTGGCTCAGTCAGTGGAATATGCAATTCTTGATCTGAGGGTTGTGAGTTCAAGTCCCACGTTGGGCATGGAGCTTATTTAAATAAATAAATAAATAAAATGTTGTAAAAATAAACCCACACAAACAAAAACCCTGAAAGTTCATTTCCATGGAGACAAGGAATAGAGATTTTACTGCCTTCTCCTTCTTCAGAGCATGTGACTAATCTATCCTCTTTCTATCCTTCCTTGGACCCTCGTCTCCTACTTCTTCCTATCTTTCGTAGAGTTTCTACTTTTTTCATTTATTTGGCTACTTCATAGTTCTATGACTTTCCCTTTCCCTTCTTAATCAAATAGAGAAAAATACATACCATATTTTGTCAAATATAAGATGCTATTGATTGTCAGCTGTGTCTTTATTTTATATACCTCTAAGAAAGAAAAAAGGCTTTTTTTTTTTTTAAGATTTTGTTTATTTAGAGAGAGAGTATGAGCGGGGGAGGGGGGAAGAGGGAGAGAAAGAGAGAGAATCTTAAGCAGACTCTGTGCTGAGCACGGAGTCCAACGGTGGGGCTCAGTGTCATTACCTTGAGATCATGACCTGAGCCAAAATCAAGACTCTTCGACTCTCAACTGACTGACTACTCCTGTGCCCCTATCAAAGAAAAATCTAACTAAACTACGCACAATACCGTAACAATAGTCTGGAATGACTTAGGCATTAGTTAAACTAGCCTCTCACCACTGAAATTCTTTTATTTCTTACAAGGGATTTGGCAATTTTTCCTGCCTTCAGTTGTATTTCTTGGTGTGTAATAATCTTTTTGTATGTATCTTAGTAACAAAATAGAACATAGCTCCATCTATTTGTGGGTATTTTTCTTTCTTGATTTCCGTAAAGGACTCAGTTGTCTCACTGAACAAAAATACGGAGTGTATGTTGACATTCCCCTGAATATGAAGGCCTCGCTAAGATCAAACGGACATTTCATTGCTCTGTTCATTGACTTTCTGTGTACACAATACCTCATTTTGACAAATGCCAAAATCACACAAGATACTTTTTTTTTAGACATTTCAAATAACGGTTAAATTCAACCTGTGAAGTGTCAACAATATGCATTACTCCATGAAAGTGAAACATCATGAATAGCTGTTACCAGTATGAACACCCAACTCTTTACTAACAGCAGTTAGAAAAGCTATCCACAGTAGAAGCACAATTTTATTTTATTTTATTTTAAAGATTTTCTTTATTATTTGAGCGAGAGAGAGAAAGAGCATGGGGGCGGGTCAGAGGGCAAGCAGACTCCTTAGGAGCCCGATGCGGGACTGGATCCCAGGATCCTGGGATCATGACCTGAGCCAAAGTCAGTCGCTTTACCAGCTGAGCCACACAGGTGCACCAAGCACAATTTTAGAGATGTTAAAAATGTAAAAAAAAAAAAAAACATCCAAAACCCAAAAGTTGTCTTAGAATCAATAAATATGTATCTATAATTTATTAATTTTTATTTTCCATTAGGGAAAAAACCATACAACTTCCATAAATGTAAACATCCCCCTATTTATTAAAAAATTAAGCATATTCTATTGCATTCACCCTTTTAGGTTACAATTTCTATCTTATACAATATATGTAACTTTTCCCTTTTTGTATATCATTAAAGACTCATGGCTTTTCACAGATGAAACTCATTTCAGTTAGCCATAAACATCTTTTTTTCTTTAGGTTGCCTCCATTGTCCTTTTGACATTACCCTGACATTTTACAAACATCCTTTCTTTCTAAAAGCATTAAGATATATTAATCCTATCTTGATTTTTCCTCTATTATAGGACGTGGGATTAGATACTTTTAATGGCTGCTAGAATTAAAGATCAAAATCTGGGCACACACCTAAGGTTACAAATTAGATTCCATGTTAGGTTTCCTGACCTGTGTAGCCAGGACATTAAATCTGCTGAACCACACTTTGATGACAGAGCTGGGAAAAATATTTCTCATGGTAATCTTGAGTTGACATTGATTTTTCCACTTTCACAGTAATATTCCAATCTGACTTTAATCCTTCTAAATTCTGACCCAGTATAGAAATTTTGAATTTGTTTCCTGTACAATGTACCTACTTAAATGTTTAACCCCTCGCTTACCCATAATTTTATCATCCCCCCTCTTATTTTTCTTTAAATATTTTTTTTAAAGATTTTTTTTTATTATTTATTCATTTGACAGAGAGAGATCACAAGCAGGCAGAGAGGCAGGCAGAGAGAGAGAGGAGGAAGCAGGCTCCCTGCCGAGCAGAGAGCCCGATGTGGGGCTGGATCCCAGGACCCTGAGATCAAGACCCGAGCCAAAGGCAGTGGCTTAACCCACTGAGCCACCCAGGTACCCCATTTTTTCTTTAAAGATTTTTTAAAAGTAATCTCTACACCCACCATGGGGCTAGAACCCATAACCCCCAGATCAAGAGTCACATGCTCCACAGACTGAGCCAGTCAGGCTGCCCTTAACCCTTCTGTTATAATCCTTATATATCTTATCATTCACCAATCTGTAGTAACTTTATTGATACTGCTAAATTTCCTTCAATAAATTTTGTATAAATTTTCACTGTCTATATATACACTCCTGGTGGTATTACTCACACTTGCCAAAAGACAGAAGCAACCCAAGTGTCTGTTGACAGATGAATGGATAAACAAAATGGGGTATATTCATTAAATAGCATATTATCCTAACTTTAAAAGGATGGAAATTCTGACAATGTCTATACTACAACATAGATGAAATAAGCTAGTTGCAAAAAGACAAATACTGTATGACTTAACTTATAGAGTTACCTAGAGGAATCAGATTCATGGAGACAGAGAGTAGAATGGTGGTTGCCAGGGCTAGAAGTGTGGGAATGGGGAGTTGTTGTTTAATTGGTATAGAGTTTTAGTTTTGGAAGATGAAGGGTTCTGGAGATTGGTTACACAGCAATGTGAATGTACTTAACACTACTCAACTACAGATAAGATAGTAAATTTTATGTGAAGTGTATTTTGCCAAAAGTAAAAAAAAGAAAAGAAAAGAGATTTAATGCATACTTTTATCAGTAGGGTATAGGACTACTTATTTCTCCTAAAATTACTTTCACAAAGGAAAAAGCATCTAGTTTTGTTTTTCAAAGTTTAGTGAAGTTCACTGGAAGAATTAGCAATGCTTAATAATATATTATAGCCCTTTTAGTAAATTTTGCTGTGGAGAGTGGAAAATCCTCTAAGAATGGGTTCTTAATTGAAGGTCCATGGATTTTAAGATCTATCAACAGGTTGCAGAACCCCTGAGATTGTGTGTCAACTTGCATGGGTGTTCATGTCTTTCCCGATCCCCAAGAATCTACAGCTTACCTCAAATTCCCCAAAATCTATGTGACTCTAAAAGAAGCTTAAGACTATTACTCTGGGGGGGGGGCACCTGGATGGCTCAGTGGGTTAAACCTCTGCCTTCAGCTCAGGTCATGATCTCAGGGTCCTGGGATCGAGCCCCGCATCGGGCTCTCTGCTCGGCAGGGAGCCTGCTTCCTCCTCTCTCTCTCTCTCTCTCTGCCTACCTCTCTCCCTACTTGTGATTTCTGTCTTTCAAATAAATAAAATCTTTAAAAAAAAAAAAAAAGACTATTACTCTGGGGCACCTGGATGGCTCAGTTGGTTAAGCAACTGCTTTTGGCTCAGGTCATGATCCTGGAATCCCAGGATTGGAGTCCCAGCTCTCTGCTCAGTGGGGAGTCTGCTTCTCGCTCTGACCCTCCCCCCTCTTGTGCTCTTGCTAGCTCTCTCTCAAATAAATAAATAAAATCTTTTTAAAAAATTACTATTATTCTACAGAAATAAGAATCTTCAAAAGTGCCAGGATTAAGATTTGAAAATAATTTAAAATGGTATCAAAATAGACCAGATCTAATAATCTAATGGATAAATATAAAATGTTGCTTTTATGTTAAAAAAATTAATTTCTCAAGCAGCTTAAAAACACTTCATATGAAAACATCTGGGAGCAGTAAGAGTGATCTTCTCTACCCAAGCTGCACAGCAGAATTATTTGCAGCTCTCTCCAAACATAGAAATGCCTGGGCTATTCCACTGAAGATTCTAATTCAGTAGGTCTGTGAAAGGCCCTAGCATCTGCATTTTTCTGAAGTTCAACAGTTATTTCTAACTAAACCTTGTCCTGGTTGAAGCATTGTGGTTTTAGACAGCTTAAAATTGAATCCTCTGGGACGCCTGGGTGGCTCAGTCGGTTGGGTGGCTCAGTCGGTTGAACCGCTGCCTTCGGCTGAGGTCCTGGGATTGAGTCCTGCGTTGGGCTCCTTGTCCAGCAGGGAGCCTGCTTCTCTCTCTGCCTCTGCCTGCCACTCTGCCTGCTTATGCTCTCTCTATGACAAATAAATAAATAAAATCTTAAAAAAAAAATTGAATCCCCATTCTCCTGTCACTAACTGGGGGGCTCTACTAGCATCAGATTGTTCATCTATAAAATGGGAGTAAAATTGTACCAAATTTCACCATATTATTATGAAGGTAAAATGAACTAATGTCTTAAAAGGATTGGCAGAGTTAGCAAACAAAACTAGAAGACACACAGTTAAATTTAAATTTTAAATTAACAATGAACACTTTTTTATACTAAAAAAAAAATTCATTGTTTATCTGACTCAAATTCAACTGAATGTCCTATATTTTATCTGACCACCCTATGCCTTAGGCATGGTAGGAACTCAGTAAATGATAATGAAATCCAATAACAGTCCCAAATTCTAGCTTCTACATGAGCTTCCAGGGTGAGGTAAGTTGTTTAAATGCATGAATGGATAGATAGAGTGATTGCTTGATAGGCTGGTCTAAGTGGTTTTAGGCTAAATTAATGGTGAAGTCCAGACCAAGGAAGCTGAGAGTCTCATCTCTCTTTGCTTTGGTCTGATTAAACTGGAGTAAAAATCGGGAAGACTTGAGCAGAAAAGATATGACTTCAGGGTGATTGAAAAGCTTTTTTTAAAGAACCACTTAGATTTCTTGAGAGTTGTTCCAGAGCAAAGATTAGAATCAAAGTGAAAGAGTGACTTAAAGCAGCTGTGAGGCCACTGTGAGGAGCATTCTCAAGGTTAGATCCGTCTATACATTCAGTAAGCGAAAACCTAAAGAGCAGTTGAGTTTCTGACCAACTGTGGCTGGATGGCTCCTGTCAAAAGTGTTACAAAGGTGATTCCTTAATGGAATGGTTGTATATATGGCCCCGTTGTCCTCTCAGATCCTCTGAAGTAAGGCCGGAAAGGGTTAGTGTTGATGATGTGGCTCTTACCAAACAGGGGCTCTCCATCCCAGTGATTTCAAAGAATGTTCAATGATTGATGACGAAGCATTGCATATGTATCTGTAAACAATGAGAGGGTCATTAAATCATAATGAATTGACAAACATTGGTAAAGTGAATTTTTTTTTTTTTTAAGATTTTATTTATTTATTTGACAGAGAGAAATCACAAGCAGGCAGAGAGGCAGGCAGAGAGAGAGAGAGAGGGAAGCAGGCTCCCTGCTGAGCAGAGAGCCCGATGCGGGACTTGATCCCAGGACTCCGAGATCATGACCCGAGCCGAAGGCAGCGGCTTAACCCACTGAGCCACTCAGGCGCCCCACATTGGTAAAGTGAATTGAAAATTAATCACAAACTTACTTTATAAGTGTGCAGGCTTTTTGTGAGGAAATTAGGATAAGGAAGGCAGATAGTAGAAAATGGGGTTTCAGTTGAGTGCCCAATGTGACTTAGAAGCAATTTTTAAGTGATTTAGATACATTAAAAAAAAATACAAACTGAAACTGATGGATCCCCATAAATTTCTGATGCTGATTAGTATCTGATGTGAATCTCCCAAATAGTTTTGATTTTGTCCAATTTAGCTTGCCTGAGTTTTAAAATGTCTAAGCTCAAGCCTACCTTTATGGATCCGTATACATCACACCAGGATTGTGGAACATGGGCTATGTAAGTCATCCTAATGGTATGTAGAGAAAAGAATCATAATGTCCAGATAGTCTTATAATAAAAGTATGTTCAAATCATTATTGTTGCACACACCAAAATTGAAAACTACTTTATGTGATGGTATCACTCAACTAAAATTTATTATCCGCATACCGGATGGCAAAAGAAACACCTGAAGGATGCACTAAAAGATATTAAGAATGTAATGTTCCTGTGGAGTGCTGAGGAATAGCCATGGGAGAGGAAGAAAGCCCACTATTTCCACTTCCATTGTGTTTTCCAAAGAAGCAGTATGCTTATTTGCATATTTCAAAGGGGTTTCACTTTCTTACAGCATTGGTTCTATATTTAATGAGGGGGGAAAGCTCTTTCCTTGTTGGCCTCTCTTTTCCAGTCTTTCACTTTCATACTAGTGGTGCCTCTGTTTTTAGGGAAAGGGAGCCCATGAGCCGTTATTGTCAGCTGTGTCAAAGGTGTGGCCTCTCCTCAGCACTTACTAATTATCCACTGTGGGGATAGCTTTATTCCCCCCTTGGATTTTCTCTATTTAAAATAACAACCACCATGGGGTGCCTGGGTGGCTCAGTGGGTTAAAGCTTCTGCCTTTGGCTCAAGTCATGATCCCAGGGTCCCAGAATCGAGTCCTGCATCAGGCGCTCTGCTCAGTGGGGAGCGTGCTTCCTCCTCTCTCTCTGCCTGCCTCTCTGCCTATTTGTGATCTCTCTCTGTCAAATAAACAAATTAATTAAATCTTAAAAAAATAAAATTAAAACCACGTTTCAGGTTACTTGTTCACTGGCATTCTGTGCGATGGAGACACAAAAATACCAAACCTCCAGTTCCACAATTTCTACTGTGTAGAACCTTCTCAAGAGATTAGGCTCTGAAATGTGCTGGTTCTATTTGGAATGTTGAAGATAACCCTTCCCCATGACTGAAAAACACTAACCCAACAAAGACAACCCCATATATACCACTTTGGCTACGCCTCTCTCCCAAAACAAACATACAGGAAAACCCACTGGATGGGTGAAACTTCCAACTTCAGAATGACTCTGGACTGTAGATATCAAGGCTCAGAAGAATTCACTACTGGGGCACCTGGGTGGCTCAGTTGGTTAAGCAACTGCCTCTCGCTCAGGTTATGATTCCAGAGTGCTGGGATAGAGTTCTGCATTGGACTCCCAGATCAGTGGGAAGTTTCCTTCTCCCTCTGACCCTCTCCCTGCATGCTCTCTCTCACTCTTTCTCTCAAATAAATGAATAAAACCTTAAAAAAAGAAAAAAAATGAAAAAAGAAAGAAAGGAAGGAAGAAAGGCAAGAAGGAAGGTAGATTGGTTGATTCATTATCCTTGGGGCTTTTTGAGTTCAGTGACCTGAGCATGATTTTGTGGGCTAATCTAGAAAACCAATGTAAAAGACATACATACACACTGTTCATAAAAGACTATTTCTAAGAGAAATACTTCCAAGTAGCAAACAATTTAGTTACAGATACCTTTTGGAAAATAATATTTTCATTATTTTGAAAAATGAATTTGGGTACATGGCCCTTTCATTAGAAACTTACTGGATGAACAGGTCTTGAGGTTTATTTTTAAATTATGTTACATATTACCAAAATGTTGATTCTGGTGATATCAGAGCCATGCTTTGTTCCTTTTATCTGTTAAATAAGGTACTGAAATGTGGAAATGTGCTATAAGTTTGCATTAAAATTGATCAGTAGGTAAAAAGATATGGAAGACTTTAATTTACAATCAGTAAGCAACTGAAATAAGCAAAGATATGCATATCCAGATTGAAGGATAAATTTGTTAGGGTCAGATTTTTTTGATCGTGCAGGGTTTTGAAGGCCAGTTGTAATTATTTCTGATTTCCATCCCTTAGTCAATCAGACCCACTTCTGATGCATCTTTGGATACTGGTCTAACTTCCCATTCTAATCACCACCAACCCAACCACCAACTCTATCCAGTTCCACTGCTCTCACAACCTGTTCATTTAATAGTTATAATGGCCCTTTGATACATCCTATCCAAACCCACTCCAATCCTCTACTTTGGCACTTTCATTCTAGGATTTTTCCATTGCAGTTTTAAGCGTGCAAATTTTTATGTTGAAAATTATTCTACTCATCCATAAGATGAAAATATTTTATATATTTTTTGCAATTGAGATATTGGAGCTCTGTTGATCCATTGTTATTTCTTTTTTTTAAGATTTTATTTATTTATTTAACAGAGAGATACATAGTGAGAGAGGGAGCACAAGTAGGGGGAGTGGGAGAGTAAGAAGCAGGCTTCCTGCTGAGCAGGGAGCCTCCCAGAACCTTGGGATACTGACCTGAGCCAAAGGCAGAGGCTTTAGCCCACTGAGCCACCCAGGTGCCCCTCCATTGTTATTTCTTAAGTGGTGCCTCTGAGCAAAAAAATTTCATGCTTCAATGAATTGAGCTGACAAATTTATAGCACATTAAGTGAGCCTATGCATTTATATCATACATTAAATATGAACATCAAATACATTCATAATGTATTTCTAGTTGGCCAGCCTACATCCTTTGTCTCTCACCTTTTTTTTTTTGTACTTGTTTTTCCCTAGTAACTATAGAACATAAATGAATCCCCCCTTTTCTTTAAAAGCAATTTTTAAATAGTCTCTATACCCAACATTGTATTAGAACTTACAACCCTGAGATCAAGAGTTGCATACTCTGTGGACTGAGCCAACCAGGTGCCCCTAGATGAATACTTTCCCTATGTAAACTCTTGGTTGGGCTTAAGTTGTGATTTAAGAGGAGAAAGACCATCTCCTTTATACAAGTTGCCTACATAAATATTTATCGACCATCTGCTCTGGGTCAGGTGGCATGTTAAGTATTATGGATAAAAAAAATGGGCACACGATGACTATTCTGTTGACAAGAGAATTTGGTGCAGTGGTTCTCATACCTTAGCATTCTTAGGAGTCAAGTGAGGGTATTAGGTGAAATGCAGATCCTGGAGTTCTCAACTACCCCAATTTTAAAAGTTTCGGGTGGGATCCAAGAATCTGCATTTTAACAAGGCCCCCCAGTGATTTTGATGCAGGCGGTCTGATGATAACACTTTGAAAACACAATATTAAATTCTTTTGAGTGTTTTATATTTGTGCCTCTAGTTCTGTACTGTTATGAAGTTAAAACAAATGCTATTTCAAGGAAAATGTTACTTAACCAGTTTCCTTTTCCATAATGTTTTTCTCTATCAAATTTAAAATAAGAAATCTCAGATTCTGAGATTACCCATTAAGTATAAGTAGATTTAAAGTATAAATATGTTGCCTAAAACCTAGGAATTTATCATCATCTTTTCCCCCAACATTGTGCAATTAAATACCTTATAACAATGTTATCACTTTGTAAAAATAGATTTCCAGGTTTACTACTCAGAGTCCGCTTTTCCTTTATAGATCCTTTTCCTGAAGGTAGGGTCTCCTGCTTCTAGGAGGTGAGGAGCATTCCGTTCTTCTAGTCGAACTAAAGGCCTAAATTATGATTTGCTTGAGATATAGCTTCTAGCCACATGCCCACTATTTTTGAAGAGATTATGAAAATAAGCGGTTTTTTTTTTTTAAGGTTTTTATTTATTTATTTGAGTGGGGAGGGGTAGAAGGAGAGGGAGAAAGAGTCTTAAGCAGACTCCACACTGAGCACAGAATCCATCTTGGGGCTCAACCTCACAACCCTGAGATCACGACCTGAGCTGAAACCAAGAGTTAGACGCTTAACCATCTGCACCACCCAGACACCCTGAAAATAGGTTTTAACAAAGTAAAACATTAAATAACCTCACTAAGTAAGTCTTTAAGGGTCTATTTATTCATATTTAATGTTTCAGGAGTTTGTCTGTTTGTCTCACCAAAACCAGAAAATTTGGAGAAAGTGGAATTCTGTAGTTCCAAATTTCTTTAACGAGTTAAGAAAGTAGAGAGGAGGGATGCCTGGATGGCTCAGTGGGTTAAGCCTCTGCCTTCAGCTCAGGTAATGATCTCAGGGTCCTGGGATTGAGCCCTGCATCGGGCTCTCTGCTCAGCAGGAAGCTTGCTTCCCCCTCTCTCTGCGTGCCTCTCTGCCTACTTGTGTTCACTGTCTGTCAAATAAATAAATAAAATCTAAAAAAAAAAAAAGAAAAAGGAAGTAGAGAGGCAATGACATTTGCATATATTAGTACAAATGGGGGTATAAAAGAATAATATGATAATATCCTGACATGAAAAAAATACGTTTGACAGTGTTTCCTGATTACTAACAGTGATGGCTGTGTAGAATTTGGTATTTTTCTCTTAAAATTTGGTATTTTGAGTTTGATCAGCAAAGGCCCCAACCCTTGCCAAACCCCACTCACTCTAGTCTGTCTTAAACTTTCTTTGCCAACTCATTATAAAATCTCTCCTACAGCCAGACTGCTTCCTTTGCTATACACCTTTTTTTGCATTTCAACTGCAAGTTAGTCAGTCTTTTAGAACCGCTTAAAGGGATGTCCTTGCTCACATTCCTGAGAGGAAATTCATTGTTTTACTTCTCTACCAACTCTGCCCATGCAACTAAGGATATGCATAGACATAGATATAAATTGACAGTTACTTGGCGGCCATAGGTTGTTTATATGGTTCTATATATAATATTGACTTAAATATGTCAACTTTTGAGAGCATTAAAAAATGTATGTGATGTTTTTTAATAGGCAGGAGACAATTATCTACATACAATGAAACAGTCTCCCCATATCTCTCTTAAAGTAGCTACAATGCCTTTGAACTAATTGGGATCTCAACAGAAAATCTCAAGAGATCAATCATTTTTAGAAGTTTATTCACCAAAAATGAGATCTAAGAAAACAATATCTTACAAAATGAACAGTTTCAATTGTCCAGGGATGATATACATAATTTCAGGAGCATAATTTGAGTATATATTTAATTATTGCCCCCTTGAAAATGGTATGTATTTAACTGTAGATCTTGTTCAGGTACTGTTATCTTCTTAGTGTCTGACATTATCTTGTTGGGAAAGGAGTGTTTGGCTCATGAAGAGTGTTTCATGTCTTTAATGTTGAGGACGGAAGAATTTCGCTAGTTCAATCTCTACTAAGAGCAAATATGTAAAAAGGCATCTCAGGGAAGTTTTGCTATTGACTTCAACTTGCCAGCAGTAGACAATCTGCATTTTGAACTGATTGAGGAAAGGGGTGTGTTAGAAAAGGAGCAGGAAATGAGCAGAATAATGATTCATGGAGTCATTGCCAAGAACCTTGCACTTCAATTAAAATATTTAAAATGGATGTTTTTCTCTTAATAGAAAATAATTACAATGACTTTCATTTCTAATTTTTAAAATAGTTTTTTTTTTAATGTAATCTCTCCACCCAGTGTGGGGCTCAGCCTCATGATCCTGAGAGCAAGAGTCGCATTCTCTTCCAGCTGAGCTAGCCATGAGCTCCCACTTCTAATTTTTTATCCAAATTTTATTTTCTCTCTCAACTACAAAACTTTTCTCTCAAAAATTAACTTCATAATAAAGAGTGTGGAACTCAAAGTTAGAGAATAAATTATCAACTTTGCTTCATGTGTGAAAAAAAATTACAGGATTTCATAAGATTTCTTTACATACTCCTCTTCTTCAGTCAACTTACTTCTGCAAGTATGGAAGATTACAGCACAGATCCGCATGAAAGATTGCAACACAAGATGTTGTCTATAGTTGTGTGGATTGTACAGTCCACAACCTGCACAACCATATGTGGCAGCTCTGATTGCAGAGACTGATTTTCCTACATTTTCTGGACTTTGTGTTTGCAGACGATTATAAATAGAAATCAGAAAAATGTATTTCATTAATGGAGAGCCCCAGTTAATGTCCTCTATGCACTGGCATGTAAGACATTTCCTTTCAGCATGTAGGTGTAAAAAAAAAAAAAAGGATCCAAATATGTCAAGACCAGGCAATTGCATTATTAAAGCAATAAATAAATAATAAAAACAAATGGAAAACTCGAAGTCATCATGGAGATGTATCTTGTGTCATTTAAGACACAAGGTTTTGATAAGGCTTATGAAGTTGTGGCAGTAGTGATTCTCTTCCTCCTAAAGTAGGCCTTTCATTCACTCTTAGAATCCGTTCTTTCTTTCTTTCTTTTTTTAAGATTTTATTTACTTACTTGACAGAGAGAGAGACAGCGAGAGAGGGAACACAAGCAGCGGGAATGGGAGAGGGAGGAGCAGGCCCCGCTGAGCAGGAAGTCCAATGCGGGGCTTGATCCCAAGACCCGAGACCATGACCTGAGCCAAAGGCAGACACTTAATGACTGAGCCACCCAGGTGCCCCAGGATTGGTGTTTCTAAGGATGGCTCCTAACTTCATGCATTTGATTTATCTTAGCATATGGCTGAGCTCACAGATTCCCTTCTTTGATCAAATGCTTGGTTATTTTTTTTTTTAAGATTTTTTATTTATTTTATTTGAGAGAGAGAGTGAGAGAGAGAGAGCATGAGAGGGGAGAAGTTCAGAGGGAGAAGCAGACTCCCCACGGAGCTGGGAGCCTGACGCGGGACTCCATCCCGGGACTCCGGGATCACGACTTGAGCCGAAGGCAGTTGCCCAACCAAGTGAGCCACCCAGGCGCCCTGATCAAATGCTTGGTTATTGATACAAGTTTGTACTTGAGCAGAATGTTTTGAAAAGCCGATTTAAACAAGATTTATTTTTTTAAAGATTTATTTATTTATTTGGCAGACAGAGATCACGTAGCTGGCAGAGAGGCAGGCAGAGAGAGAGAGACAGGAAGCAGGCTCCCTGCTGAGCAGAGAGCCCGATCCGGGGCTCCATCCTAGGACCCTGAGATCATGACATAAGCTGAAGGCAGAGGCCCAACCCAGTGAGCCACCCAGGCGCCCCCAAGATTTATTTTTTAAAAGATTTTATTTATTTTTTAGAGAGTGAGCACAAGTTGGGGGCAGAGACAGACGGAGAGGGAGAAGCAGACTCCCTGCCGAGGAGGGAGCCCAATACAGGGCTTGATCCCAGGACCCCAATATCATGACCTGAGCAGAAGACAGATGCTTAACCCACTGAGCCACTCAGGTGTCTCTAAACAAGATTTCTTATGGCAATCCAAACTGGCATTATTATTAACCAAGGAAAATTAGAAGCTTTTGTACCTTAATCATTCCATGGATTCTGTAACTAAAAACTGAAAAGTACATGTGTTAAAGTATTATTGATGTAATAGGCAATTAATTCCAAATCTGAAACTACAGTGTGGAAGTAAAAGCAAGTAACAGCATCCTCCATTATAATCTTCTCTTGTGAGCAGATTCCAGACCTGCCTTGTGGGAATGGCTAGAAAAACAGTCATTAACATGTCGGAGTTTGAACTGTGTACAGACAGCCCCCTAACATTGTCTTAAACTAAATCTACCCTTTGGACCATGACACCCTAAAGCCCGTTGTTACAGATTGCTTTCTTTTGTTACTAACAGCTCTTTAAAAATCCAAATGCCCTTTGGAGCCATGATATTTGTGTTACGAATATAACAATATCATGAATAAAATCTTTGTACATCCATTTTGAGCAAAAATTCTTGAGATGTGTTCTAGGGCTTATACAGTCTTGTGATTAAATTAGATCGGGAAATGATGGAATCAAAGGCAATCCGCCTGCACTTTTTCAAAACTCTAAAGATACTAGCGTGCAGTGGGAAATTTCAGAGAAGATTCTAATAGGTAGCACTCCCTGAATGTATCCTACCAAAGGAGAGATTTGTGAGATTGTTGTTTACTGGACATTCTTAGAGAAGTGTGTTGGTCTTGCTGGGTAAACCCTTTCTTACATCCAAGCAGAAAGAGTGTTAACATGGATTCATGACAAATGGTAAGGTTACCATGGGAAGAATAAGAGAACTAATAACTCAGCTCCCCTTTGCTTCTTCCTGTGGCCCTCTCCTGGCTGCCGTGGAATGCCTGACCATGACCTTCACCTAAGAAGACCAAGTGAATTCAGGGGAATGGACATTTCAAGTGGGCATCTGTAGTCAGCTCTAATTCTGACTTGAGGGGAGAATGTTACTCTTCTTACACTCTTTTGTTCCAAAGGATGTAAAGGTTAATCTGGAAGGCCTTACAGATTACTTCTTATTGGGGGATTCCCAGGGTTCCTGAGCCTCAAGGGCAGATCCTGGCTCCGTGAGGCTTGAAAGTTACCCAATTTGTAGGTAGAGAGAACTTGTTAATAGAAAGAATACAAAATTAGGGACACAAGTGGCTATTTTAAGATGAGGAAAAGAGTCACAACAAATTAGATTTTATTAAACTAAGAAATACCATGAATATCACAAAATCTAGGGAAAACAACACAAATTTGATTAACTCCCTGACACACTTCTATTGTTAAAGTATAATTTTTTGCTGCATGCTTGTTGTTTGCCTCTTCATAGGAAGGTTTCAAAGATTTTATGTAGACTAGAAAAATCATTCAGGCTTTCCTCTAGCAAGCTTTAAATTTGTTATTTAAAACTTAGAAAAGTTTCTTTCAGCATCAAAACTTATCAGAAATGTCAGGTAAAATTTTAGGATTATCGTCAAATTTGGGGAAACTTTTACCTAGTTTCTTTCATATATGAGATCTCAGAGCATTCAGATGTTCTCGTCAGTGACTAATTGGTCTTTGAGTTGAAGACACTCACTGAATAGTTTGTCACCAATGTCCTTTCAGAGTAGCTTGTCAACAAGCTTTATGTTGAGCCCTGTACCTTCACATCATGGTGCCAGGTGAATTAGCCCAACGCTTTCGAGGGGTGCATATGAGTGAGGGAAGCTGACGTGTAAGCTTCATCAGCATCAGGGTAAATTTGCCTCTGAGGTTCACATCCTTTCACAACCAGATGCCCCTAAGTTGGATCGTCAATACTGCATTAACTTGAGCAGTCTACTCTGCATAGATCCTATAGAAACCAAGAGTAGGGCAACTTGTCAGCCAAGCAGCATCTTTTACAGCTTTTCTTACAGCTTAGGGTGGCCAGGTGAGACCAGTCCTAGTCAAGGAGACATTAGTGAAAAGTCACTGAATAGAGGGTTCTGAAAAATCTCTTCCAAGTTTTAGCTAGCACATGCCTTTTGCTCTTTGTCACTTTGCCTTGTCACTTTGTTCCTGTTTAGAATTCAGGTGCAATGCCAGAGATGGGGCAGTCATCTTGTGACCACAGAATAGCAGAAGGGCAAAACACCACGTGCTAAGATATGCAGAAAGATAGCTGGGAAGGTTTCTGGCCTGATGTCACCGTCTACCCTCATACTTCTCGTTACTTGAAAAAAACCATTGTGAGGTTTTTCTGTTATTTGCTACTGAATACAATTGCAAATGGAAACACTTCCCATGGTAGTGATTTTGAATTAAGGATCCAGGAGACAGAACTTTCTTCTGCAACCCTCTGTGGGACTTTGAACATTTAAAAAACTTGTTAACCTATGCAATGAATAAAGCACATTGTTTTCACAAGTCTTTCTCATATTTCTCATTGACATTTTAAAATCAAGAAGTATTTGAAGTCTTGAAATTATGGTGCTGTCAATGTTAGGGTTGTTTTTTCAATTTTATTTAAATTCTCTTACTTCGTTCTGGTTGCATAGAAATTTCATTTAGGGGCGCCTGGGTGGCTCAGTGGGTTAAGCCGCTGCCTTCGGCTCAGGTCATGATCTCGGGGTCCTGGGATCGAGTCCCGCATCGGGCTCTCTGCTCAGCAGGGAGCCTGCTTCCTCCTCTCTCTCTCTGCCTGCCTCTCTGCCTACTTGTGATCTCTGTCTGTCAAATAAATAAATAAAATCTTTAAAAAAAAAAAAAAAAGAAATTTCATTTAGGATGTGGTATTGACTTGAGATGGTTTTCACAGTCCATGGTTGACTTATCTATTTCATATATCTTTATTTTGTCCTTTCATAAAATGGAAAAATTACTGGTTCTTGTTAAACACAAATTACGTAAATGAGATGTCATTTCTCTGTACGCCACTGAGAGGTATTAAACATTATTCCTACGAGATATTTTTCTTGGTTCCTAATGTGCATATTAGGATCCTGTAAAATAAGGGTTTAAGTGTGTCCAGGATTATTGGTTAAACTAATGGACTTTGGACTTTTCAGAGTAACACTTGAGAACTGATCTTAATTTTGTTGAAAATTTGTTGAAAGCCTGTCAGATAGTCTTCACCCAGGTCAGACTTGAGGGATAAATGAACTCCATTTGATCTTTGTACCAAGCTTAAAGGCTTTTTATAATTCAGCCATATCTGTTTTTATATTTCATGTTATGCATAAAGGTTCCTCCCACCTCCCATGACTTTGCAATTCAGTCCAGAGTTTACAATATGTCACACAGTTTCCCCACAACATGAAGTTTCCTTTTGTTATAGAATAAGCTACTCTACCTATTTATTTATTTATTTATTTATATCTCTTGGGGCATCTGGGCGGCTCAGTTGGTTAAGCATCTGCCTTCAGCTCAGGTCATGATCCCCTGGGTTTGAGCCCCACATCTGGCTTTCTGCTTGGCCTGAAACCTGCTTCTCCCTCTCCCTCTGCTCATGCTCTCTCTCTCTCAAATAAATGAATAATATAAAAAAATCTATAAATCTATGCTTATGGTAAATTACTTATTAATTCATTCATTTTTTCAACAGTATTTAATGAGTGCCACAGTATAACGGATATGGTTCTAGGCATTGGGAATGCAGTACAAATAAAGCTGATAAGAATCTTGCTCTTATGAAGTTGACATTCTAGGAAAAGTGGACAATAAACAATGCTGTTTTCCAACTAAGAATGGACCTAGGGAATGCTGGAAACTGGTTTCCTAAAAATCATGATCAGAGTAACCCAGAATCCAGCAGCCCAGAAAATGTCTCCAACTTGACTGAAATGGCCTTGTGCCCCCTTCTCCTTAGAATTTTCTCTTGCCCTTCAACTTATGGCACTGGCACAAAGTGTAAGTGCTCATTAATAAGTTAGAGTCATGAATAAACTTAGGAAGGACTTGTGAAATATTACAGACTTTTAATGGGTATTGAATCATAGAATGTTACAACTGGAAGGGAATTTATATCTGGGATCCACTTGGATTATCAGTTTAAACAATTAGACCTTGGACCCCGATGGAATGGAATATCAGGTGTTCATATTTTAGGCCAGGATGTCTTTCCTTGGTGGTGCCAAACTGGGGAGGTTTCTGGAGGTCAATGCCAAAATATGACGGAGATTCCCTGAGATGGGTGGATTGATGGAAGAAAATACTAAAGATGAAATTTTTTTTTCTCTATTTCTATTAGAATTAACCTTACCAGGACCAAAAAAAAAAGAAAAAGAAAAAGAAATATCTGGATTTAATGACTTTATTCTCTTTTCGTTCATTCACCTTTCATCAATTATATAATACGGAAATGTAGAAGTAACTATGAATGGTGATTACAGAGTAATCTGATCATTTAAGCCTAATAACCTACACATTATGACAAGGTGTTCCTGCCCCCATTACTTTCAGTTCAGATTGACTTTTTGTGCTGGGTTTCTCCTAGCCAAATGGAAAATCAAAGATAAATAATGTCAGCTTCTTTATGAGGTCACTGTGGGCATTTTGGGTGGGATAATTCTTTGTTGTGTTAGACTGTCTTACTCAACGTAGACTGTTCACCATGTCTGGCTTCTTGAGACTAAATGACAGGGGCACATCCCTCCCATCATTATGACAATCAAAAATTTCCCCAAACACCATTGGGAGGTGGGGAGGCTGCATGATCCTCCTGATTGAAAACCACTGGTAATGGGAAGAAATATATTTAGACACATCACTTCCATATGACACAATCTGTGCTTGGCTAAATGTTTGTGTTCATTGCTATGGGAGCACAGAGGAGGGGCGGCTAACCAAATCTGGTGGTTCTCACAGGCATTTAAATAAGGGTTATTCCTATCAAAATAATCCGGTGATACCATTCCTATTCAAAATATGTTAGAAATTCTTTTCTGGATTACTTTTAGAGTCTGAGTCATGTTCTTTTGAATTTGTTCAACCTAGGAAACTTTCTTCCTTTGGAAATATCCCAAAGTTGCTTGTAGCCAAGTCTTGTGAATAAGACAAGTGAACAAGCTGGACAATATTATTTTTAGGTAAAAACAGCTTCAAAGAATACAAAAGTATGAGCTGACACTTAGTGGTTATTGAATTACAAAAACCACTTAGCCTAGGTTTTAATAAGAGGTACCGCTTACTTCATTATTTTTCATATTTTTGTTATTATTACAAGATTGTTAGCACTCTGTTAAGCACTGTGGATACATAAATGAAAGACAGTTCCTGCCTTTAAGGTGATCACTATCTAGTGAAGGAGGTAAACAAGTAAATCACAGGTATCATGTCCTCTGATAGTAAGAGTTTCAAACCAGGGGTGCCTGGGTGGCTCAGTGAGTTAAAGCCTCTGCCTTCAGCTCAGGTCATGATTCCAGGGTCCCGGGATCAAGCCCCCGCATCGGGCTTTCTGCTTAGCAGGGAGCCTGCTTACCCCTCTCTGCCTACTTGTGATCTCTGTCTCTCAAATAAATAAATAAAATCTTAAAAAAAAAAAAAACAAACAACAAAATAGAGAGTTCCGAAACAAACATGTGCATGGGAATTATTTATGCAATAAATATGGCATCTTAATTTAGTAAGAACAGAATGGAATATTTGATAAAAGGTGCTGGTTAGAGGGACATATTAATTCTATTAATAAGTTACCATAAACCTGGTGCCTTAAACAATATGAATTCATTATCTTACAGTTCTGTCGATCAGAAGTCTGACACAGGTGTCAGTGAGCTAAAATCAAGGTGTCAACAGGACTGCATTCTTTCTTGGAAGACTCTAGGTAAGCATCTATTTTCTTGATTTTTCCAGTTCTGGATGCCACCCTTATTTTTCGGTTCCTAGCCTCCTCTTCCATCTCCAAAGCTAATGGCTTTGCATTTCTCTAACCATTCTGTAGTCATGTTTCCCTCTGGCCACCTCCATGAATAATTGTCCATTTTTAAGGATTCATGTTAATTAGATTGGTCCACCCAAATAATCCAGGAAAGTCTCCTCATTTCAAATTCCATAACCTTAATCACATCTGTAAAATCTCTTTTGCTGTGTAAGGTAATGGTTATAGGTTTCTGGGGGTTAGGATGTTGATATCTCTTATGGGCCACTTTCTACCTGTCGTATGTGGGAGAAAAATGCCAATTTAGATCTCTACCTTACACCATAAACAAAGAATAAATTATTTACAGATTAAAGATCTAAACATAACAACAAACAAAACTATCAAAGTATTAGAAGAAGATATAGGAGGATACCTTTAAATAAGAAAACCTTACTGGATAGGATAAGAAACCCAGTGGTCGTAAATAAATGTATGGGACAGACTTGACCCCATAAATATTTAAAATATCTTTACAGTAAAAGTAGCCACAAGGTGAACCATGAGAGACTATGGACTCTGAAAAACAATCTGAGGGGTTTGAAGTGGCGGGGGGCGGGGGTGGGAGGTTGGGGTACCAGGTGGTGGGTATTATAGAGGGCATGGCTTGCATGGAGCACCGGATGTGGTGAAAAAATAATGAATACTGTTTTTCTGAAAATAAATAAATTGGAAAAAAAAAAGTAGCCACAAAAAGCTACAAAGAGACAGGCATCAGAATAGAAAAAAAAAAAAATACTTGCAACATATACAATAGACAAATATAATATCCATAGTATGTAAAGATTATTTCCAAACAAATAAGGAAAAACCCCAACCTGATAGAAAAACGGGCAAAGGGTAAAAGAGATGATTTAAAGAAGAAATCAAAGTAATCAATAAACAAAGAAGGGGGGAAGGCTAAATTTCTTTAGTTGTTAGAAAACATTATTTAGGAATTTCTATAGATGTGCTAAGTCTTTAAAGAAAGCAAGGAATGATAAAACATATTCAGTACAATGTTTCCTGGGTGGAGGTGTGAGGTAGAGAAGAGCGTACTGGGAAATTTAACATTATTGATTTTCTATTTCTCAAAATGAGTGGTAAATTCATAGACATCATTTTTATTTTTATTTATTTTTTTGAAGATTTTATTATTTGACAGACAGAGATCACAAGTAGGCAGAGAGGCAGGCAGAGAGAGAGGGGGAAGCAGGCTCCCCGCTGAGCCGAGAGGCCCATGTGGGACTCGATCCCAGGACCCCGAGATCATGACCTGAGCTGAAGGCAGCAGCTTAACCCACTGAGCCACACAGGCGCCCCTCATTTTTATTTTTAATGTCATAAGTTACATATACTTTATTTTTATTTTTTTAAAGATTTTATTTATTTATTTAAGAGAGAGCATGAGCAAGAGAGAGAGCACAAGTGGAGGGAGGCAGAGGGGGAGAGAGGAAGAGATTCCCAGCTGGGCAGGGAGCCTGACATGGGGCTCGATCCCAGCACCCCAGGACCATGACCTGAGCCAAAGGCAAAGGCCTAACTGACTGAGCCACCCAGCTGCCCCATAACTTACATTTTCTTTAAACTTGTATTTTTATGTGTATGTATCCAATGATTAATGATTTTAAAAAATGGCAAAACAGGGTTTTGTTTTTGTTTTTGTTTACTTTTTATTTTGAAACAATTTCAAGCTTACAGAAAAGTTGCAAGAATTGTGCAAAGAACTCCCATATACCAATTATCTCAGTAATATTCTTTATAGTAAAGAATCTACTCCAGGTTTAAGTGTTTGTGATATTAGGATTTATAACAAGAAATATATATTTGATCTTCACCCTGGTTTTTGGCATGGGGATCCTAAAACCCTTGGAATTTCTTAAGTCATAAGAGCAATAAAGGTGTCTTGATATTCATTACAACCTCTTTCAACCACAGGTGACTTGAAAAGCCCCTAAGGATGGGGACTCATTGCAAAGGGAACCAAAGATGTAGTTAGGAGGTTGGAAATTTCAATCCAACATTTCTGACCTCTTTTTGGGAGGGGGGGCTAGAGGTTGAATCAATTGCCAATGGCCAATGATTCATTAATTGTGCCTACGTAATGAGGCCTCCATAAAAACTCAAGATGGAGTTCAATTGGTTAATTTGAGGAGAGAGTGGCATACCTAGAGAGCATGGAAGTTTCTCACCTCTTACCTCATATCTTGCATATACATCTCTTCCTGTTATCCTTTTGTAATACACTGGTAAACATAAGTAGATATTCCTCTGAGTTCTGTGAGCTGCTCTAGCAAAGTAATCAAACCTGAGGAAGGGGTTGTGGGAACCTCTGATTTATAGCCAATTGGTCAGTAGTACAGGTAACAACCTAGGCTTGTGATTGGCATCTGAACTGGGAAGAGGCAGTCTTGTCAGACTAAGCCCTTAACTTGTGGGATTTGACGCTATCTCCACAATAGTGTCAGAACAGAGTTAATTGCTTCATGGTGTTAAAAAACCACATACTGTAGTGTTGTGCCCAGTGGTCATGGCTCTCTAGTCTCCTTCACTCTGAAAGAGTTCTTCAATCTTTTCTTAATTCCATGACCTTGACCTTTTTTTAAGACTACAGGCCAGTAGATTTGTAAAATATCTCTCAACATAGGTTTATTTGAAGTTTCCTTACAATCAGACCTGGATCATCCTGGAACATCATAGAAGCGAAGTTGGATTTTTCTTATTAAATCCCAATGGGTAGCCCACAATGTCAGTTTGTCCCTTTCTGATGACATTGATTTGATCAGTTGCTTAAGATGGTATCTGCCAGTTTTCTCAACTGAAATAATTACTATTTGGGGGAGGTACTTTGAGACTGTGTAAAATTTGTTCCTCGTTCCCCTTTCACCCTTTGGTAATAGCATCCCTCGATGCCTCTTGCCTGAATTGTTACTATGCTGATTCCAAAAACCAATTTTTTCCCTAATTCCATCATTCCTTCTACATTTATTATTACAAAGAGTGAAATGTCCCCATTGCCCTGTCCCCAGAGATATCCATTACTAATATTAATTTTGATAGTCTGGTGATTTTTTTTCCCCCCCAGACTTTCAGGTATATGAGGGAGAAGCCAACGGCTGAATTGATCCAGAATGGGTTCAGTAAGTAACCATGACCTGAGCTGAAGGCAGGAATAAAATAATAATAATAAATATTATTATTTATAATATTAAAAATAATAAAGTTAATTGCCTTGGCAAGACTGGGGTTGAAGGGATGGATTGTGGGGTCTGGCTGGACAATGTAGGAAGTGAAGCCAGAGATAGCAGACTGATTAGGAAGAAATAAAAAGAGTTGAGGACCTAGAACCTTGAAGTTAACAAGGACGTACAGACACTTTAGAGCACTTGGGTTCATAGGTTTGTTCAGTTTTTGACTTTGGATTTCTCAAATGCTCATTAATGCTTCAGAGTCTTTATAGTTACACCTCATTGCTTAAGCACATGGAATGATTCATACTAATTGAAGTTAAGAAACAAACCAACATTGCCTTCACTTTGAGTCTGACACTTTGGGGGTCTTGGTGTTGTTACAGTTTTACACCATCAACTTCAATGTTTTATTTCCAGTTCATAAAAGAAACACCATATTTTGTTTCAGTTACTGTTTTCCTTAATGAGACAGTAATTCTTCTGGCTTCTGTTGAAAGATCAGAACAAATGGCAGACCTTTACTGTTTTTGTTCACAACTCAAACAGAAACTTTTCTTGTGCTCAAGTTTCTTACAGAATGAATCTGTTCCTTGATCTAAATATAACTCCTTGGGCACCTGGGTGGCTCAGTGGGTTAAGCCTCTGCCTTTGGCTCAGGTCATGATCTCAGGGTTCTGGGATCGAGTCCTGCACCGTCTCTCTCTGCCTACTTGTGATCTCTCTCTCTCTCTCTGTCGAATAAATAAATAAATAAAATCTTTTAAAATAAATAAATAAATAAAACTCCTCAATCACCATGATCAGAGTTAATCATCTCTGAACTTTTCAACATTTTCACTAGCCCTATAGTTTTATATCTCATGAGGGGTATCTTCTCTAACTTTGGACTTTATGTGAAAGCATTGTTTTTAGGTCCACATATTTTTCTAATATGTCAAGTGACTCACCTGCAGAATTTACATGACTGAAAGTTTGGTTTCAAATCTTTGTCTAAGTAACTGTCACTCATTTTTAAGCCAATGTAGAACAGTGCTACTGTTCTTGTGTGCTACTGTGTGCTGCTGAAGCAACAAGTTGAGACATGTTGCAATCTTCTCAGTTCAGATAGTTCATCCTCCTTTTCCAAGACTCAGAGGAGAATACAAGTGTCTCCTTAATTTGCAGCACTACTATGTTGCTAATCTGTGATTTCAATGACTATACTCAAGAAGAAAGATATTAATATGCATACAAAGGGCTATGCTGGGACATTTTCTCTCATCAGCTCAGCATTTTAATTTCTCCGACAAATACCACTTACTAGCACACTGGGGCCTGGAAGGCAGATGCATTCTCCTGCCTTCTCAGATGACTGTTCTTTTTTTTTTTTTTTTTAAGATTTTATTTATTTATTTGGCAGACAGAGATCACAACATCACAACTAGGCAGAGGCAGGCAGAGAGAGTGGGGGGAAGCAGGCTCCCCGCTGAGCAGAGAGCCTGTTGTGGGGCTCCATCCCAGGACCCTGAGATCATGACCTGAGCCCAAGGCAGAGGCTTAACCCACTGAGTCACCCGGGTGCCCCTGAGATGACTATTCTTTAATGGCTCCTTAAAAAATTCCTTATTTGTGAGTAATGAAACTGAAGTGTAAAGCAAACACTGTCTGCTTGATTGTCAAACCAAAAACTGCTTCATCTTCTCCTCCTTCTTTTGTCATAAAAGGAATAGAAGGGGCTAGCTGCTTAAATGTCAGACTCATAGCAACAGAACCTGGCCATGTTTCAAGCCTCTGAAAGATGTCTAGAGGACAAGTTGGGGGCAGTGGAGGAATCTACACCTCTCTAACCTTTTCTTCCTCTTAGCTAGGATTCCAACTCATGTCTGTCTGATTCTCTTACCTGCTAGATTATGAAAAATTAGGTCTTGAAATGAGAGCGAGAAAGAAAAAAAAATGTCATCATGTATATTCATTTGGTTTGGGAATAAAAGGTGCCCTATAATTTAGAACAAGAGACAGGGGTGACTCATTACAACTATGAAGGTTATTAAGGAAATGAATAAATCGGTCACACCACTACAACTGTGCTTGTCATCACAGTAGCATTGCCAATTTCCCTACACAGTTGGTAATTGCTATTCCATATCTTCTTACATGGTATATAAGACCCATTCCAGTATAACAATAAATACTAGAATTGTCTACAAATCCATCTTTAGATGAAGCTATAAAAAGCTGTAACCAGAGCAGGTGCCAGCTACCTCAGAACCTTGAAAAGAGCCATTCAATATGATAGCACTGAAAATCCACTGAATTATCCAATGCAATAAAAAGTATATATAAAATTTGATTGTCGGGATGCCTGGGTGGCTCAGTTGTTAAGCCTCTGCCTTCGGCTCAGGTCATGATCCCAGGGTCCTGGGATGGAGCCCTGCATTGGGTTCCCTGCTCAGTGGGGAGCCTGCTTCTCCCTCTCCCTCTGCTGCTCTGCCTGCTTATGCTCTCTCACTTTCTCTGTCAAATAAATAAATAAAATCTTTTTAAAAAATTGATCATCATCGGTGTAGAAGTCTGGAACACTTGAAAATTAAGACTGTTTTGATAATGTTCAGTTAAATTGATACCCCAAACCAGGAAAGTGGTACAAAGCTTAAACCCACCTTTTATTTCTTTAGTTTAATAAGTCTATAAATGTTTAACAAAAGAATAAAAGCAATATACATAGAGCAGCCTGGCTTGACTCCGTTTAGACAATTAAGATCTTAGGGTTCTCGATAGTTGTGCTTATAAAACTGATGGATTCTCAATCCATGTCAGCTAACGATGTGCTTAAATATGTCTTGGTGACCTCGTTAGCCTCAGAGTTATCTTTTCACTGTTGTTTCGCCTGTTCCAGAGCTTTTGTTACCGCTGTTGTCACAAAGTTTGTCTGCACCCAAGCCTTCTTTTATGTTTCTTCTTCAAGGAAGAAGAAAGGCAGTCAGGAAGTAGGAAGGGGTGAGAGCACCTCCCCCACTCTTCAGCTCCTGTCTGTAATTGAAAGCTCTCTGACAGTCTATCCAAAATTTAGAAGGATAGTCTTTGGAAATGGAAATAAATTAAAGTCAGTGTGCAGAGCAGTTGAGAGCATGGACCCTGGCCCCAAGCAGACCTGGGTTTCTATTCTGGTTTCTTCCCTTAATCCTTGTGTGACTTTGTTTTTTTATTATTTTTATTTATTAATTTTTTTCTCTGTGTGACTTTAGACAAGTTTCCTAATCCCTGCAAGCCTCAGCTTTCTCATTTGTAAAGTGAGGATTACAGTAGTACCTATCCCATAGAGTTTGTCATTAGGATCTGGTTAGATAATGCTTGTACTCAACAGTGTGATGCCTGGCATAGAAGCATTAAACAATGCTAGCTAATAAAACATCGGTGCTATTGATATAAAAATATTTTTTAAAGATTTTATTTATGTATTTATTTGAAAGTGAGAGAGAGAGAGAGAGAGAACATGAGTGGGGGTGGGGCAGAGGGAGAGGGAGAAGCAGACTTCCTGTTGAGCAGGGAGCCAGATGCAGGGCTCAATCCTAGGACCCCAAGATCATGACCTGAGTTGAAGGCAGACGCTTAACAAACTGAGCCACCCAGGCGCTCCTATAACTATTTTGGTTTGAAAAATACCCTATACCCTTGGGAGGAGATCCCCCCCATATCCTTTCGGGGGCCTTATTCAGAAATGACATGAAGCCCAAGAATTACTGTACTTGCATCACTTTATTAGTTGTGAAGAGAAAGGTTTAAGACAAAACTTTCTCCAGTATCTTTGATACTTCTTCCTCTTCTTCTTCTTCTTCTTTTTTTTTTTTTTAAGATTTTTATTTATTTATCAGAGAGAGAGAGAGAGAGCACAAGCAGGAGAGCAGCAAGCAGAGGGAGAAGGAGAAGCAGTCTCCCTGCTGAGCAAGAAGCTCTATTCAGGACTCCATCCCAGGACTCTGGGATCATGACCAGAGCCAAAGGCAGACACCTAACTGACTGAGCCACCCAGGCATCCCTCTTTCATACTTCTTTTTCTTCAATGACCAGTTCTGTTTCAAATTTTGTTTCTCTCTCCATGACTCTCCCTCTACCCTCAAAATTCCTACAGTTCTGCATGCCAAGGGATCCCACAGCAGTGTTTGAGCTACAACCCAGGGCTTTTTGTCCCCTTCACACCAATGAATATCTTCTATTTCTGTGGTGCCTTTCCTCTATGTATGGTAACCAGGATATAATTTCTGGGGCTCAGGTATATTAACATTCCTTCTAATTATTTATATGCTTATTCAGTGCTCCCAGTCCATTATATTATTTCTTGAGTGCCTACCACCGTATTTCATTGAATCTAAAATACATTGATTATTGGTGGGGTTGGGGTAATTGGATGAAGGGGGTCCAAAGGCATAAACTTTGAGTTGGAAGATAAATAAGTTCTGGAGATATGGAATGCCACATGATGATCACTGTAACACTGCCGAAGCATATGTATGAAAGCTGCTTAGGGAGTAGACCCTAAAAGTTCTCATCATAGGGAATTTTTTTTCCTTTTCTTTCTTTTTTTCCCCACTCTCTTTTTGGCCAGTGTATGAAATGATAGATGTTAACAAATTTATTGCAGTAATCATTCACAATATATGTAATCACTATGCTATACACCTTAAACTTACTTATACAGTGCTTTATGTCAATTATATCGTATTAAAATTGGAAGGAAAGAAAGTAAAATACATTGGCTATAAGAGTCACTTTTATTTTATGTTATACAAACAAAGAAAAAAAAGACCCTGCTAATTTCTCTGTGTCACGCCATTAATTGTCAGAGGCCTCCCAATTTCAGATATGTTACGTGTAAAAACAGGTGCTGGAATGGCCACAGTCGCCAAACTATGGAAAGAACCAAGATGCCCTTCAACGGATGAATGGATAAGGAAGATGTGGTCCATATACACTATGGAGTATTATGCCTCCATCAGAAAGGATGAATACCCAACTTTTGTAGCAATATGGATGGGACTGGAAGAGATTATGCTGAGTGAAATAAGTCAAGCAGAGAGAGTCAATTATCATATGGTTTCACTTATTTGTGGAGCATAACAAATAGCATGGAGGACAAGGGGTGTTAGAGAGGAGTAGGGAATTTGGGTAAATTGGAAGGGGAGGTGAACCATGAGAGACTATGGACTCTGAAAAACAATCTGAGGGGTTTGAAGTGGCCGGGGGGTGGGAGGTTGGGGTACCAGGTGGTGGATATTATAGAAGGCACGGCTTGCATGGAGCACTGGGTGTGGTGAAAAAATAATGAATACTGTTTTTCTGAAAATAAATAAATAAATAATAATTTAAAAAAAAAAAAAAAAGAAATGCAAATCAAAAAAAAAAAAACAAAAAAAAAAACAGGTGCTGGGAAACCAGATGAGAACAAGCAAAAGTCAGCCCTCAGGGAGCTTGCATTCTAGAGTGAAAAACACAGAATACTAACAAAGAAAGGATACATATATGTAAGTTAATTTCAGGTAGTGATGAAGAGCTGGGGAGAAAAATAAATCAGGCACCTGGGTGGCTCATTTGGTCAAGCACTGGGCTCTTTGTTTTGTCTCAGGTCCTGACTGGCTTCCCTGCTCAGTGGGAGTCTGCTTTCCCTCTCCAATTCTTTCTGCCTCTTCCCCCTACTCACATACTCTCTCTCCCTCTAAAAGAAATAAATCTTTAAAAAATAAAGAAAATAAAGCTGGTCACAGGGAAAGCTATACTATAAACAGAGTGGTTGAGGGAGGCTTCTTTGAGGAAGGGGCATTTGTGCATAGACCTGTATGAAGTGAGGAAACGGGTCACGTTATGGTCTGGTGAAAGAGCTTTCTAGGCAGAGGAAACAAAGTGCAAAGTCGTGAGGTGGGGGGCACGTGGCTGGCTCAGCCAGTAGAGCATGTGACTCTTGATCTCCAGGCGGGAAGTATGAGCCCCATGTAGGGGGAGGAGTTTACTGTAAAAGAAAAAGTGGGCGTGTGCTAGTTCTGTTTGAAGAAGAACTTTAAGAAGGCCAGTGTGGTAAAAGCAAGCAAGCAAGCCATAGAGGATCGGAAGGAAGGCTGGAGATGTAGACAAGGGCCCGGTCATTTGTGGACTGATGATTTTAGTGATTTGGATTTTCTCTGAAGCATGAAGATAGCTACTGAAGGGTTTTAAGCAAGAGAATGGTATGATCAATTTTATATTTGTTCAAGATCTCTCTGGCCATTGTGTGGGAAATGGAAGGTAGAAGTCCAGGAGTGGAAGCAGGGATCCTGATTACCAGTAAGAGATAATGATAGCCTAGGCTAGGGTGGTAGCCTGGGAGGAGAAATGAGGTGAAATAGTAAAATTTGGAAAATTCTCTTAGTGTATAACAGATCAGGACTGAATTGTGTGGATGTGGAAAGTGAAGGGAGTGTGGAATCAAAAATTATTCTCAGGGTTTTGGTGTGAGCAACTACTAAATGATGCAACCATTTATACAATGGGAAGACTGGGGAAAGAGTTGGTTTGGGGGCAAAAATCAAGAGTTTAGTTTTGGATATGCTAGTTCTTAGATAGCCCAAGGGAAGCTGTTATGAACCAATTGGATATTTGAGGTTGAAGCTCAAAGAGAGGTCAGGGCTGAGGAGATATATATATATATATATAGATATATATATATCTCTGCTTGGGGATGGTATCATCAGTGTGATTCTCAACACTGGTCCCACAGAATCACTTAAAGAGCTTTACAACCTCTGAAATCCTCACTTTGCCCACAGAGGCTCTGATACAAAACAGGCTGGGATTTGAAATGTTTTTAAAAAGCTTCTCCGGTTCTTGAAATATGTAGTCAGGCTTGAGAGCCAGGACCAAAGATAATGAAATAGTTGATGGTCATAAGAGAAGGGACAAGACAAGAAGAGAAGGAAATCAAGGGACTAAGCCTTGGTGGGCTCGAGCATTCAGTGGACCAGGCAGAGGGTCTGGCAATCAGACTGATCAAGCGGAGCCCTCAAGATAGGATGGAAAAGAGGATCGTGCCCTAGAGGTAAAAAAAAAAAAAAAAAAAAAAAAAAAAGACAAGTGCAAAGTGGAGGGAGTAACCAGCTAGTCAAATCCTACTAGAGCTAGTATGATAAGGACTGAGCGTTAACCATTAATTAGGCATGATGTTTGTGTTACAAGCAGAACAGGAGACACTAAATGCTCTTCCAGTCTTCATTATATATACACATATTAGGAAAAACGGGGAATCATAGGATGTCTGATCAATCAAAAAGAATTGAAAAAAGTAATTAAGATGGTAAAGGTGTTACAGTATCACTGCAAATTGCATTCTCAATCTACTTTTTTTTTTTTTTTTTTTTAAAGATGGTGAATTCGAATAAATAAGTAGCCACAAAAAGTTTGGGCACTTGAGAAAAAGCAAAAAACTATCACTCATACTCTACTGTACTAGTGCAACCACTATTATTTACTCATTCACTTTCATATAGTGAATTCCTGCTCGGCAGCAGACTCTGTGCTGGCGACATAGAAATAAACACAACACAAATCCTTGCCCCCAAGTAATTCAGTGGCTAGTGGAGGAGGGAACACGTTTAAAAAAAAAAAACAACATTACAAAACAAAGCAGTAAGTGACATGATGAAGGTTGTATGCAGTATACTGAAGGAGCAGAGAAACCAGAGAACTGAACGTTGGGTATTAAATGATAATTATGAACGGCACCTTGGCAAACTAGAAAATTGCTCATGTTTAATTTTAATGAGAGAAATAAGATGGAAAGTTGGGTGCATCCCATGGTTCTAACTCTGCAAAAAATGTGTTCATCGAAGATATCCCAGTCAAGAAAAGTCTTGAACTGAGTCTTAGACAATGGGCCAGGCAAATAAGGTCAGGAAAAGATGGGGGACAAAAGAGAGTTCTGAGCTGAAAAAAGCTAAGAGAAGTGAAACACAGTGTATAACCTGTTTGGCCACTGTAATAACTTTAGTGTGACTGGAGTGGGGGCTTCCCGTGCAGGAGTAAGCCCGCATAAAACTGGAAAGACATGCAGGTGATAACAAGATAAAAAAGATAAAAAGAACCTCATAAACTCTGGTAGAGAGTTTGAACTTTATCCAATCACTTATGAGTAGCCACAGAAGAATTTCAAAGTGGAAAAACATGCTCAGAGTTGGTTATATTACAAATATAACCACAGCAGCTGGACTGAAGGGCTGAAACTGAAGTCAGGAACACTAGTTAGAAAACTTTTGGAATAATCTGAGTGGGAAATGATAAAGGCAATGGCAGGAGGATGGATGGATGGGATGAATTCAAAGGCCTCTTGTGGAGACAGGGGGTACTTAGGAAATAGTAAAGGTATGAGGAATGGGAGGGAAATAGGAATGGCTCTCAGATCTGGTTTGGGTAATTAAATCCCTCTCCCCATTCTTATTCCTGGCCACCTTTCTACCCAAGATAACAAACTAGCAGGAAGAAATTGAGAGACTCATGGAACATCCAAAGGGATATGTGTAGTGACCAGTTTGAATACTCTGGAGCTCAAGAAGGATGCGTGGGCTGGACAAACAGATTTAAGAGTCTTCATTACATATGTGATCCTTGGAGTTACAAGAGGGGATGAGACTGGGCAGGAAAGTTGTATGCATATCATTTGTGTGTTTTCCTTTTAGTTATTTTACTCTAACATATCTTTAGTAATAATAATTGGGTATACAGAATTTTCATTTTCCTTTTTTACCTGACATTATACCAAAAGCTTTTGTCGTGTTTCACTAGAGCTTTCAAAGCAGTCATCACTGTGGCTGAATAAAAATATACCAAGAGGATATGCTATAGTTATAGTTGACTTTAGCTCTGTGATAAACACTTTTTTTTTTTTTTTGGATCAAAAACACTTTTTGCTTTTTAATGTGTCCATATGAAAACCTTCACAAAGGTATAGAAATAAATTCTCTTTCGATAGATCACCTGTATTCGAGTTTACATTTAGTGAGGGTTACTGTGACTGTGACTTTGCTAAATACTAGATGGGCATTATGCCATAGGCTTTGCATTACAGTCCTATTTTACAGAGGAGGAAACTAAACCCCAAGAGGTTAACTAATTAACCCAAGGTCATAAGGTAAGTAAGGGGTAATTCTGGACTCAAACCCAGGTCTGTCTGACTCCAAAGCCATGTGATAAACATTTTTATTCATAGTTTTCCCCCCATGTTTTTTTTCCCCCTTGGGAAAGTCTCAGAAATGAAAATATATTTGTGTGTTATATAGTTAATGTGTATCTTACATGGATATCCAAATTACTCTTCAAAATGCTGTGCCAGGTTTTCCTTGCTATAAAACAATGCGTAAGAATGTAAGTTTAGGGGCGGCTGGCTGGCTCAGTTGATGGAATGTGCGACTTTTGATCTTGGGCGTTGTAAGTTCAAGTCCTACGTGGGGTGTAGAGATTCCCTAAAAATAAAATATTTTAAAAATGATTTTATTTATTTATTTGAGAAAGAGTGCATGAGAGCACCAGAGGGAGGAGGGTCAGAGGGAGAAACAGACTCCCCACTGAGCAGAGAGCCGGATGCAGACTCCATCCTGGGACTCCGGGATTATGACCTGAGCCAATGGCAGTCGCTTAACTGACTGAGCCACCCAGGCGTCCTAAAAATAAAATCTTAAAGAAAAAAAGAATATATGTTTAACTAGGTACTTGCCATAAGTTGGTATGATATATTTGTGGCATACATATATTTTTATTATATATGTTAAACATTTTAATGAAGCAAAATACATGTGCACCAAAATGTACAAATCTATGTGTACAGTTTGATGAATCTTCAGTGTGAACACACTATGTATCTTGAACCTAAATCAAGAAACAGCACATTACCACCATCTCAGAAGTCTCCCTCACACACCCCCAAGGGTAACCACTGTTTTGATTTTTAAAAAATTTAAAAATTTTTTTATTAACATGTAATATATTATTAGCCCCAGGGGTACAGGTCTGTGAATCACCAGGTTTACACACTTCACAGCACTCACCATAGCACATACCCTCCCCCATGTCCATAACCCAACTCTGTCTTAATTTTTAATAACATAGACTGGTTTGCCTGTTTGAACTGTATGTAAATGGAATCATGTAGTACGTAATCTTTCTTGTCTATCTTCTTTGGTCCAGCATTATGTTTGTACAGTTTACCCATGCCCCTGTATGTAATCATCTGTTAATTCTCATTTCTGTTGGGTGGATGTTTCCCCGTGTATTTATTCTGGTGGGCATTTGAGTAGTTTCTAGTTTGGGGCTGCTATGAGTAGTGCTGTTTTATGAAATTGCTGTAGATGTCTTTTGATGAATATATGTATGCATTTCTGTTGGGAATATACCTAGGAGTAGAACTGACAGATCGTAACATATGTGTATATTTAGTTTTGGTAGTTATACTGCCCTGAGTTTTCTAAGGGTATCGCTTTTCAGTCCCACCAGTGTACCACAGGACCCAATGCTCCACGCACTTGCTGACATTTTGTCTTTTTCACTTTAGCCTTTCTGGTGAGTGCTATCTCATGTGGCTTTAATCTGCATTTCCTTCTTAACTAAAGATGTTTAGCATCTTTTCATATTTTGGGGGCATTTGGATGTTTTTTTTCTGTGAAGTAATTGTTCCAGTTTTTTGTCCACCTTTCTACAATATTATTTGTCTTTTCCTTATTGAGTTGTAGGACATTTTTGGTTTTGTTGTTTTACATATTTTGAATATAAGTCCTTTACACCTATATGTATTGAAAATGTATTTTCCTACTGTTTGCTTTCATTATCTTTAATCAAATCTTCTGGTGATCAAAAGTCTTTTGGTGATTATATAATCATATTAATATAGTTTCATATAATATAGTTTCATCTGTCAAATTTGTTCATTATGGTAAGCATAGTTTGTGTCCTTTTTAAAGAAACCTTTACCTACCTATATAGGTCATGAAGCTATTTCCTTGTTTTCTTGTAAGAGCTTTATTTTTTATTTTCATATTTAGATCTATAATCTATCTGGCATTTATTTTTCATGTGGATATCCATTTGACAGCCTAATTTATTGAAAAGATTATCCTTGGGGCACCTGGCCAGCTCAGTTGGTAGTGCACATGAATCTTGACCTCAGGGTTGTGAGTTCAAGTCCCACATTGGACACAGAGCTTACTTAAAAAAAGAAAAGAAGAAAAAAAAAAAGAAAGGAAAAGAAAAGATTATCCTTTCTCCCATTGCACTGGGTATTAATATTTTAATTTTTGTTGTTGTTGTTATTTTTCCAGTTTAACATATGGAAAGTGGTACCTCTTTGTTTAATTTGAATTTTTTGGTTATTTGGGCAGTTTGACATTTTTCTATTGTATTAATTAAGACAGAATAGGCTATAGATAGCGACTAAAGCACCAAATTTCAGACACTTAAAACACCATAGGTTTTTTTTTTTCTTCATCCAAAGTCCAGTGCCAGTGGGCCAATTTCTAAGGGAGCTGGTCTCCCTGCAATGACTGGGAGATCCAGGTCACTTTCATCTTGTGGCTTCACATTATTATGTGGCTTCTGTGATCCCTACTAAAAGAGAAGAGTGTGATGGTGGCACATAGACTCTCAAATCCTGGCCTGGATGGGACACACCTGACTTTTGCTCATGTTCTATTGTCTCTACCTGGTAACATGGCCCACTGTCCCTGAAAGGAACCCAGAAATGGTTTTCCCTTGTGCTCAGGGTGGAGAGGTAGTGGTTCCACCGCATTCCCAAAATTAACAAATTGTATTTTCCACTTTGTGAATTGCTGATGTCTATGGCACACGCACAAGGAGTATTTAGTGTTTGTATTAAATCAAAATAACCTTTAAGATTTCTTGCCTTGAATTCTATTTTAACTCAATAATGCCATCTCTAATATGTTGCAAGATGCTTATTACATTTTTACCCATCCTTTCCTTTCTAGTCTTTTTGTGTTATTTTATTTAGATGTATTTTTTATAAGCAGCAAAGTATTGGATTTTAATTTTTAACACATTCTGAGTAGCTTTTTCTATTAATAGGGAATCTAAATTTAATAACTGAACTTACAATGCTTAGTCTCTCTATTGCTGTGTTTCTGTGCCTTTGTTTTCATGTGTGCTTGCTGTTTCTTTTCAGTTTTGTCATTTGCTCTGCAGACTTGTTTTGTTTGCTCTTTTTTTCTACTGTGATTTTAGAAGGTCGACATTCCTCTGATTCTGCTAGTAGATTCCTGAGAATTTTAAACAAATACTTTAAAAATCTACATTTGTTTAATTGTGCCAATACAAAGACAAACAATAACACTTAGAAGCTCTATGGGAAAGAGGGCACCAAACATGTTCCCCCCCAACTCCTGTTAATTCTTCCTTTTGTTGCTCTTTATTAATCTGGGGTAGTAAATCCAGTCATTTGAAAACATAGTTTTTTTTTTCCTCATAAAGTAATTGTTATTCCTATAAAACATTTGGATAATAGGACAAAGGCCAGCCACAAAAATCTGCCATCATTGTATCACACCAAGAAAACTGCTGTTAATACTTTAGTGTAGTTCCTTTCAATTTTTTTACTATGCACATTTTATATGATCGAGACTACATATACTGCTTTATTCACTGAAATCAGTGAATCGGTTGTTCTTGGTTATTGTAAAATGTTCACAATCCTTTTTTTAAATTAAGCGGTTATTTATTTATCTGAGGGGGGAGGAGCACAAGGAGAGGGTGCCCTAAGTAGACTGCTGAGCGTGGAGCAGGAGGTGGGACTCAATCTCATGACCCTGAGATCATGACCTGAGCCAAAACCAAGAGTTGGACACTTAACCGACTGGGCTACCCAGGCACCCTTTCACAATAATTTTAATGACTTTATTATATTCTATAAAGTAGATGAGCCGTAAGTTATTACATACCCTTATTATTGTACATAGGTTATTTTCAATTTTTTATTATTATAAATAATGTTGAAAGATTATCTTTGCACGTAAAGAGAAACCTCACTTTTTTTTTTCTTTCTAATTTAAGACTGTTTTCTTAGAAGGGGCACCTGGATGGTGCAGTTGGTTAGGGGCGGGATTCTTGGTTTCAGCTCAGGTCCTGATCTCAGGGTTGTGAGATCCAGCTGCCAGATGGGGTGAGGAGGGTGTTGGGGGGTGGGGAGGCTCCTCACTCAGCATGGAGTCTACTTAAGACTTTTTTCTACCCCTCTGCACTCCCTTTCCCCCCACAAAACTCAATGAATAAACCTTCAAAAAAAAAAAAGATTATTTTCTTACCACAGATTCCTAGAATAAAATTAGTGCAGGGAGCCCTAGGAGGGGCTCCATCTCAGGACCCTGGTAGGCAGACCTGAGCCAAATTCAAGTCTGACACTTAACCAGTTGAGCCACCCATGTGCCCCAGGAATAATTTTTTTTAAAAGATTCTTGGTCCATATTGCTAAATGGCCTCCCAAAAGAAATCCCATCATTATAAATAAAATCTCATTATAACTATTTTTTACTACAGTTCAGTTAGCATTTTAGACTTAGTACCAATTCATCTCTCATTATTTGTGTTTATATTAATTTATGTCTGTAGCTAACATCTGTTTTAGATATCTCCACCAATTCTTTCCAACCCATATCTTCCAAATCATGGTTTGTTTTTTTTTTTTATGATTCAGTGATTCATGATTTTATGATTCATCAAATTGTGTCAGTTTATGGGAGAATGTTCCTATATGCTTTTTTGTTGATTACCAATGTAAGTAATGCTTTTGACTTCAGTGTAAGGCTTCTCTTCTGCATGTCAAGTTATAGATGACTTCGTTTCACTGGGGAAATTTACTTTTGTTTCTAGTGTTCCTGTTCTCTCTCAACCCATCCCAAGCCATAGAGCAAAGAGAATGCTAAATTACAAGATGCAGTTCTACAAGGGATTGGAAAGTATGTAGCGGCTTCTAAACAGGAAACCAAAGGGAAAAAAGTGAAGATTGAACTAAAAGTTTAAGACTACAAGAAAAGAAGAAGAAGAAGAAGAAGAAGAGAGCCTTAAGTTTGTGGAATAGATCCAGATTCTGATAGTTAAATTTTGAATCTTAAAAAGGAAATAATTTAGATCACTTTTTGGTGCCCTTGAAGGCCCAGCTAAAATTGCTACTCTTTTAGGGGGCCTCAAGTGTGATCTCTCCTGCCTCTTCATTCTCCCATTTACTTATACTTTACCTCTGGCATGGATCATTTTCCTTTGGATGGTAGTCATTTTCCTGATTCTTCTTTGCTTTCACCTCTAAGCTCCATGTCTGACCCACCTCTGTACTCCCACGGCACCTGGCAAATTGCTTTATGCAGGATAGGTGCTCAACAAGTATTTCCTGAAATGAATGTTTATCAGTCCATAACTGTTTTTACTGATGGATGTACAGGTCATCAAACGTTGCCAAACAACTTTCTTTACCAAGTAAGAAATGAGCAATAGTGAAGTAGATGTTTACTTGAGGATTTTCTCATAGTGGCACTTCTAGAAATTTCATTGTATGTATATGGATTTTAAGATATCATTTTCTTAATCTCTTCCCATAAGAAACCACCATTCATCTCTCCTCATATTAACATTTTCCTTTAAAAACAAAAACAAAAACAAAAACAACTCCTTTTCATTGTCTCATTAAACAAATTTATTTTCCCTTAAATGTGTATCTATGTGTGTATGTATTTACTTTTAATCACAAATGCCAGGGTTATTTTTGTTGTTGTTGTTGTTTTACATTTTGTCTAACTTCTTATTGTAAATATACAATTTGATGAATTTTCACAAACTGTTTAACATACACTGCTAAGTAGCACCTGGTTTAAGAAACAGAATATTACTTGCATCTCAGAAAACCTCCACTTGTTTTATGGTGGCATTTTTACTCCTTTTTGGAGGGGGAAGTAATGCTCATCAATACTTGACATTTCTATATTTTTCAAAGTTTCTAAATATGTATGAGGTTATAGACATCCCCACTTATTTTTGTCATGTATATAATTAAGAAAGAGTTAGCACTTTATATTTCCCAGAAGAGCATTAAGTGATTTTGAAAGCCTTTAAATTGTGTCCTTGGAAAAATATTGTCAAAAATCAAGAACAGTATTAATTTTTTAAAAAGTAACAGCAGTTTCTGTGCTTACAAAAATTTTTCATGTTGCAGAAACAGAGTTCAGTGTTAGGTTTTGGAAATCTTTCATCATCCCTCTAATGTGATGAATTTATATTTCAATTTAATCAGTAAAACTTAGAATGAGTGAAGTGGAACACTAGACTTCTTGGTTCTATGTTTTTTTCTTAATCACTTTTCTAGTAGACTGCTTTGTTAAGAGATATATTGTTGATTTTAAATCTGCCGTATGAGCACTGTTTGCTTGTTGTACTTTGTTTTTGTAAACATGTTGTAATACTCATGTCCTTGGAGGACAGCTTCTAGTACACTCCGGGGAGGTAATATTGCACTGAAGTTGATTATGATTTTTTAACCTCTGGCGAAATGAATCAAATCTGAGAATCTAGTAATTCCAGTTTTGTTAGGTATGGATCAACCCTTCTCCCCCATGAATTGAAACCTGAAAGAAACCATTTCCAATGCTACAGAGAGCAGAGAAATTATAACCTGACATATTATGTACAAAACCTTGGAACCATCTCTGCGGAAATATGGACACCAAAATCTTCAAGCTTTGTGAATTGTGCAGCACAGTAAGAACAAACTCAGTGAAGTGAGAATTCTTCATAATCCAATGTGATGGAGTCATTTGTCTAAGCATCTACCAAAAAGACTTTTGAGGTGGCATGTTGCAGTGGTAGGACAGGCATCTTTAGAGCTCCCATCTGTGTGCATACATTTGGACAAAGAAAGAAATCAAATCTGGGGATGAGTCCAAGCAGAGGAGACAAGGAGGGCATCTAAGTTCAGTCTGGTAAAGAAGCCACAGCTTTCTTCATACCTTAAACATTTGTAAGATAGTATTTCGTATGTAGTAAGAGTACATCTTACACACGAGTAACTTAAAGAAATAGAATAAGGCAAACATATTTCCATCCTCCCATCCAACTTAACAAGTAGCACATTTATTGATGCTTTTGAAGCCCCTGTCAGTTCCCCCCCTTCTCACTGACAGAAGTAATCACTCTGATTTTGACTTCTCATCCCCTTTCCTTTTTTCTTCAGGGTTTTGCCATGTCTCCATTCCTAAACAACATATTAGTTTGATTGGTTTTGAGTATTTTCACATGGAGTCAAACAGATTACATCCTTCTTTAATTTGTCCTTTTAAACCAGCATTGTGCTTGTGAGCATTTTAATTGTTGTGTAGTATCCCATTGTGCGAATATACGTAACTGTTTACTTATCCATTTTCTTGTCAATGCACATTTGGGTGGTTTCTAGTTTTTGGCTACTATGGACATTCTTGTTCTTATGTCCTGTAGCTCATGAACAAGAATTCCTGTAGGACATATTCTTTGGGTGGAATGGAATTTCCAGGTCATAGTATTCAATTTTACTAGGTAATAACTCATTAACAATTTTCTGCTTAGTTCAGAAGGGCCAGGATTGCCAGATTTAATAAATAAAAATACAGGCTGCTCAGCTGAATTTGAATTTCTCATAAATAACCAATACTTTTTTAGTGTCCGTATGGACCATGCAAAATTATATTTCATCTGGCAACCCTAACAAGGTCAGTAAACTTTACCAAATCACAAACATTGGCCAACGGTGTGAGAGGGTAGCAGGATATTTGGTCCTTTCTTCCTCTGCCAGCGTGGCCAGCCTGGTTGTTAGCTCAGAGGGCTCAAGCACTTGCTAACCAGTATGCAGGTAGTTAATTGGCTCAATCAATATGTATATGGCATCAACTTGATGCCAGGCAGGTGCTAGACATTGGGAATACAGCTATAAACATGACAGACTATGTCCTTGTCCTCCTAGGCTTTTAGCCAAGGCAGGGAAATGGACAGCAAGGAAATGATGTATGCTCTATGGGAGCAGCGGTATGCTGGTGAGGGAGCCCTGATTTGTAGCTTTTGATGACTTTGGAGTTGTAAACACTGATTTCAAGCTACCAGTGTGACATCACCGAACTAAGTGATGTACACAGTCTGCTCTCTGGGCCATAGGAACTGGCTCTAGCACCCCACTGTTTGGGGACATACTTACAAAGGACACCATCCATTCTCTAGGCTCATTTCTGGTTAGTTTGGGGTAAAGGAACTTAGGCATTAATTATTTCCTCATATTTAGAAGGAATCAAATGGTAAGAGGTATAAAGTATATTGATTGTCTCTATAGTATTGTCTTGACTTGCAAATATTTTTACTATTATATATATATAAATGGAGTCTAATAAACATAGTTGTAAATTATGACCAGGGTATAGGTTAGGGCTCAGATACTCTCTTTTGTATATCCTTCAAGACCTTTTATCCTCTATTGTTCCCTCACCTGTATCCCAGTTCACTGATCTTCATCATTCATTCATTCATTCCACAAACACTGATGGAGTCCTTGGTCTGTGCCAAGCATGGTACTAAGGGCTTGAGTCTGTCTTCAAGGAGCACTCAATTCACAGAGGGAACATTTTCCCCAGCTCATCCTGATTGTTTCTGGGCAGGTGTACTGCATTCTCCTTTTACTTACTCAGTTTACTCCTGTGTTCTCATGCTGGCTGTCTCTCTGGGAATATTTCACAAAGAACCTTGCCCAAACCCCCCCTTTCAATGATCTTTCCTTGCCTTTTTTTTTTTTTTTCATTTCTCCTTCCCCAGAGTGGCAGGTGTTCCTTGCTCTCTGAATCCGGACTCTCCTGACGGTTTCGTACCTTGTCCTATTGTTCAGGTCATCACTCTAGTCATCCCATCTATCTCTATCAAACAATTTCTGAATCCCTGTATACTAGCTGATGTGCAAGATGTGTGAGCCTCTATTCACCCTTGAAGTTTTCATCTATCATAATCATTTCATAGAATTATGGGTTTGTATGATTTTAGTTTTAATTACTTAAAAATGATCCATTTTCCAAGTTTAGAAAATCATAAAGGACCAAAGAATAATTATCTAATCTCACAGCCCAAGGCTAGCTAGTATTAACTGTTTGGGGTATAACCTTGGAGTCATTTGTTATGTATGCTTATACACAAATTGGGGTCATACCTTTTCACTTACTACAGTGTGAACATTTGTCATCTATTTCAGTATTCTTTGAAAACCTGATTTTAAATGATGGCATGGTATTCCATTTTTAGGTTAAGGCGCCTGGTTGGTGTAAAGATAACTTGAAGCTGTGGAGAAGGCTGGGAGGAAGATAACCTACCACCAAATCTCTTTGGTTGGGTTTGTTTACTACCATAGAGGAGCTAAGCTCTGTTTGAAGTTTAGGCATTGGAAGGCCCTTTAGAGACCACCTAGCGACACTAACCTCTTTTTCATAGGTGAGGAAATTGAATCAAGAGGGACTGTTAACCTGCTGAGACTAATTCCCAGCTGTCTTGACTTCCTCTGTTTTGCTCATCTCACCACAATCAGCTAAGCTTAGTTTTAAAATACAGAAAGATCATACATTTACCTACATGTTTTTTAGAGAAACTCTGCTTCCCCTTAGAGTGCATGTATTTGGTATAAAAGTTGAATATTAAGGTCCTAGGTATGTATCCAAGAGAAAAGAAAGCATATGTCCACACAAACACTTCTACAGGAGGGAAAGTTCACAGTAGCACTATGGGTAATACCCTGAATGTGGCAATTGTTCTTCAGCAGGTGCATGGATCAACCAAGACAGTATATTCATACAATGGAATACTAGGCAATAAAAAAAAAAAAGCAACAATGTAGATGAAACTCAGCTATGTTGAGAAAAAGAAGCTAGACAAGTACAGACTGTAGATTCCATTTATTTTAAATTCTGGAAAATGCAAACTAAGTGACAGAAAGCAGATGTGTGGTTACTTGGGGAAGGGGTTGGAGTGTGAGAGAACATCAACAGGGTAGAGGAAACTGTGGAGACTGATAGACATATTCATTATCTTGATTGTAGAATTGGCTTCATGGTTGTATACACATCAAAACATACATACTGTACACGTTAAATATGTTTATTGTATGTCAGTTACACTTCATAAAAACTGTTTAATTTGTGAGTTCTGCCTTTTAATTTGAAAAGAACATGACTAAAAACTCACTAAAGAATCTGAAGCATAAGAAACCTAAAATTACTTCTGGAGATAACTGACAACCAAGGTTCTATTCTAGTATGATAGTTTATCTGAACACAACATTACTGTGAGAAATGCAAAGTCATAAAAATAAAAAATAGAAATGACATTTTTGTTCCCCTGGTAATCATACCATTTCCTCCTGTCTATGCAGTTGCTCTATATCATAATCTGTTTAGTGTTCTATTCAATTTTTTTTTTTTTAGAGAGCAATAACCTTGCTGTATTTTCCCTGAACTATTAGACTGCTCTTTTATGAACAAGATGCCCAATCCCTGGTGTGTCTTACGTGTGTGGGTGTGTAGAAAGCTACACTGTATCTATAAGTTATAGCAAATGCTGTAATTTTCCTTGGGATTTTCTAGCCGGGACTCAGCAGTGGCATGGAAACAAATTGGAACTTTCTAGAAACCATACCCTCTTCCACAAGATGAACACGGGACAGTTTCCTTAAATATGAGTTAATAAAATTTTTCTATTTAGATTGTCAATTTACTGGGGTTTTTTTTTTGTTGTTGTTGTTGTTTTAAAGAGCTGCTATACCACACAGAGTACACAACACCAGTAAATACTCTTTTTTGAAAACATTCAAAGTTTTTATTTTCACCCACCTTCGCCCCCAATTTAGTTTCTTAGCTCTTTTATTCGATAATCACTCCCCATTCTGCAGACGGGGAGACGCACGCAGGTTTTTGTTTTTTGGGGTTTTTTTTTGCACGGTACAGAGGGGGAAGAAAGAAGCAACTCTTAACTTTTCAGTTCCATTTTGAGAAATGATCACCTCGAACTCCTGAGAACTACAGCCCGGCGAGAGCAAAAGCATTTCTCCCCAGGCTGGGTCTAGGTCGGGAGCCAGGCGCGCTTCCGCGGGAGGTGGGGGCGGGGGAGTCAGGTGGCAGCGGAGCGGGAGCCGGAGCCTGAGCGACGCGGCGGGGGCGCGTGCGGGGTGCGCCTCCCTCCGGCCGGCGCGGGGTGGCGGCCCCCGCGCACGCGAGTCGGCCAGCCCCCGGCTCCCGCGCCGCGCTGCTATCCGCGGGTGCGCCAGGGGCGCCCGGCTCCCGCGTCTCCTCCTTCCCTCGCGCGCTGGCTCCCTCTCCACAACCCCCCCGCCCCCAACCCCTGGCAGGTCCCTCCCCCATGCCTGCTCCCGCGGCCGCCGCCGCCGCCGCCGCTACCGGAGGCGCAGGAGCCTCGCGATAGTGTTTGCACAGGCGGCGCGTGACGCCGCCGCCGCCTGTAACTGATGCAGAGGTTACCCCGCCGCCTCAGCCGCCACCCACCGCCCGCCGCCGCCACCCAGGCGACGCCGGGGGCAGACGCACTGCAGAGGTGCCGGCAGGTTCCGCTCGCGGAAGTCTCAGCCGGCGCAGCCCGCACTCCGCCTGCACTCCGCCTGCACTCCGGAGGGCGCCCCCTCGACGCCTCCGCCGCCGCGCTCCTTCCCTCCGCCTCTTCCCCGGCGCACCCGCCTGCTCCCTCGCTTCTCCCCCTTCTCCTCCTCCCCGTCCCCTCTCCTCCCCTCACCTCTTCCCTCCCTACCTCCCCCTTCTCGATTTCCTCCCCCATCCCCTTGACTCTCCCCTCCCAGCCCTCGCTCCCTCGCTCGCCCTCAGCGCGGCCCCCGCCATGACGGAGGCGGGTGCCGGTGCCGTTGCCGCCGCTGCCGTCGCAGGGGGGGAGTCGGGTTCCCAGAAAGTAGCTTGATGAGTGTCCAAAGTAGCAGTGGAAGTTTGGAGGGGCCGCCATCTTGGTCCCAGCTCTCCACGTCTCCAACCCCGGGCTCGGCGGCGGCGGCCAGGTCCCTGCTGAATCACACGCCGCCATCCGGGAGGCCCAGGGAAGGTAAGCGCCGTCGCGCCCGCGCCCGCTCGCGGGCCTCCTCTCCCGCGCGGTAGCCCCCGCGCCCCCCGGGTCTCTTCCCTCGACCCCAGGGTGGGGGATGGTGGCGGGGTGGACGCGAGGCCGCCCGGCTCCGGGGAGGTGGTGCGCTGGCTGTGGGTGGTGGTTCGCGGGTGGCGGCGGCGACGGACGAGGGGGTGCGCGCTGGAGGGGACGGGGCGAGGCGCGCAGACTCGTATGGGATTCCTAAGAGCCAATACTGCTAGGGTAGGAAGCCTCCCCCCCGGACGCCAGCCCCTTTCTGCTCCATTTGCCAGTACACTCAGTACTCTTAACCTCCTGGCCTCCGGTCTCTGGTGGGTTTTCCCTCTGGTTGAAGCATTCACCCTTGAGCCCCCTCCCCTTCCCTCGCGCACTCCTCCCATAGAGGCGGTCCCGGCTCTGCGAGCTTTGCAGCCCGGGACCTGGAGGATGCCCTCGCTAGCAGGGTCCCTGCCCTTTCGGGAGAGTCGCTTAAATTATCAAAGCCGGCTTTGATCCGCTGCCTGGCCCTTTAGAGCAATTTGAACGACAGACTGACTCGTGGGCAGGCTTTTAAAACCACCCCCTCCAGATGGCTGCAACTTTCTCTCCTTCGCCATCACCTCCTGCGTGTTTGTGCGTTATCTCTTTTTTGCAAGTAGACTACTGTTCTCTGACAGGGTCGTGGATTTTGTGGGAAATACCGGCGTAAAGGTTAATGCAAACACGCACCAGATCGGTTACAATTGTTTTCTAAGTTTTCTGGTTTCTTGCATGCAAGTGTGCTGCCACCAGATGTAGCAGTTACACAGCTAGTAAGACGCAGGAGTGCTTTTTGACTAAAATTTCAACTTGCTGTATTTAACTTTAAGTATACGACATAAAATGAAATTTGGGAGAACACGCATTTATGAGGGAAGAATAAATATGCATGGAATAGCGTTTAACGCTCTTTTGTCTGGGAAAACGTTCAGCGGTCTTCATCAGCAATTGGTAAATGGGTTGTTCACTCCCAGTTGTGTCTCACAAGGAGACTGTAGCCACATTTTCAAAAAACGTCTGGAAGTCCAAGAGTGATGAATCCTTCAAAGAAACCAGGAGCTTTGATTTATGTAGGAAATGGTGGGGTTAATTTATTTTTAAAATATCTCTCAATATTTACTACCCAGCCTTGACAATTGTAAATCAAGTGTTTTGTGCCCTGAATCTGGTGGTTCAGGCATAGCATTCTTTGTCATTTTGTTCCTGTGAGCATGTGTGAAAGTGACAATAGGCTCAAAGATTGGCATGAATTTGCTCCAGAAAATTCATGGAAAGGTTTGATTTATGGCATCCATTAAACATGCTGAAAGCACCGACAGACATTTTTCCCCTTTTACATCTCACCCTCAACACTGAGTTCTGATTATTAGAAGATAAAAGTTTATTTATTGAATAATTCAAATTTAGTGCATCTGGCGATTTTTCTTTTTGCACTTGAAAATTTGTAAGTGAATGTTTCAAAATCTATTTTGTACATAGAGCAGTTGGTGCTTTTAGCGTGCTTCTATTTTTGTAGTTTCATTAAGATGCTTAATAATAGTGTTATCAGGGGTAGTGTAATGAGTGGTGGTAAATGATGGTCTTGGAAAAGCCCGTCTTTTTTTAAAGGCTTTATCTTTATTTTTCATTCTTTCGTTTCTCAGATGTTTATTGAGCCAGTCCCTGAGGACATAGTGTTGAATTGTTCATCTGTAACATCAACTATCACCATTAGTAATTTGGGGCTGCAAAGTCTAGATTGTGAGTTTTTGAGGTTACTTCTACTGTAGTTAAAGAAAAACAAACCTTCTGTAAGACAAACCATAAGAAACTCTTTTTTTTTTTTTTTTTTAATTATTTTATTTATTTGAGAGAGAGAGACAGTGAGAGAGAGCATGAGCGAGGAGAAGGTCAGAGGGAGAAGCAGACTCCCCATGGAGCTGGGAGCCTGATGTGGGACTCGATCCCGGGACTCCAGGATCACGCCCTGAGCTGGAGGCAGTCGTTTAACCAACTGCGCCACCCAGGCGTCCCCCATAAGAAACTCTTAATCTCACAAAACAAACTGAGGGTTGTGGGTGGGGTGGGTAGGGAGAGGGTGGTTGGGTTATGGACATTGGGGAAGGTATGTGCTATGGTGAGTGCTGTGTGAAGTGTGTAAGCCTGAGGATTCACAGACCTGTACCCCTGGAGCTACTAATACATTATATGTTAATAAAAAATTTAAAAAAACTTCTCTACTATTCTTCAGTTTTCCTGAAGATTGAAAATTCTTAGGGGTTAGAATAAATTAGCTTGGACTTCCAAATAGACAGAATTCTTTCTAGAAGTTTGGATTATAGTAGACTTTTATGTAAAGTAAATTAGTGAATCTTTTGTTACTGAAGTAAGACATGCTTTTGTGATTGTGGTATTTCACCAAGTACCTCTGTGGCCACAGTAATATATTTTTGGCCAACCAGTATGTAAGTTAAAACTGTTAATTTTCTCTAGGGTTATATATATTTATCTTGAAGATACAGTCTCATATATCATTAATGCTAACAGGAATTGCATGTATGAAACCTTAGACATAATGATGGAGACATTTTCTATTAAGTGAGATCCCAGTTTTCATTTTAACAAGTGTTTAGCATCTTTTGTAGGTATACATATTACTATTACATAAATTGATGGAAGTTGAAAGAGCATTGGACTTACGGTGACTGTTAATAGTAATAGTTAATATTAGTGGAATGTGATTATATGTATCAAGGTGGGAACAAACTTTCTTGAAGCAATTTAATGTAATATATAATAGAAAAACTTAAAAAGCACATATATGTATGTGTACATGTGTTTTAAAGTTGTGTGATAAACTGCTTTTAAGCAAACTTAACTTTGAAAATGGGCTATTTTTGGGCGCCTGGGTGGCTCAGTGGGTTAAGCCGCTGCCTTCGGCTCAGGTCATGATCTCAGGGTCCTGGGATCGAGTCCCGCATCGGGCTCTCTGCTCAGCAGGGAGCCTGCTTCCTCCTCTCTCTCTCTGCCTGCCTCTCTGCCTACCTGTGATCTCTCTCTGTCAAATAAATAAATAAAATCTTTAAAAAAAAAAAAAGAAAGAAAAAGAAAATGGGCTATTTTTGGGGCACCTGGGTGCCTCAGTGGGTTAAACCTCTGTGTTTGGCTCAGGTCATGATACCAGGGTCCTGGGATCGAGCCCCTCATCCCATCACATCCCACTGCATCGCATTGGGCTCTCTGCTCAGCAGGGAGCCTGCTTCCCCCTCTCTCTGCCTGCCTCTCAACCTACTTGTGATCTCTGTCAAATAAAAATCTTAAAAAAAAAAAAAGAAAATGGGCTTTTTTTTTTTTTTTTTAGATTTTATTTTATTTTTTAATTTTTTTTTTTTAAAGGTCATGTTTTTAGGTTTCTTTCTTTCTTTTTTTTTTTTTTAAAGATTTTATTTATTTATTTGACAGACAGATTACAAGTGGGCAGAGAGGCAGGCGGAGAGAGAGAGAGGAGGAAGCAGGCTCCCTGCTGAGCAGAGAGCCCGATGCGGGACTCGATCCCAGGACCCTGGGATCATGACCTGAGCTGAAGGCAGCGGCTTAATCCACTGAGCCACCCAGGCGCCCCTAGATTTTATTTATTTATTTGACAGAGAACACAAGTAGCAGAGAGGCAGGCAGAGAGAGAGAGAGAGAGAGAGAGAGAGAGAGAAGCAGGCTCTGCGCTGAGCAGAGAGCCCGATGCGGGGCTCGATCCCAGAGTCCTGGGATCATGACCTGGGCCGGAGGCAGAGGCTTTAACCCGTTGAGCCACCCAGGCGCCCCGAAAATGGGCTATTTTTGAAGATGTATCATAGACCTGTAAAAATTAAGTATTTTGAAGTTTTGATGTATTTGAAACCGAAAATCTAATATTATAATCTGATTATTTTCAGTGCTGCATATTTTGGCTTTCTTCCTTTCTCACCCTATTCCCATTCTCATCTTAATATAGTTTTACTTGATTACAAATAAAATACACTTTGAAATATTAAAAGACTTAGTAATTTGTGGGAATTTAGGAATATCTGTGATACAGTGTAGACAACTTCCTTTTCCTGAGTCCTGAAGCTTTTCCTTTATCAGTCTTGCAGTTCCCTAAGACTGCTCAGCAGTATAGCTCTAAATTTCATGTTGGATCTTTTAAACCTGTGATCTCTATCCCATTTTAGCTTTAAAAATCCTGTAAGGAGATTTGGGAAGTTAAGAAATTATGTAAATTTCCAAATAGAGGTCAGTTTTGCTTTACTGAGACCTAGGAACCCAGTGTCATATTGGCTAGATGAGCAGATGGTGGTGTTTTTTTTTTTTTTTTTTTTTTTGGGCCTATCAGTACATGGGTACTTTTGAATTAGTTATTGCTAAGAATCAAATGATTATACAGAAGATTTGCATTTTATTTTCTGTTTCATCTTACCAGATCTGAAAAATTTGCTTACTTTTGTGTAAACAGTGAAAGTAGTTTGGTTAAAAAGATAATGTCACAGAATAATTAAACTGTTTCTGTGTTTTCATATTTACAGACTGCATCCTTTGGATGATTGAGTGATACCTGTAGGGAGTTGTTAAAAGTAAAGGTATACCAGATGACCTTTTAGTTTCTTGAAGTCACTCGTTGGAGGAGGACAGGGTTTTATGTTTAAGGATTTTAGCTTATGAATAGATCCATGGTAGATGCCTCCTTTATAGGAGCACTTTTATGTATCAGAGGAGAGAGAAAGGAGGGAATCCTAGAAGATAGTTAGCTGTCTGGGAATCTACCCCTGGGTAACACGTTTTTTGGTCTCAGGAACACTTTATTCTCTTAAAAATTACTGAGAACTCTACAGAGATTTTATATGGTTATGTCTATTGATATTTACTGCTCTAGAAATAACTTCAAAGTTATTAACGTACCTAAAGATAATAAACTTTTATCAAATTTTTAAATGAATAAAAATTCTAAAACAAAAACTTTAGTGAGACTAGTAGCATTTAATATTTTTGTAGCACTTTAATTTCTGACTTATTAGACAGCTGGAGTTGGCTTCTGCTTTTAGTCTCTTGTGATTTATTTTGACTGAGATATTGTGAAGAGACTCCAGCTTCACATAGATATGTAGTTAGAAAACTTGATGTATTTTGATAGTTCTTTTAGAAATTGTACGTATACTCTAATACTACACCAAAATTTGACAAGTGGCAGGTTTAAAAAAAAAATGTTACTTACGGTATGGGAGTACATTGTATTTCAGAATTGTCTCCAAGACCCAGAAGAGATCTGTGGACTATACATTTATAGCCTAAGGTGAGACCACTGAAAGGGTGGGAAGCATGACAGCTGTCTCCAGGTGTTTCAAAAGCATAAATAGCAGAGACAGTAGATCGATTCTGCTGTTACAGAATGTAGACCATCAGGTGAAAGGAAGGCACAGATGTAATTCAGTATAGTTTGTTGACCAGAATGTAACAAGTGTATAGCAGCTAGACTTGTCCAGCAGTGGAAAAAACTGCTTTTATTGAGCGATTCCAGAAACCAACATAGTACTATATGTTAACTAACAAAATTTAAATTAAAAAACAAAAGTATAAAGTGATAAGAATTTAAAGCGTCTACAGGGACATTTTCGGGTGGGGCAGAGATTCTTATTTTGGATGCTCTTGGATTAGGTGACTTCAGGTCCCATCCCCTTTGAAAATGTAAACATTCTGTGGGTTTTTTTGGAAAATAGCTGAATACTGTAGTTAAATTATACATATATATATATATATATGTATATATATATATATGAATGATTCTGAATATTCTCTTCAGTCACTAGTATAAAACTACTGTTGGCTTTATTTTGCGTTTTTTATTGTGCTTTTTCTCTTAGTATTTTCTGGAATCAACATGTCAGTCTTCCTGAAATCTTGCTAAATTCCCTGTGAAATATAACAAGCTTTGAAGACATTTTAGGGAATCAGATGCTGCTTGTGATACAGTTTAGTAGAGTTTGTAATATATTTGGGCACAGAATTTTAGGATACTGCAGGGGCTGATTTTCAGTTTTGAAAGAGAAACTATCACCATGTATAGTCTTTTATTTGTGATTGTTTATGCAATTTCAGGAGGACTCTGCTTAATCTTTTGTAATGGTTTTAAAGCTAGAGAGTCTGCAAAAGAGGATACATGAAGGAAAAGTGTCTACTTTGATTACTTTTGACCTTAAAACTATATCTGAGATATAACCAGGACATAAACTAAAATGAAGAGTTTTAGTTCTCATCTTATTCAGAGAATTATGTATGTAATATTTATCATTACCTAGAACAATTCATATTTTAATTTTATAAGGAACATAATCTCTTCTGTGAATTGGGATTGAAAGGTTAGGTTTTAGGGAAGTTAAGCATAAATTCCCATCTTTGTTGAGGTCAACGTAAGTATAGTGGCACACAGCTTGAGACTTCATGTACTTGTTGCATTTGGATTTAGAGCTCATTTTCTCTAGAAGAGCCATAGGAATAAGTCATTTAGTTTCATAAAATTCTTCATGCTTATTAATAATTTTCAAAAGTCTTAGAATAATTTAGAAGAATAGTGTTGTGAAGTAGGAGAAGCCTTACAGTACAGATGAGAAAGTACATTGCTCATAATTGGAATTCGCATGTAGTCCCTGCTTTGCCATTAACTAGCTGTGTAACCTTGGGCAAGTTGCTTATCTCTCTGCTTCAGTTTCTTAAAATGAGAATTGTAGAGCTGAAAGGAACCTTGGAAGCAATTGAATCCAAACCTCTCATTTTACAGATGAGGAAACTTAGGTAATTTGCCTAGGCTTTTACTATGAGAGACTTGGGACCAAAATTCAGTTTTTTGACTCTCAACTTAGTGCTTTTTTTCTTTATACTTTGTGGCTTCTTTTCATCTATAAAATGAGAGGTTTTGAATTCATGGCTCTCAGAGGTCTTTAACAGCTCAAAAATAATATTTTTTGACATTTGACCTAATATAACTCACTGGAGGAAAATTTGGGAACTTTTATTTATTGGTGAAATAAATGCTTCCTGAAGAAGCAATGTGACTTTTTCAAGGTTATGTTTTGGTTTAAGAGAAGATAGCCTTCATTATGAAAAAAAAAATTTTTTTTTAAAGATTTTATTTATTTATTTGACAGGAGGAGAGAGACAGCAAGAGCAGGGGGAGTAGGAGAGGGAGAAGCAGGCTTCCTGCTGAGCACGGAGTCCAATGCAGGGCTCCATCCCAGGACCCTGGCATCATGACCTGAGCCAAAGGCAGACACCTAACGACTGAGCCACCCAGGCGCCCCATGAAATAAAATTTTAAGTTTATTTATGAGCGTGGTAAATAGTGTGCTGAGTGATCTTGTTGGTGGTGGTTTTTTGTTGTTGTTGTTTTTTTAGAATGATCTACATTCTATAACATTGTAATGAATATATTAAGAACTGTGTTCATTACCTAAATGACAGTGTGGTATGCTGAAAAAAGAAACTAGGTTTCTGGAGTGTTTGCCCTCCGCCCCCCCCCCCCCCGTCCCCCCAATGCCTCCGCCCCCATTAGGTGCTCTGTTTCTTAGTGTTTTACAGGATTGTCATGATTTAGTAGCAGGTCCATCATGCAACCTTTTATATTACAGTTTTTATGTTGCCTACTAATGGAAAAGTCTTTAATTAAGAGACTGTTTTTTGTTTATTTCTCTATTCTTGGTGCATACTAGGATATCCTCTCTAGGGGCACCTAGGTGGCTCAGTGGGTTAAGCCTCTGCCTTCAGCTCAGATCATGGTCCCAGCGTGCTGGGATCGAGCCCCACATTGGACTCTCTGCTCAGCTGGGAGCCTGCTTCTCTCTCTTTCTGCCTACTTGTGATCTCTGTCAAATAAATAAATAAAATATTAAAAGGAAAAAAAAGGAAGTAAAAAGTTTTGTTGAAGGACTACAATATTTGCTTAAAAATGGAGTGATTACATATCTTAATGTGCTCATATTTTCAGACCCAGGAGGATTCTTATGTTATTTGTTTATTCTTAAGCAGATTATATTTTAGAGCATGATATGCCCTGCAGCAACAATGACAACTACAATTTATTGTTTGAATATATATATTCATTTAATTCTTATAACTCTGTGAGGTATGTGCAATTTTTATTCTCATTTTACAGATGAGGAAACAAGCACAGAGAAGTGAAGAAACTTGCCCATGATCATAGTAGTGAATGTTAGGGCTGAGATTTGAACAAGGTCTGCTTTTTAACCAGAAGGATATATTACCTGAGATAGAGAAATTTGGTTTTGGTTAATTTCTCAGTTATTTTTCCTTCATAAATTTTAATTTATTAATCGTCTTTTAGGCTCATTCACTTTATCTGTAAAGTTTTGTTAATTTTTTTTGCATGAGTTTTATACATGTATGAAGATAAGATTAAAAAACAACACATAATAAGTCCCAAATCAAACAAACCAATTTAGAAAGTTGTACCAGCTGTGCACATCTTAGATTTCATTTTTTCAGATTGTTTAGTTCTTTCATGGGAAATGTTAGTGGTACACTAATTAAAAACCTTATTTTTATGTTTAATAATCTAAATTAGAATGCTATTTATCTTCCTCTTTTGGCCTCATAAGCCCACCACAGCCATAACAAATAAACGTTAGCATTTGAACAAAGAATATTCCACTGTCAGGACAAGAGTTACTACTTAGCTGTGGAGGCTGTATAACCTTGTGCATAAGGCTCTGAACAAAATTGAAGTGGTTTAGTGGCAGATCTTTGTTATTTGACATGGGCAGGGGAAAGAGGCTTGAAGCTCAGTATGGCACATCTTTAAGAAGGATTTTTAAAGCACTTAGTTTTAATTTATTGCATACAAAACAAATCTCTTGGTAACATATATTATTTAGTAAATCTAATGAGAGACAGAATTTGAATAGGTTAATAGGAATTCAAAACATGGGGTGGAAAGATACAAAGAGCTGATCCAGGGAGTAGGTTATGAAGTGTAAATCTTCTTGTGTGGCTTCATTATTAGGTCTGAAATGTTGGGAATATCAAGAAGACAAGTTATACCAATTTTTAAGCAAAAATGCTTATATTCTACAAAGATGCATTACAAAGTCAAATGTGAGTGACTTTTGGGGATGACTTAGAATATTTGTTTCTTTTCATTTAAAGGGATTATTAAGAATTGGTTGTACTCATAAATGTGTGCCTTTCTTGGAAACTAATTTAGCTGGAGATAATGACAAACTTTTTCTAGATTTAGATTTTTAAGTGTTACTGTTAATAGTATCTGCTAGTATTGTTGAATGTGATACATTGTGTGATTTCATGATTCCACACTTGACACTAGGTATGTGCTTCCTATCTGATGGTAATAGGGAAGGTCATTGGGATTTGTTTGAAGCCAGTCAGATTCATTCTGTCTCTCATGAGATCTGAGGCATGTTCCAATTTTTTTTTTTTCCTTTTTGGTAAATAGTGTGTTTGCTTCTTTAAAAATACAGTTTTTCTTTTTTCTGGGCATAAGTTTTTAAAAAACATTATTGTTATTATATGGTTTTGTCAACTTTGTTACTTTTTTTACTTACATGTCTCATTTATGCATATACTTGTTAATGTTCTAGGTACTTTGTAAATAGTAACTCATTTACTTCCAACAGTCATGTGAAATAAGCACTGTTATATCCCTATTTTACAAATGAGGAAATTGACGCCCAGAGAAGTTAAGTAATTTACTGAAGAACACATAGAGACTATGTAGCAGAGCCAGGATTCAGACTAGGCTCCTAAGTGCATGCTCTTAGCAGTTATACTGCTTCTCAACGGGTATTCCTTTGAATAGATGTAATATAATTTACTCAGTTAAACATTGTGAAGGTAGCATATTAGTCATGGTTCTCTTGCTTACCTCTGATAAAAACTTAACACATGCTTTGATAAGTTAAAAAAGGAATTTATTAGGTTACATAACTGGGGATTGTATGTGTGGTGGTTGGAATGGCTTTGAAAATAGTTTTGAGCCAAGATCTCAAATAATGTCATTGAGCCTCTGTTTCCATTTCTGGGTTCTTCTAGCCTCTTCTTTTTGGAGTTTCTAGAAACATATTGCTATTTATTTATTTGACAGACAGAGATCACAAGTAGGTAGAGAGAGAGGGGAAGGGAAGCAGGCTCCCCTCTGAGCAGAGAGCCCAGTTTGGAGCTCGATCCTAGGATGTTGGGATCATGACCTGAGCCAAAGGCAGAGGCTCCAACCCACTGAGCCACCCAGGCACCCCGTGAAATGCATTGCTTTTTAGCGTGCAACCACAATGGAAAAACAGCCTCTTTCCTGATGTCCATATGTCAGTTAGTTCTGGGTTGATGACGATGTATTCTAATTGTCAGTGTCTTAACCAATCCCTGAGACCTGGGAGATTAAGTACTGGGAGGTCGTTAGTCACTATGGTTCTGGTTAGGGTGAGCTGGGGAACCCACAGAAAATCAGGATTGACAATCCCCTTAAGATCATGCAGATTAAGTTGATTGGCAGTTTTCCTGAGAAAGGGATTATGATGAACAAATACAACTATTGTAGGTAGTTATTTGTTATTTCTTTTTCTTTTTAATTTAAATTTTATTTTTTGGCTATTATAGATAATGATATAATGAATATCTTTGAGTAAAAGCTTTTTTAAAAATTTTTTAAAAGACCGTTCTCAATGAAATTGTCAGGGTACAAAGCATGACAATTTCAGGACTTTCCATGAATGCTACCAAAGTATTATTTGAAGAATTGTATTCAGCTCATGTATCAAAAATACATGAGATGAGCTTGGATTTTTGAATCAGGTAGGGTTCAACTCATCCTACAAAGTACTGGACTTCAATATTATTAACACAGTGTCTTGCATTTAACTGAGAGGTTACAAACCTGACACTGAACATGTATCTAATGGAATTTATTAAGTGTGTCCTGCAAAACTCTTGGCTCTTACTTCTCTTTCTTCCTAGTGTCCTACTTCTTTGGCCTAGTTGACAACATTATAGGTAGTTTTTGGATATTGATACCATATGTTAAAAGCATTATGATTTAGAAAGGTAGTGTAGTGTAATATTTACAAGCATGCATTTGTAGGCCTGGATTTCATTTGGATTTACTACATTTACTAACCTCTCATTGTTTCACCTGTAGATTTTCTTTTCTTTTCTTCCTTCCGTCCTTTCTTTTTTTATATAGTGGTTCTATTAATTTAAAAATTTTATTTATTTATTTGAGGTGGTGGTGAGGGAGAGGGGGAGAGAGAACCTTAAGTAGGCTTTGTGCCCAACAGAAGGTGGGACTCAGGGCTCATTCTCCTCCCTGAGGTCATGACCGGAGCTGAAACTTTATAGAGTCAGAGGCTTAACCAACTGAGTCACCCAGGTGCCTCAGGCACCTGTAGATTTTCTTGGTTGAAGGATGAGATAGTAGTAGCAACTACTTCACAAGGTTGTGAGAGTTAAATGAGAAATTCATGGTATATTAACCAGTCATTATATGTTAAATATTACTATTATATATAAATAAAATGCTTTCAAATTTAAATTTTTTCTTTGCTTAAATGGTAAGAATAAAAAAGTACTATCTGGATAAAGGTCTCTTATGGCTGGAGTACACTTGTTTTTCATGGATTGTCTCCCTGGACTGTTGAATTCTAGTAGAGTTGTGTCTGACAGAGGCAGATTTCAGAGGATGTATAAAATTGCTACTTTCATTATTTTAGTTCTTGTAATTCTTTGTGGCTTGAGAGTTGATAAGATTTATGAGATATGTTTACAAAATTTAAGCAAGCACCAAGCACTAGATTTGGATTAGCAGTGTTCATGCTTTGTTTTGCTTTTCATACTGCTTTTGATATGCAGAAATACAATTAAAGCATGCATTGAAATTTGTAAAAGTGGCATGTGTTGTGTTTTTGTGTGTGCTTATTTGTATCAAGGAGATTGCTTTATGTGCACTAGGTGCATAATAATGTGTGTTTATTAGTGGGTGTATAGGCAGTGTAGTATAAGGGTTAGGACTATGGGTTTACTATAGATCTGGGTTTATATCCTTTCTCTGTCACTTCTGAGCTGTTTGGCTTTGGTTAAGTTACTTGCTGTTACTATTTGTGTATGTGTGTTCATGCATTGGTGAATTTTTTCTTTTGAGAAGAAAGGCAGGGATAAAAAAAGTTAAAAAAATTCATTTCAGGAGTCATTGAAAAGTAATGTTTAGGTTGCATTTCCTCATACGTATATGTTCTCATCTTACAGTTTTCATAATTATATTTTAAATTAATGTATACTAACTCATTTAGTTGATATGTATACCAGAGTTTAATGATAATTGTGATCTCATTTCTTTTCACTGTATAATGTGGCATTTATTATGCATATAATATTTTTTCTTCCTTTAAATTGCTTCTTTGGTATATGTTTGAAGGATTTGGTTTATTCGGCAAAAGGATACAAATATTTTTTATGTGTTATGTATTTTATATTTCATTTTATATTGTTATTGTTTTCCCAATGGGATAACTAGAATTTGTGAGTCTGTTATTGCTTTTCAGATATGAATCAATTGTCAGAGCTTTAGTTTTATAGAAACCTTATTGACATAGTTTGTTTATTCATTCAGCAAGTGTTTTTGGATCTAGAGTCTAGCACAAGGAAAACAGAGATACATAGATATAGTCTGTACCTCTTATGAGCTTGGTCACTGTTGACTGTGAGGAAGACTGTAATTCATAATACATAATTCATATTTTAAAAAACACCTTGTGGGTCAGGTAAAACAATATGTGAGTTGCCAGTTCTCAACTTCTGATATAAACAGAAGAACTGTAATATGAAAGACTCCGCATATAGACACCCCCCCCCCAGCCATTGATTAACTAACTGCTTCTTGGCTTTTCTGTAATCGCTCGCCCTTCCCCTGTTAGACCCCTCCCCCAGTTAATTGTTTAACCACTCCCTTGCCTTTCTGTAACCACTTGGCTTTTAGGGGGTGATACTGGTCTCCTGTTTCAACAGGATACTTTATGCGCATAGTCACATAGGCAAGGGGGTCGCCTAGGTACGTGGGCCTAGTCACGTAGGCAGGATGCTTCTCTGCTGAGTAATAAGGTCCAACTCCCCCTCCTCACTCCCCCTCCCCACCTTTCTCTTCGCGTGCCGGGGTCCTTCAAAGCCAATCTACAAACACCGAGTATGCCTTACATTTAAACCAGCCAATAAGAACCTTGTAACTATGTTTCTGCTTCTGTACGTATGCTTTTGCTTCCCCAAACCCCATAAAAAGGCCCTGAACAAAGGGCTGGCGCGCGAGTCTTCCTAAGACTTGATCGCCCGCAGGTACCTGTGTCAACTCAATAAACCTCGTGCTGTTTGCATCTGATCAGTGGACTCGGCTTGGTTTTTGGGTCCGGGGGTCTCCTCCTGAGAAGGGGTCCATTCCGGGGTGCCTGGAGCCCCGGGGGATCTTTCATTTGGGGGCTCGTCCTGGGATACGAGACCCCCCACCCAAGGACCACCGACCCACTGTCAGGAGGTAAGCTGGCCAGCACTTTATTCGTTGTGTCTGTTCGTTGCGTCTGTGGCTGCGTCTGAACCTGTTACTTGTGAATTTGCGCATGCGTTTGGTTTGGGGTTCGATCGGATCCATTTGTATTTGGCGAGGGCCAGAAGGAGCTGACGGGCTCGGACTTCTCCCTCGCAGCCCTGGAAGACGTTCCAGAGGCGTTTGTAGTCCCGCCGGACGGGACATTTGAGTATTTGCGCATGCGTTTGGTTTGGGGTTCGATCGGATCCATTTGTATTTGGCGAGGGCCAGAAGGAGCTGACGGGCTCGGACTTCTCCCTCGCAGCCCTGGAAGACGTTCCAGAGGCGTTTGTAGTCCTCCCGGGCGGGACATTTGAGTCCTTCGGGACATTTGGGCCCCGGTGCAGCGGGGCATTTGGAGCTCAGCCTGTATCAGAGAGATACGTGGCCTTGGTTGGAGAGGGGGAATCCGGACCCCCAGGATCTCCGCTTGAGTTTTTGCTTTCGGTTTTGTACCGAAATCGCGCAGCGTCCTTCTTGTTAACTGTTTTGTGTGTCTTACTTATTGTCCTTGGTGTTTTCTTTGACTCTAAAATGGGGCAAACACTTACCACCCCCTTAAGTCTCACTTTAGGTCACTGGAGAGATTCTGAGTTTCTCCTAATAGATGTGGGGGTTTCTCCCTCACTCACTTCCCATGTTAATGGCTATAACTGGAACCAACGGGTTGGTCTAACTCGAGACAGAGACCATAAGGAATATTCCCGAGCAGCTGCCGAAACTCTCTTTGTTTCGGGGAAGTTTCCCTGTGTTCTCTGGCCCGACTTGGACTGCTTAACCCCTCCCCCCTTGCTGGTGGGAAAGCATGGCATCTGCTCCTCTGTTGGGGCTTATGAGCTCTAAAACCGGGAATCTTTTCTCTGCCTCCTGGCAGCACTTTGTTTCTTCTGTTTCCCCCTTATCGTATTTCTGTACCAATGTGCGTGCAGCCTGCATGACTAGCCTCTCGATCATGCACCACGGCTCCTTCTCTCTCCACTGTCAACGAGCAAGAAGAGCACCCCCTGGACCTAACACCCCACTCCAGATCTTCCCACTTGTGTCTCAGGTAAACATTTGAAATGGAGTGGGTCCAGGTGAACTGTAAATCAGTATTGGAATGAAGTTAAGTTTGTTGGTTTAACTAAGATAAGATGTGTCTTTTAAGTTATCAGCAGTAAATGTGAAACTTCGAAGTTTACTGAAGGTCAAATAAGCTCATGTTATTTGTTAAAATTTGTTAGCAAAGAGATGACTAAACTGATGGTTAATTGTCTGTCTCAAAGTTCTAATGGGTAATTGCTGAAGTAGCTTTCAAAGTCTTTGGTAACCTGAAAGTTTTAAAGTTTTGCTTGGATGACAAACAGAATTGAATTGTGGACATCTATATCTTAACCAAACAGGATAAAATGCTAAGTCGTTAATTACTGGATGTAGGTTTATGCTTTTGACTTCTTACTGCAAAGAAACTAAGAGTATTTAAATCTGCTGGTAAACTTGTTTTCCACTTAACTGATTCATAAATTTGCCACCTGAAAAATTCTGTTGTAACAGTTCACAAATGGCTAATAACTAAAGGTGTTTCTAAGAATACAAAGTTCTGCTTAGTGTAACTAAGACTGATGGAAATAAGGGAAACTCTGTATGTAGGAAAGTAGGAGATATGTAAGAAAGATTTAAGGAATGGGAATACATTTTGTTGAAGGTAAGGGAAGGTAATTTTGTCCTCAATAAAATGGTTGTTTGAAAGAAAATGGCTTGGGACAAAACCTGAATGCAAAGGAAAGATGTAAAAGGTTTGTGAAGGGAAATCTTCAGAAAAGGAATTTTAGATATGGTCAGGACAGACTAAAAAGGAAGAAAAACAACCTCCAAGGTGATTTAATACTCTCCTGACCTGCCTCCACATAAATTATACTTCCAAGTAAAGTATAAGGGCCATTTGGCCTTGAGAGATTAAGGAAGAAGCCCAACCTTGAGAGACTGCGAAAACACCCGGTTGCCATCCTCCATTGCCTGTAACCATAGAAATTCACTCTAATCTGTAAAGAGTAAAAAGGGAGATTGATCACCTCCCATTAGCCAGAGATACCCAAAAGGGAGGGTATCCAACCTGTTTGAATCTGAAGAGTGCCTGACTGTGTAAATCTGTCTGTACGGCTTCACTGCTTCGGCTACGGAGTCTGAGTGGGCTGCACCCTGAGTCTCGCAGGGCGTCATATGGCAGAACGGTCATCTACTCCACGGAGTAGCCTGGTCTGGGGTTTATTTGGACAGGCCTTAGCTAAAACGCTCCTAAGTTCCTGTGGGGAATGCGAGCAGGACAGCAGGGGAAAGATCCCCCTCCCTTGTCTGCGACATCATTCATGATGGGAGAAAAACCCAGAAAACTCCTATCTTAAGACTGCACACTTAAAAATAAAATTAAAAAGGGAAAAGACACTGGTATATAAAAAAAAAAAAGCTGATTTTCTTTGTTTAAAAGGACAAAGTTTTCTTAGATTAATTGATCAGATAAGAGAATGTAAATGGTTTTCTCTTTGCCAGCCCAGAAAACCCAGTCTCTATGTTTTGTTTTATCACGTGTTTAACATCCCTAATTATATTTAGGCATGTGCTTTAAAACTTTCTAAGATTTTAGCAATTGTTGACAAGATTTAAACCAATGATAAACCTTGGGTTACATTTGGGAAAATGCTATAATTATTCTAGAGATTCTATACATTTCCTAAAGTTTTAAATGTTTTAAAAGATCATCGCTTGATATTATAATTACAGAAATGTTATGTGTCACAGAAGTAACCTGATTTCCTTGTCAGCTAAATTGTAAACTCTTGTCTCATCAGCTCTAACCATATCCATTCCGAGTTTTGTCATTTGTAATTGTTTTAATTCTCTTGTAAAATGAGTTTTATCTTCAAGGAGATTCATATAAAGGACTTCCAGGACAAATACAGATATTTGATATACTTGAAAATCCTAAAACTGAAATGGGTAAGAATTTCCAGAACTAACTAAAGGTGCATTCACCAGATTTAGTAACATGGGATTAAATGAACTACAAGATTATAGTGTTATGTCTCTTAATGTTTTGTCTTGTTTTAGACATTGCTGGTTCTCTAATGTTTGCTCTTCCAGACTAGGAATACTTTTTCTTAAGTTATCTGTAACTCACAGAGATGTAAAAGTGCTCAAGGCATTCAACTTTTCTCTCTATCTAAACCCTCTGAAACCAAAAGGTCTCAATAAGTATTCTTTCTTCCATGGCAATCAGTCATTTGCATAAGTTCAATAAGAATCTGTTCTCTTTGTAACAGGACAGCATTGGAAACTGGTTATTTTACCAAGGCTTTGACTGGAATGTCATAATTGAAAAAGACATGCATAGACTCAGATATGACCAGACAGCTTTAAGGAACTAAGGTTGACTTTATGAAACCTGGAGCCATAAAGCCCCTTGGGACTATTGGCCTGATACCTTGTTTACAGAGTTCCCAGCAGCCTCACCAGGTGAGTAAAGAATGTCACTCCTTGGTAGGTGCAGAATCTCATGAAGAGGCATATGCCCAAATCGACAGGTATTGCAGGCATGCCTGATGGCAAGTATGTGGCTTGGCTTCTGGCCTGGAGAGGCTACTAGAAGTTCAACCTAGAGATTCCTTATAAGAAGTTCCAGCAAAGCAGATTCTAAAAGATCTATATGATCACACTCAACTGTTCTTGCTGAGCTTATGTAAATAATGGGCCAAGTTTGTTAAAACTGGACTTGTTTCACAAGTGACTTAGTCCTGATTTGGCTATCTCTGTAAATGAGGGTTATCTTAGAAAGAAAAATTATATTTTAATAACACACCTTTATGGATATTAAATTCTAGATTCGATTGTCTTTAAATGTTTGTTTACCTAAGCTAAACAATTTGAGGTAAACTTCAGAGAAGTTACACAATAGCTTCTTTAATCAATCTTATTATCTTGTGGGTATATTAACAAGACCTCACGGCACATGATTAAACAACTGGAAAATGGGATTGATTCCCCTACAATTGTATAACTTAACTAACACCTTGTTTGTGGCTGGGATAATGAAATTGCCTCAAAGCCAGCCTATCGCACGCCATAGGATTAACTATGGACTTATGGAGATAATGGATGACCCCACTTTCTTTATGATTGGATCAGATGATGCATGGGGAACTCCCCTTATCTCTTGACAAGTTTTCTCACTTGCCAGTGATCCTCTGTAATCAGGATATTGTTAAGGCTGGACCACTCAAAGGTCTTCTTATTGGTTTCATCCCTTAGTCATATTTATCCTAGAGGCCACCTCTGTTGAGGTGCAATTGCAAACAGATGCTTTAGCTAAGCATAGAACAGCCCTCATAAAAGGAGCCTCAAATCTCACTATGGGACAGTCCCTGGCTGTAATGACTTCACATCAGGTCCAGATTTGTCTTAGAAGCCAAAGGCCACCAATGGATGATGGAGGCCGACTTATTAAATACTGGGCTATACTTAGAGATATGCCAGAAATAATACTTAAAACTTGTCAAAGTTTAAACCTAGTTACCTGTATGCCTGAACCTGACCACTGTACTTTTTCTCTATAGAGCAAAAATGTTCAGAGGTTATTGATCTTGCTTACTCTATTTGGCCAGATTTAAGATGCCCCTGTTAAAAATAGGAATGACACTTGGTTTTCTGATAACAGTAGTTTTCATAGAAAGAATAAGAAAAGCTAGGTATACTGTAGTGTTCACTAGCACTTTGCAATTGCCAAAGCCTAAGAATAAACATTAACACTGACTCCAAATATGCCTTCCTGGTACTACATGCCCATGGAGCAATTTGGAAAAAAAAAAAAAAGGGGATTGCTGTCAAGCCATAACTCCCCAATCAAATATGGGCCTAAGTTACAAAACCCTCCTTAACTTACTAAGGATGGTGTATATCAAATCTGGGATGCATATCTGTGGCTTACACCCACGATTGGACGGCTCAGTCAGAAGGCAGTTTTATGCTGGGAACAAAGAAATCATACGAGTGATACTTGGGCAAAGAACGCACGATATCTAGGATGGCTATCACTAGAAATGTGTTCCCAAGTAACAGTACTCCAGGCTACTGACTGGTTTGCTACTGACTGGGCAAGACGACCTGGCATTAGATGGCCAGCTCCAAACAGAACCCACTGGATATATGAAACAAACCTGTGGCCCTGGCTTCCTCCAGGGTGGATAGGTCGCTGTACCTTAGGATTTGCCTGGATTCATGGGCGCATTACTAAAACCATTACAACTCCAGCTAATCTCCCCAACTTAAAACAAAGATGGATGCGATCTATTTTTTAAATGGTATAATCACTTAGCATCCATTTTTGTTCCATCTTTGGGACTAGAGGATGTCATGTGGCATATATGTAATTATCAAGACAGAATGTTGTGTGTACATCCCAGACTATCACAAAAATGTCACAGGATTAATAAAGAATATAAATGCCCAGATTAAGGCTCTACAAGATCCTTCTCTCTCTCTCAGCAATTGGTTAGCTTACTGGTTTGGAGGAGGACTGCGGCCAAATCTCCTTTTCGGGCTTCTCATTCTTATTGCCTTATTAACCTTAACATGTTGCTTTGTTCGCTATTCCTCTACTTGATGCCGAGACTCCATCGCTGCAATGACTTCACCACGACAGATGATCCTTACCATGCGCAAAGATACTTTTTCACTGTCAGCACTGGATTCAGCTGCCTCCGCCTTTCGTAACTCCCCTATACATTCCTCCACTGATCAATGTTGACCTGAGTAGGTAGGGACAGCTCTACGCCCCTATTCAGCAGGAAGAAGTTACAGAAGATAAGACCTTCCACCTTCAACCACCTTAAAGATTTAAGGGTCAAAATTGTTCAGGAGGCTGGCTGAAGAGGGAGCAAGGGCTGGCGCCTTGCACCCCCTCTCCACCCCTCCCCTTGATAATATGTATGACATTTCACAGGCACCCCTGACTGCCCTGAAAAAAAAGAACAAATGTTTATATTGCAGAGATCACAGTCTTGTAAGGCAGGAGTCTCCCTTTGTTTGCAAATGTCCTTGAGATTTACAACAAAGAAGTTACCTTATCAATAGCCCAATTTCCAAAGACACATAACTCAGTTCCTCAAGCCCATCTGCAAGCCCTGCAGCTAGTACACCCTAACATCTGCAAGCTAGCAATGGGAACTCCAGCCAATTAGGACGTAGAAAATTACTTTGACCGCCTTCACAACCATCCCCCCCCCCGGGGTGACTCGGGTTAAATCCTTGGGGAAGCTATGGGGACTGAAGTCAACAAAGTATGTTAAGAACACTTATGCCCCGTGTTTCACAGACCCAGAGAGTGGACCTACTGTAGTGGGACATCCCACTTTTATTGTCGCTATTGGGGCTGCAAAACCACTGGTGACACAGCAATATCAGCTAATTCGACAGACCGGATCCCAAACTGACCTGGTACAGGACCAGAGCGAATGGATATAAGATTCTATCCATGATAAAGAAAAAGGGGGGAATGAAAGACTCCGCATATAGACACCCCCCCCCCAGCCATTGATTAACTAACTGCTTCTTGGCTTTTCTGTAATCGCTCGCCCTTCCCCTGTTAGACCCCTCCCCCAGTTAATTGTTTAACCACTCCCTTGCCTTTCTGTAACCACTTGGCTTTTAGGGGGTGATACTGGTCTCCTGTTTCAACAGGATACTTTATGCGCATAGTCACATAGGCAAGGGGGTCGCCTAGGTACGTGGGCCTAGTCACGTAGGCAGGATGCTTCTCTGCTGAGTAATAAGGTCCAACTCCCCCTCCTCACTCCCCCTCCCCACCTTTCTCTTCGCGTGCCGGGGTCCTTCAAAGCCAATCTACAAACACCGAGTATGCCTTACATTTAAACCAGCCAATAAGAACCTTGTAACTATGTTTCTGCTTCTGTACGTATGCTTTTGCTTCCCCAAACCCCATAAAAAGGCCCTGAACAAAGGGCTGGCGCGCGAGTCTTCCTAAGACTTGATCGCCCGCAGGTACCTGTGTCAACTCAATAAACCTCGTGCTGTTTGCATCTGATCAGTGGACTCGGCTTGGTTTTTGGGTCCGGGGGTCTCCTCCTGAGAAGGGGTCCATTCCGGGGTGCTTGGAGCCCCGGGGGATCTTTCAATACAGTTGTAGTATGTAGTATATCAAAGTGTTCTATCCATTGGTTATTTGGTTGCTAGGAAAAAAAAAAAAAAAAACTTAAGCAAAACAGATTTATTATTATTAGCTGGGTATATCTTAGTACCCTGTTAGACCCCTAGGGGACTGAAATAGAAACTGGAAATTCAGGAACCACAGGAGTACTGTTCTCTTGTGGATCCTAGAGCAACCCTTCCCAGCTGTGAAGGAAAGTTCTTTAAAAAGGTAAATAGGAAGGGAGGAAATTGTATTTCTATCATGGAGGTATGAACAAAGTGCTCTCTAGAGAAAGGAATTACAGTTTTCCTTCAACTTATTAAATAGTATCTTCTTGTTTCAATTGGTGTCTTGATTGCTGAGGAGATGGAACTTAATTTTTGTACAAAAACCCATTGCTAATTTTTCTTGAAGTCTGTGTCTCAGGCATTAGAATATATATAGTAGTGATGTCAGTCCTTGTAGTTGATGGAACAATTTTCTTCATCATTTTCCTTTTTATGTGTTTGTAAATTTTTCATTATATAAAGTTTTCCACTTTCATTAACTTCAACACAGGTTTTTCCTTGTGATATTTTTAAATACATGTCTTTAAAAATTATTAGCCTTTAAAGTTCAAGTACTATAATTTTTCTGTGATGCAGTTTATTTTTTAAAAAAAATATTTATTTATTTATTTGAGGGCGGGGAGCATGTATGCTGGGGGTCGGGGACTGGAGTGGGGTGGAGAGGGAAAATCTCAAGCAGACTCCCTACTAAGCTCAGAACTCCACTCAGGGCTTAATCTTAGGACACAGATCATGACCTGAGCCCAAACCAAAAGTCAAATGCTTAACTGACTGAGCCACCCAGGTGCCCCATGCATTGATCTTAATTTTTAATTTTATATGTTGGTTTATCTTTCATTATTGAAGTATAAAACTTAGAGAAAATGTATGCAAATTTTTGCTCAGTGAATTATTATAAACCATAATCGGTGTAACTACCACTCGGTCAAGAAACAGAACGTTGACAGCACTTCAGAAGCCCTCTCCCTTCTACCATCAGTCACTACATTCTCTCTTCTCCCCAAAGAAATAACTATTCTGACTTGTTATGCCTGTTTTTGAATGTTATATAAATTGACTCACATAATATATGTTTTATTTCTAGCAGTTTTTGCTCAAATAATGTTTTTGATATTTATCCATGATAATATCTATAACTGTAGTTGATTTTCATTGTTTTATGTTACTTTGTATGTATATACCACAATTAATATAATCTGTTGATATTCAGGTTGTTTCCACTTTCTTATTACTACTAATAATGTTGTATGAATGCATTTATACTAATCTTTGCATGTACTATATTTGTTGAGTATATACCTAACAGTAAATTTATTGGCTTATGTGTATGAATTTGCTGGTTTTCCATAGTGGTTGTAACAATTTACATTTCCATGAGCACTTTTTGAGCATTCCCATTGCTCCACAGCATCACCAACTATTGGAATTGTTAGTATTATTTATTTTTGCTAATCTGTTGGCTGTGAGGTGGTATTTATGGTTTTAATTTTCATTTCCCTGATAAGTAAGGTTGTTAACCAGTTTTTTGTATTGGCTTTTGAATATCTAATGTATATGAAGTGTTCAGATCTTTTGGTCAGTTTTCCTTTGTGGTGTTTGTCTTAAAAAAACAGTAAGGTATTTGAAGGAATTCTTTTGTATTGTGGATAAGTACTCTTTTATTTTTTAATAATCTGCCCCCCCCTTCTGTGGCCTGTTTTTCCCTTTTCTTTATGGTATTTAAGAAGTATGCCAAGTTCATAAACATGTTTTCCTAAATTTCCTCTCATAAGGTAGGCATTTACAACTGTAAATTTCCCTCTAAGCACTCAATTAACAGTTAGTTCATCAAGTTTTGATGTGTTTTTGCTTCTTATTAATCTCAGGTGTTTTCCAGTTATCCTTTTGATTTCTTCTTTGGACCTGTTGCTGATCTAGGAGTATATTAATTTCCACATATTTGCGGATTTCCCCAGTTTCTTTCTGTAATTGATTTCTAATTTAATTCATTTGTGATTGGAGAACATACTTGGTCTATTTTCAGTCGTTTTCAATTTGTTGACACCAAGTTTTATGGCATAGCATATGGGCTGTCCTTGAGAATGTTCCATGTGTGCTTTAGGAGAATGTGTGTTCTCTTGTTGGATGGAGTATCTTCTACATGTCTTTTGGGTCTTGTTGGTTTATAGTGTTTAAGCTTTCTGTTTCCTTGTTAATTTCTGTCTCGTTCTATTTTTTATTGAAAATGGAGTATTGAAATCTTCCAACTGTTAACAGGGTTGTCTGTTTCTCTTTGATTCAGTTAGTTTTGTGTCATGTATTTTGAGGCTCTGTTGCATGGTGCATAGGTGTTTATAATATTTATATCTTATAAAATGGGTTTACCCTTTATAATATGTTATAAAATGTTTCTCTTCATCTCTAAAACATTTTAGATATTGTCTGATATTAATGTATCCACTACAGTTCTGTTACGGTTGTTATTTGCATGTTGTCTCTGTCCACTCCTTTGCTTTCAGCCTATTTGTGTCTTTGAGTCTAAAGTGTGACAGCATTAGTCAGATCCTGTTCTTTTTAAATCCAGTTTTACAGTCTTTGCCTCTTGATTTTAGTGTTTAGTCCATTCACATTTAATGATATTGATATGGTTGGATTAATGTCTGCCATTTTGCTTTTTGTTTTTCTGTATGTCTTTTTTTGTCTCTCTTTGCCTCTATTGCATTCTTTTACACTGAGTATTTTCTAGTGTAACATTTTAGTACCCTTGATGATTTTTATTTTTTGAGTTATTTTCTTAGTGATTGCTTGAGGGGGAACATCACACAACTTATCAGAATCCAGTTCAGATTAATAACTTACCTCTAGTGATATATGGAAGCTTTATTTAGCTCCACCCTGTCCTTCCCTTTTTTTTAAAAGCACATTGCTATGTTACCAAAAGATACATCACTATAATTATTTCTTTATATAATTCTATGTCTTTTAAAGAAACTGAGATAAGAAAGGAAAACATAAACATACTTATGGTTTATGTAGTCAGTTATTCATCATTTTGGTTCTTTTCATTTCTTTCTGTAGATTTGATTTACTATCTGATACTATTTCCTTACTCAATAGTTTATCTCTACCTGCCTCCTTCATGCTATTATTGTCAAATGTTATATTTCTAAATGGTTTTTTTAAAGGTTTTTTTTTTTTAAAGATTTTGTTTATTTATTTGACAGAGATCACAAGTAGGCAGAGAGAGTGGGGGAAGCAGGCTCCCCACTGAGTCAGAGAGCCTGATGCGGGGCTTGATCTCAGGACCCTGAGCCGAAGGCAGAGGCTTTAACCCACTGAGCCACCCAGGCGCCCCATATTTCTTAACGTTTTAGGCCCAATGATACAATTATATACATGGCATATATATAATTACTTTTTAAATTAAGAGAATTAAGAAGAAGAAATAGGCAATTATGCTATCTTTGCTGGCACTCATGTTCTTTCATGTAGATTCAAATTACTCTATGGTGTAGCCAGAAGAACTGATTCTGATTCTTATGCCAGTTGCAGTGTGCTGTTTAGCCCCTGCAGTGGGTTTTTCATTTTAGTTATTGTACATTTAAACTCCAGAATTTTCATTTAATTATTTTGTAAAATTTCTCTTTTTATTAGCATTCGCTGTTTGATGAGACATTGTCTAATAACCTCCCTTTAATTATTTAAACATGGTTTCCTTTAGTTGTTCGAGCATATGTATAATAGCTGATTTGAGCTCTTAATCCAACATCTGGGCTCTCTTAAAGGCATGTACCATAGTCTTCTTGACCATCAGATACGACTGTGGTTTTGGCCCTGTTCATTTTGTCTCTTTCCCTGATTTTCCCATTAAGCTTTTGACTGGTTTGTTTCTATTGCTGTCACACACCTCAGCCTCCACCAAGTGCTGGCTGATTGCTTTGTTGTTTTCATCAACATCCTGGGAATTGCTTGCTCCACAGTCTGATTGCTGCATTGGGAGGTTTCTGCAGAAGCTAAGAGTTGCCAGTTTTTGAGATTTGTGTTTGCTTTGAGAGGTACCTGCCTTTCTGTTTGCCCCATTCTTAGTAGTTGAACTTCTAGAGAGTCTGTAGCTTTGCTTGTTGCTACTTCTGTCACTGAACTACAATTCTTGGAAGGCAGCTATGCTAACCACTGTACCACCAACGCTCCGACTGAACTACAATTCTTTTAGTTATTCACCTCCAACATCTCCATAGTTTTAGAAAATGCCCTCTGGAATGAACTTTTCCACAGTTGGTCAGATCAAGTCTCTTCCCTTAGGTAGAGAGTAGAGCTCTCAGTTCTTAGGGCCTGTTTTTTTTTCTCTGGAAGAGCCTCTGCTTTGCTTCAGTGGAGTTAGGGAGAGAGAAAGGAGAGTAACTGCTTTTTTTTTTTTTCTTTTTTTTTTTTCTTGTTTTAAGAGAGAGGGGGAGGGAGAGGAACTTACGTAGACTCCATGCCAGGCATGTAGCCTATATCTATCTCACAGGCCTGTGGTCATGACCTGAGCCAAAATCAGGAGTCAGGAAATCAAGAGTGGGATACTTAACTGACTGAACCATCCAGAAGTCACAAAAGGACATAACTTCTGTTGAAGTGATACCCAGCTGTAGGAGTAGGCCCTTGGGTAAGGACGGTAGTCCCTTTTCTCAGCTTGCTTCTCCTGTGAACAAGTTTTACTTATAAGTGAGCAATTGTGACCCAATATTTTTGGCCTTCTATACCTAGAACAGAGCTTCAGCCTTATAAGTGGGAGTTGGTTGGGAGGAGGGACTCCATAGTTTTCTCATCCATTCTTGCCTAGTGTAGAGTTTCTGCAGCATGGAGCTGGGTGGGGGTTGGTGGTGAGAGATGCCAGCATCCTTCTCTGGGGTGAAATTATCCTCTTGGACTGGGATAGGAGAGCTAGCTCCTGGAGCTCCCATCTGGTGTAGAACTTCTGTCACATGGAGTTGGGGGGTGTGAATGGGAGTGATTTGTGGCTCGGATGTCACAGATGCTTGCTTTTCTCACCTCAGTTTACTATATTTTCTTGAATAAATGTTTCTCCATTTGTTGTATGCCTTTAGGATGATCTCCAAAAACATTAAATGGTTGGCGGTTCTTTAAAAGAAAAAAAGTTGGCACCTGGGTGGCTCAGTCGGTTAAGGGTCTGCCATCAGCTTAGGTCATGATTCTGGGGTCCTGGGATTGAGCCCCACTTCGGGCGACCTGCTTAGTGGGGAGACTGCTTCTCCCTTTACCCCTCCCCTACTCCCCAGCTGGTGTGTGCGGGCACTTCTCTCTCAAATTAAAAAAAAAAAGTTAAGGAAAAACTTTTCACCAGTTAAATGGTTGTTTCAGATGGCCCATTGAGCTCCTAGTGCCACTATTCCTGAAGTCATCCTATTCTATTAGATTGTTTTTCAGAAACTTTGTTATTGTTATGTTTTTTGTACTTAGATCTATAATCCTCCTGAAGTTGATTTTTTTTCCTGAGTGGTGTGAGGTAGTACTGTCATTTCCATATGGCTGTCCTGATATTATCTTAGCACCATTTATTGAAAAGAACTGTTCTTTGCCACTGTTTGGCAGTGCTTCCTTTTTTTGTGAATCAAGTGTCTGTACCCAGAAATAGGTCTGTTTTTGGGCACCTGCATGGCTCAGTTGTTTGAGCATTTGCTTTTGGCTCGGGTCATGATCCTGGAGTGCCAGGATCAATCCTCTGGATCAGGCTGCCTGCAGGGCGGGGAGACTGCTTCTTCCTCTGCCCCTCACCCTGCTCGTGCTCCCCCCCCCCCCATAAAGAAAGGAAAAAAAGGAAGAAAGTGAGGGAGAGAGGGAAAGAAAGAAAGAAAGGTCTGTTTCTAGGCTGTACATTTTCTTTCTTTTTTTTTTTTCTCAAGATTTTATTTATTTATTTGACAGAGATAATATGTAGGCAGAGAGGCAGAAGGTGTGGGGGGGAGCGGCTCCCCTCTGAGCAAGAGAGCCTGATGCGGGGCTTGATCCCAGGACCCTGGGATCATGACCTGAGCCGAAGGCAGAGGCTTTAACCCACTGAACAACCCAGGCACCCCTTTCCTGACTTTTGGTAGGTGAAATTCTTTTTTTTTAAAGATTTATTCACTTATTTGACAGAGAGAGATCACAAGCAGGCAGAGAGGCAGGCAGAGAGAGAGAGAGAAGGAAACAGGCTCCCGGCTGAGCAGAGAGCCCGATGTGGGGCTCGATCCCAGGGCCCTGGGATCATGACCTGAGCCAAAGGCAGCGGCTTAACCCACTGAGCCACCCAGGCACCGCTGGTAGGTGAAATTCTAAAGATGTTCTCCCAAGATTTCTTTCCTGCGAGTATTCAGTTGAATACTTAATCTTACGTAGTTCTTTGAAGGGATTTTGCAGATGTAATTAAAGTCACAAGCAACAAACCTTAAAATGGTGAGATTGCCTTGGATTATTGGGGTGGGTCCAGTTCAGTCACACAAGCCCCTTAAATACAAAAAAGGCAGCAGAGAAGGCAGGAGAGAGAGGTGGGGCAGAAAAAGGTCAGAGGGATTTGGCTCAGAAACATGAAAAGGACTTGGCCTGCTGTTGTTGCCTTTTAAAGGGGACCATGAGCCAGGAGATCTAAGTGGCTAAGACTGTCTCACTTGACAGACAGGAAAGAGATGGGGACCTTTGTCCTATCATTGCTTGGAACTGAATTTTACCAGCATCCTAAATGAACCTGGAAACAGAGTCTCTTCTCGAGTGTCTAGACAGAAACACAGCCTACAGCCTATCTAATACGTTTCATCCTTGTGAGATTCTAAGCAGAGAACCAATTGAGCCATGCAGATCCACAGAAACTGGAGATAATACATGGGTGTTTTTAAGCCTCTACGTTTGTGGCAACTTGTTAGAAGAGTGATAGAAAATTAATACACATTTTATTGATTGCCTTCAAAATTGTCTTGGCTTTTTTCGGGTACCTTTTATGAATGAAATAAAATTAAAACAGATCTTTTGATGGTTTGAAATTGCATTGAATCTGTTGATCATATATTCACAATAATGAGTGTTCTAATCCATATAGATTGTGAATATTCATCATTTCAGTAATATTTTATAGTATTCTTTATAATGATCTTGCATAATTGTTACACTTGGTGTTTTATTTTTATTTTTTGATATTACTGTGAATAGTATCTCTTTAACTTATTTTCTGTTGCTGATATGTAGAAATTCAGTTAATTTTTGCATATTGCCTTGGTAACCAGCAATTTTGGTTATAATTCTGATTATATATCTCAACTAGATTGACTTTCTATAAACATGTGGCTTATGAGTGATAAATTCATTTTACCAATCCTTATACTTCTTGGTTTTCTAACCTTATTGCAGTGATTTTAACTGCCAGTACAGTGTTGAATAGATTGTTGTAGTGGAAATCCTTGTGTTGCTCCTATTTTAGAAGTATGGGAAGAATCAGTATTTTACAGTTTAGCTTATAGGCATTTTGGATCTATCCTTTCTCGATCAAGGAAGTTCCTTTCTATTACTGGTTATGAGTTTGTTTTTGTTTGTTTAAATCATTAACGAATATTGAATTTTATCAAATGCTTTTTAAGCATTCATATAATTTTAACTTTTCAGCATTTTAAAAAATGTGAATTATTTTATTGCTCCTTAATTATTACACCAGTCTTGTATTCCTAGACTAAATCCAATTTAATTGTGAACCATTAGTTTTTTTATATGAATTACTTTGCTGATTTTTCATTTGTATTTTTGCACCTACATATGTGAATGACATAGGTGTGTAACTTTCCTTCTGCATAATGTCCTTGTCAGCGAGGTAACACTGGCTTCATAAAAATGAGTTGGGAAGTGCTTTTTCTTTTACCACTGTCTTAAGAATTTATGTAAGAAGGGTGTTAGAACTTCTTTAAGTATTTGGTAGATGTCGTCAGTGAGGAAGCTTTCTAGGCCTGGAGTTTTCTCTGTGGAGAAATTCTAAATAATGACTTCAATTTCTGTAATGTCACAGTTACTTTTTAGAATTTCAGTTTTCATATCAGTTTTGGTAAATTGTATTTTCTAGTAATTCCTACATTTTATCTAAAATTTCCAATGTGTATGCATAAAATTGTAAATAATTCCCTGTGATTTTTCTGTGTCTATGATCTGTGATGATGTCCTCTTTTCATTCCAGGTGATCACTATCTGTGTCTTCTCTTTTTTTTCTTGATCTCTCTTACCAGTTTATTAGTTTTTTCATGGAACCAGCTTTTAGCATTCATTCTTTGTCCTTTATGTTTGTTTTCTATTTGATTTTTAATCTGATTTTTATTGTTTCCTAATTTGACTTTCTTTTTTTTTTTTTTTTAAAGATTTTATTTATTTATTTGAGAGGAGACAGAAAGAGCATGAGCGAGGAGAAGGTCAGAGAGAGAAGCAGACTCCCCATGGAGCTGGGAGCCCGATGCGGGACTCGATCCCGGGACTCTGGGATCATGACCTGAGCCGGAGGCAGTCGTCCAACCAACTGAGCCACCCAGGCGTCCCCTAATTTGACTTTCTTTGGGTTTAATTTGCTGTTCTTTTTCTAGACTTGTGTGACACAGACTTAGTTCTCAGATTTTTAGCCCTCCTCTCCATTCTTCCCCCATCCCCACTCACAATGCATTTGAGGTTAGAAAGTTCCTAAGCATGGGTTTGACTTCTTTTCTCTAATTTTTTTTTTTGCCTTACCCCCAGAATTGAGGTAAAATTCATATAAAATACAATTAACCATTTTAAAGTTTTCACTCCCGTAGGTTTTGATATGTGTGTGTGCGTGTGCGTGTGTGTGTATGTATTTCAGCTCAAAATATTCTGCAACTTCCATGATTTCTCTTGATCCATGGATTATTCAGAAGTACAGTTGACCCTTGAACTATGTGAGAGTTAGGGGTGCCAACCCCCACACAGTTGAAAATCTGCATGTAACTTTTGACTTCCCCAAAATTTAATTACTAATAGTCTACTGTTGGCTGGAGGCCTTACTAGTAACACAGAGTTGATTAGTACATAGTTTGTATAATTATTATATACTTTAAAAGGCTTTTATTGCTTTCTGATCTAGCTCCACTGTAGTAAGAACTAAATTTGACTTCATTTCTTTAAAATAGACTTGCTTGATGACCCAGCATATGGTCTTTCTTGGTAAATATTCCTTGTATAGGTCTTTCCAAAATTTTGACTGTGGTGGATAGATGTGAGTGTGTGTGTATAAATTGTATCAGGTTTGTTTCTTAAGATTATCATTACTTTTTTTTTTTTTGCTTGTTTGCTCTTAATTAGAGCACGTTTAAAGGTTTAAAATGTCCCAGGGGTGCCTGGTGGCTCAGTCAGTTGGGCCTCTGATGTCAGCTCAGATCATGATCCTCCAGGTTCTGGGATGGAGCCCTGTGTCCAGCTCCCTGCTCAGCAGGGAGCCTGCTTGTCCCTTTCCCTCCCTCCCCACCCACCTCATGGACTCCCTCTCTCTCTCTCTAATAAATCTTAAAAAAAAAAAAAGTCCCAAAGTGATTTGTCTCTGTATAGTTTGTCATTTTTTAGGTATTTATATAATTTTTGTTGTAGCTGCGTATAGATTAAGGACTTTTGTATCTCCCCCCCAAATCTTTTATCATCAAGACATGTTTCTCTTTATCTTTTGTAATGCATTTTGCCTTGCAGTGTACTTTATCTGGTGATTAAGACAGATACTGTTAGCTTTCAGTTGCTAAATGTTTGTATGGTATATCTTTTTCCAGACTTCTCCTTATAACTTTTATTTGTATTTTAGCTATCTCTTATAAATAGTGTATGTTCTTTAAAAATAACGAGTTTGAACATGTGTTTGTTTTAATTGGAACATTGAGTAAATTTATATTTAATATACTTAGTGATATATTTGGGTTTAAGTTGATATTTCTCATTCTTTCACTGTGTTTGTTTGAACTTTCTTTTAATCTCTTTTTATACCTTGTTTTGGACTGTTACTATTTTTTATTTCAAATAATTCCCCGCAGGTGGCTTAATGGTTATATTCTGTTTTAGGTTACATCCTAAATTTTTTTTAGTGGTTATCCCAGAAATTAAAATATGCCTCTTTAAAAATATATATATATGCCTCTTTGACTTATTAAAGCATAGTGTAAGTCAGTTTTTTTTCTGCTTGCTGGTCAAGCAGCAACTTCAGAGACTGTTAACTATACAGTTCCTGCTCCTGAATTATACACTACTATTACTACATAGTAACAGTGGTTTCGTTCTTTTTTTTTCCTTCAAGATTTTTTTTTTTTTAAGATTTTATTTATTTATCAGAGAGAGAGAAAGGGAGAGAGAGCGAGCACAGGCAGACAGAATGGTAGGCAGAGGCAGAGGGAGAAGCAGGCTCCCTGCCAAGCAAGGAGCCCGATTTGGGACTCGATCACACGACGCTGGGATCATGACCTGAGCCGAAGGCAGCTGCTTAACCAACTGAGCCACCCAGGCATCCAAGATTTTCTTTTTTTTGAGAGAGTGTGTGCACAAGTAGGAGAGGGGTAGGGGAGAAGGAGAAGCAGAAGCAGACTCCCTGCTGAGCAGGGAGACCCATGATATGGGGTTCCCAGGACTCTTGGATCGTGGCCTGAGTTGAAGGCAGATGCTTAACCAACTGAGCCACCCAGGTGCTCTTGTATAGTTTGGTTTTACATTATTTTAACCACCATAAGATATTATTAGTATTTTATATAGTAACTCTGTATTTACATTTACAAACATAGTTACTACTTTTTTAATTTAAGTAGAGTTGATTCTGTTTGCGTAAAGAATGCTCTTTAATGTTTTCTCTATTTGGGTCTATCTGGTATGGAATTCTGTTATTGCTTGTCTGCTAAGTCTTTCCTCCATCTTTATTCTTGAGAAGTTTTTGTTGTTTTTGTCTGACATAGGAATCTGAGTAGGCAGTTATTTTCATTCTTTAAGCTCAATGTGTGTTATTCCACTGAGACCTGATTTCCATTATTTTGTTCTGGAGTCAGCTGTCTTATTGTTGCTCCTTTGGTGGTAATCTAGTTTGCTGTCTCTGGTTGCTTTTCAGGTTTAGGGAGGTTATTTTTGTTTTTTCAAGCAGTTTTACTCTGATGTGTATAGGGATGCTTTTCTTTTGTTCTCCTTGGTGTGTGGAGGACTTCTTAGATCTTTGACTTGTGGCTGCACTATGCATTGCCACTACATACATGTGTCTATTTAAATGATCATTTAAGAAATTAGAAATCTAGGGTTCCTGGGTGGCTCAATGGGTCAAGACTCTGCCTTCGGTTCAGGTCATGATCTCAGGGTCCTGGGATTGAGCCCCACATCGGGTTCTCTGCTCAGCAGGAAGCCTGCTTCCTCCTCTCTCTGTCTACTTCTCTGCCTACTTGTGATCTCTCTGTCAAATAAATAAATAAAATCTTAAAAAAAAAAAAGAAGTTAGAAATCTAAGTTCCTCAAGTTCTCAGTAGCCACATGTAGCCACATGCCTGCCGTTTTGGCAGATGGAGAGAATATCATGTCCATCATTGTAGAAAATTTTGTTGGACAGCACTGTTGAAGCCTTTTATAAGTTTTGGGAAATTTTCAGCCCTTATCATTTCAGATAGTTTTCCTATCCTGTCATCATCTCTCTGGGAATCCAGTTGTATATATATTAGATCTTCTTACTATATGCTATATATTTGTCATGCCGTTTTCTGTATTTTCATTTTTTTATTCCTAATTTGCCTTTGAAAGGTAAATTTTTCTGAGATATCTTCTAGTTCATGAATTTCTCTCTCTCTCTCTTTTATTACAAAGGGACGGGGGAGGAAGGAGCAGGAAGAGAGGGAGACAGAGAATCTCAAGCAGGTTCCACACCTAGTGTAGAGCTTAACTTTTGGGGCTCAGTACCACAACCCTGAGATCATGACCTGAGCTGAAATCAAGAATCAAACATTCAGTCAACTGAACCACTCAGGCACCCCTCATTAATTCTCTCAAGCTTTTTAATATGTGTCAAACTCATCTACTGAGTTCTTAACTTAAATCCTCTTACTTTTTTTAGTTCTAGAAAACAATTTTGTTCTTTTTTTATAATTCCAGGTTCTCTATCAAAGTTCTCAGTCTTGTTATTCAGCATAATTATTTAGAAGTGTTTGATAATTTCATTATCTAGATCCCTTTGAGTCTTGTTCCATGTTTTATTTGCTTTTCAGTCATGTGTTACTTTCTTGGGTTTCTCTTTCATTGTTTTGTTTTTTAATTGGATATGGGACATTTTTAATGAAAAGCCATAGAGATCATTTGGGGCCTAAAATAATGGTAGCCTTCCATGATAGGACTTACATTTAATTTTGGCAGAAATATAGGGGCACTGTAAACCTCAGATTTTTCTTGATCCACTTTTAAGGATTGAGATTAGAAGCTGGACCTTAATCCTATTTACTTTTGCTCAGAGATGGGGATCCCAATGCAGAATTTTGGGGAGGCTCTGGATTTCTTCTTTTTTTTCTTTTTTCTTTTCCAGAACAGCCCAATGATACTGCCAAAGTTTTGCTTAGCATCTCAGTTTCTGAGTCACTAGTTCGGAAATCAGCAGATACTTCTAGAGTCTGGGGAAGCCTCATTTACCAGACTCAACTCTCTGGAGTTTCTTTTCCTGATTTTGTCCCCATGATTCTTCACTGACCTATAACTATAAGCAAACTTTAAAAAATAATAGTTTAGTCCAGGGTTTCAGGTTTCCCAACTCAGAATATTGGTCTGATTTATCTAATCAGCATTATTAGAAGTTCTTGTTTGCCTTTTTTTTTTTTTTTTTTTTTTTTTTTTTTACTTATTTGATAGAGATTACAAGTAGGCAGAGAAGCAGGTCCCCCGCTGAGCAGAGAGCCCGATGCGGGGCTCCATCCCAGGACTCGGGGATCCTGAGCTGAAGGCAGAGGATTTAAACCACTGAGCCACCCAGGTGCCCCTGCTTTTGTTTTTAATATTTCAATTTGTTGGAACAGTTTGGGTGAATTTGAATCTTTTTTTTCTCCTCTCAGTAGTTTTTTTTTTTTTTTAAGATTTTATTTATTTGTCAGAGAGAGAGAGAACGAGCGAGCACAAGCAGGGGAGTGGCAGGCAGAGGGAGAAGCAGGCTCCCTGCTGAACAAGGAGCTCAAGTGGGACTTGATCCCAGGAGCCTGGGATCATGACCCAAGCCTAAGGCATTTGCTTAACTCACTGAGCCAGCCACCCAGCTATCCCGCCTCCTTGGTAATAGCAAATGTATAGTTGAGTAAACGTTATCTGGGACATTCTTTTCCCCCTCTTATAACGAAAGGACAATGCATTGATAACATTCTACAGTAACATGTGGCACACAATCCTACCACTCTAATGATTTTTTTTCTGATTCTGGGAGAAACTGTTTTTTGATGATTACAGTCATAATGGAGTTGTGTCTTATTCAGGGATTAGGTTCTAAGAGGTCATAGTTAATCTTTTCACCTTTAAAAAAATAATAATAGCTGTGACATATGACACATACACTTCCTTTCAGGTTGGATGTATTCTCTATTTTCTGTTCTCAGTTCTTTCCACTATAGGTAAGAATGTGACACACACACACACACACACACACACACACAAAGTATGTGACGCACATCTTTGTTACTTAGCTTCTTTTAGATTATTGCCCTTTGAGCAATACTGTTTCAGCTTTAGAAATTGACTTTTGGGTTTGCTAAAATACAGTATAACACTTTGTATGCCTTTGAAAATTGTCATGTCTCAAATGTTGCAGTTATTTCAATTTAAGTTAGTAAAAAAGTATGCATTTCTTTCTGGATGTTGCTGTATTGTAAGAGTTGTACCTGTTTACAGTGTCACCAGCAATGCATGTGAACCAGTTTAATGGATGCATCACTGCTCTAGTGGTAGTATATTTTAAAACTGTTTGGCTTGTGTGGTTGTATGCCAGGTTGTTTTACTTGTATATATTTGATTACCAAGAACATAAGCAGTTTTCCACACGTATATTACCTTTTTTGTTTGTGGTTTGTTTTAAAAATTACTCAGGTTTCTCAATTTACTGAAGAGGATACAACTTTGAATTGCTTAATCATAAAATTATTTAGGTGGATTTTTTTGGGGGGGGGGAAGGAGCAAAATTAATTAACTGAGGTCGCAGTGTTGATACTATGAACCCATTACTACAGGTTATTTCTACCAGAGCTTACTTTTACTACAGTATGTACTGATTACAAGGACTGTGACAGTTCTTATATTAAAACTACTTGCATTTGTTTGTACTGCCTAATTTAGTTCTCTAGATTACAGAGCAGCAGAAGAAAGAAGATGATTTTAGCGGGGGGTGTTAATGATTTCAGCTTATTCCCCACATACTGGCATCTGAGATTTGAAATAGAGATTAGTATATCCTGCTACGGTAGCCTACTTGCCAGGATCAATTTATAGTAATTATTTATGCTTTACTTGCTAAAACGTAGGTATATATGTTAAATGTTGTTTTAAATATCTTGAAATTTAACAAATGTTGTTCTTAAATTTTCTATTAACAAGTTATTGACTAAAGCATAGATGCATATCTATCTAGAACTTGATGTTTAAAGCAGTTTAGTTATCTTTAACAACTAACATTGTTGCAACCCTTACCTCTACCCCACAGTTTGCTTTTAATAAGAAAATGGTAAAAGTGATGCAGACTCTTTATTATCAGAGCTCACAGCGATTTTATTGTATATTTTAACTGTTATTTAGGATATCTTTTCTATACTGTATAAAGTAAAAATGAGTTTAACCCGGTTATTTGTGAAGACAAAGCTGTGTTATTAAGTAGTTGTATAAATCCTCTATTTTTTGAGTGCCCGAAGAGCTTAACTACTAATGAAAGTTTACCCTAGGATTTAGGCTTAACTCTAGATGCTGCAGATATTAAAAATAATGCATGTTCTCACATGCCTGTGTGCATCTTTGTATATGCAGATGTCTTGATGGTAGAAATCAAAAGCCACATGAAAGATGTTTCTTTTGTATTTTGAAAATAATCATTAAATCAAAATTTAAAAAATTATTTACTCTTTATTTACTTCATTTTATTTTTGCTTTGTAACTAATTCCTTGTTTTGGAATTAGGTATAGAACATGTGTTGGCATACTTTTTGCAAAGAGCATGTCAGAAAGTATTTTATGCTTAAACTGCCAAAAGTTCTCTGTTTGAACTACTCTGTCCTTGACTCGTCAAGGGCAGCCATAGGCAATGTGCAAATGACTGGGTGTGGCTTTGTTCCAATAAAGTCTTATTTGTGAATACTGAAGTTTGAATTTCATGCAATTTATTTTATCATGAAATGCCCTTCTTTTTGATCTCCCCTTCCCAGTCATTTAAAAATATAAAAAGTCTTTTAGTTTATGGATAGTACAAAAACAGTGCTCCCTATGACTAGTATAGAGTGACTTTCTCTGAGGAAATTGAGCACTTGAAATTAATCAGTTATTCAAGTAGATAACTCCAGATCTGTTTTATCTTGCAAAACTGAAACTGTAATACCCATTATATAAGAGCTTTCTATTCCCCTCTGCCCTCAACCCCTGAAAACCACCATTTTTAAAAATTTTTTATTGTTTATAAACATACATTTTTATCCCCAGGGGTACAGGTCTGTGAATCGCCAGGTTTACACACTTCACAGCACTCACCAAAGCACATACCTTCCCCAGTGAAAACCACCATTTTATACTATTAATTTAACTACTATAGGAATATAAATGCATATAAATACAGTGATACATGTTTGTCTTTTTGTGACTGACTTATTTCATTTAGCACAGCGTCCTCAAAGTTCTTCTGTATTGCAGCATGTGTCGGAATATCCTGCACTTTAAAGGTTGAATAATATTCCATTTTATGTATATACCACATTTTGTTTATCCATTTATCCATTAATGGTTGCCTGGCTTGCTTGGCTGTTGTGCCTTGGCTGCTGTGAATAATGCTGCTATAAACATGGGTGTGCAGATATCTCTGAGATCCAGCTTTGAGTACTTGTGGGTATACACCCAGAAGTGAGATTGCTTGGATCATATGGTAATTATATTTTTAATTTTTTGAGGAGCTGCCATACTGTTTTGCACTGCAGCTGTACCATTTTATGATTTCATCCACAGTGCACAAGCATTCCAATTTCTCTACATCCTTGCTAACACTTATATTCTGTTTTTTAAATAGTAGCCATCCTAAGGGGAGTGAAACAATATCTTTGGGTTTTATATGCATTTCCTTAATTATTAGTGAAATGAGCATCTTTTTCTGTGCATATTGACCATTTGTGTTATCTCTGGAGAAATGTTTATTAAATTCTTCGCCCATGTTAAAATCATTTTGGCTGACTATTATTTTCAAGAATACAATTTTTTTCCTCTCTTGCAGTGTGTTCTATGAGTACAGATAAGTAAGTTAATGTAATTTATTATTACTTATAAAGGTAATAACTTAAAAGAATGAGGAGTACAGTAAGTGGAAGTTCTAATTTACCAAAAGCCAGTCTAATAGAGAAGCCAAACATTCTGTAATTGTTTTCAAAGTGCAATGAACAGCAGCCTGGGAAGAGGAAGTGCATATAATGTGACTAAAAAAATAAATAGGATTGATTTTTATGTGTCCTATAGACTTACTCATTTACACCTTGTTGTATATTGTAATCAAATAGTATGTTAAGCAGTTTAGAGAGTTATTAGACTCTGTAGTATTTAGACATACATGGTAAGTAATTCATAAAATTGGTTCTGATGTATCCAGCCACAATCATTTCAAGTTTTATTCTTTTACATTGTCTTTCTCCTCATTGATATTGTGAGTTCATAGTGTGAGCACTGTGTTGTCTCTTAGGCCCAATGACTTACAATAGAGCTGATTGGATAAGTGATCCATAATATGGATGAATTTTTAAATATCTAAATGGTCAGTAAAAACAGTTTTTCCTCATCCTCTGTACTTTATTTTTTGTATATTGAGCTGGGCTTTATTTGTACCTGTCCTTCCTTCCTGCTGTTCTGTGCTCTTTGCTAATGGTTATTGAACCATTACCTTAAAATAGGTAACTGTGAGGTTAGTCTTCATTGTTAGGTGAATAGGTAAGTGAGGCCTGCATGAAGAAACTCACTGTTGTCCCTAAAACACATCGAGTTCATTGTCTTCAAATAGGAATTCATGATCTATCTCCCGGAAGCAGTTCCTTTTCTAGTGACTGTTATTACCAGTTACTCATGTGTAAACCAGAAACATTTCCCTTTCCCTTACTTTTCAGATTCAGTCTACTACCAGCGTCTGTTGTTTTTTCATCTCTTAGATACCTTTCTGATCTTATGTGGTACTTGTTCAAGCTAGTGCCTTCTCTTACTGAATCACTACAGTGGCCACCTAACTGGTGTCCATGAATCCACCCTAGAATCTATAATTAGGCAGAAATGCTGCCACTGGAATACTTCCCCAGTAACAGTACTTAATATTCTGTGTGATCTAATTTATTTTTTAAAATCTTTATTTATTAATGAGAGAGAGTATGCCTGGAAGTAGTGGGGAGGGGCAGAGGAAGAGGGAGAGAGAAACTCAAGCCAACTATCTACTGAGCATGGAGCCTAATGCAGGGCTTGATCTCACAACCAAGATCAGACCTGAACCGAAACCAAGAGTCTAATGCTTTAACCAACTGCACCACCCAGGTGCCCTTAATTTTCCATTTTTTCATTTTTCTTTATTGTTGGCAGTTTGGGGTTTATGACCAATAGTAAAAAGGGGAAGAAGTGAAATTGCTTATTTCTTGTCACAATAAAGATATGTGTCCTTTTTTCATATGCCAAGATAGCTTGGCATTGGGAAATAAGTGTTAAGTCAGAAAATTTCTATAACTGAAAGAAAACTTGGTATAAGTCAGACTTTTTGAATGTACAGATTGCTGAAAGACTATGAGGGCCGACCTTATAAGGTATAAACTTAATAAGGCTTTGCATTTATCACTCCCATTTCAGCAGCTTTGATAATACACAAATTAAAAATGTATGAGAATGATGTAACCCACAGTTTCTTTGAGTTCTGTATTCTGTATTGAATTTCCATAAAATGACAGTCATAACATTTGTAAAGATGCTAGAGGATTGATTATACTCTAGACTATTCTGGTCATGGAGTGAATAGTTTGAGCCATACAAACCTATTTTATAGACTTAAAATGTGTGAATATAACTTTGTGCGGTTCAGCCTATTTAAAAAAAAATCACAATTTCTTATCCTTTGTTAAAATTGGTTTACTTATATATTAATCTAAAGTTACAGATTGGTTGGGTGCCTGGGTGGCTCAGGTGGTTAAGCATCTGACTTGGTTTCAGCTCAGGTCATGATCTCGGTTGTGAGATCAAGCCGTGTATTGGGCTCTGTGCTGGACATGGCGCCTGCTTAAGATTCTCTCTCTCTCTCTACCTCTCACTTGATATTAGATCTCCCTGTCCCCCCCATATACATACATACATACATACATACATACATATATACGTATATGGACACACACATATATATATTTATAAATATAAATAAAAAAGTTACAGGTTGGCATTTCTGTCAAGGTTGAAGGTAATAGAAAATGTTACTAAAATTATTTTGTATCTTGGGTGATTTGGTCTTTGGAAATGTATCTTTCTAGAGAAACGTTATGATCTTGATGGGTTTATACACTCATGGGTAGCTGGCATCTAAACTTTTGGCATTCTCTGGAGTTGTACATTAATTTACAGTTGGGAATGTTGGTTAAAGATTGTTTTTATTTTCATTGAGCAGCATAATTTATGTTGAACGTGTCTTTGTGGGCATTTGGGGTGGGTAGGGTTCCTAAGCAGAGTGGTTTATTTTTTTGGAAATCTTTTGGATTTATTAATTTAAAAATTCAGTTTTTTTCCTTCTTTTTTTGAAGGTTTAGGCTAGTGAAATTGAAAGTGAATAAAGGAATGTTCTATTGTTTGTTAATATCCTTCTGTTGCTTTCTCTTCTCACATCACTTACTTGGCATGCAGTTTTGGGGAGGTTGCTTATTTTTCTAGGACTCGGTAATAGTAAGTAAAAATTATGGAGGCTGTATATTCCAGGAGCCTGCTAAGGGCGTGGCAGTGTCATCTCATTGATTTGCATAAGAATCCTGTGAAGTGGGCTGTTATTACCAGGATTTTATGGATGAGGACAGAGCTGGGGTTTTGAACTCTGGCAGCAGAGCCCATGCTCTTAACCCTAAAGCTATTTTGCTATAGTAAGTGTCCACAGAAATCCATTTTAAGAGTCATTTTGAAGATATGATAGAGATGATATTGGTGAAATAATAACCTATGTTGAAATCACTGTATCAACATCTAGAATATTTTATCCTTATTATAATACATTGTTTCAGATAGTGTTTTAAAAGGTAGATAGTGCTCAACTTGGACTTCTCAGGTAGAGTACCCGCAACTTCCTTGTTGGAGATTACTTCCCTGCTGCAGATGGACTGTACCAGATAACTGTTCTGGAGCCCTTCTTTCACCCTGCCCTATTGGGATAGAATAGACCAAGAAAGAGTAAGGACCAAGTGGGGCAGTAAATCATCACTATGCTTTTGAGTGTATATATCAAAATGGTTACCTCTGAGGAGTGGGATTTTGGGAGACAGGGGAGTATTGGGACTTTCATTTTTATATTTCTGTATTATTTATTTCAGCCAGCATTTATTACACTGATAATGGGGAAAAAGTATGGAACTAAAAACGATTCTTAAGTAACTAGTACTTAGGTTAGTGATAGGATACCAGTTGACTTTATAGTAATAAGAGGAAAGTAATAACTAGTCTAGGTTTTACCAAATTCCTATTTTGGACCTTTCTTAGAAAACACTGCTTTTTACATGTACAAGCACGTGTGTGTTCATTTTCTCTCTCTCAAGCACACCCCCCCCCTTACACTCTCCTTTTGGACTGCTCTTTTGGGATAAGGGGTGCTTAATTGAGTGGGTATTAGTTCTAACAATAGGTAATAAGACTTACTCTCTCAGTATCTCAGTTGCCTTATCTTTAAGATGAGAACTGGGGGATGCCTGGGTGGCGCAGTTGGTTGGACGACTGCCTTCGGCTCAGGGCGTGATCCTGGAGTCCCGGGATCGAGTCCCACATCAGGCTCCCAGCTCCATGGGGAGTCTGCTTCGCTCTCTGACCTTCTCCTGGCTCATGCTCTCTCTCACTGTCTCTCTCAAATAAATAAATAAAATCTTTAAAAAAAAAAAAAAAAAAAAAAAAAAAAAAAAAGATGAGAACTGGATGTTAAAATAGAGAAATAGCCTACTATAAAAATGTTGTGTATGTATACACATGTACGTACATCCATATATATGTGTGTATATGTATATGTGTATATGAGAGAGAAATTGATTCTAAAAATAGCAAATTACTATAAGCTTAAAGAAAGTAGAGGAATGGGAGTTAGTTACATTACTTTGACATTAACAACAACAAAAAAAATTAGGCGTTGAAGTATATGCTGTTTTACCTACCAGGAAATTCTAACCACAGGGAGAAAGCTGGAAGTGAGCTTATTATGTACATAATAAATGCCAGTCTTTATTGAGTACTTGTATTGTAGCATACATATATGCTCACTTAGCTGACTGCTAAGTGACAGGTTTAGTTTAAAACTCTTCATATACACTTACTTTATTCTAACAGCTATAAGGTACATACTTCTATTATCCATTTTATTTATTTATTTATTTGTTTGTTTGTTTGTTTTTAAAGATTTTATTTATTTATTTGACAGAAATCACAAGTAGGCAAAGAGGCAGGCAGAGAGAGAGAGGGAAGCAGGCTTCCTGCTGAGCAGAGAGCCCGATGCGGGCCTCGATCCCAGGACCCTGAGATCATGACCTGAGCCGAAGGCAGCGGCTTAACCCACTGAGCCACCCAGGTGCCCCATTTTATTTATTTATTTAAAAAGATATTATTTATTTGACAAAGAGACAGTGAGAGAGGGAACACAAGCAGGGGGAATGGGAGAGAGAAAAGCAGGCTTCCCGTGGAGCAGGGAGCCTGATGTGGGGCTCAATCCTTGGACCCTGGAATCATGACTGAGCCAAAGGCAGACACTCAACGAACTGAGCCACCCAGGCACCCCCATTATCCATTTTATATATAAAGAAGCTGAAGCATGGTTAAGGAATTTGGCCATGCTTACATATTTTGTCTATTTGTGTATTTATTTTTGATGAAAGAAAAATTAACGGCCAGACATTTATTTATTTATTTATCCCCCCCGCCAGGTCCCCCAGACTTTTATTTATAAGAATAAAATTGAAATTAAATTATTACTCATTATCTAAGGTCATGAGTGGTAGAGAAGAAGAAACCAAAACTTTACTCTGCTTTACTCTGATGCAAGTTATATATTTTTATATGAATAATTTGGTCTCAATATGTCTGCATTCTTTGCTGTAAGGGTTACAGCAAAAGTGTTTAAAATGACTAAGTATCTTAAAGATAAGGTGAGGTATTAATCTGATATGGAGTGGTCCTAGATTAGACCTGTCTTTATTTACCACAGGCATTTATAATGGAATGTATATACAGGATTCAGGAATCAGGCTTTCATGCTTATTCTTTTCAGTCATTCTAGATGAAATATTTGGGATGTGTGTCTGTGAAAGAGTGTAGTTACATGTATATATGTATATATATACATATACGTTAAAAAATTGAAAGAGCAATACTTTATGATATGTGAAATTCAAATATTAGTGCCTACAAATAAAATTTTATTGGAACACAGCTGTTTTGCATTATACTGTTTTGCAAGTGATGCTGACTAAACAGAACTAATACTATACACACAATACATACATATGTAGGTAGATGGATAGATTATATAGCTCAGATAGTTTAGTGAAACAGATTAAAGTACAGAATCAGACTCATATTTATGTGGGAATATGATAGATGGCTAGACAAGTATTTCAAATCAGTGGGAAAGGTTGCATTTGTGAGAAATTGTATGACATTTTCCTTTGGAAAATGTTATAACTATATACAATGAAATTCTAAATAGATTAAATTTCCAAATGTTAGTATTTAAACTCACAAGGAAAAAAAATGTGGGAGATGTTTTTATTAGATTCTTACAGGGAAAAGGTTGTGAAAGAAATTGGGTTGCTTTTGTGATAGCTCATTTAACATGTTCATTTAAGTACGAAAAAATTAGAATATTTGGTTTTAAATTGGCAGTCAAGCTGTGGCGTAAGTGTTGGAATGTAATGTAGTCAACAAAAATAATAGCTGTGTTTACTAAAGATATGATACAAAATACTGTGTATGAAAATAGATACATTCTATTAACTGTGTTAAAATGGGTGTTTAAAGACAAGAGGCAGAAGTAATTCTGGAGTGTTGAACAGTGTAGACTTCTTAAATTCTTTTTGTTTCCTATACTTGGAAATGCGTTAAAATACTAATGAAAAGCAGTGATTTAAATGGAATATTTAATCTTCTTGAAATAATTTCTGACTTTATCATGGTGTTTCTGTTTTTAATCAGAGTTCTTTGCTTTATCAAGTATAATGTAAAAAGTATTAATCGAAGAAAGACCTTAACTGTTCTGTATAAATCAGCTTATTAGATGAAATATAAAAAGTAACAATTAAAATCTGGAATGAGTTAAAATAATTTCAGACTTCAGGAAGTTTTTAAATTTAAAAATGTAAGGCAGTGGCTTAGCAGCAGTTGAATCTATTAGAAAGGTCTAAGTGGGCAAACTCATTTACTTTTTGGTAACTGGTATTAACCTTTTCTGGTATTAACATACTTTCGAGATACCGTGATTTTGTTTTGACTATCTGCCAAGGAAGATGAAGTCTTAAGGTAATTAAAAAATGATATAATGGGGGCGCCTGGGTGGCTCAGTGGGTTAAAGGCTCTGCCTTTAGTTCAGGTCATGATCTCAGGGTCCTGTGATCGAGCCCCGCATCGGGCTCTCTGCTCAGCGGGGAGCCTGCTTCCCTTCCTCTCTCTGCCTGCCTTTCTGCCTACTTGTGATCTCTGTCAAATAAATAAAATCTTAAAAAAAAAAAAGATATAATGAAAGATACATTCCTTGTCATAAAAAGGTGATATAATTATAAAGTGATCCCAACTAAACAGAACTAATACTATGTCTAAATACATGGATCTTTTTTAGACTGGTCACCTTGGGAGGCAAGTTTTATAATAACTAACATCTGCTGAGTTAGTTGAATGTGTGTGTGTGTGTGTGTGTGTGTGTATGTATATAAGAGAGGGAGAAAGAAAATGTTTATTAGAAGGGGCCATGACATACTTCCGTAATGGTTAAAACTGTGGTCTTCCTTTATGTTTCCCTAAGTTTTTTCTTATAAAATAGGGTATGATCTCTAATTTGGGTAGTGACATCTTACATTTTTTATGTGAAATTGTAGGTTTATAATACATTTTATGGAGCAGTTTAGTAAGAATAGTAGTATAATTAGGAAACAGGTGGCTGTATTTAGAGATGGGTATTCTTTAGTGATGCTATGGTCTTTATAGTATAGTGGCTTTTATAATTTCTTTTTCAAAAGTATATTAATGTCGGGCACCTGGGTGGTTCAGTGGGTTAAGCCTCTGCCTTCAGCTCGGGTCATGATCTCAGAGTCCTGGGATTGAGCCCACATTGGGCTCCCTGCTCAGCGGGGAGCCTGCTTCCCCCCCCATCTCTGCTTGCCTCTCTGCCTACTTGTGATCTTGATATCTCTCTCTCTCTGTCAAATAAATAAATAAAATTTTTTTAAAAGCATATTAATGTATAGTAAAGAATTTAATGGATTTTAGTGAAATTAGATATTCTTCAGAAAATCTCACCTCTTGTAATTAAGGACTAAACTTCTGGTGTCAGAAATAACAGTTTGATTCCATAAAAAATTATAATCTTTGAAATGTATTTGCTACAGCGGGAGTCAGCAAAGTACATATTTTTGTATGGTTAAAAAAAATTGAAAGAGCAATACTTTATGATATGTGAAATTCAAATATTAGTGCCTACAAATAAAGTTTTATTGGAACACAGCTGTTTTGCATTATAATGGCAGAACAGAGTAGTTGTGCCAGAGACCTATATGACATTCTTTTTACTTCAGACAGCTTTTGGTGCACTACAAATTTCAGTATTGCTGTTATAACTTGACAGTATTTTGAGTACCATGTGTATTGCCAGCCTACAGTATTTATTTTTTTATGCCAGTGCATATCTATCATGTCAAAACAAGAAAAGAAAAATGGACTCTGTGTGCCATGCTTTTTTTTTTTTTTAAGAAGTTTTATTTATTTATTTGACAGAAAGAGATCACAAGTAGGCACATAGTCAGGCAGAGAGAGGGAGGAAAGCAGGCTCCCCGATGAGCAAAGAACCTGATGCGGGGCTCTATCCCAGGACCCTGAGATCATGACCTGAGCCGAAGGCAGAGGCTTAACCCACTGAGCCACCCAGGCTCCCCTGAGTGCCATGCTTTTTAAGGCACAGTGGAGTATGTATTATTATTTTGTTGAATTAGAGAACAAAACTTTTTTTTTTAATTATGCAGTGACACTGTAGCTGTTAGAGAAGAATATATGTTGACATTATTAGATTAAGCATATATCATACTATTCTCAATTCTATTTTCTTAAAGTAAGTCAATTTAAAATGGAGTATCTTATCACAGCATAATTTCTTCATAGAAATAAAAATTGAAAATGAGGCTGCCACCAAAATAAGTTTTCAAGTGGCTCATTTCTTAGCCAAGCAAAGCCATTTACTGATGGTGAGTTAATTAAATTGTATTTGATTGCAGCATAAAAAAAAATGTGTCCAGAAAAAATAAACTCGTTTTAGAATATAAATTTTTTGGCAAGAACAGTTGATTTAAAAGAGTTAAAGACATTTGAAGCAATATCAATAGTCAATTAAAAAAACAAGTAATTTATAGTGGTTTTCCTTGGCTTTCGCGGAGTTGACAGATGTTATTGATACTGTTCAGTTGTTGTTTATGCAAGGTGTCCATGCCAAATTTGAAGTGGCAGAACAATTAGACCCTATGAATAGTCTGTGGAGAACAACTACACACAAGAATATTTTCAAAGTTGAGAAAACACTAAGTACAATCTGAAGTGGAATCTGCTAAGATGTGTTAAAAGTGATGGTGGTAAAAATGTGTGGAGCAGAAAAAGGCTTAGTTGGATAACTTTACAAAGCTTATAAAAATGTGAGGCGTTCAAAGCTCTGGTTATTTGTTGTATTATTCATCAGTAGGTACTTTGCATAAAATTTTGAATTTATCATGTGTTACTGAATCAGTATTGTCAGTGGTGCACTTAATTTGCACTCATGGATTTAATTAGCATCAGCTGCATGAATTTTTTTTGGATATAGAAGCTGAATTTCTTGACTGGTTTAGTAGTAAAATTGTTTACAATTTTTTGAGCTTAGGACAGAGATGGAAATTTTTCTGAATGAAGTGGGATAGCCTTCAACCACTATTGTCAAATACTGATTGGCTTTGGAAATTGGCTTTTTTTGATACCTGGAAATACTTTTAAATGAATCTAACCTAAAAATGATGAGGTGAAATAATGCTTACATGTGAAATTTAGCTGCAGTCAAGTCATTTCAGTGTCAACTGATGTTTGAATCACAAGTAACATCAAGCTGCTTTATTCATTTCTTTTACTGTCAAAGCGAGAGCTTCATTCCCATATAAATTTGCATGAATATGTTTTCCATCATCAAACTACAGTGCCAGCAACATTTTTCAGACATTGATGCACGTGCAAAGGAAGTTTCCATATCTCAAAATCCATGTAATTGTACACTTGAGGAAATTCTGCCTTACTTCCAATTGGAAGTGATTAATCTGCAGTATAGTGACCTATTGAAAAGCAATTATCAAAAGAATCTAAGAGATTTCTATAGCTGCCTTCAAAGTCATGAATTAACTTAATTAAAATCATGTACTTGTGGGTCGATACCAGTATTTAGCAATAACATGTTTGTCAGAAAAGACATTTCAAAGATAAATACATAGGCTGATCAACATGATCAGTTGAATATTTGCAATAGATATCAATGATAAGAAACTAAAATTAAGTGGTACCCCCAATTCCATTTTTATTAGCCTACTTATATTTTATAATATTGTAAAATATTATACATAGTTATTGTATCTTGAATTTTGTTGATAAAAAGTTTGTAGAAAGCTTTCTCTCATTATGTAAAGTGTCTACATGGTATTGCCCTTGGCCTGCAAAGACTGAAATACAGTTGAGCCCTTGTCAGGAAAAGTTGAGAACCCAGATTCTATAGCAGTGCTTCTCAGACTTAAATGCACATGATAATTTCCTGAAGATCTTACTAAAATTTAGATTCTGGGGCACCTGGGTGGCTCAGTGGGTTAAGCCTCTGCCTTCGGCTCGGGTCATGATCTTGGGGTCCTGGGATCGAGCCCACATTGGGCTCTCTGCTTGGTGGGGAACCTGCTTCCTCTTCTCTCTCTCTGCCTGCCTCTCTGCCTGCTTGTAGTCTCTGTCAAATAAATAAATAAAATCTTCAAAAAATATATAGATTCTGATTTGCTAGGTGTAGGGGTGGAACCGACAGTTTGTCATTTCTTATAAGCATCGAGGGGTAACAGATGGCTGCTGGTCAGTGGACTGTGTTTTGGGAAGCAAGGCTCTAGTATTCCAGATTATATTTTTATTTAGATAAGTATGCTAGGGCTGCCTGGGTGGCTCAGTTGGTTAAGCGTCTGTTTTCAGCTCAGGTCATGATCCCAGAGCTCTGGGATTGAGCCCCATGTTGGGTTCCCTGTGCAGTGGAGAGCCTGCTTCTCCCTCTCCCACTGCCTGCCACTCCCCACCCCCTGTTTGTACTCTCTGTCAGATAAATAAATAAAATCTTAAAAAAAAAAAAGACAAGTATGTTAATACTTGTTAAGCATCTGTTATTTGTCAGCAATTATACTAAGGGTTCTTGCATACATTGCTATTAAAATGTCGTAAAAACTTGTTAGAAGTGTTGGTTATTAGTGAGGTTGGGACTCCGTATAGGAGTTTGGTTAGAAACCAGTTTTTGTTATTCCTTGAGTGTATAGCTTCCTCTAGGATCTCATGGAGGACTGGGGTCCTAGAGGAAGCTATATATCTAAGAAACAAAAACAGTGGTAAACAAAATACCACATTATTAGTTGGATCAGGTAAAAGTAGGGACTTAGGTCTTCATCTTCTCTACTAAATTTCAGTGCATTGTAAATTTCAAGCACTATCAAGCCAAAGAGTAGAAATAATACATAGCACATAAATGTTTTATAAATATTTTCTCCCTCTCTCTTGTTTTTCATTTTTACCACCATGTCTTTTGAACTAACAGAGTTAAAATGTTGATAAAGTCCTATTTATTTATTTTTTAAAAATTATTTGTAAGAATCGTAAAGTGTACATAATACAGCATTTACCATTTTAGCTATTTTTAGGTGTACAGTTCAGTGCCAATAAGTATATTCACATTATTGTATTGTATCACCACCATCCATTTCCAGAACTTTTGTATCTTCCCCATTGAAACTGTACCCATTAAACACCTAACTCCTCATTCCACCATTTGCACTCTCTGTGACAGCCATCGTCTACTTTCTTTCTGTCTCTGCATTTGGCTATTACGAATCTCATATAAGTGGAATTACACAATATTTGTACAATTGGTTTTGTATAATTTGTGCAATTCACTTACCATAATGTCTTCAGAGTTCATCTATATTGTGACCTGTGTTAAAATTTCCTTCATTTTTAATGCTGAATAATACTCATTTTATCCATATACCACATTTTGTTAATCCATTCATTCATCAGTGGACACTTAGGTTGCTTCTACCTTTTGGCTATTGTGAATAATGCTGGTATGAACATGGTGTATAAAGGTCTATTCTAGGGGCGCCTGGGTGGCTCTGTGGGTTAAAGCCTCTGCCTTCGGCTCAGGTCATGATGCCTGGGTCCTGGGATCGAGCCCCACATCGGGCTCTCTGCTCAGCAGGGAGCCTGCTTCCCCCTTTCTCTCTGCCTGCCTCTCTGCCTACTTGTGATCTCTCTCTGTCAAATAAATAAATCAATCTTTTAAAAAAAAGGTCTGTTCTAGTCCTTACTTTCACTTCTGTTGGATATATACTGAGAAGCGGACTTTCTGGATCATATGGTAATTCTGTGTTCCATTTTTTTTGAGAAACTGCCAAACAGTTTTCCACAATGGTTGCACCAGTTTACATTCCTACTAGCCTTGCACAAGGGTTCAAATTTCTCCACATCCTTACTAATACGTAGTATTTTCTGTTCTATGATAGTAGCCATCCTAATGGGGATGAAGTGGTATGTCATTGTGGGTTTTGATTTACATTTCCCTAATGATTGATATTGAATCTCTTTTCATGTACTTACTGGCCAGTTACATATCTTTGGAGAAATGTCTGTTTATGTCCTCTGCCAATTTTTTTAAAAGATTATTTTATTTTATTTTTCTTTATTTTAGAGAGACAGCAGGGGGAGGGGCAGAGAGAGAGGGAGAAAGAGCATCTTAAGCAGACTCTGCGCTATGTGCAGAGCCAAACGTGGAGCACAGAGCCCAATGTGGATTTCAGTCCTATGACCCTGAGATCATGATCTGAGCTGAAAGCAAGAGTCGGATGCTCAAAACTGACTGAACCACCCAGGTCCTACCCCCTGGCCCCCCCTTTTTAAAAAGATTTTATTTATTTAACAGAGTGAGAGAGCACAAGCAGGGGTAGCAGCAAAGGGAGAGGGAGAAGCAGGTTCCCTGCTTAGCAGGGAGCCCAGTGCAGGACTCGATCCTAGGACTCTGAGATCATGACCTGAGCCAAAGGCAGATGCTTAACCAACTGAGCCACCCAGGCCCCTCCTCCCCTACCCCTGTTTTAAATTGGGTTGTTTGGATTCTTTTGTTGAGTTGTAGGATTTCTTTATGTATTCTGTAAGGGATCTTGCATTTTCCCAGGGTTCCCCCCCCCCAAGATTTTACTTATTTATTTGACAGAGCGAGATACACAGCGAGTAAGGGAACACAAGCAGAGGGAATGGGAGAAGGAGATGTGGGCTTCCTGCTGAGCATGGAGCCTGTTGCGGGACTCGATCCAAGGACCCTGGGATCATGGTCTTAGCTGAAGGCAGACACTTAACAACTGAGCCATCCAGGAGTCACATTTCCCATTTTGATATCTAAGAAATCATTGTCAGATCCTTCAAGATCATGATGCTTTCCCCGTGTTTTCTTCTAAGAGTTCTGTAGTTTTAGGTTTATACATGCAAATGCAAGATCCCTTGGCTATGAAGAAGGAATAGGTTCAAAAGCAAAAATTGAAGGCTTCAGCTTTTTAAAGGTAGCGACCTTTTTGAGATGGAAGAAAGAGGAGTGGGCAGAAAATATATATTCAGGTACAGATATATGCAAGTAAATATGGAAGGATGGCCATTATCCATTCAATCCTCTGTCGAGATAAAAATGAAAGATAATGAGGGGCACCTGGGTGGCTCAGTCAGTTAAGCATCTGCCTTGGGCTCAGGTCATGATCCCAGAATCCTGGGATTGAGCCCTGCATCAAGCTCCCTGCTTGGCGGGAAGCCTGCTTCTTTCTCTCCCATTCCCTTTGCTTGTGTTCGCTCTCTCTCTGTCAAATAAATAAATAAAAAAAATCTTTAAAAAAAATATGAAAGAAAATGAGAACAATTTCAAAAGATAAAATCTATAGGAATAACTGTTAACCTTTAAGATAGAGGAATGTAAGAATATGTGTAAGGGGTCTAGTTAGTTTTGTTTGAAAGTGTCTACATGTGACTTGGAATTGCCCCTTAATTCCTTTTAAGAACCACTCATTTTTATCAGTTCTAAGGTTTTAGTTTTATCAGTAGAAAATTGGCAGACACGAATAAAAGAAATTTAAAATTGAACTTTAAGTAGAATTTGTGATACTTTAGTCTGCATCGTAGCAATTAAACGAGGATGCTAATTTTTCCCCTTTAATTCTCCAATGATTGTTTAATAATAGCTGTTACCTCAGTGATCTGTTTGATATATGTATAATTTTTATTCACTGATAGAAACTGAAAACCATCAAATGTACCAAAAATCTCTGGGATGTGAAAGTTATAAAACAATCTTTTCCAGTTTAAAATATAGTCAGAAAAGGTATAAACAAATAAAATAATTAACTATTAATGTCACTTAGTGCAGGAATTTTGCATAAGCTAGCATTATACTATGAGAGTGGTATTTTTCAAATTTTGGACCTGTGGTCAATTAATGGCACATGAAGTCAATTAAATAGCTCACAGCCAGTGTTTTTTTCCCCCAATGGACAAAAATAGACTAGAATATAGTGGTGTGCACTGCATGCAGTAAGAAGAATTTGTGAAATTTTTTGATACATGATTGTATGTGTTTGTGTACTGAATTGTGTGGAAAATATATTTCTTATTCTGGATTGCAGTCACAAGTGTTGGAAATTCACTGTTGGTTGTTTTGTTAAATGAGCGAAGGACATGATAAAATTTTAAAGTCTCTTAATCTGTTTATAGAATACATTCATTAAATTTGTAGTGACATCTCCACTAACCACATCCCTATATTTTACGTTTGTGTGTATATGAATATATATATATATATATATATATATATATATATATATATATATGTGTTTTATTTTCCTTTTCTTGATAGGTGCAATGGATGAGCTTCATAGTCTGGATCCAAGAAGGCAAGAATTACTGGAAGCTAGATTTACAGGAGTTGCAAGTGGGAGCACAGGGAGCACTGGCAGTTGCAGTGTTGGAGCAAAAGTGAGTAGAATTACAAACTTTATTTGACATTCTTTCTTTGTATTAAATGATCAAGAATATATTTTGTATAAGAATCCTACATATGTGCTTAAGAGCAAATCATTACTTACTGTAATTTTTATAATGTATGGGGCAAAATCCAGTATTTATAAACCTGATTTTTACTATAGTATAACATACTTCAGGGGCATAATAGGTTTCAGGAGTAAAAATTAATTTAGTAGATTGAACTGCTCTTCTTCCATTATATAATTTTTACTTTTCTTGTCCTGTGTCTCTTCTTTGCCTCTGTCATCCTTGGTCCTACCTGTATATGTTCCTATTTGTACGATTGCTGCTTAAAACCTTAGTGTATCTATTAGGCTTTCCAGTGATAGATCTCACGTTGCCTTCAACTCCCCATTACCTCACATTGTAGTGGATTTCATGTACTTTCTCTTTTGTGGACCTCTGTGAGCATTCATTTAGGATATATTCACAGGAGCATAATTGCTGGGTTATAGGGGTGTATATAGAGTTAAAATTGAATGAATAGTGTAAGATTGCTATTCAGAACAGTTGTATAGGCCTAACCTGTACCTTTAACAGAGTGCATGATCATTTATGGACCCACATCCCAGAAACACTTGGCACCCTCTGGATTTCTCATTTTCGATAGTTTAACAGGTATAAAATAGTATCCCTCTTTCTCTCTTTTTTTTTTTTCTTGTTCCACCAGTTATTTTGAGCATTTCCTCATGTACTTGTTAGCTTTTTGTGAGTCTCTTATAAATTGTTAACAATACTTTTTCTGGTTTTGTATCAGGATTACTTTTTTCCCAAACTGATTTTCCCATGTTCCTTGTATATTCTACATATCAGTTCCTTGTTGGTTGTATACAGTGCAGATAACTTCTCCCATTTTGTCATTCTATCACCTTTGTTCCTGGTATCCATCATTCTAGAGGACTCTTGAATTTTATTATAATCAAACTCATTGATTTTTTTTTTCCCCTTATAGGCTATAACTCAAGTTTTGAATCGCTCTTGGTATACTAAGAAAACCAGTCATCACTGTGAATCATCAGGGTCAAATAGGTCCTTTTCCTTTTCTCTTTTAAACATTTATTTATGAGAGAAAGAGAGAGAATGAGAGTGAGAGTGGGAGGGGCAGAGAGAAAGAGAAACCCAGGCAGACTCCCTGCTGAGCATGGAGCTTGTTCTTACACCCTGAGATCATGACCTGAGCCAAAACCAAGAGTTGGATGTTTAACCAACTGCACCACCCATCGTTTGGCTATTTTTATATTTTAAGTTATTTTACTATTAATTTATAGGAATAAAGGTATAATGAGTGACAACTTTATTAGATATTTTAATAAGAATTTAAACTAAAATCCTCTTTGTAGGAAGTAAATCTTGGTGCACAAACATCAAAAAAGATAAAGGATATTGTCATGTATCCTTTGAGCATGAAGTGTCCAGATTCATATAGAAGAATATGATGATGAAGTCCTTCAGTTGAATGACTGATGAATGAAAATACCATGTTTCCTTTTTTTCCTTAGAGATAGGTTATGGAATTCATTGATTCTTGAATTTAAGAAAACTCATCTAGGATAATACCATTCGATCACCCTGAGATTTCACTTCTGTAGTCATTGCCACCAGTTTTAGAGTCTAGAGGTGTTGTTATCTCTTTATACTTACTTTCTGATTTGTCTAATAATTACAGAATGTTTTCCTCTCTTGAGCATTTCAGGTGAGAAATGAAAATTTCTAATTCTCCACCGGAGTCGGTGCAATCTAAAATCAGTCTGCAAGGATGTTTCTAGTATCTTCCTTTTTTTTTTTTTTTTTTAAAGATTTTTTAATTCATTTGAGAGAAAGTGCACACATTTGTGGGGGGAGGGACAGAGGGAGAGAAACCCAAGCAGACTCCTTGCTGAGCCTGCAGCCTGACATGGGGCTCAGTCTCACAACCCCGAGATCATAACCTGATCCAAAGTCAAGAGTCCATACTTAATTGACTGAGCCACCCAGACACCCCGTCTCTAGTCTTTTGTACATTCCTGAAAGATAATGCAGTACTTTGGGCAAGACAAGAAGATAACTTGAGAGATGATCACTTATTTCACTCCTGCATCACTCTTTTAGGTCATTAAATCTGCATTGTTTTTATGTTTCTACCATAAAATACTACCGCAGAGTTGATTAAAACAAGATATTATTTTCTTACAGTTCTGAGGGTCAAAAGTCTGACATTGTTCTCATTGGGTTAAAGGTGTGCGCAGAACTTGATTCTTTCTTGGAGGCTCTTGTGGGAGGCTGGGGGGACCTTTTCCTTGCCTTTTCTAGCTTCTAAAGGCTTCCTGAATTTCTTGGCTGCTGGTTTCTTTCCTCCCTCTTCAAAGCCAGCAGTGATGCAGCTCTCTTACTGTTCTTGGATGTCATATCACCCTCTGACCACAATCAAGAAAGGTTCATCACCTTTAAGTACTTGTGATTAGATTGGCTCATGTCCATCTGGATAATCTGGAATAATTGTCCCAATTCAAAGTCCTTACCCCCTTATATCTGTAAACTCCCATAACATTCAGGTTCTGGGGATTAGGGTGTGAGTGTCATTGGGGAACATAATTCTGCCTATCATATCACCATTCTTCTTCTTCTTTTTTTTTAATGGTTTTTGCTTATTTTAGCACAGTTGGGAATAATTGATGAACAATGATGAGTAATGATGAAGTAATTCCTGGGATGATGTAATAACAAAATATAGTAAAAATAAAATCAATAAGATCCCATAATGTAATTTAAATTTATGAAAGGGTCTATTGGCTGTCTGGTGATTAATTACAAGATAGAATGCATTTTATTCCATTAAAAATGAATTTTAGTTTTATTATTTGGATGATCTCTAAGGAAGAATAAAAGTCCCCAAATATCAATCTTCTTTTAGAGAAAGAGCATGAATGGGGCCAGGGAAGAGGTAGAATCTTAAGCAGGCTCCATGCCCAGCGTGGGCCTGACATAGCGCTTGATCTCACAACCCTGAGATCATGACCTAAGCTGAAATCAGGGGTTGGACCCTGAACCAATTGAGCCACCCAGATGCCACCCTTCCCCTCTCTTACCCCACCTCGTGACAAATACCAGTCTTTACAACTTGAAAAAGAAGCTCAAACGTTAAATTTGGTCTCAGTGGACCCTGAGGTATTCTAGGAGTGAAATACTTTTTCCCCATCCCTGGGCCACAAAGATATTCTGCAGATTCTTCTGTTAATTTTATATTTTTACTGTCATATTTGCACTTTAGGCCCCACCTTTTATATAGTATTGATAGGGATCCAGTTTTGTTTTTCTCCATCTGGTGAGCCAGTTTTCTCCAAAGTGCTGCTTTTTTAAAAACATTTTTAAAAAGATTTATTTATTTATTTTTGAGGGGTGGGGTCAGAGGGAGAGAGAGATCATTTCAAGCAAACTCTGCACTGCGTGTGGAGCCCCACGCAGGGCTTGATCTCATGATCTTGAGATCATGACCCGAGCTGAAATTCAGAGTTGGACACTTAACTGACTGAGCCACCAAGGAGCCCCTCTCCACATTGCTTCTTAAATCATCCATATTTTTCCACTGGTGATGCTACCTTTATCATATATTAATTTGCTGTATATATATATCTATATAGGTACCATTTATTCAGGAATTTCAGGCAGATATATGTATATAGGTAACTATATAGATACATATTATATGTATATAGGTAACTATATAGATACTATATGTATCTATATAGTTACCTATATACATAGATACATATATAGTATCTATATATATTACCTATATATATGTATGTATATAGTTACCTATATACATATATCTGCCTGAAATTTCTCTTACATTCCACTGGTCTGTATTCTTATCCTAGTATCACATTTTTAAAAAAATACTGCTGTATTTTTGAATTTGTATTTTTGTATTCTTTTATTTTGTATTTTGTAATACAAATACATTTTGTATTTTGTAATAAAAATACAAAAATTTTGTATTTTTAAAAAGAAATACTGTATTTTTGATAATAGCTTTTTTATAAGGTAGAGCAAATATCTTCTTTAATCTTCTTTTATAAAGTTGATTTAGTTTTTTTATGGTTCTTTATTCCCTCATATAAAATTTGAGCATCACTTCATTTGTTTGTAACCATTTGGGGGGTCTTCTATAATAGATTATTTGTACCTTTTTCCTTAGGTTTCAGATAGAATTCTTATTTTGAATGCATTGCATTTATAGATTAATTGAGGAGTAGTGAAATCTTTTCTTTTTTTTTTTTTTTAAGATTTTATTTATTTGACAGAGAGAGAGAGGGATGACAAGTAGGCAGAGAGGCAGGCAGAGAGACAGAGGGGGAAGCAGGCTCCCTGCTTCCGAGCAGAGAGCCTGATGCGGGACTTGATCGCAGGACCTTGAGATCATGACCTGAGCTGCAGGCAGAGGCTTAACTCACTGAGCCACCCAGGCGCCCCGAGGAGTACTGAAATCTTTATATGATTAGGTTGTCCCATCCAAATACATGAAATGTATCTCCATTTATTCAGTTCTGCCTGTTGAGATCTTAAGAATTTTTGGCTAGTTTTTATGAATTCTTTTGGCTAATTTCTGACTACTTTAAAGTTTTTGTGGCTAAAGTATTGACTGTTGGCCTTTTTTTTTTGGGTTGTAACAGTTTGTTGATTCTCTAGGCCTCTCTCACCAATAATTATCTTCCACAAATGACGGTTTTATTTCTTCCACCTTGTGTATATATATATATATTTTTTTCTTTATATTGGTCATGATCTTCAGAAATGGAAATATTCTGCATTGTTTTGTGTGATATTTATGTCACATAACAACTGTCAAATCTAAAAGGAAGGAAAAGCTTAATTTGTAATTTTCAGAATATTGGAAACAACTTAGCTGTTCCTCATCTAAGAGGAATGTATTAAAAAGAAATGTGGCATATATATATTTATACAATGAAATACTATTTAGCAATAAAAAGTAAGAGACTATTGATAACATGCAACAACATGGTGCATCTCAGATGAATGGATTATTCTAAGTTAAAAGAAGTCAGAACCAAAAAACTACATACTGCAATACTTTATTCACTTTTTTTTTTTTTAATGTAAACTCTACACCCAGTGTGGGGTTCAAACTAAAACTCTGAGATCAAGAGTTGCTTGTTTCATTGACTGAGCCAGCAAGGCACCCCACTTTTATATGCTTTTTTAAATTTTAAAACATTTTCTTTCTTTTTTTTTTTTTTTTTTAAGATTATTTATTTGTCAAAGAGAGAGAGATCACAAGTAGGCAGAGAGGCAGGCAGAGAGAGAGGGGGAAGCATGCTCCCCACCGAGCAGAGAGCCTGATGCGGGGCTTGATCCCAGGACCCTGAGATCACAACCCGAGCTGAAGGCAGAGGCTTAACCCACTGAGCCACCCAGGTGCCCCTATATACTTTTTAAGACAAGGGTTGGGTGTCTGGGTGTCTCACTCAGTTAAGTGTCTGCCTTTGGCTCAGGTTGTGATTATAGGGTCCTAGGATTGAACCCTGCATTGGACACCCCACTTGGTGGGAGCCTGCTTCTCCCTCTCCCTCTGTCTGCTGCTCCCCATGATTGTGCTTTTTCTTTCTCTTTCTCTGTCAAATGAATTTAAAAAAAAAAAAAAGCTTAAAAAAGGTAAGACAAGGGTTATCAATGGGAATATTTTGAGCTATTCTTTTGTCACAGATTTCTAATTTACGGCATTACATTTTGAAAATATAGTTTATATAAAATTAATCCCTGAAATGTGCCCTGTTTTATAAACATTTCATATCTAATAGCTCTTAAATTTAGTCGTTCAGATCTTAAATATTTCCTGTATTATCAGCTTGATCTTTTTCTGAGTAGTGTATTAAGATCTTCAGCTGCATGGGGGGGAAATATATATATATATATATATATGAAATATCAGTTGTATTGTAACAGCATTGTATGTGACAGATGGCAGCTACACTTGTGTTGACCATCGCGTAATGTATAGATTTGTCCAGTCACTCTGTTGTACACTTGAAACTGATGTAACATTGTGTGTCAACCATGCTTCAGTTAAAAAAGCATTAGCTATGATTATTGATTTATGTATTTCAGCTTATAGTTATATCTATTTGAAGTAGTTTGAGGCCAAATTTTTACATACATACATCTGATTCTGTTCTTTTTATAACCATGTAATTACTTTTTCCTTAAATACTTGCTTTTTTTCAAATCTTAAGATTATCATTTTTGGATTTCTTTTGGTTTATATTTGTCTTAGATATATGGACATATGTTTTTCTATTATTTTTTACTCATTTTGTTTTAATTGTACTTCTTGTAGACCACATGTCTTTTTTGATAGAATATTAGTATTTTTACTTTTTAAAGGTAGGTCTGGTCCATTGCAAAATGTAATTGTTATTTTCTGACTTGGTCTGCTATGTATTGTCTGATGTCTTCTAATTATACTTCACTTTTATTCCCCTCTACTCCTTGGTTTCCATTGGACAAATGGAGTTTTTCCTCATGTTTTAAAGTTAGTATTAGGATGATACGCTATACTTATTTATTTATTTATATTAATTGTATATATTCTCAAACTGATACTTAAGCATTTCTGCAGGATTTCCCACCCCCCACTTTTTTAAAACAACTTTTACTTCGAAAAAATATTATACCTATAGAAAATTGAAAATATTATACAAAGAATACTTGTATACTCTTTATTTAGATGTAAGAGATGTAAACATTTTGTGAATTTTTGTGCTCATGTATAGACACATCTCTACCATCTTTCTAGTATCACTGTGGTGTCTGCAATGAATGTGAACAGATTTTTCTCCAAGTAGCCCTGCTTCATTTTAGTGGGGAATAGTACTTAGGGACCAAGCTAGGTATGTTTGTTGTTATGTGATAGTCTCTTGGAGGAATGTCAGCTAATGTAGAAGGGATGTAGAATCAGGAAATCAACATTCAGTATTGCCCAGCATAAGTATTAATTAAGGCAAGGATCATCAGTGGATGTTAAAATCATTTAGTAAAATGTTTTGGAGACCAGTATATTTTCAGGGTCACAAGGTTTCATCCTATAGAAGAGTTATTGATTAGAAAAGAGAAAATGGATATTTAAAATGGAGAGATTTGTCACCACCACAATAAGCAAGCTCAAATTTTTTATTGGCAGTGGCATAGTCTGACATAAGGTGCATTCTGAAGTGATGCAATAAGAGGAACACAGATCATCTATAGTTCTCATGGTAGAAATGTTGGTTGTCTCCCCCACCCCCTGCCATGGTGGAAATGTTTGATTTGAATCTGGTCGTGAGAAAATACTCCTGCAACATCCTGCTGGACAACAGGCCTGGACTCTTTCTTCAAAGTGTTCAGTACCATGAAGAACAAAGGGAGGCAGAGGTTCTGTTCCAGATTGGTTGAGACCAAAGAGACATAGTCAGATTGAATCTATGAATCCCAATTTGCTTCTGGATTGGGAGAAAATGGTTATAAAGGATTTTTTGAGATATTTCAGGAAATTTAAGTATGTACTATATGTTGGATGATGAATTAATTTTGATTTACTGTTCTTTTTGGATAAGCTTGTATTTTAAAAATAATTCATTTGGGTTTAAAAATACAGATGAAGCTACAGAATGTAAGATAGTGTTGCGCAATGACTGTTATAATGGTTTTATCTAAATTGGTAGTGACAGTGTGCCTGTGAAATGCAGTATTAATTGTGTAAGCAGCTTTTAGTCATGGTGAACCAGGAGTTTATAATGTGGAACTTAAAGCACAAGGATTAAGTTTCTGATAGTGACAGTGCTCTGGGAGAGGAGGAATGGGAAGAAGGTAAGAAAATCATCTAGGAGTATAGAGTAAAAATTGATTACCTATAATGAAGTATGTTGTGTTTGCTTAAAAGTAAAGTTATAAGCACAGGCGACATAGATATTGTAAATAAAACTTATAAATTACTGTGACAGGGTATAGAAGGAGGAATAAAAGGAAATGTAATCCAATAAAAGTGAGGTAGAGAGAAAGAAGAAAAAAATAATTCTAATTTTAACTATTATATAATATGGAAGAAATAAAGCCAAGTATATATTATCACAAGTGAGAATCCATCTATAGGCTCTTGACAAGAAATGTCTCCCCCAGAATGAATATTTTAGGTCCTCATAGAGAAGAAGAAAGTTAGAATTAAATACAGGTTTGAGGTCAGTTTCTCCCTAACTCAGAAACTTCCAAAGATTTCCCATCACATTTAAGATACAATTCAGTATCTTCATCATGAAAACCTTCTGACCTAACTTCAGACTAACCACCCTATCAACTACCAACCATCCCACTACAACCACATTGTTCTGTCACTTGCCTCAGACATACTTCTAAATGTTTGCTCAACTCTCACCTCTTCAAAGAGGCTTTCTCTGTCCGTTCTATGTAAGAAGATATCACTCTGCCCCTCTCTCCCCTTAATTTCTTTAAAAGTACTTAACTGGTTCCTTACATAATACTAAATATTGGTTTGGTTTTTGTCTCATTTCTTTCTTGTACAGTATAAGCTCCATGAGCCCTTGAAGTTTTTTTTTCCCCATTGCTATATTTCTGGCCTCTGCAACAGCAGTAAGGCCTACAATAAATATTTTTGAATGCATGAATGAATATCAAATAAAACGTTCTTTAGAAACAAAAGCCCGAGTGGTATAAAGATAGATACTTTTAAAGGACTAGTAATCCATAAGGAAGAGAGGACAATTATAAACTTTTATAAATCAAGTGGGTCTAAAAATCACATGGTGAATTTATTAAAATGCAGTTATAGCAAGGGCTTTTAATATAATTCTTTAAAATTTTGACTATCTATAAAACAGCAGGCTATACGGGATTTACTATTTGCACAATATAGTCTATAAGTTTGAATTGGTAGACGTACACATACAATAGTCCTCTTTATTCAAGGATTCTGTAATTGTAAATTCACTTACATTCTCTATTTATTTGTAACCACAAAATCAATACTCCGATTTGCTTTTGCTGATCATTTAAGGGCCAATGCATGTGCAATGTTGAAACATTTGTCACTGGGGGCTGAATAAAGCAACATTCTGCCTGTGTATTTCAGCTCTCGTAGTTTAAGCAAGTGTTCTTTTCACAGTTTATTCTGGAAAAAAAGGTGGCATGTTTTTCACTTTTTTGTGATTTTTATTGGTAATTTTGCTCTTTAAAATGGCCCCCAAGGTTAGTAGTGCTAAGGTGCTGCCTAGTGCTCTGAGCACAAGAGGGCTTGTGAGATGCCTTAGGGAGAAAATACTTGTGTTTATTATAAGCTTTGTTTAAGCATGTGTTACAGTGCTGTTGGCTGTGAATTCACTGTAAATGAATCAATATATATTTAAAAAGGTATCTTAAAACAAACTTTTATATAGAACAAGGTTATATATTAATTAGTTAACAAAAATGTGGTGAGAAGCTTGCAGCACCCTGTGTATTTCCCTGAGGTAATGATTTAGCAGCATTCACTAGTTCAGAGTTTACAGCTAATAACAAAAATTTACTGGAGGGAGAGAGAAATTTTATTCTATCATATGCCACGTCTTTAATCCTACCTCAAACCTGCTTCACCTGTTAATTCTTTACTTGCCCTAGATTCTTGTGGCATGACTTTGTGACTCTGTTGTAGGATTACAGAGAGAAGGTGAAGGTAAATATTATGAAGTGTACTGATGTAAAAGTTATTGTGTAGCTGTCATGTTGGGAAAAGAAGCTAAAAGTAAAGATATATTTTATTTTACCTAGTGAGGAATCACACATGGTTTAAAGAATTTAAAAATTGTGTATATTTGGTAAGGTAACTATTTGAAGAATTTAAAATAAAAAAGATAAATATATCAGGATGAAGGGGACTGTGGTGCCATTGAAGTACTGCCATTGAACTTCGGGGTGCACGGGTGGCTCAGTTGGTTAAGGGTCTGCTTTCGGCTCAGGTCATGATCCCAGGGTCCTTGGATCAAGCCCCAAAGTCATACTCCCTGCTCAGTGGGGAGTCTTCTTCTCCCTCTCCTGCTCCCCCTGCTTGTGCTGTCTCTATCAAATAAATAAAATCTTAAAAACTAAATAAATTCTTCATCTTTCATGGCAAAGTCAATAAAGAACTTTTTGAAATATAGTACATAGATTAAAATTCTCTGCACCTGTTTGAAAGAAAGGAATTAGCAAAGGCAAAAAGAAATCAGGAATCTGGTATATGTTGATTTGGAATATTCCAACCTATATTAAGAGAAAAGGAAACAATGCAGGACAGTTTGTATTGTTATTTTTTTAAATAAGAAAGAAGGAACCAAGTTTGTATATTTCATTTATTAGTATAGACCTACAGCCTCTAGAAAGATAATAAAAAATAAAGTGAAGTAGCTTGTTTGTATTGCCTATTCAAAAATTTCATTAAAAACAGTTTTTTAAAAAATGGTTGCCTCTGAATATTGGGACTGGTGTGAGAGGGAGAAATTTATATTTTGCAAATGAAATTTTCTTCCACGTGCCTGTGTTGCATTTATATTTTTAAAAATGTCCCATGACTTTTTGCAAATAGATTTGCACCCCCAAATCTATTTTTGGAAGGTTTCAAAGGGCTGAGTGTGTGCTTGCATGTGTACATAACTGTGTATCTGAGAATATAAACAGTTCTGTACTAGGTTTTATCAAGCTTTCTTTGCCCCTCTGTGTTCTTTCTCCTCAATAATTTGAAACTTTTATAATCTTTTAGTATTGAGATAGAGGTCACATGCCATAAAATTGACCCATTTTATAGTATATATTTCAGGGATTTTTAGTATATCACTATAATATGTAGTCATCACCACTGTCTAATTCCAGAATATTTTTATCATCCCCAAAAGAAACCCCATACACATTAGCAGCAACTTCCCATTCTCTTGCTCTCCTTTGCAATGCTTTAACTCTGGCAACCATTAGTCTCTTATCTGTCTCAATGGATTTGTCTCTTATGAACATTTCATGTAAATGGATTCATACAAATAAGACACTATTTGTGTCTACTTTCTGTCTCTGTGGACCTGCTTATTCTGAATATTTCTATAAATGGAATCATACAATATATGCCATTTTCTTTGTGGCTTTTTCACCTAGCATAATATTTCTACAATTCATGAATGTTGTAATATTTATTGGTACTTTATTCCTTTTTGTGACTGGATATTCCATTGTATTGTATCACATTTTGTTTATCCATGCATCAGTTGGTGGACATTTGGTTTTCTAATTTCTATTATTTTTTTATTATTTTTCAATAATCTTTGAATTCACATGGTACAACTGCTTTGAACACTGATAAAGGTTTTTGTGTAGACTTCTATTTGCAGTTTTCTTAGGTATGTACCGGGGAGTGGAATTAAGTCATTGATATTAGCACAGGAAAGGAAAAATGACCAATGAAACATAATGGAGGCTAGCAACAGATTGATTTATGTGTAGCTTGATAATGTGATAAAGGTAATACTGCAGTGCAGTGGGGAAAGGTAGTCTTTTATAATAGATGATGGATCAGTTGAATATTCATATGGGGGAAAATGACTTGACACATTTCATAAATGGGCCGCAAAAGGCACTAACCATAAAGCAAATGTTTAATAAATGTAATTATGTTCAAATGACACCAGTAAATAATATGAGAAGGCAAGTCATAGAGGTTTCATACCCAGAATTATGTAAAGAATTCCTACAGAGCAAGAAGAAAAAAGATACAAATCCATGGTCAGAGCTGCAAAAGCCAAATTGTTCTACCAGGCCTATAATGAAAATTAGTAGAACTATGTCCTGTTCTTCCAACCTTATATTCATTCCTCACAGAAGTAATCCTTTTCATCTTGTAGCTTTTCATTACATTTTATTTATATTTCTGAGTAAGATTATATGATTTTATGTATATATATATGTGTGTGTGTGTGATACACACATGTATAAATAGACTGAAGACTCCATGATTATGTTTCCTCTTTGGTACAACTTTCTGTTTTCTCTGGAGTTTATGGTTGATTTATATCTTTAGTTTTTTAGTATTCAGTGAAAGCATTCATATACTTTTCAGCAGAGATGTGCACATCTCTCACTATTTTCAAATACAAATTTTTCTTTAGACATTCTCCTGAAATTTTGTTGTTCTCTTGTTATTTAGGATAGTTGTTCTCTTTCTGTTAGATGCCTGTCATCCTGGAATCTCGCCTTTTGACTCTCATGGAAATTCCTTTTGTGTCTGTTGTCCTGTGTTTGAGCTCTGCTTCCTATATGCCATCTCTTTCTTTTTCTTGGTTTATTCCTTTGGTTTGGTAGAACAGATTGGTCATTTCCTAAGGAAAGATTAATGAGTAGTTACATTTTTGAGACTTTGCATATTCTCCTCCTCCCCTTGGTTGGTTTGTCTTGTAGAATTCTAGGTTGGAAATTGTTCTATTAGAATTTTGAAGGTACTGTTCCATTGCCTTCTAGCTTCCAATGTTACTGCTGAACATTCCAATGCCATTCTGATTCCTGATCCTTTGTAAGTAGCCTGTTTGTTCTTCCCTAAAAGCTTTTATGATCTTCTCTTTAATTCCTGTCATTTAAAATATTTTATTATACTGTGCCTTGGTGTGGGTCTTCCTGAACTGGTGTCCTTGGTCAGAAGTCTGCCCTTCACTTCTTTTTTTTTTTTTAAAGATTTTATTTATTTATTTGAGAGAGAGACAGTGAGAGAGAGCATGAGCGAGGAGAAGGTCAGAGGGAGAAGCAGACCCCCCTGGAGCTGGGAGCCTGATGCGGGACTCGATCCCGGGACTCCGGGATCATGACCTGAGCCGAAGGCAGTTGTCCAACCAACTGAGCCACCCAGGCATCCCTGCCCTTCACTTCTGAAATCAACATAAAGTTAACTAACTCGAGTTAAAAAAAAAAAAAAAAAAAAAGTATGTCCTTCAATGCAGGAACTCATGCTTTCCAGTTCTAGAAAAGTTTCTTGAATTATTTCTTTGATAATTTCACTTTCTGGATTTTCTTACTCTTTTTTGGGGGGGGGGGCTCTCATTATTTGGACCAGCACCTCTTGAATGGATTTTTTTTTTTTTAATTTTTGGGGTCCCTTTCTGGGAAGATTAATTCAGTTTTATCTTCAAATCCATCCTTTTTTTTTTTTTTTAACTTTTTATTTTAGCTGTCGTATTTTCTTTTTCCAGGAGGTTTCTCCCCCCCCCACCCCCTTTTGGTGGTGGTTCTCTAAATGTTTAGTTTTTATAGTTTGCTATTATTAGGATATTTAGTAATGGTTTTATTTTTGTGTGAAGTTTGTTTGTGCTCCCTTGGTTGTCTTTATCTCTTACAGACTTTTAATTTCTTGTTTGCATTTCATCAGATATGTGGTGATACTGGGTTTTGTTCATATACATGCATTAGGCACTGAACACTTGTTGGAAGCTTTGTGTGAGTAGGTAGGGCTTATTGATCAATAGGTTTTGCATCATATGCCATGACTGGGTCATTTTTCTGAGAGATTTTCGATTCCTCCTATCTGTAAGTCTTATATTTTGAGAAGCTCTGTTTTCCTGGAGAGAAATTCTGTAGTTTCCTATGTTTTTTTTTTATTTTTTATTTATTTTCCAGCATATGCGCGCTCTCTTTCTGGCTGGTGCACTAGCTCCAAACTCTGGTTTTTCAAGCCAGTAAGACTGCATATTTTGTTCCAAGTTCAAGCTGCTCTGTGCTGCTCAGTTAGGGACCTTTCTTCAGATAAAAGCTGTAAAAACACCCACTTCTAGTCCATTCTTCCAGATGTTGTCTTCTGTCCAAATTCTGCCTACTTTTGGTTGCTCTCAAGTGCCCTCAGGTAGTTGGGTTTTGTTTTTGTTTTAAAGATTTATTTATTTTAAGAATTTATTTATTTGAGAGAGAGTGCATATGAGAGTGCATGCGCGGGGGAGAGGAAGAAGCAGGTTCCCCGCTGAGCAGGGAGTCCCATGCTGGGTTCAATCCCAGGAACCTGGGACCATGATCTGAGGCAAAGGCAGATGCTTAACTGACTGAGCCACCCAGATACCTCTAAGATTTATTTATTTTAGAGACTGGGAGGTGGGGCATCTATGACTACAGGGCTGGGGGCGGGAGGAGAGGCACAGGGAGAGGGAGAGAGAGTCTCAGGCTGACTGTGCTGAGCACAGAGGCCATCAAAGGTCTTGATCTCACAACCCTGAGATCACAACTTAAGCTAAAACAGAGTCAGGTGCTTAACTGACTGTGCCATCTTAGGCTCCTCCAGGTAGTTGTTTTTTGTATTTTTTTTTTCCAGAATATGTAGTTACCTGTGAGAATATTGGTACGATGAGCTATTCTACCACTTGTGATAGAATATTATATTTTTGTTTGTTTTTAAAGGTACAGATGTTTCATGAATTTATATCAATACTAACAATTCAAATCAGAACCAGGTTTTTAGTTGTGTTTCTTCTATACTAAGAGTTGTAGTTCTCAAGGACATAAAGCAGATGATAGAATTAGAATGTCACATAATGGGACGCCTGGGTGGCGCAGTTGGTTAAACGACTGCCTCCGGCTCAGGGCGTGATCCTGGAGTCCCGGGATCGAGTCCCACATCAGGCTCCCAGCTCCATGGGGAGTCTGCTTCTCCCTCTGACCTTCTCCTCGCTCATGCTCTCTCTCACTGTCTCCCTCTCTCAAATAAATAAAATAAAATCTTAAAAAAAAAAAATAGAATGTCGCATAATATATTTACTTCTTTCTACGTCTTACAGCAGTCTCAGAATAACAGTACTTATACTTTCACAGTGACCAAAGTGATTACTAAAAACAGTTAAAATTTTTTTCCTAGTGCTTTCCATAAACTTCTATCCCCTATTTAAAAAAAATTTTATTATTAACAGCTTTGCATACATTTAGCCATTATTTATACTCTTACTGTATTTCTTGTTTAACTTTTACCGACAAGTAGATCATGTTATTGCTTGCTATTAGTTCTTAGGTTCACTTTGGTTATCTAACATGTATTCTCTAGGTTCTTTGGGAAGGCTTGTGGGAGCAGTATTTCCTGATCTCCAGCATTTTGATAACAGTTCATCTGTGCCTTCTATGTGTTCAAGAGCAATTTTACTGAATATAAAACACTTCATTTATATTTTCTTGAATATCTTAAATGTATTACTCTCCCTTCTTCTGGCATATTAGTGTTGGCCTTGGAAAAGTTTGATGTTGGCTTCCTGGGTTGATACTAGGTGTACATCATGCTTTTTCAGTCAGTAGTTTCAAAAAACTTTTTTTTAATTTTTAAGGTTATTTTCTTGAATTATAGTTTTTACGGTTTTCTTATGGTAGTGCTCTTTTAAGACTTCTTTTTACTTGAATGTTGAATTTTTATTGCTTCGTTAGTTGTTGCCTTCTCTTTTATTCCTTCATTTGGATAAATGTTCATTGGATATATATTACATGTGTTTTCTCTCAAATTCATTCAGGCTTAATCTTCATTTCTGAAACCCACTCCCCCCTTCTGATGTTTTCCTGACTTCTGTTAACCTTAAATCCGAGTTTTTTTGAATTTTGATTTATGTTGTTTCTTTATGTCTTGAGTCATTTTTGTAATTTTTTTTTTTAGCTCATTTTGAAATTGTAGGTTATTATTTTCAGCTATTTTGTGGATATGTGTTCCTGGTGTGGTTTTATTATTAGGATGTTATTCCATATCTTCTTTTCTTTTTTCTTTCCTTATAATAACTTCGTGGGATTGACCTAATCATTTTCTGTTGTTTACATTTTTGTCATTTAGAATGGCTCTTCTTACAGAGCTCCCTCTGCTATTGTTTCTTGGCACTCTTCAAAAATGTGGCATTTGCTTTCTGAAATTTCTAGACTTTTCTCCCTTCCTTGCTTTTGTCTGAATATTCTCTTTCCTTTATCTTCATTGTACCTTTTGTGCTCAATTTTGATCCCACACCCAGTAGTTTATCCTCACCCTTTAGTCAGGGATGCTTTAAGAGTTCATAGAGGCGGCGCCTGGTTGGCTCCTCTGGTCAAGCAACTGCCTTCGGATCAGGTCATGATCTGGAGTCCCGGGATTGGGTCCCACATCTGGCGCCCTGCTTGCCGGGGAGTCTGCTGCTGCCTCTGACCTCTCCCCTCTCATGCTGTCTTTCTCTCTCTCTCTCAAATAAATAAAATACAATAAATCTTAAAAAAAAAAAAAAAAGTTCATAGAGGCTGTATAGCTCCAACTTCTTCAAACTTCACCGTGGACTTCCTGTACGAAATCACTATTTGAAAGGAGAAACCCTTTGGAGGTAGAGCTTTTGTACTCAAATTGCTATTTTCAGTGTCTCTATTCTCAGATCTGTCAGATACTCTGTTTTCTTTTGCTTCCTCTCAAAGGACACAGGTCCTGTGGTTATTGGTGATTTGTCCCCACCTGCTATTTTGGGGGAACTCGTGGAGATTCCTTGTCAGCCAGCCAACGTTGTCTGTTGGTTTGGGGTTTAAATTTCTATCTGAGGATTTAGGGATGCTCAAAAACACTTGTATGGCTTCTGTTATCCCTGAATCCAATTTACCACTTCCTAATTGCTGTTCATGGTGTGTTTTGTTTCAAGTTTGATAATCTTGCTTTAATTAGATTATACTGTCCTCCAAATAGTGCTTGAATCTTAATCAGTTCGAGTGCTAGTTTAAGTTGAAAACAGCCTAGTTGAGCATCATACTAGACATGTATGCAATGACTCAGAGTCATCAGTTTAGAAGTTAGCCTAAGGGTAATTGTAGGCCAACTTCCAATTAGTACCTACTCTTATCCCCCCCTCATTCCAGAACTTTTATTTTCTTGTTTGTTTCTTTAATTTCAGTTAATTAACATTTAATGTGTTATTAGTTTCAGAGGTAGAGGTCAGTGATTCATCAGTCTTATATAATACCCGGTGCTCATTATATCACATGCCCTCCTTAATGTCCATCACCCAGTTATCCCATCTTCCCCACTCCCCTCCGCTCCAATGACCCTCAGCTTGTTTCCTATGATTAAGAGTCTCTTATGGTTTGTTTCCCTCTCTGATTTCATCTTGTTTTATTTTTCCCTCCCTTCCTCTATGATCCTCTAACTTGTTTCTCAAATTCCTTATGAGTGAGATTATATGATAATTATCTTTCTCTGATTGACTTACTTCACTTAGTATAATACCCTCTAGTTCCATTCACGTCATTGTAAACAGCAAGATTTTGTTTTGTGATGACTGAGTGGTATTCCATTGTGTGTGTACACACACACACACACATACACACACCCCTTTATTCATTGATCTGTCCTTGGACATTTGGGCTCTTTCCATAGTTTGGCTGTTGTGGACATTGCTGCTATAAACATTGGGGAGCAGGTACCCCTTCAGATCACTACATTTATATCTTTGGGGTAAATACCTAATGGTAGCACGCATTCTTAACAAGTTGCTGGAAAACAGGGGTATTAGGTGGCCTGCCTATACACGAAGGTCAGTCATGCCTGCATCATCTTTGATATATATGCCATAGGTTGTCATGCTCTGATCTAAACATTCCTGGAAGGGACGCCTGGGTGGCTCAGTTGGTTAAGCAGCTGCCTTCAGCTCAGGTCATGATCCCAGCGTCCTGGGATCGAGTCCCGCATCGGGCTCCTTGCTCAGCAGGAAGCCTGCTTCTCCCTCTGCCTCTGCCTGCCATTCTGTCTGCCTGTGCTCACTCTCTCTCCCTCTCTCCCTCTCTCTCTCTCTCTCTCTGACAAATAAATAAATAAAATCTTTAAAAAAAATTATTAAAAAAAATAAACATTCCTGGAAGACATTGATCTAGTGTACTGATGCTCCAAAAAGTCTGCAAAATAATGAGCATCTTAGACACATTGGAAACATAGCAGATGTCATCCTACAAAATGATAGCTCATTTCCCTTTGTCACTGTCCAAAAATAATATAAAGGAAATATAGAAACTCTTGGGTAAAGCAATTAAAATGTTCAAGATAGTAAAAGATTTCTTAAAAGACTTAGCCAAAACAAACAAAAAACTAGGGTTTGTCCAGTTAGTTAGTACAATGAGAGACAGAGGGGGGTGGATGGGATATGATGGAGTTTAATAAGATTGAGAAGGAAATTAAGGAGCACAAATAATACTTTCAGTTAAAGGAGGCGTCTGTTTTTTTGTATATGGGATAGTAATTTTAGGGATCTTCTTATCCTTGTAATAGCCTAGTTCCTTAGCTCCTGAATTTGGTATTCAAAAAAAGTCAGCCAAACAACTCAGTTCTGGAAACACAGATTTTTATTGAGTTGGTAAAACTTTCCAGAATATTGATAGTGTTAAGTAGTTGATATTTCTTGGGACGCCTGGGTAGCTCAGTTGATTAAGAGTCTGCCCTCGCCTCCGGTCATGATTCAAGGTCGTGGGATCAAGTCCCACATCAGGCTTCTTGCTCATCAGGGGCCTGGTTCTCCCTCTACTTGCTGCTCCCCCTGCTTGTGCACTTGTTCTCTCTCCCTCTCTCTTGCTCTATTTCTAGCAAATAAATAAATAAAATCTTTTTAAAAAGTTGATATTTCTTATTTTTAAGATGTTTGTTTATTTTAGAGAGAGAGAGAAAGAGTGCACACAGGAGAGGGGCAGAGGGAAAGGGAGAGAGAATCTCAGATTGACACTGGGCTGAGCACAGAACCTAACATGGGGCTTGATCTCATGACCCTGAGATTAGGGTGCCAGCTGAGACCAAGAGTCTGTCACTTAACTGACGGCCACCCACGAACCCTGATATTTATTTACTTCATTTAACTTTCTTGCTTAAAGGAATCATACTTTATTTTCATTTATGAAGATAGATTATTTACCTTATAGTATGTTTCATTTAAAATTACTCCTAATTTTTACCTTTTTAAAAATTTTTAACAGGCCTCAACAAATAATGAAAGTTCTAATCACAGTTTCGGAAGCTTGGGATCTTTAAGTGACAAAGAATCTGAGGTAAGTAACTTTATTTTAAATATGGTGCTATTAAAGTAAAAGCTGGAATCACGTTTTTCTTTTAATAGTTCCCACCTGCGGCCCCCCCACCTCCAAATCCTTGTACTAGGAACATTTTGTTTTGCTTTATGAAGCACAGTATTCAGACTGAAGACTACTGGGCATTAGAAAAAAAAAAACATACAGTTTCTTTGGTTACATAGCTGAACTCGTACATTAGTGTTACAGATGTTCTTAATGGAAGACAGTTACTAGCCATTCATAATTCTAGTAGATGAAAGTGGTTTTTGAACTGTGTTCTACAGTTTTCTATTATTTTTTGTTATACTTCCGTCTTAGTTTGGTTCTGAGTAAGGGTTTGTTCATTTCCTGAGATACAGATATACATTTTTTTCGTTTTGAAATTTCTTGTCGAATTTCAGGCCGTTGGTTTTCATTTTTCATATTTAAAAATGTCTGGAAAATCCTCTCCCCTCCATCCACTTACTGATCCCACTAAGAACATACATGGAATTTTACAAGTAGGTATTTGGATCCTTGGTATAGTTAACATTGAGCATGATACACTTGGTGGCATCTGTTTGAAATATGTAGAAAAGACGTTCTTTGGGTTTTAGCATTCACTTGCTACTGCAACATCACTTTTTGTGGCTACAACCTATATTTCCTCTGATCAGATTATAGACTTCTGTTATGTTTCAGTGCATGCGTGCGTGTGTGTGTGTGTGTGTGTGTGGGTGGGTGTTTTCCCTTCAATGTTAACTTAATTCTCTTTGATCCATTTTGGTCTTTTTTCTACATGGGTTAGTATAGATATAGTTCCTCTAACACCAATAGGTCATTAGCACTTAGTAACTCTTAGCCATTTGGTTTCGGTGTTCAGTGGAAAGAGAATATCAAAGGTAGCATTTTTCAAAGTCCTGTGTTATTGAAAGCATCTGGGAATCTCTAGGTAGACAGTTTTGTGCAGTACTATGCAGGCACCCTGACACTCCAAAGGAGTGTGGCATGGGGTTTTCACTCATCAGGCTTTCCCTTCCACAGAGACAACTGGCAGGCAGCTGAAAGGACTGTGCAAGTGACGGGACTTTATCTGCAGTAGGTTCCCTTGAGGTAAGCGTTAGTAGCCCCTGTAGTACCAGATTATCACAGTTTAGTTTTTTTTGTTTGTTTGTTTTTGTTTTTTTTTAATTCAAATTAGCACACTTATATTGTCCTTAAAAATTGTAGGTTTAGATTTAGTCAGAGTACAGCTTTTCAGAAACTATATCAAGAATGTTTTCGCTTTATATCTCCTGGACACGAACATTTCTTGATATTTCCAGATTTTGGACTATTTAGTAATTTCACATGCCTTTCCTTTCATAGACTGTTATGTTATGAAGGGCAATAAAGTAATTTTAGATATTTCCCTTTTCTCTTCACCACATCTGATGTTTTTGATATATCTTTTTTATATCAAAACATAGTAAAAGTTAGATCATCTATAATAGTTATTTATTTCTATGTTCTTTATAGGTACCCATGCTCCCAATATAAGTTATAGATGCAGTATTTAATTTTTTCAAAGGAATCAGTCTATAAGAAGTACCACGTCCCTTTAGAGAATTTGAAGAATCACTTTTGACTATATTTTTAGTTAAAAAAATTTTTTTAAAGACCATACTGTAATTTACAGTGAATTACAATTTGGTTAACCATTGCATATACGTAGCTTAATTTATATAGAAATTTTGACATTTGAAACAGCAGTAGAAAATCTTAAAAATTTGGGGGCTTTTGCTGGTCTGTGTTTGGTATCAGGAATTTTTATAAATTATTAAGTCAGGTGGCACAGTATTTTGGAAATGACTGCAGCTTATGCATTTTCTTTAATATTTGAAGAAGCAGGGTTTTTTTTGTTTTATCATTTAAGAAGCAGCTTATCTGGAAAATGATTTTCAGGTTTTATCTCTGTTCTAGATACTTTATAACAAATTTCCTTGGGGTGAAATTTTACACACCTCAAAATATAGATTATTTGTAGATCATCATGGGAAGTTGTTGGGTGTAAGCTATTGTAGGGTGGAAGGAAGTACTACTTTTTTTTCCTGGTACACCAGTAGTAAAGTTTATGTAGTATTTCATTGTCTTCTGATGTCATTTTATTCTTTGGTACTCTATTCCCTGATCCATTACATTTCCTTAAATAATAGGTTTTGTTTTTATGAAAAAGAGTACTGAAGGTTTATATAAATAAATAAATAGATAGATAGATAGATAGCGGTTCTCTGCTGCTCACCTTTACCCCACCTGGCTCTTGAGTCCTTCAGCTCTTTCTGTTATTTATTGCTACATTTTAATACAAATAATATGCATATCTTGAACTTTTGTTTCCTCACTTGGGCATTTTCCTCCCACCCAGTACTCTTTCAGACATCCAAAACCCCTCTGTTTTCTAGTCTTTTACTTTTAAAACTGAAAAGCATCTCATATTCACTGTTAAACTCATTCGAATCTACTTCAACTGAAAATTTTCATTTCAGTTTTATGTGAATTACTTCTTACATGGATTTGCCTTTTATTTCTAAATGTAGAATTGTAGAACAGAAAATTTTTTCCCTTTTTTAATGAAATCGCCTAGTTGGAAGGTGTCGGTCTTGTTTTTACTTCGTTTTACATCATTCTAGGTCTATTCAGTGCTGTCCAAAAATTTGTTTTCAGTAAGCATTTATTGCATATGTGTTATCTTCTAGCCTCTGTGCCCAAGCATAGAGAATTTAAAAAAGTGAATACAGTACAATCCCTACCTTCACATGAGATCACTATCTGGTAGAACAAACAAACTGCTTCATAAAAGAGTGTAGCCCATGCTATAATAGATGTAAATACAAGGTACTGTGGGAACAAAGAGCAAGAAACCCCTAATTCTATCTACTGGTCAGGGACAAGAGGGGAGAAAAGTTAAGTCTTCCTTTAAAGGAGAGATAATACTTGAGTTATTAGGCTATGAATTCATCCTAAAAGACAAAGGCAAAGCTAAGAGAAGAATACAGGCAGAAAGGCTAGGATATGCCTCTGCTATTGCATGGAAGCATGGCAAATAGTTTTGTTCAAGACATGAGGCAGTGATGCACAACCCTAACTGCACTTTCAGATCACCTGAGAAGCTTAAAAAACGTACCAAGCTGCCAGCTGGTTTGAAGACTTCTGGTATAGATAGGCTAATGCAAGAATGGTGAAGGATATGTAGGAGTCAGGGTTAGAAAGTCCTTGTACTTGACAGTAAGGAATTTAGACTACTGTCTAGACTATGGAGAGCCATTTAAACAAACAAAAGGCAAAGTAGAGATGAAGAAGCTCCCCCAGGTTGTAGTGTAGAGGATAGAATCAGAGGCAATGAAACCCAAGTTGGGAAGATCATTTAGTTAAGGAATATTGTCTCCTTTACAGAACTCCCCAGCCTCCACAGTTTAATATTAGGAAAAACTTCAAGTAGGCAGGGTTCTAGTTAAAATGTTCTCAAGTTTACCTTTTGGGTTCTGCCTTCTCCTTCAGATTCTCAAACTTTGGTTATTGATATTACTACCCAGGCCCATGCTTCTCAAACTTAAGTGTGCAAGTGAATTACCAACAGTTCCTTTTGTCTGTAGATCTTGGATGGGGGTTTTCATTTCTAACAAGCTCTCAGATTCCCCTAGATTATGAAATTAGAATCTTTAGGGTTTGATGACTGAGTGAGAGTAAAGAAGGAAAAGGAGGAGCCTAGGGTTATTTAAAGGTATCCAGCTTTAGGTGAATGTTAGTGCCTTTGACCAAGATAGACAGCACAGAAGAAAGAAACATAGGTTTGGCATAGAAGGTAATGAATTAAATTCTTGACAGCACTAAGTTTGAACATCTGTGAATTGAAGATGGTACTTTGGATAGGCAAAAGGAGCTAGAGATGAAGACTTGGGGGAGATTTTGGCACAGGTGACCACTTTGAGTAGTTGTAGGATTCCTGGGGGTGGGTCTCTGAGAGTCTTTCAGGGGGTTCCCCGGGTCAAAATAATTTTTATAGTAGTGCTAAGGCATTATTCCCTCCCCTTTTATTTTTACAATAATGCTAAGACGTATCTGGCTTTTCATTTTCTCTCGAGTTTACAGTGAAAATTTCCAGAGTCTATAATGACACATGATGACATCATCACTCTGATTTTTGAATCATGTACTTGTATATTCTGATGTTTCAAAACTTCAGTTTTAACATCTAGAATAGTAAACCTCGATAGTTATAGCCTATGCAGATAAAACTCTTTGGGGTCCTTGACGGTTTTTAAGAATTTGTAAGGGAGTCCTAGGACCTAAAAGTTTAAAAACTGCTTCTGTAGGTGAACTCATCTTAATAGTGTGTTTAATGCTGAGAAATGTTAGCAGGTGAGGTAAGCATGCTAGAGAAAGAGCAGTAGTCTGGGTAAGGAGGTGGACAAGCAGTAGGAAGAAAGGGGAATAAGGAGTAGAATTAAATATCATAGAAGTCAGTTAAGATAATTACTGTAAAAAGTTACTAAGAATTGTCACTTGGGCTTAGTTTTAGTAGACTTATGGGAGCAAGATGCTAGACTGTAGTCCATTAAAGAGAGCTTGGATAGTGAGGAAATAGTGACAGCAAATATTGACTACTCTTGGCAGAATCTTGATAAGGGAGATGATATCTAGAGTCTAACAGGCTTAACATATTATGTGTGGGGAAGGGCTTCTAAGCAGAATTGTGACGACAGTACAAGGAAAGTGCTGAAAAGAGAGAAGAAAATAGAACCAAACTTAGCACCTGTTTTTTGGGAAGTGGTATGAAATGCCAAGACCCAGAACCTGGGTGGGCAGGGTTCATTGTGGACAGAATTGACTGGAAATATCTTTTCCCCTGATGGGCAAACTTCCAGCCTCATAACCTTTCTTTTACTCCACAGTGAAATAGAGATTATCAGCTGAAGGAAGAGTCATGAGTTGGTTGTGGGTGTGAGAATGATAAACATTTTATGGGAGGGACCAGAAAGGGAGTTTGTAGGGGATGGAGGGAAATGGCTATTCATCTTATTTTAAATGTTGTAGAATGCTTGAAGGAGTTGGAAACAGGATCTGTGCATGTTGTTTGCTGTCAAAAGTCCAGGTTATTTTATGAAGATAAGAGAAGGAGCCCATATTTCTTGATTATCAGTGTTTTCCAAGTTTTTAAAATCTGCCTGATTCACCTATTTGCAGTTCTTCTTCAAGGACCCATCTCTAACTAAGCACAAAGTTCTTCTCTACTTTCTTTAAATACTTTGCATTTGCCCTCTCCACTCATCCTTACCTCAGGATGCTAAGAGAAATTATCTTATAGGTCAATTGGAATTTATAATGAATAGTAATACCATAACTCTCCTCCTTGCTTCTTCTTTTGGGTGTCCTAGAATGTATTTTATGTTATTCTTATTTTATTTCTTACTAAGCTTGAAATATTTGTGACTGAATATAAATATGATTGAATTATATCATCTTTAATAATGTTGGAAAAACACATTGAGTCTGTTTATACCTGTGTGCTTACATATAGCATATTACATAATAATATTGGTAAAGCAGACATGTCAGATTATTTTATTTTTGCCTCCATCTTTACTATTCATTCTTTTTAAATGTATTTTTTTTTAAAGATTTTAATTATTTATTTTGACAGAGAGAGAGAAAGAGATCACAAGTAGGCAGAGAGGCAGGCAGAGATGGGGGGAGCAGAGAGCCCAACGTGGGGCTTGATCCCAGGACCCTGAGATCATGACCTGAGCCGAAGGTAGAGGCTTAACCCGCTGAGCCATCCAGGTGCCCCTACTATTCATCTTTTATAATTCTTCTGTGTAACCTGAATTGTTCGTGCTGCACATTTTATTTATTTATTTATTTATTTAAAGATTTTATTTATTTATTTGAGAGAGAGAGAGAGACCACAAGCAGGGCAAGTGTCAGAGGGAGAGGGAAAAGCAGACTCTCCTGAGCAGGGAGCCCAACGCAAGGCTCAGTCCCAGCACCCTGGGATCATGACCTGAGCTGAAGGCAGACACTTACCTGACTGAGCCACCCAGGCATCCCTGTGTGGAAAATTTTTAAAAAGATGATTTCTCTTTCTAGAGCCGGTTCCCCCCCAACCCCTTCCTCTTGAGTAATTAATTACCTGTTCTTTAACCCTCTGTCCACTAGCATTGAATTGCTATTTATTTTTGTACCAAGTTCGTTTGATTTCTGAGATATTTAGGATTAAGGATTTTAATTATAGGAATTAGGAAGCTAAGATAGTTGTTGTCTCTAGACACTTAAACTTAGATCCATTTTCAGAATTGTAATGATTATAATGAGAGAAAAATATGATATGGTGCCTTGATTGTCTTAATTTACCTCTAATGTTGATTAATGAAGGTCATTTTATGAAAGTTCTGATTAGCTTTGTCATTTGAATGAAGTTTCTAGGAGTGGTCTTGAAACCTAAATGAGATTTTTTTTTTCTCATTCGAGTTGAAGTGATGGTATAATACTTTGTTCTTTTTTTAGAAGAATTTTCAAAGGACCATGTTATGTGTGGTTTCTTATTTTCATATTTTGTAGGAAGTAGAAATTAAGAATACCAGGGAATTAGACCTAAAACTAGGTTGAATCTGACTTTAGGAGGGCATTATTTCCATTTCTAGAACTAGTGGTAATTGTTTATAGAGATCTTTCTTAGGTTATTTTTAACATAAAATCTCCTTTGTTGAAGGAGGTATTTAAAAATTACACAAAAACCTGTGTAAATAGGTTTAAATAGGTTATTTTCTGATATTAGTAAATTGGTTGAATTAGGAGAGTGGTAAGAGAAGGTCCTGTTTTTATCTCGTTTCTGCTCATACCCATCTCTACTTTTTATATTCCTTTTTGCCCTCTTAATAGTGTTTAGCTTAAATGTTTGCTCAGTGAATACTTAGGTATCCTAGATTGATTGGAGATTATAATTCTGTTTGAAAGTAGAGGTAATACTAACCTTAAATTTTAGGTTTTAGGTAGATTGAAAAAAGATCATTACAGTTTTACTTGCCTATATGTGTTTGTTATAACCCAGAGAAATCTTTTTTTTTTTTTTAATGTCTTAGTTGGAATACCCAGTAAGAAAGAAGAAAACTTGAAAAATGAATTTAGTGAGATGTAGTTACCACTGAAGGTTACATTTTCATGTCTGTTCCTCCCCTAGGTGAATTACCTTGTTTTTACTTTATTCTGTTTAAATCTGTTCAGCTCCTCAAGGTTGTTAGATATCTAGTGTATTGCCCTCATCAATTTTAAGAAATACTCTTTTCTATCCCGCTGCCTACATTATTTTCTAAAATGTTTTAGCCTGTGAAATGATTTTTGTGGTATTCTACTTGATGGGTTCCTCCATCTTATTTTTGCGCTGGTAGTATTTTCTCATTACTTCTTACTGTGTTAGGTGGGCAAACCAAAAATCTTAATAAGTATTACTACATTAATTGTTTTCCTAAGACATTAGATTTAACAGTGTTGCTGTATACAATATATAATGTGTAATAACAATATTCTCTTGAAGGAGAGTAATGTGTATGCATGGAAAATGGTGTATTTTATAACAGTAATAAAGACATTTTCTCATTAGAGGAGTTCAGGGTTTTTTTCCTCTCCCTTACAAGATTCATAATCATACTTCTAAACTGTAGGATTTAAAGTTCTTATGAAATGCCCGGAATTAATTTGTAAAATTTCTGTTTATTTAAAAAGAGAAAACTATTTAATTCTACCACTATCCATTAAAAAGACATGCTCATATAGGAGCTATATTCACCTAAAAGTTAGTGTGTCTGACCCTAACATATGTTATATGACAGGGTTCACAGCAAAGGAAGTGGGTCTATTTTGGTTGAATATATATATGTCCCTGCTCTCCTGGAAGGAAAAGTGAACTGGAAACCAAATGTGAGTCTGATGCTGGCTCTGTGCCCCATTTCCCATAAAGGTGGTGGAGCACTATGTGTGTCAGAGTCAACTGGAAAGATTTTTTCAAAGGAAAAAGAATTTCCTGCTTAGACATTCTAATATACTCTGTATAGATCATCTTTCACTTTCTTATAAATCATGAAATCTTGAAATAATGTTCTATAACCCATTTACTTAGCCAGGAAATAAATAGCTGTTAAATATTGTGCATTTAGTGTCAGTGGTTGGTTGTTTTTAGAACAAGAACATTCTGAGTTGATTGATAAAGATAAGATTAGAAGAGAAAAATGCCATGTCATCCTAAGATAACTTTAAAAGTGGTGCTTTAAAAGTAGTGCTTGACCATAGTATTATATGCTCAGTAAATGTTTGTTGAATGAATAAATAGAACATCACTTTAGTTGTAGCAAACTATTCAAGTAGTTTTTGTGTCAGCAACTACAAATGATTCTTACACATACATCACACCAAGGTTCCTTAACCTTAATGTTGTTGACATTTGGGATCAGGTAATTCTTGAGGTGGGATGGGGTTGTCTGTGAATGTAGTATGTTTAGCAGCATCTCTGCCTAACACATTAGATGGTTTCTACCTACTCTCCCCACCCCCCAACCCCCAGCCACCCTCTCTTGCTTGTGACAACCAAAAGTATATCCAGGCATTGCCAGATATGCCCTGGTTGAGAACCCTGCCCATTAATGAAGCAGATAAATAGTTTGAACATGTTACCTGTGGAGCTAGATTACAATTCTTTTTAAGTTTCACGTCTCCTATGTATGGAAGCAGAAGCCTAGAGAGATTAGTTAATTTGCCTACAGATAGTAAGTTAACAGTCAAAATTCTAATTCCAAGGTATCTGTTTTGTTTTGAAGTAATATTCTCAACGGCTGTCTGTGCTCTGCTCTCTCTCTGTAACTAAGATAATGTGTAACTTACTAGTTAAATAAATGTTCCTAGCTAGTCTTTTGGGGGAAAAAATGGTATTCTTTTATTGGAAATATTTAGATTTAAGGCAATTTATAGTTGCATCAAATTTGCCAGTCCAATATATGCCTGGGCTAATAGCATTTCACAAATATTTTACCTGATAAGTACTGCTTTTAGTCTGGATTTTAAGGGCAATCAGCACAAGCTGACATTACTGATAAGTTTGACTTCAGTATGTTATACTGTAGTAGAGCTTTAAAAATATTAGATGTATTTTTGTTAGCAGAACATAGTATTATGATTAATTATCATTTTCTAAAATAACTGAGTAACCATGACAATCCACTGGACTTCTTATATCCTAATGAGTTTTCTGCTATATGCGACAATTTGGGTCTTTAATTTTTTTTTTTAAGATTTTATTTATTTATTTGACAGAGATCACAAGTAGGCCGAGAGGCAGGCAGAGAGAGAGGAGGAAGCAGGTCCCCCTGACGAGCAGAGAGCCCGATGTGGGGCTTGATCCCAAGACCCTGAGATCACGACCTGAGCCAAAGGCAGAGGTTTAACCCTCTGTGCCACCCAGGCGCCCCAGGGGTCTTTAATTTTTAATAGAAGATTATATTAATTTTTTTTAAAGATTTATTTATTTGAGAGAGGGAAAGAGTGTCTGAGTGCCTGCTTGTAGATGGGGAGAGGGGCAGAGAGAGAGAGAGAGTGAATCTGAAGCAGACTCCCGCTGAGGTCGGAACCCTTTGTGGGAGCTGTTATCTCACACCCATGAGATCATGACCTGAGCCGGAATCAGGAATCAGATGCTTAACCAACTAAGCCACCTAGGTGCCCCAAGAGTAATTTTTTTATTTTTAGACAATTTCCAATGTGGAATATTGCAGGACTTACTGTTGTATATATAGATTGTCTATTGCTAATACATGCATCACTTTTGGATCCTTTTTTTTTTTTTAAAGATTTATTTATTTATTTGAGAGAGAGAGAGGAGAGAGTCTTCAGCAGACTCTGAGCTAAGCATGGAGCCCGACACGGGGCTCGATCTCATGATTCATGAGATCCCAACCTACACCAAAACCTAGAGTTGGATGCTTAACTGACTGTACCACCCAGGTGCCCCTGGAGCTCTAAAAGTAAGGATTCCTTTGGTCTCTCTCCAGAAATGGTTAAATTTGGAATGGGGACTTCAGCATGAACTTCAAATAAAAGCTTTGTAAGTGATTATGATATATAGTAACATTGAAAATCCATGCTAATATCTTTATGATGGAACGATTTATTTTAAAAAAACACAGTTTTTGAGGGTTATAAATGTATTGCTATAGAAAATAGCAATGGGATACCACTTTTTTTTTTCCCTTAACACATCAGGTAGATATTTAAAGGTTAGTGGGCATTATCACAGTGAAAGTGTGATTGATACTGCCTTTGAAAATGCACTTTGGCAATATGTAAGATTTTTAGTGTGCATATTCTGTGACACAACATTTACACTTAGAAGTGTCTGTCCCAAAGAAATAAATTGTTTAAGGATTTAGCGATTCATGTTCAGAGAAATGTCTGTAGGGATATTATACAGGAGTATATTTTACTCCATCATGAGTGTCACACCGGGAGAAAAGTTGTGAAATCACTGTTCTAAATTTTACTATTGTAAGTACTTTCAAAATGCCAACATTTCCAGAATAAGTTATCTTGAAAATTTGCTTTTTCCTTCCACAGCAGTTGCTCTATATGTCTGTTTTATTCTGGCTGTATGATTTGAAAACTTAAAAGATCATATGAATAGGGGGGAAAGTCCAACTTTATTTTATTTTTTGTTTTATACTGTTCAACGAATAACGCCTTAAAGGGAAAGCCAGAGAAGGAGAAAATGCCAAGAAGTAATTATGCTTTGTAAATGGTAAGAAAATGGCTAATAAAATTGCATTCATCAATATTGAAACTTGGTATGCTCCTTTAAACATACGTGAATGCAAATTTAAAATGGGTCCAGATGATAGGAGCTTGAGAAGTCAGACTATGAGGATGGCAAGTTAAGGGAGCTTTTAAAAATTAAGAGTAAGATTGTGGTAGTTTTGCAGTTCTTTTAGGTGCTCATGTGCTTGTGGATATTGTCTGTTTGTAAGGCAAGTAAAGATCCTTTGGGTTTTTAAAAATGATGTGAGCTGGCACAGTTTAAGTAGCCTGTAAGACAGCACACATTTCCATTGGGTTGTTACCTAAGTTTATCTTATTGGCTCTCCACCATCTTTGATAGTACATATTATTAAATAATAAAAGCAGTACAACAGAAAATAGGCTACACTCGAAATTGCTGATGTGTTGATTGGATTTACTTGAAACAGCAAGGAGATGCTCTTATTTCATGATAGGATCCCAAAATGTTGCATACATAAACTTTTTTTTTTTAATTTAAACTTTATTTTATTTTTTCAATGTTCCAAGAAATACATAAACTTGTTATACTAAATATTAAAGTCAGCAATGTAACAAAGATCTTCTTTACATGTCAAAGATTCAAGCAGACATTTCCAGATAATAATTGTTCTCCATATTAAAGTTTTGACTCTTGGGCAGAGACAGACTGTGAATTTCAGGTCCTGCCAGCTCAAAATCCTTGAACTAGGATGTACATATCTCATGATAGTTTTAACTAAATGTAAATTGGATGCAAAGCAGCAAAGAAATTTTTACAATAGAATTTTAGTTTTCTTACAGTGCATTATTCTAACCAAATTTTTATAGCAAAAGGTTGGAAGAAACAGTATCTTGTACATCTGATATTCTTGAATAGAACATCTATTTTACATTGACTATTTTTATAAAACTCCAGATTTTCCTTTCTAGTTCAGTGCTGTTTTGATATGTGCCATTAAAGTAACAGATTTCTTCAACATTTTCCCGTCTCACATCTAGTTCAACAAATTTTGCCTAGAAATATGGAATAAAATTGAACATTGGCATAAATTTGTCATGCCATTTTTTTTGAAGTATAGTGACCTTAAATTTACCTGAGTAACCCTGTGAATCATTGGAATAGCCAGTGATTTGTATTTTTTTAAACTAATCTGTAGCTAAATGAATCAGTTGGAAAAAATACATTCTGACAAGATGGAGGATTGAATATTTTGTTACGGGTATTATTTAATAATTAAGTAACTTTTCTTTCTATATTTTTTAAAGATGTTATTTATTTATTTGAGAGAGAGAAATTGAGCACAAGGCAGGGAGGGGCAGAGCAAGTAGGAGAAGCAGGTTCAGTCCGAGGACTCTGGGATCATGAGCTAGCCGAAGGCAGATGCTTAACCGACTGAGCCACCCAGGTGCCCCATTTTTCTTTCTATTCTAAAGTATTTTCTCATTTAATGGGAAGAGATTAAATATATCTGTATATATCTAAATATATCATTAACTGTAGTAATTTTATAGAGATGATGATCTCTGACTTTTCTTTTTGTTGTCCAGTCAAGGCTGATGAAATCTACTTAAGGTAGAGGTAAAAAATTTTAATATCTACTCCTTCTCTTTCGTGATGATATCTGAACATACTGTTAAAATTTCCTATAATGCATTTATGCCAATAATTTTAAATAGCTCTATTTGGAGGCTGATAGAGGTGGTTATCTTTTATCATGGCACAATCCATACTGATTTATCTCCCTCCTTCTGTGACAGTGTTAAGATTGTAGGATTTTTTTAATATTTTGTCTTACTTGCATTTAAGAAACACATTTATTTTTATTTTAAAAAATAAGTCAAGGAGTCAGGTAAAACAAGATCCCATATTAGATTTGAAAACTTGTTTAATAATCACTGGCTTAAATTCCAAATAAAATAGAAGCATTAGTTTAATTATATCACTACCACCTCTTGAGTCCTTTAGATTTGTCTGTTTTTTGAACATACTTTTCAATTGCTAGAAAATACCATGTAAATTATCACTAATATCTTAGAGCATTTAAATGCCACAGTAATCGTTCAGATTTTGGTATGATTACAAATTAGCATTTATAAAGCTAAATTGATATGAATAGTACCACATTCTACTTTTGTCACTTTCTCCTAACCATTGTTCCATTGTACAGTGTAATTCTTTGACTTTTTATAATTGTGGTAGTCTTTCCATCTTTCACAGCCAAATCAGGGGCACTTGGGTTGTGCATTCAGTTGAGCTTCTGGCTGTTGGTCTCCGTTTAGGTCGTGAATCTCATAGTTGTGAGATGGAGTCTTGCATTGGGTTCCGTGCTCAGTGTGGTGTCTGCTTCAGATTCTCTCTCTCCTGCTGGCCCTCCCTCAGCTTGTGCTCTCTCTGTCTCAAATGAATAAATCTTTAAAAATAAAGCCATATCATATTTTGCTTTCCATATTTATTTTGCCATCTATTTTCTGGTCAGCTGTAATGCAGTAGTTAAGAAAAAAAAATTAGAGAAGCAAAGAAAGAAATGACTGCATCAGCAAGAGTAGTAATAAACTTGAAAACATTCTATAAAATATGCAATATGTGCAATTTTTACACCTTGTGCAAATGCAAAGCTGGCTTGGTTGATGTCCCTTGGATTTTCTAGGAGATCACTGGTCAAGATCAGTGGATTTTCAAATCTTTTTTTAAGCTGTAGAACTCTTCCTTCAAAGTAAGTCCAATATGGAACCTCTGTTAAAATGAGGGATGCTGTGTTTGCAAGCGTGGAGGTGGAGGCAGGATGTGTCTTTGATAGGCTAGCGCCTCAGTTCAGCTCCCTGCTCCTTCCTTCCCTTTTCCTCTTCTTTAACATTATTTGAGGCACAACCTCCTTTCCTAAGGTATCTCTGGAGTACAGTTTGAAAATCGCAGATAGCATTCTGAATTTTTCTTCACTGGTGAGCCATTTTAGAGATGAAATATTTGGTACCTTTCTGCATATCCTAAATCTCCAGGGTTCTAAATTCTCAAATCCGTGTAGAAATGAGAACTCAGGAAATTTGTTAGAAGTAACCTTCACTGAGAATTTTAGTTTTGTTTACTATAGGTACTGTTCAGACTTACATTTAAAAACAACAACAAAAAAACCCTAATGCACATTTTCCTGAGGTTAGTGATAGCATATTTAGACTGTAGACTGCTGGTTCAGTAGCTTATAGTTGAAAAGAGTGTTGAATGGGACCTTAAAGAGGAAACATCGCTTATTTTGTAAGCCCTACAAGTTATTTTTAAGCTATTAGGGAAGAAACTGCTAATCATTTAACATGTGATTAAAGTTTTGAAATAGAAAAGTACATAGATTTTTGGAATAATAATAATAAACAGTTTTTGTTTTGAAAAAATTTTATACTGGCTGTAGTAATTGTGTGTGTAAAAACTGTAACTTTAAATTCATATAAGAAAATTTATTGGGTGCTTATTGACATTTATAGATGTTTCAGATGGTGTACTGTTTCACAACTGTTTCAGATGGTGTACTAAGTTTGTCTCTGGTGTGTTTCTTATTTAATCCCCACAGTCCTACACCTGTATTACTACATTTTAAAATTGATGAGAATAGGGTGCCTGGCTGGCTCAGTCAGTAGAATATGTGACTCTTGATCCTTGGGGTTGTGAATTTGAGCCCCATGTAGGGCACAGAGATTACTTAAAAAAAAAAAAACTGATGAAAAATTGGAGTCTTACCGTAAATAATGGACCCAGAGGGCTGCCTGGGTGGCTCAGTGGGTTAATAAGCCTCTGCCTTCAGCTCAGGTCATGGTCTCAGGGTCCTGGGATTGAGTCCCGCATCAGGCTCTTTGCTAGGCAGGGAGCCTGCTTCCTCCTCCCCCCCCCCTCTCTCTCCCTCTCTGCCTACTTGTGATCTCTCTCTGTCAAATAAATAAAATCCTTTAAAAATAAATAAATAACGGACCCAGAGACCCAGAGTTTGATTCTTAGTCTCAGTCTGTGGTTCTTCAGAGACCAGTGGTTCTTGCTTTCTGGGAAATGATGTTTCTTTTGGGCTGACAGAACAAGTCTAAAATAATCTGAGGTGAGAGTGAGGAATGAGGTGGCAACAGTAGGACATGGGTGAGAAAAGAGTAGGGTTTATAGGAAGGGACGAAATATGGTCTGTTTGTAATAGAAACACTTATTTTATAGATGAATTTAGTTACATCTCAGTTTTCCTTTTTCGTTTTTTTGTTTTTGTTCAACTTTTCAGTTTTTTATTACCTATTTCCAACTTCTTTACCTGCACTAGTTATACATTATAGTCTTAAAATTAATTTTAGTCTTGGTCCTCCCCCCGCCCGTTCCTCAAATTCTCTGGTTGAAAGGAGGTAATTTGTTGCCTTTTGGGTTGTTTTTACACTGTAATAAATATGCATCTAGGTTTTTTCTTTTCTTTTTTTTTTTTAAAAAAAGATTTTATTTATTTATTTGTCAGGGATAGAGGGGGAGAGAGCAAGCGAGCACAGGCAGGCAGAGGCAGAGGGAGAAGCAAGCCCCCTGCTGAGCAAGGAGCCCAATGTGGGACTCGATCCCAGGACGCTGGGATCATAACCTGAGCTGAATGCAGCCGCTTAACCAACCGAGCCACCGAGGCGTCCCTGCATCTAGGTTTTTTCATTCATTGTTTTTAACAAAATGACATTTTCTCCAAGGACTGTCCCACTTTCCCATGCCGTTAAATTTTAAATTTAGGTAGTGAAATTTTGCCTCAGTTTTTACTTAAATAATCCGTAGGTCTTTAGGAGAAAAAAAAAAAAAAAGACCTTAAGTATCTTCAAATATATATCCAGTAAAGTGGTTAATGAATGTTATTCCAAATAAGTTTGCGAATTTCTTCATACACTGTAACTTTCCATCCCATTCCCCTTTTGGAGATAGCAGGTGAATGTTAGCATTTAAAAGCTTTGTGCTTAAAAAATCTAACTGTTCACCCTGGCTGAACTGTCCCACTCTGCTCTGCATTTAAAATGTAGCCTCTCAACCTAACTCATCCACTGTTCCTTGGAAAATATTTTAGAAAGTCATACGAAACCATAGGTAGAAAATGTTTCTAGTATAATTTTTAGAATTGTGTTATTCTATGTGATTTTTTTGTTGTTGTTTATTTAAAAGTAGCTAGTCAGGATTTAAGATGGAATACAGATGGGATCCTGCCATGCTTAAAAATTAGTGCAACATTAAACTATAATGAAAACTGTATTTTATTGATCTTAAGCTACTTTTCTTTTTTTTTTTACATAGATTAGATAAAGTTGTGAATAAGTATTATTTGGGAATCCTCTTTTGTTTTAAGATAGATTTTAGGGTTCTTTATAAAAATGTTAGCTTAGAGTTTTTATTTGGTGCTTTTTTGAGTAAAATAGAAAATTGGTTATTGTTTGCCTGAGTCTGATAAATAATGAACTATTTACCCTAACCTGCTGATACATCAGTCTACTTCCTGAGTAGGTTGCCAGTTAGGGAGGATTTCTTTAAGATCTCTGGTTTGTGTTGTGAAAACATGAAGGCAGTTTATCGGTTATAATTTTACTTACAAACTGATAAAATTTCGAAATATTTTTGTGTAGTTGATTCATTCAGTTTTTGATACAGAACACGTAGCATGTCGTTTACAGAAAAAAAGAGCATTTAGGCCATGGAAGTACAGGCTTGAATTTGATTTAAATCCTGGTTACCTTGAATAAATTATTTAATATTAATGTAGCTATCAAGTGATAACTGTACGCTAGGCATGAGGAAATGGGGGGGATGGGGAGATGATAGAACTCCTGTTGTTGAAGAATTCAGGCACTGGAACATTTGATTCATCCTCTGTATCTGTTATGTTGAAAAAATGGGTAAGAGAACTTAAAATCTCCATTATTCTGAAGAGGAATCATAGATGCTCAACACAAGTTATGTGTTGTCATTCATATTGTTTAATCATAGACTAGTCAGAGACAACAAAATATAGATTATTTCCCTTTCTTGTTTGGGAACTGCACTGGCTTTAGAGGTTTATTTTAAGTTGCTTCGATGTATCATTCATTCAAATGTTCTTTGTTCTGGCACCAGACATACTTGCTAATCTTTTAGAATTTGAGGGCCTTGTGCCATTGCATTGTGCTTTTTGTTCTTAGTTTTGATTTTTAACTAAGCATAACAGCTTGTTAGACTCCACAAAAATTACTTGTTATTTTAGCCTGATGAAAATGCTAATTTGAGAACAAGCAATCATCTAGGGTTGGGCAATCTGCAGACTTCTTCTGTAAAGGGCCAGATGTTTTTAGGCTTTGTGGACCATATAGTCTTTCTGGGAACTAACTCTGCTATCATAGTGTGAAAGCAGCCATAGTCAGTACATAAATGAATGAGTATGGCTGTGTTCCAATAAAACATTATTTATGGACACTGAAATTTGAGTTTCTTAAAATTTTCACATCATAATATTGTTTTAATTATTAAAATTTTCAGTTACTTAAAAATATAAAAGTCATGCCTAGGTAATGGGCCTTATAAAAACAGGCGACTAGCAGATTTGGTCATTGGGCTGTAGTTTGCTGCCACCGACTTAGAGCATAATCTATGAAGTTACTGTAGTTGTTAGATAATAATTGTAAGGATTGTATATATATTGGGGTTTGAATTCTGCTCTTTTCTTTTTCATCCAAGTTTACTTTAAAGTAAACTTGTATGAATAATAGAAAACAAATAGGAAAAACATAGGGTATTTTTCTTTACTTATTTTTTGCCCAATCAGTTAAGAATTTGAAGGGTGCTTTAAACGACTGCTTACTCTCAGATTTTTTTATCCATCTCAAGTCAAATTCTGTAAATGTGAATTTCAAGTAATTAGTACAAGGACTTTTTCTGTACTTTGGATGTTTAAAATTTACATAGTAGCAAAATTTATCTTTTAAATAAATTGTATATAGGCAACTATACATTTACATTCACATGAGCACTATTAAACAAAATAGTTTTTGTTTTGAAAATAATAATTTTTATACTGGCTGTAGTTACTGTGTGTGTAAAAACTGTAACTTTAAATTCTGTTAACTTGCTTTCTGTAGACACCAGAGAAGAAACAATCAGAATCATCCAGAGGAAGAAAGAGAAAAGCAGAAAACCAGAATGAAAGTAGTCAGGGTAAGTGAAGCAAAATCTTTCTGAGCCAAATAAGTATTTATAATTAATCTGATTTTAATAGCTTAATATTTTGTAGAAGTAATATTGTATTTTTATCATTTTATAGCTATTATAATTCATGCATTAATAATAGTTTATAAATGTACTAACCATAAGAAAGAATAATAATATGAAATTGAAATCTTTTGTACCACAGGTAGTATATGGTTACTGTTTTTAGGGTTTTGGACATTTCCCTTATTTTTTTTTTTTGTTTGAGAATTCGAAAGGCCAAGTGTCATGTCCAAACCTGGCAAACATTACCTTACCACCTTTCATTTTCCTTTCTTTATCTGAATTAGTGTTGAAATGGCTTCTTGTCTTTGAGTAAGAACTTTAGATGTCACTTTAAAGTGCAAGTATCAAAGCTTGCTTATTCCTTTTATTTAAAAAAGAAAAAGGCTGTATAAAAATGGTTGAGATGCTTATTAAAGCATCATCTTTTTCTTTCCATACCTGTTCTTCATTCTTTCTTGCATGCCTACCCTTGTGATATAGACTATGAAGATGATTTTCAAGTCATCTACAAAACTCTTATAATGGACAACAAAACAGTATTGTTGTTTAATTTGGTCACTCAAACTTAAATACAGTAAATTGGTTCTTAAGTCATATATGTCTATATACATATGATTCATGTTTTGGAGCCGCTCTTTAGCTTTAAGGACTGGGACCAGGACCCATGGCTTACTAGTACTTACATGTTGCACTGATATCAAGGAATATATTTGCAGCAACTATCCGTGTGGAAGGAGGAAGTTAAGTCACTCTAGTGTCTTTCTGTAGAAGTGTGGTATTTTGTATCTCCATCTCAAAGCTCAATTTTGGTTTTAATGTAATTCCGTCAGATTGTGGTTAGTGGCCTTGGAGCTTTATTTAGTGTAAAGTTATATTAGTTATGATAGTTTCGACTTTAGATTTAAAAACTCACTTAAAAGCAGGTCCCAAATTAGGGTGAGACTTCTGGGTTGGTTGATTCAACCTGTGTTTTTAAAAATCCATGTTTAGGGCACCTGTGTGGCTCAGTGGGTGAAGCCTCTGCCTTCGGCTCAGGTCATGATTCCAGTGTCCTGGGATCGAACCCCGCATCGGGCTCTCTGCTCAGCAGGGAGCCTGCTTCCCCCCTCTCTGCCTGCCTCTCTGCCTACTTCTCATCTCCTCAAAAAAAAAAAAAAAAAAAAGAAAAAGGAAAAAAAAAAACTCCATGTGTATTTCTTTGCGGTCTGCTATCCATAAGAATTGTCTAATTTTCTTAGGTTTTTAGAACAGCTGCCAGTTTTGACTGGATTTACTTGCTTGAGCTTTCACACTTGTATTTGTTTTAGAGAGAGGTTGGCTTTCTGTGTTTTTTCCCCTCTTTCTTTGAATATAAGGTTCTTCAAGTACAGAGCAAACCTCTCCTGTAATCCTGTCAGCCAGAATTGGGTCATGAGTCCACATTCATTCCATACCCAGTTATATCCAACAGACTTACTGTTGCCCTTAGAAAAACCAGGTCCATCTCTGAAATTCAAAGTGGGTAAAGTTCCTTTTAGAAATGTGGACTTTGTGTAGAAGGGATTTTTGATACCTGAACAAAATTGGAATTCTGATCAGGAGGGGACAGGAACTAGGGTGGAGACCAGATAGGAGTCAGCTTTCCCTGATATTACATGTGGTATGTAGTGGGGAAGGAATATTACAGCCAAGTTTGGGTTCAGTTACGGAAAAATAATTAGGGACATAGCTTCTGGATAGGAAACCAAAACTGTCTCTTTTGTCTTTAAAGAATAGCACCTTCTTCAGAATCTGCAGGAATATTGTTATAGGTGGGAGGAAAATTCTTTGGGTTTACAGGCGTGCCTTATAAATACTGCAGGTTTGGTTCCAGACCATCACAGTAAAGCAAGTATCACGATAAATGAATCAAATTTTTTTGGCTTTCCAATGTATTTAAAAGTATGTTTATACTCTAGTCTATTGTGTGTCAATAGCATTATGTCTAAAAAACATCATACATATCTTAATCTTTAAAATATTACTTAAAAATGCTGTAATCTGAGCTTTCATTGAGTTGTAATCACTGATAACAAGTTATAATAAATACCATAATAATGAAAAATTTTGAAATATTGTGAGAATTACTAAAATGTGACACAGAGACATGCAGTGAACCAATGCTATCTATTGGAAAAATGGGGTCTATAGACTTGCTTAATGCAAGGTTGCCAGAAACCTTCAATTTGTGTTTTAAAAAAAAACAACGAAATCAGTGAAAATCAGTAAAACAAGATGTGCCTTTAAAACCTTTACAGTCCTTTCTGACCTCTAAGTAAATCTGTACAAAACTGTTATTCACACTTTTCTAGGTACCATTTATATAGTCCTGGGCACTTACTTAATTTTTCATGTTCCACAAGAGAATTTAAGGTTGTTGAAGTCTTAAATGTAACCTTTGTTTATCTCAGTAATGCTTGGCATATAGTAACCACTCAAATATTTGTTGAATAAAATAAATGAATAAAAGTTAGTATTGAATTGATAAATATATATGTTTATATTATCCACAGGTTTTGAGTTCATGATATTGTCATTTTTTTCTTTGTATTGAAGAAATCATGTATTTTATATAGTTCCATTGAAGGGTGGGTGCCTCTTATCCAAAAAAGTATCTCTAACACTGTATTTCTTAGCATCTTCTTAATTCAATATTTATAAAATTGATGATCCAATTTAGAGCAAAACTTTTAATTAAAGACCTGTGTGATATGCTATAATTTGGGCCACTTTACCAATATGGTCATAAGAGCAGTATTTAAAATCTAGTCTGTTAAAAAGTATTTTACCAAATAACATTTTTGTTAAAGCATGTTATTGTCAGTTTGTATGATTTTGTGTTAAAGCTTTTTTATTATTTGCTGGGTATGAGTGGATTTGTTGGTTATGCAGTTGCCACTTTGCTTTTTTTATTCATTGATTTGCTTTTATGAAATTAGTAGCCATTAAGTAATATGAATAATGTAGTTTTAAAAACAAAATCCTTTATTGTCATTTATTTATTTGATTCTCCAGTAATTAGAACTTTAAAAATTGACATGTTTCTATTGAAATGTCACTTCATTTTTGGATTTCTGAAATTGGCATCTTACCCTCTGAGGGCTCTTGATACAATTTTTTCAGTGTCCCTTACTAACCAACTAAAATATGTTGTTTTTATTAAACAGGTGATTTTTATGTATATTAGGGAAATTAAGTTTGACACATTTTTTTGATATAGTATATGATAAGTAGTCCTGACTAACTTTAAATCTATAAAACTTTTTTACTTTTATATTTTAGGAAAAAGTATTGGGGGACGTGGCCACAAAATTAGTGACTATTTTGAAGTAAGTCTATTAACAAATATCTCTAGTCTTAATACAATTTTACTGTGGGCTGAAATAGTTTTTTTGAAGCACAAGGTAAACTTTTGTAATGTCCTATCTTCCTAGGAACTTTAAAATTTACTTTTACAATGGAATGGCACATCATAATCTTCAGAGTACTTTTTCACATATTTGCTTATGACAACCTAGGAGATAGGTACAGTAGGTTTTAGTGTTTCTATATTACAGATGAGGAAACTGAGGACCAGAGATGTAAAGTTGCCTATTTAAAGTCAAATTCTAAGTGGAAGAGCAAAGAGGGGCACCTGGTTGGCACAGTTGGTTGAGTATCTGACTCTTGGTTTAGGCTTAGGTTGTGATCTCAGGGTGATGAGTTCCTGCCCCACGCAGGGCTCCCCACTCAGCATGGAGTTGGTTTAAGATTCTCTCCTCCCTCTGTCCCTCTGCTCTCTGTGCGTGTCTGCACCCTCTTTCTCTCTCTCAAATAAATCAATCTTTTAAAAAAAAAGGAAGAGCAAGAAGAGACGTTAGAGTCTAATAGCCTCTGGTTAAGAACTGTTTCTACTGTCATTGCAGCCTTTATGATAGCACCATGGCAACATTTGAGCCCCTTAGATAGAAATTAAATAATGGTAGAAGTGTGAATCTAAGAGCCCTGAAAACAATAAATAGTGGTAAATTTAGATTCTTAACCAGTTGGGAATGTTTTCGTTACATCTACACAAATATTTTTGGCTACCAATTTTACATTACAGAATGTAATGTAATTAACATTACAGAATGTTAATATGATTGTTAAAACAACAAACATGATCTACTCAGTAGAAAAAAATTTTATATTTACTTGAATGGGAGAGCAGAGTTTGCCATTCAAGGAAAGGGCTACATTAAAAAAAAAATTTTTTTACCATCCATTGTTTTTCTTAATTGGGTTTACGGTATCTGTGGTAAAGGTGTTGCTCACCATCTAGTGTTGCTGACCTGATGCTCTTTAACTGAGGTCAGTACTTGGGTGTTAATATCAGTTAACAATCTTCCAAAGATTGGATTAGTTCAAATAGATAAATCTCATGTCTCTTGAATGCTCATGTGGCAGGAGTTCAGCTAGGTACTGTAGTTTAAAAAAAAAAAAAAATTAGACAAAATCCTGAGGCTACATGAAGACACATTAGGAAGTCACCTGAGAGGAAGCCAGTAGCAGTGAATTGTTTTCTCCTCCTACCGTTGGTAGAGAAACATGAGAAATTTGAAAGGTAGCTGTGGAATACATTAGTTGGCTTCTCTTCATATGCACCTAGGTCATGCACTGTAATGCATGTTACGCATGAGAGAAAGGATTGATATTTATAAGATTTTGTGCTGTTAAAGGGAAAGGATTTAATCTGTGTAATTTTTTATATAGTACTATAAACATTTGGATTTTTAACAGATCTTGAGAATGATGATCCTGTTTTAAGATGGTTTATTACATTCACTAACATCTACTTGTAACTATGTTAATTTGGGGGTATTAGAGATTATACTGCTTTAATAAACATTTATAGTGGGGCTGTATTAAAATTTGAAGGAAAAATAATATATGTTCATTTTTTGGGAGAAATTAATTTATCTTGAGTCTGCCACAGTAACAGATGATAGTCATAATGCTCAAGAAATAAGGGTCATTACTGAATAGTCTTCTCACATTCCTGTGATCAGTATTCTCTATTTAGTCTTTTAGGACTCGGCTGTAACTGACCTTAGTTTTGCTTTTTCTTGTTCCATTTAAATCACTACCAAATTTAATTTAAAAGAAGATCTATTTAAGTTAATTCTTAATGTCATATCAAAAATAACACCTAGCTAAACCTGTTTTAATAAAGAGTGATGTTTCCTTTTTTTTTTTTTTCCCTCAGTACCAAGGTGGGAATGGCTCAAGTCCAGTAAGAGGCATACCTCCTGCGATCCGTTCTCCTCAGAATTCACATTCACATTCCACTCCTTCTTCATCTGTAAGTTTTTACATGTGTAGGTAGTCTTCTGTGTGCTGAATATATGTATATATATACTGAATAACTTTTCATTGAGAACTTCTACATACATTTATTTGTATTTATCTTTTCAGAAAATCATTCTGTGAAGTAAGTTCTTTTTAATGATCTGATGCTGCTAGAACTTTATTTCTTCAAGTGAGATCTTTAAGTTAAAGATTTCCTGAATTAACTATATCCCAAGATGTGATGTTTCTATAAAAGAATGTGATCGAGCCTATGGGACTAAAACAAATACTCTTTTATCAGTCTGTATTCAGTTACTGATTTCTAATTCTAACTCTCTTAGCAATGAAATTTCTTA